>NC_139042.1:110608296-113008296 GCF_965140915.1 Aythya marila
GGGGGAGCTCGGCTCGCGCAGGCGCAGAGCGAGGCGGCGGCGCCGCGGCTCGGCGGCTGCGCAGTGGGGGCGCGGAGGGGAGGAGGGGAAGGGAGCGGAGGGGGGGGGCGGCGCGCGGCGGGGGGGAGGGGAGGGGAGGAGGGCGGGGGGCGGGGGAGGGCCCGGCGGGCGGCCGATTTTGGTTAAAATATTCAAAATGGCGGACGGAGGAGCAGCGAGTCAAGATGAGAGTTCGGCGGCGGCGGTGGCGGCAGCGGCAGGTAATCATTACTGCGTTTTACATATTCATATTCATACTCGCACACGCGGCCCCCCCGCCGCCCGCCCGCCCCGCTTAGCATAATTTATTAGTACTCCGGATTATTATAATTAACGGCGCAGGAGGGAGCGGGAGGGGGGGCGCGGGGGGGAGAAGGAAAGCAGCCTCCCCGTGCGGGCAGGCACACACACACACACAGACACACGCGCACACACACGCGTACACACACACACACACGCGCGTACACACACCCGGGCACACACGCACACGCCGCCCGCCTGCCTCCATCCCTCCCTTCTCCTGCCTCCCTCGCACCCAGCCGGGCTCGCACGGCCGGGGCAGCGGGGACACGGGGGGCGGCGGCGCCGCCGGTGGGGTCGGGGAAGGGGGGGGGGGGGCAGCCGGGAGGAGGAGGAGGAGGGAGGAAGGCCGGGGGGGGGGGTGTCCCTGCTGCCCTAACCCGCCTGGGCTCCCCCAACCCGCCTGGGTTCCCAAAACCCCTCTGGGTTCCCCCAGCCCGCCTGGGTTCCCCCCCCTTTTCCCCGCACGCCCCCCCCAAAAGCCGCTCGGCCGCCGGAGCCCCGAGCGGGGCAGGAGCAGCGCGGGGGGGGCCGGGGGCGCTGGGCCCCGGGGGGGCTGGCGGAGGGAGCAGGGCCGGGAGAGCCCCCCCCGACCCCAGCCCCCCCCCGCCGGCCGGGGTGATTTCCCCGGGGCCTGCAGGCGGGGGGTGGTTGGGTGCGGATGGCCTCGAGGAGGGGGGAGGGCGACGGCGTGCTTCGCCTTTATTATTATTTCTTTTTATATATATTACTATTTAAAGCCGCCCCCCCCGCCCCCAAAGGGCAGGCTGGGCGCGGGGTGGCTGCTCGTTTTGGGGTGGGGGCGGTGCGCGGAGTTCCGCCGTGCCCCCCCCCTCCCCAGCCGCTCTTTACCCCATTTCTCCTCTTCTCCCCGACCCCCCCGCACCCCTTCCTTCCCCCTGCTTTCCCCCTTTTTCCCCCTTCTTGCCCCATTTTCCCCCTTCCCCACCCTGCGTGGTGCCGGCAGCCGCGGTGGGCTGGCGCTGGGGGTGCGGGTCCCGGCTCCCCCCCCCTTCCCCTTCCCCTTCTCATTTGAATAATGTCTAATTCGGGGAGGTTTATATTATTGAAATGGCCGCCCGGCTTTCCCCGCCTCTCATGTTTAGTAATTCAGACCTTTAATAACAGCCACTCAGAGCCCAACGCCGTGTTTATATTTTACATTCGCCCCATGTGCTTTTGTGGTTCAATATGATTCTTCTTTCTCGCTCTCTCGCTTTTTAAAAATTTTCTTGGCAACCCACAGGGCCCCGAGATCAAACCCAGGCTGTGCGAGGAGAGGAGGGGGGAGAGCTAGGCCCTGGCTCCTCTGGCAGGCGCCTAGGCCTCACTCTCTGCTGCTTGATTTATTTACTAATAACCAAAATGACCCCCCCCCCCCCCCCATCTCCTCTCCACCCCTGCCAGCAAAAACAAAACCCTCCTGGGGCTCGAGCAGCATCAGATCTGCTCATAGATTCTCAAACACTCATGTCTTTTAAATAAGAAGCTTATTTTTAATTTATAGCAACTCAAGACTGTAAAGCTGTGCCTTTCATATCTGCTTTTCAGAGGCTTGGGCATTTTTGGTCCCTTTGTCCTTGATTCTTTTCCTTAAAGGAGAGTTGCTTCTAATTTACGTTTCCTGGCACTGAGGGAGCTGTGGAAGACACACTCAAAATCTAAACAGCTTTTTTCCTCCTCCCTCTGAGCACAAACAGAACTGAATACATTGGGGATAATCTTATTCACCTTTTTGCTTAGTGTGGATTCAGTTTAACAGTGCTGTGTGTCAGATGCTTTTGTCGCTGGTTGTATCTCTGACTGCTCTGGTTGGTTGTTTCTTTTTTTTTCTTTTTTTTCTTTTTTTTTTTCCCCATTTAGATTTGGCTTTCAAGGCAGAAGATGCTACTAGGCAGTACAGGGTCTAGAAAGGAAGATAAGTTTGCTGTGATTGTGCCCTAAGACCACCAAGTGAAAATTGAAATTAATCCTCTTAACACTGAATTACTTCAGATAATTTAAACCAGACATTAGGCTACTTAGAAAACAAATGGGCTACTTTATTAGGAAGAAGCAGTAATTATTTATGCAGGTATGGGTTTCAGATTTAAAAAAAAAAAAAAAAAGGGGGGGGGGGTTCGTTCATGACTATTGTTTACACCCCATGGAGAAAAAGACCCAGCAGCAGGGTTCTTCAAAGTAACTGTGCCAGATTAGCATGTAAACATTTCAGAAGCATGCCCAGGAAGAGTTCACGTACAAATGCAGGCAGTGTGTTTTGCAGTCTGGTACTAAATTTAATTTGTATCAAAATGCTAAGCTGCAGCTAATGAAAAGCGTTTTGGTTTCAAAAAATAATAGCTCAGATTATTTATCCTTTTTTCTTCACCCTTGGTGAAGACAGGCCTTGAATACTACAGGAAAAAAAAATTGCGGAAGCAGTAATGAGACTGTTCAGGTGACTGACTGTTTCACAGACCAAGAGCACAAGGCTGGCTGGACAAAAAGCAGTAATATGATTTCATGCCTTAAATAGCATATGTTTTTGCACTCGCTTCACAAGATGTGGTCAAGCCGATGATGTCATTGGCCAGAGGACAAGGTGCAGTTAATTTGATTTATTGACCTGGGGTGAGGTGTAGCACTGAAACCTTCTCATAGGGAAACCATTTATCTGAGGACAATTTCCTTTATAGCAGCAATTTAACCACTGCTGAGACTGTAGATATTTTATCCAGGATGATAAAAATGTACATTGCATCTTGCAAACAAAATTTCTTTGTCCCTGACGTTTTAGTAATTTTTATAGAACAGAACACTGGACAGTGGCCTTGCGCAGTCTTACAGCTGAGCTGGGGTTTATGGCTCCAAATTTAGTTACTTACATGCCAAAATACAAATGCTTTTCTCTCCAACATATATTTCTGTGCCTGTGTCGTAGCTTAAAATTTGACTGGAACATCCCAGTTGATGCGGATAGCAGTGTCTTCAGCAGGGAAGCCTATAGGCAGCGTGCTAGTGAGAAGTCCCTTTTCTCAAACCCTGGCCTCGTCTTTGCTTGTTGGAAGGTACTACGGCCAGTGTTGGGGTACTGCTCCTCAGCCTTAAACGAGGACTTCTATGATACTTTCCTGCTGATGGGTGTTGGATTTTAAGCTGCTTCTTGGGTCTTCTCTGTCACGAGAATAAAGGAAACATGTCTCTTCTTCCCTCTGGACTACCTGGCTGTGGTGAGGGTGGAGGGTCGCACTGCTGGTTTAGTGCTTCCTAATTATTGCAAGGTGAGCATGTTCTGGTACTCTGGCTGTCTTTTAAGCTTTTATTTTATTAGGGACAGAAGGAAGAAGGCTTGTCTCCCACATTAAGCAGTTTTACTGTCTGATTGCCTCTGCTTACTTATTCAGGTGGTTCTGCCTCTTTGTTTTCCCCTCAAAACTGACCACGACCGACCAGTCTAGCAGCTGGTTGGAAAAAAAGGTTAATCTGTGTCAGTAGCCATGCTGCCACATGAAGAGCAGAACTGGGAAGATGTGTGGATGTGTGTCAGTGTGGTAACCCCGTCGGCTGCTGGAGCTAGAGCTTAACTCCTCCCTTCCGAGAGGGAAGAGGAGAGAACCTGAGCTTCCCACCCTGTCATCTCGAGGGGAAATCTCAGTTTTGCTGTCACTAGCAATTTCTCAGAGATTACCCTGCAGTAATAATTCAAGCAAATAAGTGTTACACTGACTTCCTGATGTTGAACGCGGATAGCTTCTGAATGCTTGTCTTAGCGAGTAATGGTGATGATGTCTGGAGCTGCCTCAGTTGACGGGATCAGTGAGGTAACCATCAGCTCCGTCTGTCCATTCGGCCTGTGAAGCACCAGCGTATTCTCTGTTAGGAGCCTCTTGGGCTGTGTGAGGAACTGTTGTTCCCACTTGTGGTCAATCCCAATAATACCCAGAAAAAAAGATCCTAACTGCTACTGTCACTTAAATAATTATTGTCAAAGTTTAATAGTAAATCCCACATTTAAAGCAGCCCGTTTTTGCTGTTTTCGTTCTGTTCAAATATGCAAAGATGCATAGAACATCCTGTCCAGAATGCTGTTGATTGATCTGCCATCCAGCCTCTTTCTTTTACATAGCGTTTCTTTTCCAGACATGTTTTTTTTTCTCTCCCAATTCTCTGGAAAATTCGTGTTACTTGTTTGTACTATAAAATAATGTATTCATTTGCCTTCCTCAAATTTTGGAGTTCGAGACTTCCAAACAATTGCAGCGTTTTTAATGTGTACATCTAGTCAGCTTATTTTTGTACGTTTTTTTTCCCCCAGCAATACTCTCAGTTCCCCTCAAAGTGTTGTTGCCAATGAGACAATCTTGATATCGATGTTTTATACAGCTGACAATTAGGCAGCTACTTACAGTTATGGCTTTATTATTTCCATCTTGAGAGAATCAGTGGCAGTTCTGGCAAATGACTGCTTCATGACACATTTTCAATCTCTGTGACAAAGTTGTTGTCAAAAGAAGGGGTTGAATAAAATCAAGCATGACTTCAAATGTGATATGCGTGGTTTGGGTGCTTAAGCTAGTACGTGAATGAGAGACCAGCTCATGTTGCTGGATAGACTTACAGTGCTGGCTGGCTGCTGCTGCAGAGATTTGCTTCTCTGTTGACAAATTTTCCCACCCCTTTTCCTTTTGTGCTGCATTGCAATACAGGCGAGTTAAGCGTGGGTTTCGCTGGACTGAGTGTGGGAGGGTTGATAAAATTAAGGGAAGATACTGGTCTTGGTTAGTGTATATTGAGCAATTGCTCTTTTTTGATTGAAATTGTTTGACAATTGTTAACTGAGGAAAAAAATATGCACATAACTACGTTTTCTTTTCTGTGGTTCTTTGCGTTAAATTTCATGAGTTTTATGAATTGACCCTTGCGTTGCTTCACGCGTGCTTATTTTTATCCCCAGAAGTAGAAATAATTCCTTACAATTTCAGTGTTATTCCTTTCTCTAGCTTCTTATTCCACAACTGCCTAGCAAATACCTGCTGTTGTTGTTAACGTAACTGTGTCAGAAACTGACCTCTCTGGTGCATTGCAAAGTCTTTGCAAAAGGGTTTTTTATTAGACTGCTACTGGCTAATTGAATCAGTTTAGGGTTAATAAACAGCGCAGCTGAGTGACGAGGTGGTGGTTCGGTATAGAGGATTTAGTGGGTTCCAATCCCGAGTTTGCCACCAGCTTTGCTTGCTTTGCAGTCCTGGGCTAAATCCGTGTAATGGGAATGATAGCGAACGTTTTCACAGGGGTGTTACCAGGGGAATAATTAGCTGATGTTTTATAGCGCTTCCGAGGATAAGAGGGCTGGGATTCTCCTGTTTGTGCGTGTGATTGTGTGAGCTCGTGCCCAGGTTAAACTTTGCTCAGGATGTTTCGGTGCTGACGCGTTTGTGTCCCCTCATTGGTGGTGGAGGCCTCCTGTTGTAAAGGCACAGATTACTGTCAGTTCTAACTACACCGTGATGTGGATCTGCTGTAGGGTATGTGGTTCGGTGACAATTTAAATCAGCCTGAGTCTGGCCTCCTCTCCCTGTGTGTTCCTGCCCCCTTCTCTGCGCTGGTGCAGATGCTTGCCTGATTCCTTTGCTGAGCGAGTTCGGGGAATTAAATTGGCAGAAAACAAGCCTTGCCAAAAATAATGAATAGGTTTTTTGTTGGTTTAGCTCTCTGAACTGGCTTACAATGCGATTAGACAAATAGCAGGGCCAATGAAGGAAGGGGACAAGAAGCACATGTGTTGACTCGAGTCTTCTCGTAATTTCATTCTATCTGATGGCTTTCCCGTTGGCAGAAACAGAGAGTCGTGCTCTCAGCAACATGATCGTACCACTTATTTGGCGCCGGTCCTGGCACCTACTGATTTCCAGGATGCTCAAATTTAACTTGCTAACCTGGTGGAAAACTAGCCCGAGATAATTTTAGATCTCTGCTTTTGTGAGTTGAAATAAGCTCAACAAACACCTGAAGCTGCATTAGGACCAGCGCAGGAGGGAGGGTGGGTGAGCCATGTGGGTGAAAGTGGAGGAAGAAGGGGAAAGAAGGAAGAGGATCAAAGTTTCCTCTTTTCAGAAACAGCAGTGAGCATTTTGGTTAGCTTAGTTGTATAGCTTCACCTTTAGGTTGACATAAACCACTGTGAAACTTCGGCTGATGAGCTCAAGGTGATCTCCAGCGGTGCTGACCCAAGGGAAGCGATGGGCTGTATGGCCACAGGCACTGTGCAGCACCTCTTATTGTAGGAGTGGGCTGTACAGAGATGTCCGAAGCTGGTGATGAAACTGCACTTAGGCAAAAGAGTGGCTTAGAGACCAACAGAGGCTGACAATTTGGTGTGGTTTATGCAGGCGCAGGTGTGATTGCATTAATGGTAGTCATGGCAGAAACGCTCAAATAAAAATTGTGAACGAGACCTCAGAGTGGCTCCTGTTGTTTTAGTGCTGCTTGCAGTGAGACACCCCTAAAAAGACCGTGGCTCAAAAGGACATACTAACAAAGGTACCTGGGAAGTTACACACACTATTACTTTTGCTAAATTTCCGACTGATATCCCTGCTTCAGCCATTTAACATGATCAGTATGAGACATGATCTTTCCTATAAATTATGGCATTGTGACAACAAACCTTTTGCTCATCATCCTTTTTTTTTTTTTTTTTCCCCTTCCCAGAAATTAGATTTGGCTGTATAGAAATGAAGTAGCATATGGCAATCTCTGTAAAATGACAGTGTTTGACGCTGTATGACATGGCACAAAGTTTTGGAAAATGAAGACATGAATAGCTAAATTACTAAAACAGTAAATACTGTAGAAGACTTTAAAAAAAAAATATATATATATGCACAAAAACCTGTTGAATGATGGTGGAGATGTAGCTTGTTTCTTTTTTCCCCTTCTCCTTTTCTTTAAGGCACAAGGGCTGTTAGGAAGCCACCATCCTTTTTGCAGTAAGCTCCTTCGCTGTTTGTTCTCTTTGTCCTTCTGATGATTCAGTTTTATTTGAAAAATACCATGTGACTTAGTAATTTGTGCCTGACCATACCAGTGTGAAGTTGTAGCTTTATACTGCTTGGATATAGCCCAAGGGGAGGAGTATACAGTGAATAAAGGTAGAAATGACTCAGACATTTGATGAATCACTCATTTCTATATTATTAGTTAATATGGTCTACTGAATGAGAAATGTGCTTTAAGTTTCTTTCAGGAATCCTGTTGCAAAGATGCCTTTCTATTTATCCATAATTCTGTTTCTTACCTGCTGATCTTTAGTACAGCAGGTTCTCTCTTCTATTTGAATTTTCAAAGATGGGTTTAAACAGGTAATTGAATTTGATTATTTCAAAGGCTGCAGAGATATAGCAATGCCAGGAAATGCTGCCCCCCTCCCTCCCAACCCACGTGAGCGTTTCCCACCCTGTCCTGCAGTACACACATCCACACACCCACGCTTGTAGATGCTTTGGAAAATGTATGGGAAAGCTTGGGCTGCGGACGGTTTCTTCTAGTCCTAATTGTAGCAGGAAAGTCATTATTGCTTCTGACTGTGGAGTTTGCTGTTCCCTTGCGTATGTTGATGGGGCTGCCCGTGTGGGTGCTGTCTGATCTGTTTGGGTTAAAATTAGCTGGGTTAACAGGGACCATGGTCGAAGCCGCCTGGAGTCACCCAGATAATTCTGATTGAGATCTGTGAGTGAGGGATTGGCTGAGTTGCTTTGTCATCATACCTGGGGGTACAGTTCATGTTACACTTAATCCAATTTAAGGGTGGGTTGCTGCCAAAAAGAAGTGGGAACAGAGGCAGGAAGAGTAGTGGGCTGTCACTTTTTGGCCTATTGTTTGTTGCAGTAAAGCCTATGCAAAACTGGCCGAAATGGGATGGGATCATGGGGAGAAACTGGCGGTAGGGGGGATAAGGGAGCAATAACTTTCCATTTGTAATGTTTGAGTGAGTGAGGGTATCTGTTCCAAGGGCTGGAAGTATGTGGCTTTCCAATGGTACTTTTTAATTGACCTTACATTGATCTGAACTACAGAACATAAATTATGAGTGCGTCCAATACTTCGAGCAAAAGGTGGGGCTTACTAGTTTCCCTTACACAGGCTTTGTCATAAGGTTATCTTTACTTGCTGTTCCACTTCAGTCAGAGTGTAGTTTAGGAAAGCTTTTGGCAACAAAGCTGGTTGAACGTGGCACCTCAGGAGTACCTTTCAGATCAGCTGAGAACTCACTCTTTTGTATATTTGCTTAGTCCAGGTCTAGCAGCTTCTGATTTCAAATCAGTCGCACATGGCGAGTTGCTCTAATCACATCATTGCTAACCTTTATCCAACTATTATTTTACTGCTACTCTTTGGTTAGGCTGGATGTGCCACAGTAAGGAAGAAGCCTTCAGCTGCCAGGGTGCACCACTTCCTACCAGATTTAGCCAAGCACTGCCCTCAAAGACTGGTGAAGTAGCGGCAGTTGTAGGGCAAACTTCTGTGACTTATCAAGAGGAGACATCCACTGGAAAAGCGTAAACTAGAAACCTTATAATTTTCCAATGTTATCTTTACTCAGTTTTGAAAATAAATATGGATTTCCTAAGGCTACAGAGTTGTGTTTTTTGTTTTTTTTTTTTATTTTGTTTTTTTCATGCATCTCAGTTTTAAACTGATTTCAAACCTCAGCTGCTTACACATTTGTCTGTGCATGGTACTACAAAGGAGGGCTAAGCAGACAGTTGCATGTTGTTCTTCACCTCTGGCTCAGGCAAGCACAGAGCTGCGAATTCTTGGCATTTGGGACCATAACCAAAAGCACTATCCCTGTGCTTGCCCTGCTTTTACACCCGTACCTGGGTGTCTGCTGTTGACTGTTGTTGGAGGGTCAGGTAGATCTTCAGTCCATGGTGATTTTGGTATTTTCTTCTTTCAAACAAATAGAAGGCTCTTCCCTACTAACTCTCAGTCCATTTTAGGCTTTATAGGTGGTTCTCTTTCCTATCCTGAAGTGCTCATCAGCATCAGAAAAGAGTTCCAGAAAGATGATGTTCTGTGCATGCTTTGCATGTTTCCAGCTCTGAAACAATCTGGTGGTTGCCCCTAGGTCTTTCTTACTAATTGCTTGCATGGGAACCAGAGAACTGGAATCTCTTTTTGCTGTCCCATACTTTGTGAAGATACGGGGAAGATAAGAGGGTGGGTGTTAAACATTCAGCCTTTGTTACTACTGCACAGAAAGGATCCTCAGCTGAGCAGATGTTCAGCTTCGTGAGACCCACTGAGGATGTAGAGCATCTTCTAGAGGTATCCTGTGGGCAGAGACTGCAGAATTTTGGAATTTGTTTTACTCGGAGATTGCTTCTTTTCTCATTATAGCAGGAGACAATGGCATTGTACAGAATATCTCAGTTTTGAGAGGTAGAAATGCTGTGCTCTATCATGATAGGATTTAATTTGTTTGGGAACCTACTTGCAGCACAGTTGCACCTTATATGGTTCTGTTCTGTGGTGCAGCAGGGACTCGCTCAAAATCTGCTGAGGACTGACTAAAGCCCACTGTCACAAAACTTCCAGAGAATGCGACAGAGCTGTGCCTGTGCTGAAAACTACTTTGTTAATATTGTTTCCAAGGTAGTTAAAATAGAAAATGGATCCAGGAACGTTTTGTAACAGTTTTAACAACATCCATAGCAAATATAACTATATACTTTGCTGTTAATAAATAGCATTGAATTTGAATGCTTATCATTTTTCTATGTTTTTAGATGATGAACTCTGCAGCAGTAGAAAGGATTTGCAGTGTGGAAGTTTGAATAAAGGGTTGAAGGGTTATTTTGCATCTTAAAGCTGCTAGAGCTTTTCAACTTGGTTTGCTGGAGAGAAAGGAGGGACAGGTAGAGTTTCTTCACATTGTGGTGTCTCTGTCAGGATTGCAGGTGTTGTGGGCATCTCTAAAGATCTTAAAAATAAATAAATGAGTACTGTTAAAGGAAGCACCAACTGGTAAGTGAATAATATGAGGAAAAAATACCACATACAGAAACGTGCCAGCAGTTCTGTCTCATTCTCCATATGTAGGGTTAATGTAAGCAAAGGTAAGGCTTGACAGAAGGGGTAAACCACATTCCACAAGCTCATTTAAAAGTTGCATAAAAAGCTCTCTGAAGTCTTGAGACAATCCGTAATTTTCTGTGTGCGTTCAGAGAAGACACGTTTGTTTTTAGTTGCTCAAGGGATCACTTAATCTGTCAATCTCTCAAAAAGCAAAATTAACTGCGGGCAGAGTGGTATCTTTTCATTATTTACTGAGGTGGTGATTTCATATGGTGTGGGGCTAAGCTCGAAACGATCTATTTACAAATAAGGAAGGGAATGTCGCTGCTATTTGTCGTGTAAAGCACAGACGCTTCAAGAAATTTAGAATTACAGAGAAACTGAGAAATCTGAATGCATTTCTGGCATAACTTGCTTGAGGTTTTATCAACTTAGTAGCTTCTTGCAGTTTTCCAAGGTTGTGGCAGTTGTATTAACTGTACTTGGTGCATTAGGACTTGCGCCTATGTACACCAGTGATTATCACCAGTGGCAGCATCTCTTCATAAGGCTTTTAAAAACACTTGGAAGGCACCTTCGTTTCTTTGCTCATTTCTGTGCTGGACAGTTTTTGTGTAATATACAGTCAAGTGTGGGCAGTTGTTTCCTGAGCACGCTTGGTGCTGTGGACGGGTAGTTAAACCAGGGGTCTTCCTGCTGCGCTCGTTCTGGTAGCGGCCATCATTCTTGGTTATGTGTGATTGTATTAGCAGAACATGAAGATAAACACGTGGGATACAGCTGCCTGCTAATCATCTGCTTCTGAAAGTCCTTGCTTTGTTTGCATTCCCTGCTGTCTCTAATGCTCATTTGTTGAGACGAGTTTTATAAAGAGCGGGGACTGCAGAAGCAGATTACTTCGGTACTTCTTGTCCTTTGCTTTGGGTGTCATCAATGTGCTTGATAGCAAGAGAGGAAGGGTCCAACAAAGCATGAAGCCAGGACAGAAACGTGGTGCTGTTGTTTAGTTGGTAACCTGGACAGTCTTGTTTTCTTAAAGCTGACAGTAAACATCAGAGCATACTGAAACGGTGCCGATAGGTTGACTAATTACATACGGTTGTGTGGAAGTGTTGTTGGGTCCGGCAGAAATTTATAGATTGCTCTTTAAGAACCATTGAGGTAGCAAATAAATGTACTTTGTACTTTGCTATATAGCGTGGTCTGTTTGTTAAAATTCCTTCTGAAACGATTGCTTTGATGCTAATCAACTCTCCTCAAGGTTGAGCTACAAAACGTTGTACATGGTATTGCTGACCTGAGTATGTGATGTTAAAGCTCCTAGTTTTTTATTCAGTGGGTTATTACGAAGAAGTTAATGTGCTGTTCTAATGCTGAAAAGATTTATTTTAATAAATGCCACAACTGATGCTGCAATCTCAAATATTTGTGCCTCTAATACTTAACCGTAAGTCGGAAAGCTAAGCGTGACCTGATAAATGGCTGTATTGACTGCCTAGCTTTTTTGGGAAAGATTTAATTTCTGAAGCTTTTACATTTGTTTGCAAACGGTGGCGAGCTGGGTATGGCAGCCATTCCTCATGGAAAAGGGCTGTTCAGAGGAAAGGGGTGAAGTTTTTATTTGCAAGACGACTGCTCTGCGGCTGCTCGTAGAAGCCTGCGGATTTGATGCACTGCATTTAGTGAGTGCATGAACAACACCCAACTGGTGTTTGAAGGCTCTGCTGGGGCAGCCCTTAAACAAAGGAGCTGTGGGCTTCCTGCCTTAGATTTTTTTTTTTTTTTTTCCCTTGGAGTCTTTCTTTACCCCGTGTTTCCTATTGGAACAGAGGTTTGTTATATATGCCTGCAGACGCGTGTGTAAGGGAGGAAAGCTCAAATAGAAAAACTGCTCCGCGCTGGAAAAAACGATGAGCGCTGCGGAAGAAACCCATCAGTTTTTCAATTAGACCCTTTTCATCACGTGTATACTTTACCGGGCCTCTTCATACGTGCCCGAGCATTTAAAAGGTCTCACGCCAGGTGAACGAGACATGAGATATTGAAAAGGCCATTTGCTCGCAGCAATATCTGATTGCCTGCGCTGCTGAATCGCCGCGTGTTGGAGGAAGCGCGTTGCTTTGTGGCAGCCCAGGTGCTCCTGGTTTCTGCAGGGGAGGCAGGACTGGGCTGGAGACTGGCCAGTTGCCATGGCAACTAGTGTGATGTCATGAATTCAGAGCGGTGACTTCACTGCGGTCGGCTTTATCTTCATCCCCAGCTTCATCGCTCGGCGATGCTCCGGCTGGGCTATTAAATGGTAATGGCCGCTAACGTCATCCAGGCCGCTCCAATTAAACCTGATCGCTGCTTACCCCCAAGTCTGGGAAACTGACAGCTTGCATTTGTGTTTTTCTCATTTTTCTCAATTCCTTTAGCTCTGTTAGCCTGAAAAGTTTGCTGATGTGTTAGGAATGAAGAGGAGAATCAAGCCTTTAAAACCTGAAAACGCAACGTAGCAGTGGCTTGTTGTCTCTTCTCCCCAAAGACTTTGTTCGGTTCTGTCTTGCCTTTCTTTGTCCTGTTCTTTTCCGAAGCAGGTGAAGTATTTTCCTAGTCTCGTTTCAAGGATTTGTTGACCTGCAAATTGCACCAGGAAACTTCCTGCCCATCAGCCTTTGGAAATGGTCAGCTGCTTTCTGCTCTGTGAGCACTCCCATTTATCACTGGGCTGCGCACCTCCATTTCCCAGGTAGCAGGGCTGGCTGCTCGCTGTCTGCTCTCGCCCATCCTCCATTGCTTTCTGAGAGCCGAAGGAGTATTTAGCATTTTTCCTGTATTTGTGAAGAGAGATGATTTCCACGTTTAGCCCCAATAAAATGTGAATAAAAACATGGAGCTTAACTACGTGCATTTATTTTGTTGACATAACTGTGTATCTGTTTAGAGCTGGCTTAATGGCTTAACTCAAAGGTTGCCTGAGACTTCGAGGCCATCTGACTTCTTACATTATCAGTGAATAGCACAAAGCGTGTTGGAGTGGCATGCCAGGTATTTTTATTTTTTCTACAGCCTCTTTGCATTGGCAAGGAAAAGATTCTTCACCTTTGGCTTAGTTTGACAAAGGTGGGTTTCTGTGTATAGATAGGGCCCGAGTTTGTTGTTATTAGAAAGGCTTTCAGCACTTGTAACAGCAGAAAATGTAGGATGTGTGGATTTCTTCTTGTGGCTTACTACTGCAGTTATTTGCATTAAATTGTATTGAGCATATATCCATTTAGGTGAGGTTAGAATTAAATGACCTCTTCACATTTTTCTTCCTCTGAAGAAAGATGGAGACTCGAAACACATCCACTAGCAAATGGGAGGATGTCACGGACAGCCTGTAAGGAAGATGAAAAACATATCAGCAAAATTAAAGTTGCAGTTGTCTCTGCAGACGAGAAAAAAGATATCCTGTGTAGCCTGTCATTTCTGATGAGCATATCATGGAAGTTGAATTCTGGCGTGCTGCAACTGGAGTTAAAAATGTGATTGAGATGTTTTTGTAATGAGCTCCTAATACAGAGCAGGCAGCAAAATGCTGTTGCAGGTGCTGTTGTTCCCATTATTTAAGTGTAGAGGTCCTGTGCTTGAAGATTTGCTGGTTTATGTTGGTAACAGTTGTGCTTAGTTGCTTTTTTCTTTAATCACCATAAATGTGCTATTGCTAGGATAGCTTGCGTTAAAATCTCTAAATGCTTTTTGAAAAACGCAAACATTTTTATCTTGCTGTAATGCCTGTGCACATGGAGGGTTTTATTAATTTGAGAGTACTGGTATGATTTGATTGCTAAAGCTTTTGGTCTTTAGGCTAGGTTTATATGATTCTCAGAGTAGTGTTTTGTAATTTAGCTGTTATTTTTTTTTTTTCTTTCTATTCATTTCTAAACACTAAACCACTGGAAGGAATACAGCTTCTTAATGACACACTGACGTAACCAACTATACACGAAAAATTGCTAACTCAAAACTCAAACTTTTTAGTCACATGGAGATTAGATCATTCAGTTCCCAGCAGCGTATGCATGAACTAGGGTTACATTTAGAAATAGTATTGTGGCAGTTAAAGCTAGACTGAATAAATACATGGATTTATATTTATGTGTGTGTGGAATTTAAAGCTCTGGACTGCAGGTGTCTTGGCAGTGGAAATTCTTCTGAAGTGAAAGGGGAGTGTAGGAAGTTCTTCTGGCATTCTTGGGAAAAATGATCACCTTAAACTCAAGTCTGGAAAAGGATGACAACTTTGAACAGAAGAAACAAAAATTAGCTTTACTGTGCAAGTCTTTTTACTGTCCTTAATGAACTGGCAGGCTTATGGCCTGTCTGCAATATATAGACCAGAAAAGAACCTGCTGCTGTTTCTTTCAAACTTAATTTCTAAGAGAACAGGATGATAACAGTCATGGTGGGGAGGAAGCAACAACAACCTCCCCTCTGTGTGTGTTTGTTGTTTTTTTTTTAAAGTATTAAATGAAACAACATAAACTGTTGATGCTTTTTATTTCACTACAAATTATTCTATGAGGGCCAGTTACGTTCTATTTATTTAGAAAATAAGTAAGCTAGTTGGAATGACCTCAGTTCAGTGCTGCTGCTTCTACGTGGAAATACAGTATGGAAATGAAGCAGTACATTAGTACTTATTCACATTAGAGACTTCTACGTGCTGGGCTTATACAGAGTCTAGAATCCACCTTGCAATTTACTGCCAGTGCTGGAATCGCATGAAAGAGTAGTAACGTTGGTGGGAGTATGTCAAAGTAATTAGCTTGCATTTCATGATATGGTGGCTAAAAGTGGCTTGAGTTTGCCTTTGTTCAGGGGTTGGGACTAATGGTGGCCATTCAGTACTTTTGGCTGCAGCTTTATAGACTTTTTCCCCAGTTCAGCAGCTACAAAAGGATTTGGATGAAAAGAGCTAAGGTGCTTGATGTGTAGGTCACTTGACTTTTTTCACAGCCTAGAACCAAGCGTGGCTCAGAATCGGGCTGTGTGAAAGAGGAGTTACGGGAGGAAAGCAAAGGCTTGACTGAGTGAGGCTGCTAGCTTCTGCAGAAAGGTTAGGAGGCTGCAGGTTTCAGGGAGGTGTTTGGGGACACTGCTCGGTAGAAAGCTGAGCTTCTAAACTTGATCCTGCTCAGGGGTCCTGCCCAACCTATTCACAGGTCCCTCCGTCATGATCCTGCATATCAGGAGATGTTAAGCACCAGTCTTGTGCTGCTTCTGGATGCTATGGACCACATCGCAGGTTGAAAGACACCTCTTTAGAGGTGTCCTGTCCTCTAATAATAAAATCCGTCTTTAGAGGACAGGGTTTTATTGGCTTCATAAATTGCTACGTGTCTTGCAAAGACCTATATAGAAAATTCTATATCTCGCCTTATGATGCAGCAAGGGCTTGAAATTTAATGTTTTGCAAGCAATCAAGAGACTCTTCCTCAGTGCAGGGAGGCTGGCCTTGCCGAGGTTTTTCGAAGTTCTCGTGGGTGATTTTTTTTGTAAAACACATGAAGCACTAATTGGGAGCCTTGCAGGAATGTCCATGACGAGCTGGTGAACGGAGGCATGGGATTCTCCCCTGCACCTAGGTCTGTGCCTGGGAGTGCAGTGGGGTGCCGGGGTGACACGGTTATCTCGGCCTCAGCAGGCTGCCTGGCTCGCTCTTTCTGCAGCTCTCATTCAGATTACCCGGCAGCCCTTGTGCTTCGCTATGATCAAACGATACAGCGCTCGCGGAAAAATGTGCTGCTCAAAGCTCTGTGTGGCTCCTGTAGCCAACTTGATCTATACAATGGGAAATAGGAAAGCCTTTTTTATCTGATTAAACAGCCGACTTTGGCATGAAATCTCCTTTTTAATATCAACTTGCTGGAAGTGCTATGACAATAAAAATACTTTTTTTTTCATTGTTGGGAAAGCAAAAAAATAACACTTCCTCGTTTCATGTATTACTGCCGGAGTGTTCTTTGACATTCTTTGGGTTTAATCATCAGATGTGATAGCATGGTTGTACTTTCTGACTTGCTATTAACTGCCAGCATCCATGCTACATTGCGGATGCTTTCCTGGTGACCTCAGCTATTGTTTCTTCTTGCTCGCTATATTGATGTTAAATTAATTGATAATGAAATGATACGTGTTTCAGCAGTAATCATTAAATTACAGAGATTGAATCATCAGTTTAGGAAATTGCTGTGCCTGTTTTAACAGTGAAACTCCCCTGTATCCCTGTATTTTTTTTTTAGTTTTCCGTGTGCACGGTGTGTTTCCAGGAGGAAAAAAAAAAGGCATTCTTTTTCAGCAGTTCCTTAATACAGAGCTCATCTGTCCTTTTGACATTAAGCCATGGTTTTTCTGAAACAAACATATCATTAGCAGTTGAAGTACTGTGTTCCCATGCATCTTATTTTGTCCCAAAACACAGTAGAAGGTACTGTATTCAAGGCACAAACCTGAGCAAACAAGCTATTGTAATAACATGCTCAGAAAGAAAGGGTGATGGTTTGCTATAGCCCTTTGGGGATTTCCAGACCGTTACGTAAATGGTCTTAGGACAAATAAAGTTCTGAGTCCAGAACTTCCTTTTAAAAATGAATGTAAATCTTGGGAAATAGTTTGCTAGTTGACACACACACGTGAATGATATTTTAAAAGCAAAAGTATGCATGGTTGACAGGATAAAGTTTGATAAAGCTATCTGTATAAACCTGAAAACATAGGCACTTGCTTGTATTTATTTTAGGAGTTTTGTGTTCCTAACTAATTTGAGTATCCTGAGATTCAGCTCCCGAGGTTCCCTCTACAGTCAGAGTAGCTGATGGCTCCAGGCTGTAGCCCTGAAGCAGCACACCCTGTGTATCCAGGTCCTCATGCACAACAGGCACATCAGAACAAACCTCCCATGGTCAGTCTGTAGTCTGGTGATGGCCTCACATAAGGTGACTCTGTTTAATGATGTCAGGTGATCCAATTTTTTTAAAAACACAATTTGCTGTAAAATGTAGGCTGCCTCTGTAGTAAATGGAGAGAAGGAAAGGTTAATTTTAGTAATCTAATGATGGTCTTTATGATTAAGCTTGTGGGTTTGTATGGTTTTGCTTTTTCTAGACAAATCTCTTTTTTGGGGGGGAGGTAGGGGTAAGTGATGTGTTTACACCCTTCTTAATGTCTTGTGTCATGTTCTCACCTTGCTCACAGCACTGCAGCAGAAGCAAGCATGTGTGCGTGTTATGGTGGAGGAAAAAACTGGGGGAGAGGGGGAAGAAGCATGAAGATAGGGAAGTAAGCTATCAAAAAGTGTTTGCAAAAACTAAGGAAACAGGAGAAAGAGGAGCAGAAAAAGAACAGCTCTGGAGGAAAAGAATACTCCACATGCACTTCAGTCTGAGCAGCGCAGCATGTGGGTGATCTTCATGTCTATGCCAATGGTGTAGTAGGTATGAAGAGATACTTGCCTGGTTGTAATTGCAAAGTGTTGTTGGAGTAAATGCTTCTTGAGAGGAAAGTCTCCATGTGAAGAAGAAATCTTAGGATCGGTGGACTTGCTCTTTTTCATTCAATTACCTATTAATGCATGCATTTAAGAAGAGCAATTGGAGTGAGTGCAGTGTTTAAGTAAAGCAACCTCAAGATTTTAGGCAGAGACTGGTATTTTTTTTGGCTCTGAATTTGTGGTATTTGCATTGGCTTCCACTTCTCATTTGTTAGCTTCTGAGATAGCATTGAATGTGTGGGAAAAAAAAGAGGGTGTTTACAATAAACACTTATCTTTCATTTGTAGACAGCAAACATTAATTATGGGGTGGGAATAATAAACAGGCAAGACGGATATCTAGTCAGACTGGAAAGAAGTACCCTCGAAGGGTTCTCCATAAAAAGGTTGCCCACAGCCTGTACTGCAGAGATGACAGCAGTTAGGGGGACATGGTGGGGCTCTGAGAGGATTGCAGGGTTTCCTATGTGATTTCTAGGGACGATTTCAGCTCTGAGAATATGCAGAGCATTGTGCTTGTGGCCCATCTTTTTTGAGATAGGGGAATTCCCTTTGCCATGTTTTACTGGATGCATGTACATTATAGTAGTCCAGTACTTTGTTCTAGAACGAAATTAAGTCTAGAGTCTCCTCATCTCAACGGGTTGAACTCAGTGGTGTTGGGTTTTGAATTTGTGCAGGGTCTACACCAGGGAGGAAACACAGACCTGTTAAGAAGAACATGAATGTCTGATATTTTCAGTTCCAGAACCTGTGCCTGAGAAGCTGTGTTGAATTTATTTCCTTTTTATATTTAAAAAAGACAGCCTGAACACTTGATTGTTTAAATACTGGGATGATGTGCCACTGCAGAGGCGTTTTCTTTTCATACTGCTTTCATTCAATAAGATGCGCATTTTTTCTGGATAAATGAACTCATATTCAGTAGTGCAATTGATGAATTCTCTTCTTTTCTTCCTGCTGTAACACTGGCAAGCAGTTCAGTTCATCCAGGTGTCAGTGCCTGTAGTTGTGTGATCAGAATTTTCTAATGAGGGGAGGACCCTGCAAGAACTGGTTTCAAATCACTTTTCAAGTTCCAAAAAAGAAAAAAAGAAGCGGAGCCATCTTAAAATTAACAGCTGGAATATTTTTTTCTTTATGGCACTTCAAAAGGGAAAGAATAGAGATTTTTTTTTTGCTTGTATGAGTGAAAGCTTACACAGCTTTCCTCCCATTTTTCTCTGGTGCTCACCCCCCATCTTTACCATAGAAATGTAATTCCCCCTCTGACTTTCCTCTGAGGTTTGTTCTCTGTGACGCAAGCTTAGTTTGGTAGTCACAATTTGATTCTGTTCCTTTCAGTTTTGCTCACTTTTCCCATGTCTCACCTTATTTTTGGGAGCACTGCCACTGTTGATTAGTTTTAATGACCTTTTCAGCGAGATTCTTTGCTGTGTGTGTGCAAAGGCAAAGCAAGCTGAATGCAGAAATAAAACCATGCTTGGCGGCTGCAGGGTGCTTAGGACAGAGCAGTGCCTGCACAATAGCACTCCGCCCCAGCCCGTGGAGAAAAAGCTCAAGTGAGATCTGCATTGCTAGATCGCAGTTCTTGTTTTCTTTTAGCAGTGGGGAGGAGAGTGATCGATCGCATTTAAATAATCATTTGAATGTTTTGTTGATGGCTCCTTTTTTTATTTTTTCTTTGAAAATGTTGCTATTAGGAGTGTAGGGATTTTTTCCCCTCCTTTCTCCTTCCGCAATACCCCAAGAAAGAAATGACAGCAGTTAACCATCCAGGCTTGCAGGATCATGGAATAAAAGCTCCCTATCTGAAGTGACTGGCTCCTGACCTTGCTCATTATCTCTGAGTCATGTCTGTTTTACGTAATATCTTGGAGAGAAAGAAGCAGTGCCAGATCAGAACACCTGAACAAATCTGTTGCTTGAAATGCATTGTTTTCTCTCAAAAGTACGCAGAGGCTGTGTTTCCAGGTACGGGATAGTTGTATGGCATTCAGAGTGAACTGGTGGGCATTAATGAGGTGCATTTGGACTGCGATGTTGGGATATGGTGCTTCCATTTGACAAGTCTGATCTTTACCTCGTGAGGCATTGAGTGGTTAAGGCAGGTGATGGACTAGATGTATGTATAACTATTTCACTAAATATAGTGCTCTCATGATGTGAACACATCAGTGCTGCTGCTCTACTTAACCGAGAGAGTAAAAAGTGTTTTGAAATGTGAATTGGGACAGGAAGCTACGTAATACCTCGTGTCACTTCCAGACAGACAGAAGTTCTCCTGACAAGGCTGGTCAGAGACGGATACCTGCTAGTGTTACAGAGACGCGATGACACAAGAAACCGTATGAGCCAGACTGCTCAGGGCACTGATGCATTTGTTTCTGCCCACTGGAAGTTTGGTGTGTAAAGTCTTATGACTTGAAAAGATAGTCCAAGTTTACAGTAATAAAAGCCTATTTTGTATTTATAGTGTCCTAGTGAGAAAGTTTTTTGCCCTTCCAAAGTCTGTAGGAATAGAGTCTGTAAATGCATTACAAATTGAGATTGTAAACTGACAGCACAGTGCAGAACTGCAGTTGAGTGCCAGAACTTAAATGTGTAGTAGAAGCAGATTCTCATGCGCCTGTGCTGCAAAGTGGGGCATTTGGTATTTAAAACAGTAGTTGGAAACAGCCTTCCCTGGGTTTTAGGATGAAGGCAGTTAGATTGCCTTTCAATTGAGTAGCAATTCAAAGACACTCTCTACCTTCCTGAAGCCTTGAATGTGAGGTTACCTCTGGAAGAACATGCTCCTCTCAGTAGATGGGTCTTACCAATGTGGCAAACTGTAATTCAAGGTAAAACTGGATGGACACATATGGAGAAATGATAGGGCACTTGTGAGCTTCCTGAGAAGCAAGCTTGTGGTGCCTGCTGCTGTGTACCAAGGCTACCCCAACAGTTAATTCTCAAGTGCAAAGGAGAAGAAATGAATATTCTTTCTGAATTCGTGCAGCTTGATGGAGTGCCAGACCTTCTGTAGAAATTGCTTGATGTTATAAAATAAATATTGTATTTAATGTGTTATTTAACGTCAACCAAGGGGAAATTATATCACAAGGTAATAAACTGTTCTTTTATAAGGTTGCTGTAGTTCTGATTACTTTCTTTGCAGAATGGGGAACCTGTCATTATAAAGCTTGGACAGCTTCAGCTTCCTTCAGCACTTGGAAACAAGCAGGTCTAATTCAGCAGCAACACTAAGTTCGCAGTTGCTTTTCACCTGAAAAAGATTATGTATATTCAGCTGTGATATTTCAAATCATTTTAATGACTTTACCAAAGTAACAGATGGTCTAGGAATGCTATTACAATTAATTAATAGTTAAAAACTTATTTTTGCATGGAGATCTTGGGGCTCTAGCATGCCTGGTCACCAGGATTCTGATGAAACGTGACAATAAATATGAGTGAAAGAATAAAAGCTGGTACTTGGATGAATAGGGATGGTTGGAAGTTTCCTTTGTACCATTGTAGAATAGTACTAGCCATGGCGAGAGGTAGGATTTTCTTTTTCAAATCATAAGTTTGGTGTGCTCGTGGAAATTTGCTGAAAGCCGGAAGGTTCAGCCTTTCAAAGTGGCACAATAAGCCAACGGTCTTGGCATTGTCTTCCTGCTTTCCAAGTCAGAGGCTTCAAGGTCTCTGAGCTTTGATCTTGGAGCCAGCGCCTGAGAGGCACTGCCTATTGCTGGAGTATTGCAGCTCTTGGCATCTAGCCATCATCACCAAATTTTAATTTTATTGTTGTTTAGGGATAATTTTGTCTCAACTGAAATTCCTTGAGGGGGTTTGTTTCATAAGCACGGGCAGGATTTTTTTTCCTTCTCCCTTGAACAAAATTCCACCCCGAGGTGTTGCTGTTTCTTGGCTCCATTAAGGTTGCATGCATTTACTTTGTGCATATTCAGCTACAGCTATTTCATATACATAGTGCGGTTGCTGTGTAAGGTTTTGGATATTGTTGGTAAGTGAGCTAGGAAGTGAGAGAACCAATTCAATGTGGTAAATACCAGGCTGTTAACTGGAAAGCAAAGAAATGTGATATGAAATATGTAATAAATTGAACAGTAATACTGTTTTGGCAACCAAATTGTGTGTTGACACAGCAAGAAAAAATTTAAGATACTAGGTTCCATAAGGCAAAACATAAAATGAAAAAATCTGGAAAATAAAGATTGATTACCAAGTAAAGTATTAGTATACTGCTGTTAAATATGATCATCTGAGTAGCTCCAGAGATCAGAGGCTAGAAATTCATAGGTTTTCACCAGTCTATACTGCCTCTAAATAGTCTTAAGCAGGTTTCCAGGTTGACATGTTCCTCAGCTTCTCTGGGTGCGGGGCTTTGGTTTGTTTTCACTTTTCCTAGTTAAAAACAGAAACAAAAACCCACCCAAAACACCCCCACCTACCCACTCACACACACTTCTTTGTCTTGTTGGGTGCTTGAGGTTTTAATGTTTGGGAAGTATTTTGTGATCATTAGTTAAAATATACTAAATGAATATACAGTGATAGATAATAATTTTTTTTTCCCTTCTTCTCCCAGTATTTCAACTAACATTAAATACTGCTTGAATAGGTAGTCCTTATCTTTTACTACTGGGACAGCGTTATTTTTAACTGCGTATGGTTCCATACAGAAAGGTATGTTCCTTTACTTTTCCTGCCGAAGAAATAGCAAGTGTCTTGAATTCAGTTTTTAGATTCTGATTTTTTTTTCTGAATCTCCAGTCTGTTTTGTGTTATTCAGTATTCAATTTGTCATTTTCACGGAGCATTATTCAAGCTGCAATAACCCTTTGCAGCATTTGGCTTCTATTGCACTACCTGCTCAGCTTTCTGCTTTCTGATTGCTGTCAAATATCTGCATTATGATATTCAGTTAGCTTTTGATAGTTCTTTTTGGGTATTCTGGAGCTGATAGCACTTAGTAGTAACCCAGCACTGATGACAGGAATCTTTTGTTTTGAATTCTCAATAATAACTAGTAAAAATAGCAAAAGTATGGCTACCAAGAAAGCTTTGACTCTGTATTACGTCAGCTTCCTGAAAACGAAATGACATCCAGATAGCAAAGCTATTGTACCAGTGGGCTTTTTTGACCGAATTAGTAGTGAATGCTCTTAAAACTATCCTTCACTATTAACCTGAATCAGTTACTAAGACATGAGGATAGGTAAGTGAGGAGTCACTAACAGTGCATCACAAAAGGTAATTAATCAGTTGTCAGGAGGACTTGGTACACTCTTCCCAAGTGGCATTCATAGGCTGCCTGGTGTGAGCTGCTGCTTCTGTGAAGCAGCAGTCGCGTATCTGCGATATCTTAATCGGTTGCTGTTAAAATGAAGGTGATGTCAAATGTTCACTCTTGCCATTTCAGTACAGTAAGACAAGATTGAATAAATTGCTAGGAAATGAGTCAGTCTGTGTTTAAATACCCATTAGCGAATGGTGCACAAAGCCTTGCCATGAGCGAAGTTGTTCCCTCTACTCTAGTTTCTTTTTAGTCTCTTGGCCACTCTAAAATAAACACAAAGGGAGGTTTTAGATGCTGTGGAAGTTGCACCATGCCAAGACAAGAGGTAGAATGACTCTTCGTGTGATTATAAAGGAGGTATCAGGGAGATAAGAGTTCTCTTGGTACAAAAAAAAAAAAAAAAAAAGGAAAGTGCTGTTATCAATACATGGTAAAACAATGTATAGTTTTTACAGTACCATTTAACTGCAGCTTCTGGATTACACCAAAGCCATAGGTCTCAAGGCTGCTGTTTTCATAAGCTTGATTTGACAGCTTGTGATAAGGACGAGATTCCTTGTTTTTGTGCTCTATCAGATTTGGAGAGCTTAAGTAAACTCCCTGGCTGAGTTTGAGACTACTTGACAGTCTGTCCTCTATATGTACGAAACCGTCCTTCAGTTGGGGGACAGAAGTGCTGTCTAATCCTGTGTTTCTATAAGCAGTAGTGTACCCAGCTCTGTCATTCAAACAGTAGCCTTTTTTTTCCAATGGCAGCAGTTGGTGTGAGAGATGGATGGAGAGGCCAAAAAAGGGAGGGTTTCCAGCCCACAAAACTTGAGTTTCTAGCCCTTATTGCATAGGAAGAACTGATACAGCGACTCTCCTCTGTTCTTCTGCTTCCTTCATGTCAGTAGCAAGTCTGTATGAGAATGGCTCTTAAAGAAGGAAACGCTGCCTAAGCAGCTTTTCTTACATGCACATTCTTATCTTCTGGAAAAGGTTGTGAAGATGGGAATAGCTGTTGGTGGTGTGTTGGGCCACGCTGTTTTTATACTGACTTTTGAATGGACAAATCGTAGAAGAGATAAAGAAGCAATATGGTAAAGTATCTTTGGCATGAGAAGATATTTGGACTAATTGCTTCCAGTTTTCATTTCTGTAGGCACTAAAAAGTCTAGAGTTCGTTCTTTGGTATGACTGAGAAAGGATATCAGAAATGTTTAAAAGGAGATGAGAATTTAGAAGGCTCTTATGATCATGATGTGGATTGTGTTTTTTTTTTTCCTCCGTATATCTAGTATAGCCTTTAAGTCTGATGTATCTTAAACCCCAAATACCAGAGCAATTACCTGGTTTTGGTAGCAACATTTCTGGAGACGTTCTTTGAAGTTTCCCTGAAGTATTCCCAGCGGATGCTCACAATTAAGAGAAGTAAATAGTTGGAGACAGAATACATAATCTACATAGTGACTTTGAGAATAGAAAGCCTCTAAGTAGAAAGGTGATTGCTGTGCACATCACAGGAGGAAGAAGACTCTGCAAGAGTTATTTATACAATATATGCATTCCCTTTCTGAAAGCGTATGCCTGGAAGCTGCACTAACAAAGTAAACAGATGAGATTTCTTTTTAACTTTAAAATAATAACACTGCTGCCTCCAGTCAGTGTCATGATGAATGACTTTTTTTTTATGATCTGTATGCTGGATTAATGCAGTATGCTTTATTTGGGTTGCTTTATAAACTATTTTTTGATGACTGGTTCAAATATGGTATATGACTACTCTGCTTGTTGCCCTAAATGTTAAGTATTAGCTTTATTCTGGAAGTGCCTTTTCTTCAGAAGTTGTGATTAGCACCTTGTTCTCTAGTAACTTAGGATAAATCTGCTAAGGAATTAGTTTTTGACTGTTCTGCCGCTCAGTACCATCATGATATTAGATATTAGTTGTCTATAATGTTTTCTATCCATATACTTGAAACGTTCTTCATCCTACTTTTAGTCCCAACAACCAGATTTTAACAATCTCAGCTATTTGGTTTAAGGAAGAGGAAATGTTCTATGGGAATTGAAACATGAAACATATTACATAAAAGATCTTTTAAACTTTGTTTCCAGACCCCTGATTAACTTGCTTGAAATGAACCAAGATTTTAGAAATTTGACAAAAAAGCAGATGTATTTAGAAAATTTTCTGCAAGTTCCATGAAACTGAGTAAGGGGAGAAGAGGCATCCTAGGAGTGGAAGGCAGTATGATGGACTCATGACAGGCATTCAAGAGTTAACATTAATTAAAGCTGTCCTTAAAAACATTATATAAAAGAAAAAAATCAGTTAAACATGATGTAATGAAGACTTAGAAGACAAATCAGTGTTCGCAGGATGACATGTTTAAGTCGGTCAAGACTGGATTTGTGTAGAATAAAAGTAATTCTAATGTGTTCATGTATAGCTTGTTTTTAATATGGTAGGGGGATTCTCAGAAACAGAAGTCTCTGTGATCGTTAATATATTTTCTTTGCCAGCTGAGAGAATCTTAAATGCTTTCCAGCATCAAGTCAGATACTTGCTACTGCAGTTCTCTTCAGGTATATGTAAGAGCTTTGGGTGATAAAGGTAAACTACCTTTTGCAAAGAAACAAATGTGGGAGCAAACTAGATCCTACAGAAGGCAACAGGAATTCTGGATTCAGTGCTTCTACTCTTCCCCAAAGTTTCTTTAGTTTTAGTCTCAAATATTTTAGATTTCTATAATTAGCATGCTGTAAATATCCTAGTGCTGTCTGCTTCATATGGGTGTAACACTGTCAGTATTCAAAGTGTTTTATAAATGTAATTAATACTCAGAGGCACTCCTGCTGCACAAAACAGATTTGATTTTTATCTTCAATTGCTTAAATTGCTCTTTAAGCTCTTCGATCTATTTTTGCTTCTACTTAGTATCCATAATCTGAAATACATTATCTAGCTTGTAAAGTTGACATAATAAGAACAGATTCTGCAACTCTGTGGTGGAATTTCCCCCCAAATTATTTTTTTTAAAGCAGAATGACTTCAGAAAACACAATTCTTAATTGTACAAAGCAAGCTGCTGATAAAGAAACAACATTTCTACCAGTTTTATTTCATGATGTTTCCCAGGTTACCTTATGGGTGGTGTAGTAGGCTATCAGTCATTTTAGACTTAAGTTCCACACATAAAGGAAAACCTACGAAAGTAGGAAGCCTCTTTCCTCTTTCCAGACAAAGGGGTAAAATATATGATCTTAAAAAAGGGACTTGGGGTTAAAAAAACCCTGAACTCTGCATGCGTTTTGGCTTAGTTCTTAAGTTTGATAACTGTCAAGGAATCTCTTATTTTTTGTACATCAGGCAAAACAGTTTTTTAGTAGATGCCTGATCTTGTGAGGAATTTGTGCAGGTTCTGAAGCGGTAACATGGATTCCTGCCTTTAAGGATAGAAATGGTGGCAACATGAGAGGGAATCTCTTAGAGCACAGACAGCTAAACTCCACTATGTCCGTGGCTGCTCTGGCAGTCTGCTAGAGCTGTACTTGTTTGTGAGTTAGTATATAAATGTGCATGTTTGTATAATTTGCATAGGCTAATTGTGCATTTGGATTTCGAAATAAGATTAGCATTGTGCAAGCTCATCAAAATACAAATCCTTAAAAAGTAGACGCTTCATAGTGCTACTTGAAAAAAGAAAGAAAAAGGGGTGTAAGCTGTACCTGAACTCCAAATCTTTAAACTAATCCCACCTTTTTTTGTTCAGATGGAGAAGCGATCTGTTCTCAAATTAGAGTAGTGAAGTAACAAGAAGAGCATTATCAAGTAGGTACACTGCATTATGGATGCTACTTTCTGCACTCTGGAAATAGTGTTCTGTAGGTAGACATTTATGTTGTCAGAATATGTAAATCAGTAGGGAGACAGGGTAATTGTCAATAAGGGACAACTTAAGATCCCTATGCATTAGAGGTCTCTTATGGAATTAACTTAATGATTAACTATTAATAATTTATCGTGATATTGACACACGACTGTATGCTTTGCAATCTCATTTTATTAGAAATATTATTGGCAAGGATGTTCAGTATATACATCGCAGATAAAAATCCACAAAGGAATATCTAAATTGCATGCATGTAGTTGCTGCACAGTACTGAGGGGAGGTGGTGGTCTAGAGAGAACAAAAAAGATGCTTGAGAAAAGTGCAGTCTGCAGTTATGAATTATTTCATATAAGTATTGCCTATGGCATGGATATTTAAAGAGGGTGAAAAGCCGAATATATTACGAGCGCTAATATTAACTGCTGTTGGTGAGCTAGTGGAGCATGCTCAACCAATTTCAAGCGGAGGAGACCAAACTTGGAAGTCTGTCTCAGATGCACCCTGATGTTGTGTTTTGTTTGTTGTTTTTTTTTTGATAACTGAGTTCTAGCCGCTTTGTATTCTGAAGAATTAATGTGGTGATTCCTACTGTAAGTAACGATAAACCATTTGGGGGGAGCTGGTGCTTCGGAGCAGTTTGTGTGGAGAGGTCTTGCGTGTTCTGCTGGAGGGATGCAGGCGGTGTTTGGCTGTGAGCTCGCCCCGCAGATGGCGCTGGTTATTTTAATGCTCTCTCGCTGCTGTCCGAGCAGGAATCGCTGTGCTGGGAATTCTGATTGGGCTGTGTGTAAAATGTATGCTTTTCAGGTGACTACTGGAAGCCAGATGTTTTTTGATAAGATTTTGATAAATGTATTGGGATCCACTGAGAATAAGATTTAACATGAAAATAAATAAAAAGCACCCTGGGGAATAATTCTATTGTGTTTATATTCCTTAGTTCAGAGATTTATTTATTTATATATTTTTGTTCTGTTCCTTCCTTCTACCTCTCCTTAATAAGAGCGCTGGACAATTTATCCCCATGATGAAATTATATGAAATGTTTTCTGCCCTTTTTTGAATCCAAAACCTTCAGCAATGCATATAGCACAAGTGAATTTTCAAAGGAAAACTCTTTGAAGTCCTTTTTTCTTTTTTCTTTCTTTGTGTCTGTCTCCCCCTTTCTCCATATTTCCCCCCTCCTTCTCTCTGTCTGTCAAGTTCAAGAGCAGCTCAGATGCCATGAATTAAGTGAAGCACAAAAGGGGAAAAGGAGACCCTTTTGAAGAACAAAGGCCTCCCATTAGGCTGCCCTGTTCTTTCTCTGACCAAAATTGCTCCCTACATGGTTTTTATTGCTGTCCACATGCTTGGCACATAAGGTAAATACAGTAGGACCCTCGTTACCTCACACTCTCTCTTCCTCTTCCCTCTTCAATAAATGTTTTGTCTCTTTGATGTCCCTAGTAATTCTTATACTGATTGTTCCCACCCTCATAAAAGCCCCAGGGGTAGTCATGGTGGTGGATAGCATTAGATACTGTGTAAATGCTTCCAGAAAAGAAGACAAACTGCAGCCAAAGAATTTATTTCAGGTGGAAGAGAATGGGAAGGAAATACAGATGTTTTCTTTTCTTCTTAACATGTTGTCTCTGTGTCCCTGCTACACTTGCATATCTCATTGAAGTTCATAATTTCTTCCTTTTTATTTCAAAAAGGAACAAGAAAATAGGACTAAATCAGAGTTATGAGGAAATGCATGCCACAAGACTTTAAAGGTATAGAAATCTTTTCTTAAGCCTTCTTATTTTTCTGTATGATTTGGACAGCTATTTGTTCCAGAGTTTTGGTGAAAAGTACCAGCAAAGGTTCAGACCTGGACAGGTTTCAAATTTGAACTTAATCAAGTGACACTTAAAAATAGCATTGAAAAGTATCAA
The DNA here is from genome assembly GCF_965140915.1 of Aythya marila. Classification (NCBI taxonomy): domain Eukaryota; kingdom Metazoa; phylum Chordata; class Aves; order Anseriformes; family Anatidae; genus Aythya; species Aythya marila. The sequence continues at coordinate 110,637,322 of NC_139042.1, forward strand.
GCATATGCAAAAACTTTAACTAGTATAAAATGCTGTACCTTAAGTCTAAAACAGCCACTAGACTTTCTAGTACTTCAGTGACAAAATTTCCCAATAGTTCCTAAGGCACCTTTTGGGGAGCTGATTTTTTTTTCATTTTTCAAAAACTCTGCCATAAATAATTTGTATGGAATAGCATAATTCATGCCTAAGTTGTATGCTTTACTGTTTCCAGACAATTATTTCCTGGAATTTGTAATTTATGTTCTCCCAACTTCTGCTTCTTCACAAATCATTTTCAAGGATATTTATTTGGTTTGAGATTTGTTTGCTTTCATCTCTTAATTCTGCATTTTCACTGACAAAGTATTTTTAGTAGTTTGTATAACACAGTTAAATACGCAATTGTTAAAACAAAATGCCATAGCATTTTTATTTTGTTTTTGGCACTGCCATTTAATGCTACTACCTTACCTCATGGAGTATATATATATATTCTGGTAATTCCAGACAAAATGTCAACAATGCCACTTAAAGAAGTAACAGTGACTTTGATTTATTTTGTAGATTACAAAGCAAGGAAAATCCACCTTGAAATCTGACTTTTCATGGCAAGTTTTTTTTTTTTTTTTCCCTGTTGGTCAAGTTGTGTAATAAACCTTGTAATAAGTTATATCAATTGTAATTAGTGAAACTTCTCTTCACTCTGCATGGGAGTAAGGTTTTATGCATCCACACAAGCACACAGCCCACATCCCTGCAAAGGAATTGAATTCACTTCCCTGTCCACTTGGAATTGGCCCATTTAGCTTTCTGCTGTGTGTGTGTGGAGAAATGAGGCTAGCACTTAATGTACTTGCAATAAATAATTGGCTTATTTTGATTCATATTTTATGCAAAATCCATAATTCAGGTGTTGTGGTAGAATACTGTGTAGCTAACAGTAGAATCTCCACTCGAGCAAAGTGTGGATGCTGTGATTAATGGCGGTGGCTGTAGCTGTCTGAAACTGGAAGATGAACCTTTGTTTTGTCTGTCTTCTCCCAGTTGCCGTGCACAATTTGTCACTAACTTAAAACCCCGTGTTCTCAAATTCCATCAGATTACATCATTTTTTTTCTGTAAGAACAAACAAAACACATGTGAAAAGCCAGCTTAATTGTTCTGATGGGAGGTCTGCTTCTCTACTGAATATTTAAACTCCAAAAGGGACCACTATGTGTCTTTAGTGATATGTCTGCAGGCCTATGGCCTGAATTTTATGAGTTTTATCTGGTTACTTCGGTACAAAACCCAGTAACACATAATGGAAGTAGGGACTTCGCCTGTTGAAGCCTTCTTGAAGTAAGTGATGAAATAACCTTCCTGAAATAAGTGATAAAATAACATACTATCAAGAGGCTTAATTTTAATTACTGAAAACAGGGTTCGTTAATTACACAAACTCAGAATTTTCAACTACAGTGTCCAGTGCCTTGAGATAGAACCTAACAGTGGAAAAGACTTCTATTGCTGTTCTTGAAATAAGCTGGATATTTTAAAGAAACAGTGATGTCTTCAGGAGGGTTTCGTGTCACCATATTGACACTTGCAAAACCAGATTTCAGCTGAGATCCCTGCATTAGCATCAAAAAGTACTGAATGTGACGTGGAGATAGGAATCTTTCAACCAACTGAAATACAGCTGTATCTCCTGTTGTGGAAGTTGGGACACAGGACTAGTGAATGTGTGGGTTTTCTGATAATAATTCAGGTGGATTTGAACCTAACACCGTGCTCTGACTACTTCAAGAGAGATCCTACTCTTCTCTGCCACCAGTTGTGTACTTCTGCCTGTTCTGTTATCATCTGCTGCTGACCTGATAAGGCTGAAATGTATCCTCCAAGAAAAGAAGAATCTTATTCAGTCAGAGCAGCAATCTCTACTATCCTCTTGACAGCACGCGTTTCTGGAGTTGATGGGGAGCTGCAGAGATGGAGGGGGAAGAGGTTTATCTGGCAGCCCCCCATGCCTGAGCCAACGATGCCATCACAGGGTGCTGCAAGCAGGTGGCCATCCCATCACCGAGTGCCTTTCTAGCCTCCACGCTGTTTTCTTGTTTTTGACCTAAACTCCTGTAACTCCCGGAAAGAGACTTTTAAAAGAGGATTTGGGGTTATGTTCTTTTTACAAGGGCTGTGTTGACATTAAGATTGTCACTTTGCCGTTACATTTTCAAGATCTCAGCTTTCTTGCATGTCTGTGGTGTCCTGAATGCTCCTTAGTGCTAGTGCCAAGCTGCCATATGTGACTCAGCCCTACAGATTGAATGTTTGATACTGAGATTAAAAGGGCTTTCTATATCTATAACTCTCTCCCACAGTGTGAAAATGGAATTTATTTCTTTCGTGTTGGTGACACGAGAAGTTTCCCAGGTTTGTCTTCATTTTGAACTCTTAGTTATTCAGGAAAGGCTTGCTTATCACAGCTCTGAAATGTGAGGTTGGTAATTCTAGTCATTGAGATTCTCACGGGGTCAGTCCAGGATAAATGGTCCATTACATCATTTACTCCTTCCCAAAGGGCTAATATTTCTTATTAGATTCCTGGTAGAGCTTTGAAGCTGTATAACTACTCTCATTCTCATCATGCAAAATGTAAAATGTATTGAGTTAAAACAAATAAAATTTTCTGCTGCTTATTCCTTGGTTTGCAGACAACGATAAGCAATACTCCATGCACTGTGAACTGTAAGAAGCTTTCTGAATTCTCTGCCACTTCAATGGACTCTTTTTTTTTTTTTTACTAGGTTTTTTTTTACTAGTTATGGAGATTTGTTTAACATGTTTATTCTAGTTAGCTCTTTTTTTTTTTTTTTTTCAGGCAGCAGCATGAAACAGGAACTTTTGAGAAGTTTGAGTTGCATGTTGGATTTTGAATGCTGAGTTAAACTTGACGAGTTTATTACTACTCTGCTCTGTGTACCTTACAGTTGAGGTTTTCCTTGCTATGGGCAAGATAAAATGCGAAAATAATTAGAAATAGGTGTAGCAACAGTTCAGCCACGTTCAGTAGAGTACCCCTCTGGTGAATTTTTTGTGCTCTAGTGCTTTAGGAAAGGACTACCCATATGTTCTGCCATGATAGCATGGACTTCTTGCCTAAGCATTAGAAGCAAGGAGATTTTGGACTTGGCATACAAAAAGATTACCTTGTGGTAACCTGAAGGACATACGGTAACTGTCTGCGTACATTGCTTGGTCAACGTTGTTTTGACTGCGGTCTGCTTTCATGGAAGACAAAACTAGTCTGAGCTATTCTATGCAGCTGTAGGCACACAGCTGTTTAGCACAGGTTATTGACATACAATTTGTGATACTGGAGACCTGGCTTTCTTTTACATGCCATTCTCTATCAGATCAAAGGAATCATCTTGTGTGTGCTTCTGTCTCTGGAGTCATCAAGAATATTAAGACAGGTTCATCACCTTGACTTCTAGACATGGCAGTGCTGGCTTCTGTCCCTAGCTCTGGTGGCTTTTTTCCTCTGTGTGACTTTGGTCTTGCTGTTTTGCTATAGCGTCCTTTCCTCCTTCTTTTTATCCCTCACACATTTTTGTTGTTTAAAATGGAGACAGTGGCATCAAGTCCTGGAGCTTTTAGACGTAACTGAGAAAATTAGTCCTGACTTAATCTTGTCAGTTTGGGTTCTTTGTCTTTAGTCACTTGAATGTCTGTTCTCAACAGTTTTTGGCTGTTTTTCAGGTCTGAGGAGTCTCCAAACTAAAGTCAATGTATAATCAGCCATCTTAATTCAGATTACTGGTGTCAAATCCAGTGAGCTATATTTTGAAGATTGCATGTTTTGTTTTAAAGTGAAACCTAGTTGTTACTTCTCACCAATACAAAAACAACAAAACCCCAAACCAACTGTAATTTTTAATCTTTTATATTGATTTTCCTATCTACTCTCATTGACCCAGTCTAGGCTATTCTTGCTCTTACTGATCTATTTGATCTCACCATCATTCCACTTTCTGGTGCTGCACATCTGAATGTGGAAATTTTTAAAGACTTTATGCTCAGAACTATTTCTAGCTGATTTTCTCTGTTCTGGGATTGGAATCAAGCCATATATCTCTGTTTTAGATCATTGTCACTGCAGTATCTGAGAGCCTCATGATCTTTCCTCACAATATCCTGTGAGGCAGGAAGGATTTTTAGAGATAATAACTGAGGCACTAAGGGCAAGCCCATAAAGGTATTTAGATATAGCACTTCTCTCGTGTGGAATTACTTTGTTAAAAGTACCATCAGGATAAAATTGGTGCCTAATTATCTCCTGTGGATTTTCTCGTGACTTGTCTGCACGTTAGAAATGGGGAGGTCTGAAACCAGGTCTCCTATGCCCGAAGTTAATATGGTGAGCATTATATTTCTTTCTTCATAGATCAGGATTTTCCACTTCTAGGAATATTAACCCTTCCATTAGAATTTTTTTGCTAAAAGCAGCAACAGGAGTGAAGAAGGCCATGAAACCTATATTCTGATCAGATCTGTTCATTTTTCTGCTTACCGTGACAGAGCAGTCTATACAGAGAAGATAGGACTACTGTCATAATCTTAACTCCTTTAAGTTAGATCCTTTCTTCTGTCTGTGTATCTACCTGTCTAAACCTCATTTTAGTCCCTGGAAAGTCTGTTGCACTGACTTTTGGATGTGTGTGTAGTGATTAAAACTTGGAGAGATCAGTTCTCAACAGAAGGTTTTTGATGTGGAGCACTTCTTAAAGTGTAGTCCTAACCTGTCACCTAGAGAGATGTAAGCTGTCTCCACTTAGCAGTTCTCTGATTTACTTTGAGAGAAGATGCCCCAACCTCAGCTTTCTCCCTTGATTTCTTTTCTGAAATATTTATATGAGGATATACTGTAATGCTGTGTTGAAGTAACTTTGACTATTTGTGGTGAGGTCAGGGGTGTTGTATAGATGGCTTGTGCTTTGGAGTTGCTGCCTGGAATTTGCGGTCTGTAAGAAAGCACTTGGTCTTCCTCATCAGTTTCTGGGCATAGTACCCGCACTGGAAGAGGGTAGTCCAGCAAAACGCATTTTTACATTGAGGCCATGTGGGTACTTCTGGTATCACAGAATGGCTGTGGTTGACAGGGACCTCTGAAGATGACCTAGTCCAACCCCGTGCTGAGCAGGATCACCTAGAGCACGTTGCACAGGATGGCATCCAGGAGGGTTTTGAGTATCTCCAGAGAAGAAGACTCTGCAACCTCTCTGGACATATCTGTACCTGGATAGTTTAATTAACATAATGAATTGTTATTTCAAAGAGATCTACATTTCCTGCTGTGTATTAACATACAATGCAAGAAAGTAGAAAGGAAATGAAGCTGTCGTGCTTGTGGCTGCTTATCGACTGTTGTTTGTAAGCGCTCAGCTCTCCAAGGGAGGCATGGGCACGGCCCAACAGTTCCTTTCCCCAGAAGATGTAATTTTCTCAGCTGAGAGAACACAGGTTTCCTAAACAGAGAACCACTGCTGACAACCCACTTTCAAAATAAAAATTACAGTTAGTGAGTAAAAACCCCTGTCTTCTGGCTCACCGGTGTGCACTGAACACTTGTGTGATCCGAGGTACTGAGAAGTAGTGCTCGTGGTTGTGCTCACCATTAGGAGCAATGCGTGCAGCCCTTCCAAGAGGCCATTCTGCTTTTTCCTTTGCATGTCTGGTAGCCACAGTGCTGCTTTGCTTTGTCTCAGCTCAGAAAATTGCTGCTGCTGTCGGCTGCATGGGTTTGTTCTGCGAACGCAGGCTGGAAGTCTCAGGAGGAGAGCAAGGCTCGCAGTTCTAATCTCTCCTTGTGTTGCCTCTGGTCAGGCAGTGGATTGTTTTTCTGGTTTTGTTCCTCCGGGTGGCATCTGTCTTCAGGAAAAATTTCCTTACAGCAAAGCGTAGACTGATGCTGAACTGTGGGTGTCTCAGTATTGCTGTTTCTGACTGCTAGGCTGAATTAATTATGTGAGCAGTTATAATGTAGGTGCTTGAGATGTTTGTGGCTGTGCGAAATGGAAGGGCTGCTCTTAAATTAACTTTTTCCCTTCCTCTGCAGTCATTTATTTTTTGTTTCCTTGTTTTTACTTTTTTAACTTTTTTTTTTCTTCTGAATAATAACATTTTATATTTCAAATGTATAAAATTGTTTCTGTGTCACTTGGGATACCTCTTGTATCTGCTAATGCCTTTTGTGATCTTTTTGTCAATATTAGAAGTGTTTCATGTGCCTACACAGCACTTCACTTCAGTCTTCAAAGCTTTACCTCACTGTGACTTTCTAGTTGGATATTTTTGTTATAAACTAATCAACTGTTTCTTTCTTGTTCAGAATGATACATTTTAACTCTGTAAGTGTTTTGGTATTTCTGGAAGGTTTGTCTTAAGTTCCTGTTTTAAAGGACTGAGAAACACTTATTTAAAAGATTAGGTTGAAACTCCTTGATGCACAAAATTAAAAATGTGAACAATATAGCCATACACAGCCAGATGTTGCAAGATCAGCACAAACCTGACAAAGCCTAGAAGGGATTCTGCTCTCACTAGGTAAAGACTTGAACAAATACATGCGACTCGCAGTGCTCCCAAAGGCCAAAAGAAATGAATTCTCTCAAATCAGAGTGTGATTTCTCTGGAAAAGTTTGCTCCACTGAGAACACCTTCTCAGCATCTCCAGGGACTTAAAACCATAAAGGTCTTTGGTTTAAAGCAAGCTGGAGTTTGCACAGGGCACGGGTGGAGAAAAAATTAATCCAATGAAGACTGCAGAGCCATGGGTATTTTGTTTCTTGGAGAAAACGTGCATATCTGGTTGTGTTCTGTGCTAGCAGAGGTATCTTTTTTATTGTTTAATTTTAAGAAATCAAGGTTTTCTGGGCTGGAATAGTGACGTATGCCATTTATACCTGTAAAACTTATGTTATTCATAGTAAAAAAGACCCAACTCATGCAACTTCAAAAAATCTTCCAATATAACAAGTATTTATTATACCGTGTTTATATTGCTTTGCCTGAAGTAAGCTGCTCAGCAATTTTACTAGGCAGTGGCAGAGCAAAATTAACAGGTCTTCAGGTAGTCAGAACCTATGTAGGTATTAAGCAAGAAACTTAAAATGTTCCCTTTTTGCTCATAGGGAAATGAGGATTAGTGGCACAGATTAAAAGTATGCTGTGTACAAATGGGCTAAATGCTATTAAAATAACAGAAATGCTACTTAGTGTTCACTGGTGTGTAAAACATTGCATAATGTATATATACGATATGAAATGTCATGTAGCCTGTCGTCCTCATAGGTGGTAACAACAGTATTTTTTCAGGTGGAGAAAGTTGAACAGAGCCAAACCGTTGTGAGGCAGATACTTACAGCATTACTGGGACAGCTTTACCCCCTCTGCTCCTGCTACGTTTGTTTATGCAAGCTGTACTGGAGTCCAGGCTTTTTGGAAACGTGTGTGTTGAAGTTGCAGACATTGTTTCTTCAAATGTGTTTTGAGCTTGTTTGATGTGCTTAGAAGTTCAAAGTGGCTGCGCTGCTTTAAAATTAAAATGTTTTTTTTCTTGTGTTTCAGCATGTGCTATTTAAAAAGGTGTGTTGCTCCAAGTAACAGATGGCAGCTCTCTTATTCTCTGAGAGAATTTCCTGAGGAGGAACCTGGAAAAACACTGCTTGTGGAACTTTCCTCCTTCATGGGGAAAGGTGGAGAAGTAGTGAGGAATGGAAGTGAGAACTTGAAAATAGTTATCTTCCTGTCTATTTAAACTACTTTTCAGGTCACCAGAGCTGTGAAGTCAACTGCTGTGCCCAGTGGATTTTGATTAAATATAGGTATAGCATTTCCCTTTGTGCAAAGTTGGATCTCTGAGGCTTGTCCTCCTAGAGCACGTAATGTTTCAGTCCTGATTTCAAACATTTGCATTCTTTGCATCTACTTTGAGACCTAGACATCTTTTCTTGCACCTTAACATGGGTTTACAGTGCATTTATGATGCAAACAAGGTAGATATAAGAGTGGCTTGTCCCACAAATTGAGGGTGAGTGGTTATGGAATACGCAGTGTGTTTATAGAGTGGGAGAGAACAAAATGAGATTTAAGATCAGAGTGATTATGCCTTTACGTAGCTTCCAGGTGGCGAGGAAAAATGATGTATTGACAAGAGATTTTTTTATGTGGGAGTATATTTTTGTTAACCTGTTTACAAGCTCTAATTTAAATATGATACTGAAAGCTTGTGTAAGCTTTATTAAACCTCACTTTGACAGGATTTATTTTTTTTTTTGCAGAGTATCTTTAAGCCTGGCTTCCAAAGAAAGCTGGGATCAGCAGTCAACACGATCAAATCTTTTCTCTTACACCTTTTTCTATCACTTGTCCACTTGCTTACATATGACAGGGGCGTGGATGTCTCAAGGAGGCAACTGGTTTCTAAAGCACTTTGTAGTAGGTGGTCAGACAGAAGAAATTCTGCTAATGCTCCAAAGAAGGAAAAGAATTCAGTACTAATGGAGGTCTCATCAATTATCAGAACATTAATGCAGAGAAGTCGTCTTTTATAAACACGCTTATTGCAGGAAAAGCTCATGAAATCAGAACCTCATCCTTAATCTATAGTGAGTATTTATAGAACGTGCCCTTCGGGTAGACAACTCTTCTGTATGGTGAACTGTACAGTTACTTTCAACCTGGATCAATTCTTTAATCCTGCTCCTGGGAGGCAATACAAGCAATCACACGGGCACAACCGAGGGAGTAGAGCAGGGGTGGAAGCAAATGCAAGGGCATGGAATGTGTTGCAGGAGACACAGTTGCCAAAAGAAACGCTTGCCAAAAAGATTGCTTCTCTGCCACATGGGTTCTTGTTCTGGGGTGATGCGGATTTAAACTTTTCTGGAAATGAGGACACGTAGAACAGCTTTTTTGTAGGTGGAGTCCCTGATGTACCAAAAGGGACAAGCTCTTACTTTAGTCATAATCTGGTTGGAGAGAAAACTGCAAGAGGCAAGTACTTTAGAAAAGAACCTTTGCTAGTTTGATTGCCCGCTGAATTACATTGATACTGCCTGTGTTTTCTTAACGCTTCTGTCTTGCATCGTTTTGAGGGGGAAAAGCTTTGTATAACTTGAGCAAAATATGAGAACGATATTTAGCCACCTATATTTTCTTGAAGGCTTTATTTCTGTTAAAGTGCAAATAGACTGAGAGTTTAAGGAAAACCCTGAAGCTGAGCAGTGCTGTGTCAGCTTTTTTAGCTTTCTCCTTTAGAATATTATATGTATCAGATCTTGGTTCAACCCAAGACAAATATTTCTATGGCTTGGGCTCTGTCATCTTGTTCCTCATTACCAGGGTGGGAAGTAGAAACAACACAGAAGAAGGAGGAGTTTCAGGATGTCTTTTCACTCTCCATCAGTAGAAAGAGTTGACAGAACTCAACCTTGTGTGTTTTTTTCTTTTGCAGTCAGAGCAGTATATCAACTGATCTTGAGCATGCTTATCTTTCAGCTGTTGATCAATACCATCTAACTAGTAATTCTAAGAGATGAACACTGCTTCAACTGTCCTGAGTCAGTGTTGATAAAATGTCTTGATGTGGCTGTGGCTTTCTCTTGGCTCTGTTCGATGTATTAGTTTTTGCATGTTGCCTTGTAGGTGAAGAAAGCTCAGAACATAAGAGTGCAAGTGTGTTTTGCAGTGTGAGACTTGAGGTGATCACAGTCCAGTGCTTTTGCTTGAGAGGAAAGCTAACTTTACAATGTACTGCTGTTAGTGTACCAAAGAAGGTAGCAATTGGCTACCAGCAGCACCTGCTCTGAACTATGGATGTGTGATGGTGACTCCTATGTATATCCATTTACAACATCATTCTTTACAGACCTTACAGTATAACCATACGCTGCTGTTTCAGAAGGAGGAGTCTATGTACTGAATTGTGGTTCTACACATAGTTAAGTCAACATACTGTGCCTCCAGTGTGAGGGCAGAGGTAGAGCCACCATGTTGTGACTGGAGGAAGGAAAGAAGAGGAGAACCTTCTGTTCCAGTAGTGGATACTGTTAGATTGAATTCATTATGATATCTAAATGTAATGTGAGGCTGTGATTTAAACAACAACTCAAACCAAACTAGACTTCTGTTCAGTCCCACCCTCAGTAGCATTTGCTCCAATGCACTTGTCTTAACACCGGAGTCATCCAGGTTAGGGGGCTGAGTAGGTAGAAATTGTTTTTCAGGAGGGTTAAGCTTCTGCTGTCCAGTTCTCTGAACTCATGAAACTTGTCATAAAACTTGCTAACTGGGGGGTGTCGGTTGAGTGCTGGTATCACGCTGAACAAGATATGACCAGGGAAAGAGGGGGATGCAACTGCAGCTTTGTCAATTTAGGTTGTTTCTGCTGCCACACCAATAAAATGCTTCAGGTACTTCTGCATTCACATAAATTATGTAGATGAGATAATTGACAGCCATAACTCTATCAAGCGGGAAATATTACATGAGTCAGAATAAGGCGGTGTTTCTTCAGTCCTCAGGAAGAGTGAGCTACAGTGGGAATAATCAGGAGTTGGTGAAAAATATGAATCAACAAAAGAGATAAAGGAGGCTCTAATGGATAGAAGGTACTTGACTGGGGCTTCTGGGAGTCAATATGAGATGTTGTGCTTGGTGTGTTCCTGGCAATCACGTTCCCATGGTGATAGGAAAGCACTCAGTTATCTGCCTCTTGTGCCGGACTTGTATTGGACAGATGGAAATCAAAATACAGATCTTATACTTCTTGCATAATTAACATTTGCATCTCACTGCTGTGAGATGTAACTGAGGCCAAAAGATTAACAGGATCAGGAAAGAAAGGGGATTATTCATTTACAGTACATTATGTTAGGTTAAATGAAAGCTTTGTAAAGCCTTTGTAAAGAATTGAAAAACCATTATACAACAGGGAACAAATAACATGCTAACTAAAGGGGATTAGGAAGAAACTTCTCTGATAAGTAGGCTATTCCATGGGTGTCCACTGTGAGGTTTCTTGCACCTAGTATTTATCAGGCAAGTTTTAAGGTAGGTGAACCATCTCTCTGCAACAGGTTCTTATGACTGTTTAAACAGATTTTACCTGTTGATTTGAATGTTAATGTGTAGCTGGAAAGACGGCTTAAGGAAGCAAAGTTTAAATTTTGCTATGCACAAGATCTCTTTCCAGACGAGAGAGCCTCTGGAGAAAGTACAGGGTCTGCTGTAATCAAAGTGGAACCAGAAACCTGACAAAGAAATAGCAAGGATGATTACTTGCAGCAGGGGTGTATGATGAAAATTGTAAGTGAGGAGGAGCACATGAAAGGCAAAATCAATGCTGGGGAGGTCGGTGCTGTTAACATTATCACTTAGAGAATTTTAACAGCACAGCTAAAATAGCAGGTGCATGACTTAGAAGTGAACGTACCTCTCATTTCATGTGTGGTTATCTTAAAAGATTACTAAAAATCTCTATTAAAAAACAATAAGGTGAGCTACTCGGCAATAAAATGTGATGTGCGTGTTTCTGTAGTTGGGCAGGACAAAAAAAATTTTAGTAGTCAAACTGATGATTTATTACAAAGGTAGGACAAATCAGTTGTAAGCTGAAGTAATGCTGTAAGGTTCCAACTTGCACCATGAAGTAAAATTTAAAAGAGAAATTGCAAGGGACACTGTTCAAAGGAGCTTTCAGACCGTGGAGCCTGGCTGTTGACTATTGCAGCCAAGCAGTCTGAGATATGCAGAACTCAGTGAAATATGCAAATACTGATGGCTGATATTTTTAATAATGTAAAAATAAGGGAAATCAAGAATAAGTTCAGAGATGCTGGCTCATTTAAGGTGTCCATCTCCTACCTGGTACATACTTAACATCAACAGGACTTGCATGATGGTCAATTGCCCGTACACTGCTATTTAAAGGGATGCTATAGATTAAAAATAACAATAATTCAATGAAAAATAAAATATGGTAAGTTCTTTAAATGGCTCCCTTCCCCTTTTCCCATGGATGAGGTAGAGCAGTCCAGCTAGGTGTTTGGTCTTCAGTTACCTTTCTGGTGGTTTGGGAGATGAAGTCCCAGCTACAGCTTCATCAGTCTGCTACCTGCTGCCCTGTGGAAGCAGCAGCCTGTGTTTTCTCTCCAAAGTGGTCATGTCCTGGTTGGCAAATAAGGAGGACAGGCGTGGTTTGGAATACGTTGTCTGATGCGGTCATACAGAATTACAATGTCTGCCTTTCTTGAGCTATCAGAATACAAGTGCATAAAGAATTGTTTAGAATAATACCCTAATCTGCTTTTCCTGCTTGTATTGAGTAAGCTGATAAAGCTCAAGCAATGCAAGTAAATGCCTCTGTTGCAGAATTTACATATAACCCTCAGTTGGGTGTCACTGATAAAGGATGAATATTTCTGCAGATAGGATTTCATGAGGCAAAGTGAACCACCGCAGCAGCTTGCTGTTGAAAGGAGCAGCGCTTCTCCCCCTGCCTCCAAACACCAGAACAACCCAACCCACCAACCAAAACCAAGTTGGAGGACAAAAAAAAAAAAAAAAAGATATAGGCTTCTTTAGGCTTCTTATTTCCCCCCCCCACTGGTGGTAGTGAGCTGTTAGGTTGACTGACCAGCCTGTGGAGCTGCGGTCTGCAGGCACTTGCTGAAACGTGCGAGGGTGAGCCTGCATTATACCTCAGATAGCTGGCAATTTGCAGACTTCCAAACCTGTTTTCTGAAGAGATTTTTCCCCCCTCTCCCCATTAAACTTGCTGATTGGAGCTGGCATGACTGAAAACTACCGTGTTTGCTGATAAGGAAAAGGTTATACAGGTTCTTAACTCTGTAACATCAGGGTCATGAGTGAGAATGCAGGCTTTGAGCGTTGTTGGATACCTACCTGCTTCTGAGTGGCCTTAAGTGTTTCCTAAAAATGGAGATAAAATGCTGTTCTCAAAGTAAATGAATACAGAAAGAGGGGGGAATGTTTCAGGCTATATCTGAGCTGGATTTCTAAAATCTGCAGCATGAGTCAGTTTGCATTTAGTAATTTACAGTGACTGGAAGGAAATCTCTCTAATTTGTTGATCTTACATTTCAGTAAATCTAAAATTGTCGAGGAAGCTGCAGAGAGGTGGTGGGAAAAACGAGTGGGTCAATAATGTGAAAAATGTGCAGGTTCATTTCAAAGACTAGAAGCCAGTTGCACTTACTTGAGAGACTAGATTATTTTTATTGATCAAAAATTATCTCATGTCAATATATATGATTTTTCTGGGGTAGGAGAGAAGGTCTTGTCAGATGAATTTGCTGTAAGCTTTTTCATTCCTTGTTAAGATTAAAGCTTTGTTTTGTAATTATATTGATAAAATACACTCTTTTATAATACATTTGATTTAGAATGGCTTGCTGTATTGATTAACAAATTAAAGTGATACAAAATCAATAGGAACACGTACTAAAAGGATTAAGGACAGGATAACTGAAAAATCCAATGTAGTTGTTAATGGAGAGTCAGAATCTACTAGCTATGTCTTTTTCTTGGGTAAGTACTCTTCTGTATCTGCCAGTGATCAGGAAGAAATATAGAAATGGTCAAGTTTTTCAGAGGATTCAAATGCCACTGGGTGGAGTTACAGATATCAGATCAGTTACTAAAATGGGATCTAAGATTCACCAGTCTTTCTGGGAAACAAACCAGGTATTTTAATTTAGCCTCAATAGTGCTCGCAAAACGTACAGTGGAAGACATGTAGATTCCACTTCTGGAAAAGCCTGTGCTCTGAAGCATGTGGACTCTAAATATGAATTGAATTGTGATAAATTACAATTTGGGAATGTTTAGACTGGTATACCACCACTTAGGTTGGTAATAGGAGATTTGTAGTACTAGAAAAGTTGCTAGCAAAAGAAAGATGCTTTTGAGAAGAGTTGTGATGTGTTCAGAGTTAAATTCAGTTTGATAAGCTGTTCTAAAATTCAGAATCTTTGATTAACCCAAGTTAGAGCAAGCAACGTGCTCACAATATGTAAGGGGACTTCAGTTTAAGGAAGCCTCATTAACCAGCCGAAGGTGTATGACAAGACCCAGTTGCTGGAAGCTGATTCTGGGTGATTTTAGTCTTGACACGTGCCTTTTATTTATATATTAAAAAAAAAAAAAAAAGGTGTGGGGGGGCCTCAAGTTTGTAGCTGAAGCTAAGAAAATGGAGCTCCATCTCTTGGAGTGTTATACCGAGGGTACGCTATCGTTCGTATAATTCCTATCACCTGGTAGTTGAGGCCTGAGTTAGACAGGAGAGCTTAATGTTTCAAAAATGTTGTGCTTGTCTCCAAGACTTTTCAGAAGTGAAAGCCTTCAGTCCACCCTCTTGCCTTTTCCAGAACTGCATCTACCCCCTCACCTGACTTGTTTATAAGTGCCGATCTGGCTAAGTGACACTGTAATCACACATAGGCAATTTCACTGCAAGTTTATCCTCACCATGCATCAACTTTCACAAATAGAAACTTGCAGCAGAGATAAGAGCTGTAGAGAACAGAATCAATGTGTGCTTAAATATTTTGTGGTTTTGAGATTTCCAAAACCTGCCTCTTCATTGTAGAAAAGATACATCTGAGTCAGATTGTGTATTTGTGTGTGTGCATACCTGTAACTTCATTTGGAGTGTCTTCTCCTTAACACCTGACATTAAATACTTTTGTTATACCAGTATTAACTGGTACTGTATTTTTTTAAAATGCCATTTCTGTTTCCAGTGCAGAATCTATTGAGTTTTCACATTCGCAAATTCCAGACTCTGCCATCTTTAAGCCCATCTCAGTTCTCTCTGTAAAATGTATATGCCTGTTGTTTGCAATACAGACCAAAAGACTTCAGGTTTTAATTCTTTGCCTTTTATTAATCTAAGATGGACTGTTAACAATAATACGGTGTTTGGTTCTAGAAGTGCAAACTGTGCCAGGCCTATATGGGAATAGAAATACAAATCACACCCCTAGTGAATCATGATTTCTTTCAATTGAGTGGGCTTGCAGTCATTTTTAACACTAAATGGCATGTTTCACTTGCTCAGTGGTTGTACCCTGTTAAAGCTTTGTGTGTTTCCCTGGTCATTTTAATGCCACCAGCTCAGCTGTTCCTTTGAAGTGCTGCTGATTAGTCTGAAAAGAAATTTGGAAGGGAATGCAGAAAGGGTAGAGAAGGAAAACTCAAACTACTTAAGCAAATGAGCTTAAGCTTTCAGGTTTGATGGATGAAGGATAGTTCCCACAGGTGAAGTAACAGGTGAAGTTCATAGCTTTA
Organism: Aythya marila; assembly: GCF_965140915.1. Taxonomy (NCBI): domain Eukaryota; kingdom Metazoa; phylum Chordata; class Aves; order Anseriformes; family Anatidae; genus Aythya; species Aythya marila. The sequence goes on from NC_139042.1 coordinate 110,652,658, forward strand.
CAGTGCTTTATGTATGTTGATGGATGAATGAATAAAATGTGTACCCTGGAAGTTAGCTATACATTAAACTGTTTCTGTTTGCTTATTTCCCTTTTACACATAAATGCCTAATCTTATATAAGATGGCTAGCATAACAGTGCCCCTCATATGTTTACAAGCTGAATGTTCCTGGGTGAGCTTGCCTTTATCTTCTTGAAAAAGAGAGATCTCTTGTAGACAGAGGGTTAAACAAGGTACAAGGACAGGCGTTCTGAGAAGTCAGCACAAACGGAACTGACTGATATTGAGTCTATTTCTATCAACAGCCTACTCTTCAGAAATAAATAAGCATCATGTTGTTATTTTTATATTTAGCCAGATTTTCTAAGGAAAGAGAGGCTTGTGTCATTTCTGTCCAACTGTTTCTTTCAGCTCTCCCTCAAGGAATTGGCCAATTGAAACCAAATTAAAGAAATGGTATTTCAATGATACCAAGCTCCTGTAGCTTTCATGAAAGTGATGAAAAAGTCAGAGAGAGGATCCTAAGTATGGTGTAGGATAAGCACTCTTCCTGCTCCAGGTGCAAGATCTTTCATAGTACGATTTCTCATGGAAATGCCTGTTATATTTTTGTGCTCAAGAGTAGCCAAAAAGCAAATTGAATGCCAGGACTTCACCAGGAAAAGAACAAAGTGCAGAGCAAAATTAGAAAAAAAGTGTTGTGTCATGGACTGTTAATGCTATGTTGTTCTGCATAGCTCTTCTCCCCCTACATGAAAAAAAATGCAGAAAGCAGCATTGGGGATCGTTGCGAGGAGGCCATTCCCACTTTTATGGATGTCTGTGTAGGCTAGAGATTGTCAGCTTTGTGCAAGAATTAGGGGAATGGAGTGATGCTGCAGAAGAAAACATGAAAAAAATAACAGAGGAAGGTCTTCAGCATGTGCTTATGCTATGGGACTTATTGCTGCAGGATGGCTCCTAAAAGTTTACATGGACTCAAAGGAATGTTGAAAAGATTCATGGGGGAGAAAAATCCCACGAGGATTGCTCAGTGTTGATAAACATCCACTGCCCCAACGAGTCTGAATTGTAATCTGTGGGAGAAAGAACGTTGGGGGGGAGGAAGATGTCTTATGTGCCTTCTGTGTTTTTGCACTTTCACCTAAATATCAGCTTTTTGTGACAGACCCAGTAGCAGGGAGATGTCCTGTGCGTGACGATGTTAAAGGCAAAGCACAGAGCACAGTCCTTACCTTTGCTGCTTGTCTGCTCAGCTGACCAGCAGGTAGGTACATTCGTATGGCCAGTCAACTCCCTGCAGCTTCAGGTGCGCCTCTGGCCTTCTGCCCCTGGGTTAGCCCATGGGGACGTGGTGAGAGGCTGGGGGAAGCAACCAGGAGCAGAGGTGTGGGCGTAGGCAGGAGCAGTGAGCTACACGTGCAGGGTGCAGGAAGGAGGGTGATGAGCAGAAGATAGGATACGTGCTTGTAAGCAACAAACTGCGTTCCTTACCTACAAGTCTTCCACTCTCTCTTGTTGTCAGTCACAGGAGAGCTGTGTCTGTAGATGGGGACTTAGCAAGCTGAGACAGAAAGAATATAATTAAAACTGGAAATACCTAAAAAGTACTTAGGAGAGCCATTGTCTTGTGGAGGACCTATAACTTGATCTGCAGGAGTTGTATTTATCTTTTGTCTCTTTCTGCTGCGTTTTCTTGATTACAATTTGCAGGATGACAGGCGTTTTCTGAGTGGTGTAGTGTTTCTTAAACTTCAGTACCTTGCAGCAGAAGAGAAAAGCCATTTCCTTTGCAGACATTGCCTCCTGTTCTGTAAATAGCAGATATTCATTTTGCATGCTGAGCGGCTGCTGAACTTCGGAGCGTATCCATACTTTTATTTTCCTGTATTAATCAAGGCAAAATGGATGTGCTTTTTAGTAGATGTTTCCTTTACAGGATGCCATAATTGGTGTTTTGCTTGCTGAGTGTTTAAACTGTAGCCAAAATGAAGCAGATACAACCTCTTTCTCATGGCCAGCTGTGCAAGTTGCTATGGGAACTCGGTGGGGACTATCTGCAGATTACTGCTCTGGGGACCACACCTGGCTTATTTGCATTCAATTTAAGTTGGGGAAAATTCAAAAGAAGAAAAAAGGAGTGTAGACTAGCCAGTAGGCAGGCAGAAAGGGCTTGTCATTTGGAGACTGACACTTTGGACAGCAAAGCTGCTCTTATTTGTGGTTCTTGCAGACTCATGCAGGGCTCTGAATTTCGTAGCCTTTCATGCGTTTTGTTGTGAGGCTTGTTGGAAATTTAATGGCACAGGGGGCTTCTGGTGTTAATGCCTCTAACTTAGTAAATCTCGGTGAATTTGCAAACTTTTTTAGTATTATTATTTAGCAATTATTCATATGTAATGAATAATTACTTGGTGATGGTGAGGGATTAGGAAGGCAAAATGCAACACAGGTCATTCTTGTAAGCTGGCATGTTAGTTCAGGTCAGTGCGATATTAAAATGTCAGTGTAATATTGTGTTGCTGGAGAGCTTAGCCTGGCTTTTTTTCCTGAACACTGAAATTGCTCTTCTTCCAGCGATGACTGTGACGACTTCCTAAGAAGGCTGCGGAACAATTTTCATTCAAGTCAGCAGCAGTGGTCAGCTAGCAGCTTTCAGGCTGTTTGTAGCTGGATTTCTGTGGATTATGACGTCCTGGCACATAAGTACTTTGCTTCTTTCTTGTTCATTCTTGCTACATCAACTTGCCTGTTGACCAAGACCGGACAAAGTGATTAAAACAGCACTGTATGCTGACGTGCTCTTCGTGCTATTTCCTCCGCTGGTTTCAGTTTTCACCTGCTCTTGTTTTCGTACCACAGAACTGGCAGACTTCCTTGGTACCTTGCTGCAGGAATGCCTTACTGGAGCATGTAAACTCTTTGTAGAACAGTGGCAGTGGAAGCCTTGAGAAATATGGGAGAACCTCAATGCTTAATAATAAATTAATAAAAATCTGAGGGATTATGGGTGGCTGCCTGCCTGTAAATGTTCTGTTCTTAAATCAGGTAACATCAGCATAGATCAGATTGTTCCCATTCTCCCTTGAAGATCCAGGTTTTTAGACTGTAATGATGCTGTCGAATTAGTTAATTAGTATCTTTCAAAATTCTTCAAAGCAGTTTCTTGAATTTGGGGTTTAGCATTCTAAGCAAGGTCTAACTAAAGTCTTGCTGGTGTAATTGCAGATGTTTCTCTGCTTCTTTCTCTGTTAGTTATTTGTCAGCACATCCCATTTTCTCAATTTTTAAACCTTTTAGTTCTAATGTTTTCTGCAACACATCTGAAAAAATTTAGAAAAAAATGTTTAAGTAGTTAAGTCTTACAGTGTACTAATTGAGTTTCTATTTTTGAGTGTGGAAGTGGTGTATGTGGGGAGACCAGAAATCAAAAAGTATCTACTGAAGAGTGGCATTGGAACGGTGCGTGCATGTGTGAGTACACTAACGGGTTGAGTCATCAGCATTACGGCTGAGAGTCAGCATCCCAAAGAGGAAATAGTAGCTGTTGTGAGACGTTGATTTCTTCTGTTTGCCGAAGTTGTAAGTTGTGTGATAGAGCTCAAACCCAAAATATAACATACAAGTGGATTTAAGCTGTAGCCAGTGAAAGTTTTAAGCTAATACTGCTGCTGCTGAAGCAGTCCTGCCTGATTCCTGGTTGTTCGTTTCTGCCTCCGTGCTGCCTTTGCACTTCAATGGGGTAAACATTTTTCCCCATGGATTATAAGAAACTGAGCTGGGTTAGTGTTTTCTCCTTGTGGTTGGATTAGTTTTAACACGGATCAATTCTCTTGTGTAGTTCCCTGCATGGCAGCACAAGCAAGGAGGCAGCAGAGCGGTGGGGATGAAAGGGGCTGCAGCTGCCTCTGCTGACTCAGCACTTGTGTCCCATGGCCCTCTGTAAGTGCCTGCTCACATTTACATGAGATCCTAAATTTGGTGTCCAATTCTTAATTTTTGGTGCTCGTAGGAAGTGTGTTTTATTGAGGAATAAATGAATCTTTTGGGTATCAATTTTTAAATTTTGATGTTGCTTCTTTTGACTTAATTTGTTCAGTTGACTTCTTCTACCATGTAATTTGGGACTAGATCATGAATCTCTTTGGAGAGGATTCTGTATCTGTCAATGAATGATTCCAATCAAAACCAGGTTACAGAAACTGGGACAGTTCAGAAAAGTTTTTCTGCTACAGTTTGCTCTAGAAATAAATATCACATTCCTTTCTTCAGTTGTGTCTATGTGCATGTAAAGAAAACGTGCACATCTTCCCAGCAAATCCTCTGCAAACGTAGCCGCAGGTGGTAGTGCTACTGCATGCCCTGCAGCATTACTGCTAGTGAAACTGTTCTTGTGGTTATTTCCTGGAAAAGCTAATCAATGTCTTATCTGCTTTAGCATAGCTGCTAAAACTGGCAAAACTGTGCTTGTGAGCGTTTCCTGGAAGAGTTGATGTAGATGATGCAGATAATACTCCGTATGTGTAGTTATGGTGAGGTTTTCACTTTCTACTGTTCCTAAATTATAAATTAAAGACCCAGGTGCCCCGTAAATCTTTTTGGTTGATAGTAAATTCCATCTTATGCTACCTCTGACCAGCCAAAACGATAGATGCTCAGTAGGTTTGCGGGTGGATGGAATCAGTGTCTGCAGTGTGAATAGCTCTGTTGCTTCTTTTGGACCTTGCATCTTGCAGGTTTTTGTTAAATTTGTAAGATACAAAGCAGCTTGTCTGCAATTTGGCCTTTTCCTCTTTAAGATCAAATAATTTAAGCTTCAGAAAGTAGCATTCTCATGACATACCTCGTAGTTCCTACTACAGGTGTTAATAGTGTCTGGATTAATGTGTTAAGGGCACTAAGGCAATATCCTGCTTCAGATTTGAGATAGCTATTAAGGAAAAGAGAGCAAAAGCAGCTTCTGCAAAAGATCGTAGTAACGGTGGTGCAACTTCAGTTCATACCATGATCTGTAGATGTTTTGCATGGGCTTTTTTCTATTAATTTGTTTGTCAAACACTCCGAATGCTAACTAGAGCTAAATACCACCTCTGCGGCTGATCTTGATGTATCCGCTTGGCTCCAGCAGCAATCATAATAAACTTAAACTGGTGACTTTGATTTATGTATTTTGAGAGTGAACTGTAGTGTATTTAATGACAGGTAGTGTGGAGGCTCTGGGATTTGAATTGAGCCGAATTGTATGGTTAAGTTATATATTGAATTAGTCTATTCTTTGTAGAGCCCCTATTCATCAAGCTAGACTAGTAATTGCTACTTTATCAAAGCGGAGAACAGAGAAACAGCATGTTTGTATAATGCATTATGTTTTGATTTACAGGTGAGTTTAAAAATAATGTGTTTCACTTCTGAGTGCCTGTCCCTGCTATGTGTGGGCATGGGGAGGCAAATGTAATGCTTTTGGAATGCACATGCAGTGCTATTTCATAAATACAACAGGTCAGAGGACCGCTAAGACAAATATTAGAGTTCAGTAGTTGGACTTAGCATAAGCAGTGTTCATATATTGCCAGACAAATCAATTGTGTTGTGATTTACGTATTCCAGTCTTTTACTCAAATGCTTGTTTTTTTAATGTGTATTGGCATAACATTCGATATTGTAAATTGTTTTGCTATCTTCCTTGTTTGGGATGTAGGGCAGATGCAGGGCAGAATAGTAAGGGTGCCATGACACAGCATGAGCTGTTTATTATATAGTCCATTCAAACACATGCACAGTGGTTTCAGCAGCCACTGCACGTATGGCAGATGCATTCCAATAAATGTCATCCCAGCACGTGGCTAGTAGAAACGACCACTGTGGGATGTGCTCTGGAAGCTGGTGTGAGCCCCAGGGGATATGTGAGCATGGGCTGGCTTTCCTGGCAAGGGAAGGGAAGCCAAGTCACCCTGCTCCTCACACTGCCAGGGTGGGAGTGCTCCAGGTTCTCCAGATCGCACAAGCTACTGCATGCATACCATAAAACCATGCAAGCTTTCAAAAGCATGCAAGGCTGTTTTTTTCCTTAGTTTCAGTACTGCTGTGATGCAGATCTGTGCCCTTGGACTGCTTCCTTTTTTTATTCATTAAATTCTGAAGTTCTACTGATAGTGTTCTTCAGCCCTCCCTTGTGTTTTGTTCATGTAACTTCACATCAGTCTTTGTTTCAGTCTTCCCCTACTTGGTGTCCTGTAGTACTTCTCTGAAAAGCAATGTAGGGTGTGAAAACTTGTAATGAAATAATAAGAAAACTTCACTAGTTAAACAATATGCACCTGCTCCGGGTGTTTTAATATTTGTCAGCGTGAAGTATTTCAAATTGGACAAAACAGCAATTTTAAAGGAAGGCAAGACCTAGATATATGTGAGTAAAAACTCAAACAGGTGTCTCCCTTCAAATATTTACATTTAAAAAATGGTTTGACAGACTTTAAAAATTTCTGCATAACTTTGGAATGCTGCACATGGAAAGTACCATGTGTAAATGTAGTAGAGGAATGAACATCAATTCTAATGTTATGGATCCATACCAAGCGTGGCAGAATCCAAGCATGATTTGCTCTTTTTCATGCTATTTTTAGTTAGTGTTTTCCTGCAACTATTCAAAAGTGCAACTGTGCAACAGCTCTATGGCAAATTCAGCATCCTAGTTAAATAACACAAATTTGTTCTCAAATGTGCGGTAGGGCACACTTCTTTTTTTGAATTAAGTTCCTGGAGCCAGTGCTTATGATGTAGTGCTCAGTATAAAAATAAATAAAACTGTCTGAAGCCGTTATGTGATGGTGATGAAAACCTTGAAAGCATGATATGAGTGAAACATGAGTTCTTAAATCAGAAAACGTGAAGATCTAATGTTTGCTGGTCTTCCAAGTATTCCATGCTTTTGAAGAAAATGTTACGACTTGTGGATTGAAGGTGTGGTTTTGAACACAAAGGGTTGTCTGTACTACAGAATTATTAAACTTGCACTGAATTTATATCCTTTCTTCCTGAAAAGAAAACAATCAAAATGAAACAGAAACTTGTATGTAGATGTTATATGGATCCATTCTTGTAAGCTATGGCTTAAGGGGAGGGCAAAACTGTTGAGATGATGCACTGGGATGACAGTATCAGACATGAGTTTCAAATATAGCTGTTGCAAGCAAACTAAGCTTTAATACTGTGACTTTTGAATTAAGTGTGTTTAATTTCTCTTCTGCCTCCATGACTACTCGCCCTGTTTTTTTTCCCCTCCCCATAAGGTGGTACTGTACTATGAGTCTCTCATGACCACAGTTCTCTTACCATAAAAATGACTTAAACCATTATAGCTACTATCATCTGAGGACAAAAATAAGTGAGATTTTTAAATGCACAAATGAAACCCTTTATATTAATGTGTCAGGTGCTTATGAATGTCTGCTGTCCTGCACTGATAAGATGAATTAGCATTTATGGTTTGCTGTCTCTGTACTTAATAGCCTTCAAAAAAGGTATGTGAGAGAATTATGAAAGACACTTTGCAATGGAAAGTTTGAAAGGATAGTTACGATTTGAGTTAGAGAGAGAAGTCAAATTAGATGTAGACTGAAATTCCAGTTCATAGTAATTGTATAATGACCTGTAATTCTAAAACAGGCCAATTTTATTAGACTTTTCCAGAAAACTGCTCTTTGGCTTTCAGAGCAAACAGCAATTTTCAGATAAAATCAATTTTGTTAGCCAAAGTCAAAGGTGGTGGCTAAAATTAGAGCTTAGTTTGCAGCTCTAACTACGAACAGGCTGCTGTCTGTCTGTCTGTAATTACCCTAAGAGGATTGTGCCAACTTTAATCACAGTTTATTTTTGAAGTACGTGATTTTTTATTTTTTTAATAGCACATTGGAGTTGTTTGAAACTTTTATTGGGTTTCATTTAGTTTGTGGAACAGAGACTTGGAAATGTCTCGAGTTAAAATGTAGTAGCTCTGTGTAATGTCAGACTAGAGGTAGCTGCATCTACTGGTCTTGGTTGGCAGGATGCATAGAAAGCAGCCGTGCTCCAAGTGTATCCAGTGTGTGTTGGAGTGCTAAGTCATGCACCATTGTGAATGCTTTTGTTACCAGTCTTCTTCAGTGGTTCTTCACAGTAAAATATACTAGACACTGATGCAGTAATGAAGGCAGAATGCTAATATGTTGTGATTAATACCATGTTTTGTTCCAAGTACACTGTACAACAGTGTAATAATGTGCTGTTGGTTTATTGGGTAATCTTGCCATGTTCCATCAGAAATCATGTCGGGAAGTTTACAAAGGTCACGCTTGTCACAGAGCTGCCTAGTGGCAGAAATTTCCTAGCTGTCATTGGGAGCATGTAATAAATGACATTTTACTAATATATGGAAGCATGCCTATATCAAAATGGAGGTGCTTTTTCTCCATAAAGGTGTTACAATGAAAGAATGTTGTAATAACTTTGCCTTTTATCCCTTTAATTCTGCATTGTTTCTGTAGTCCCCCTGCCTTCCCTCCTAAAAAAAAAAAAAACAAAACACCAAAAACCAACAAAGCACCTGAAGATAAGGGTTTAAATATCCTTATCTCCTAGTTTATAACAACCTTCCCTATTTATACCATTTTATTTATAATATGTTACATTGGGGAATAATTTTGTGGAATTTACAGTTACAGTGAATTGGGCATAATAAATGGAGGAAGTGGGAGGAGGAATAAAAGATTCAAAAGCAAGTCTAACCAGGAGCTGCATAAGCTGCAGTGGGAAATGAGATATACCTTACTTTTTGGAAAGGGTAAACTATCAAGTATAATCATTAGGACCCTGTAAATGAAGTGACAAATTGGTGGTGACAGTGAAGCAAAAACATTTAAAGTGGGAAGGTATGGAAGGTATTCAAAAAGCAAAGAGAAAAAGGGTAGAAAGTCTTCTGAAACCTTTCTGCAGTATTTGACTGAAGAATATCTGCCTTTGCCATACCTGCCTCCATCAGTGGCTTTAGTTCCTTTACTTTTATGGAAGAATATGAACAGAACAAGGGGCAGGGAGGAATCATCAATATCGCAGTTGTAGAATTGCTTTAACAGTGTGGGAAATGGAGAGGGTTTTACTTCTCCACAGATGATCACAAGGTGTGCACCATTCTCTTTCTGGAGGCACCTTTGGAGGAAAAGGCATGACCTGGAGTGATATTTTGTTTAAATGCAGGTACCACAGGTGTGACTTTTGGTTCAAGGTATTAAGTAACTTTTAACGTGAGAATTCACCACAAAAAGTACTCAACGACATGGCAGAACCTAAACAGAAAGTTGTGTGCTCTGCCATTGGTTTTGAGGCCAGGTGGTCCATGCTGTTCTTCCCCGAGTGCTTTCCTACTTCAGTCTTCAGGCCTCCTTCCGTGGCCTACCAGATAAACTGTTGGAGTAGTGCAGCCTAGATGGAACAACAGCTTTTTTTTTTTTTTTTTGCCAAAAATTCATAATTTACATAAAATGCAGGATAACATTATGAAGAATGAAGTGGTCACTGAAAGTACTGTTTCTTTTGGTCAAGTTTAGTTTGAATAGTCAAAGTATGTGGCTTTGCAATTAGCAGGTCAATGGGAGTTACATTCAAATGTGCATGTTTGCCTGAGGTGGTATGTTAAGGAATATCGGCCGGCACAGTCAGAACGGGAAGAAAACTTGGTTGCCTTTTCCTTGTTAGCTGTCAGCATAAGGTTGGTAGTGTGGCTGTTGTCCAGCACTGGGGTGCTCCAGGGCACTTGCCAGCCCTGCTTGAGGCACATCCTTCCCTGGCCTTGGCTTACTGTTTCACCGTCGTGCTGTTAGCCACGCATCGCGTGTCACTACACACACGCCTGCCTTTAACGGTCGCTTCCTGCACTCGCACACTTCTGATGCTGCACCTGTGTGGGACCAGCTCCTCCTGTTAGAGGAGGGTCCCAGGGACGGCACTGCTGACCTCTTGCTGGCTGCCTGGGCTCAGCCAGTGCTGGAGCTGGCACCGGCTTTGTCCAGTGTCACCATTCGTGTCCTGCCTCCTCTGATGAAGCAGGTGGATTATGTCGCAGCGTGATCCAAAAGCATGTGTGGACGGACGTGGTCTAGTGAAAGTCTGTGAACCGTGATGCGCCTCAGAGGTCTTGATGGGACTCGCAACTCTCTAGAAAACAGTTGGAAACCAGGTATTAGGAAAAGCTATTTGGTACACATGGTTGTTTCCCTGTGGTTAGGAGCACGTTCTCTTCTTGCAATCTTTTTCAAGTGTAGATCACTCATGTTAAATATATAGTGGGGAACGTCTTGTGTTAAGTAGAGATATGAACCTGAACAGAAGAAGAGGTCAAGCGTGGAAATAAATTCCAGTCAGTAGTGGATGACTGAGAAGTCCCTTTTCTCTCGCACTCTCTTGTTTGGAGAGGCGGTGCTTGAATTCACTTCAGAAATGAGGAGAAGAAAAGTACAGCTAGCTTAAAAAAAATAAAATAAATCTTTAAATTCACACTAACATCTGGCCCAACCCTGTAGTCCCCAGCACTGATCATCACACTTCTTTTTCTGATCAGAACATGGAATACTATGTGTTGGGATGTCCACGTTACACTTTGATGTAAATGTTCTTGCTGTTTTGGACACTGGTATTTGAATGGTAATCAAACTATTTGCAGTGGTTCAGTGTAGCATTGTAGTTCTTTGGTACATTTAATTCTGTGGAACACTTCTGGAAAAGAGGATTGACTCCTCCGTAGACCAAAGCCTCTTCCCTATTTCCCAGTTCTTCAGCGTATTATGGACACAGCAGCAAGTGTGCTCTGATTATCGTTGGGTGGTTCAAAGCTGCAAGCCTGGTGTAAAATGTCCCTTTTAAAAATCGTAGCGCTGCAGTAAGCTTTGTTTAGCTATATTGTGTTTGCTTGTGGAAGGGATTAATAATAGCTTTTTTTTTCTTCCTTGGAAGTCATTGGAAAGCAAAAAACTAAATCTATTTTGATTTCACTTGGGATAGATTAGTGGGTGTCAAATGTTACACAATACTTGACACATCCACTGCTGTTAACTTGGCCGTTGCAAAGGGATTACCAGATAATGAATCACCAAGCTCTTTAGCCATTTAAAAAGAATTGTGCTGCTTCCTTGCCCTGGTATTCCTCTTTCCTGCCCAGGACCTTCTTGTGACAGTCCGTGTTGCGATGTGGAAAACGCCACACAGATGTGCAAGCACCAGTTTGACAGCTCTGTGTTCGGCTTCTACCTTGCTAATTGTTTTCATGGGATTATTTGGATTGTGTAGAAAGCTTTTTCCAAATCCCCTTTATTACTGAAGTTATTGTTGCCAGCAGGAATAAGATTAAAGGTGCTTAAGTCTGTAGAGTTGTTTCTAATTTGTACATGTCATTTCAGTGGCATTTTAACAGAACTCTGTCTCTCTTCCCTCCCTGCTCCCCTGTGGTACTGTGCTTGAGTTAGGGCTGAGAAGCCAAGCTATTGGAAGAAATTTCATTTTGTTCCCTAATTATTATGCTGGCACTCAGGAGATAATTTTTCCCTTCATGCACTGCCAATTAATATGCAAATGAGCTGATAAATATTTATACCGTGATTTAAATTATGCAGGGAGCGCTTTCAGTGTACTCTGCAAATGAATTGTTCATGGACTTCAAAGTGCTGGCTGCTGTGCTAACGAGGGGAGATTTGCATAAGGCCCTAATCAGGCGCATACTGATTAAGCTTCATTATGGAAACTGCCAGCTGCAATCTTTGTTTCTATTTTATTACAAAAAGGGGAACTTTTCACGCTTCAGTCGCCTTGACAATGTCAGACACAGCTAGTAGGAGAGACTAAAACTCCACAGAGCAACTGAAGTTTCCCTGTTCAGTTGAAGATTGCTATGGTGTAACTGAAGTTGTATTTCTTCCCCCACCTCCCCACTCCCTTTCTTGTGCCGTTGAGAGCAGTAGTGTAGATTTGATAGAAATTGCCATTCTCCCTTTCCTTGGACTGTCTGAACCTGTAGAGGATACCACAGCAATGCTGGACTGCAGTGACTACGTTCTAGGTGGGTACCAGCTCAGCTCTTTCTTATAAGCGTTTAATATGGAAATAGAGGGTGTGAGGTTGACTATGCATAGAGGCTTAATCACATATGCAGAGACTAGAGAAGGTGCTTGCAAGGCTGAAGCTCACCAGTGAATCGGCAGCAAGTAGCTGCATGATATGTATATACTGTATGTATCTATACCAGGGAAATGTGTTGTTTTTTTCCCACTTTCCCTCAATCCAGGAGAATTCTTTTCCTCTGCACTGAAGAAATTTGCAGTTAAGCTTGTGCTTGGATGATATTAATACAGACCTTTTGCTTTTCAGATTTCAATCTGAGAAGCATTTAGCCTTTAACAGACATTGAGACTTAGGACTTGACTTGCATGTCTGTGTATCTGAAATTTCAGAGCATTAAAATAAGAAAGAGGGGGGTCTCAGTCTCAAAGAATTTACTAGCTGCACTGAGGCATTCCCAACAGAATGTATATTATATCTGTGTGTTTTTAATGTAATAGCAGGGTTCTTCAAGCGTAAGAGAAAATAAGGTGGAGTCCACAGTGGTTGCCATTGATACCGTTGCAAGCTGTGCCTAAGGTTACTGGGATAATGTATTTCCTGAGCTGAGATTCCATCAGGACTACAGAACAGGCATGCCATAATTTCTTCTAAATGTATTTTTAAGTTATTTTCAAAAAAAAGATCATTCTAGTTTTGCAATAGATTTTGTTTTCAAGGCTCTTTCCCTGAGCTTCACTATACTGATTTCTTTAATTGCATTATATATGTTCATAAACAGTGCATTTTTGCACGCTTATTTTAATTTAAAATTTTGCACTCTTATTTTAATTTTAAAGCAGACACATGAATGTTTGTTTCTGAACATGAAATGGTTTTCTGAAAATGAATTTCTACTCTAAATCTACTCTAAACCTTCAGCTGAGTTTTCGGTGTGTGTGTGTGCACTCACATTGAACTTTGTTTTATTTCCATGTGCATCAGTGAAACATTTTTGCTGGCTGTGATGGAGTATTAGCCAGTTTCACTCATATGGATGAAAGGATATAGCAAGAGAAATTCTGTGTTAGGATTTTGTTTTGCTAGGCATATACAGTTCCTAGTAGTCCATGTTGGTCCGGTGTCTGCTTCTTTCTTCCAAATGCCTTCTGAAATGTTACTGAGGGTCTGCGAAAGCGTGGCTCATTGCTGCTAGCAGAGCAGCAGTACTGACTGGAATCACTCCTGAGAGTTTGATTTCAATCATGCACCTGCTGCTTTCGATCCTTCCTTCTGTGGAGTTTACTTTGAGATGATGTTGGCTAAGTTGTAGCCCAGGGCCTTTATTTGAAACCCTAGAAAGGTCTAAAGGAAGAAGAAAAGGTGAGGGCATTATGATTTCTTTTATTATTATATGTATATATATTATTTATATATATATATATATATATACACACATACACACACACATACACACACACACACACACACACACACACACATATATATATATATATATATATATATATATATTTAGCCCACTTCATGTTTTTATTCTTTTAACTTTAAAGCAGAGAATTTATGAGTATATATATAAAGCAAATCTCTGTTGATAATGAATCTGTAGGTTTCGTATCCTGCAGGAATATGTCTGTTCTGCTGGTGGCAGTTCTGTGCTTCAGATGTATGCCATACCATTTGCAATGGAAATAGCGGCATTGTTCTTGATGCTTTACATGCAGAAGGCCCACAGACTGAACAAGTAGCAGTCAGCTGGTGGAATAATGGATGCTATCCTTCATTTGAACATGAGCAGTACTAGAAAGATGTTTCTTCATCCAACTTGCTGCTTTTTCACAATTACAGCTTTTGAGGTCTTTGTCAGGGATAAATCCTTACAATAAATTATTTGTCATTTATACACACTTCTGCTACTTGAGTAAACTTTATTTGTATGTCTAGTACTAGCAAACACTGGAACCCCTTTTTTAAATGATTGGTTTTACACTATAGCCTGGCAGAAAAACATGTCTCGCCTTGTGGAAAGGGGCCTGTACCATTCTGCCTTTGTCTTGAACCAACCTGCTTGTCATGCAGGAAGATGTGTTGTATGAGCATCCTCGTGCAGAGGGAAGAGTCAGTGCAGAGCTTGGCTTCCTGCTGAGGGGACAGACCTGTCCCCTTCCAGGTGCCATTGGTTGATAGCTATCCTTCCTGGTGATACTAGTGCTTTGGTTTCTGCTACAAAGTAGTAGCACAGGGTGCTGCATGCTTTTCTTCAAGAGCTTTACAAAGGTGTTCAGCAAGCAGCTCCTATGTTGTTGAAAGGTGATTCCCCAGCCTCTGTTCTTCCCTTCTGTGATCAGTCTTATCATGAGCTCAGGCTCTCCTGCTGTGGGTTTAAAAAGAGATCCTACATCAAACAGCCCCATAAGTTAGCCTACTTTCCACAGCAGGGTATATTGGGCTTGTAAGCTCATGTTCCTGCTGGATGAGCACTCTTCATGTTTGTGTCCAAAAGAAGTGTCCTGTTCAAGTGTTCTCTGAACCAAAAAACAGTTCAATAGCCACCCGTGTGTCAAGGAACTAAATCAATGCTATCAAATGAATGTTACCTATAGTCATTTCAAATAAGTGTGCTGTTACCACAAAAAACTCAAGGTACACATAGCTACTAAATAAAACCATAACTTATTTCTTTTTGAGACCCATCAGCAGGCAGTGGCATATCACAGAATGGTTTAAATTGGAAGGGACCTTAAAGACCACTCAGTTCCTACCCCCTGCCATGGGCAGGGACACCTCCCACCAGACCAGGTTGCTCAAAGCCCCATCTAAGCTGTCAACCAACATGAAAAAAGCTTATTTCCTGTGTAGTCAGTGGAACTGTGTTCTCTGCTTCTGGAGTGTGTATGATGTTATCCAAATGTGTAAAATGACAACGTGAGGAGCTGGGAAGCAGCAGGTTCTGTACCTGCAGCCTTAGCAGAGCTCTGTTCTAGGCTGCAAACTCTTATCTTGAATGTGCTACTCAGAGGTTGTGGAAATCAGGGCAAAACTTCAGCCCTTTGCTGATATGTGGGCCAGGAGTGCTCAGCTGGAATGGCTCTCCTCACTTGCTCCCTGTTCCAAAAGGCAGTTTAATGCATTTGCCTTTGTACTAAGAGTAACATTTATAAGGGAGTATGTTTGAGGCCAGTTGAGGTATCAGGTGTACACACAGCTGACACTTAAAAGATGTGATCCATAGCCATAGAAACTCTCAAAGAAGAGTTGAGACTCTGGAGAGGCTGAACTAACTTGAGGCAGGTTCCTGTTTGTTACAATCCGCTGGATTTTCTAGGCCCCACTTGGTTCCACTGTAGTAGTTGTTTATGTGGAAAATTACATTAGTTTTAAAAATATTTACATTTTTTAAGACTTAAGACAACAATACTTACTGGAGTCTTTCCAAATGTTACATCTTCTACCTTTTTCTGTCTTATATGCTGCATTTCTAACTAGTTTCCCCATCTAGTTAATCAATATGCCCTTTGATGTGACTCCTGTTTTCATTCAGACACTGCCCAAGTGTCTTCTGTTTGGTTCATATGTGTGTCCTTCCTCTGCCCTTGCCCCTGGTTCTGATATCCCGAGGAGGGCGCTGGTTTCCTCTGGGCAGCAGCACGTGGTATGGTAGCACATGGCAATAGTCTGGCTTCTCATCTGCAACTCTCCTAGACTGCAGAGCAATGAAGAGTCTGGGCTCTCTTGGAAATACCTGGGGAAAGATACAGGCGTTTATGCTGTTACTGTATTCCTCTTCAGGCCACTGGTATTTTGGAAATCACTGCTTTGATGAAAGAGGTAACCTTTTTAAGCACGTAGAAAGCAACAGAAATCCTGAGGTTAAAGACTTAATTTTGAGGTCATTTGATTTGTATTTAATGGGCTATGGGAATGGAAGAATGTGCTTAAGGATTTGCTTATGCTTCATTTCATGAGCTAGTCTGTCTTGAGATTCTTTTTATAGATTTGGTTTGCAATAATGTGACACACTATGGTTGGTAGCTAGGAAGGAGGGGGTAATAAGCTGTGGAGTTGATGCTGTACGCGGAACATCTGTATGGATTCCTATGTATGGAAACATTAGTCTCTGCCTACCATCTGGAGAGGCCCTCTCTGTTGCACTGTACTCAGCTGACAAGCTTTCAGGTCCAGAGCAGACTTTTCAATAGGTTGATCTACAGGGAGAAGGAAGAGAAATATTTCATATTCATAAGGTTTTTGCATGAATACATAGGGAATCCCAAATAATATCGGTGACATTCCTGTAAAATAAAAATGAAGAATTACATAAATGGTATCTATTTGATTATGTTGCCTGAATTTTCTTTTTCTTGTGGAGGGTTTAAGGAGAATATAGGCCTTGGTGGTCAGAACTAGTATTTTTGAATCTGTTCATAGTTTTCTTCCTTTTTAACTATTTTTCCTTCTTGCTTTTCAGTTCCACTGAACTTACAATAAAGTTTTACTTATCCTTGGCTTCCAACATGCTGTCTTTTATTCCTTCAATTCTATGCTTTCGCATATGTGCACAATGACAAAAAATGTTGGAACAGTATTTATTTGGAAGTTGCAGTATTGTGTTCTGCTTCTGTTCATTTCTTATTATAAAATCAGCTGAATTAGGGTAAGCTACCTACCAAATCCCAGATGTTCTGTATGTCTCCTGGACAAGGAAGCATAGATAGGTTTGTGTGTTTTTTGCTCGTGTTACTTCATCTTTGTTTCTGTTTCAATGCAGACTCAAGAATGAACAATCCGTCAGAAACCAGTAAACCATCGATGGAGAGTGGAGATGGGAACACAGGTAAGAAATGCTGAATCGGTGCACAGATACTTTCTGATGGAATGAAATGGATATGAAATGAAAAGTGAAATTTCGTTACCAGTTTACAGGAACAGCAACACAGACCCCAGAAAAATCCTGCACCTACTGTTTTTAGAGACTTGAGAAGGCTGCTTGTCTCCAAGCTGAAAACAAATCATTAGTCCTGCTCTATGCAGGCCCTACTCACACATTATCAATATTTGTATACGATCTCCCCTTCCTTCTTCCTCTTATTTGTAATGCTTCTGATGTTACAGAAAGTCTTGTGCCACTGTTCTCCATAAGTCATCCCATCCTTTCCTGTCAGAATGTATCTTTGGCACCTCTAACCTCCATTTATTTTGGGGCTGAAATTTTCCCTGGCAGATGTGGGCTATTGGCTAATCTTATTTCCATTTTTAGACTTTATCCGAGTGACAGCAGTTCTCAGGAACAAGGCAAAGGGAGAACGCATAACTCCTCAACGTTAAAAAACTGTTAGTCCTCTATGTAATGTCATGTGTTAGAACAGAACCTTGAAATTTGGCTGGGACAGAGTAGCTTTTGTATTGGGGCCATTGTACCTTTGGGCACATCATCACGATGTGGCCAATTTGTAAGCCGTTAAAGAAGTTTAAGTCACCATAACTCAGTCATGCTATCTCATGCCTTAATTCCTTTCTGCAGGTAATTTAGGGTTCATTTTAGAAATGAGAAATTACAATTCTGAATGGACAGTAAATAGTTCTATCAAACACAAAATCTTCTCTGAGCTCAGGGTAGCTCTCAGGGAGAGAAAATTGTAATAGGAAGGAACCTGTTCTTGAGTTAAGAGAAGTTTAGTTACCTTATGTGAGGAGAATTATTTTCCTCCTTTTTGCTCAATAATTTTTATTTTAAATTCTGAAGATGTGCTGGAATTAGCAATTTACTTTACGCTGGTGTTTCCTTATTCTTTGTACGAGATTTCAATACAGCTAACAGTGACTGAATGTTCCTGATGCTGATCTCAGAGGCTGGATGTTTTCTGTCATGGATGGGGTCAGTCAAAAGGAATTCAGCTCATTTACCTATGTATTTTTTTTATTGGCATCTCTATTTTTATGCTTGCAGTTGTTTGGTGCTTCCCCTATTACAAATAGCTTTCCATGTACAAAAATGATGTATTATCTATTTAATACTCCTTTAGCATGATTTATAGCATTATTTCAAAAATGTACAGGCTAGAAATATTTCATAATCAAAGCATCAGGAGAACAATGGTCTTAAATATCCCTTTTCTTATTGAACCATTGTATCTGACAGGTTTGTATAAACCTCTGAGAAAACTCAGACTTGCTGCTCTGTCTGACTTCAGTTCCCTGAGTATACTTTCTCGAAAGTTTAGATTTACGTGCAGCTTTAACTAGCATTTCTGCTTCAACTGAGCTGTTCAGGAGGAGGACTTGGTTTATTTGGAGGTGGTCCATTATCACGGAAGTGTTACACCTGCTTTAAGCAGAACCCTGGCTCTGCTGCCCTTGGCACATACTTGTCAGTGTAAGGATGGTGGTCATGGTACAAAGAAAGGAAGAATTGTTGTAGATGCTTTTATAACAAAAGGGATTACAATGTATTTTTTTTATTATCATGCTACGGTAACTTTATTAACAATGTTTGACTCTTATTGGTGTTTGGACCTTCTGCAAACCTTGCTTCTGTAACTTAAATGTTCCCAGTCATTCATTTCATATGTTTCATGACTTTTAGTGATCTATTTTTCTAAAGTTACCCAGACTACAACAATATTGGAATTTTGAGGGCCCTTTGTTCTGTGGTCTTTGTTTTGTTCTCAAGCATATAGTGCTCATAAACCACTGGAGGTAGTTATTAATAACTTTTGTGATGTTCTCTGGGGTCTCAGTTGTGTTAGTCAACTGACAGACATTAAACCCTTAAAGCAATACTCATGGAAAGTAATTTTAGGTTTCTGATCAGGGTATTCTGGTTTTGGTTCTGGGCTCTGCATACTTAGTAAGAAGAAGTCAAGTCAGATGTTAAGGAAGGGGGAGTGCCATTGATTGTCTAGGGAGCATAAGGTCTGAAGTTACACGCATGAAGATTATTTTTATGGATGCTCAGAGTTCTGATTTTTGTGGCTTTTCAGTAATCATCTGTTTCCTGGTGACACTTATAAATCACTTGAGTCTACCGTGTAAGCACGGCTCGTCTGTCTCTTGATCCTCAGTGGCTGTTTGTTTGGATCATTCCTGCTTTCAGTGCAATGAGCTGATGGGACTTGAAAATTTTAAGAGAAAATACTATGGGATATGGAATTGGGCAGAGCAAACACTTGAAGGAGAATAAAAATACAGTTACCATTGGTGAAGATGACAACATCAAAAGTTCTCAGTTGATAATGAAGTTTCATTAAAGTTAACAAATGAGGCTTTTGTATTTCTAACACTCTTTAGAAAACACAGTGAAGTTTGCTGAAATTAGTCACAATAAAATGCCTGAAACAGATTTTAACTTTGTGTGTTAATTTGACTTCCCATGCAAGGATCTGAAAAAGTAACCCATATTTCAGATGAATTAAAAACAAAGTCTCAATGCGTGCAAAAGTTGTTGGACAGCTGTTTTCACACAACTCTTTTCCAACCTTGAGCAGTGGCTGGATAGGCCATCTAGTATCTACTTGGAAAAAAAAAAAAAAAAAAAGGAGAGAAAGTAAGACTTTGTCTTAAAGAAAACTGATAGCTTTTTTTTGATTCCTTTATGTAGGAAAATTTTCCGGAACAATTCAACTTTTTTTCTTGTTTAGTGCATATTCTTTTTAAAATGCTGTGTGAATGCAGTAGTATGAAAGCCAAAGTTATAATGTCTTTTGAAAACTGTAGCCTTGGGGCATGCATTGACATAGCAGCAAAATAATAAAATTTAAGTGTAGTATTTGAAAGAAGGTTTCTAAGTATTCTTGTTTGCTTTGCCTCATTTTCTGAAATTGAATTTCCAGTTTCCAGAAGAAGAAAGTCTATGAGAGAGGGACTGTGAAATATTCTTGAACTGCTAGCATGTTGGGTGTATATTGCTACTAAACTTTTCGTTAGTAATGTGGATAAGGAATCAACAAATTTTGGGTACTGGGGATCTGTCTTGCTCACAGTATAGATGGGGAAATGTAATGCCAGTGCTAGAAGACGTCTCCCACGGCACAGTGCAGATAGATACCCACTCAAGTTAGTTTGGAAATCTTCCTTCTCTCTGCTTGCTGTCCCTTCATAAGACCTTTCTAGTACCTTATTCCATGTCTCCCCAGACTTGTAGTTCTTCTCTCCTCTTGCTTTCTTGGGCAGTTTGTGAGATTGGGCTAAATTCTGATGATTGTTGTCTTAAGATTTTGAAAGCATGTTTTTCTTCTGATTGCTGATGCAGTGCTTCCTTCCTGCTCTGTTTAGTCCTGTTTGTCCTGTGGAGGGTATGGTTCTAAGACAGTACAAACTAATCCAAGCTCAGGCTGCCCCAGTAGTTCATGTTCTGTTCCTCTCCCTGGAGTGGCACTGAGTGAGATGGTTCAAAGATATGATTCATCTGAAAATTAATTGCACTTTCTATATTAGTCTTCATCCAAATCAGCTCCCTGAACTAGCTAACTTCATGACTAAATTTATTCCAGAATATAAAGGTGCTTAAGTTGCATTGGACTCAGGCTATAAGGGTGAAATTTCATCCTAGTGCTTGCTGCAACCCAGCAACTTGGAAATGGGGGGAGGCTTGTTTGCGTACTGCCAACTCTCCATTCTCCCCTTGTTTGCATCATCTGCTGCTTATCAGGCCCTAAGCTAAGATAGTTGTTTTTTGTTTTTTTTTTTTTTTGCCAGTTCAGTGAGATATGAATTAACTTGTCCAAAAGCGAAAAGGAACAATTCACCAGAATAGTTTTCTACTCAGTTAGCAGTGTGAATTGACTTACTGTTGTGTCCATGAAATATCAGAAGGGGTAGAACAGGTATCATGTATCTGGAAACAAAGAGATAAGAGACTGAGATTTTCTACTCCCACTTTTTTTGGTGTTGATGAGCTGTTAGATCAGCTCTGGCAGTTACGTGAGAGCTAGGAAGGAGATGGAAAACATGTAAATGCTTGTATTATAATCACAGTACTTGTGATTCCATCTGCCATGTTCTTAATATTATTTTCTTTTACATTTAACTCATCTTGAGAAAAGTGGCACTCTGGTCTTTCCACGTCCTTGCACTGTGTTGGCCTTCTGATTCTGATAGCTTCATTTTCCAGTCTCCTTACCAGATTTCTTGGATTCCACAGGCATGCTGTCACATCCTTAGGAGCACCTTAAGAGCAAAGCCACTTGTATCCTGGACTCAAAGTTCACTTTCCCTGCTGTTCTTCAAAAGATGTAGGCATCCTGTGATAAATGCAAGCAACCTTGGTAGCGTTCCTTCTAAAACTAAGGCTTCATCCAAAGGGGAAAGGGACACTACTTCCAGTTATGAAAGAAAGCATAGGGTGCAAGTAGCACAGAGTATGAACAGGTGGGGTTTAGTTTTTGTTTTTGCTTGGAGTTGAAATTTGGGAGGTGTGGGGGGAAGGAGTTATAGTACTTCAAGGACTGACTTAAAGAAAATGTTAATTTCTCTCAGTACCTGTCTAAACAGCTTTTTGGGACCAATGAATATTTTAAGGCTCAGCCTTTTAACTTGCTTTGTTCGAAACTGTCAAACCTATGGGGCTTGTTTCAAGTCTCCATATGAAGAGTTGACAGAAGTGCCAGCTTGGAGCATCTCTATTCGCACTTGTAGCAGTGCTTTTTTAATATGGTATCATGATTTGAAGCTCTTTTTGTAAGACAACTAACTGGGACAACCTCACCTGTTTATTTAAGGTGAGGGTTCCAGGTAGTTTGCTCGGAAATGGGTCACTTTTTTTGAAACCTGCAAGTTTCTGATTGAAATGAGAAACACCTGCCTTACACTAGATTTTGTTTATTTTTTTCCCTGCTTTTGGCGATTCCTTGGTGCAGATTGAAAACAACTGATTCAAAGCATCTGTTTAAATTAGGAGGTTGTAGATTGTTTTCCTTGAATTACAGTAGCTGTTCATTGGAGTTTAATTTTTTATATTGACCTAGTCATTTTCCCATTGAGAGAATCCCACTTTTGCATTGAGAGAATTCTGCAGTTTATTCTAAAGAGTGGACATAACTCTTCTAGCTCTTCCAACAGATCTTCTTACCTAACTTTCTTTGGCAAAATGCAACTGACTCATATTCATGATCAATTCAGGCCAGTGATAGCCTTTCCACGCACTTTGAATTGGAATTTTAGATTCACTGTGCAAAATAATTTTATGTAGTTAGAAATTTCAGTATTTTTAACTTGTCTATGGATCTTTGGCTGCAATAGATTTCTCTAAGTCTGTAAAACCTGGTCCAAAGCACAGAGTGAAAAACAGAGTTCATCAATTCTTCCCTCACACCACCTCCACCAAAAGAAACACACATCGAATGTCCGCCTTAGGTACACCTTAATGGGTGCTTGACTGTCTACATTATATCTGGATTTAATTGAACTGTGACCTCATCTTTGGAATTTTATTTCTGTAAGCTGTAGGTCAAAACTGCAGTGTAAAATATTGTATAGTGTATTTTCATAATCAAGTTTTGTGCCTCCTTGCTTTTTGCAGATATTTCTAAGGGATAGCAAACCCCCGTTGTTACTTAACAACGGTGACTCTTTTGCATAGTAGATAAGCTAGGCTTTTGCAGAGGAAAAAATGTAGATGATGAAAGAGTTCTGAAGCAGGAATTAGTTTAACACCTGTCCATAAGCAATGAACAAGATCTGTTGTGAAGATATGAACATGCAAGTCTAATGCTGTTTGTACTTCATTTTAGTCACTTTTTTTTTTTTTTTTTTTAAGATTGCATCATAAGTTTTAGAAATTCCATACAGCCTGACAAACTCGCTCTTCCTTATTGTTGTTAGCCATGGTAGGTAGTAACACCCAACATAAAGAACCGGTAGTCCCCAACACTGATTATTATCATCTCCCCACAGAACGATTCTTTGAATTTTATAGTTGTGTAGTTCATAGTATAGCTTATGGTTCTCTTTGCAGAAGAGAGTTCTCTGATTCTTGTGGAGAAGGTGCTCAGTTGTCTTCCTCACAATATGATTACCTAGGGATAGTTTGAGGATTTTCATGTCTTCCAAGCTCTCTTGGAAGAAGACAACAAAAATGTAGGAAAATAATCAGTTTGTAGCTACATGCAAGTGGATGAGCAAAAGTAAGCACAGTCAGTTATGTCATGAGAGCTCTGCACAATTATTCATGCAAATGGGGAGAGATCTTTTATCAATAAACTGTGGCCCATAACTGCTATGTACATTGTACTTCTGTTTGCTTCAAGTGTTATTTTTCTATATTGAATGAAAGGTGACTATCTCTGAACCTTGTTCTTGCCGCTTTCTGAACTTAAAGATTGTATTCAGGTACTGAATAGAGAGTGTATGCAGAACTGAAACATTTCAACCGTATCAGCACGCAGCCATTTGATTCACAAACCATGGTCAAGAATGATGGAGATAACAGTTTACATGGGGTAGGGAAGGTGATTTTAAAGAATTTAAGTATGGAGCTGATTCAGTTCAAATGAGGAAAGGTATATTATCAAAATCTGGAAGTGACAGTTTTTTTCAGTTAAAAACCTCTTTTCAGTTAAATTCTTGTTATTCTTGAGTGTTTTCTAATTACATTGAAATATTTGTAAGTCTCAGTACAATCATATTCTCTTTCAGTAAATATCATAGCTAATAGTTCATATCTCTTTTCCTCCAGGCACGCAAACAAATGGCCTGGACTTTCAAAAGCAGCCTGTGCCTGTCGGAGGAGCAATCTCTACAGCCCAGGCCCAGGCCTTCCTTGGGCACCTTCATCAGGTAAGAGAAGACCCATTTCAAAGTCAAGGAGACTCAGGCAGGTACAAATGCAACTTCTCTTGTGTACTCTTTTTCTGTGAATAATGGGTAGTCATGTAAAGGAATATGTGGGCACACCACATGCTTAAGTAGCTTAGCCAGGGAAAAGTTTTTACTATGGCACTCATTTCATTGCATTAGACTGTGTCAGGGTGAGAGCTACTGGGGAGAACCAGAAAGCATCTATTTGGGACTTGTAACTGCCTAAAGTATATTTTTTAAAATTGTTAATGGACATACAGAGTTGAAATGTAAGGTCAAATTTAGCCTTCCTGCTAAAGGATTGCGTTAGCCCAGCAGCTGCCAAGACTCTGAAACTGTCACTGCCTAGCGAGGGAAACAAAAATGGTGTTGAAGGGTAGTCAGCGCTATGTTCCAACCTTCTGAGCTCTTACATAGTAACTAAAAATATGAAATGATGGAACGTACTAAGCATATATGGTTCTGTGAGTTTTTAAAGAGTTATTTAAAGAAAAAGTACCTGTGTATAAGACAGTACATAGCTTCTACTACCGTCCCTCTATTCTTCTGGTACTGTGTTTAGGAAATCAAAGCGGATCTTTAGATGTAGGCTGAAGCAAAATGGGGCATTCTTAGGTGAAGAAGAGCATGAGGGGTGTATTTGTAGTTTTTTAACCTGATCACACTTTATATATATGAAAACAAATGTCCTAATTTCTTTCCCTTCCTTGACATCAAGTTTGAAGTTTAAAAATACTGCAGATAATTGGCTGACCTTGAATGCTTGGGGTCTGGGGTTGCACGGTTGTTGCGGTATAATTGAGCTACTGAGGCTTTTATGCCATCCTAAAAGAGCATAACCTGGCCTTGCATTTCATGCCTATGGAAAAGCAGGAAAGATGTTGGTGGAAACAAGCATGATTGGGTTGATGTTGGGAACTTGCTTTGCTTTCTATGTTGTCATTTGTGGCTTGTCACTATGTGTTTAACAGCGAGACAGAGCTGTCCTGAAGAGTTTTTAGGGGGCTTGTTGTTGTTGGCTGGTTGTTTTTTAGGCTTTGTTTTGTTGATAGAGGGCAGTAGTTTTATTTAGTGCACTACTTTCTCTTGCTCTGGAAATGTATTTAGTTAAACAGTTGTAAGGATCTTTGTAACTTCATGTTTGGTAAAGTGATTAATTTCTTGGAACTCTAGTTCAAAGAAAAATCTCAACTGTTTTTATGTACCTGTGGGTGTGTGGTACTCAAAAACTGGCTATCCTCTTTTAGTATAACTGCTCTTTGTGGGATGTTATTCAGCCTTAACACATGCTGCTTTCCTCCAGACCAATACAAAATATTGGTATATAGGCAATATTCAGGAGCAATTTAATTCCTAATTAGAGAATGTGTTTGGAAGGGGTGTCCAGACTGTGTTCAGAGAGATTTTCAAGAATATTCTGGCTGTACCTGAGTGTGATACACTTAGTCTTTTATGGTCCTTATCATTATGCAATTGATTAAAAAAAAAAAATCTGAGCCTGTTACTTTGGACAATAGGATATTATTATTTAGATTTATTATTTATTATTCTGCTCTTAATTCATGTTAAAAGCTCAGATTACATTAATTGGAAACCGGTACTTTCCTTGTGGTGAGGAGGAGCTTTTCTGAGAGTGTTTGCTTGCATATAGAACGTGCTTAGTAAGTCTAGTAGGATTTCATCCATAGCAGTAGGAAATACTTCCATAGTGACTCTTAAGGGTTGCTTGTTCAAATACTCAAGTTACTAATTTAAATTGAAGTATGTTAAATTAAAACTCTCCTTCCTGTGCTTACACATATGTTGACACATTTGTGATGTATGTTATGTGTGGACATATTTTTATAGATGCCAGAGTGGTGCATCTTGACTTTATTTTTTTCTTGTGTTATCTGTCTTTCCAATGAGCTGTGGTTTTCAAACGTGGTTAGAGATGGACTTCACTACAGGCTGTTAATCTGACCTTTGAAAGTGTTGGTAATTACATGGAATTGCTCATTTGTAGCAGGAGTGGTGGTAGAAACAAGGAGAAACTGATTCAAACAGTCTTCAGTAAATAAAAACTTAGCATTTGTTATACAGAGAAAATCCTTCTTATAGGTAAAATGCCAGTGTTTAAAAACCTGTTTCTGAAACATCAGATTCTTTTTGCTGGTAACGCAAGATCTACTTTGGATCTGTCTGTTAATCACAAACGTTGAATTCAAGTTTTGAGTATACCTAGATCAATACCACCTTTGTGAAGCGTTTCCAGTCCTCTGTTTTGAGACAGTCTTTTCAGTAGCTGAGGACTGACTGCAAATACTTCATCGGGTTGATCTGTGGAAGAGTTTTCTGCTGTGGGTTTTGTGCTATGCAGGTGATTGCTCCTCTGTCTTATAAGGAAGCAGGTGAATGCAGTGTGCATATTTGGGGTAAGACCTATTCTGAAATACTAGCAGGATGATGAGTAGAGCTTAGCACCCTCCCCTGAACTGTGGATTTTTATGCAGCAAGCAGAATGAATAGGCTGTCCACCCTGAAAATGTTCTGTTTCTACTCAATTCCACTTTAATATCTGGGTCCCTAGGCAGGAATACCTTCCACAAGAGATAGACAAATAACACTGAGTCATACAGATATACATCTAATTTTTTTTTCTGGTCTGAAGCTCATCCCCTATATTTCAGTGATTCGAGTGTTAGAGGGACAGGCATTGTTCTTGGGGCAGTTTTTTTTGGGGGGTGGGTACTTCCTTCTTACACTGTTTTCTGTGGATTCAGCATTACTTCACTTCCATTTTTGCACTGTGTTGTAGGTCCAGCTCGCTGGAACAAGTTTACAGGCTGCTGCTCAGTCCTTAAATGTACAGGTAAAGACTGCTTCCTTCTGCTGTTCGTCCTTCTCTCATTCTGCCTTCTAAACAACTTGTTGGTCCTGTCAGAGATACCTTTGAACCCCTGATACGTTACTCTGTTTTCTCGTTTTGATAGGTCTTGCAAGTGGTAGATACAGAGGGATAGTAGTTTCACAACTCTAAATTGGGACTAGGGTTGTAAGGATGCAGAAACTGAGGTAGTTAGAACGTCCAGTGGTCTTCATTTTGTTCTGATGTTCAGTCAGGTGTTGTAATGTATTGTGAAAGCTGTACAACTCCAGGAGTATTTCATGTTCTTCCACTTCACTTCCTTTAAACATAGCAGGTATTACTTCGTAAACTGTTCCTATTTCTGGTAGCTGAATATAGGAATATAACATGACATTAGCTGTGTAATATGGCTAGCATAGATTGCTTGTGTAAACAACATGCAGTAACTTCAAAATAAGTCACAGTAATTGCTTAATAATGTATGTGAGACAACAAAGCTTTCAAACTTTTTATGATGCTGAACACTTCAGCGTATTGGTTAACGTGCCACTTCTTCCCAGTACTATATTAAGGGGCAAGGGACATAGTTTTATTGAAAACTGGTTTCGGTATTGCTTGTTATTAAAGGACGTAGGTAGTGCATTACATGAAATGCAATAGAATGTGGACCCACTTATACATAATAACAATTTGGAAAGAAGAGGAGGTATAGTGACCTTCCTTTCTGAGAGGAAGGAGGCAGAAAATTGCCTTGGTTGCCATGGTAAACTTCCATCCCTGAGAGAGATGTTGGCAAACAGGCTGTATCTCCAGTGCAGAATGTTTACAGTCCTGCGCTGTAATTATCGCTCAATGACTGGCAGAATTAATCAGAGCCTTTATGTTAATTAGCCTGCTCTGCAGTCCCCAAAACAGGTGGTGGAAAATATGCAAATCTATGCTGAATTTTAATGTTCTGCATAACCAGTTTTAATTATCATAAAACTCTCTTCCCCCTCTTCATGCACTTGTATTTCCTCCCTCATGTCTTCACAATTTCTTCTGTTTAAGAAAAAAAAAAAAAAACAAAACATAACAAACCTTTCAAAATAAAGCAGCATTCAATTAAATGCTAAACCTTGATTATTTTGAAGCACTGTATGTACTGTGCATTCTGCTCTAAGTGGATAAACCTGTGAGGATTTCTCAGACAAGTTCTCTATAAGCCAAACAATATGATGACTTAGAGGTGCAGGATGCAAATACAGAAAATGGAAACACAATCTCCTTTCCCATGTTCCGTTGTTGAGGATTTTAGGCAATGAATAATTTTAACAACCTTTTCTTTCTTTACAGTGCAAGGTAGTGTCAGCTTCAGTTGCATTGCATAAAATGAAATGAGATCTGAAAATAATGTCAGAGTCACAAAAGACCTGAGAGTCTTTTTGTTTTGTTCAAACTGCATTACCTACAGACATATTTGAGCAATCATAGCTGAGATGGTGGGCACACAGAGCCATTGCTTAAACCCACTCTTAAAATAAACCCAAGGGCTTTTTGTATGCAGATGAAAGATTTTTATTGTGCAGTGTTGAGATAGCAGTGTTATACATTAACATCTGTTTTACACTATAAAGAGTTGTATTCTTTCTTCCTAGTCTAAATCTAATGAAGAATCTGGGGACTCTCAGCAGCCAAGCCAGCCTTCCCAGCAGCCTTCAGTGCAGGCGGCCATACCCCAAACCCAGCTCATGCTGGCCGGAGGACAGATCACCGGGGTAAGATTTACCCACGAGTACTGTAGTAAAGCCTCCTGTCCGGCAAACGATGGCACTATTGCTGTCCCCGTAGAATTGTCAGTGAAGGTTACTGTCATTTCCTTTAATATAGGAAGAAGCTGGAGTGAAAGAGAAACTAGAAAATATTTTCCTGTTCAAGGAAGCACACTTCAGTCATCTGTTTTTGTTGCAAACTGTTTGCATTCCCCAAAATAAAAATAAAATTCTGCAATAAAGCTGTGTACACATCAGGAATTCACTGATGTCTTAAAGAGGAATTTTTATTTTATTGCAAGATTAAAATGAGGCGTGCAAGGACGAGAACATGTCATACTGGATTACCTGAGTTAAGATAATGAACAGAAATGATGGAACTGCTGTCACTAATTTTCTCTTTTCATATAAATTTCTTTTTAAGTAACTTCTGATGGTCTGTGCCTTAAGCTTATTCAATCCTTCTATTTTAACCTACCAATTTTGAGTTTTTGAGTTTTGCAAAGTTTTTGGAGGAATTGTAGATAGGTGTTCAATTGGTGCTTCTAAATAGTCCTAAATGCTTTCAGTCAGTTTAAAAACACCAATAGCAACAAAAAAAAAAGTAAGTTTTGTGAATGGGCTGGTTTGGGTAGCGAACTTGCTTCCATGTAATCAGCTTTGCAGCTTTAAGAGTTTTCATGTTAATAAGGAATTTAGGGTAGTTCTAGCAATATACTTATAATTTGAAGTGTTAAGTTAGGTCATCTCTACAGCTGAATGAAATGTTATCTTAATTTCATGTTCAATAGTTGAATCTTCTAGTAAGCTATATTGCAAGGAACATCCTATGTAGCTTCTGCTTAATTATATTTGGAAGTTTTAAAAGTGAGACTGTTGTAATAGAGTGTGTGGGGTTTAATAACTTCAAGACTTTTTGAGAATGAGAAAAATGTTGGTTTTGTTCTATGAATGTCTGCAGTAGTGGGACACAGAACTCTAGGACTAGGCAGATATGGATTGTAGTAAATATGGGCATCAAGATTCATTTACATGTAAAGGAGAGACTGCTGCCACCTGTTTCACAGAGATAATGCGTATTTGGGAAACGAAAGGGATGTAAAGTTGCCAACTCTATTCTATTTAATAACAATGAAAAAAAAAGGCGGATGGGGAGACTTGGAGAGAAACAAATGGATCTCATGTTCTTTACTTATATCTTAGGGCATAATGGAAATGATGGAATATGGCAGGGATTCATGCTAATGTGAAGCAGCTGGGGTGTTATCAGTTTGTTCAGTAGCCATAGCCAGCATTCCTGCTTCTCATTCATCTGGCTAATCACTTGCTGTTCTGCTGGGTGTAAATTTCCTTTCAAGTCCTGGCATTACTGATTCTTTTCTTTTGCTTGCTACTTAATTACCTTTTCCCTGAACCTCCTGGTAGAGTTATGGAGAAAACTTAGAAGTAAATTTAGGTTCAGTGGGTTCCAGTAAGTGCCAATGTTTCCGTTTGTTCGGTTTGGTTTATGTCAGTTCTGTGGTAGGTTGATTCATACAGCGTGTTTGAGTAGCCAGCTGTCCTTATTTAAGGCCAAAGTCATTGGGTAGGTAATGGCTGAACTGTAGTAATAGTTCTAAGAATGTCTGGTTAATATAACTAGTAATGGGCTAGTTAATGACTCTGTAGCTAAAGTGGCTGTTCCCGATATTAATGGCTGTTTTCTAATTATTTATAGCTCACGTTGACGCCAGCCCAGCAACAGTTATTGCTACAACAGGCGCAGGCACAGTTGCTGGCAGCTGCAGTGCAGCATTCAGCCAGTCAGCAGCACAGCGCTGCTGGTGCCACCATCTCGGCCTCTGCTGCAACGCCGATGACGCAGATCCCTCTATCTCAGCCAATACAGATTGCACAGGTGAGCCTTGAGGCTTGAGAGGGTGGAAAATGAAGGAGTTTGACAAATTGCATCATTGAAGTAATATTTTTATTCCTTATTCAATGAGTTTCCAGAGTCCTTGAGGTACTCTTAGTCTTTCCTTGCTCATCCTTAGCTGTGAGGTTGGTGGCTATAGCTGAGAATGTAAACCAGGTGCTTAACAGTTCCACTAGGATTCTGAATTGGTTCCAGAAGCTGAGCAGATACAGTATTTTCAGTATTTTGCTCCTTGTAGTTAGCGTGAAGGGGAGAAAAATGGATAGAGAAAGAGGCCCATAGATATGCCACTTGTTGAGACTTAGATATGGGAAGAAATATCCACGTACCATGAAAGATGCTTCTTAGGTCCAAACAATAAAATGACAGCTGAAAAAAGGCAGCTTGACTTGACAGATAAGTGTGCTAACTTGGCTTGGTGCTTAATGTTCAGAGTTCAGTGACAAAGAATATTAGTGTTCCTGTTTGTCTAGAGAAAATCTTGCCAGAATGAGTCGTGTCAGAATTTGTCTAGTTTTATGGCCTGTTGCTAAAGACCTGTTAATTCTTACCTCTGACGAACTGCTTGCCAAGGAAATTCTACTTACTAGGAGCAGCAAAGATCCTCCTGAATCTTCCAGTATTGGCTTAATTTAGTGTTGAGAATGAGGCACCACTGACTCAACAACTAACACATGTAGTGTTGAAACTGCTTAGGCTTCTGGACAAGAATAACCAAATGTAGAGCATAGGTATCATGAGTACTATTTACAGGTGATTGTGTTGCTAGTGTTGGGGTCCATTTCTCCAGAGAGTAAAGTTCTTGATATGTAATATTTCAGTATGATTAGTCTAGCTGTACAATGTTGGGTAGGTAATCTCCAAGGTCACTGCTTCTTACCATGAGCAGCTTTTAAAGGCTTTCCAATGCTTTCTATTCAGACTGTTCACTTGCATTCAATTGGGGTGAAGTGTCTAAGAAGTGAAGATGAGAACTGATTAAGAACGGAAATATCACAGCTGTTTGTGAAGCCCACCGTGGAGCCTGGTTCTGTTACTGTTTTTTCTTTATTAGCTGAAGCCACTCTTTGTGGTGTTGGTCTAAATGTTCTGACCTCTGGCAGTCCCTGCAGAGGCTACTGTGATGCCATACGAGAAGCCCAGATTCAAAGGCTAGTATTGACCTTGTCTGATGAGACTCTTGGCGTACTGTCATGATCTGGAGATGATTCGAGGATATAACATTTAAGGAAACTGAGTTACCAAGACCATCTCTTAATTTTGTTAAGCCTTTGTATATAGCCTTAAGACAGACTTTATTTCAACAAAAGAATAGAAAATGTCCATGTCAAGGAAGTTGACAGCTAGTTTCTTGCATCTCTCTGTGCATGTGTCAGAGCTCTCATCTGCTATTACGCAACCTTTTGACCTAAATGTAAGTGATCCATAGTCATGTGCCTCTTATCCTCTGGGTGTACAACTTAAGGATAGTGAGGTCTGCTTTACTGAAACACTGAGTGTTAGAATTTCATATTAAATCTGTACTTTGAGCTTTCTGGCTTTACCTTTACCTGGCCAACATGGTCGATGCTTTCAGTGTCATTTTTGTTCATGTGTGAGATGTTGCTATCCTGTTCTTCCTCTTCAGTGGGAGGCTATGAGAACGTGTGCACTTCCAATTACTTATTTAGTGCTGGGTTTTTCTCTAGAACTTGCAAAGCCTTCTGAGAAGACTTTTTGTATAGTTGAAATGATTAAGCGTATGCCATCAAACAGGATCTTCTGAAGTGAACATTGTCTGTCTTGTGTGCTTGAATGAGGCTCTATGGAAAAATAGTATGTGATCATGTAGTTGCCACTATATAATGTGTATTTGTAGTGCAAGTAGAATAAAACGTTTCATTTGTTTTCTTGGGCTTCTGAGTTCTTAAATTTGTGATTTAACAATCTCCTTTAGGATAGGCTATTCTGGTATATAAGTGTAGATTTGTTGATTTGTTCTAGCTTCCTCTTACAATAAAAGTTCAGGGCATAACTTTTTTGCAGCTGCTGGACATAGCTTGTGATATGTTATGGAAAACTGTGTAAGTTTGTACTAGGATATCAGTATGTCTTTTGACTTGTCTCAACACGGTTCTATGAGCAGTGCTCCTCATTGTGTTGCTATTGTAAACACATAGCTGATTATACAAATAGCTGAGTGTTTATTTTATTTGATGATTTTTGAATAATTGATTAACTGGCAGGTCTCTGCAGCAGGGGGATTACCATATTTATTTTAATTAACTAATTGCACAAGCATGACTTCTTTAATGTGCACTGCAGTTAACGTAAGGTATCTGCTGCAGAAATCTGTTAAGATGTTAGTGCTGCTGCTGGGCTGATGCGAAATCATCACTAAACAGTTGTACCAAGTTTTGGAGTACTTTGTAAACTTCTTGTTTTCAGATCCATCGTCAGTGTTTATATGGTATAAACCTCAAAATGGCAGACATACTGGAATTTAGTGAAGATCTAACTTGAAATAATGGCATCAAATTTAGAATTTTAGCTTGAATAAAGTCCTCATATCAAGATATTCCACTTTTCTTGGTGGATTATTCTGCTGAAGTAGGAATTGGATTGCTTTGATCTTGCTAGCTTCTTGGGAAGCACCAAAAGACATTTCCACAAAAATCAGTCTACCTCTTTCTACGCACTTGCAATAGTATTGTAGAGTTGACAGTTCAGAAAACAAAGAACAGCCTAGGAAAACCATGTCAGGAGTTGTTTGCATGGTTGCTATTCGGAGATTTATTGTAGTGAGACAATTAATGAAATAATCAAACTTTGCCAAGGTAGAAATAAAGTTGGATTTCAAATGCATCTGAGGCACCAATAGGGCTATTTGAGCAATTAGCCTTGGAGGTATCACTTCCATTCTACATTACGTAATTATATTTCTGTATTTAAACAAGACTCAGCCAAGATACCATTTACCAAGACAGATGCAGAGAATAGGATTGCTTATACCAGTTATCCTGAGGCCTTGATTTAAAAACAGCTTTCTCATATTAAAGTATAAGAGTCTGATGATAAGAGCTGCAATGTTTTAGCTGAGTACTGTGTAATGAATATTTTGGTCTTAAACAAAAAGCTCTCCTTCGCTTTGATCTTAGAAATACACTACTCAATACCCTGTCCTGTTATTTGTACTCTTTCTTGTACATAATTCTTATCTTCCGTGGTGGTTTTTCAAATCATGCAAGATCTACTGGGTCATCTGGGGACTTTACATTTGTTTTCTTTAGTGTTGGAAAGCCTGCAACCTGTATATTTCTGTCCATGCTCTTTTCTTCAAAACTTTCTTCTGAACTCTAGCTTTTGGATTTATACTTTTTTTTTTTCTTATCCACCTGTATTTTCATCCTTCAGCCTCTCTTTGTCTCTTTCCACACAGGTTTCTCTACCTTTAGTCACCTTGCCCTACTCTTTTTTTCTTTCTCTACATCATGGTACTCACGTCCAATTCAGTGTAAGGCCCTCTGTGCTGGAGGGTCTGCTCAGTTTGCAAAGATAACCTGTAGAGTATTTAATATCAATGAATAAATGAGTGGAGGTCTATGTCACACTGGCCTCAAGAAGTAGGAGGAGTTTTTTTTAATAGCAGTTCGTCCAATATAACTTTGCCGTGAAACCAGAAGAAACATAGAATGTTCCTGGGGAAAAAAATGGAGCAAGTCCTTTTTTTTTTTTTTTTTTTTTTTGTAATGAAAGAAATTGACCTTGATTTCATAGGAATGGTTGCAGTACTTCTCAATTTTTCTGAAAGCAAACTTAAAAAACACTCTCTTGTGCTGGGGGCGCTTTTAAATTATTTTACCGTTCTCTTGTAAAATAGAAGTTTCCATTTCTTAAAGGGCATTGTTTGGTCAATGCCATCTGGTGTCTGTCTACCGTATTATTACACTGCATGCTTTTGACTTAATGTGACGAAGTTGCCTCAGTGATTGATGGCCAGTGTCTTTATAATGCAGGTTAAGTAGTCATTTTCTTGTAATGCATGTTTGTGGTCTCATAAATCAAGGGACTCTTCAACCCCCTAGTCTTCCTTTCCACCCACTGACACTCCTGTCCCCCTTCCCCAGAAAAAGATGGTTGCAGCTTTTAGGTCTTAGTTTAGCATCTTTAAAATACCGTAAGGGCACAGGTGGGTAGATATATTCTGCAAATGGTAGTAGTTAATGTTGGTTAAATAAAAAGTTATCCTTGTCAGTATGTCTTGACTTTTCATCACCATTTCTGCTTCTGGCAGTTGATGGCCTGTCACATCTGCTGGCAGAGCTGCTTGTGTGAGAGCTCACTAACTTGTGTCAGTCAAAATGTATGGGGGGTTAGTTTATAAGCCTTAAGAAGCAGGTCTTTGTTAGTCTGGCTCACTTTAATTGAAGTACATTAGGAGGTATGTTAATGGGAGCAGCTCTGTTCAAGCAATCAGACTGAGCAAGGGTTTAAGAGTTAGGCTGGCATTGCTAATGTTTTCTGACACAGGTGGACCCAGCAGAGGGAATCTGTCAACAAACAGATACTCAGGTATCCGGGTGACTTATTTGAAAGAAAGCTTTGGGAAGTGTTTTGTTTGTTGAATTGGAGCTTGTAAGAATGGAAGGTATTTCTGACTTTGCTCACCAGCTTGGCAGGGAGCAGCTGTTTTGAAATAGCTGCTTCTGGGGAAGATTGAAAGATTCTGCATATGTGTATGGATAACTCTCATATTGACTGTTCAGTTGGCTGTTTTTATGCTGTGCTTTAATTTTCTTCAATTATCGTCCTTTCTGGAAAAGAAAGGGGCTAGTTTTGAGGGATTTTCTTAAAAAGTAGTTTTGTTTTCATTCTCCAGCTAAACAGCAAGTTGAACTGTGATGATTCAGTTTCTCAGAGATTAGCATTTACATCAAGACCAATCATTTAATTATAGAAAATTAACAGTTCTGAATGGCTTAAATACATAAAAGTAGGGTTCTACAATAGTGCAATGTTTGGGGTTATTCCTTTTGCCCGTAGTTGTAGCCATATCTACTAAGCTTATTGTAATTTCATTCAAAACTAATCAAATATGATTGTATACTATTTGGGTTAGCAGCTTCCCAAATTTTGACCTAAACAACCAGAGTGCATACTAAGAATCTAATTTTTTGCTTTCCTGTTGCTAATTAAAATGCTAATTGCAGATTGTTTTTATAAACAAAAATAGCTCCTAGCTAATGTGCTTGATTTGGCAACAATGAATGTTGTAGCAGAGTTGCATCTGCAAAAAACAAGTCTGAGAAATGCAAGTGCTGACAGTATTTGTATGCTAAAGTATTTGAAAACTTACACACTTTGAGAGGGGAACTGATTATTATTTTTTAAAAGCAGAACACTGTTAGAAAGGCTTTGATGGGTTATTTAGTAAGCATTTTTTTTTTTAAGGACGGTGAAATTCATATTGCCAGTCTAAAAGATATTTAGTAGCAGAACTGCTGTGTTTGACATCCACTTTTTATGTCTGAATGGTATAATGTAATTGGTTGGGAAATGTAGTTAAATTGGGATTCATGGATGACTTAAATGTCTAACACACAGCTCTCTTCCTCCCTTCCCCCCCCCTTTTTTTCCCCCCTTTTCTTTTCCCTCCCCCCCCCCCCCCCTCCTGTTTCCTTAAGGATTTGCAGCACTTGCAGCAGCTTCAGCAGCAGAATCTCAACCTGCAACAGTTTGTGTTGGTGCATCCAACAACCAACTTGCAGCCAGCACAGTTCATCATCTCACAAACACCGCAGGGGCAGCAGGGTAAGTGCTCCTTGCCAGAAAAAAAAAAAAAAAAAAAAAAAAAAAAACCCACACACAACAGCCGTAGCTTCTTGGAGGAAAAGCTGAAACTCGGGAGGTTTATATGCCTTCATTAGATGTTGATATTCCCTTGGAGAAATAAGAGTATTGCAATTAGGAGACTCTTAACAGGTTGGCTCTTTCTTGGTGTTAGACCTCAGCCTTATCAAAGTTTGTATCTTACTTCCCTACAAGGATCAGCCCAGAGATTATGTTATGGGAACATTAGTTAGCAAGGACTCTTGGGAAATGCAGCACGTGAATTTCTGGGCCAGGGTCTAGAGAAGGAGGTTTCCTGGGAAGACTGCTTTCCAGAACTCATAGTCATAATCCTAGGAAGTAGCTACCTGGAGAGAGTCTGGGCTTTCTGGATTAGATCCATGCTAAAAGGGTTACAGAATTCTCAGACTGGAAAAAGGTTACAAAATCTACCATTCTTGTGGGAGACTAAAAAAGACCTTAAGCCTAAAGGGAATACAGGTAATGTTGTCATAATCTAAAATAGTTACTATACCTTGGGGAAAACAGCTAGGATGCTTGTTTTCATATAACAGCACTTGTAAAGATTATTTTGGCAATAGAGTGGGTATGGCTTGCAAGTTAAATGCAAATTGATTGGTAGGTAGTAGCGCTAGACCAGTTAAGATGCTGTATAGGAGTTTCACTCTAAGAACTAATGCATTCACGATTAAATACATCACAGTACCGATTACACTGTTTGTTGATACCCTCAGGCAACTGTATTTGGCCATGGCTGATATACTCCAATGCCGATAGAATCCAGTGGCCTTTTTTTCCTGTCTCTTCTACATGAATTCT
Source organism: Aythya marila (assembly GCF_965140915.1). Classification (NCBI taxonomy): domain Eukaryota; kingdom Metazoa; phylum Chordata; class Aves; order Anseriformes; family Anatidae; genus Aythya; species Aythya marila. The sequence goes on from NC_139042.1 coordinate 110,689,692, forward strand.
ACTTAGTTGTTCAGGTCTAGTAATCCAAAGGTTCTTGTTCAGAAGGCATATCCTGTTATGGCTAAAGAGTCTTCCAGAGTTTGGCTGTCCTGTAAAGCAGCTCTTTGCACCTCATTTTCTTCTATTCCTTTCAATTTTGTTCCATGCATCATTTCTTCTTACACACTATGACTTGGATAGAACTGGCTTTCCATTGTGCTGAAGCTCTCTTACCATCTGAATGCTCTAACATTTGAATAAAGGGCTAGTCAAAATTAACCTTTTAACAGTACTTGATTTAGGAGAGCTTTTATACCAACACTGGTAGAGGATGACTAAAAGACTGAGGCATTTAGTGTTGTACTAGTTTCTTAAAATGAAGCAGAACTTAAAAGCTTTTTTTTTTTTAGAAGACATGGAACTTCACTAAAGTTTTGTTCAAGGATATTCAGCATTGTTAAAACTTGAAAATATTCTTTTAAGCTAACAGCAGGCAAAAAAGCATTGTTTTGAAAAACTCAATAATCAGCATTCATGTCTGCCTACAGTTCTCAGGGAATTTCTCCTGGGTTTTCTAAATATCTGTAATATCTGTATTTCTAAAAAGTCTCTGAAGTTGCTTCACAAAGAAGGAAACTGACAGAAGCATATTATATTCATCTATCAAAATGAGTTGTTTGCATTATAGGAAGGAAGGCTTTTTGTTTTAAGTCTTCTGAAATAGAATAACTGCCAGAAGAGGCTTTTATAGTATATTTTCCAGGGGCCTGCTCTGAGAATGATTTCTTGACTACAGTTAAGACCTGCATATTGCTGTCTTCAGTGACACAGTGTGCATGGAAACACCATGTTTTACTGGTAATGTGCAGCCTGGACAACTGAATAGTTCAAAAATGTAGGAAGATTTATATTCTGTATTCTGACCATCAGCCACTAGTGTGACAACCTTCCAAACTGGAATGCTTGAATGGATCTAATTTTCTTCATGAGCACTCAGTGATAAAGCAATGTGTATGTCATAATAGTCCTTATCTTACTTTCTGGGTATGGCTTTCTGCAGTATTTCATAGTTATTGTTAGAAGATCTCAAACAGCATGTTATCATTTATGAGAGAGATTGAGAAAGGGTGTATTTTTTGTCTCTGCTGTTGAGCTGACTTTTCCTTGTTCTTGTCCTATTGCTGCATTAGTCAACTTCATAAAATAAATAATCTGAAGAAACTAGCATAAAAGCTTTTATTTAAAACTAATGACATTCAGGTTTTTTTTGGATGCCTTATTGGTATTGCATACAACTTTATATATATGCACCCATTTAGTAGTTAAGTAAAAATTCAGATTTATTCATCAATTACCGATTCTGGAAGAAATCTGTTGCTTTACATACTATACTACATATTTTTTGTCATGTCATATATGTGAGACATTATTTTTGATACAGGAGAACAGTATTGAAAAAAATGAGTAAAGAATAGTATGCCTAAGCAATGTCATAGAAGACATGCAAACACTTGATAGAGAAACTTCTTTTACTTGAAGAGATGATGGGGGCCGAGCAACATGATCATCAGCAGCCTTATATAGATTCTTATAAGGGGTTGAATGCCGTGGCTTAAGCCCTTAAGATCCCACTTCTGCAAAATTCTAGGAAATTCAATACTAAAAATATTAATTTGTTATTCTGTATTCTTCAACACACAGGTCACAGCAGCAGATGTGAATTTTTCCCTGTAAATCCACTGCCACGTGTCCAATTCCATTTTCACGATTTCTACTTATTCAGTGTTATGTTTAAAAAAAAAAAAAGTTTGTTTTTTTGTAACTTTTAATAGGTAATGTCATACCTGAAGGAATTGTTTCAAGCCTCAGCAGATAAGCAGAAGATTACATGGAAGTAGAAATTTGGAACAATTTTTTATTTAGAGCAATTATGTCCTTGCCTATAGTAGGGGGATGGGAATTAGATGATCTTTAAGGTCCCTTCAATTCAAACCATTATATGGTTATTGTTAAAGTTGCAGGCAAGAAGGTAGCATGTTATGTTCTCTTCATACCTCTTGTATCTATTCTGTGAAGTGATAGATATGTTGCTAGAATCATCAGTTCAACATCATTTACTGTAACTACTTGCTTTTTAAAAATATGCTCAGATGACCATTCACCTTTCTATGTGGAAGATATTGCCAATAAAAATTATATTGATAAAAATCTGAATGGAGGGGGAGAAAGGGGAACGGTGCTGCGTTTCATTTAAATTCATCTTGCAAACAAAAGTTAAAATGTGAGAAAAGACTGCATTGTTACCAAGGCGTGAGAACTGGTTTAGAAACAAGATAAGGAAAGTATTTAGAAAAACAAATATGGAAGACAAGCTCCTGTTCAGCTTTAAACATTAAGTCTGGGCTTACCTCTTCAAGTTACTGCTGTTTATTATTAAATGTGTTACACGATTTCCATTTTTTTTTACTGTAAAAATACCTGAGATGATGGCAGCAAGCCCAGTCCAGCCCTGTTCTTGGATACTGTCTAGTTGTACTACAGATTAAAAAAAGTTGCCTCTGCTTCTTCTCATATGCATCAGATTTGTAACACAAATGTTAATCTCATCTGTGACTGTGCACCTGCACTGCCCTTACAGGACTCATTATTTTGTTGATAATATGCTATGTGAACCAGGTGTAAGTGCTTTGGTGCCATCAGAACACAGATGAGGATGCCGTGTTCTTCATTCTCAAGAGAATCTTAATGACAGCGTATTTGGTGACACAACTGCCTTTTATTCAACTACTGACCCAAATTTGTGCCCCAGATGAGGGAAAATCTTAAAGTGGGATGGGAAAGAACTTGGACGAAGTGATTTAAAGGGTGACTTCTCCCTGGGCTGCAAGTACTCATTACGAAGTTATGAATTTAATTGTTAATGCTTACTGCCTACTTTGAAAGTCTTCTGGTTCTAACCATCCAAGTGGCATCAATAGGTGAAAATGTTGATTTTTTTCATTGTAGTAGTGTGGCAGCACCTTTTCATGGATCACTGAAGCGATAGTCTTCAAAACTGCACAGCATATTTGCAACATGTTCTTGAACTGATGTTAAAGGATGCCTTGGTACTGCAAAAGGGGCAGCAGTTTAATATCTCAGTGCAACACATTGGTAGGAATCCATAAATCAGTACTTTCTCTACTGTTTTTGCTCCCAGTATGATTTCATTTCTGAGTCCCCACTTTGGAAGGACTGGGTTAGATGAAACAAGGCACACCCAAGCGCCCTGGAGTTTCTTTGCATCAACAGCTATCAACAAAGTTAATCAAATAACACTATGTAATGTGTAGTGTGATACCCATCCTTCTTCCCTCTCTGTTGTTTTCAGTTAATCAATTTAAGATATTGTAATGGTTTAGCTTTACACACCCACTTCCAGGATATGTTAGTGAGAAGATGAACATATTTGGCAGAGAAAAAGCAGTCAGGTTTTTCTTCGATTAAAAATTTCACTCTTTTAGGGAGATCAGTTAGAGATGAATTATGCATTGTGTGTCCGGGCCAACTTTAAAAAAAAAATCATGCTGAAAAAAATGGCACTTAAATGTTAGTTTTATCTGTGGTTTCTTTTTTGACAGTAACAGCTGAAGCCCAGGTCAGTCCATAGGGACTGTTGGCTGGCAGGAGGATTTTTTTTGGCTTTGGGCCATTATTCACACTGTTTGTAGATATTAAAGGAAAAAGCCTGGGTGATGGTAGATGGATTTATTTTAACTATTTTAAACAAAAGTAGATACCTCTAAAACATGATACTTTTATTACATAAATCTTTATGTCCATATGACCATTCTTTGGAGCTCTACACAAGTGTTTTATTTGATATTTTTAATGCAGTAATAGTACTGGGCTCTTGCTATTTCTGACCCTCTGCTTTGGGTTCTACCTCTGTAAAGTTAGGTATGCAAGTACAGTAGTTCTTACAGATTCAAAAAAAAAAAATGTAGGTTGGAAGAGACCTCTAGAAGTCATGTAGTGTTGGTCACACCCCATGCAGTTGCAGTAGGGTATTTAGTGGCATGAGTAGTGGAGATTTGAACATCTTCAAGGCTAGAGATTCTGCAACCTCTTCAGGTACCTGCCTCAATAAGAAAAAAACATACCCACCTAACAACAACCCCCCCTTCCTTGAAGAGGAAAAATTCTAGCTGAAGTTTTTCATGTTCTGGTTTTTATCTGTAGCTGCTTACTACTTGCACGCACCCTCAAGAAGACTCCATTTCTGTCCTTGAGGACAACAATAGCCGAAAAATCCAGCACTTGTACCCATTCTTATTCCTTCCTTGTACGGATGTTCCAGCCTGTTAGCCATCCTAGTGGGCCCTGAATGTATATAATCATGGATGCCATTGTTTCTTGTACTGGGAAGCCTAAGGCTCAACGCAATGCTCTAGCTGTGGTGTCTCAAGTGCCAAGCGGAGGGGCAGAATCACGGCCCTTAACCAGCTGCCTATGCTCTTACTAATACAGCCCAGGATGTGGTTAGCCTCCTTCAGCGTAAGGGCACGGTGCTTACTTATATTTGTTTTGTTTTCCCCCAGCATCACCTGGTCATTTTTTGCAAAACTGCTTTTTAGGCTAACAATGCCTGGCCTTTATTGCTGTACTACAGGGTCACTCCAGCTTATAACTAGGACTTCACATTTTCTTTCATTGATCTTCACAAGATACCATTTGTCCAGCCAGTCTAGACCCTGGCTTCCAACATATTCTACTCTCTACTTTTTGGATACTGTCCACAAAATAGCTGAAAATTTGTTCTGCTCCATCATTTTTGTAGTAAAGACATTAATCAGCATTGGCACCCATATCACTCCCTGAGGAAATGAAAAAGTCTGAAACGCAAATACCACAGCAGTTACCTAAGAGGTGCAGTTTTGAATTTACACTATATTTAAAGGCAGTACTATGCGCCCTGTATATTGTCACTGAAGTTGTCTTCAAAGTGGGGATTAATAGTCTCTTCTCAGAGAAAATGAAGGTGAAGCTTAGGCTAGTCTAAGTCATGTCTGGAAAAAAAGCTAAACTATAGCTGCCCACTTAGGGAAGCCATTAAGAGCCCAAAGTATATGCATGACATGCTTTGCTGAAGCAGTTCAGCTGCTTTCCCAATTATTACTTCAGTCAGCTAGTGGCTCGGCTTCAACAGACTTGTTCTTTCTCCCATTTCTACCTGAGAGACCTTGTATGGGTATTTCCTAAGTAGGATAAAATGATGTAAAAACTGAGTGTATGGAACACGTTCAGAATATTTTATTCTGTCCTTCAGTGATAATTAATTCAGAATGTACAAGGGAGAAGAAAATGAGGAAAAGTGTAGTCATCTCATGCTCTTCAGTAGAAGTGTTATTGCCAGAAAAATATCCTCTGGGATTTCTTTGAGGACAAAAAAATCACAAAAGGACAATCCTAATTACTCTGATTACAGTCACAAGATGAGTCAGTAACTTGTGATCGATTGTGTTAGCAGGTGGATTACGGGTCAAACGTGGTCACTGTCAGCTGCCTGTTTCTTGTTTCGTTGTTGGTCAGCTGCTCTATAGCATCGTTGCGATGGCTTGTCCCTTTCTGTTTCAAGTTAGTTAAAATTTACAGTCACTAAATAAAGTTCAAAAACTCTTCGCGTATAGATGACTGATCACTAATTAATAATTAGATTTGGGTAGTTGAGATCATCTTTCAAGAGAGCAGATATTTGCCTTGCAAAAAGTATTGTATAGCTACCAGTATGTAGTGATCTTGGAAATTCCTTGAAGTGATCCATTCCCACCCTGAGGCCTTTTAAAAAGCAGCTGAAACACGTTGATTACGGGACACAAAGAAAATGTATGTAGTTGTCTATGGTGCCATATTATGTTGCATAAGCAGCCAGCTTTATTCTGTAGGTCTTGAGCATTTTAACAGTAATGCATTGTATCTAAAAATAAATATTCAACATTTGTTGCTTTTTTTTATGATAAGATCAGAAGACAGTTCTGTAGTTCAGTATCCCCCTTTGAAGTTACATTTTCTCATTCGTACTCCATGATAGTCCTAGCTTTTGTCTCCTATGGCCTTAACCTCTCATAAAACATCCACTTTCCCACTCACTATTTATCAAGTCCTGAATTCCTGCGTCCCATGTCTGTACTCTGGTAAGAGATAGCTGGTCATGAGTGGTGCACATGATGGATTGGCCAGCTGATGTGCCAAAACAGGCCATGTTAAACTCAAATTGCACAGTTTTCTTTATGTGATACTTATTTGGTGTTCTGTCCTCTTAGTGGCTATAGTGTCCATCTGTTGTCATGTCACCCCTGTTTTTAGGAACTTGGTATATTGAAGATGCTTGCTAAACATAGATTTAATTAGTCAGGCTCTAAAATAATTATAGGGGAGGTTGATAGATGTAGTCAGAAGTTACATACAGAGTACAGTATTATTCATAATAAAATCGAGGGAGTTGACTAACCATAGGTCTATCTTTGTCAAGATTCTTACCCTTTAAAATGTATTTTAGTAATGCAGAAAAAAAATAGATAACTCCTGTTTAAATTATGTAGATTCAAGAGTATACCTCAATTTTAGAGAGATTTGATAAACAGTGCAAATAGCAGACTGGAAGAGTTTATTTTTAGAGTGACAGCATATTGTGTATGTTGGTTGTATCAGTCTCACTTGTTCTTTAATGTTGTCATTTCATAATAGTGGAGGTTTTCATATATTAAGTGCAATGTTTATTCTATTTGTGCAATTCAAACAGTGTTCTATATCTCGTTACTTTTGTAAAAGATTCCTTCTTTATTTCAGCCAGGAGGAGGTAATCTGGGCTTGTTTTTTCTTCTGGCACGATTTGCTTTGCTGGAGACATATGTCTTCTTGTTAGGCGGCTGGCATGGGGTAGCATGGAGAGAGAGAAGAATGATTAGAGCCCAGTCTGTGTATTTGATTAATATTCAGTCGCTGAAGTCCTTTTTGCTCCCTGACTCTTGGTCAGCTTTGATTACGGAAAGAAATTTACCTGTAACATCTGTAAGCTGAAAGGGGCAATAAATGATTCCTGCATACAGAACTGGAAGAACTTAGGTCATTACAGTTTCTACAGAGTGGTGTGGCAGAGGCTACTTCATTTCACCTGTCACTGTAAATGCTACAGGAAAATACAAGGATGTTTTGGATTGAAAAGCCCAAGGTCTGGAAATATCTCTGCAGGGATAAAAATAAAGGCTTCCTTCTCAAATTTGTTATAATTTTAATTATTTGGCAAGAGTCTTGTTTCACCTCATGTCATGTTCTAGTTGTTGCTGTACAGATGAACCAAAACCACCCTTTCCTCTTTCCAGGTCTCCTGCAAGCGCAGAATCTCTTAACGCAACTACCTCAGCAAAGCCAAGCCAACCTCCTGCAGTCTCAGCCAAGCATCACCCTTGCCTCGCAGGTCAGGCTTGTTTCTACAGTTCATAAGTTGCTGTGGGGGGGGCCGTGAATTATTACGAGTGAGGGGACTCTTTGTATTGGTTACAGGAGTAAATGTAGCTAAATTATAGCTGCAAATATAGCAATAATAGTGAGTTTGTCTTTCTGGATAGATTCAGTATAGAACTGAAGTATCAGTAACTTCAGTTTTATAAGTTTCTACTCTAATATGCTTTTTTTTTTTTTTTTTCCTCCACACTTAACACTCTTAAATTCTATTTTTAGCTGAAATTTTTCATGTTTGATATTTTGAGTTAATGGGACTACAGCAGCGTTTGATCTCCTGTAGGGTTTTCTTGGACAATATAAGAGTTTCTTAAATTTAGAGGAACAAGGTGTGGGCTACCCAAAAACCTCAAAAAGAAGATTACAGATTAGTATTGTTTTATTTTTTATTTTTTTATTTTTAAAAAAGGTTGCAGTGGTAATCTGTTTCTATTCTTGCCTAGTTGTTCTGCTATTATTACCAAGACATTGCCAATCTTATTAGTTACCTTTTCTGAAGGCAAAGGTATTGTCAGAAATGCATTAAAATATTCTGTTAGATATATGTTAAAATATTAAAGCTCGGTGATTAAGCTTTCAGACTGTAAGAAAGGCAATTTTAAGGTTGCACGTGCCTGCAAATTTAATTTTGATTCACTCTGGATTTTACTATGCAGTTTAGTTACATGACTGCATGCTGTTTCTAAAATAGTGTGTAATATCATCCAGTATCTCCTTGCCAACCTAGCTACATGTAAGAAATTTTTAGCCTGTAATAAGACACCTGGGTCTATCAGAGTCTTAGAAAACTGTATTTTCTGTCATACCACCTATAGTATTTTTCATGTACTATGCGGAAAATGGAATTTGTCTCACCTCTGTAGTTCATACTTTGGTTAGTAGCATGATTCCCTGCTAAAGATTATGCTTGGATTAAAAGAAGTCTCAAAACCACAAAGAGAAAACAAATTATATAATGGGGATGAAGCCAATAAAGACATAGCAGTAATTATCCAGTATGTTTAATGTAAATTTAAAAACTCTAAAACCCCCTATAGGGTGACACACATATCTGCAATCCTAGAAAGATCATATATGATCACATTATTTCTCAAGTAATGGAATTATAGATGCTGACCTTCCTCTACCATCTGTTGTACACTGCACAATACTGCTGTACTAAACCAGGAGAAAAACAACATACGGAGCTACGTAAAGACTCTGCTATGTATGGAGAATTTCTTTTAGAACAGCCATTTCTGGATATTTCCAAGCTATTCTGGTGTTGCATAGACTTGAAGCTGTTCTTAATTGTGCAGAAGGAGCCTGTAGTTTCAGATCTGGGCATAAGATATAAAAGCTATTCAACTGAGCTGAACAGAATTTAACTAGAGTGAAAGATTTGTCTCTGCATTTCAGTTTATCTATTGCACAGAAAAAGTAGAGTTATACACAAAACATATTTCCAGTGTTTCTGTTGCACATAAAACATGCACTGTGCAATACCAGATCTTAATATATATTGTTCACCTGCGAATATTTTCCATCATGCTCCGTTTTTTGATTATTTTTTTTTAACAGATTCTTCTTACTGCTGCATAACAAAATATTAGCAGTATGCTAATATTCAGGAATATTGAACCTTGTGCTGACTTCCTGAAAAACTAGCCTTTTATGCTGGGAAAAAAAAAAAAAAAAAAGATCTAAAAGGAATTATTTTCCCTAGGTTGCTTTTGCTTAATTTCTCATATCACCAGGGCATCTACCCTTATTGTTGCAAGTCTAAATGGAAGGGTTAGAGAGAGATCTGTTTTTTCTTACTGGAAGAGTTAAGTCAGTCCCAAGAGATGGCATTAGAGGAAACTTCCTATGTTTGCTGTCCCTGTAGGTGCTTGCTGTTCCAAGATTCAATAGAAGAGTTGAATCTTCGGGTCTGATGACAATCTGCCACCACACACAAGCAGTAAATTCAATTTAAAAATGATTAAAAGGGGATGAATGTCAAGCAGTCTATAAATGATAGAACTGTATGAAGTAGGAGTGTTCAGCCTTTCTTTGAGCAGCTTCTGTAGCAAGTGAAAGTTGTTGGTTATGTGCTGCACTGAACATCTCTTTTCTTTAATTGGTTCTGACAGAGCCTTTAAAAGACTGTCATACTAATACAGTTTTCTGGATTATGACTTGAGAGGAACGTAAATAAATTGGAAGAACTTTCAGATTACTGGAAATGCCAAATTCGTTGATCTTTCTCATAGAAACCATATGTACCTTTTCTAAATCTAATTTTTGCTGAGTATTCTTTTAAGTCTGATTTTCATCTTTTCCTTGCTCTCTGTCTTAATAGCCAGCAACCCCAACACGCACAATAGCAGCGACCCCCATTCAGCCACTTCCACAGAGCCAGTCAACACCAAAGCGAATTGACACTCCCAGCTTGGAGGAGCCCAGTGACCTTGAGGAGCTTGAGCAGTTTGCCAAGACTTTCAAACAAAGACGGATCAAACTTGGATTCACTCAGGTGAGACTGCGTACCTTAGTGCCTGCCAGTGTGGAATCTGAGGTCTCATCTTTCAAGTCTGGAGGGAGACTACAATTCCACCTTTTCCTAGGAGTACCTTCTTAAATAGGGTTATGCTCTGGCCTTTATGTAGGGGATTTCTCAGAAATAGCAGAAAAAGCCATACATCCATCTTACATCCCTGTTGGTTTTAAAGCATAGCTGTTATCCCAGCAGGTCCATGCATTTACCAGCTCCAGATGTCATTGCATGTGCTCTATTCATTCTATAGGATTTAAAATGAATGGGACAAAGCACTTTAAAGCTGCCTTCAGAAGTACAAAGTTCCAGAAAATCATACAGCACAATTAACTGCTCTGTGTGTTTAAAAAGTATGTCACAACTGTGAATTTGCTTTGGATGTCAAAGGGTTTTTATCTCTCAAGCGTATTTTGCTATTAAACATCAATGATTTCTGTATTTAATGCTTTTGCTAAGGTTCCTAAACAAAACCTGAAAGGGCTGTTACCTTTGAAGTTCACTGCTTACAGAGGTGAACTGGAGTAGTGATTTTTTTTTGTTTTATTTAAAAGCTCAGAAATACCAATAGAGATGAAGAAAACTAATTTGAACATATTGAAAATGGAGTACAATTAAAAGTACAGTGTGCAGTTCTGTGTTCTGTTATTCTGCTGAAGGGAAATGCTGCTTGCATACAAGAGTCCTTTCTTATTAATATAAAAATTAAATGTTTTCCTACAAAATAATCTGTCCAGGTAAACAATTCCTTTTGGTAGGAGCCTATGTGAAGCACAGGCTTATTTTGCCAGAAGAAATACCAAACAAAAATCAAAGTAGGTATTTAAAATCCTGAGCTCAGCAGTCAACCCAGTATATGTGATTTGTCCACCCCTGGAATAAGTAAACCTACTCTAGTCGAAAGTTTGTGCTGAAGTGAGATTTATTTTTCTGATAAAGTTCTGAATGCTTGAAAACTCAGGGTTCATAATGAAAGTTCCTGGCAGCATCTTAATTACAACTGAAGAACAGAATGTTGCTAGTGAAATTAGGTGTGTTTTGGTGGCATGTGTGCCTTCTTCCCTTCCTTCTTTCCACTAGAGGGAGGTACAAAATACAGCAGTGATGGATGAACATGAAAAACAGAATAAAGCAGAGCAGAGTAAAATATAAAAGCTTCCTTATAGCCTGATTGAGGAGGTTCATGCAGATCTTTAGTTAATTACGTTTAATCTGCCCTACTGTGAGGTAATTATTAAGCCTCAACTCAAGTTTTTAAGCTATGGGTTAACCCTTCCTTATTGACCCTGTTGTGAATTTTCATGGTCAGGAAAAATGAACATAACTGCTCAGGCTTGCAGTTCAGTATTTTTTTGAGTATAAAAAATGTAAACCTAGAGAAAGTGATCAAATGGCATTCAGTCATTCTTACCCTGCATTGAGTGTGTACCTATATAATTAGGCAGCTCTAATAACTTCTATTTAATTGCATAGTTGAATAATTAGAAATCCCTGTTTATTTGGTTTCTTATATCTGGACAAATAGATTGCCTTTCAGAGGATAATACTTTTTTTTTTTTTTTTTTTTTACAGTAGTACTGTAAGCTTTTTCAAACTCACCCCACCCCTGCTTTTCAAAGATTTAAGTTTGCGTTGCAAACTAATCACTAAGTTTATTCTATCTGCATAGAGCAATATAAAAGGTTTTGAATTTGAGCAGTGTCTTTTCCTCCTGCCCCCAAAATTCTCCAGAGTAGATGTATTTAAATCTTTTTGTTTAGCTGTTTTTCCTTAAAAATGTCTCTTACGTTTGACATACAGAGATACAATGAACACATTGCATCTTAGTGTTATTGCAGATGTGTGACTGATTGGTCAGGACAGATTGAAGCTATGTGAACATACGTTTTAGACAATGTTATTGTTGCTCTCTACAAGATATTGCCTTTGCTAGTCCATCCAAGCTTCCTAGCAGAGCAACATATACAAGAATGATGTACCTTACAATCAGTTTTATTTCATTACCAGAGTGTCATTCAATCTATTAAGTAGATCAGACATCGTACCTTCATCCTCTGTTCCACCCATCCTTTCAGTGGCCCATCCCAAAACATAAAATTATCATCCTAATATATAAATTGCTTTGCCTACAGCTGAAATGCTGCCACCTTTCGGCATCAAAAACTCTTGACAAAGAAATGGTTAACTATTCATTTTAAATCAGATGGCAAATGTTAGTAAGAACAACATAAATACCAGAATTAAATTTGGTCAGGGGACTGGAGCAAATTTCATAAGTCTTTCCTGCCGAGATATAAATCAACTTATCTCTAAAATGGTTTACATAGCCAGGTTTTCTTCTTCATAAACTCACTAGAGCATCCGTGTTACTTACTTCTCTTGGAATGATTTATGAGGTTCGAAATGTACAAAATCCTGGGATATGGGTAGAGATACAAATGTGTTTCCACACATTTCCTTTTCTGTTTGAAGGGCTTACAAACCAATTGTTCTGGTCCCCTTCTAGGAAGGAATTTTTCTTCATGCAGTCTGCACAATTTGCTAGGCTTAGCAAAGGTTCTCTTCCTTGCTTGGATGTAGCCACTCTGCATGCTGTTAGTATACGTGTCTCAAGCGGTGCTTGTGGATCTGACCTAAAGGAAAGAAAGCAAGCTTTATGCAGCATCCAACTAACTCAATTGCAATTAAGCTCCACTAACTACGCTCAAGCTCTTCAGCCTTTTCTTCTAGACTTTTCATTGCTTCTTGTATTTAAAGATCTAAATTTATCTAATTTAGAGCATATAGCAAAAAAATTACTAAGTTTTCAGAAAGGGCAGGACCTTCATGCTTTAAAACAAAACCGGAGAACATTATGGGTTTTTTTAGTGGCTATGATCAAGAATGGATTTTTTTTTTAAATGAGACTCTGCAAGTGTAAACTATATAGAAGTGTATTAGGTATGAGCAGAATGTCTGAAAGCCAGCTAAAACTGAGTTTTGAAAAGAAATAACAGATGTAAAGATGTGATCATCTGTCTGTATAGCATAAAAGCTATTGTGGATAGCTTTTAGCAGATGGGTAATGGTAGCAGAGACTACAGTTAATCAGTATTTGATATGGTTCAACTTCTTGTCTGCTTTGAAATGCATATCTGTGGGGAAAAGTTTGATTTGAACATCACAGAAGGTACTAAAAGTTCAGATAAGAGTATTTTTGCATTTATTTAAATGTGATGTAAGTTTGTAGACAAACCTCATTCATCTCTTCAAGAGTGTTTTACTACTAATACAAGGACATGAATTCACTGCATTTCTTATTTGAACTTTTCTTCTTCAGTGTGAAATATGTAGATACTTAAATCTGCTCCCAAAGCATTTGGCTTTTCATTTTTTTTAAAGAACTAAGAGAAAAATTACAAGTTAATATTCAGTGGAATGTTCTGCTTAGTGATAATGCTAAAAAGACAGAGCATGAGGGAATTTCTGCAAAGAGTTACATGGTTAAATTGCCTGTAGTTTGAAAAGATAACATTTCTTTATCATTATTTGCTTTAGCATGAATCTTGTTAGTGCCAAGCAAGTTTCTGTGAAACCAAATCCCACCCAGCAGTGGAGTCACTAGGAACACAAGGATGTGGCAGGATTCCTTGCTTTGGAAGTACCTGTGTTAGTGAATCCCTTTTTTCTCTTTCTTTGTCCAGGGTGATGTTGGGCTCGCTATGGGCAAACTCTATGGAAATGACTTCAGCCAAACTACCATCTCTCGCTTTGAAGCCTTGAACCTCAGCTTTAAGAACATGTGCAAGTTAAAGCCACTTCTGGAAAAGTGGCTCAATGATGCAGGTGAATGAGTCTGTGTATTTCTTCACCAGCCTACCAAAATCAGTAGGATTTTGAAAAACTGAAAAACTGCTTCGTTGGTGCCCTTATGGTTTTATGAAGCCACCAATCTTTGTAACTGTCCATGGGACAAACAAGGGTATAGGAATAAGTGTCCATATTTCCCTATTTATGTGCCCACGTACATCTGAAAGAGTTCCACTGTGAACTTCTAGAATTGTGTTCTGCAGTCAGCTGAATAATTGCATGGGGTGAGGTATAATGTGTGTCATGGTTTTCCTCCTTCGTGTATGTTAATGCATATAACTTCTAATCCTCTTCTAGCTTTCTTTTTCAGATGTGTAATAGAGAGAGTTGCATGGTTTGTTGTTTCAGTAAGCAGAGCTTATTGCATTCATCTCCTCCCACGTCCCCTGTGTGCATTCTTTTCATCTCTCTCCAAGGGTCCTTATAAATGCTCTCTTTCTCCCCAAAGGAAGAGTTCTTTACAGCTTAGGGTTTTTTTCCTTCCAGAATTATTTTTTTTTTCCTGGGAGAAAAGTTATTCATGATGACAGCATGTATTTTTTTTTCTTTTGTGCCAGCAAAAGGAGCTTGGATGATGGTGCTAGGTGTTAGGATAGAAAATGTTTAAGAGTGCTGTCAGCCGTTTCTTTCTTCGAAGGATACAACTGTACATAGTACAAAACTGCTGATGGATCTGCTAAACATATGGCAGAGACAGTGTGTGCCCTCCTATTTTTATCAAAATGAAGAGGGCTTAATGCCAAAGCCTACAGTATTCCCTGAAATTTTGAAATTAATTGGATGTAATGTTTAAAATTTGTCCTACATTGAAAGAAGGAATTGTCATTTCTGTTGTGCTGACAGGGGCTATCCTTAGGTAATCTGGGATCTATGATAGAAAACATAGAAAGATCTTTGCAGCAAATGCTCTAGTCCACAGGACAGTCGTCCCCAAACCTTGCAGCAATACTGAGCAAGTCTGATGCTGCAACCAGTGTCATAATTTCCTTTTTCTTCTAACCTGAAGAAATACTTAGATCTGTAAAGTGAAGTTAAGGACTGTAAACAATGTTGGGGTCCTTCACAGCCTGGAAGTTAGGAACCGTTGTCTTTGGCTCTCATTCAGTTTCTTGAAAATCTTTGGAAGAAAGATTCAGGTGACCATAAAGGCCATTCAACTACTTTTACGTAAAAGCAGGCAGCAAAAGTATACCAATGATGCTTTCCATTATGTTACATCTGA
The DNA here is from genome assembly GCF_965140915.1 of Aythya marila. Taxonomy (NCBI): domain Eukaryota; kingdom Metazoa; phylum Chordata; class Aves; order Anseriformes; family Anatidae; genus Aythya; species Aythya marila. The sequence goes on from NC_139042.1 coordinate 110,704,757, forward strand.
GCGTTGGAGAATTTACTGTTATAGAACTCAGCTTGTTCTGTGGGATTTTCACAAGGGAGAAGAGTTCCAGCAGATTTATGGGTGCTATTACTAAAAAAAAGTAATCTAGAAAATAATGTGGTGAATGTACTTGCCCATTTGAGCCCAGCAGATTGGTCTAAGGCATTGTGATCTCTGGCATCTGCTTATCAGGCACAAACCACTGTTCAGAGAGGGGTCTGCAATGTTGTGCAGCCATAATTAGTCATTTTGATAAAATTTCCTGTTGGAACCTGGCTATCGGTTATTTTGCACTTTGGTGTACAGAGTGGATTAAAGTGTGTCCTCTCTTCAGTCTTCTGTGGAGCCAGAAAGACAGGATTAGGGGTTGACAGAGAGAGACCTTCTGAAGCTAAGGAGAGGGGGAGCTGTTGGCTGGGTAGGCTATCTAGCCGAGCTGCATAGCACAGAATATCCGCTAGGATCTCCAGAGAAAAGAGGTTGAACACTGTAAAGCTGGCTGTGAGCTTTCTTCTTCTTCTACTGTATTGCAGAGTAGGTAAGAGAAATTTCAGGCTTCTCAGATTTTTTTCAGTCTGTGGTGTATAGCTATGGTTTCTAGATATCAGCTACTGCATTTTTCTTTAAACTGTGATTGCAGTGAGTGAGTGTGGGTTGGAATGAGATAAGGGAGAAAGAAACTTTGTATAGATATAATAAAAGGGGTACTGTGGTAGAATACAGGAACAAAGACAGCACCCTCTGGTCTTACTTGTAGCTTATAAGTTTTGAGTATATGTTGTAATTTTGAAGTACAGTAATTAATAAATGTGATCTTCAGAAATCTCTATATATCTGGAGTAGATACAGAGTGGATTATAGCATGCCTTGCACAGTTGAAGAACACTTGCATGAAATTGCAGTGTATTCAAATAAAATCTCCTCATTTGTGTTAACTTTATTTTTTTCAGAAAACCTCTCATCTGATTCAACACTCTCCAGCCCAAGTGCCCTGAATTCTCCAGGGCTGGGGGGCGAAGGCTTGAACCGTAGGAGGAAGAAACGCACCAGCATAGAGACCAACATACGTGTGGCCTTAGAGAAGAGTTTCCTGGAGGTCAGTGATCACTTTTGTTCAACTCAGCCTATACAGCAATGAAGAAATTTCGTTTAACATTGCTTCTGCTATTACTATACCATTTAGGAAACTGCTTGTACTAAAGAAGTTGAATACAAAGGCTGTTCCAAGGACCACACAATCAGTGCCTACTTTATTTTAATTAAAACAAACAAAACCATACCACCACCCCACCAAAATCTCATGGTTCTTGCAGTTTGTTGACCGAGTGATACTGAGCAATAGCTCAAGGTTTGTTACTATGCACCTCAAAAATAAGAAAAAAGGATTACCTTTTCTGAGGTTGGATGAATGATGTGACAGTCTAGACATACATAAGATGAAGTTCTTAGCTGGCATTATATTACTTTTGTTAGGCACTTTGTGCAGCTGTATGTGCAGATAGCCTCAATCTATCTTTTATTATAAGTTGAGACAACTTGAGGTTCGTTTGGCTAGTGCTGTAGTTAATCTTTTCTGTTACTTTTTAGGAGATGATAAAAGAAAGATTTCCTTATCAATATCTAGAATTCCTTGAAGGATTATTCACAAGTCAGATCCCTTCTCTCAAAAAGAAGCATATTGGTTTAGTCTTCATCATCCATCCATGAGGAACACAGCTTACCATTGGCAGAAATTTTCCTGCAACTTGGAAAATGTAGGGCAGAAGTATCTATTACGGTCTCTCTCTAGAGAGTGTACCACAGATTCTGGGTATAAATGGCCCACCCACATTTCTGCCTAGTGAAGGAAAATCAGAATCACAGAATTGAAAGGGTTGGAAGGGACCTCAAAAGATCATTGGGTCCAACCCCCCTGCCAAAGCAGGTTGCTTAGAGCAGGCTGCCCTAAGGAACCTATAAAAGCTATAATGTAAAATGTCAGAAGGTAATTTCACAGCTTTTCAAGTACCCGTTTCCTTTTCTCAGAACCAAAAGCCTACCTCGGAGGAGATCACCATGATAGCTGACCAGCTAAACATGGAGAAGGAGGTGATCCGCGTTTGGTTCTGTAACCGGCGCCAGAAGGAGAAAAGGATCAACCCACCCAGCAGTGGTGGAACCAGCAGCTCGCCCATCAAAGCAATTTTCCCTTGCCCAACCTCACTGGTAAGAGTCAAGAATCTGTTGGCAAAGATCACTGGAAGAGATAGTCTTACTGTGCTCACTGTGGAAGTTGCACGTACTACACCTTCTTTATACAGCAAACTTGTTCTCACAAGTCTGTATTTTACTGGCATTTTAAATATCCTTCTTGCATACTACAAAAGAGAGGGAATGCTTACAAAGCAGTCTTCAGTTCAAGTATTTTATTTAGCCAGCTCATGACTAAGTATTTTGGCCAGCAAATTTGCAGTTGGGTTATTGCTTTGTAAATTTGCCAGGTAGTAACTCTGGTTTATTTCTGGATTTTCTCTCTTGACCAAACCTTTTAAAATAAAATAATAGTAATAAAAATTGCTCAACAGTTCTACCCCCCCCATCTTACTTTGTCTGCAATGATAAGTAGATGAGCATCAGTAAAACATATACATGTATTTTGGAGACTTTAGTCACGCAAGTCCAGTGTTATTGTTGTTGTCACTTTTGGTCACGGATGGTTTACATCTAAAAAAAAGGGCATGGAACAAAGGAAAAAAAATAGCTAATGCTCATGTAATTAATTTCCCAAACTTGTATTTGCCTCAGGTAAACACAAACTTCATGAAAATAAGAGTAACAAAACACTTGCATCAAGGTTCCTTCAGCTCCTTTGCTACCAATGCCCATGGAGGTCTGTTTTCATAAATTGAAACAGTAGCTGTTAGATTTCATAGTAGCTATGCTAATAGGACTGTGGTGGAATTGATGTAGCCTGTAGCTGTCCTTTTGTAGTGTTTATTCCACCTTCATCTTTGTAGTAGCTAATATCTTCCAGTACTTCATTAAATCATTAATTTTGGTGATGCGTCATTCTTTCCCCTCATCCTTGTCTCAGGATGTGTGCATGCAACTTTTCGTTTGAGGGGAAGGGATGTGTTGACTGTACTTAGTACTTTTCTTTCACCCACAATTGGAAAGCAAGGTTACATGCCTTGCTACCAAAGTGAGATTTGTGATAGTGTATTTTAATAACCATGCAAGCATACTTGGACTGCAACTTAAGAAAGCTTCCCTACGTAAATTCCTCTTTTATTATAAACTGCTATTGTATATGAGAAGTTGAAATGTTAACCACAGTCTCAATTATTTCAGTGATGTTTCCCTAAGCATTTTCACTCATTGTGAGCTTCCTTTAAGATTGTGCTACCCCTCAAATGGACATTCTAGCCCTGCCACCCCCAGCTTTCACTGGCTATATGCTCTGTTGATTCCTTGTGTCAGGTCTGGAGACTATGTGTCTGTAGGATGATTGAGCTCAGTTTACCAGCCTGACTGCAAGTTAACCATGTGAAGAACAATGATTAATTTTCAGCAGTATGTCTGGATAACCAATTTAACTTGCACCCTGACTGCACAAGTACTAGAGCTCTGGGACAGGATTGGAGGTGAATGCTCCTTTAGATGGCAACCTCCTTTTGTATTGGCTTAAGTCAGTCATCGTAACCACAAGGGTTAGCTGTATTAATTTTAGGTCATTTACTGCCCTGAAATATTGATTTTGACCTTGGCCTTCACTGTTTGGTGGACAGATGACAGATGTGATGTGTAGGCTATGTTAGTGTGAAGTATACTGTATATCTAGTGCTTCTTTATTTCATGGACTATTTGAGATGAACAGAAAGCTCTTAGACCTGTCCCACTTGCCCCAGCCTTGTTTAAAATGCATAAAACATTTGACTTCCTATAAGAGAATATTCAGCATGAGGGAGATTTCTCTGATAATAAACTTAGGTACGAGATGGGAAAGGAGGAAGGTTTTAGCCTGTATTTTTGCTATGTTCTCTTGGGAAATTTTTAAGTATTTGTTTCTCTCATTGATGTATAACAGCCTTCAAATATTACTGTTGGACACCATTTTTGTCCATAAAAAGTCCTTTTTTCTCCTTATATTTAATTTTTGCTTATAAGCTATTTCCTCCAGCCTTGAATCTTAGGATGTTTCTCTCTGCATTATCTTGTTTATTTGTAGCTTGCTTATTTTAAGCTATTCTTGAGTAAAATAAGCTAATGACATTTGTTTGTTTTTTTTTTTTTAATTTATAGAACATTCCTAACACACAAGGAAACTTACCAAGATAGAGCTCATAGTTTGGTTCAGTAAAAGGGAAACGTTATACTGTTTTTCCATGTAAACACATTACTCTAAATACCTTTGGTAATGCTGTGATGTTTAAATCATTCTATCAGAGAAAGAGATTTGGAGCTGAAAAGACATTTAAGCGAGAAAACACTATGAATAAATAATATGTTTTGTAAATCTTTCTGGAAAAGTGACTTTATTAAAGCAAGATTCTGTCATTGTGGGGAGGGATAGGTGGAGGGCCAACTTACAGTCAGTCTTGAAGCAGTATGGGTATAATGGATGTACCTGCATTCAAATGCTGAATGATTACGAATAAAGATATTGGTGGTAATTAGAGAAGATACTATGGCTGACCCACTGAATGCTAAAGCAATGGATTTACAAAAAAGTTAGTGTATGCATGGTATTTTCCCTGGTAATTTCCTTAGCTGAGGATGAGAAGAAAGAAATGCAAGTCTAGTAGCTAACTGCTTTTGTCTTTTTCCTTAACAGTTTAGCAGTTGTATTCTTTTTTGACCTCCAGGTGGCAACCACGCCAAGCCTTGTGACTAGCAGTGCAGCTACTACCCTGACTGTCAATCCTGTGCTCCCTCTGACCAGTCCTGCTGTAACTAGTCTGTCAGTCACAGGTAAGGTGCATGCCATGAGCGTTTCTTCACAAGTCACTTGTTCTTAGTTGTCAAGTAAGTTACTATGTCAAACAAGTAATTGAGATTTTATGAAGGTAAAGATTTTGTTGGATTTCTAATATCCTGTCTTATAGTTTATTATTCAGGATAAATTTACAACTCTCTGGGTTCTATTGCCCAAGTTTCATATAAAATAGGTTTTTGATTTTGCTTTATTGCTGTGCATAATGTGAAGATGTCTCAGACATTCATAAGCTGCTTTGCTGCAATTGGAAAACAGGAAAGAAAAATGTTTTTATAACAGATAAAGAATCTTTGAGATATCCTACATTTGGTTTTTGTATGTTGGTTCCAAGTGTTCCTCTTCTCTCAATTTTAAAAAAACACTTGTGCTGATTTCCCTTGTCCCCACATTAACGTCTGCCATTTTCCCCTTAATATTCTTCAGAAAGTCTTTCTTTATCTCAGTACTGGTCACTCAGGTATCCCAGGACACTTGTCATTGCTCCTTGTTTCTCCACGATGAAACTTCAGTCTTTATGACCATTTGGTTGACTTTTCTGGGGATAAAATCAAGGGTGATAGTGAAGTGAAAGATGCTACCTTCCTTTGCTAGCTCCTCAGCCTCCTCTTGAAGTGACATTTCATCGTAGTCTGAGCCAAACTCAGCAGTCCTTCTCATTTGCACTTGGGGGGCTTCTTGGCCCTATAGAAATGTGTACTTTTCTCCCTTTCAGCTGGACATACAGGTTCAATTGGGTAGTGGTTTCAGCTCAGTTATATCTGTTTTTTGTACCAATCTAACCAGATTCAATCTTCTAGGCACAACAGAAACCAACTCCAACAACACAGCAACAGTGATTTCAACAGCACCTCCAGCTTCTTCAGCAGTGACATCACCCTCCATGAGTCCTTCCCCGTCTGCCTCAGCCTCCACTTCAGAGGCATCCAGTGCCAGTGAGACCAGCACAACACAGACAACCTCCGCTCCCTTGTCCTCCCCTCTTGGGACCAGCCAGGTGATGGTAACGGCATCAGGGTTGCAAACAGCGGCAGCAGCCGCATTACAAGGAGCTGCACAGTTGCCTGCAAATGCAAGTCTCGCTGCCATGGCTGCTGCAGCAGGACTAAACCCAGGCTTGATGGCATCCTCGCAGTTTGCAGCTGGGTAAGGATGAATGTTTTACACGCTAGCAAGTTAAGTGACAGGAGAGGGAAGGAGAATTCTTGGAATAATTTGCATGGGCTTTTATGTATCATTGTTTTCTGGTAGCTCGCTCAGCGATTCTAGTGTCTTTTACCTGAAATTCTGAAGGTTTACTTACAGATAGTAGACTTTGCCATTCCCGTCAATGTACACAAATACTGCTTTCGTTTTACAGATGAAAAAGCTGTGTTGCAGCAATGTTCTGATTTGCTAAGTCATCCATCCCACTGCAGAGTTTGACTGCAACTTAGCGATGAATCATAGAATCATCTATAGTGGAGAGCTAGCCTAGATCCACTTCTCACCTCTGTATTCATTTCTTCATCATGACCAAGAAGCTGTAAAAGATATTTAAGATATATTGGTGAAGTTTTAGTTTTAAGAAGAGTTGCTGTGAAAGATGACTCTCTGTTTCTTCATTTCATCTTGACTGACGTCGTTTTTATCTGAATCTGGAAGGTGATGATAGCTCTCTAACAAGTTGCAGTATCCCCCAAATACCTTACAAGAACGTTTTACAGCTACAATCAATACAACTCATGTAGTTTCAGTGCCTGTACTTCAGGCATATTGCTAACCACAGAGCTGAAAGGCCACATCTACTCAAGACATCATCAAGGAAGAATGAAAATAAAGACTAGAATTAGGCCTTAATGTTTGATCCCCCTCCTCCCCCCTTTTTTTTAACATGATGGTGTACTTCTGAACAGTGGCCACTTTAACACTTTGTCTTTGTTTCTTCTTCCGTGATCTTGCTTCCTGCAGAGGTGCCTTACTCAGTCTCAATCCAGGGACATTAGGTGGTGCTCTCAGCCCAGCCCTGATGAGCAACAGTACACTGGCAACTATTCAAGGTCAGTAGTATTCTTTCTAATGCGTCTCCATCGTACAACTTGAATTTATGCTTTATTATTCTCTACCAAAAAAGAGCACTGGGCATAAGTGTTATAAGAGTAAAGGTTTTCAAAATTCAAATGCCCAAATACATTTTATGTATCACAGATTCAAGAGCAGGTGCAACTTCAGAAAGCGGGTTAGAACCATGTATGATCTTGTGGAGATCCACAGGAAGACTTTAAGATGCCGCATGTGATCTGGAATTTATTTAGTTATCCTCCCCGCATAGGCATAAAAACACACGTGTTTCCAGCAGGTTAGAGATTCGTGTTTTACAGTTCTTCTAATGTAAACTTGAGTGGAATCACGCTGTTTTGAGGTCTGTAAGGGGGCAGTTCTGAGCAAGATTTGATCCTAAATTCAAGTCCCATATGTCTTTTAAACAAACAAATGAGGAAAGAAGATCCTACCTCCCTAAAGTCCTTACAGAGGAACTTTAAATCCATAAATGCATATTCAGAAGAATAAAGATTTGTTTTGGAAGTGCCATGCAGCCTAAAGTTTCCACTGACTTTAACAAGAGTTGTTTTCAGTTCATAAGTTGCCATCTGTAAAAACTAGATGGTGCAAGTGCCTAAGCAGCTAGCTAACCTTGTGTATTCATATATTTTCTAAACTAGCTTAACAAATCTTATTTGCAGTGTATGAGAAAAAAAAAGATTTCATAAAGTGTCACACTTAAATCTAGACCATAATGTAAGGCAGTGAACCCTGTAGCCTTGTGAGAGTGAGTTGTAACCATGGTTATATGTCAGCATTTAAAAAGTTACACTCAAGGTTACATGACCTTGCGTTCATCTTTTGATACCTGTCATTTTATGTGAACACACATCTCAACCCTTTCCAATACAGGTTACCTGAGCGTACAGTTTTTCTTTGGCAGAAAACATAGACCAGTGTTCTGCTTACAGAACTGAAGAAAAACGTGATGGAATTAAGAGCAGATGACAGAAGCATCTTAGTATCTGCAAGGTCTCATCTGCTCTTCATAAAAAGTTGTTGTTTCAAAAAAAATAAAAATAAATCAGGTACCTGTGATGACTGTCCTTAGTGGTAGAGAGCACTCCCACTAGAGAAAGCAAATGCAGAGACCTGTTGCTTTTAGTCAGGTTTTGCATTATTGCTTACTACTAATGTTATCTCCTTCCTGCTTAATATTCTTCTTTTTTAGCTCTTGCATCTGGTGGCTCTCTTCCAATAACATCACTGGATGCAACTGGAAACTTGGTGTTTGCCAATGCTGGAGGTACTCCTAACATCGTAACTGCCCCCCTGTTCCTGAACCCTCAGAACCTTTCTCTGCTCACCAGCAACCCGGTTAGCTTGGTCTCTGCAGCTGCAGCCTCCGCAGGGGCCTCTGGACCAGTCGCCAGCCTTCACGCCACCTCCACCTCAGCCGAGTCCATCCAGAACTCTCTCCTCACGGTGGCCTCTGCGAGTGGGGCCACGTCCACCACCACTACTGCCTCCAAGGCACAGTGAGCCAGGCTGAGCTGTGCTGCCAGCAGCCTGCTTCACTGTGCGGTGGGATTGGCTGCCAGCGGGGTTTATAAACTGAAAAATGTGATGGGCATCCTCTCGCCGTGTTGCTGGGGACAAGGGAGAGAAGGAAAAAGATAAAAACAAAAGCAAAACAGGAAGGATTTAAAGCTGGGACAGACATTTGCCTAATTTTATAATAAACACTGTCTTTTCAGGATCGCTTCATGGATCGGAGAACTTTCTAACCAAAAATGTAAAAAAAAACAAAAAACAAAAAAACACAAAAAAATGAAAAAAAAAACACAAAAAAAGTGAAAGGACTACTTATCATTTCCAGCAGTCACAATGACAAGTTAAGGTGGGTTATCAATTCAAACATAGGAAGGGGATTTCTTGTTTCTTTTTGGTCTAAATATCTTTCTTTTTTAATTATCATTTTATTGGTCTGTTGTACAGGCCATTATGTCATACAAGGTGTTTATAATCGTATCAATCGTGTTGGGGGTTCCTTTCTTAACTGGTACAATTTAGGCAGGCCTGTATTACTGGTGTATCTCTATTATTATTATGATGATTATTATTATTATTATTTTTATATATATAGTTTGGACGCGTTTGTCTTCTGCTCCTGGATTATTTTCAGCGAGCTCCCACACTGGGGGGGAGGGCGGGAGGGTGGAGAGGAAGAATGGAGCACAAATAGACTTTGTCCTAATCTTCTGGGAATGTTCTGAACGGTTTCCTCATCCTTGAATTTGTCTAATGGCTACTTAAAGGGGTCAGAAGAGTTAATTTCCATCACCTGTGCAGGAAGCTCAGTGTAGCCATAGAGATCATGGTGTGCAAACTTCCAGGCTGGTCTATGCTTTTTAGCAGAGGTAGGAATTAGTTCTGAACTGCAGTTCTTCTTCCCTCGATTACCTAGGCGAAATGGCCAAATTTTGCTCTTAGCTTCGTGTGCATGTTTCCTCTTTCCTTAGGAGAGTGGGATTTGACCTCCTGAGTCTAGATTGTGTGGCATACTGATGGCTCTTTTGTTCTGTTGAATTGATTTTGCTGTTAAGAACACACACAAATATTTAAAAAGGTTGAGTTGCTCAAGCTAATTGTCAGTACATAGAGCAGCATTTACAGTCCTAGATTTCTGACAGATGAATTGGTGCAGGATGTCTAAATGTCAGACTCTCACTAAAAATAGCAGTATTCCTCTCCATTTACTTCTAATGTTTCCAACGTTGCATTTAGGAGAAATTTCTAGTAAAAAGTGCTTCTGCCTGCAAAAGACGGCAGCAGAAACCATGGGAACAGAAGCTGCCATCTTTGATGCCAACACAGTAGAGTTGACTCTGGGGCTTTGCACATACCTTGGTGATCTCATGGGGTCTCTGAGCTGTGATGCTGCGAGCTACATAAACACCGCAATAAGCATCTCTGACCAGAGTGTCAGGACTTACCTGCCACCATAACCATCTTTTCGAGGTTGATTCTGCTCCATGTAGCAAAGAATATCTACGTGGATGAGGAAGAATAACAAACTGTACAGAAGTTAGATCTGTATATTCTTAAATATACAATCTAGTATCTTAACCAAAAAAAAGAATAATTTTAAAAGAGAAGACTGGATCACTGCAATGCAGTTCACTTTGAACTTTCCATTCCTGATGGATTTAAAGGTTTCTGCCATGTGTATAAAACTAAGTTTCTTTTAGTTAGCAAGGTTATTAGAAGAGTCCCTTCCTCCCACCTGCTTTTCTGTTGTCACCAGAGTGTTCAAAAATAATGAGCTAATGCAGCTATGTTTGTTTTGTTGATGATTCAGGGGGATCCTGGAGTTTCTCATCCAAGATCCAGAAGGCAGCAACTTTAAACTCTACATATGCTTTGGTTTGCGACCTGAGCATTGTGGGATTTGTGTTTGCACTCAAGTGGCAGAATCCCTTATCTCTCCCCCCACCGCCATGGTTTTGCTGTTCATCTCTAAATCTCCACCTTCCTGTTTTACTGAATATTTAAAACAATTATCCCAAAAAACTTCAGAACTAGTGAACTGCAAGCAGGGAAACTAACAAATGTCCGTCCACCGTTTCTAATGTGTTTTTGATTTTTTTATGTTTTATTTTTTTAAAACTAAGCTTGAACCAAAGTCAATTTCTAGCAAGCTGCTGTACTAATGGACTAGTTTGTATAAGTGCAGTTCAGATGCAGAGAGGCGATAGATGCTACTGACAATTTCTTTTTCATTTGTCTTTTGTTTTTATTAATTTTATATAAAAGTTGCTGCTTGTTTTTAATCTTTTTTTTTTTTTTTTGGTTGGTAATTTGTATTATCCTTGGGGCAGACTCTTAACTTGATTTTAATTTGTTTTTTTTTTTTTTTTGTTTGTTTGTTTGACGTGTAAATAGAATGGCAATGTCAGGGGTTTGTTAATCCAACAGGTCCCACCCTCATCCCACCAGTATGGATAAATCTAAACATTTTTGATGTGTCTGATGTCTTTATGACTTCAGGCTGCACAGAAGACTTTTAGGGCTATGAATAATACTGCATAAATGTAAATTTCCCACAGTAACAGCTTCAGAGCAGAAAAAGGTAAGCTGGGTGAGCTTCAGGGAGGTAGGGAAGAAGTGGAAGAGGAGATGCTGGTACCCACTATATTGGTCTGGAGGCCATAGCGTGGGCTAGTTTCTACCAAAGGAATGCAAGCCCCATGGGGCTTGAGTTCAGTGAAGTAAGAGGATGGGGAAGACTGCAGCTATAGACGTTCATTCCTGAGTCTGAAAGTTCCCACTTACTTTCACACCTGTGCAAAAATAGGATTTATCAGGAAGCTTTTTTTTTGTTAAAGAGAGATACTGTTGGTCTTTTCTCCGATGTATCTTCTATTCCCTAGTGATTTTGTGGCACGGTGGGGGCATGGCCCTTGCATATATCTAGGAAACTCAAAGAAGGGTGGGCCTTAATCAGCATGAAATCCTCTCTCCACAGTTCAGAGAGACTGTGCCATTAGCTGTCTGAATGAGTTTTCATGTCCCATTCTTGCTGGTTTGTGGTTGGGAGAGGGTCTTGTTGAGTACATATCTGGAACACTAATGCAGCTTGGATGGATTATTTATTATAAAAATCTGCTTTTTTTTCCTGACTACCTTTGCATTGGTCACATGGCTTTGGTGTGAGCACCTTAATATACCCCCTTGCCCTCCTCCTCTCTACCCCATCACCCTCTCTGGGGCCCAGATTCCAGGGAATTTCTTAGCAAGTCTTTTTCTGAGAGAAACTGGAAACTCAGAATAGCCACATATCCAGAAAGGGCTTCATTTTGCTTGTGGAACCTGACATAATACCCAGATAGCACATATCCCCTGGCTTCAGTCACCAGCATGCTTTGGTTAAACCCCAGTGCGCTCTGGTTCATTTTCCTAAAACATCCCAGTGACTGACTTTTGATCCTGGAGCCTGCTTCTCTTCCCTAGCAGCGTTTTGTCTCATGGGTGCTGGCAACCTCCAGTCTTTGGGTGAAAGACAGAAATCAGGTCTACGTCTCTGTCTGGTTAGGACAGGACGCATACGCAGCTTCAGAGCATGAAAGGAATGTGAATGAGATCAAGTACTAGAATTAAAGCTTCTTTTTAAAATCGTAATCATGCTAACAGCAGAAATTGATGAATCTGAAAAGAGATTGTGACAATTGTGTACAGACCTAGTAAATAGGATCTTTGTCTGAGTTTACCAGTGTTTAAAATGGAGAATTATTGTCCCAGTAGACAGTTCAGGAATGAGTCCAGGACTTGTATTGTTGCAAACTGGCTGACAGTCACAGGGCATACATTTTGCAAATGGAATTGTTTTTTTGCTCCAGTGAGGCAAAGTAATGTCTCTGATTCCAGTATCAGTGGGTTCATATGGTGAACAGAAGTGATTTTCTATTACGTGGTCACAGTCTTAAATTCTTACCTCTGTTAGGGGAAGATTTTCTTTGAGAATGTTAGTTTCTAGAGAAGTTTTTTAGCTGCATGCTGGTACCTTTGGTCCTGTATTGACTTGTCAGCCAGGATCACAAGAAATTTCAGAGTGTTAGAAAAGGATTATAGCATCTCTCTTTCTGAGCTCCATGCGTCCGTGTTTACAGGTGTGAGGGTTATTTTTCATATTTGCAATGCCAAAGGATACATGCAGGAAAAGGGAGGGTGAAAAACTCTCTCGTTTATAGCCAAGGACCGTTAGCTCAAAAAGCGAGAGATTTACATAGCCACAGATACCCTGGAGGTCTGGAAGAAAAAAACAGGCAACGGCTTCACGGTGAGGTGTTGTAGGCTGGTGATCAAATTTTTTTCTGTTAGGAAAATTTATTCCAGTTTGTCTTCAGCACAGTTGAACTCCTCAGAAGCTGCCCTCTGTAGTTACTGTAGAATGACTGGTGAACAGATCGTTAAAAGTACACAGATATACTGCTGCTTACAAGAGTCATATCTGTCTAAATCTCCTTAAGAGGATTTCTTTTGTTTCTGAGCTATTAATATGTATTTGTCTGAGTAGATTTTAATTTTACCATGTAGCTTTGAAGTGGTGTGTATGTGCATGCACTCAGAAAAATTGCTGGGATGATAGCATGCTTGTTACATGCAGAAGCACCTGGTTTTTAAGGGATTTTTATTTTGTCCAGTCAATTGGCTCGTGTCACTTCAACTCACTGTTTAGTTTTTCTTTGAGTAACTTGTGATGACTCATCATTGCAGCACAACTTCTTCAGATCTTCTGCTTCAGTAAATAGTTGTCAAAAATACAAGTTAAATTGGATTGAAAAAGTAATTTTGCCAAGAATGAGAAATCTGTGCTCTGATGAACCTTCAAGGAGAACATACTTGAAAGTTAGTTGGATCTCCATGTAGGAGTGTGCTGCTGCTATCGCTCAGCGGTTGTCTGAGTGCTACTGAGGTTTGCCTTGCAAGGGAAAACTAAAATGCCAGAACATTAGGAGGAAGACATTCTTTCTGATGGCTTGAATTATGGACCTTTTAGAACATCAGCAGCTTCAAGTTTGCATTTTATCTTGAAATGAACAGGTTGACAAGGATTTGCAGCAAAAACAGTGTAGATCCCGAAGTACTTACAGGTTGTGATTTGTTGCACCTTTTAGGGTTAATAAGGAGGATGCCAACGCTGAGCAAAGTAGCTATCTGCTGGTCTTAACACGCAACAGCATATGTTCTTGCATAGTACGATAGCTTTTCATTTGGTTGAGAGCAATCCCTTGCCTCTATTTTACTCCTTTTCTTAATTTAATTTAATTTTACTTCCATAGTGAGCAGTAGATGTAGACAAAAAATGAATACATCTGATCTTCTAAAAATCTTCTAGGAAAATCAATTCCTTTAAAAACAAACAAAAACCAAAAAGCAAAAAAATAAACACTTATGCTCAGGGGACAGTAAGAAAATGGCTGTTACTGAAACGCATTGGAGAAAATTCTCCATGTGCATCCATTGCAACGATTTCTTTTAAAGTTTTTATGCTTTTTTAACTTCTCTTGCAACTACATCCTGATGTTTTAGTTTGTTCTAATGTCTTCTGTGTAAGCCTTGCAGTTTGCTTTGGCTCATCACTGATTTCTCCAGCTGTTACTGAAGGAGACAGCAGTGTTAATTCCTTAACTCTGTACAGATTCCTATAGAGCAGCTTTCTTTAAGCAGAAGTTCCCCCTTTCTTTAGTGTAAAAGGAGCACAGTATCTGTTACAGCTGCAACCTTACCATAGATACTCAACCAAAGCATCCGATTTACCTTAAATACCAATTGATACCTTAGATAAAATTTAACTTTATGATTCTTAGAGAGACGAGTAGCTTCTTGTGGCCATTAGGTTGTCTTGGGCCAGACAAAATGGCCTGTCTGGCCCAAACGTTCAACGATACTTGGTTTTAAACCAGGAGTTGAAAACGTAGGTCAATGTATTGCCAGGTTAACTGTATTAAAGGTCACTATTCTTATTCTGCCTGAAACAGTTACATGATGTTTATCCACAGGGCATGGGTACACCTGTTGGATTCACATCTGAATATTGGTGAGGGTGGAATGTTACCAAAGGAGCAAGCTGACCTGCTGCTCCCCACTGGACTTCTGGTTGCCAATCCTCACATAGCCAACTCAGAATATTTGTATTTTTGTAACAATACCTCTTCTTACTTCTCCCTCCCTTTCCAAAATACTATAGCAATACAGGATTCAAGATAGATAGTTGCAGAGGTTCTGCTCTTTTCAGTCATTCAATCCAACTCCTGTTGCTGCTTGTGAACCTCTCTCTTTATCCAGCATGGAATCCACTAGAACAGATTTTTGACAGACTTTGTCATAAAGGGTGCTGCAGCCCATGCCTTTGGGTTTTGCTTTTAATGAGAGTGGAGCTTATGTAGAGAGATGTCACAGGGCTGCAGAATCATATGCTCTGTAAAGCAACACAGAGCTGGTAGTAGACTCGTGGCTTGCAGTTTCTTAAAATGCTCATATCTTACGCTACATGCTCCAAGCAGTACGGGGCTCCCTGCATACCAGCAAAAGTCCTTCCAGTGCATTTGGAATGACGAAAAGAGGAGATTCCTGTACTTACATATCTTTGCAGACAAACCAACACATGAGACAGTGCTTGGTCTTCTTTCAGCATACGTATCTTCATCCAACCTTTGCTCTCCCGCTTCTCCTAGTAGGCTCTGAGCAGGTATCTGCTCACAGCTGTTACTCCCTGGGATGCTGTTAGCAGGGTGTTAGGAAGATTGCACTGGACTTACAAATAGTTTTACCGTAGGAGAAGAGAAGAGACACCTTTTAGTGGAGTAGACAGATACGGTCAGGATGTATCAGGTACTTTTTTCTGACCAAATTCCCATTAACAGAGCAACCTCTGGGGCTGCTTTCTGTTTGGTCTGCGCTGCTAAGAACCATCCTGCATTGGAAAAATCTGGGCCCCTTCCCATCCCCCCCTTCCCTCCTCGTTCCTCCCCTGTCTGCCCTCTGTGGAAGGTAGCACCATACAGCTCTGAGAACAATACGCGTGGGTAGCAGCTGGCTTCTGGCACCTTCATAAAATACCTCAGCATAGCTTAGCATTGTCGCAGAACTGGTTTTAAACTGAAAAATCAGAAGAGAAAAGCAAACTTTATAAATAGTGGAGATAATTTTAGCTGTAGAGTTTAGTTGAACTGATGTTTATTATGATTGATAAACATGATTATGCTGTATGTATTTGAGATCCTGTTTATAGGTTACAACTTTATAGGGTTGGGTGGGTGCGGGTGGATGTCGGGGCAGAGCGGGGGGTTGACTGTGTTAGAAGGAAAATGTTTGCTCATGAATTCTTTTCCTTGTATCTGTCTTGCCAAAGGAAACATTTTGTTGCTCCTGGGTTTGGGATTGTTGTTTGTTTGGTTTATCTGTGGTCTAATCTGCAGCACGGCACGTGGTGGCATGCAGGTTACTGGTTGGGTTGCTGTTCAGGGTCCTTTCGAGTGTGCGCACACTTCCCTCCCTCTTGGCCTTCCCTCACCCTTCGCTTGGATCTAAAGCTTAGGCAATGTGTGTTTGGGAGCCTCGGGGGAAAGAAGATGGCTATACTGGGTTAGACCCGACCCAGGTGTAAATCCGTTTCAGTTAGTTGAGTTGCACCAGAGCTGAATTGGGTCCATTGTGTTTAACTCCTGGGAGGGCGAAGAATGGTTGTTGCATCTTAATCTATCTGGGAGAGCAAAAGTGAAACAGGTTCCTTTTTATCCCCTGTGTCTTGTTACTGAATGTAGGGCTTGTAGTGCTTGAGAATAGGTGGAAAAGTTTTTAAACACTTCCTTTTCTAATAGCAATGCTAATCCTGTCTAGACCAAAAACTATGAAAGAAAAACCAAACTGAGAAGTGAAAGCTAACCTACTCCTGACACCTGGCTGGTGTGCCTGAACGGGTTGAAATACTGTGAGACTGTCCTAGGAGAGGAGCTCTGAGGGTTGTTTGGAGAGGGAGTGGGTCGTTCTCCCGGCGTGTCTTGGCGTTGTAGTGGGAGCAGCGGAAGAGCGAGTGCTGCTGCCTCGGCAGGGCTTTGTGGCCCTGCCGTCCAGACCCCAGGGCTCCCTTCTCATTTCCCTTCAAGGCTTATGGCACAGGGGAGAGGGGGGTGTGTGTCTGTGTGTGTGTTTGTGCATGCAAGTGCGTGTGTGTGCCAGTGTGCGTGCCCCTGTGTGGCGATGTAGAGAGGATCTTGACTCCGCTGGGGTGGGAGAATTCCCAGTGGCCTCGTAGGGAACCAAAGGCACTGATAACGTCAGCTCTGCTGTTTTCAGAGCGGGTAAGAGGAAAAGCTGGGTGGTTTGTTGTTTTGTTTTGTTTTGTTTCGTTTTTTTGAGCTTTGGGTCAGTGTCCCTTTCTGTAAGGACCTCATCTCTTGTGGGTACTCCCACCTTTTCTGCATAGAGTTGCTTTGGCTCTGTGAAGACAAACTGCGTGTGGGGCTTGCCCAGTGCTGCAGGTCTTAGGCTGATGTTGGGATACAGTCAGGGAAAACTGTTTCTTTCCTTCGTGTGTGGAAGCAGTGTAGTCCGAGGTCAGAGTCTGTTCAACAGCTTTTGCAAAGGGTTCTCCCCTTAACAGGGAGGGCCTCGAAGACTCCTTTCTTTGCTCCCCAAAGTAGCCTTGTACATGTTCATGTATTGTGCTATTGGGCTGAGTTGTTTTATCAGTGAACTTGGTGAGCTGTTGTGAAGAAAGGGAGGGAGGAAGGGGGAGAGGTGGATTGTCCAGCTACTCTTCCTCCGGACACCAATCGGGTTGCAGAACTTCACTGAAAGCTTTACTAATAGAATTGTTGTTCTGACATTATGTAAAAGTGGTATTAATATTGTGTGACTTTTCAAAGAGCTAGTTAGATTTATAGGTAGGTAATAGGGATATTGAAGAAATGACTTCTCAAAGAAAAGAGCACTTGGAACAAAAGAAGTGGAAAACAAGGTGTGCTTTATGGAAAACAAATCTGAGGAAGGAAATGAAACAGCTTGTGGGAGGCGAGGGAAGATGAGACCCTTTGGCGTTCTGAGGGCTCAGCCCCAGAACTGGAACATCCCCCCTCTGCCTTATCTTATCTCTCTACCAAACAGGACATTGTCAAGTAGCTCAGACCAAAACATACTGATCTGTCTTAAAACTGTTCCAGTCTGCTGGTGGGTATCTTCCTGCAGACCTTTACATAAAATCATGAAATACTTGATTTATCAAGGTAGCTTCCCCTTTCCTCCCAAAATTCTCTCATCTATAGTAGGCCCCACTTCAGGATTCATATTGCCTTTGCTGAATTTTGTAGCAGCAGCTACTTAAGCCCTATTCTCTGAATGTGATAATGTTGAGTGCGGATGAAGCTGGCATGTTGTGGTGCTATAGAAATCTAAAATTATCGAGCAGTAGGAATCCTAAGACATTGGAAACTGTGTGCCAAGGGGCAAGCAGTGGCGATCCCACAGCCCCCTTGAGAAATAATCAAGGATGAGAGCACCAATGACAGTGTCCTGAGAACAAGGCAGTTGAGACAAAACCTTGAGTTCTTCCCCCATCCACTCTCCACGTGTCAGCCTCAGTGATCCTGGTGCTGCCTGCACCAAGCAAGTCCGAGGGAGCGACGCCGCAAGGAAGAGGCGGCGTTGGGCTCCGCTCCCTGTGAATTCACAGGGTGCTGGACCAGCCCTTCCTTCGAAACAGGGAAGGGTAGGAAGGGATGGCTGCAGAGCTGCCCACGGGGGCTTTGAAGGGGGCTGGGGCCACTCTGGCCCCTGCCTTGTGTGCCAGCGGCCGTGGGGAGCACCCACGCGGTAGCTTCTTCGTCCCCGCCAGCGCCGTTGTTCCATTTCCTTCCTCTGTGGTAGTGTCTAAGGCTAGGTGTGAGTAGGTGTGGGGTGTTTATCCGCCACAGGTACAGGAGCTGTCGTATACCTCATTTCTAACTCGTAACCGAGTAACTTGCTTTAACTTTCTCCAAACCCTACAGAGTTGCCAAGTCTGCCCTCCCTCCTCTGACGAACACTGAACTCTGGCCTATAGCACCCCGTGACCTGCAGCCCGGGGAGCGACCCCCTTATGCCTCTGAATGTCGCTGCTTAAAAGCTACTGCAAAGTGAGGGCAAATTGCAATCGTATCTTATTTCCTTTGGTTACAAGGGGTCCTCTTGATCAGTCTGTGAATATCCGCCCCCCTCCCCAGCCCGCGGGAAAGGGCTGCGCTGCCCTTCCCCAGCCCGCAGGCGGCCTCCTAGCCCCCCGCTGCAGACACGCTACTCACTTTCCGACACGACCAAAAAAAACCCCGAACCCAAGAAAAATCTCCAAATATTTAATTTTCTTCTTTATTATTTGACAATCCTGTATCCCTTCCCCGCTGCCCAGCCTGGCCAGAAGCTGCCTCCTGAACCCGTTCCATCTTTATTTGAATGTAGTTCCCCTGCCCCCTGGGAGAGAGAAGCTTTGTCAGGTCACGGTGGCTGCTATAAGTCGGGAGGGGGCGGTTTCTTTGTTTTGTTTTGTTCTTTTAAAATTTCCAGCCAAAACCAAAGATTTCCTAATGATTGTATAAACTCAAAACAAACAAACAAACCAAAGACAAAGGGCGTCTTCAGCACCAAGCCCACCTGCGAGGCCGGCTGGTCGCTGGGGGGCACCTCCCGAGGCCTCGCTGGGAGGGGGCTTCGCAGGTGGGTTGAGGAGCTGAAGGCTTGGGTGCAGGATTGGCTGCTCTGCTGGGTGCTTTAACCCTCTGGGGGCTGGGTGACGTTGATTAATACACGCTGAGGTGCACTTCTGAGCTTCCCCCCTCCCCCCGTCACTGCTTGGAAGAGGCTGTCCTGTTGTGAGAAATCCCTGAAAGAAGAAGAAGAAGCTTTTCGTTTTCTCCTCTAGCTCCTTTTTTCTAGATTTCTTTTATTTTTGCAGCACCACTGTGCAACTATGCATTGTATTTCTCAACCTTTTATGCTAGGTAGATGCCTGTGACTTTTTAACTTTTTGGGGGGGGTTGCAAATGGAGGAACTTTTTACATGGATCTTTTTAATCTCAGTTGATTGGGGGGTGTTTGGTTCTAGGGTCATACAAGCTCTATCCCAAAGCAAAATCCAAATGTTAATATTATTAGCCTGATGCAGATACCAAAGATAATTTCTTTCCTGCAGAACCTTAGACTTGTGTATTAAGTACGATTACCCAGCACTTGCATTAGTCTAACCTCAGTAATTCCAAAGCTTAGATGTATATTTTGGTATATTTCTGGGATATTAAAAAATTGTCGTTTAAATTCTTGTTTGTTTCAGTGTAATGCTCTTAAAGTCATAGCATGGAGATAACTGAACTTGTCCTATTCTTAGTAGTTTGAAATAATAGTATTTTTGTATGTTTTGGGTGTGTCTATGTATGTATTAACATAACGGTTTTCACTGCCTAGGTGTTCATAAATAATAAAAGAAAAAACTAAGGGTTTTTAAACTGTACATAATATTCCATGAAGAATTTCCACCAGACCGCCAATTCGGATTGCATTTTCACTGACGGCCGCTCCCAACTGGGATTCTTTCTTTCTTTTTAAAGAGACAGCATATTCTTTTAATTATTTTCCCATGGACCTGAGGTTCTTTCTCAGAGTCAACGGTTCTTCAGTGTTTTTAAGGGATGGGCCAAAGAGCAAGTAGCTTAAATTTTGTTTTTTTAAAAAAATACTTAATGCGTTAGTTTGAAAACTAACCCTCTGTATGAAGAATTGGGAGTCGAAGAACAAGCCCTCTCCTCTAAATCTGGCAGTAGTTTTCAGAGACGATTTGAGAATGACTGTAGCGTCTGGGCAGTCCCTTTTTGCTTTTTTTTTCGAACTGAGACATTTTCAGTCTTGTGTAACTACTCTGTGCAACCGCCTGCTTACTCTGGCTTGGAGTTTTTCCTCTTGCCCTTCCTCATGTACTGCATTTGTACCTTCAGGTCAGCAGAACACTTGAAATTGAGGGCCATGTGGGAGCACCCATCCCCAAACGCAACCCAAGCTTTTCTTGAGACTGAAATGTGAGAGTCCCGCACATTTCAAAACCTTGCTGATCACACTAGGGGTGAGGAGGAAGGTGAAATGCTGTCTCTTTAAAGATGTCCTTTATTATTATTATTATTATTATTTTCCCAGTGGTTGCCTGCAGATAGCTGTAGGCATTGAGAGATTGTGTAGATTACAGTAAATCAGAATGAAAAGGTAGATTTTGTGTAGATGCATTTGTCTGCTGTAATTTTTTATATATATTAAACTTACTGTAATTGTACAGTTCATTTCTGTTGTAAACATCATTAAACCATTTTCCAAGTGTTTTAACATGTATGCACTTGTTCGTGTTTTTTAAATGTGTCAGGGGAAGGCTAGTTCCCCTTCCCCCCAGTGCACCAAACTGGGGCAGGAGGTTGTTCTTTCATGCACTTCGTCTTGTCAAAATGTAGGTGAGTCCAGGTTTTTTACACTCTGCTTGAAGCTGTTTTCTACTTCTGTATTTATTACGAGTTCTCTCCTAAAAGAAAAACAGCTTCAGTTGCTTCCTGAATGCAAAGAGAAGACTCAGCTGACACCTGCGGTGAGTGTCCCCAAAACAAGTGCTGGATGTGTTTTGAGATCAAGATCCCTTTAAGAGAGCATAAAGGTGGTGGTGGTTTGTTTTTGTTTTTTTCCTAAGAATTTCTTCCCTTATGATGAGTGGTTGGCATTTTAAGACTGTTGAAACTCTCAGCTTCTACATCTTGTAAATATGGTAACATGATTTAAAAAGAAAGAAAAAGACATTTTCAGTACTCATTGTTCTTGCATCAATAACGAGAGTGCTTTGCAGTAGCAAATTTACCTAGTTTACCAGCTCAGTTGTCTTAGATTTTTCTTGTCACTGCAGAAAAAGAACAGCAAGGAATCTTGGAAATTCTTTGTGACATGTTCATTGCCAGGTATGTGATGTTCACTTTTTTTTTGTGTGCATGCTAATTTACAGTCTTTGAAACATTATTCAAGAGATACAAGCACCAACCGCAGATAGTTTTAATGCTTAAGAAGTTAGGTATAGTCTTGTAACTTATATTGCAGCAATTTCAGGACTTTGTGCTTCTAACCTAGTCTTGTAAGAAGTGGACGTGTAACCTCACCTAGGCAGTGCCCACCCAGGCAGCTTCTGTTCTCCCAGTTTTACTTCAGCTCTGCTTGCTCTGTCTGGGCTGATGACCTATGTTAAAATAACCTTTATTTTGCAGGGCTGTTTTTCTCCTTGCTGAGTTGCTTACAGGCGTTCATCGCACAGTCTTGTAAGTAAGTCACTGGCAAAACTAAGGATGCAGCAAGAGGTGAATGTTGCTTTTATACTTGGGCGTAAAGCATTTTTCCAACATCACTTCCCACCACCTCCCAGGAGCATGTAGATGCTCCTGTTGGAACACTGTCCCCAGCAGCCTGCCTGAAGCCTATGCTGCTGCTTGGTGCAGGCAGCCTGAATGGGTCAGCTAATGAGCTCGCACCATTCCCGCAGCTGTTTGCTGCATGCACACACACACAGGTCTTTGACACTAACTTTTATTAGTTAATCAAAAATTAATTACGTTATTGAATTGTTACCATTTTGGAATGATACATTCATCTTTTAAAAGTAATCCAATGATTTCAGCTGGTTTTGAAACTGCATTTACATTGGCTTTTGTACAAAGAATCTGTTGCCCAGACATGATGTGTTTTGTTTTGTTTATTTCTGATATCAGCATCAGCGCACAAATTCGTACAAGGGGAGACTTCTGCAGAGATGTTTGTAGGTGTTGCAAGTGTGAAGGGGAAGGCATTAGGCAGACGCATGTTCCAGCCAGATGGGATTCTATGGGGTGAGGTTTCCTGGCTTTCCCAGTATTGCTTTCTTAATCAGAGTCCATGCTCCTTCTTTTCACTGTAGCAGGGGTATCTTCTGCCTTCTGAGCAATCGCTTACAGGGTACCTGGCTCTTGTTTACCTCCGGGTGCTGCATGAGTGGTGATGCCACAACCTGATTTTTTTGTGGAAGCTTAGCACTGATTTTCTTCATACTGAAGAGCTGGCACTGAGCCTCTGTCCTTCACTACAGTAACACTGCATCTCTTTTCACAGTTAAATAAACGAATTTGTCCTGCCACTGCAGCAGTTTTTAAATGGTAAATTTAAAGCAGAAAGTTTAGCTGGCCGTTGTCAAATGCCCTTAAGATAAATACTGCAGGAAATAACTACACCCTTATCTTTACAAGGGTCTTTAAATGCATTGAAACTGCAATTACATGACTTGATAGCCCTGTAAGGTAAGAGCTACAGAAAGAGCTGCATTAGGTATGGTAGGGTCCTACAACACAAATCTTACAAAAATCAGCCTCATAGCTACTGTTATTGGAAATAACTTTACAGATATGTACATTTTAATAGCTAAAGCTTGCAGTTGCGTGATTCAAGAGGGAAAGGAGAAGGACCAAGTCCAGACATATTCCCTCTGTGCACCAACCAAAGTAGATTGCTGCACTAGGAAAATACATGGTGCTGGTTTTGGAGGAAAAAGGCCTTCACTTCTCTCTTCCCCCAGAGCATGTGGGCATCTCTCACTCATGCCCATCTCCTCTGATTCCTGCTTAGCGGGGCGGCAAAGGCTGCATTTGGAGAGCGTCATAGGTGTCCTTGGTCGCTGTACTGAGCCCCTGAAAAAGAGAAAAACAGGTGAGGTGAGTGTTTTGTTCCCCCTAGATGACTGCCTAGTCAGGAACGAGGTGGCAGGGGCACTCAGTAGCATAGTTTGGATGTTTTCTTCCCCCCATAGAGGTTTTTTTACTCGTGAGTGTTCCCTTTGTCTTGTTATGGTGTCAATAACGATCACTTACCCAAAGGCAGGATGCATCTTAAGTATCTGTTATGAATGTTTGACTACAGCAACTTATTTTAACATGTTATGCAGATCTTTACATGACTACTAAGTGCTAGCTAACTGATGCTAAAGTGAACTTTGCCAACTAAATGAACAGACATCAAATCATGAAAGTTTTTCTCAGGATTTCTCCATAATAATTTGGAAAGGCAGCTGCAACTCTGGGTAAGTTGGCCACAGGGCTTCAGCTGGCTGTGAACGCTGAGGAGCGCATCCCGGTACCCTGCTTCCTGCAATGCAGCAGTCCATCTTCTGACAGCCTGCTCCTGCTGCTGGTAAGTCAGCTACAAAGCGTGCGAGTTCCGCGTGTGCATCCCTGCTGCCTCCATGGCGCTGGCTGCTCTAAGAGTGGAGCAGTCAAAAACAGGGCAGCCCAAAAATGCTGCCAGAGCCAAGGTAGCTGGGACTCTCAAAACTGAGGATATAGCAAGAGGTATGGTGATTGCTTTTAAACCTTCTAGCTGCCCTTCCCACCTCTGATATGAATATTTAGCTCTGCTCAGAAATATCATGAGTATTTGTTGAGTACATCAATAAGATAGTGCTCCTTACCTTAGTAGTACCTGTGACTATCTCAGGAGAGCAGGTTTTGAAGAAAAGTACCACTAGTTACAAATACTCTGCATTAACAGGAAACCTCCCTGGCATGTGCTGCATCAGGACTTTTTGTTTAAAAAAAAAAAGTTATTTTTGTAATGTGATGTCAGTGGCAACATACAGGCTTCTACAGGATGTGAAATGCATTTTGGAACGATTTTGCATGGTGTCACAAGCAAGGTGTCATGGTGGGCTCCTCGCCTTCCGTTACTT
The DNA here is from genome assembly GCF_965140915.1 of Aythya marila. NCBI lineage: Eukaryota > Metazoa > Chordata > Aves > Anseriformes > Anatidae > Aythya > Aythya marila. Next base: position 110,729,044 of record NC_139042.1, read on the forward strand.
GTGGGCAACACTGAACGCCCCCAGTGCACCAAGGGGTGATCAGTTTGTGCTCTGCACGCTGTAGTGAGATGGGCTGAACCACTGACACATGAGTTCCAACAGCTGTTTGGCAACCTGAAGGTTTCTATTTAAGCAAAAAGCAATTCAGAGGCTAAACCATATGCATCACCTGCCATAGTCCAAGGTGATTCTCCAAGCTGCAGGACTGTGGAGATGGTTCCTGACAGTATTCCTAAATGAGTTTTCCTGCCAGTCATATTTAGAACATGCAGCCAATTTTGATAAAGTCACAATAGTGTGGTCTTTGCTCTGAATCTAAGTAAATATCCTCAGAAAGGCACTTCAAAAGCTCTGCCTCATCATTGTGAACACTGTGGTTAGTTTAAGTATCTGGAGGCTACAATTAAGCTGTGAAGATAGATGATGCATGTGTTGCCTACCTGGTAAACACCATCGTTCCCTTTCCCTCGCCGCCTCTGATGCTTTGGGGGGAAAAACAAACAAACAAACAAACAAACAAACAAACAAAAAAAAAACAAGCAGAGATTAATGGGTGCTTCTTTTCCTATTACGCAAAAGTAAACTCTGACTGTCCCCATGCTATACTGGGGGTCAGCAGCTGCGCTTGGCCAGGTCACCCTCTGCGCAGGAGGGAAAACTTGCTGGCAAGCACCTTCTAATCTGAGGCAGCCCAGACCTGCTGCCTGCCAGAATTTGCTGCAAGGGCTATGGAAGGTAAAACTAGTGAGGACTAGAAACAAAAGGAAAATGAGGTTTGTCATATTTTCCTGCCATCCTGTTATAATGCTGCTGTTCCTTTGATTTGCTGTAGGTATGTAGATTTGGCACCATTCCCCCAGACACCTGTTGTTCTATGAGCTGAGGGCACACCTGGAACAAATGGGTTTGTATTTTTTTGCTGTTATGTCAGCTGGTGTCTGAGTGACACTGCCCTCTCTTGGACTGGCAGTGAAATCAAGTTTACTTAAATTAATTTAAGTAAATTAATTTACTTAAATTCTCTGTTGCATGTTCTGTGAACAGTGAAGATCACTGCAAGCACAGGTAAGTCAGTCTGAGGCCAGTCTCCGTGGATTCAGTACAGTAGGTACAGGGGCCATCGCACCTGGTACAAGCAGATCGCACCAACACAGTGCAATCTTGGCAAGATTTTTGTTCCCCTCCCCACCTTGCAAGTAATAGAAACATTCCTAAATAAAAACATAGTGAGACTTCATAAACTCATAGCTCAAACTGAGCTTGAATATGGCAGATGGACATTTCATAGAATCATAAAATTATGATATATATAATTCTATATTTGAATATATATGTTCAAATATTTATTTCTTTATTATATAAGGGATTATGATGTATATTCATATCATTCAGATCATATTAATTTAGAATAATAAGGAGGGGGATTAAATGTCAGCATTGCTTCTCCATTTTTCAACAGTAAACTTTCCTGTGAAATCCCCTTTTTTCACTTTTCAGCAGGAAATGAAAGGTTATATATAAGACACTTTGACTCAAAATATAACCTGTATAGGTCACAGCAATTTTTCATTTTGCCATAAACAGCATCCCAAGATAGTTTCTTTTCAACACAAGCATTTTGTCTACTAACTAGAACTATGCCTTTGTTGCTACCTTTAGACGTGTACCTTTATAAAAGTTCAGGAAAGGATGTAGGGGGAGGGGAATGTTCTCCCAGTTCCTTGCCTGAAGATGAACAAGAAGGTGCCTGCACATCCTGATTTGTGGTTGTAAGGTAGGCCACTTTCAGTAACCCATAGGGAGAAACCATGAAACACCAGCTCTGAGTTGTCCTAGAGGAAAGTGCTCAACTGATGCAGGCTGTTGGGCTGCAAGCTTTGCAGCCCTTGAAATCTGGCATTTCCTTCAAATATCCCTCATTCCTTTTAGAGGATAGCTGTGCTAATTTAGATTTTTTTTTCTGTCAAAAGTTGCAGCATTTCCCCTTGATATTATTCAGTCTGCTCAGGAATGCTGCTGCTTGTGTATGGGCTATGTTTCTAACACTGAGGGCCACAAACCTTACTGTCCGACCTCTACCTCATTTTACGGCTGCTGTAACTGTAGTTACAGATCTAATTTACTGCTGCATCTAACACGCTGGTTGCTACAGGAAATAGATAGCTGTGCTCTTCTGTAGGTGCTGTGTAACACCGGAGCTTCCTTGTGCAACCAGCTACAAGCAGCCTGGCCTACCCGGTCCGCAAGGGAGCAGCAGTGAAAATGCCTCATCACAGGCTTTCAGCAAAAAGGACAAGAGTACTCACGTCTCCTTTCTTTCCAATTTCACTGTATGCCTCGCCCATCTTGTCCTTCTGCAGCGCCTGCAGGCAGAGAGGAAAAAAGAGTCAGTGGTACTGGAAAAGCCAAGCCAACCCCTGGCTGCCTGCACCCCACTCCTGCAGTTGTGGGGCTGCCTTGCCTTGTCCCAGCCCCACTTCAGAAGTTCCACCTTTCCAGCGAAGGGACAATGGCAGATCTCAACTGATGTGCACTGAGGTATAAGCCATGCACGATCGAATCTGCTTAGCAACACCACGGCATCTCAAGACTTTTAAATGAATATAACCCTGCACTAGAACAAGTCATTTATCTACATTAGTGCCGCATGCTACACTAAAGCACTCCAAAGAAAATCTTTTAGCAACAGGAGGCAAATCTTTTGCTCAGGAGACAAAACCAAACGTGCCTCTCAGGCCTAGGGAAAAGGGGAGTCTGTAACGTAGCAGGGTGAAGGTTAAGAAAGAGGAGCTTGTTCTTCATCCATCCAAGGAAGCAGTGCCCAGCTCTTATGACCAGCAGTGATCAGAGCTCCTGATTCAGGAATGATGAAGGCCGGGCTTGGGAACGAGCTCATTTCTCAGCAAGCACTCAGCAACACCCAGAAAGACCCCGTGTGAGACATGAGTATTGGCATCCACACTTCTATCCTTTGGAGCAGAGACCACCACATTTAGCCAGAGTTAAAGGTAGTAAACTGAGAAGCTCCTAAGCAGCCACTCTTAACAGCACTGGCATTTGCCCTTTGTTAGAGAGCAGCCAGAGAGGGTGGAGAACAAACAGATAAAATACTGCATCATCATTCATACGGGACAAAGGTTGGTTAATTAAGCCCTACTAATGGGAAACAAAGGCGTCAGCAGGTATGTTGACCAAATTCTTTTCCACATCTGCCCAGGCAGCCCATGTTTTTTTTTCTTACCATTGAGAAAGGGGCAGAAAATTTCAAGCATTTTAAGAAAATAGAATGTCTTTGAAAGGAGCTGTTAAGCTCGAACCTAAGCTGAAACAAAGCAGGGGAAAAAAGTCTCCTGTGAATTAGACACTCCTTTTTACAGCCACCCCCACCCCTTAGCCGTCTCTACTCACGCTGTAGAGGGTGTCCTGGGGGTTCTTTCTTCTCTGCTGTAAGAGAAAGGAAGAAGGTTGCTCATGTGTGCCTGTGAATTTGCTCTAAGGCATGGCTAGAGCTCTGTGAACAAATGACAAGTACAGCCCATCCTGCCTCCACCCATAAGGCTCCGTTAAGACAACGTATTCTACAGAAAAGTGATTTTACTAATTGGTAAAAACCTAGCTCCTCTGTTTGATACAGCTGCCACCTGCAGGCAAGCCCTCTGTGCCGATGCAGAAGGGTTCCCCTCCCTCTTCCTTTGAAGCTGTCGGGCTCTGCAGCAGCAGCAGTTGTTTTGGAAGCTGCTCAACGTTGCTGGCACTCATGCGGCGTCACGTGCAGAGCGCTCTCGTGAAACACCGGCTCCCGCCTCGCCTGCCCCACATCCGCCCCAGGTTGGGTGTCACTTCCAGTCTGGGTGGCTGCAGGCTCTCAGCAATGTGATCGGGGCATCAGGGGCACAGATCAAAGGGAGAGAGGAAGCTTTACTTCTGTCCCTGTCACGCTGTTTGCGTTACTACACAGGTTGTGCCAGTCCCTCTCAAGGAGGGCACTGGTGCTTTGCAAAGGGTGCTGAATGCTGGCGTGCCTAAAGGGCGGTTAGACACAAGAAGAAAGGAACCAGATGAAGAGAAAAAAGGGGCATGTGTGGAAGGAAGTTACCTCATGTCTCCCGCCCATCTCAGGGTCTGCACCTCGCTTTGCTCCCAGAACATCATATTCATCTCTGTGCCCACGAGACAGTTTCTGAAACGAGAAAGCAAGAAGCAGTGATGGACATTAAGGTCATAAAAAAGCACACATCATGACTTAACACAAGAAAAGAAAGTATGCCCAGCTTGAAGTACAACTTCATGAGTATTGTAACGGAGCTGGAAATTGGTTTTACCCCTCAATTTTTGCCCTTCTGTCAACAAAATTGTCTGCAATGAAGCTATGGAAGCCTCTAAGAGAGGTCTGTGCAGTACAAAACTGCAAGCCATTGCATCAAGAACCTTTCCTAAGCAGAACAGAGCTGAAAATGGGAATGAGACAGACTGACTGCCATGCTTTCTCTCCCACTGGTAACTGAAGACACAAGAGTTCAATTACTTATTGCAAAAAGCCAAAGGTGAGATTTTAGGTCAGAATAGCACATTTCTTCCGTACACAGACAGTGTATACCAGTATTCAGTGCTATTGGAAAGGTGACACTTTAAACTGAAAACAGAACATTAATTTTCATACATTACAGAGTTAAACAGTGGCACTCATCACAGGATGTGGCTATGGTCAAGAGCGTGAGAGAAGAAAACAAAATCAAGACAACCAGGCACATAGCCAGCATTTAATGCTACTATGAGCAAGCTGTTTAGCTAGAAGGAGAGCCTGGATGTTGTCTCCATCCTCTGTTCCTGCAGGGACAGCCATCTGCTGCTGGCTATGTTCTGGGCATGGCAGATGGGGTGTGCCTCCATTTCAGCCTTACACAGCAGCTCTTGTGCTGTGGGGCATCAGGAAAGCTCGGGGACAGAGGCAGCAGGGCCCTGGTGACTCAGCCTCCGTGCTTCTGGTGATACAAGAGCTGCAGTTGCCCAGGCCTGCAATGCAGCTGTCCTGAGCATCTGCCTTCTCCCCAACCCTTGTCAAATAGCACCAGAAACAGTGGTGGTGGCAATGCCAGCTGCTGCTAAGGCATGTTCCTTGGTAAGGGTGATCAGAGAGCCACAACCACCCACAAGTGTGAAGACCAGAGTGTGCACATCATACGTAACATTCTGCACACACAGCTCCTGTGAGCGTTACATACCCCACTGTCTGGGGTCCTCGTATACCTCCAGGTTGGTGGATCAATCAGGAACCTACAACCCATACAACTAGCATCCGGCCAGACAAGTAACCAGAGGAGCTACACCCTTGTCTGGTTTTATTTTTGCTCCTCACAGCTGCTATGCTGCATGCTTGGTGCTTTCATTAGCTAGTTGACCCACTGTTTTTCTGGTCCATAGGCAATTCACCACATGTAAGTGCCCCAAAAGGTCTGTCTGGAAAGAATGATTTGGAAACAAACACACAAAAGTCATTACTTACATTGTACACATCATCCTGGCCGGGCAGCTGCTGTGCTTCCTGGGCCTGGGTAAGCTGGAAGAGAGACCATACCATGAGCAGAGACAGGGGCTCCATTCAGTCTTTTTGTTCACAGGATCACAGAATCATTAAGGCTAGAAAAGACCTCCAAGATCATCTGGTCCAACCATCACCCTACTACTACTGTCACCCACTAAACCATGTCCCTAAGTACCACGTCCAACCTTTCCTTGTTCCTCCTCTCCTAACAAATTACTGTCATCAGAAATTGGGCATCCCATACACAGCCAGCCCAGAGCACTGATGGGGCTACGGGCAATACAGGTCACTGCTGCACTGACACTCCTCTCAGCATGCCAGGCTGTTCCCATAGGCCAGGCTGTTTTACTTGCAGGTCACAGCAACTCACAGCTCTGCAGACTTAGCCCAGGATTCTGACGGGCACAGTGAAGTGATGTGAAGTCTTATTGAAATACTTTTTTTTTTTTTTTTTTTTTTAATAATTAAAATTTGTAGCAATTACGGTTTACCTACTCCACACCTTTTCCAGTGAAAGTGCCGCTCTTTTCACTGAACCCTTGGCAGGACCAGTAACGTACCAAGCATCTAACCCATGTTCCTTGTAACAGTCTAACAATTAATACACATTGGCCATGCAGTCAATAAATAAAAACCCGTAACAAGGTTGTACCCTTGGCAGAGGCCACAACAAATGACTCGTTGGGCTAGGAAGCGAGGTGACAGATTCCACAGCTTGGAAGATTTGTAAGAAGTTCTGGGTTTGGGTCAAGAGAGGGCCCTCCCCGGAAAATGCCCCACTGCCCTTGCGGTGCTGTATGACGATGGCATTTCAGCTACAACACCTCTGCTGCTTTGGACTGAGAGACCCCAGCGTAACCACAGATGTGGCTTTCCTCCCTTGTGCTGCTTCCTTCCCTCCTGCAACAGCTCACTTTGCTACAGCTCAACGCTACGCACCGTCTCAGCAAACAGCTGAACTCACCAGGGCAGTGAGGGGCTGAATAAGCTGGGGGTGAGCGCTGCTGCTGCAGCAGCTCACTGCTCCAGGTTCACGCTCCTGGTCCTGTGGAAGCTTTGCTGAGCCACTCCTGAACATCACCACGGGCAAGGTGCAGAGGTCCTGCCGCCAGGCACTCTGCACATGCTGTGTGCCCGAGTGACTTTTCCCTCCAGCAGCCTCAGAAAGACTTCCAGTCCCAGAGCAGTGTTTTCACCCATGCTCAGGATTTATACTGGCAACAAAAAGAGCTGCTCCTTCACCAGCAATGAGTTCTGTCCATTTCCGCCACACATCCTTCCCTCTGAGGTCAGTGCTGGCTTTGCAGGCCTGAGAAATGGCCCAGCATCACCCTGTCTCAGCCACACCAGTCACTGGGTGAGAACAGCCCATCGGGCATGTCCGTCCCGTCCCCCAGCTCCTCTCCTGTGGTCCTTGAGGTTATATCATTTGCATCATAACATTCATGCTATCAAACATGTCTTGACTTCTTGAGACATTTTAATACTTCCCGAGTTTGGCATTTATATATCCTGAGTTTCCTGTATGTCCTCTGCCCCATTTCCAGTGACAAAGCCACATTGCTCTTGACCAACCATTTCCCAGCTATCATATCCAGAATCTCTGCATCCATAACTGTGCCATCAAATACTCTTAGATAGTATGTACACTTCCCCTCCACTCCTGAACCCTCAGAAAGAACTCACCCAAATTACCCAGGTTGGCACCAGAAAAGGAGTTGGGGGGGGGGGGGGGGAGGGGATTGAGAGAGAGAGAAGGAAAAATCAGAACATCTTAGAATAAGAGATGTGTTTCTTTCTCCACCTCCATTTTCCAGCTCAGCCCAATACGTTTACACCACAAAAGCCAAATATGTCACTGTTTGGTTAGACTGACCTTAGCTTTCACGAAAAAGGCCGTCATGATGACTGCGTAAATGAAGAGGAATCCATCCAGTATGTAGCAGAGCCTGGGGTCCGTCAGTCCAAGAACTGTTATAGCATCTGCACAGAAAGACAAGGCCGTTTGTATCAGTGTGGCAGTGCTGCTTAGTACTTTGTAAAAACACAGCCAGTACAAGGCCAAGCCTGTCTGCTTGTGAAGGAGAGGGAAACCTGAGTGAAAGTCAGAGCATAAAGGAGCTTGGAAGGGACCAGCAGAGGTCCAAGCCCTTCTCTGAACAGGGTCCATCAGCCCAGGATGCCCAGGGAGCTCACCCAGCTGAGCCAGGGCACATCCAAGGGTGGAGGTACTCGCAGGTACTCCTGGGCACCTGCTCCGGGGTCGGACCTCTCAGCCAGCACAGGACATTTCCCCACACACAGAGCCCAGGCACAGAGAGCGAGCACGGGCTCTGTAGGGAGATAACCGAGGTCACACCGCAGGCACTGCAAGAAAGCCTTGCACAGAGAGAGCCTTTGCTGCCTGGGAAAACCCCACAGCATCTCCTGCAGGGGATCGCTTCTGGGGTTGTTTGGGGATTCCTTCATCAACTGAGAAGTGGGTGCATGGGAAAATACGTCAGCTCTCATTTCGGGGATGCTGGAGACATTTAAATGTGAGAGGGGAACTGTGGGCAGGAGGGATAGGCTTTTTACCCCAGATATCAGGATATGTTCATGAGCCACCCTGATTCGCTTTCTGATTGAGAGGTTTTAAACCTGAATTCTCTGCACAGGAACCTCAGCTAGCAGCCTCTTGTAGGATGTAGATTAAAAATAATAATAATAATAATTACTAGTGCCCTAATTGAGAGCTCAATAAAATTGTTACTCAGCAGATGTTGATGTTAATTTCCTTGTCCACGTTGCATGACATGCTTATACCCTGACTGCATCAATCCGAGCACAGTGATAGCGTTGGTTTTCAGCAGCTAGAACTGATTAAATTGCTCCTCTATCAGTAAACGTGTAGGAAGCTCAAATACGTAGCTGAAAAATAAAAACAATCCAGGTCAAGAAGTCTAAGTAAACACAGATCTAATATGCAGCTCCAGGAGCATCACCAAAGGAAAGGTTGTATTGCACAGGTATTAAAAAAAAATCACTTAAAAACGAATCCAAAGTGTGCTTTGTACAGAGAATTGGAGGGAGTTCAAAAGAGGAAGATGAGAATGATCAAGAACCTGTGAAACCCTTCTAGGAAGATAAATTGAAAAGAATTTGTATGATTCATCTCCTTCCTAAGGTGAACAAAGTATGGCAATTCTTATTAACCACATGTGATGGATAGTTGTTGAACCACTTAATGTACTACTTCAAGGTGCTCGGTTACTCCAGCGATGAGAGCAGGGCCATTCTGCATGCTGGGCTTTCTCCCCAGCCCATCAGGCCACGCTGAAGATTTCATTAAATTTGCAGATGCCATTCAGGCACTACACACTCAGCACTGTGAGGAAGTCTCCTCTGCAGAAATGAAGCTAACGACGGTGGTCTGTAGCACTGCTGAAGTATGTGATTTGTATAAAGCGTGACTGAAAATCCATGCCTGGAAACCCGGTAACGTAATTGTAAATTCTGAAGTAGATGATGATACAATCACTGCTCCCACTGAGAGGCTAACACAGCCAGATAAAGAGAAAACACATTTTCCAACCGCTAGATTTGTTTATGTGTCTGAACTAAGAGTCCATATTCAATTCTTTAAAATCGTATTTAGAGGCAAATCTATGGAAGTAAAATAAGATTAAGATCCCAGACTGTTTTCCTTCTTCCCTTCCTACTTCTATGGTTTTTAGAACAGGGTTCAAAGCACTCTATAAACAATAACTTCCACCACATTATTTTCAGGATTATCAAACCTCATACGCATGGAGTAAATGGAAACAGAGGGATTAAGTTATTTGCTTGACACCATGCATTAAACCAACAAACAAGCTGAGAATAGCTTCCTAGTTTTTCTTCTAAACAGTCGCAGGACAGCACTGTATGCCAGCACTGGTTCAACACAAAACAAGCCTGAATCCCGTTGGACATGGTCGCTAAAACGCAGCATTGGGCCCTGCAGCTGTACAGCCTCAGAGGCATTTGGCTTCTAGCAGACGTCCAGCTGCTTCCACACAGCACAGCAATTTGCCTCGGTGTGCCCTGCCCTCAAGCTGGATGCGTCCAGAAGCAGCTCAGGGCTGCTCAGCACTGCACCGAGACCTGAAATACAATATAAGGCACCCAAGAAGCCCAGCACTGAGATAGGAAGCCTAGTGATACCTCAGGTGCTGCTGAAGAAGCCTCTGGGGGATCCTGTCCCTGTTCCCGTACTGAGGCAGAGCACATTCATGCCATGATCTCAAGCTCCATGTTTCTCCAGGACTGATAACCTCCCCAGACCAGGAGGAGCTGTAGCAGGAGATGTAGAGGGGTACACAGGGGGAGTCAGGAGTGCAGGGTACTCAGCTGTAGCTCCGTGTCAGCTGTGCTTGTCCTTGGCTGACACTGTGCCTATGCTCATGGGCCTACACAGTTCTTATCTGAGGCAGCCTGGCCTCCAGGACCCTAGGTAATGGACTAAGCCTATTCAAAAAGGGAAATTCTGCTTGGCATAGTCTGGCTGTGATGGCACTGTAAAAGTATCTATTGAGACAATCTAACATTTAGAAACGAACCATGAAAATTAATTAGTTCAGATATCTTCGCCTTCCTTGATGTGCTTGATATCTGAGCTCTTTCAAATAAAAAGTACAAAGCCTTTTCTAAATAATAACCTTTGCAACAGCTTTTCGGATTAGAAAGTGCGAGAGAGAAAGATAAAAGATGTAGAGTGCATTGAAACAGAGCTCAGATTAGATACAAAGCACAACCAGCAAGTAGCAGTTAAGACAGTTAGCATCCATTCATGTGAACAGGATCAGTTCTGATTTTTAAAGCGCTAGAGGCGGTGTTACCACCCGCCAGTATGTGCACAGTGTGTGCAAAGCAGAGCCTGGTCCCTCATCAGCCTGAGCTGCGGTTTGGGGGGCTGAGGCCAAGGCTGCGCGGCTGCAGCGGGTGAGCTGCAGGAAGGTGCCGGGCGCTGCACGGAGCCCAGCCTGGGCGAGAGCTCCCACCCCAGCTCCCTCACGCAGCGCACAGCTCAAGTAACCAACGTTTGGCTGGCAGTTCCCTCTTTGTTAACTTTACAGTGCCCACACCACAAGTTGCACCACAGCTTTTCAGTTACCAGCGTTTTACCAGCCCAAGTTTCAGCAGACTAGTAAAGCACAGGAGGGTCTCAAGGCAAGGCGGCCAAGTACAGGCATGCGGCACAGCTTACAGCACGTCACAAACGTGCAGGCAGGAGAGTTGGGCTTTTAAAGGTTACCAACACTCAGTAATGGGTTATAAATGAAGGCTTTCATCTTTCTTCAACTTCACATGCAGCTATTTAAAGCTTTATTTAAAGAAAACCCGCTACCCTGTTGTGGCAGGCTGCTCCCCAAAGAGCCCTGAGCTGTGGGGCGAAGCTGGCGCCGATCCGAGAAACTCACAACCATGGTGCTTGGTTCATCCTGGTTCAATCCCATTGATTATATCCCAAAATGTTGTCTGAGGTGTGTGTTTCCAGACACACGCACCCCAGGACACACTTGTGTGTCTCTTTGCCAAAGCCCAGCCCCCGATCCCTGCTGAACCCATGAGGGCTGCCCGGGCTGCTGCGGGCCTGGGCCTGCAGAAGGGCCCTGACTGAACGCCTAGAAATCAGCCTCCTAGCGTTATGGAAGGTCACCCTGTTCATTAAGAATATCTCTCTACGTGTTCTGCATTTTATTTATTTCCATATTCTTGTTCATAGATATATAGGAATAAATAAACAAACCTGGGACAAGCTGAGACTGAAGAAGTGGAGGTCAAATACTCCTTCCCTCACAGAAGGAAGAGGATCTTCCATGCCACTGTTTGAGCACTTTGGTAAAAAAAAATCAGCGAGGAAACAACAGGAGGAGGAACAGGTCTGGGTTATGCCACGTGTGGTACATTACCAGGCCTGACACGCACGGTATCCAATTAACAGAAATGAGCAAAGGGAAAGGCATGGCCTACATCAAACCGAGCGCGTGAAATCAGGTGGCTTCTCCCTTTGCATGGAGACTAAAGATAAACCCATTGGCCATTACATTGTATCAGGATTACAGGGCTAATTAGCATTTGTTATGCAAACACTTTCAACACAAAACTTCCTCACTACCATGCCTGTTAAACTAAGTCACCTAATGAAGGCCAGCAGTCTCTTTTGGCAGGAGAATAGGATAACCCACCACAGGAAAATACCAGAGCTTGCTTCCTGAAGGACTACCAGGTTTGTCCTTTCATACCAGCTACTTTCCTTGGCAAAAGAATTAAAAGATGTTGATACTACTGTGTTTTTTTTTCCCTTCACTACCCGTCCTTTTAGCACTGAAGACGACTTTTGTGTTCTTCATCATGAAACACAGCATGGCCAAAGCACAGCTTGTGTCCACTAAATTCAACGTTATGGTTAGCCTCAGCTTTAAAGTCAAAGAGCAAGCCACTGATAGTATCAGGATCCATGTTATAGTTCCAGATTTTAGGCAGCCAGAATAAATTAAATTTAGAAAGATAAAAGGAAAACAGGAAAAAAAAAAAAAAAAAAAAAAAAAGTGTTTCAGGTCATTAATTTCCACTTTCTTATGCCACAAGATGTCAGTGGTATGGACACACCAGGTCAAGTTAAGATGTTTGAGGAACTTGGTAAGCCCTTCATACTTCTGCTAGGATCTCTTTCAGGGAGGCACTAGCATCAAGTTCAAATAGTGAAAGTTTCCTTTTGATTCATTTGGAAAGACTCACATTCAAAAGATGGAAAAGATTATAGTGACACAGCGGGCCAAACACTTTCTAGCACATGATGGAATAAGAAGTCCAAGGCACTGTAACAGGCGCAAGACAGGAAGATCTCCAACAGCTGATTTGTTGAAAGAGACCAAATGTGTCTAAAAAAAACAACAACCCAACAACAAGGGATCTGCCTTTTCAGTCTGAAGGCAAAGTTCAACATTTTACACGCTTTTAACAAGGCAATCTTTCTGCCCTCGGAACCTTTCCAGAGCCTTGTCAGAAACAGAAGGGAGGGGAGCGCGTTGCTCATCTCTGGAAGGGGACTCCTCGCTTCATCAAAACAGTCAGTCATTCTCAGAAAAAGCAGCTGCTTTCACTTCTCGCTTTTGCAAGGACTTGGTGCAAAGGGCTTTCCTGGAGCAAACCGTGTGATGCCTCCTAGAGACAGCAAACCGTGTACAGCGATTGCAGAACCCAGATACCCAACAAGCTCAGGTAACAGATACAAGCTGTGTAGCTCTTTCAGCTTTTGTAGGGTTTTTAGGTTAGACATGTTCTTTTATGAGACCCTTATTTATCAGGGATAGCAGAAGTTCAATCTAGCTTACCCAAAAGATGTTTCCCGCTGTAAATTTTCTATTGTCTAATCCAATCTTGTGTTAAGTGCCCCGAGAGGCAAGACTTACCACTCAGATGGCTGTTTCTACCTTGCTTAATCCTTCCCTTACTGATTTCTGCCTGGATATCCCACAACGTAACTCACTCCAGCCTGACTTTCTATTAGGTAGCCTTGTTGCCGCTGTAGTGGCCTCTCTTTTAGAGCTCAGATCTAAAACCATTATGGAGCACTACTTAAAATAATTCAATCTACACACCTTGGCTCAGTGGGAATCCCAAAGAGTCTATATGTAGCAAGGTTGAAGGCAGAGACACTAAATCAGGCAACAAGATGCTCTTGATCACACTCAGATACATTTCTTTGCTCAGGGAGCACCTCATGGACGCAGTAGAGGCTCCCCTAACAGTTCAAAGTAGGACTTAAAAGTTAGACTTTACAAAAAGCAGGGGAAGCACGAGTACATTAAACAGCTTGCAGCTAGCACATTGCCAATGGCTCCAGGAATCAAATATATCGATAATATGAAGAACGGCTCCCAGTTGGGAGATTCATAAGGCACCCCCCGCTCCCTGTTATCCCAATTTCAGACTTCCAAAATTCATTAAACTTACATTAACTATCATTACTGTCAGTGAGTGGCTTTCTACCAGCTGGACAATAAACGAATAGAAATAGCTGTACACAAAATATTCAGCCAGTCAGCAAGTGCAGACTCATCTGCACACCTTTCTTGTCTCAGTGCTAATTCAGGGAAGGGCTTCTCTGATTTCACAGCTCGTGTCAGACTCAGTGCAGAGATGCACAAACAAAACAAGAGATTTAACGGGACTGGTTTGTCTCTGGCTGAGCTCAAATCCAACTCTCTTGATCAGCTTCAAGCAGAGGAGAAAAGAAGGGAACTTTTCCATCACAACACACCAGATTGGAGGTTTGAGGTACCGGAATGAAACCAGCTTTTCTTTCCTTTCCCTTCTCAAGGATTAATTTCCATCTGAGCTCACTGACAGCACAAGATCCAACTCATGCCAACAGAGCAAGTGACAGGAAGGACACCAAACCCCTGATAACAAAAACCATCTGCTTTTTTCAGTTAAGCTTATAGCAGCATTTTGCAAAACCCAGGTGGCTGTCATCCACAGCTTTCAACACTGCAGAAAGTTTGTAAGATTTGCTTTAGGACATCCAGCAGGACAACTGGGGGAAGGCAGTCTTAAGACTTGCGAAGTCTCAAGATGTTTTCACCACAGTCCCTGTATAGACCTCCACTTGCAAAAAGGCTTCTGAGTTGCTGAAGGTGTAGAAATTACTAGCAAAGCTTGGTGACAGGCAGAGAAATAGTTAAGTCATCTTACAGAGGCAGTGCTGGCACTGGGTTATGGGGCAGGAAGGAGGTTATACCAGCCCCAACGGCTGAGGCTCCATACTTTGCAGCCACACACCTCGGGGCGGGAGAGGTTTCAGCGGAGGCCTTGCCATCGCACTCAGCCCCCTGCTACTGACCCACTTAACAAAGAGCCATTTGTGTCACGTCCTGCCTCTGTGAGAAGATGCAGACAACATACATGCAACAGTGGTTATGTACAGGGTAAAAAGCAAGGTTGTTTATTTAGTTAAATATTGACTCCATGAATATTCTTTTTTTGGCATTGCTTGCCAAAATTCAGCCCCTTTTCTCTGGAAACAACGCTGAACAGTAAGCATTTCAGGGGTCTTATAACAAAGAGCCAATGGAATAGCAACCACAAAATGCAGACATCGCAACAAATCATGTCTGGGTCCTCAGCACAGAGCCCTTCACTAAAGGGTCTCAGGACAATGGCAAATACTAACTCCATAACGCCTTCCAAATTCCCCTTTGGAAAAGAAGGTATCACTTCGTCTTCCCTCTCTGAAGTGTTTTTCCTCTAATTCGGATGCATTCACATTTTAATAGCACATAGCAGCTACACATTTAAAGCATTACGGCAAAGTAAAACACTGCTGAAGGGAACAGGCATGAGTCACGGACCGACTAGCGGGGCACAAAGCATGGCTTTATGACCCCATTAACACTTAGCTGGTGAGGTCTGCACTCTGCTGCCAAGTGATATCATTGTGGTTAAGCCTCCCATCACTACGTTTTGTTATAATACATCCTAGGGAGTTTACCTAATTATAGAATACCTTATTTCAGCTTGCATTACAGCATAAAACAAACAAACAAACAAACAAACAAACCAACTGTATTTTGAGATATAGCTCTTCATACATAAGTAGGAAATAGCAAATCTGAAGAGAATATATAGAGATTTCGACTGAATTAAGGACTGTTAAAAAGCAACACATTTCTGTGTGGAAAAAACACCTTAAGCAATGCCTTTATTTTGCCATCCCTAAGATAAGGATAACAAAGGTAATATTGTAACTGTCAGAAGTGTTGAAGCGTTCTCAAACACTACAAGTTTTTATCTTCTTAATCACATCTCTACAGAGAGAGAAAATCATGGAAAAAACACAAGAAGCAAAAAAAAAAAAAAAAAAAGTATCCCTAAACTCTCATAAAAAAAAAAAATCCCGTATGTTTACAATAAGTTTAAACCTTTCTACCTCAGTATTTGTGACTGAAACCTAAGAAACTATCACGCTTTACCCATGTCTACCATGCATGCAACTAATAGCTTAGGGATATGGTTTAGTAGCTTAGGGATATGGTTTAGTGGGGACTGTTAGCGTTAGGTCAGAGGTTGGACTCGATGATCTTGAGGTCTCTTCCAGCCTAGAAATTCTGTGATTCTGTAATATTAAAACTTATCAGGTTAATTCTAGTATCCAATATATTCATTAAAGTATATCTCTATTTCACCTCTAATAAACAATTGTGTTAGCAGAGGTGTTTGTTAGCCACCAGGCTGCTTCTGTAAATATTAAATAAGGAATAGATACCTATTCTGGCGGTTCATTTCTATTGTGTTAACTGTATTTCTTTTTCCAATTGTTTGTTGGTCATAACAAATTCTGTGCTGAAATTGAGTATGATTGCTTCCAATCAAAGCTATCTAAAAATTAGCAACAACACCAAATTTACAAACATAATGGTGCAGAATTAGGAAAAAATTAAATCAGAATTGCTATTGTTGAAGATTAATACAGATAATAATAATTATTATTATTTAAACAAATTGTTCAGCTTTGTAGGCTTTCTGTAAAAGCATTCATATGTTGCAGTTTTAATTTTTTCAATGTTATCTGTTGCTGACAGTGCAGGTGTACACACTGTATTTAGGCTTACCTCACAGACCTATTAAAAACATGAAAACCTTTTCCAAAAGAGGCTCAACTTCAGAGACCACTTACTAGCAGTGATTACAGACAATGTTGCACAAAGCTGTAGCGATCCATAGCAAAGCTGTGGGTCAAGCTTCTCTGAAAAGCATAGGCCAAATTCTGCATTCCCTCTGTCCAGGAAATCTCCGTTGATCCCTGCAAGCATTTCATGGCAAAACAACCAGTTCATGTTTGCTATGTTGAAAAAAGAATGGGATGATGACAGGAATGCTCTTTACCGCAGTTTACCCTGTAAAGTTCTTGAATGTATTGGCTTCAGAAGGGCAGAAAATATCTGAAAATGTAATGCATTGGGATTATTACAGTTGGTTGTTTTTTAAAGGAAAAAAAAATGCAACATTTTACAGTAACAGTCAAGCTACCAGAGTGAGTACTAGAATTTAGCATCAGCCCACCAAAACAAACATGTCGGGATCTACTATTTTTATACCGTGAAGCATATAGGATAATAGTAATGGGATTTCAGGAGTTGATCTGTATTTGCATTAAACCAAGAACAAGCTGAACTATAGACATAAGAAGTCAGCAGAAACGGGGCAGGGGGAAACTAATGAAATGACACACCATATTAATTTACAAATAATCTCTGCTTCACCCCTTTCCCCTGGTTTTAGTCCTACTCTAGAAAAAATACCTGTCCAGCATCCGTGAACGTGCCTTAAGCCATCTCCTGCCCTTCACCTAACTCCAGCTGGGCCCAGAAGGGCTGCTTGGCATGGATCTCCAGCCACCACAACCAAGCAGGTCCCTGCTGAGCTCATGCGGCCGCCACACAGGTACTGAGAGGAATTTCTCCCTCTGTCCAGCTGCCCGCAGTCCTCACACAACCTGAAGAAACCTAGTTGTCTGTTGGCACCAACTCCTCTTAAATTTGGTGGAAACAGCCAATTGATAAAGACAGAGATTGCATGAGGTTGACCTCAGTAGGAAACAGCTTCTAAGAAGGCGCACACTGCTGTAAGCTACATTGCTGGTCTTATTTGTTAAGTGCAGTACGGGCACATTTACACTTTGTAAAGCATGTAGAAAGAAAGGATCCCTGCTCTGAAGAGCTCTCTGCCTCATCCATGTACATCAGTATGAGCAACAACTGTTGGTACCTGGAAGGGTGAGCTATCATCTGTGATCTAAGCTAACTTCACCTACCTAATTTACCCTGTTAGTTTTCCATTGCAGCTTTTCAGGAAAAGATAGTTTTCCAGAAACCCTGCCTAGTTTATGACTAGATTTTGGGTTTATGTTTTGTTTTTCCTGGAGGAATGTCCTAGCTGTTTGTGGAGCATCTAGGTTCCTCATATTTGTTCTTTGTGTCTTAATGCAGAGGAAAAGCTCTCAGCCAGTGACTGTACCAGATGTAGTTTACAGAACAACGCTGTTCAAACCTTATAGTTTTCTGAAAACTCATACACTTTTCTGAAACAGCCACCTAAGATGGGATATCATCTTTACTCTCATTTTGTAAGTGTTGAATTATGCATTACACTATCACTGTACCAATACAAATGCTTGCTGATCTCATGAAACATGTTTTTTTTTAAAGGTCTTTCAAGCTGCTTCTAAAATGGATGAAAAATTTCACATTTTATTTACTTTAAACACCCCCTCTCTCCCCACAAAAAATCTTATCAGGAAACCTCTGAGATAAACTGGCAGATAAAAAGGCTGCCTGGAAACAGCATGCTTGCTTTCTGTGTGCAACCGAGATGGAATTAGTGTAAATTTCCTTTGCACTCTATCTCAATTTTTCATAATACTCAGAGTTTAATTAAGCTTTAGTCAAAGCACAGCACTGGAAAGGGCAGTTACAGAGCTGTTGGAAGGGGTGTAAGACTGCCCAGTGCTCAAATGCCCACAGGTGATAAATTTTCTACTAAACATGAAAAGGCTCCTTAGCATTATATTTGCTTTGGCAATGTACTGTCTATGAAAATCGTTCTGCTGCTATTACCCATTAAAATTTCTTCCTGCCACAGAGCTGTTTGCTATATATTATTGTATAAGCTGTATGCTATATATGTTGTACTACTTAAAATATATAACCCAAAGGTAGGCTGTCCAGGTAAAGCACTGGCTTGTATAAAACAAGAGTATTCTCCCTTAATTATTTTATTTTGAGATTGGCTGTGACTAATCTGTCCTTAGTGTATATTCCCTATTTGATACAGAGGGAGAGAGAAGGTGCTAGGCACAAACACTACGCTGAGCTGTTATGCAGTAGCCTCATTTGTGCCTCTGGGAGTTTCTTGTATATTATACGATGGAATGAATCCCATGAAGTAAAGGTGTTATTGCACTGAATTAGCTGTTGAATGTGCATTAATTTTTTCAACCTATTTAATGAAAACTGTTTGAAGAAGCTACCCTGTTTTTAGAGGGAAAATATTAGGAGTACAGCTATCCAAACTGTTGGCACTTAGGAGGATCATATTCAGGTTTATCACATCCAAATGGAAGAAGAAACATGAGTGAATGTAAATTAATGGCCCAGTTCTCTTCCCACTAAAGACCAGATTCTGTCATGGGGTCAATTCACTCTCCACACCATTAATTTCAACGGAAGTTAACACAGGCCATTTAACTCGGTGAGAGTAGGTTTAATCCCAAAGCAGACGTGTACGTGCCTTCAAGGACATACAAGAAACGTGCAGTGATAAGCAAAAATAATGAAAAGAGACGCAGATGTTTATTTCTAACACCATATTCATCATACAAGAATCTACTTACTGTAACTAGTTTACATTTGGGAAGCTATGATGCTATGATATTGTTTCTGGAAAATATTAAACGTTTCATTAGTCTTTTCTTTAGGATTTCAGTATTCTGCCCTGCTTTCAGACTAAATTCAAAATTTGTTCTTCTGCAATTCATTTTCACACGCCTGCTCATCAGAGGTCAGCAAAAAAGAGTCGTCTCTAAAGTTCTCACTTTAAACAACATAACTTTTATATTATATGTATTTTATACTTTTATGCATCAAGAAAAAAATTGCAATGGTTTGGCCAAAGTCCATTACAAGAGCTACATTAGTGCAATTTATTATAAGGCAAAAGAAGCAGGAAAGAACAGATGGCTTAATTCATTGCAGGGGACCAAATACATGTATCTAACTCTCCAAACAACTTTTTTGAGGAGGAGCACAGCATATGCACAGGATACAAAGATGGAGATACAGATGAGAGAAAAGCCCATGTGAATCAAGCAAAAACAACTCTGGGTTTGCTACTTGGGAGCTAATCGCTCTGTTCGATGTTTAGACTATAAAATTGACATTAAAAATGATGGGGAAAAATTCACCAGGTATTTGTCCGTTTAATCAATTTGCAGCATAGACTCGAGACAGAGCCACTAGCCAACACAATTCACATAGCCACCTGAAATTTCTAGAATACGATTGCAACCACTGTCCCATTGTATTTTTGTATCTCAAACACGTACATATCTAAGCTATATCTATAAATGTCAATGAGAAAACATTGTTTTAAATCAAAGACTAGAAAACACCGTGAAGAAAATTTTACCATAAAAATAATAGGCAGAACTGCATAGACCGAAAACAATTTTATTTTACCAAACTAACACTGTAAACCTCTTAAAGCTGAATTTTCCTCCTACAAGCTTCATTCTCCTCCAGTACCCCACTGCCATGCATCTCAGTGTCGTAACTTTATGATCAAAATAGGTGAAGTGTCTCAAAAAAGTCATACCGATTGGGAAAGAAAAGGCATCTGGTCAGGTATTTTATTACTATGCTGACAATCTGGGATGTGAACCGTACAGTTTTAAGACAATTTCCCAGCTTGGAAGCAATATTCCTTCTTTCTTCTCTATCACATTTCTGGCACTATTATAAGATTGGAACATATAAAGCAAAAAAATCTTAACAAATCCCAGGCCAAATTATTAAGTACTCTATAGGAACAGTAAGCAGATGACAGTTTTACAGTGGGATTTATAAGCTACGTAACGCTAAGTAAAGTACCATACTGAATATCCTGCTTCACCTAAAATTCTCAGCTGACTATGGCTTAGAAATATCCCCTAGATAGGCTGCTCAGAGCATAGCATTTCTTCAGCTTTTAAGAGATTACATTAATTTTGCTGAGGGTTATGCTCTCCGCTGAATAACCCAATAGCAGATATCATGCAGGATTAGAGTTCATGCACAACCAATTTGTAATTCAAGGCATAACTGAGTAATTAAGATAAAAAGAATCTTATTTCAGACTTAGTTGCACTTTCTGTTTTTTATGCAGTGTCAGTAAGTTACATTTTAAAAACAAAAGAAATTCTGCTATTTGAATGTTTCTCGGCAGATTACTGCAATTACAGTGAACGGATTACATTTGTCCATACAGACTTGCTTCTAATCAAGATCGCGCTCCTCTTCTGCGACTGCCTTCTGCAAACTCAGGGCAGACGAACGATCAGGTTCTACAAGTATGCAAGCAATTTAAATTTCACCATCCATGCAGTTGCCTGTAAGTGCTGAAATCAGCAATAAAATTGCTAATCAAAGTTATGAACACCTGGGGGGAAAACTGTAAACTCATTTCCCTTCCAGAAACCCCGACTGACTCTTCTAATTAGAATGTTTTGTGCTTATTCTAGTGTGCCTGATGACGCCACCATTTTCATGGAAAAAATGCATCGCTGTTTTAATTTCAATAATTACTCATTTCCAACTAATAGAGGAAGATTTTTGTATATATATATATATATACACATATATATGTATATGTATATATTTGTCAGTCAGGAATAATATTTTATTTTTATTATTGAGCAGAAATATAAAAGTGAAGAAAAGCCTGCTCAGTGTTCTGCTTGCAGTGTTACAGCAAATTTGGCATTACTCTCTCAGTCATTTGCAGCTGAGCTCCTCAAACCACAGATGCACGCTCCAAGTCAAAAGAGAAGAATCCTAGCACCTTCAGAAAAGCCATGGGAGTTTATTTTAAGATGTAGTTTATAACTTGCTAGGTGACACAGGAATGGAAACCTATAGAACACGCATTGGCGATTGCAATGTTTTAAAATTAGAATGATCTTGCTCAAACAATTAACACACAAGCTTCCAAAATCCTTGTCAAAAGGCCATGAAAGTATACTTTATGCAGAAAATTTTCATGGTGAAACAGGACAGAAAGCCATAAAACTGACCTCATTAAATTATTTTCCATAGTTACTTGCAGACTGTTCAATGATCCTCCTGTTCTTTCAAATTACTCTGTGCTGTAAAAAGTTAGACAAAATTGGACTCCTAAGCATGGAAACACCTGCAGTTGAACAATATTCTCAGTGCTGATCAGGACAGTTCAGAAAGGAACACAAACAGCCGTAAAATCAGCCTGGGGCACAGTTTTGTGTTTGCTGTTCCCCCTGAGGGCACTGTCTGCCAGACATTTCCCAGGCTGAGTCTATAAAGTTATTATTAAAATAAGTTATGTGGAAAATGACTACATTATTATCCTTTTAGACAGGATCAAAACTATGAATTAAGTCAAAATTGTGATACCTATCCAGCTCGCTCACCTCTGTTACAGCTTTCCTTCCTGAGCACTAATCTTTTTTTTTTTTTTTTTTTTTTAAATCGGATTTCATACTTCTCCCTGTAGATATAGTACAGCTACTCTTTGCTCTCCTGTTACACACTAGATACGCTGCACTTTGATCAGAAGGGATCAGATCAGTGTTTCCATGTGGGCCATACAAATCAGAGCTCGACACGATGCTATCAGAAAGCCAAATGCGTTTTCTTGCTCCAGCCCCTTGCTGCTCCATCCCAGCACAACCCCAGAAAATCCTCCACCGTGTCCAGTGGAGAGAAGCTCCTCCCGGCGTGCCGCACCACACCAGCATCAGGCTGGCTGTGCCACTTGGGGAACACCTAGAGAACTTGGTTTCCCAGCCAACTGCTGGAGCTTTTTCTGTTTGCTTTCTCCTGCCAATAGGCAGGAAATGGGGTCAGTGGGGGCTGGCTCCCTGCATCTGCTCACCTCCACCGCCATGCAGCCTGCTGCGCTGCATGCTGCTCCCACAGCATAAGCTCGCTTCTTCTTTTAGAAAGCTCCATCCTCTTTGTCTCTTGGGATAGATTTATACCATTAAGGTCAAGTTTATTTTTTCTATTCCACTTCTCCAACCTTTCTTCCTTGTTCAAGACCACTGATTTCTGGCAGCCTGAGTGATAATCCCAAAAATCAGTTGTGGAGCTGACTGTGAAAGAGCTCAAACACCCGTTTCACACACATTTTCTCCCATCCTCTTAGAGGCTCACAAGGGGCCACCTTCACTTATCAGACAGCAATCTCAGTATCCCTGCCCACTAAGCCCCTTTCACCTCTAACTGTGGCGGCTGAGCGGGACTCACGGTCCCTCACTCATGCACACCCCAGCCCCTTTGAAGCCTCGGAGCGAGACATTACGCTTCCCTGAGACTGATACAAATCTACCCCCTACACACCCGCCCCAGCAAACACACATCTGAGACTTTTGTTAGCAAAGACAGGCAATACCAGGTGCATCTGAGAAAGCACTTGCTCAAGGTTGCTGAAGGCTGCTGTAACCAAGCTAGAAATTGTTGCCTCAAATAAAGCCAGTGTAGGAGAGCTCTTTGTGATTTCAGGGCTCTTCAATCTCTCTTTTTATATGAGGGAACACAGAAAGAAGTGCTTGTCTAGAACAGGGCAACACCAACATTGTGTTTTCCTCAAGTCTGAGGCACAGACATCCTTTGCCCAAATCCACGACTTGAAGCAGATTGGATCCAGCAAGCAGCCCCGGGAGAAAAGCTGTAAGTTATCTGACGGCTCACCCCTCTGAATCAGCAAGAACTTGTGATCTACACCTCACCTCTGATGGGTGCCAGACACTGGAGAAAGACTGCACAGCTTTCCAACCAAATTAACACAGGTGTAGCACCAGCTCCACTACAGAGCGTGGCACAGCATACACAGGGACTGGTTTTCCTTTGAAGTACCTGGCTCCAAAGGAAGCCCTTTCAACACCCTGAAGGCAATACATATATGACGCAATCTTACACACCAACGCTTTTTTTTTTTTTTTTTTTTTAAACAGCACGATGGTGACAGTGAGGGGTTGGTTGTTTGCTTGCAAAACATGGCTGTCTCGGCAGGAGTTGTTGCGTTTGTCCATGAAATGAGCTATCCCTGGAGAGCTCCACAGAGGGAAGTGGAAGCAATGCTCTGACATCCAACATCATGGACTCTGCTGCCTGAGCCGAGGAAATCAGCTCTCAGCAGCTCCTGGGAGACTGGGAAAGAAACCCATGCTAAATGGTGCTGCGCTGCACAGCCGGGCGCAGGGTGCAGCAGGGCAGCCCCTGCGCAAATGCTACCTGAAAGGCTAAGGCAGAAAGGGAAGGCCACGGGGCTCCACTTGCTCTGCTTTGCTTTGTTTTTTTTTTCTGCAAGGCAAATTATAGATCTCGTCAGAAGGCAGCTTTGACTCTGGAACTGAAAAATGAAATTGCCAGAGGGAAAAACAAATTCATATCCGCAAAGAGTAACCACCAATACACAAATTCTCTCTCCCTCTCTTTCATAAGAGGCACCCAGAATAGAAGCATGAGTTTTCTGAATGTTTCTTGCCAACTCCCACTCCTTGAGAATGAGCAACTGGAAAGTTTCAGTCTGAATAACTGACTTTAAGAGATTTAGGGAAAAATAAGTCAAGTTACTATATCAAAGGGCAAGAAAGCCCTGGTTGTGCTCTCGGGAACATACAGTATTGGCTTCCATGAGCAAGCAACAATTGGTAAGATGCAGAAATGCAACATGGCATCCTACATACATTTCATGCACTGTCATTTAGAAGTCAGAATAAACATCAAGAAGGTTAAATTATTGTCTTATGAAGCTAGGCCGTAACTTTCTCATAGAAATGCAGGTAACCGCAAAATGTAATGCTGCGCGTAGAGCTGTGCTGCTTTAGAACTGCAGGTCCTAGCTGCAATTAGAAATGCAGAGGCATCACACAACATTTGTAAGAAAGTGTTTGAAGGTCTTTTGCATGATCAAAAAGATTAAGCCACCTAAATGCAAACATGTGGCAGATTTTAAATAATCCAGATAAAAACCTATACCGTACTTTTGACAAATGTCTGCAATGCAACAACGTCTTTCGCTTTCCCCATTCCTTTGCATTTATGTAGCCTCAGAGCATTCTGCTCCTGGAACTACGGGTAAGTTAGTGACAGCTGTATGGAAAGAAATACAGAGTTATATAATAGATTCTCCTCTGACACCATCTTCCAAAACTGTAGGACTTGGTTAAATCAATGATCCTATCCAGTGTAGGTGAGCTCCTCGAACATTTTGGTTCATCCATTGCCATTTTCCTTTCACATATGTGCAACATGATTGCATCTGTGCATGTGCACATCGAGAGAGATGTCTGCGTGCCCCAGCCATTCCTCCTCATTTCCATGGTGGGTTACAGAACGGAGCGAGGAGGATGCTCAGCAGCACAAACCACTGTAGTAAGAGCAGAGACCTTCAGCCAGGCAGACACACACACAAGGGGAAGAAAAGCTCAGTGAGGAAGGGAGGCACCTGCCCTGTTTTGCCTTGCTGCAGGAAAGCCTCCCTGCCTTCGCCCCCCTCCAGTCCCCCCCCGCCGAGCAGGAGGGTGCCGGGGACCGCAGCACGGAGGAAGTTGCACCACCTTTGAAATGAGTCTCAGCGCTGTGCTCCCACCTCCAGAGTGGTTTCCTTCTGCAGGGTCGCTTCCCTCTGCTCCAGTCCCTGACTGGCGTGAAACCACCTCCATGGGCTGCTGCTGCGTTCTTGTACATCAGTGTCTGGCAGGAGAGCAGTGGAAGGAGTTTGGGGAGTGGTGATAAAAAGGTGGATAGCAGCAAGAGAAAGCGTCAGAAAAAGCAGCTACAGAGCAGAAGGGTGAGCCGCTTTAAGCAGATCCAACAAAAGCAGATGATAATGTAATTTCCACTTGAGTGGAGAGGGGCCTGCAGATTCATTTATAATTTGCCTCCTGTATTTAAAGGAAGAGACCTAAGCACTATGAACAAAACAGTGGAAAATTAAACTTCATCTGCACAGCATTTCTGTCCTGTCGTTGCAGCCGTGATGCCTTCCACCAGCGGACAAGCACCCTGAAGCATGCCCGTATCACCAGAGGGCAGCTCAGCCCAGGGCACACTGCAAGGACCCCACCACACAGAGGGGCTGGGCTGCTCCCCCTGGCCAAAATCAGACATTTGCTGGCAGAACAATAGAAGTTTTCTTGCCTACAGTCCAGGCTTTGCTGGTACTCCTAGAGGAGCTGCCACGCTGTATGAAGGACAACGCTATTGCTTAAAACAACATGCACGTGCTGGTACTGGCACCTGTGTGCTAGCCCTGTTTAATCTACTATTAAACATTTTAACACTGGTACTTATATAACTATAAGCAAGCAAAAATGACAGAAATTCCATTCATAACTTCTTTCATGACAGGAAAAGATTAGCATCCTCTGTTTTCTTCCTAACCAGTCTTTGCCATCCATGCTCTCAAGTTTTTCCTGGCATTGAAAAATTTATGTATAAACGTATACATAAGCACACATGTATATACACACACACTCTTATGTACTTTCCTGAAGAAAAAAGTTTAAAAAGTGAGCAATCACATGAACCATGGCAGCCAAGGCTCGAAGAAAAAAAATACCACTTTTTTGAGACTTGTGACAACATTGAGGATTTAATGAGAGGTCAGAAATTTATTCTTCAGAGGTTAAAAAAAAAAAGATCAGGTCAGCAAATTAAGTCAGCAGACTGTATCTTGGGCTACTAGAGAGACTGTGTGGTGCTTTACAACAAGTCGCCTTTAATATCTTAACTGCATGGAGAAAAGACCTATAAACTCAGCTGTTTTCTTTCTTCCCAGAGTTTATCATCACATTGCTGGTTGTGTAGCTGTTAAGCCTGATCACTGCAGCCACGGACGCTGACAAGTTAATCAATAAGCTGAAACCAAAGCCTCAGCGGGAGATCATGCTGCGTCTCTCCTTTAAAATACTGCCCTAATCTAGCCCAAAGCTGCCTTGTCAGTTGGTGGATGCTCAGACACTGAAAGCTGCTCACAGGGCACCCGAGAAGGAGAAGATGAATTGCACAGACCATATAACGTACCGCCTGCTAGCGCTTGTAACGGAGAGGGCTAACTTGTTAACAGGGGAGCGGACAAAAAGTACTTGATGATATCAGGTTGTATTTAAAAACTTATTTGCACTTTATTCCTCCGCTCACTTTTGATCTTCAGCTGTTAGCACATACTATATTGTACTCGGTATTTATACCACTCTACTACTAGACCATTTTTCTTGCAGAAATAAATCACCGAAGTTGATACCTGATCTGTTCATTTATGCTAAAAGAGAAGTAACTGCCCAGGATCCAGATTACGTCCTCCCTGAAGCAGCAAACTCAGCTGCCTTCACTTCTAAACGTGAGCTGCTGCGCTCATTGCTCTCTTTAATGTTCTTTTCAGCTTTACAATGAACCTGATAACTCAGCCAAAAAAAAGCTGATTTTGCCCCGGTCCACTTCAAGGAAAACGGTGTGTGTGCCTCTAGTGATGGAAAAATCTAACCTTCTGGTGCCTGAGACTGTTAGCTGAGTTTGCATGATGAAAAATTCAAGCTACGTTCATTAAAGTGCTATAAACAAAAATTATTTTTCATTGCTAATGCCACAGTTGCTTTTGTTTGAAGAACCAAGATGTTCTGGCATGAGAAAAAGTGGCAAAAAGACTGTTTTAATGCTTCATGCTGCATACTTGCATACATGTAAGTATCACAATCGCGCTAAGAAAAAACAGTTTAGTCTTTGCTTAAATGTTCATAGAGCACAACAAAGCTCAGAGTGCCAGTTTTATGGAGATTACAACTTATACACATTCTCATTCTGTAAAATTAGAACCAAAATATTTGGGTCATTACCACTTTTGGTTTGGTTTCCTTACATATCAGATGTAGAAATAAAATCATACATCTTTCCATGTAGTATATCATTTTTAATAGTCTTTATTATTATTATTATTACTATTATTTTTAAATATCAAACACCAAATCTTCTAAATCAAAGAACCTTCTGGCTGTGTCATAGGGACACTTTTGAAGAAAAAGAAAAAAAAAGAAAGAAAACAGATAGAAGATTTACAACTAACCCCAGAAAAGACTTAAGTCTAAATATTTTGGAATTTCTTGTTCTGGCATAACTCAGTAACACATCTTTGCTAAATTGATCTTTTATTACTATTATAATTCACTACAATTACGCATGAAACTTTTAACAGAATGAATTTTAAATTTACTCAACGTGGTTTCAGATCGAGAAATTTCAACCACTGAATGCCAAGATCATTTTGACTTAAAAAAAAATTTTTTGGCTTAGTCCACAATGACCTTCTCTGGGATGCAGGCCACCTTCATCTTTACTGCAGAGGCCTGTAAACACTAGCCTTTAATCAAAAGCACACACACGAGAGCCCTATCAGGCTGCAGACCTGGCCCAACTGGTTCACTGAAAAGGTCAAACCCATGGTTTCTGCGGCTCCCTTCCACCTGGCAAGCACCAGCTGAGCTGTGCACTACCATTTACGATAAAAGGCAGCAGCAGAGCCCACGGGAGTCAGCCTGACATGCGGAAACACAGGCATTCACAGAAGTTGCTGCCTTTCTGACTCTACGTGGGTTTTTCTTCTGCTTGTTTTTACTCTCGGCAGTGCCGCTACTACACATGTTCCATTGCCCAAGCTGCACCCCAGTCACAACCTGATGATGCTCTGACACTTGAAGATGTTTACTGAGCGGCTCTCACCGCCACGACTTTCTTCCATGCAAGTCTTAAAGCCAACCTGTTTGGCAGCATACCCCTTCTCGCTGCAGAAAAGCTTTCCGGCTCATCAGCATCTCTGAAAATTTCAGAGCGAAACCACAGGATGCAATGAGGGCAAGACATGACAGTGCAGGTGACCATTGCTAACCATTTGGCAGCTCCTCAAGCCATGCACACAGCCAGAGATTGTTCATGCTCTACAGAAGGGCAGAAGACATCTGTAGAGGCAGGCAGGCACAGTGCTGCTGGTGGGGTACAAGCAAATTCAGATAGGAAGCGGTGGAAAGAGTAGAGCGTCTGAGCTGCCCACCCGAGGTGCTTAAAAAAAAAAAAAAAGGCAGGATTATATAAGTAACTGGATTGCGTTCAAAAGCTTTAAGTAAATACAAACAAAATCACTTGCCAAAAGTATCACATATTGACAGTCCTGTAACAAACAGAACCAGCTAAAAGTGTTTTGCAAGGCTGAGTTCAGTCATGCTGGTATCGAGGCTGGGATTATGTCAATGTCAGGCACTCTGACAGAAAGCCAAGATACCACCTTTCACCCTGCTTCCAAGAGCCACGTTTTCCTGCAAACTTATTACACCTTCAGCCCTGAGAAGAAATACAGGAAGAAAAGAATCCCCCACGCTGGTTTTGACTAAGGGTCAGTCCTGCTCCCTCTGAATTAACAGTATGCCCTAGGAACAGGATCCAGCGTTGCTGTATTAATGGTACTTGACTGTTTCAGGTTTGGTACCATTAGTGAGCCCCTTTCTCTACGCATTAAGACACCTCAGAAGTAAACAAACGCTTGATGTGCACAATCAAAATCACTGGGGAGAAACACTGACTAAGGCACAGAAATCAAGGCTAAACATCATAGTAGGTTTGAACTGGGGGAAACACTAACAATTCACTTCCCCATAAGAAAAAAAAAAAAAAAAAAAACGGCAAACAATCATCTCCTCTGTATGCCAAGGCAGAAGAAAGACCATTCAAGCAACAAGCATGAGGTTTCTGACATACCTGGCTGACACCGATCTGAATGTCTCACCACTGAACAAACTGTGGTTAAACATACCAGGCACTGCAATACTTGCAGTCAATTCAAATAAGTTTAAAAAAAAAAAAAAAAAAGACATAACTTGATGCAGCAGTAGTTCCTTAACCATCATTAGAGTTGTTACAAGCTTTTTCTGAACTTCAGGTAACAATTTACATCTAATTCTTCCTCGTATTTATTACAGGAGAAAAGGGAAACCATGAGCTTCTCAGTTTACCGCCGTTTTGTTAATTATAAAGACATAATTTGCAGGGGAATATGTTAGCAATGTTCTGGGATTTCTCAGCAAAGATAAACGGGACTCATTGGATGCATCATTATAGATGTAACCCAAGAATGCCTTCCTATCATGCCATTCCAGAGCTGCACGAGCACTGTTTGTGCCCCGTTCTAGGATTACGAGGGACACACTTTAGCAGGCGAATTTCCCTGCTCATTTTGGCAGGCCGTTCCAGAACCTGAGCTGCTCTAAGGGACTCAAAAGCTCTAATTTCCATCTACAATTAATTTAATATTAATTTTACTCTAATTTGGTTAACTCCAATATATTTTTTAAAAATATAAATATATTAAAGTACAGTTCCCCATATCTTCTTTTAAATGGGAATGCCATATGAATAACAGATAACATGCCTACACTCTGTACTATTACATTTCATCTTATTTCTACCAGTCCATGAAACACTGTCTGATATTAGTCTGATTTTGTGTTGAAGACATGTTCCAGTCTTGCGTCATCAGCAGATTTTCTTCATATCCTCCTACTTTTCCTGGCTCTGTTATTAGCTATGATAATAATATCCAGATGAGTTAATAAAGACTCCCACTAATTATCTCTTTGGCCCCAATTTTCTTCTGCGGCATGTCTTACTAACAATTTCTGGCTAGTCACTTCACTGTGCTCTTTACAATACCCTTTTACAACTCCCTTCTCTGTTCCATGTAGCCCCATGAAAAATGATAACGATAAATCTACCATCCATTCATATGTGAGCATAAGCAATAATCCCTTATGCAGCAATCAGTTTAGTTACCCTCATAATCAACCTCTGGTAAAGCTGCTTTGCATTTTCTGTTACTTCATGTACACCTTACCTGTCCTTATGCTTTTTCCATAGAATTTACCCAGAGGCATTTCAACCCACTGTGATAAAAAACTAACCAACTTGTAATTGATCAGTGTTCTTCTGTTGCTAAAGTATTGGCAGCATGTTCTGTCATACGGAAAACTGACCCTGTAGTGGTTCAATCCCAATTTAAGTTGGCTAGTTAGTGAAGGAGTAGGAAGATTATTTACGGACAACCAATGCATGAGAAGCTGAAATATTTGAGGATTGAAAGTGTTAAAAAGGGAGAAAAGCAAGGAATGGCATGGACAGTTCAGATGGACAATGTAGATGTTTATCCAAACCTACGTGCTTACCTGCAAGAAAGACACTGCTATCACAGCTTAATGCTGTGAGCACAGTCTTTTATCAGATGACTCCAGGGTTCTCTCCTGGATTCTGTGCTCATCCCTATCTATGTAAGCAAAACTTTGGGAAGGTCATTTCTACCTTTGCCTTAGAGGTCACAATCAAAGAAGTGTTTGAATTGCATCTTTTCTCTGAAGCACAGCTTGGCTTCCCAGAATCATTTCTAACATGAAGAGGGTGATACAAAGGTAAGTTACTGGGCCATCAAATCTACAATTTTCCCCTTAATCTTCTGCTTTGCTGCTTATCCTCTGATCCACTAACTGATGCTTTCCCCTTTTGTTCCCACCTGGGCTGTCTCTGCAAGTAGTTTAACCTTTTACAGAATATTTGCCTCATTCCCTCCTCCCCTTTTTTTCATCTTTGCCTTCCTCCCCTTCCATATACATCTTACAAAAAAAACTCTGCAATTTTAAATCATCTGGTAAGAAATTACAATCAAAATGAGGCATCAGTGACCAAATAATCCCATGTTACCACAGAAGGCCCAATTCTGCATGACCATGCATATCCCCCTGTTCTTATTCATCTCAATGGAAGTTCCAGCCCCAAGCCCCTCAC
Source organism: Aythya marila (assembly GCF_965140915.1). Taxonomy (NCBI): domain Eukaryota; kingdom Metazoa; phylum Chordata; class Aves; order Anseriformes; family Anatidae; genus Aythya; species Aythya marila. Next base: position 110,760,223 of record NC_139042.1, read on the forward strand.
AGCATCAAGCTAAAAGATTCACCTGCCACCACCTTATACATAATTTAATGTTTGTCTGATGACATCCATTGTGTCTCAGAGCTCTCCTGCCTCCACCAATGTGAGGCAGGAGATGCTTCCCTTTTCTCTACAATCAGAGAAGGGAAACTTCACAGGACTCTATTCTGATCCCTCATTTATTTGGTCTTAGTGTGACTTAGCCATTGAGAGAAGGCTCTGAATTGAGGATCTAAAAACTGAAATTGAACTCAGACATGGAGCAGTCTCTTTCAAATCATGCAATTATTTTCACTCATATCAGTCCGTATGATGTATGGATTTATACTTCAAAGACTACTACATAAGGAACAGATTAGCGCCAATGATATGATTTGGTAGGAAAGGGGGAGGATAACAAAGAATAGAGAAAGAATAAAGGAAGGAAAAGGAAGGACTACAAATTCTTTGGAGTTATTCAGTTCTCCTTTGCTTCTTCCCTAATAGCTCTCATAAATTGTCTCCTGGTAAAAGAGAGGGAATGTAATGATTTTTCTTTGTACTTTGCTCTCCATGATCCCTCTGCAGGTACCCTGGACTTACTTTCTTGCTGGATGCCTGCACAGAAGCTATGTCCAACAGCATAAATTTGCCCTTTTCCTGGAGCCCCCAAGAGGTTTGTGTATTGTGGAGAAAGAAGGTACCAGCATCGTGCTGGAAACATAATGATACTGAGTGCTGCAACTGCAGAAGTGCATGACAGCTCAGCTCATGAGCAGCTCTAAAGCCTCTCTGCCCAGGCTGCTGTGCCATAACAGGGTCTGAATAAAGCTGGTACCCGACAGGAAAATATTAAGAAGTTCCTCAATTCTACTCTTTGCTGGTATGAGTCCTGTTGTTCAGAGCTCCCAGGGCTTTCCCCAGGGGAAAGATAAAAAAAAAAAAAAAAAAAAAAAAAAAAAAAAAAAAAAAAGTCAGATGACCAATGTTGCATTTCCATCTAAAAAAAAAGCCCTTCTTTTGATGGCCATCACCATAAAGACTTGCCCCAGACCACAGCTTTGTGATGCACGCTGTATTTTCTTGGAAAGCATTTATAAGATTAGAATACACCTCTTTTCAGCATGCAGAGTATTGAGATATCACCTCTTAAATGTTTCCTTTATCAATATGGGATTGGCAAAACTAGGAGGAAATCAGGAAACACCTCATAACAGGTTGTGTTATGTTAAAGCCTGGGTCACTGGGATTGCTCAGGATGATTGAGTCATCAGAAGCTATCCATTAGCAACAGTTGGTAGTTGCCAGCATGTAGGTGAGTTAGGTTATAAAAAATACGTGCTCACAATATCTCACACTTGAACATACTATGAAAATTCATTCAGCTTTAGTGTTTTACCTGTAGTAAGTTCTTCATGGGATGAAACAGTCTCCTGTAGGGTATTTATTCAAAATAACTCAAATACAGCCGTTTTATTTCCAGTGTCTGGGAGAGTATAACTAACTGATTATTCCTTTCTCCCTCAGCTTCCTAGGATCCATAGCTCTGCTATGTGTGTAGCTGGGCTTTTTACTTCAAGCCCCAAATTAATACTGTTAGCTTATTCCTTTATTTTTTGTTCTGTTCACTGCATTCTCTGATGCATTAACATCATCTGTCAGATAGTGTTTATATTTAAAAAAGAAAAAGGAAAAAAAAAAAAGAGCAAGACACTGTTTTGTCACTTCTCTGAAGCAGCCTAAAATAACATGGACACGGCTGATGTTTTTTGGTTGCTGATATACAATGTCATATCATTGTGGTCAGTCCAAAACCTTATCCAGCTAATATTCTTTGCAGTACAGTCTAACAACAGATGTTTAAGAAAGAATATAGGAAACCTGACACAGATGGAAAGATCTTTCCCTTATACATGTATATCCACTCAGCTTTTGACAATGGCTTGTTCAGGAAATTACTAATGTATATTTCATGAGCAAAGTCACGTATGAGGGTGAAGGCATTAACATAGCTATTCTTATCTGCACATGTCACAGCGCTTACTAAAAAAATGAATAAATCTGTATTTCCACTTAGCTGTAGGGTAAGTCAGAAGCAAAGCAGGTCAGATTCAAAACACTTCCAAGAGATAGGGAAATACTGTTTGGTGCCTTAACAATACAGAGACGGGATGAAGAAAAATAAGTTTACAATCCAGACAGAGTTAACACATTGAGAAGTAACATGGCAAAGTTAAAAATAAAAGGCATTTTGGAGGTATGCTGTTACAATGCAAGACTGATTATACCAGCTGGGTCTGCATCATCTTTTCTTACACATTTGCGTTTCTAAACAAAAACTGGCATAAGAATTATTAGTGAGTTTTGTTGAATATAGTCCAATTAAAACAGCAAAGCTTCCTAGCAAAAACAACTCCAAAAGCAGTTTGATGTGGGAGAAGGGAACAAGAACATAGAAAAAAAGATGGAAGACATAGGGTATATAGGAAGTAGGAGGTGATGAGAACTGCTATATAATTTCTTTTAAACGAACTCCTAATTCTGCAAAACACATTATCCTCCTGAGCTGCACACCCAGTAATTCATGTCCCCCTTTGTTTTCCCTTTCAGCTGAATCCCCAGCTCCTCGAATGAAGCTGTCACTTCAGCCAGCAGGTGCTTTCGTTCCCGCCTCCAACCTACAACAGTTATGACAAGAGATTAAGAAAAACAGCTACCCCGGGCAGCCCAAGCTGGTGTGTAATAAACGGTTTAACCCTGGATAAATCAAATGACAAGTGTGGGTGGCTTTGATTGAAATGACAAGGCAGTTTGTCACCCATTGTTCTGTCACAGAGATCGGCAGTACTAACATTTTCTGCTGAGTTGAGGGAAAAGCAGCCTGAAACTTGTGCGTTTTGGAGGCTCTGCACAAAAGACATTGAAAACAAAAGGGGTCAGCCTCAGCACTGAAATGCCTCTCTTGCCCTAAACAAGTCAGCAGTGGAAGAGACTTAGTTTCTAGGTTGCTCTTCCAAGAAACCACCACTGTCTTTGGAGATAAACAAACTAAAAACAAAACAAAACAAGAAACATCTTGATCTCTCTTGCTTTTAATTACCTGTAGACTTTGTCAGAGGTGCTCAGTTACTCCTTTACCATAAGGGCTGTGTTTTACTCATTGATGAGTGTTCAGTGCCATAAATCAACAGCAACTCAATTGCTGCTGTATATCATTAACTAATCTTGAGTGCCCCAGCTGGCTTGGATGACTGTTTCAGGTGTTACAGGTATACATCTTTAAATATAGCAACTGACCCCAAAAGACCGCATGCACCTCAGCCCTGCAAAGAGACATGTTTCTGTTTAATCTTAACTTCCTTTTGTGCATTAATTTCTGGAACGCATACAGTGGTACACAACCAGAAGCCAAATGAACACCTTACAGAGGCAGGTAAAGGGAACAGGCACAGAAAGAGGCATTGACTGTTTGAAACTCATGTGGCAAATCAGTCACAGCCCCCGATCCCAAAGCACTGCAAATGGAAAAGGAGTGTAACAGCTTCGGGTGACTCCCAGCAGCATGAGGGGCACAGTGGTTTTCCTTGATAAGAGGAATTAACATCACAACTTCAGACCCTGTGACATTACTGAACTTATTCATTGTAGGAATTTGAAGGCTGTGGCCTTACTGTGTTTTCGCTTTCTACACCCACACCAAGTCATCGTGAAAGCCCCTCTGGTTGTAGCCATTGCCTTAGGCTAGCACTTCTAATGGGGAAGACATTCAAAACATTTTCAGCCTCTGTGCCTGGAGAAAAATTCTGGTGGCTCTTCTGCCTCCCACTCTCCCCACTCCTTTTCAACACCTTGGAAAACCCCTGCTGTTTTAAATTTACATACCTCCGCAGTTACAGCTGCCAGCATTTTGGGTTAGTCAGATGTTCATCATCCTGCTCCTCTGCCAAGACCAGGAGCAGGCCCTGCTGAGGGTTTCCTACTCATCACTAATCCAAGGAGAGCTGGGTAGGCATAGACACACTGACCAGTCTCACAGCAAACCCCTGGGAACTTACAACCTTACTATTGCCCTTCAAACATATTTTGCTTGAAACAAACAGAAAATGCTTTTCTCTATTAAAACGTTGGCAAAAATGAGAGAATAAACCAAGGAAGTGAATTGATGCACTTTTTTTCCACTAAAGTCTTCAGCTTAACACAGCAGTTGCAGTATCGCCTTTTCAAAAGAAAAATAAAGTCAAAACAAAGATTTCCCTTCTGGCAGTAAAACAACAATCTTGTCATTTTTCTACAGAAGAGCGTGTCCGTGCTTTTGGTAGTCATTTCCATCTTGACCTTCTTCTAACATCAGCTGTTGATGTTCTGTTCTCTCAAGGAAAAGTCAACTTTGCTATTTCTGTCTTAGAGACAGTTGCCTAAGAAAAATACCATGGCCTTACTCTTGCAGTTTCCCATGCCATTAGTGTTCCCAGTAATAATTAGGGTAGTATCATAGAAAGATTCTACATTTTTGAAGTCCATTCTCAAATTTTATATCTGTTATTAGATGACTTCCCCCACCCCAACACCCTTTGTATCTAAACCTAAATGCTAACTGATGAATGTCATTGGCTCATCTCCATGTTTCTTTACTCTACAGACTTGTTCAAACGGACAAGTGTAACTTGACTTTTGCTTGTCCTCTTGCTCTTATCTTCTGCATGTACCCCAGACTCAAACTGACCCTCTAACAACTCTAGAAGAGCCAGTCTTCAATGCAGCTCCTACGACCAACCCATACACAATGTCAGACCTAAAGTTCACGTTTGACAGCCTGTGACAGAGATCAATAACAGGCATCCAAGAGTATAAGAACAAGATAATCTGAGTTTTAGGATCTTTCTGAACCACATAAACATATTAACTGATTTTTTGTTCTTTTATGATATAATACCTTTTAACTGCATAACCTTTCAGTATCCTGTTATGAAGCACTGAATAGAATTTAACCATATTCTATGTAATACCGGTAAGCTTGTGCAAAGGTTTCAAAGATGTCATTTCAACAAACCATACTGTTTTCCTCTCTAATCTTGGTATGAACCATTACTATTTTGAATTTTGCTAGCTCTCCTTCACTGAACTAGCTAGTGCAAATTGTCCCATGAGGCTCTTTGCTGTGTCTTTATATGCATTCTCCTTTCTCCTCCATGTCTCTTTCAGAAAGTTTGTTCTCTTCAAAATACCTTGCCCTTTTTTACATGCTGTTATTACTCCCCTCCCTTCCCTCCACCTTATTTTCCTTCTCCCTCTCTCAAATTCAAATCGGTTGATATAGAAAGATTCAGAGCAGTTTAACTTAGACACGGCGAGTTCTTGGCACTCCTGGGACACATTTAGGATTCTGCTATTTGGACTCTTAAAAACTTCAGTTAGTTTTGAAGTTTCATCCTTAATGCAAACCATCATAAATATTTGCACAAATTTAATTCTAACTTTGTTGATAGAACTTGCAGTGATCACTGGTGTTTCAGCCATGCTCTCCTGTTTTTCTACCTGTTATTTCTTGATACTGCTCATCCTGAGGTGCATCCCAGCTGTACCCAGTACAGCTCACTTCAGCCCAGTTGTACAGAAGGTCTGGCCTCTGCATGCTGGATGTGGCACTTATTTTCTGACAGTCAGGTTTTGCTTTGCCTGATGATCATTATTTATTTATTTATTTTGTTAAACTGGTGATAGCAGAGATATAGTATCTTACAATTCATCTACTACTTGCTTCAGAACTTCATTTATCTCCAGTCCTTTTTATTCTTGATGCAACAGCTTATACGGAGACACCTCTCTTATCTTAACACAGGTTTCTATTTATATTGCTGTTTTTGTTCATAAATAGCAACAAGAAACAACTTCCTCCTGCTTTGGCAGAAAACTCATAACCGAGGGTCCTGAAAAAAAACGTTTTGAATAAATAGTTTCTTACGATTTCTACTCTAGTCTTCCATTCTAATAGTCCACCACAAGTTTAGGCAAGGAAACATAATGTAACTAACAGGTAAAGCAGTTAGCATTTCTATTCCTGGCCAGAGACTTTCTCAACAGCAGTTAAATATATTGTGCCCTGATTTACCACATTATAAGAGAAAAGACAGGAACATACTACCTCAGAAGAATAGTGTGAGAACCTTCATGCTTACAAAGTACTGCAAATTTCTAAGAAATAATTAAATTAATGAATGTAATGTGGTTAGCAGCAAGTGCTGATGCAGTAAAAGATAAAAAAAAAATCTACACAGGGAGAGTAGAATGTGCTCATGAGATGATAATTGCTGAACCCTGCTAGGAACACAGTTTATTCTGCAGTATAGGTGGTGTCAAGCCACATTCCCAAATCATGTTACAGCCCGAACAGAATCAAAGGCTACCACATAATTCAGGGACAAGGTTAAGACACAATTCATTGTCCTGTCTGTGCTGCAGGACCAAAATGTGCTCTATCCATGATGTAATTGCAACTATCAAGAAGTGATTTTACTGCATAGCTTGACTGATTTTGCACAGGGGCTTCTTTCTATTTGCATTCACAAAAGAGCCCATCTACACTGAAGCTTTTAGGGGATTCCTATTCATATTGCAACACTGATACTTCCTGAGATGCTAGTAATGGTTAAAAGCCTGGTGTTGCCAGCCTGTACGATTTTCTTAAGCTGGGTGTACACGATGCTGGGTATGGTATGAAGGCAACATGTCACCCATCAAACACTACGATAGTGAGGTCTCCGCTGTTCCAAGACCTGACATGATCCTCCCACCAACAGTGGTCCTCTTGGAGGAGAAGGAAGTGACTATAGGAAAAACCTACACCTTTGGGTAAGCAACGTGAACAGAACACCGATCTACAGGTATATTTCTTTATGGCAGAGAGCACCCTTCTCCTACCTCATCACACGGCACAACCAATTAGAATCATCTCACTCCTCATAGCCCAGCATGTCTCAGCCTCATACATACAGCCAAGTCTGATATCATAACAAATCTCATGTGTATCACTGATGGGAAGGTGAATAACTAGAAAGGTATACTTCTACCTCTTGCTTTTAAAAGACAAAATCTAGGTAGTACTGAAGCAAGAGAGAGGAACTAGGGTAGAAACAGAGGAAGTCCCAGAAGCAGTACCACTCCCTGTCTTTGAAATAGTAATTTCAAGCTGAAAAGTAAATTTTTTATTATTCCTCACACTAGTTGAGAGAACATTCTTGCCTCTCCACTTTGAACTGCATGTATGTAAGAGCAAAATTTCACTTTCCCACCAAAAAAAAAACACAACACAACACAAACCAAACAACAACAACCACCACCATGCTGTGAATTTGATAGAAGATGAAAGAATAACAATAGATTTTGTAATTTTAATATGTACATAAATAGCAGCAAACAAACCCTTGCTAAAGATCATCTTTGTTCCTTATTACATTTACATTTTAAAATACCCTTAATAATGGAAATCAAACACATTTGAATGTTAACCTACCAAATAGCGCATATGAACTGAATGGTCTTGCACAGACCTGCTTGCGGTGCATCCTTACAAAGCCATTCACACATTTCACACATTTTTGTATTGCTGTCTGCACGTACACTCGTGCAATGACAATAGCATGTGTGTTTTTGTCCGGTCCTTGACTTATGAAGCACAGATTTGCCTCTAATATGCTTGATTAGACACTGTGTATTCTTGTGTACCTTTCAAACATGTAAACAAGAACAAAGGACTGTGGAAGATCTCCTTGGCAAACTGTCTCTTGCTCCTACATACATCCATATGATAAAATCCATTCCATAAATTCAGCAAGCTCCTCCTGAACAAGATAGCAATTTCTACTTCCCTTGCCCCGAGAATAATCTACGCCAAAACTATTCATGTAGTGCAAAACCTTCTATCCCCCTAAAGTAATTCAGCAACCAGTTTATAGTTATTTGTTCTAACGTGCACTCTCATTTTTATTTCATCCTCTCTCCTCCCAGTGTTTTAGACAGCAGCCATCACCTCTCTCAAATCCTCTGCACAAATACACAAGTTAGTGCTCTTTTACGCTCTACATACAGATGATGAAGGGGCAATGTTTTGATGAGCTATATGTAAATTCTATTCAAAGTGCCCCTTGCCTTTAGGGCTCTATTTCAAAATATTTCACGCTTCCCCCCCCCCCCCCCCATCCCTCAGCTCAAGGCCCCAAGATTGAAAGGCTCAATAGAGTGACAGCTCTAGAAAAAAATAAAATTAAAAAAAAAAAAAAAGACATCCCAAGTAGGTTTCAAGCAAGCTCACACCCCTCTGGTTCTCAAATACTGCCCAGATAATAGGTAAGTGCCATGCACGGAACGTTTTCCAAGCCACATTACAGATATTACCCTGTATAAGCCAGCACACCCTGAACAAAAGCTTTGCTGAAGTATAGCTCCCCTTAGGCAACCTTGCTTCTCAGAAGCCAAAGACCAGGGAGTTCAAGACCGAGGTGCTCTATTCTGTGCCCGAGGCAAAAGAGACTACATACATTGAGCAAATAAACTGCAGCCAATCCCCAAGGGAAGCCCTTGCTTTGATGTCTGGTTAATAGTTAATGAGCAGGGCAAGTCCTCAGTAGCCAGCAGCTACCTATGAGAAAAGAAGCAGGCAGTTATAGGAAGACAGACAGCTGAGAGCTGCACTTGAACATCTCCTGAAATAGCCAGGACTATTTCCATTAAAAATAATGTATGTTTGAATTAGTCTAAATGAGTTATTTGTGGTATCACAATCATCCTGTCCCAGCATAGGTATCCTCATGGGAGGAAGAGGTGGCTGGAATAATTGTGTACATATATTTGCAATCCCGATTCTGCAGTCTCTAAACAGTAACTCTCAGGCAGGTTAAACACCACCACGCTAAGAGCTGCACCAGCGTTCAGTGTTGTGCTCCTCAGTGGGCAGCAAGGGGAGCTGGAAATACTTTAAACTCTACAGCACATTTTCTAAAGATCTCAAGATGCCTTCTAAGCGTGAAATACCATATAGGCTGCATGGAACATTATTTTTTTCCTCTCTCCCCACTTCAGGAAGGCTAACAGTGAGCCCACAGATTTACTTTTCCTGTTTCATCAGTTCAATTAAATCTGGAATGGTAAAGTTTTTAAGAGAAGGAGGGCAAGAGATTTGCCATTTTCCCAACACAACCAAAAGCAGTCCTGTAAGTAGTATGAGCAACTTGCTGAATGTAGCAGCAAATTCAACACAGACACTATTTTCATTTCCTATATATAAAATAGATCACACTAGAGGATCTGAAGTGTAGTTCATAGGTCTCAGTCTTCAAAACACCATTGAAATATGCAAATAATGCTATTTTATTAAACAATTATTTGATTAAGTGGGTGTTGATACTTTCCAAGTGTTATCAACAACTTGAGAAGCAATTAAATATTTAAGAAATATATCAAAAAAAAAAAAAAAGCTAACAGAGCAGCCCACCTTAAATAAATTCGGACACTGGCTTATGTGGTCTTTCCAATATTGCAGTGGCTTTCTAAATGACACTCAATGAATCACCCACTATTAAAAGTACAAAACCTATGTCCCCATTTTCCCATCTTCTTGCTTTATCTACAAAAGCATTATTTCACTAAGGGGAGAACAAATCTGTGAAGCAGTGAGGATGATAGGAATTGTCAGAATTACCTCCAAATGTCTCAAACAAGATCCCAAAGTTCAAAATTCCTGATTTAAGGTTTACATTTCATTCATTTTAATTTTGCTTACTAACAGCAACATTCCTAATCTGATAAAATTAAATATATATGTATATATTCAGAACTACAACAGAACGAGATAATGTAGAGTTGAATGAAATAAGTTGAAAATAAAAACCTCAAAACAAAGCACTGCTTTAGGAATGCAATATCTAACTGCAGACATCAATAAAACCATTTTTGCAGACATCAGTAAAACCATTTTGTAAAATCATTTATGCAGGCAAATTGACAAATAAATACTAGATAGTTACTTAGAGGCATTCTTTTTCCTGGGTGTTAGACACCTTCTAATCTGAACACTACTATGTTTTTAGTATAGTATGACCCTGAAGTTTCAAGAGCTGAAGACTCCACTGGATCTGAAGGAACAGAATGAGAAATGTGTCCTTTCCAAAACTTTTGTATGTACTGCAGTCACTGTGGAGGCAGCAGCAGCTCACAGAAACATAGCTAAGCTGATTTTACACTAGCTGATAACAGCACATTTCCTTCCAGCATAGATCTTTGTGTAAATTGCAAAAATCTGGCTGAGCACTTTGGTAAAAGCCCAGCCAGTTAGCCTGAAGTAAAATCTGTACTGCTGTCATTGGAGAGCTGCCGAAACAAGACTAATTTAAAGCTAGGTTAGGTATATTCAAATAAGCACCATTTTCTAACACACTAACATGTCCCAGTTAGAAGGGGAAAGTTTGACAGAAATTAAGTATTATACCCACTTTACAGTTACAGCATATAGACAGCATATTTAGAGGTGAGGCTACCAAACCTTTTAAAATGCCTGAAGCCCTCCTTTATTGCTCCAGACAGCTCAGTGCACATGCTGGGATTTCTCAGATTGCCTCTTCCTGATTATATTCCATGTTGCTGACTCCCTCTGGTCATATACCTTAAAGACTCGGCAGCCTAGGACCTTCTTCTAAATCTGACAGTCCTGTATAGGTGTATGTGGTTTCAGAATTGGCAGGATCATCAATATATAAGCAGATACTGATATTTGTTATTGATACTTGTAATTACATTATTTTCACGTACCTGGAGATAAGAGAATACCACTTCTATGCCCTGTTTTGCAGAAAAACTCACACACAGGAGCTTGCTTAGGGTTATGCTGTTGCTGAAATACAGTCACTTTTAGAGAAAACACACAACATTTTGTAAGAGTGGATGGGGAAACTCCCAGGTACACCCTCCCCCATGTAGCATTGACCCTAATTATAAGGCTCCTCAAAACAGGCAAGGACAACACTAAGTCTTCTCCAGAACAAAAGTACATCTACTCCATTGAGTTCTTTTGCTTTGTTTTAAAACAAACAGGTTTAAATATGTAACACTAGTTCATCAGAAACGTTTTGCACTACAAATTCTGATGACACGTTAGTTAGGGAATGTTTTTAGACTCGCATCAGAATTTCTCATCAAAACCAACGGGTGTCTCTTGACTAGCTCAGCATGTGGGAGTCCCAGCCAAGCTCCTGCTCTGAGTCAGACAGACCAAGGACTTGAAACTGGGTTTCCCTCTTCCCAAACACAGAACAGTAATTGCTCACAGGCTACTTGGTGTCTCACAAAAATACTTTGGAAGGATTTCATTTACCCCAGTAGAAAACAGTGAAAAAAAATATCTTGGAAAGTTTAGCAGAATCATAAAATCACTTCCCTCTAAGCTTGATTTTAAACCTGGTATTTGGTCTACTAAAGCCATCATGTCTAACAAGTAGACATTTGGCTCAAGATGTAAAAAGAACAGCAAGAGAGAAAGAGAAAGGGGGCAAACTTGTTAGCTACTTCTTTGCAGCTGAGAAAGAAAATCAGATAAAAACATCTTGGAAAAGATGTTACAATAAGATAGGGCTGAAGGTTCATAGCTGTAACTTCAAGAGAGTTACAAAAACAGAAAAAAAAGTATCAAGCCTGAAAATCTGCTGCTTTTCTATCAAAAGAGACATACCTAACAGCAGTAACAAATGCATTATAGCACTGCTGGGTTTTGGGGTAAGTAGAAAAATAACATGAGTTATTAGAAGAGATTAATTTATCCGCATGAAAAGACAGGACATGGAAAATTCCAGTTCCATCTAGCTTGCATTAATACTAGAGGCATCTGAAGTTTAAGAGAATTCCAAACAAGGTAAATTAAAACTGCTTCTTTTAGAGAAATAGTTTAGTGAGAACCTCCATTTTTTAACATTTGAATCACGGAGAAAATCAAAGATGCGATTGAAAATGCATCTTCAGAAAAAAGATCAAGTAATGAACCCAGCACACGGAACTTTTCATCTCATTATATTTCAGGCAAAACTCTTAAAATAATTAAATAAAAAAAAATAATAAAAACACTCTTGATGATCTGTAGTTAGTTTCAAACTTTTGGGGATGGAATACATTTTGAAGTTACAAGTGGTCTTCGTCCAAACTTGAGATTTCACCAGAGACAGCATTGCTAATCATCTGGGAAACAGTCACCTTAAATTACTCCTTTAAGCTCTCTCACAAAGTTTATGTATAAAGAAAATGGACAATGTTGTGCTGTTTTCAATAAAATTATTGGTTATTTGCAAGGCAAAAAGAAATCCACATGTTCAGCAAGCAAGCTGTAATTGAGCTTGATTCAGAAAGTAGAGTTTATCTGTCAAAACCAGGGATGAAAAAACAACCTGAGAACCTAAATAAATGCCTTAAGACTTTAATAGTATATATTAGATTTTTAAAAAAAAAAAAAAAAAAAAAAAAAAAAAAAAAAAAAAAAAGTAACTGGAATGACATTTGACCCTCAGCTAGAAATCCAGATTGGTTAACCTTGCTTATCTTCTCTGGTCTGCTGGGTGTGGTTACTGTCATAATACACAACTGCTCGGTTTTACATGTAGAAGATCAATAGTGTCACAAAGTTAAAAACTAGACAATTTGCAAGTGGATATTACTCCCTTTTATTCTCAGGAAAGCAAAGGATTGGTGTTAAAAAATGTGGGCTTAATTTCATTTACTTTCACCAAAACTCTCTAAGCTCACCACCCGCAAAGATTTCATTCAGATACTTTATTCATCAGAGTAGTCCTCAGCAAAACTTACACAGAGAAGTTCAATTTCCAAAAAGAGATCAAAAGAATCAGAAGCCCATTACTAATGAAGAGTATGTTGCAGGTAACAAACATGAGGTCAAATATATTGCTACTGTAAGCCTCCAAAGTCAGTTAGCTATCACGTGGATTGCTTCGGTTGTGTTGCATTTGTGAGTCTTCAAATCGCAACAGACTATGAAGTGCCAAACTAATACAGATATTTTGGCATTTCCTGAGAAATATGGAAAAAAAAATATTAAAAAAATCAGGAAGAAAAATGCGTGCTTACATTACTTCATACAATACCATTCCCATACAGCTCTCCTGAAAACCTAATACAGATTCCCTTGACAAGTTCTAGTCTATAATGACTAAGACTTCAAGAATGAGTTTACCCGTGGACACTAACTTGGCCAGGTATCATGCCTTCAGATAATAAACCATAAAAATAACAACTGAAAATCAGTAGCAAGAAGAAATGTGTAGAATTTAAATAACATTCTTTTAAAAATTATCAAAAGAAACTAATCTGTTTTACAAGACCTTTCATGAACAGAGGAACTGTACACAGAATAATTCACAGAATTGTTTGCTTGCTTCTTAGGAACCAGATGTCTCTGGTGTAGATAGACTCTTTTACAAGGTATCAATTATATAAGTATTTTTCTCTCTCTCTCTGTATTCTGTCTTCCTTCCTTCAGCAAATGGGTTGTAATAAAACTCACAGGACTTCATTCTGCTTTTCCTCATGCTTGCAAAAAGCTGAAATCACCTTACTTACGTAAAAGCCCAAAGCGATGATACTCTGTGAATTCACATCATGGAGAGAGAAACACAGATAAAGAGAGCAATTACTTCAGATAGTTCTGGTAAGGCTTCTTTATTGCAACAGTTTTACATGGCCAGATGGGAAATGATGTAAATTGCAACAACAGATACCAGGTAGAGACAGAAATGAGTTTTCCTACCAAAGACTTGAAGTAGGGTTCTCTGAAAGAAAAAAAAACCTAACACCTAGTGATTATAAGGCTCTAATGCATTAGATGATACAAGTCAGTTTTTTTCTTTTTAAAGGTTTAAAAATCTGCTGTATTAACTGCCAGCTGCAAGATCCCAACCCAGCCACACAATTTATTTATAGCTTTAAAAGTCATCACTCAGACCATTCAGCTATTTCCGAATGACAAAACAAACATTTGAAGACTGGGAATGTGCAGTATCTAACTATAGGAAGTTGATCTCTTTCACTTAACTGATACTTGATAAGAATATTTCAAAAGGGATTCTGTCACACTGTACAAAACTCTTGCTTCAAATCGATGCGATAAAGTAATAAATTATAGTATGTTAATTTTTAGTTTGAGCTGAATTTCCGTATTAGAGAATTCAGAATTAGTATTTTTCAGGCTCTGCCCCTCTGCCCCCATACATCAATGCCTGCACAAAGAAAATCTTGATCTACTTGCAAGATCCGTGTAAGTATGAGGGCTTGCTCTCATCCATCTAATTACCAACTGGACATTTCTCTTTTTTTGCCCCCATTCTGAGCCTCAGTTTACTTTGTGACAAGATGCATGACGTGAGGAATTTGAATGAATCTGTAACACATACTTATGCATTAAATATTTGTGAAGCATTTTAATAAATATTTAGCTTTGTTTATTTAAGGTTTGGCTGTCATGGGGATGACAGCAACATTTTAAGCTAAATGAATGTAAAACACTCATGCTCCTAGCTGGAATAAACTGATCATAAAATCTGAATGAATAATAGGGATTTTTTTTTTTCCAATCACACAGCTCTTTCCTTTATTCCTTAGCCACTAAAAAGAAATAGCACACCTTTAGTATTCTCTTATTAATTTCTTTGGTATTGCATCTTAACCCATTAGAAAAGTGTTTCAGTTCATTACTCGTTGACTTTATTACATATATATTTGTTTTTGAGATTCAAATTTTGGGGCACTTAAGAAAGCTTTTAAAGTGTTCTCAGGTTCTACAAGTTAGATTTGCTTTTTGACCAGAAGACTATTTTCAGTGCTTGCCAACCACAAGCACTGTGGCAGGCTGGCCTATCGCTTCCCAGAAACAGCAATTGCCTTTTAAAAAAAAAGAAAAAAAAAAAAGTGACAGGTTACATAGCTGTTTCACTCTTTTTCTGCTTCTGAGCCATGAAGGTTTGCAAAGGAAAACTTGTGATAGCTTATACTATAATTTGCTGATAAATTTTCAACTTTTTTTCCTCATCAGCTTCCATCTAATTCTAATTTATCTCACTTCCGTATTATCTGAGCTTTCGAAGAGTTAAGTGCTATCTTTATGGCTTCCCCATCATTTAGAAATAAAATAAATTAAAAAAAAATAAAAATGTTCTTCTACTAAGAAAGAGGCAGGATGGAGATGAACATCAGTCAGGATACAGAGATGAAGTTTTCACCACGACGCCATTCCATGACAGAAGTAGGTGAAATAGTCTGAGCATTTCATCGGACTCAGCAACCTGTTTGCCAGAAGTGCTGTGTTTAACATGCTCTCACATATGGAAAGCATGCAGAGATGGGAAACTCCCATTTTTCTTAAATCTCCTTCATTCTGTGTGTCTGTTCTACCTGATTGTCTCCATTTCCAATTGGTAAGACTGAACAGAGCGAGACTGTAAAAACTTGACACACATATAATAAAATATTAGAAAGAAAATACATACAGGGCTTCAGAAGTTGATAGTTTATTCCTAAGAAACTTGTAGGAATTCAAATATGTCCAGTGTATATGGCTCAAAAATTAACATAATTTCTACCCCTTAAACAGAACTGGCATAGATATCAATGCTTGTGACCTTTGAGGTTTAGGAGCTAGATGTTTTCACTCCTATTCTTAATACCTAAATGATCAAGAGCAAAAGACCTACACATCCGTAAGTCTAACCTTCACAAAGATGGACATACCCACTGTACTTGACTAAATACATGCATTTCCACTGTCTCCCAAGATTTGTGCGCTTGAGCGAGTAGATGGAAGAACTGCAAACTAAGTCTCTCATTCGCGCGCATATTTTATCTAAGTTAGTAACTGCATATGTAACCAGTTGCATAGGACAATGTGGAATTAAATATCTCCATTGCTTTGCTGAATAAATTGGATTTGGACTGCCATGTTTTAAAAGCTAAAAATATGACATTTTTTGAAGGAGTAGAACTTAATAGAACAATATTCAAAACCAGTCTCAAAATATTACATTATACACAGGTGGAAATTGCAAAAAATTGTAAAATTTCAGCTTCTTAAAGACTCTGGACCAGCATAAATTGTTTTCTTAATGCTAAAAAAAAAAAAAAAAAAAAAAGCAATATCACGACTTTAATTTAGCTGTTGACTGTCAAACACCGAAAATTAACAATATACATACAAGTACATGTGCAATCAAAGTAGATCCTTTTAGCAAGTTAAATGTTTTTTAAGTACTTTTAACAAGTTGTATCTTCCATTCATGACACTCTAGCAACATACTGTATTTTCTTGCCAGCATAGCGATTGCATTTGGCAGTCCTACATAACATACAGTCATTCAATTATACGATGAATTGAAGGAGGTATATGGTGTTCCTCTGCAGTTGTGCAAGTAAGTCTTTTTTCTTTACTTTATAAAGGGAATTTGGTTAAAGTTTGGAAATTGTGAAGAAAGAGAATTTGTTTTCTCTCTTTTTTTATTTTCAAACAGGTTTACGGGTGGTGATTGTCACAATTCAAATTTGCATGAATAATGGAAAATGACTGTCAAAAGTATTCCTCACGTGAATGTCCATTCATAAATCAAGTTCTTGTCCCCTTTAAGCTGCCAGAAAACCTCTTATTTTTCCCCCACACTTTGTGTTTTTATACACACATTCTTAAGGATACGCATAAGAGAAATATAAATATATTTTCAGATAGCTTTCTCTATTTTTTGTATACTTCCCATCTAGCATACATGAAAAACAACAAAAGGAACACAATCATTAACTTCTTACTTCATTTATTAGGAACTTTGCTTGGAAGGGTTCAGACGGAAAGCTCTTACTCTATAACAAGCATTGGAGAATTGAATATAATACTGCAAGTGCTCGACAAATGGCCCTCTAAAAAGAAAGGCTACATTTGCCTACATTTTGTTCAGTTTGCTAATGTGCTAGTCCAGTGTTGCCTTTTTTTTTTTTTACATGAATTATTAATGAATCATTGTGAACGGAAAAGAGAAAAAGGAAATAAAACATGTAAAATTAAACCTTTGGATTTTTTTCCTGGTCTAGCAAGAATTCAGCTAGGAGAACTTAAGAGACTGGGCACAAGGACATGGAGATAGTAGCCAAAGTTGTCTGGTTTTATTTGCTTGGGTTTTCTGGATAGTCTTGTAAACAACTTTAAGTTTACAAGTCTTATAGTTTGCAGATCTGCTAAGTCATCTCATAAAAAGGAAGGAACAAATGAACCCTAAGACCCGTGATCTGTCCATTTTATCTTCCTGTCCATGAACTGACTAAAAAAACAGCTCCTGGTATCATGACACCCAATGGGCAGAAGCCACAGTTACACAGACCAGCAAAATCTTATGAAAATAAGCTGTGCTAGTAATCTCCGTCAAAGGCTCTGGTTTCCGCAGAGTTAGCAGAAAAAAGAAGTGCACTGTCCAATTCTATTTAACAGATGATTCTGAAAAACGTGATTTTGTAAAGAAGTGAAAAACAGGGAAAGACTCTCATTGAAGAACTCTGGCATGTAAATTTGTATATGAGTGCATTATATATTTACATAAATCAAAATGTCATCAACTTTTTTTTTTTTTTTTTAAAAAGGGAGCAATTCTACAACATTGCCCACAGTACTGACTTACTGCTATTAAAGCCTGCCATATTTCAGACTAAAAGCTCTGTAAACTATCCAAAGATTTTTGCTATTTTGATTGTGATATTTGTTACATAAGAAGAATATTAAAAGACCTACACAAAGATAATTTTAAAAAATCATCTTCTCAGAAGTTCAAGATTTATTTCTAGATACTTTTCAATAGAAGGATTATAGGAAGACCTGAGCTAGACTTCCAGAGCTACACTTTTGTACCTTAGAAGCAGGCCACGCAGAAAACTAAACAAGCATATGATTAAACCTTTTCTCTGTAACTGCTCAAAGGTCAAGATTGAGCATTCTGAAATTTGTGGTCTAATATCAGTAATTCAAAATCAGCATCAGAATTTGTGGCCCATCTCTAGAATTATTTATTTTAAAACAAGACATTTCTCATGCCTGACGTATTTGTTTCAGTATTCAAAAGACCAAAAGGATAGTCTTCACACATTCATCAGTCCCAGTCGTGGTAGCATCTTTAGACTGGCTGCTTAGATAGTAAGCACAAATGCCTTACAATGAAGTGGAATAAATTCGTTCTAAGGTGGTATGCAGCTTACTGACTCTCTATCCACTCTGAGCTTGTTTTATGAAAACTTTATAAAAGTTTACTTTATGCTAAGAAGGCTTGAAAACACTCCATGAAGCATCAGATCTTTGTTCTGTTTGAGCTGAAAAGCCTCATCCGTTCAGTCTCACCTTCAAGCTAAGTTCATGGTGATCTTACATGTTATTGTGTATTTTGTATAAATAACACAGCAACAATCCCACAAATTTTGTGTTACCTTTCTTTTATACTACCTATACTCTTACATTAAATACTACTACCCTTTGAACTATTGTGGCTACCCAGTGAAAAATACTTCCCCTCAAACTTATAGGCAACCACTTCAAATCAATGACAAAGTAACATGTTCAAAATTTGATCCCATATACTCTTTCCTAGTGTGAATACTCCAAGAGCTGTGCACAAAAGACTCTCATAGGGCTCTAGCCATCTGCAGACTATTACATATTTTTCAGTAAAAGTCTTCTCCCCCAGAAGTACAAATAGGAGCCTGAAATATTGATATATTGGACAGAATAAAAGGAGAAAATGCAGAAAGGTATTTTCAGATACTATTTGAGCTAAAGTAATTTCCTCAACTTCATAAAATATTATTTTTTTCTTGAGAAATCTTAAGGCTGTATACACTTCAAAACTGTTTCTCAGAGATCGAGGAAAAGGAGTTTCTATTCTTTGTTTATATCTTGGACCCGCATCTGTGTATACAAAGCAACATACAAAATGCAGTATCAGAAAGGGACACAGGCTTGTTAAATGCAGCACAAACAGAAGGCATACTTACCACAGAGAATGCGACTGTACTTAGAATCTTCCTGAAACAACGTCCACAGATTGATAGAAATGGTGCCAAAGTGGCTGCGAAATCCTTCTCTGATCTCCAGAAAACTTGTAAGTAAAAAGTCCTTTGCAGTTTCCAAAGCTCTTTAGTGTAATGATGGTGTATTTGTTAAGCACTTATACTCTATACATCGGTGACACTCTTCCAGTAGATTTTGTTTCAATGCACAATCAAATGTGGCCTACTCGTATCTCATCATTGCTGACTTCCCCAAACTCAGTCTTTAGCCTAGGCCTTCCCTGGATGTATATAGTTTTCTTGCTCTTTTGATCTTCTAAGCTATGAAGAAGTACATTCCTCTCTCCCAAAAGTAATGTGACTTCTGAAGATTTGTGCATGCTAAAGCTGCCTCACTTTCTATCCAAGCAGGGTCGATATATATACCGCCACAAATCGATATATAAAGGTAAAAGCGTTTTCATTTTACACTGTGTCAAGCAGAGACAAGCATGGAGGTAAAGATACGAATGGAAGGATCCTATCCCCTTTTATCAGACATATGCTCTTCTATACCCAGCCTGCTGGCATGCATTGCCACCAACCACCCACTGCAAGTAACATGGCTCTAGCTTTACCTAAATAGATTGAGAACCTTTCTTGTGCTGATTATCAAAAGCAACTATGTTTTCCTTCTGGTATCAAACTTCTTTTAAATCTCAGGGAAGACCACCCAGCTGAGGGCTAAAACCTTGTTTAACGATTAATTGTTTCTGAGCTACAGTGCTTGCTCTGACACAAGAAGAACTTGCCCCACCATCTGCAGCAGCCGACCTCATGGCCCGCCAGAGGACATTGTTACAGCACGGGAGATCATATTTCACCAGTCCCCCAAACCCAGCTCCAAACCAGCCCATAGCTAACTGCAATTAGGGGGATGCATGTGGTTGCAGATCACGTGCAGGTTCCCTCCTGTGACCCAAGGGCTGCAGAATCCACCACGAAGCACTGTGCTCTTCCCTCACCTCAAAAGAGTTTTAAAATAGCGCCTCACAAAACAAAAGCCTGCCTTACCTGTAACAGAGAGCTGTGCCTGCAGGGTGGCAAAGACAGCGATCCTCTTCCACTTCATCTCACTCCGGCAAGTGGTGCTGGGGTGAGCGGTGTGGGACGATGAGGAGGATGGCACCTCCACGGGCTCTGCTCTTCTGGCTGCCTCCACAGGAAGCACGGCTTCTATAAGGGCTTTTGGAGTCCACCTGCTGGCAGCCACCCCAAAACACACGTGCCTTCCTCTGCCTCGCAGCTTCTGAGGTCTGGGTTTTACGTTCCTGGTATTGATGTTTATGGTTTCCTTTTGTATTCTTATTTTCTCTTTACAAGATTTTCTTCTCTCTCTCTTCTTTTTTTATTAAACTTTGATGATCCTTAGGACATTCCAATTCAGCAGCTCTAAGAGGGGCCTGGAAAGTGTATCTGGTATCAAATTCAGCATGACTTCAAAAAGGATGTAACTATGTCCATGTCTAAATAGAAGTCTAAAATTGTAAGTGATAGCTGCTTGCTCAAGAGTGGATAGCTGCACTGATAAAGATATCAAGTGTAGCTTTATTTCTAAAGCTCTGACTTAACATTAGCACCTGAAAGTTGCTGTACTTCCTGGGCTATGTGTTGGCCTTCATCACGGGGAGTTGGACTCCATCTGTCTTTGCAGTTTCCACAGGACGTAAAACACTAGCACAACTGGCACTACCTGGCTCCTTTCAGTCATACATAACTCTGAACTAGAGGTGCCTTTTGATGTGAACATACCACATCTTTGTATTTCCAAAAACTCTGCGTGCATGCAGCGCTCTGGAGCCATTTTGTCCTCAGAGCCAGCGCAGCCCGTACAGAGGAGAGCCCGTGTCATCTCTGTGGGGGAGCACAGTGTGCATCTCCTCCGCGCTGGGCTTGAAACAGGAAGCCCGGCAGCCTCGAGCTACATATGCCACACCTACTGACAGAGCAGGCCATGGCAGTCAGCCTTCCTGCTGCTTGGAGCTGGCCTCTAGTGAGATGCTGCGGCAGATCAGCAGGGTCCAGAGGAAGGAAGGAAGCGCGGTTTGAACCCAGCTGCATCCCAGGAATTTACAGGACTTTTCAGCCCCACAGCCTAGGCTTTTCTGTTAGCACAGCACAAAACAGGGCAGGTGCGCCCTGCTGAAGTGCTCACAAAGCCTCATTTCTTACAGGTCCACCTTCTCCCTCCAGCACAATCACAGTGGCACCTGCCACACTCCCCTAAGCCCTTTTTGCCCTCTTGGCCATCCTGTAGCCTCAGCTCTCCCTCCCTCTGTGGGGCCAAGCACGCAGCTGTGGGTAATGTAGCTGATCTGAAGCACATGTGTGTGTGTGTGCTGACTAACCCAGTACCCCCTGTGAAAGTGAAAATGCCCTGTTTTTTCTGCTGCTCCGAGGGCACTAATAAGATCTCTACAGCTACCTACACAAAACTACAAGTAGGAGCAGGTTATGTTTGAGTCTCCTTTGTTTAGCTGGATTGATGTTGACCCCCCAGGTCAAAAGTTGTTGTGGTGGTGGTGAGAGGCAGACTGAGTCAGGAGAATCACAATGCTTGTTTCCTTACAAAGCCAAGCTAGTGATCAAATCTGGCAGTATTAAAGCAACGCTCAGTAGGCAGCAGTGGAAACTACACAGGCAACAGAAAAAGCACACTTGAACAGTAACCTAGCAAATGTCACTCTGGAGAATGTGTTGCACTACGAGCTGAAAAAAACAAAAAACTGACTTGTGTTAACAATATTCTGTCGTTTCATCATGCCTTCACTTGAGGACCTCGATGTACTTTTGAAATTAGTGTTATAAAACCAGGGCAGTTAAGCTTTTACAGATAAAAAGGAGAAGCAATCCAGCATAACAAAATGAAATTAAGAAAGGTGAAATCTGGAGCTTTAGAAAAGTCTTCAGAAGGAGACATAAGAAAGAAGTAATTTCTCTGTTGAAGTGTTAAGGCACTTATAAGAAAATAAGATAAAATACTAATCAACATAGTGATGCCAGCTCTCACTCTGTAAATAAATAAATAAATAACCCCACATATTATCTTTTTCAAACGTGATTAAAAATTTTCACTTTTATTAAGCAAAATAAAGATTAAGTTTAGACAACTGTGAATTAGAAAAGCCATAAAACGTGACTTAGATGCATGTTAAAACCAAAAGCTCAGCCTTTCCACCATCAAAATACAATTGGCTCAACATAAGATTGGTAAACGTTTATAATAGTAATACTACTAATATATTTCAGGATAAGAGCTTAAGTTGGGAGTGAAGAGAATTATCTTAAGGAATAGTTTATATATATATATATATATATATATATATATATATATATATATATATATATATATATATATATATATATATATATATATATATATATATATATATATATATATATATTTTTTTTTTTTTTCCTCTCCCCAATTCTAATTCTTTGAAATGAGGGAAGAAGAGGAATGTGCATCCCCAGCAGATATGGGAACAGCATTGGTGATAACTATTTCCCAGTAGTCCAAAGACGACTGGCAAGGTAAGAGTTATGGGCATATAAGAAGTAAGGATTTATAGTCTTTCAAAAGCAAAGTCAATTGAAATTCTTGGAAGACAGAGTCCGAGAAATTCATCACGTTGCCATCTGAAGTAATGAAGGCTAATACATTAATAATTTAGTATAACCTTTTTATTTAATAATTATTATATATGGTACTAGTCAATATCAAAATAATTAAGATACCAGTGTTACTATAGTGCCCCAAATCCAGGGCTGCATGCCATTTTGCAACACCTTGACAGTACTGCTGAGCCTCTGCCCTCCCCTAGCCTCGGGGAGGGTTTCCTGTGTGGCTTTTCTACCCCAGAAGTTGCAAGAGGAGGCTGGAGATGGGCTCTGACTCAGTCAGGCAGTGAGCAAAGCACAGCCCACGAGACCTGCCACACGCTGGAGATGGAAGTTCCAGATCCGGCTGCATTCAGATACCTGGTCTGTACTCCAGCACAAGCCAGATAAAGCCCTTTTTGTCCACCTTGCTATGTAACAGGTGATTGACTGAAATAAGGAATTAGCGAGAGGAAAAAGAGCCCTGCTCCCACTGCAGGCAGCCCAAATCTCACTGATGCCTTATTCAAAAGCTAAAATAATATCTTACCAGTTATTGATATTTTTGGGTAACAGTGTCTTCAGAGGAGCAAATGGCACTGCTCATCACTATTCTGCTGACCCCTGTCTCCTCCTGTTATTGATCACAGCTTCTCCCTCAGGCAGAGAGCCAGCAAATTATCACTTTGAATAAAGAGTTGAGGCCAAAGGTAAGGAAAAGGAATGAAGAGCTATGTAAGAAAGCAAGATTAATGGCCACAGTAGGCACACTGGGAGAACAGCAGTTGGGCCAGTGTGTTTTTGATGTCTAGATAGGGAAAGGTCAGAGAAATGGAGTATATGGACTTCATTTAGAAGTGTGGGCAAAGTCAGGAAAAGGCTTTGCATGATAGCGCCCCTAGAAATTCTCTCCTCCCAATCCCTCATCTTTTGCAAAGAGGCAAGCTTACCATCATAACTGAAATACAATGAAATTATTCAAAAGAACAACCACGCTTGTATTATGAGTTATTCTCATAACAGACACAACACTGGAAATGCAAATCACGTACAGGTGAGGGCTGCAGAAAAAAGGGCAGTGGTCTCTGCTCTAGGAAAAAGCTATTCTGTCTTCATATGTCTCGCAATTGCGCTATGAAGGATTTTGTTACAGTGCCACCTTCATTTCAGCTTATTTGGTCTTTGCATCTCTAGGAACTACATACCACAATTAAAACTTAGGCAGCTCCTACCTACGTTGTGCATTAGGCAACCTCATACATGCATTTTTACCAACAGTTTAAATGAAACAGTGTTTTAGTTTGCTTATTTCAGTCAGACCGTAAGAACCTTGATAACACTGGCCTAGAGACTAATGCCAACAGTAGTTCAGCTGAACCAGCAGCTATTTTTCTCAATACAGACAAGGCCACAGTAGAGACATAAAACCCTCCCTGCTGGGTTAAGAAAAGCTCTTAGCTAACCTGACTCTTTATCTAAACATACGGGTGGAGGAAAGCACATTTCACGAATTACCTGTGCTGGGAAGACTGCAAGATTTTATATATGGCTCCTGAAACAGAATGGGTCAGGGAATTGAACTGGTCCCCAAGTACAGTACAACTCAGTTGTGTTTAATGCAGGTTAAGGTGCAGCTCATTATCTGCAAGGTGTAACATCTTTCACAAAATAGACAAGGCATGCATTCAGTTGGTTCTGTGCATCAATATACCATTCTTTCTCTGGGCACAAGAAAACCTGGAACAGCTCTAATGCAAGGGGCTGATTCATTCCCAGAAGCATTCCCTTTTCCCTTTTCATACTTACTCGTTATGCTTTAACTGAACTTAAAAAAAAAAAAAAAAAAAAAAAAAAAAAAAAAAAAGCAGGGTTTGCAGTTTTAACAGGAAATAAATAAAAACTAAAAAACAAACCCACACTGCAGTCAAGCTGAGGATTAAAAAAAAAATAACTACACACTGCCCTCTGGCTCATGTGTTGCAGCCACAGAGAGCATGCCTGTAATCATCATCGCACACTGCTGGGACTGAGAACAGGTCCGTTAGCAAAAGTTCTCTTAAGCCAATTTGACACAGTTAGCACTTGCAGGCAAAATTAATACCTGCATCACCTGATGGTGGAGCTGGCTGACCTGATGGAGAAGATGGGAGAATCCAGTCTGCAGAGTCTTGCCCCTGATCCAGCAGGAAATCACAGTTGTAGTGCCAGAACAAACTCAACAAGTATCAAAATCAGTTTTGGAGATGTTCACACAAAGATAATGGGTCTTAAATAAGCAACAATTTTCTCTGGTGAGAAAGCTGTCGCCCCTAGCAAGGCGTGCCATTCATACGCTAGACTAATACACTGAAAAGAAAAAAAAAAAAAGCTGTTTACAGTGTGTAAGCCCACAATTTTTATTGACAAAATGTTGCAGAGTGACAGTCCTATATTGCTTCACTGCATTTCAATGCACCATAGTGCCTTACAGTGAAGCTTCGCTTTGCTATAATTGGGCTCAACTGTGCTAATCCCCTTGGAATGCAGCAATTAATACTTATTTAGTGATAATTGCTGCATTCCAAGGGGATTAGTCCCTGCCCTGCACTTTTGCCAGCATCGCAAACAGAAAGCTGGAAAAAAGACAGTGTCTAACTACAGGTCTTGCTTTGCAGCTCCCAACAGGGAGACAACAGAAGTTGGTCTCACTACAACTGCTCCCCTCTGTGTGTGAAAATACTGCTTTTCCAAGGGAAAAAAAAAACTCGACTGTGACTACTCCTTGCAGCTGCATTGTGCAAATAGAAACCCTGCCACATCTAAAGGGGAAAAATAAAAAGAAAACAGACACCTGTGCAGTACCATAAAGACAAACACAGTCATGAGCGTATGTTTCCTATGGGATATGATAAAGAGGCCCTGATGCAGTATAAGAACGAATTCCTATTCATTATTTTGTTTCTTGTGACTAGTAGTTCCTCGTTTCTGCTATGGTCCTAAAATTTTTCAATGCAAAATTGGTTTTGGAAACCCATATAGTAGATGTTGGTAGAAACCTGAAATGCACCCCTCTCTGAAAACTCACTAATTTTGAGACTACTGAATATATAATGCCTGATTCTTTCATTCTCAGTGAAGCCTTTATGATCTACTCTGGATTTCTCTTTTAATGCACACAAGAGAGCATTACTTACGCTTTATCTTAAAAAGGAAGCACAATGCTTCTCTTACTTTAAGCTAGTCATGCTATTTTCCTCACATCATTATTGCTTTCACCTGTTAATTTCAGATGAATTTCCCTGACTAAATTACAGCATATTTTTAAAAAAAAGAAATACCACTAAACCTACATTATGGAAATGGTACTTTTAATTATACACCACCCTCAGTATTTTCTTGCATGGCTATACAGACTGCAACTGATCAGTAAGGTTGTGTCTTCCATGAATGTAAAGGTAGGGGAAGCCAGATACTAGGACCAGAAATAAGTAACTTCATTTCCCATGTTTTTCCCCCTTTTTGCCCCAGCACATACCTCTTCTGGATTTTTCAAATGTTCATCTGGGAGGAAAACAGTTAAATGAATTGAGATTCATTTAACCATTTAAAACAAATCAAAAATCCAATTCATGCTCGATTAGGCAACTGTTTTTGGCTAAACGCCAACACGAAAGAGCTATGCAAGGTTCTTACAGTCATGCTGCGTGTTTTGTGCAATTATGTCTCTGTTTCTCATCCTTAAGTGACTGATTTCGACCTAGAAACAGTAACTTTTTTATACTGGATAACTTCTAATAGGTTGCATTGGCATAAATACTACAGAAATACAAAGCATCTTCAATTCTTCACATAAATACACATGCTTACGTATGCAATTACATACATACTACCTAGTATCTCTTGGAAGTTTGTATTTCTCCATGATTGTACACATATTTACATATACCCTCTACATGGCTTTGTCAAGCTACCTTGTGTCTGTAGCAATCAGGATAGGTGCAAAATGGGAAAGGTTACAACCTGGAGCAGTAGAACAGAAAACGTAAAGTGGCTGTAGGCCTGTATGGTACACTGACCGATATTAAAGATGAGGGAAAGAACTCTGTCTCTTGATGTGTTGGATTTGCTACCATGTGACCTCTCTTTGTTTAAAATGGAAAAATTATATGCAAAAGTAAGTCTAACAGTTGCTAGAGTCAGAAGCAAAGGGTAAATAAGGAATTGTTAGGGCTTTTCTATCTAGGATATGAAGATCTAGGAGGAAAAAAAAAAAAAAAAAAAACTAAAACAATTCAGAACCATCACCACAGTTATCAAATCCTTTGAATAATAAAGAGAATATCCACTAAACGATATGACATTTCATCACTTCAAAAACTAACTGCATGCCTGGACTCAAACAACCATAAGGCTCCAGACAGCTCTTCAATTAGCACAACTAGTGATGCTCAAATTTTAAAAAAGTGGGGGTTTTGTTCCTTTGATATATCTACCCTAGTCCTTTTTTATATACTCAGTGTCCCTTTTCCTCAGAGCAGTGAATACCCTTCCACATTGTCTGTCTGGGTAGGCAGTTAGCTGTACTCTCAGGAGCTGACTAGCCAGCTGCCTTACACCTGTAGAAAGGAAACTGAGTCGTGACTGTCCTTTCCTGAGCAAAACCTGATGGGTTTTGTTGCTTCTACCGAGCTCTCAACTGTCATGACATATGCAAGAGCTTCCTGGCTTCAAGTTCGTACCTGTTTCAAATCGGAATCCAGCTGAGGGGGAAAAAAGGACGTGTCTGGACAGCAGTTACATAAGCTTCTGCAAAAAGACAGGCTACCAAGAACGTTAGCTACTATAGCCAGAATGACTGGATCTTACATTCTAACCTTTTGATACTGTAATACTTAACACAAACTCTGAGGAAGCCTCTGGAGAGAAATGTTTTCACATCAAAAATTCCCAGGAGCAATTTCAAGAGTTCTGCATGCAAAGCTCAGAAGCTGAGCTTCTTAGCAGGGCAATCACAACTGGCAGGTGAGCTCGGAGTGTCAGCGGGGCCTCACCACCAAGGCACCCAGGCCCACAGTACCTGAACTGGAAGGTTGGATGACAGCAACAAGGGCCAACCACAGCAGAAGCAGCACGGAGGCCAAGGCAGGGGGACCAGGCAAGTGGCAAGGACCTGAGCTCCAGCCCAGCTCCCAGGAGAAGCTTCGGAGTGGGTTTTCCCGGCTCTCTCTTACCACCCAAGTATGTGTGCAAAGGCAGAGCTGGTCTCCAGCACAGGCAGCCCAAACTGCTGGGGCACACCCAGGGCCTTGACAATAATTTAAGATGTCAGTCTTGACCAACTGGGTCCTATTCTGAACATTAAACACTATTGCCCTCCTAATCAAAGGCTGTGCTGCTGGCTCAAGCAAGCCAAGTCCAACAGTATCAACTAGCTGTTGAATATTTCTTTCCTATAAATCCCAAATGGGTGTTTCAGCTAACAGCCAAAGCATCATCATGCTAGTGAACAACCTTGATTTGAATTGCTAGAATTAATAAGCACTGAGAGAAATAAAAGATATCAAGTCTGAAGGTAGCTGCTCCCAGTTGATGTTTCAAGGTGCTCTACGCCTATCTCAATTTCCTTTACTAGAGGTTTTTAATTTAAAAACCTGTAAATCATTTTCATGGACATTACTTCTAAGCACTTCATAGCACAAAATGATTACAAAACACAAACAAAAAGATGAATGTTTTTTTTTTTTTAAGCAACCAGCAGGCTCTTGTGTTTATGGAGGAAAACATTCATAATGTAAAGCAATGTAGGAAAAAGAATTTCTTAGTATCATGCCCTCTGTCATATTCTTTCCCAGCACATTTGAGTTATAAAGAATTCAGTAACCAATTTTAAGTATTAAAGTTAGCAATGAACTTGAATGCAAGCCTATGGCACCCTCTTGTGTTCAGCAATAATAAAACATTGACTCAATTCTGAATCTTTCTAAATTCAATGTGTTATTCAGGAAAAAGCTGTTGCAAATATCAAGTTATGATTAATACCTTTTATATTAATCTAATACTATGATTAAGCTTATTTTATTCTGAATATCACAGATACAATATTAAAAACCTAAAAAAATAAATCCAGATAGAACTGAATGAGGGATTAAAATGACATCTGATATACATAGGCTCAGTTCTATAATGATATAGCATGTCTCAACAGTCTGGATACAAGTAGTACATTAAAACATAAAAAAAAAAAAAATGCAAATCAAGAGGGATAAGCACAAACAGGTCAATAAGCAAGATCAGTAGGCAAAGGAAAAATGTTACTGTATCGTTAGAGTACCGGGCTGAAATTATACTAATTAGATTCTTGGCTAAAAAACATCTTATGATTTAGTCAGTTGCCTAAGGTCATCCGATGCCACCAACTCTTATCTATGAATGGAGTTACTGAGCTTCCTGGATACAGACAGTGACTACATTACTATTTAGAATAAGCTCAGATATGTCAAGCATGCCATGGTAGAGGACACACGTGATCAAAAGTCAAAATGTTGATACACTTATAGTGGTATTATTATACTCAGCCTCTTCTATTCTAAACCACAATCTTATTTCTAGATATTAGGAAAAAAGGAAACGCATTCTAAAGTGATTCCTAATACAATGAAGGTAAGCACAGGGAGAAGAAAGAAGAGGAAAAATAGGACAAAAAGCTGATGACTTTCTTGAGCTAACATCTTCAATGATGTTAACATTTACAAATCTATATCTAAGAGGTAAAAACAGACATTTAGTGTGATTTATACCCTAGTCTGCCCTACATTCTACTTCTACTTACAATTTTTTTTTAGCCAAGCATTCAAGGAGATACGTAGATATAACAACTCCAGATAGTGTTTTTCCAATTAACTCTCGAATCCTGCTCTCTACACCTAGCTTAACCATTTTGTTGTATGTCACTTTCCAAAAGAAGCATCTGGCTGGAGTCTTTTCAAGTTTCAAATGTAAGGAAATGTGGATAATCTAAAATTGATCCAACAAAATTCAGGAGTTATAAAACTATTTCAGACTAATTGTTACCAAAAAAACAAACAAACAAACAAACAAACTAACCTGCTGTCCAAATCAGAAAATACAGGGGAACTTGTACAAACTGAAACATCAAATCTGAAAAGATAACCAACACAGGAGGAAAAAAAAAAAAAAAAAAAGAGAAAAAAAAAAGATGTATACACCAAACCCTCGATTAAATGAAAGTGATTCATTTAACAGTGTGAATGCATTAGATAGTGATCTGTTTTTGTTAGCAATTAAAATAACAGTGAAAAGCTTACTTTGAAAAAAGTACCTTAGGTTTTGAATTACAAGAGACAAGTTTGTAGCATACCTTGTACAAACACATGTATATGTTAACAACACCTATTTATGTTTGTATAAAGCAGAAGATAAAAAAGAACAGCTTTAAGTTAGATCAGATTTGAGAATAAGAAAATATTGGTAAAAAGCTAACTGATGCAGTCATTCACAAAATAGAAGCCTTAGCCAAAGAAATAGTCAAGTAAGACTTCCTTGTCTTCATTTTCACAAAATCCTGTGTTATTATTTTATGATTTATTTCACAGTACTAGATGCAAAAAAGAAAGTGAAACAAAGATGCTAATTTCAGCCAAGAAAGGAAAGCCAGGCATACTCTAGCAAGTGTGAAAGACTTCAGAATGACCATAAAGCAAGAACCCCAAAGTGTGTGTGCTTGTGTGAAAGAGAGTGTGAAGGAGAGAAATACTCTTGAACATGCAATAAATAAAACCAACACCATTTGTCATAAGAAAAGTTTTATTTCACCTAAAGCCCAGCATCATCAATCTCGTACATCAAAAGTTATGGAGTTACAGGTAATACATGACGGTGTCCCCATGGAAAGGATCAAGTCCATACCATAGGATCATTTGAGTTTACACACTTTTCATTAATAAAAATAACCTTATATAAAAATATTTCCAATATCTTATTTAATTTTAGTGTTACCTATCCAACATAAATTGTTTCCATATTCTAATTTTGAATTATTCTAAATAGTAGCACAGAATGTGTTCAATATAGTAAAAAGTACCTTTTTTCCCCTTGCAGAAAAGGAAAGCTTTGTAAGCTATTTCAAAAAGGCTTTCATAAATCTTTCCAGTGCTTGAGATAAGTAGCAGTATAATGATGACATTAAGATGTAAAGATGATTTGATTTGTCCAAATCCACTGTTCTACAATGTGGATCTTCCTTTAAGGACACTAAGTTTTCACATTCTTTACTCTGTCAAGTAGATGATTTTACCACAGGCAAATCTAACTTAGTTGTTCATAATTGCTTTTGGATATTCGTGAACTTAGCACTTGGGAGATGTGACAGAACATAAAGAGGTGTTAATTTTTTTTTCATGGTTGTGGTGTGGGGTTTATTTTAAGAAACAGAGAATTAATTTTCCACACCTTTCATTAATTTTCATTCTCTGCAAGTGCTGAATCATCTGTGTCATACTGTACTAGTTTCTTTCTCACTTCTGGGTTACAGACCTAAAATTGTTGCATAAGGCTTCCAAAGAAACAAATCTGCTCAGTTCTACTGCTTAAGGTAACAAAAGCTGTTACATTGGTCAGATTGAGAAAGCTGAAGATTTCAAAATCCAGATCAGTAAGCAATCTCTTTTTATATCAGTCTCATTGAACTTAGAAGCTACTACTCTTGATATACTGAAGTCAGATATTTTCATTACTTCTGCTACTAACACTTCTTTTAATGTCAGGGCACATAACCACTACCAGACAAAGACTTACCAAGAACTTATCAAAAGCCTGAGGTATGTGTATAATTTGCATAAACACAATCACATTCATAGTACTTTCAATACAGGTAGCAAAACAGAAAAATGGCTCAAGTGAGTGTATATGTGCATGAAGAAAAATTCTTACAGAATTTAGAACTCAACGTATCATCCATCACTGCAACACAAACAACGCTTGCCATTCCACTGTCACCTGAGCCATCCTGCAGTACTTTGCCATAAAGATCTAAAATAAACTGATATTAAAAATTGAGTAAAACTGGAGAGCAAACAGATATGATTTAACTAAGGCACTAGAAACATAGAACTGGACTAATCCTTTAGTTTTCAGTAAACACAGCCTTTCTAAATGCAGACTGTCAAGAGACAGATAACAACTTCCCAGATTCATGTCTAATGAATGCAATTTACTTATGGCTTATGCACAAAGGATTTTGAGTATGACGTGATTCAACCTGTGCTAGATACGACAAATTCACAGTTGCTTCAGAAGGGTTACACGAGCTCATTAACAATGCAAAGGTTTTGACTTTTTGCATTATTAATTCACCTCTGCAATATGTAGGAAAAAGAAGTATCTCATGAAACAGTCATCCAAAGTACTTCACTTGTACTATCACCATCACCAAGGATCTTCCTCTACCTACAAGGAGTAAGAA
Organism: Aythya marila; assembly: GCF_965140915.1. NCBI lineage: Eukaryota > Metazoa > Chordata > Aves > Anseriformes > Anatidae > Aythya > Aythya marila. The sequence continues at coordinate 110,792,366 of NC_139042.1, forward strand.
TAAGAGTGAAATTGTATGTCTGTTTGTTGACCGTGCTAAAATATATTTGAAAGCTTTGAAGACTAAGTTTTATGTGAACAATAGAACAGATTTTCTTCAGTATCACGATAAAAGATTCAAAAGCAATTTTGGGGGAAAAAATATTACATAATAATCAATGGGATTGCAGCAATATATTTGTATAAAGCAGAAGATATAAAAGAACAGCTTTAAGTTGGAACAGATTCTCCATAAGTACTGAAGTCTCACTATGTTTAACTATTAGGCCAAAACATAATCTGCAATTAATCCAAATAAAGGACAATGATTATTCTCACTCTGCAGGACTCCTTCCTCCCAAGAAACTGTATTTTGAAGTACAAGTACAAATTGTAGTATAAGATTATATACTACATATTAGATTATACAAGATTATCCATAGAGATTTACTTATAGATACTATATATCGTTAAGTAGCTGAGTCCCCTATTCAAACTTATCTTGTGATTTCAGATACTGCATCCAGCAGACTACTCAGGGAAAAGACAAACTTATGTAAAAAATAGAGACAGGTAATATACACTGTTAATGATACGGAAAAGGTTTACAGCTTCCAAAGATAATGAGTTAAGCATGCAAAACATATGTACTTACTAAGGCTTGACACTGTAATACTCCTCTGGTGTCACAATTTTCAATCCACCAAAGTAGTCCAGTACCCAAATATTGGTGATGTTGAATTTGGCAAAGAACCAATTGTGATCCTTAGGCCAACTTTCCATTTCAGGGTGTCGACTGAATAACGCTTTTTTCGCTATGGCCGCTTCTGAATCATTCACCTGAACAACAGCCAGCAAAATACTACATGAAGATACAGTCATATGGAAGACAAACAGTAGCTAAAACACACTGCTGACTGCGGTGTGCTCTTTTCTGTTCAGCCACACTTTACCCCAAAGGGCTCATTACTGTGGCAGAGTCCACTTATCTTCAGAGTGCTGTACAACTGTACATGAGACAGGCAAACACTCCAAGGTAGTTGCTTTTAATATTAAATCAAAAGGGTGCTTTTAAAGTAAAAGCATGAAGAAGAAAGTACTTCATCAACATAAGAATAAGTCTTCTGTTCACTGTTTAGAGAGAGGGATGCAGGCTGACAGCTTTAGAAGCAGCATTCATTCTGTTCTAATATAAAAACTAGATCCAACCTGACACTGACTTGTTTGAAGAAGACTGGATAAAATTATACCCTATGCTTATGATGAAAAAAATCTTCATTGTACAGATTAAAATTATCCAAGTCCACAGACATGTATTAAAGGATCTTTGATACTTGAAGTTCTTGCTAGAGAGACAATGAGTAAACAGCAGAATAATGAGGACCAAAGCTTTGCTTGTAATTATTAAAAGACAAGCAAACCTATTTTGACATGAGTAGGATGTCAGTTTTTACTTTTCAATGGGAAAGCAAATAATGATGCTAACTATCCAATTATGAAGACTGAAACCTTCATTTGGAATTGTTTATTGAAATGTCTTTTTGAATTCAAGTTTTCCATATCTAACTGGGAATTGTATTCTTAGAGATAATTTTTTTCCCATTTTCTCCATATTCTTCATCATTGAAGTGTGCACAACTTGATCAGACAAACAAAAGCCAGGGGAAAAAATGGCTTTGTTGTTAGTACTTAGGCAGGAATGGTATCCAATTAAGTATAAAAATTGAGTAACAGCCTAAAGCCAAGGTTAGAAAATGTTTTGTGCTTGATCCTAATACTGGTAGATTTAACTTAGTATGTTTATATTCCATTATAAGTTTGATTCTTCAAATCAGTAAGCAGCAAAAAACACACAGCATGATCTTGGATGTTATTTGGAAAAGCACAAAATGGAGAAGTATGGATTCTTGCTGCATTTTTTTTTTTAGGTGTAATTTTACCTCCTCTGCACGTGATTACTCAGAGACACTAACAAATCAAAAAGCGTACATGTGTGTTTAAACATACATACAGGCATGCAGAATGAAATAACAGAATCTACAAGAGAATGGATGCTGAAATGTGTGACTACTTAATATGCTATGTACAAATGTTTAAAGGGTTAAATCAACACGAGTCCTGGATATGGTACAAGAGGAACTAATTAAAATAATTCCAGTACTGATGATAAACTCATGAAAGCAATTAAAGGATTGATGGAGTATAATGTACAAATACAGGAGGTATGAAAACACTAAGTAAGAATTCAGGCTATCATATAAGAGAAAATAATGATAATTAGTCCTCTTCCTCAATAATAGGATTAAGATCTTCAACAAACAACACATATAGTTCTAAATTCCTTCTATGGGACACCAATGTACCAGTGTAGGAAAGAATACTGCCATGGCTGCAACACTGCCAGGTGATACAATAAACTTTTTCTATGTCTAATACCTGTAACTTCACAGCACAGATTAATATTAAGTTCAATAAAATTTTGGACATGAATATGTCACACTGAATGGGCCAAAGAACTTAACTGAGCAAAATATGAAAAAGTTTTCATGCTTCACTGACAAGAGAATTGTCTTTGACAAGAGAATTGTCTTGGACTTTTTAGTTTCAAAACTGGTCTAGGGGAAGTAGGATGATTTTCTTCATTGCAAGAAGAAATCCTCTCAAGATCATTGCTAAAAACATGCCAACACTGCTTTTGCAGATACCATGTGGTTACTTAGCTTTCCTCACACAAACTATGAGATAGCCTTCTGGTATCATGGCACATGACATCCCTTCGTAATCTTCTGCATGGAAATGCTAACAGCTCTTCTCCATCCACTATGCAACCCTGTTCAACATGCAGTCTTGTCCAGCATCAAATTCCAGCTGCTTACCTTTACAACACTCCCACAGAAGATTATGTGGGCACAGAGGGGATTCTGGGGATCATATTTGTGCTTCTTGCAGTAAGGAGTCTGTGCCAAAGACACAGTTAAGGAGGCATTTGAATTGACCTGAAATACAAATGATAAGAGATTTATGTACCTTTGCGAGGAAAAAAAAGTCATACCACGTTTTCAGATTTTGGTACTTTATTCAGCTCACACTTACTGGTAAAAAGAACAAAGCTGTGATCATCTTTTCCTAATTATGTCTGAAAGCTGATATAGATGAACAATTTGTAAGTCTGCTGACATCTGTTAGCATAAAATGCAAACCTCACAGAACAGCAGTCCTTAAAACTCTGAATTCTGTTTATGAGCCAACATACATAACAGGACAGTACACAGAAGACAAGAAGATACAATGAAATTCATTAAGGGGAAGGACAAATGTTTACTGAAAGGTAACCAAATGGGTTTCACAGCTATCAACAAAATCCATTACAACCAAATTTTAGAAGAAAGCACAAGCCCCTTGGATGACCCCAAACTGGTCAGCTCTTTTGAAGTTTAAAGTGAATATTAAAAATTAGGTTTAAAAACTCTTCAGTATTTAAGTAAGACACCTAACTTGAAGAATTAAGGAACCTGTATCTGACTGTTTTTTTCTAAAATGAATGTAATGAAGACAGCTTGAAAAGTTGTGAAGAACAGGATTGCCTACTGCAAAATATCACATGGTGAAGTTCATTTTGTCCCAGCAAAGACAGTTTGCATGCTTTGGGACATTTCATTATAAGAGCTCATCTCAGAGACAAACAAAACAAGCAGGCAGAGCCCACACTGCAAACGTCACTTAAGTGCTATGCAGTGCATGACTGAACTTAGGGAACAGGAGCCACCACCTGACTCACAGCACAGATAGGAAGTTGCTCAATGACAAAACCTGCTGATTCATGATTATTCAGCACTATCTCTTATCACATGTCTCCGTCCGCGTGACAGTCGAAGTCAAATCTTTCTGCCCTACAGTAACCGAATAAAAGATCTGTTGGGGAACTTTCTGAAGGAAATGGTTCATTAACAGTTTATGTCATCATTTTCAAGTTCCTCTGAAACCTAAGGGTTGTAGGTATGGCAGAGGAGATACTGTGCAAGAGAAAAATACGTTTTCTACACCACTTAGATACATAATTGAACTACTTCAATGTGCCAAAGTAAGGAGAGGGACAGGAAACAAACAAAAAAGGTTAAGGGCAAAACAAAGTTTGAAATGTTCTTACTATTTAAGTTTTGTTTTTGTTTTACTAATGCTGTAACAGTTACTAGCACAAAAAGGTTCTCTTTATTAAAGGATTCTTAAGGTCAATGTTTCTGAGCCTTTTCAGTCAGCTCTGTCTTGGCCACAGCCCAGCAGAAGAGCTGAGACGAGGCCAGTTACACACACACAGAACCTTGGCATGGCAGCGTGTTGTCTTCTGGTGTGCACTTGACCTTTCAGGAAGCACTAGCAATTACTATTCTTTCAGCACTCTGTGCAAGAGTCCACTTTGCACAAGATCCACACAGCAAATTTGCTGTCCTCCAGATATTTTGATATTTTTTGTTAAGTTCTCCTTCCCTAAGTGGCCCCTCATCACTTAAGCCGAGTGCTTCCTGAAACATCAGCCTCCTCCTCTGCCAGGGCTCTACTTTGATATCGCCCAGACCATGATCAGCAGGGATTTTGCAGGATTATGGGGTGTCAACACAGAATGGCCAAGGTTGGCAGGCACCTCTGAAGATCATCTAGTCCGAGCCCCCAGCCAAACAGGATCACTTGGAACACATTGTGCAGGATGGCATCCACATGGGTTTTGAATATCTCTAGAGAAGGAGCCTCCACAGCGTCTCTGGGCAGCCTAACAGTACTTGGGTACTCTACCTTACTTTGGGACTGCCTTGACCATAGAACTGCTCCTCCTGGCCCTCTCACCCAAGTTCCTTAATTCCTTAAAAAAGAGGCAGGGAACACCTGGCCGGCACATGGCATTGCTTTCAGAAAACGCTGATATAACCTTAAGTCTTACTGAAGAGAATCCAACCACTTCCTGCCATTGAGACAAACACGCTTTTGGAAGCGAACCACGAAAAAACGGGCACTGCGCTGGCAGCACGTGTGCCTGAAAACTTCATTTCTAGGGGACCTAAATATATATATATGAGCCTATATATTTACATATACGAACCTATATATTCACATGTATGAACGTATATACGAACTTATATATATATTTACACGTATGAACCTATACATACTTATGTTACTTTTTGAGGGCTACCTATATGTGTGTGTGTATATATATATATATGTGTGTGTGTGTGTGTGTATATATAGGTGTGTGTATATACACCTATATATAGAGAGAGCTGGTGGGAGCGTTTGTGTATATACACACACCTATATATATATATACACACACACACACATATATATATGTATATACGCACACACACACACACACATATATATATACACACACACACACATATATATATATATATATATACACACACACACACACACACAGCGCATATATCCGCGTGTTTGCGAATGCGCTGCCCCAGCCGCCGCCGGCCGCTCACCCGCAGGTCCCTGACGGAGATCTCCATGTCGGTGAGGTAGAGGTAGGGGACGCCGCTGCCGCGGCCGGGCCCGGGCGCGCCGTCGCTGATGGAGAAGACGTTGGCGAAGGGGTGGCCGCGCAGCCCGTCCTGCGCCGACAGCGTGGCCAGCGCGCCCCAGTCGCAGCTGTGCAGCACCACGCGCGCCACGCGCGCCGCCTGCTCCGGCGGCGGCAGCGCCCCGCGGGCCGCCAGCGCGGCCGCGCTCAGCAGCAGCAGCAGCAGCACCGCGGCCATCGCTGCAACCGCCCCCAACGCTCCCCAACTGTCCCCGACAGCTGCTCGGCTGCTGAGCGCCGCAGCCCCTCTCCGCTCTCCGCCAATCAGAGGCGAGCTGCGAGATCTTCAGCCAATGAGAGCTGCCGGGAGGCGGGGCAAGCCCAGCGGGGTCTGGGCGTTGTAAACAACTCTGAGCCCCGGCTCGGCTCCTCACTGGAGCCGGCGGCCGCGCTGAGGCGGCTGAGGAGGGCGGCGCTGCCCGGGCGTGGCGGCGGGCAGCCTGCGCTGCTGCCCCTCGGTCTGGCCCGGGGCGCCCGGTCACGTCCTCAGGCACTGGTTAACTTCACGTCAGGAGCTGTGTGGCGGCAGATGGCTGAGCACTGCCTTCCTTCAGGAAAAAAAAATGTTTAAGTTCACCTTTAAAATGATTTTTTCCAAGGTTTATGTCTGCGATATGATCACTTTGACATCCCAAAGTTCTAGTCAAACACCCAAAAGCCATATTGAAATAGGCAGACTGATTTCCCAGGAGATATGCCAAGAGTTTTACTTCAGCTTTACTCGTTTTAATAGAAGGTGCTCATATGTTACAGAGGTAGAGTGCCCTAAGGCTCTTCTGGTGTCCTTTTGCTCTGCCTGATAGACATCCAGGTTCAGACCACAACAGTATTCAACCCTTCATCTGGGACAAGTTACATGCTTACAAGAGGCACTTCATGGCTCTAACCAAGGCTTCTTTCCCATCACACGACTGCTGCTTTTCAGGTGACATCTGTCCCCAGGTGCCCTATCATATGGCACATGCATATCCTAGCATTCGGTAAGGCTGTGGGACTCTTGAAAAAAAGGATCTGGCTGTGGGCTGCCAGGTGGATAAAACTGAAAGGCCTCTGGGAGTGCCAGGCTGTGTGCACCACAGATCCATTCTCTACCGTCTATGCACTGTCATGTAGTTGTGTCCAGGCAGACTAAAATTTCCTACAATACTCTGCTTGTTTACAGAGAGCAGGAACAGAGCCTGGCTTTCCCTCTGTGGCCACCAAAACACAGCCTTCCTCTGCTGCCCTCTGCTGCCAATGCTCAGGAGAAACCTGCTTTGTTTCAAGTGAAAGGCAAAACAAACAAACAAAACACAAACAAAACAAACAAACAAACAAAAACCACCATTGTTCTCAACCTGTTATATGCAGCCATGTAGCTTGGTACTTGGTACTACTTGGTACAGTAGTGGTAGTAAAAGTGCGCTTGCCTGTGATATAGGACAAGTTATATCTTGGGACAAAGTTATATCTCAGGAGAAAACAGGACAGGAAAAGGAGTGAGGGGTGAGAGAAAAAGAGGCTGTGTGAAAAGTTGCCTTTATATAGATATAGATAGGTTTATGGACTATATTTAGGTGACAGGGCAGGAGCAGAAAGTGTTGAAGGGAAAATGGCAGCAACTGTTGTACAGAAGTGAAAAGAATAAGGAAGAGATGGGCAAAATCGGTCTAGAGGAAACGGTTTAGGAACAAAAAGGGTTTGAGGAAGACAAACTGCAACAAACTCTTTTCGTTAGTGATTTTGCTAGCTGAAACAGACATTGCTTCATCTTTCCTCTCTCCCCAACATACAAGTATGCATACACAGAAACACTTCTTTCTCTTCGTTTTCACAGCAGTCCTGCCCTCAGATCCAGGGAGAGGGAAGAAGTATTTTCCAGCTGCAGCCCATGGGATGAGTGGTGGAGTGAGGATGATGCATGGGGGATCTTACTGGAGAGCAGGAGAGCGTGATATGGAGCAGACAGGAGATGGTTGGTGGCGTCACTACAGGAGAGAAGGTATGCCATGGAAATAAGAAGGGATAGAAATGAAAGAAAATGAAGGAGATGAGGGAAAGAGATGTCAGTTCCTTTTATTTTTTTCCTTTTATTTTTTTTATTTTTTATTTTTTTTTCTGGGGGGGGGGGAAAGTCAACGCAGAAAGGGGGAATGCTTTTAAGTTAAGGAGTTTAAATTCATTAGCTGGAGGTAGCTATCTGTCCTTCACCAGGAAGGATGCGTGTGGATTTGTGATTTTGTTACCCAAACAATTTCACCACATCTGCAATTTCTTCCTCTCCACCCTCTCCCTCTGCAGCCTTGCAGCGCTCCTGCAGCCTTCCCCGGCAGCAGCCGCCAAGGGGTGCTGCTGCCCAGCCTTGCTCTCTGCGGCTGCAGGAGCCGCCCGGAGCACACCTGCTCGCAGCCCTCTTGGGGGATTTGGGCTGAGCCCAGTGGGCGTTCAGCGCTGAGCAGGATTTATTGAGGCAAATACCATCGGCTCTTTGATAAAAAAGAGCAGGATTTGTTGAGTACACTCCACTGTGGGCAGTGTACACTGGCGTCTAGGCTGTCTTGCACACTGTGCTGAAGGAAGGGGGCTTCTACTGGTCCTGTTCATCTTGCATGAGTAGTGCTGGGCCAACCTGTAGGGTGAGGGATACAGACTTTAACCCTTTCAGCTTGCTCCGAAGCACTGTGTTATCTGAAGTAAATCTCCAGGCCTCTCACTTCCCCAGCTAGATCTCAGAGAAAGGAGAAGGATTCTTTCTGTTGTGGTGCAATGAGTCTAGGGGTTTCCAGGATCCTTGCATAACAAGGCCAGGAAAGTATTGCTAGCCACTAGTTCTCCTTTTCAACTTATGTTTTATTTACATCACCAAAACGATAAACATACAGTAACATCTTACTGTAGATTGAGCCTATTTACGCCCTCCGGGCGTTGGCCAGTTAGTGGAACAATCTCAATTTCAGCGTAGCTTACAAGTCATGGGTTGGAGGCTGAATTTGGGGGCCATGTCTCTGGAGAAGGTGTATTTTAGCCAGAAAGTTAGAAAGGTCTCCATCCTGTCTGGTATGTCATCATGCTCTGGCTGCCCTCTTCATAGTTGCTTTTGCCCCAGGCCAGCTCTCCTCAGATAGCGTGGTTCTTTGTGGGGCTGAGCAGGTTTTCTCTTCAGACGCACAGTCTAGCTGCGAGCTAGGCCAGGCTTCCTGTCTAGATCCTGCAGTCTGTCCATGAACAGAAACCTTCCTTTGTCCAGATAACGCTTGTGGGCTATGCAGTCTGGCTCTGCACAGTGCTTGATTTGTGAGCCAGGCCAGCTCTCCGCACCCAAATGACAGCCAGAGTGATTAAAGTCACTCGCCGCCGCTTTTGACAGAAAGGACTGACCTCTGAATCAGCTCTGGCAAAAGCTGAAGTGCTCAGGGCTTTGGAGTGCCAACACTGGGTGCCACATGAGACCCACCATGCAAATTGCTTCTAAAAATGGAGGTTAGCTATCAGCTTGAGGAGATACCAGCCCTGTCAAATGATGCAGTACGACTACTATTAAGAAACTTCACACAACACAGAACGCTGCTGAACATTAAAAGGTGTTGCGTGCTTGCGCATAATGCATTTATTTGTTCTTCTCCTCAAAGTTCCCAAATTATATTGCTTGGGAATTTACTTTCTGCCTCTTTCATCTATAATTCTTTTTTAAAGAAAGTTGAAATGAATATAGCACTGGCCTGGGATTCGGCTAAAAGTCATTTTACATTTTTACGACTACCACAGACAATGGCAGAGCAAGCTTCCTCTGTGGATAACCCATTAGGGAGCAGAAATGTTGTTCATTGTTCAGTCAGAAAATTTTGCTGGTCAGTCAGGGCTTGGGCTGCATGCTGAGGAAGCTGTTAAGAGGGCCAGCTGCAACACTGCTTTCTGTGATGCTTGGGGATGCACCAATATCCAGCACAGCTTCCAGGGACTGTGTCTACAACCACGCTCTGATTGTAACCTTGTGTTTCTGTTAGGTCTTGCTGCACATTAAAACAAGGAACTGGTAGAGTAGCCCTTCAGTCTAGAGACTGGCCGCGGCTGATGCTGATAATGTTTGTCCCAGTATTGATATAAAGGGGGTGCAGCCATGCCTCACAGTACCCCAGTTCAGTTTGTTCTCCAAAGTCAAGCAGATCAGCCATGAAAGCAGAGCTCTCCCAAGAAATTCAAGTGCTGCTGGAGGTAACTGTAGCTACCTGTACATAAATGATTTTGGTGTACCTCACTGTGGTCGTGTTCCTAAGAGCACAGCCACTGTCGCAAGGCCTAGCAGGTGAAATGCTCCCTATACAATGCAGTATTTCTTTAAAGTTTCCTCTGGTGAGATGAAGAAGCCTGGTTAATCTGCACAGAACCATGATGCTAGCACACAAGCGCAGCCTGGCAATCAGGAACATGTGAAATGATTCAACTGTTTCAGTTAAAGTCAATCAAATACTTTTTTATGTGGCCACTGCACAGCACGTGCACAGCCTTGCGCTCCCTGCCTAGTACAGCTTAGCAGGAACCCTGAGAGCCATGTCCCTTCGTGTAATTCAAGCATCGTTGGGAATGGGGCTTGCCCAGTCACATCAATTCCCAGACGAGTGCAGTGCCTGGCACGTGAGTCTTTGTGTATGCGCGCATGGTCACACGTGAGCATGTGTGTGTGAGCGTGTGTGTGTGTTCTCAGATGTGCTTCACTGCAGCTGCAGAACTAGAGCAAAAAATGTTGATAGTACAAAGCGTTCCAACTGACTTCATTTCCTGCTGATAACTCCCTGAAGAGGAGGGTGAGGCTGAGCGTTTGGAGCGTTAGCTTAATGCTGAGGGGCGAAGGGAGGGTAGGCAGGAGCAGATACTTCAGAATGCAGTTAGCAGAACAGGGGGGTTCAAAAAGCAAGTTTCCCAGAGAAAATGTTGTTCACGTTCACTTCCTGCAAGCTTGCCTTTGTCAGAGGAGCTGATGTATAAACCCAACCCAAAACAGGATGCTGGCTGTTAGAGTTGATTGCTCTTTGAAATGCAAGTGTTTTTTTTCTGTGGTCATCCTATCCCCTTTTTTTTCAGTTGAAAATTAAATTACATTTTTGGGAGGGTCAAAAACTTAACCTGGTAACAGCTGCTGGTTAATAATAAAAATTCTGGAAAATGATGCGGGCATCACCAGCCAAATGTGGACATACAGATGGACAGAACAATTTCAGATCCTGCTACTGACAGGCAGGCCCTAATAACCTCTAACCAAACACCTTAACAAAGCACAGAGATCCAATCTATCTCGCGGGGACCCACAGCTCCCTCCACCCTTCACTAATCCACCACCCCCACAAACAGACCTTCCCAGATTCAGCACCCACACAGACACACCCAAAGAGCTAGCTGTGGGGACACAACTATCTGAGTCAAAGTTTCAGATGCCCTCAAAGGCTTTCTTTCCTGAGTCGTCTCTGAACAAAGAACTGCTCTGTCCCCGCATCTCCTTTCTATTGGTCTGGTATCGTGGAGAAGCCCCTTTCTCCATAATTCAATGCCAAAGTGCAAGAGGCTAGCAAAGATTACACGAGGCATTGCTGACCATGGCAGAACTACTTATGCCTCTTCTGGCATGCCAGAAGCAGGTGTGCCAGGATGAATGATTGCCTTGCACCTCTCCCCCAGCATGCTACATGGAGCAGGAGCTCCAGTCGTTTGGCCTGAAGCAAACTCGTTCTTTTGGTCTCACGCGTATTGAAGAGAACCAGCTGGGAAGCTGCAAAATCCAGGGGTCCACAGTCACAGCATTTTCTCACTCAAATGAAATTTCCCCCTAGAGTCTGGTTTAATGTCACTTATGAGGGCTGGATTTTTTTTTTATTATTATTATTTTAAATCTCCTGAGAAGAACAGATGTAGAAATATTTGTTTGCATATACCAGCAAGTTAGTCTCAAAGATGCTGCTATATCCCAGAGGGTCTGTCAACAGAGATGCGCACAGAGATGCAGAGAGTCATGCTCCAGAATATCTCACATTCATACTTGCAAGTAGACATCATGTAAAACACCCAGTTCCTGAGTATAACCTCCCTTAATAACATTTGTCACAAGGTTCCTGCAGTTAAAGCACAGGGGTTGGTTGTTGCAGATTTTGGCGGTTTCCAGACAAGAAACAAGTAAGCCTAGAGCAAATCCACAGCTCGTGTCTTCCTGTGTGGAGGAAAATGTGTACCCTACTTCTGGAAGAAAGAAGAACTTTAATAAACTGACAATTATGTACCATACTTAGAACAATGGCACCGAGAATTCTGCTGGCAGAAAGATTTACTTTATGGTGCGATACTTTGGATCTTCCAACCTAGAAAATTCTGTGATTCTGTGATTCTGTGAAGAAGCGTGGTGGGGCAGCTCTAACTCCCTTTGCTTTATTAGTGCGGGTAAAGTGATACTATCTCTGCCTAGCAGTTTCCTTTTCTGGAGGCCTAAGCAGACAGTTTCCTCCACAGGGTAAAACCCCTGAAAGCAGAAAGAAAATACTGAAGCACACCCTGAGCAGAATGAAGCAGCCATCAGAGGTATCTGATTTTGACGGTCTGTTACATGGCAGACATCTTGACAATGACACTCGTGACCAACAATGACAGAGAAATCCCTGAGCATGAAATTCTCCTTCAGCCCCTGCAGTAGGCAATGCATGGGCAGCCAAAGCGTCTTGCCTTCTCTACTCACCCTGCTTCTCAGCACTGCAGTTCCTGTCCCTTCTCCCAGTGCGCCATTGTCACGACTTGAAGGAGTCAGTAGGATTTCCAGTCAAGAAGGACTTTCATTTTTATAATCCTTTTAGATTCTTCATCTGTATTTTCTTAGATTTCTAGTTGCACGCAGCATCTGCTGGTTGCTTACAGCAGAGGGGATTCAGCTAATCCAGTGGTTCATCAACAGAAGATTAATTAGTCCTCTTGCCTAACTTCCAGATTGTGGCAGTTTAGCGTATCCTTCTTTTGGCTAAGGACGGAGTAACCGCTGTACATTGAACCAAGGAGATAAGGAGATCATGATTTAAATACACTAATTCCTGTACTTTCTAAAGACCTACAGGAGTCCTACAGCATGCGGTGCAGCAAAAGTTAACTATACTGTAAAAACAATTACGTTGAGATGATTTATTGGTAACAATAATCTGGGATGTGATGATGGTCACAGTTAAATTCATTCTGGAGTGTTTTCCTACGCAGCCAGCAGGGACTTGTGAAACACTGTGAAGGAAAAGTATGCATCCCTTTCAGAAAAGATGCTTTAACCCTCCTCTGCCCCCAAGGTATCAGCCCAAGATGACGACATGAAATTGTGTCACTTTGCAGCTGCATGCGAAACAAGGGAGCCAGCAGAAGACAAAGGGAGTGTTTCCAAATTCCTCTGCACCACCCTGTTCTCAGGAGGTGGGGACTGAAATTCTTGAGAAGGAGCATGTGCAAACAGTTGCTAAAACAGGAACGAGATGTATAGTTTCCAACACTGTGGTCTGAATGGAAAAGGAAACCGTAGCAAAACATTCCTGAGGCTTAGTTTTTCCCATCTGAGCTTTTCTAGCACCACGGAAGCTTCTCATTTCCAGTGTCCAAGCCTGCCCTTCCCTGCAAAAGGAGGGAAGAGTGACATGCAGCTTCTCACCTGGTAGTGTGAGAAACGGATTCAGAGCAGAAAGAGCTAGTTCTGCTTTAGAGCTAGCCCGTGACACCTTGCCTGGGGACCCTCTGCTTCTGCCAGCATTTGTGCCTCACCTTCCCCAGTGAAGCCCTAGTCTCTCATCTGGGAATTGCCCAGGAGCACATCAGGACTGCTGATATTGTGCCTGGGAGTCCCAGCTGTGGACCGGGGCACCAAAGTCTTATGTTCTGCGCAAATGCAATCACCAGCTGCTTTCTGCTCCTCTTCTGCCCCTCCAACCACTCTGAAGACAGTCTACTCTGAAAGAAATTACAGAAAAGTGTGAAGGAAGAGAGAAGGGAAGCTAGAGTTAAAGGAAAAAAAGATCTTAAACAATGAGGAGGAGACCCTGCAGGCTTGGAGAGAGAAGAGTGGACAGGGGGAAGACCCAGAGGCTTGGGGGGGGGGCAGATGCAAGCAAAAGAAGCAAGTATAAAAAAACAGAGGCAAAATGGGGCAGGGGAGAAAAAAAAGAAAAAAAAAAAAAAGAGAAAGATGAGGTGCTAGAAATACAAAGGGTAGATAGAAAGGGAGGGAGAAAATACACATACGGTGTCCCCAAGTTTGGGCACAGCAGCAAAGTTTGCTGCTTGTTGTCTCATGAGCCCAGCACTCCGGGAAGGACAGTATCTGTTTAGATTTGTGTCTAAATTTAAACCCTGATTGCCTTGCCTCCCCCTCCTCTCCCCTCCCTCCCTTCCTCTCACCCACCCGCCCTTCTTCCTTGTTCGTAGCGCAGGGCAGCTCACTGGGCTCTGTCAGTTTTCAAGCTGAGCAGGAGCGTGGATATTACCTACCCTCCACGGCAGCGCGATTTTGCTCTGGCTTGGCTGAAGTTTTCCCGCAGATAAGAGGGAAAGGGGTGGGGAAGACAGATTGCCCCGAGGACACCTCTCTGGCAGGACATGGAGGTAAAGAAAACTTTTATTTCCACTTGCTTGTGGCTCACTCGCAGATCTGCACTAGCTGCACCTTGCAAAGCAATTTCTCACTGAAGGCAGCTCAAAATACCTTTCCGCTGAGGTTCAGATAAATGCCTCTCACCGCCGCTCCACCTCAGAATATTTTGTGGGGTTCAGTTCAGATTTGGAGGAGGGGGTCAGTGTGGGGAGAAGTTACATCTGTGAAGGGGAACGAAGGGTTGCCATTTACTTTTTTAGTCTCTGAGGTGGGAACAAAAGTAACATTTTAAATGGGATAGTTTTTTAATCAGTTAAAAAATCAGTGAAATTGGGTGCATAAGAAGTGATCAAACCGTATGGATTAGTGGGCACCTTGGGGTTGGTTCCTACCCGACCCACACAGCAGCAGCTGTGATTTAGACCCTCTTGCCGCCCCTGTTCCACGTGGAAGGTGCGGTCTCACTTTCATTATCAGCAGCATTTTGGTCCAGGAAAGAGAACCTGAGAGCCTTTGCTTCAGCGGGGTGAAGGGGCTGACACACCCACGGAATGGTTCCTGTGCCTCTCTTCATGCTGTGTGCCTTGTGCCTTGAGGGAGTGGGAGCTCTTGTCTCCTGATGGGCACTGCTGATGGACAGGGGTGTGGAAGCACAAGTGAAGATGCCCTGGCGTTTAAGTCCAAGCCTTCTCCTGTGCAGCAGCTTCATAGGCAAGGCAGTTCGCCTCTCCTTGCCTCCTTTCCCATTCGTACGAAATGAGACTGAAAGTGGATTGGATTCACTAGCTTTTCAAATGTCTTTTTAGATTTCAGAGGAAAAAGATCCTTTTTTTTTTTTTTTTTTTTTTTTAGGAGAGGCACAGGAGGTAGAAAGGTGATTGCAACATTGGCAAAACCTCAAATAACGAAAGAGGACTTTGGGTATTTCTTTCAGCCAAACACAGATCTTACTAAACACTTTGTATTATCTTCACAGAGAAGCCTTTTTGTGTTGATGTGGCACCAACAGCCAGGGACATGCCACAAAGCCAGGGAGCAGTGTGCTTGAGGCACCACTATAATTTTTCTTTGAAGATTTCCATCACATAGCGCAGCGGGGCACTTCTGATAACACACAGGTGTTAACATCACTGTCCTTGTTATCTGTGCTAGCCTGCCCTACAGGCAAGGGTTAAAGATCAGGCGTGTTCATTACAAGAAAAGTCCTCAACAGACTAAAAAACGTTGGTGTGGAGAAGGACCAAGCACTGCTTCAACCAATGCAGCATAGCCGATATGCAGCATGACAATTAGGTAGCTTTGTAAGGGTTTTTAGACTGGACAGAGCCTGCATCAGGAACCGTTAATGCTTGTTTTGTTCTTTCTCACTATGTAGTGTCCTGTGATGTCTCAGAGGGGGAGTTGAGCTCTTAATTTGTTGTAACTGCTGTGCACAGGAAGCCGCATATGGAACAAAGAATAAACGAGGACTAAAACAAAAATTCTGTCGTGCTGAGGACACTCTGCCCCATCTCCTCTGCTTTGCACACACATGGGACTGCACCCCTCAAGTACTTTCTGTTGTCTGCTGCAGGGGTGTTTTAGAGTAGTAAGGCACAGGCCTTCGTTTCCTTTTGGGAGCCACGTGTCACACACACGGCAGGTCTGTCAGGAAGCTTCTCTGAAGTATCTAGCCTATGACTCGTCCTTTTGATTCTGCCCCTTTTCCTCTATTTCCCACTCATTCCCTGTGTTACCTTATTTTCTGATCAGCTGTAGATTTCGCCATCTGTTCTTATTTTTAAAAACATCTCAACTCCCAGAACATCTTAAAAGTGGCACACTTGGTCTTCTCCCCTTGCCCCAACCCTCCAAAAAGATGGTTAATGTCCCAAAATTAAGAAGATATTAGACCAAAATAGATCAAAGAGCAAAAACTTGAGTTTCCACCTGCTAATTCTCTTCTCTGTTCCTCCTGAGAGCTTTTCACAGACAGTGTGAGCAAGACAGAGAGGCTCGTTACCGTCTTTTGCTTTAAAAATACATTTAATGCTCCTGTGCGACAGGAACGAGAAGTTCCGTCATTTCCCCATTTGTTTCGTCGGTAGCATGCAGAGCTCTTCTGTGCTTTGCTGCTGGCATAACTGGCAAGCTCTTTGCTCTAGTGGGACACATGGGGATTACGAGCATTAGGAAAAAAGAAGGGCAGAGGGCCGACCTAGCCAGCTGATTTCCATCACGTCTCTGGCAGGAAGACCCTGTTTTTGAAAAACCTACAGAAGCGAGATAGTTGGGCTCGCTTTCTTAGAGAGGTTAGTGTATTTTTGGGGCTCTTTAGGGGAGAGTTCCTACAGTCTTAGACATTCTGCTACTAGGAATGTACTACGTTGAAACCAGTACCTGTAGCCATTTCATGTCCCCAAGAGAAAGAAAATAGCAGCCAAACCCCATTCTTGCCAGTTCATATAATTTTGTGACTCTGCTGATGTTGGGTTTTTTTATTTGTTTGTTTTTGTGAAAGACCCAGCTCATTGACGCAAGATAGGTCTGAGAATCGGTTTTCATTCCACTGTTATGACCAATCAAAAGAACTTAAAATCATGAAGCTTCTACCACAGACTGCTAACTTCAGGAGTTTGTATTTAAAAGCTGTGAAATCAGTGAAAGCTGAGCTACTTGTGAAATAAGCAGCCACTAAATCTTTGCACTCACAGTACAAAAAGGATTGGGAATCATTAGTTTACACCTTCAGAGTTGGCCCAAGCTGTCTCACTCTCATAGCTGCACTAAACCTTGCTGAAAATATTGTGGGTGAAGGCATTCACTGAAAGTTCTTGTGGCTTTCTGCAGCCCATAGTCAACAGCAGTCATGGCATTCCTCTTTCCAGCCTCTCTGTAGGAGCTTGGGAGCATGGAGACATTTGAACTTTACTCACAAAACAAGGGGAAGCAATCCAAGACAGTTTCAGTTTGATGGCTCCCTGTGGTGCAGTGGGTCCCCCCAGCTGTGAAGGTGCAGCAAGCAGCTTTAGTTCAGGAAGATTCCTCTCTCCTTTGTGCCTACCAAGAGATTTCATGTCTTTCTTTGATGTCTCCATTCCCATCTCTTTTCTGCAGTTAGCTCCTGCTGGATCTTCGTTTTGCCTGCTGCTACACCGGCTCAGCAGAGGAGAAGCTTTTCCAGGTCTGAGAGCAGTTCTCTGCTCACTTTTCCACTTTCCTTCTGTGCACCCTTCTGGACATAGCTCCAGCCTCCAGTCCTGTGCTCTCCCCACACCACATGTCCTCCTCTGGGCCGTTTGGGGAGCACTGTGTCCACTGCTCTTTTCAGTAGCCCGGTCCTTTGTCGGGTGATCCCACAAAGAGGCCCAGGGTCCTGCCCCACTCTATCTAGCAGCAGAGCAGCTCAGAGAAAATTCCTCTGACTCCTCTGTTCCACATCTCCACCTGGAGAAACCTCTTGCGTTTCAGACACATCCCCTCCCTCATCTCTCTCCTACAGGTAGGGTCAGAAGCCGTTTCTTCTTTTTTGCTGTGGTCAACCAGACATTACAACAGAGCACATTTCCAGGTCTAGCATCCCTAATTGCTGTGTCCTTCCAGAAGCTACGGGGAATAACACTGTCTCCCAAACTACAGGGCAACTGTCTTTCTGCAGAGCTGCTTACCCTGACCCTAGGAAAACTGTGTGAAGGGTGTATCACTTGAGAGGATTGAAGAGAAGGGGAAGAAGGAAAGGATATTTACTGTGTGGCTGATAGGGCTGAAATTTGTGTGCATTATGGCCCTCAGAGCAGCAGGACAGTAAGCCATGTGGAGGTGAGCTGGGTTGAGCGAGTTCTCTGCTCACCCTTGCAGCTGTGGATCCAAGAGAAGTACAGGCAGCATGCCATGGTTGGCTCTGCCAGGAAACAATTTACCTTTCTCAGGAAGTTCTTCTAGATTTCAAGCTTTCAAGCTTCGTTCTCATTCCAAAAGTTAAAACCTTCCCCTTTCACTTTTCTTTTTTCTCATTTATTTTTCATTTTGCTGAACAACATTTTCACCTCAAATGCAGTGCTTTTCAATGTTTTCTCCCAAACTCATCAAAGTGACACAGGATGTCTGTCTAACTAAAGGAGAAGGTATTGACATGTAGTAGGAGAGGTACCGTGTGACCCCATTTTACTCCTCAGGACTGGACAAGTTTAGGACCTGCCTGACAGTAAAGAGCACATCTGCAGCAGAGCTGGACTTCCCCAGTCCAGAGACTGGATGAGGCTCCCTGTTGAGGGACAGAGGGGAACAAAACCAAACCCTATGGGCTGTGCTGTGACCCTTACTTGTACCTAAAGGAGACCCTGTAAATGGTGTGCTTTTAAGGAATTAAGAATTAAAGCTTTTCCTGTGCCAGTAAAGAAGGGATGATTCTTTATAACCCTTCCTCTCCTTTGCTCCTTGTTTTGACTTTTGGGTGTCTGAGTATCCCAGGTCATGCCGATAGCTCTTTGGAAAAGACTTCCTTCCTGTACTCTACAGTCTAACTGGCAGGACACTTTACTGCCGAGCAGCATATTATGCATACCTTCTCTACCACATTCCCAGGATCTGCTTATCTGAAGAACAGGGGAAAACATCAGCATCGCTTTACAGATAGCTGCCATAGGTGCTGCTAGGAAGCTCTGCTGGTTTCCCTCATGGGACTGACCAAGCCCATACAAACGAGGGATGATTTTCCTCTCTGTTTCCATGTGGGTGGTTAACAGTTCTAGAGGGGTGGATGCTCCTTTTCCTGAAATACCAACTCTGCAGCCTCAGTTTGGGATCTGAGACAACAGCTGTACCCAGCAGCAAAAGAACCTGTTGGGAGGACTGGGCTATTTTGCAGGTGATGCTTTCTTGCTGCTTGTAGGTGCTGTGATACTTACTGCAGAGACACAGCCTGTTTTGGTGTCTTACAATTCCATGTCTTCAGCAACTTGCAACACAGCATGCATTAGGATGAGTTTGGTCTAGAGATGGGATCTGTTGTGTAAGGAGAAGTTACTTTACGTACTTACTGCATGGTTGCTTCACACCCAGGTCTTGTCAGAGGCATGGGCACTTGGTTTTTAGGGTGCCTCAGGTAGGTGTCTCGCTTCATCCAAGCCACAATGTATCCAGCTATGGTCTTCTGCCAGCAATGCTATTACATCCACATCCAGTATGAGGCATATCTTTGTGATATCTCACCCTCAGTACATGGGTTCCAGTAATGTACTGACAGAGATGAGGCTTATCTGCCCCACTAGCGCCAAATGAAGCTTTCACCTCTGAGAAAGAGAGAAGAGATTAGACCACATTCCTGTCAGATATGAACACGTTGCTTGCTAAAAGGTACTTCTTAAAGTCTTCTTCAGATAAAGACACAGGCCTCACTTGCTAAACTGACAGCTGATACAGATGCATGACATTGTTCCCTTCTTCGTCAGCATCATGTTTTCAAAGAGCCTGAACCCCATACAACAGGCAACGAGGTGGTAAGCTCTTTTCTGTATCCTAGTGTCCATGTGCAAGGAAACCTGTTCAGCCGTTGTAAGGTGATACACGCTGTTATAGTCAGTGTGGATGAGTAGTGGCCAGTCTGCAAGGGATATTGATTTACCACTGCCAGCTTCAACAAAACCACTGTTCATCTCAGGCTTCTGAAATGCATGCTCCTAGCGTGATAGAACCACAGCTCAAACTGTGCTGTTGTGCAGGTTGGTAGCTGTGGCACGCAGTGGTACTTTTCTGAGCGCCTTGAAGTACTTCCCAAAATAGAAAACCTTTACCTGATGCTTTATCACTGAACCATGCTACATACTGCTTCTTAAGGCAAGAAATATATTGCTTACATAGATCACAGCTTTTCAAGGACAATGAATAATGTGCACAGTTTGGAAAGCCTCAGTATCTAGAGCATGCAGACAGATTGTTTGTTCAGAGCTTTGTGTCTTTACACAAAAATGCGAAGGAGAGGGAAAGCTGACTTGGAAAAATGGAATTAAGTCAAGGTGGCTGTGCAGTTGGACAGAGGACAGCAGTCTAAACCTTTTAATACAGAGGAAACGGAATCATTTAGTGCCTGGGAATAATGGGATCAAATTAAAAGGAGGATGTATATCTCACCAAACAGCAGGAAGGATTTCTAGCAGTGAGATCTAGTAGGGTTTGGAATAATTATTGAAATGCACAGGAAACCTCTTTTCCATGAGTGATTTAACTCATGAGAGAACATTCAAAAGACAGTGTCAGGAGCTACCTTCTGCTGAATCCAAGCAGTATCGTTGGGGCCACCAGAGGGGGAGGACAATGCTGTTCTTGCAGTCCTTCCATGCGTGGAACTGCTAGCAGGAGTTAGTGGCTCTTCAGTATCAGGACCAGAAAGTATTTATGATTCCTTCCTGCTCCATCGCATTGTTCAAGCCCTACAAACTTCTACCCATGGGAAACTTAAGTCAAAATAAACTGACATAATACCTGCAAGACTCTGGGAAGTGTTCTATTATTGCCTATGTATAATTCAAAACCCATGCTACTTTACATTCTTGCTTCCTGTTTTAAGGATGGATTTCTTTATCCTCTAAAATTGTGTGCTGCAACAGCAATCATGGATTATTCAAGTCAATCCTCTTCAAATACCTTTCTGCTGAGTGCCGTCTTCCACTGATGTAAGTTCAGATGAAAAAGGTCCTCTTCATTCCTCCCCTCTTTTTTCATATACACACACTTGAGCTTGTGTGCCAGGTTTCCTAGGAATTTCAGCTCTTGGGCCCTGCAGCTAGAGTGTGTTTAACTTGTGAGATGTGTGCAGTTTAATTTGGTTTCCTTGTTAGTCTTTACAAAAAGCATGGAGTTCTGAACACTGTCCCTCCATGAAAACACAGCATTTTCATTGCCAGGTGCAAGATCCTCATTTTGTTGGAGGCACAGGCGCTGTCAGTGCAAACAAGTACACACATGCACACCGATCCTGGAGACAGCAGGTGTCTGTGAACAGAGCAGAGTGGAAGAAAAGGGATGGATTGCTGAATATGTGGGAGTATGAGGTAACAGGGCACATACATGTAACAGGTCAGGCAATCACCCTTACAGAGAGGAAACAGTTTTAGCACTGTCACTTTCATCTCCCTTCTCAGCACAGCTGTCTTTTTCACTAGTGCCAGGACTACTAATCTTATGTAATATTGAGGCAGGCTCTGTATAGCTCTTTCATCTCCCAGATCAACATCTTCTCCTCTAATATCAGTACCTCTGATCTCATGTAATAACAAGCCCTACTCTGTATAACTCAAGAAGTCTTTGTGCACAGTCACCGCAGGGTTTCTTCTTGGCCTCTCTCCTCCTGCACCGTCTTTGACTCCGACTTCCCACCCCAGTCTCCGGCCCTTGGCACTGGCGTCTCAGACTTACACTGCTCCACTTCTGCCCTTGGGCACCTGCAGTGAGTGACCCACTGGCAACGCTCTCCACGCCAGACCCTGCAGGGCATTGCCCAGAAGCACGGAGCTCCAGGACCCGTCTTACAGGGCCCATTACTGCAGCAGCTTCACACCCTGACCCAGCAAACTGAGGTCTCCATCATCCACAGCAGCTCTTTGAACCCCTGTAGCAAGCATCAATGTAGGCTGTAGATTCTCAAAGGCCAAAGCTGGAAGCCTTTTCTTTTTGTAGCCTGTGGGAAAGAAACCTGTCAAGTAATGCAGCTGTTACATGTATTACTTCTGCGTCTGCTCTGCAACTTAAGTATTTCTGGATCATTCTCTTGTAAACTGAATATCATTTTTCATTACAGAACCTTTCATTTTAAGGTTGGCAAACCCAGAAACACATTGGCCAGAGCTTCCTAGTGCTGATTGAACTCACTGAGTGGCATGCAGGCAGTGAGCCTACACTTCCTGTACACCTGGTTCCGGTGCCCCACCTGCAGAAACTGTGTCTGAGGTTGAAGGAGCTTGGTCCCTCTTCTTGTCACAGAAAGAACGTGCAAGAGTTTCAGTCAGACATTGAGAAAAAGAAATAGAGCATTGGAATAGGTAGGGTATTACAAAGTTCCTATAGGCATTGGTTTTCTCTTTAATGGGGTTGTTGGGATAATTTTATAAGCAGGTTAACTCAGAAACAGAGATAATAATCTCACAGATCACAGAAAAAATCCATGTCAAAGGCTAAGCTGTAGCTCAGGAGTTGCTTGTGTGCATTCTCCTTAGGGTGTATGTTAGAGCCATTTACCTATGGGAATCACTAATTTCCTAATGCCTCATTACAGCTGATCCAGACTTGGCTTGAAAATTCAGAAGGACATTTGCAAGCATAACTGTAAGTTGCAGCTGCCTGGATTCATCGGCCCAGCCTAGGCCCGGCTTTTCAGAGGGCTCACAACCTAGAAGCTCCAGGCAGAGCCAAAGGGAAGGCAGCTGCTGAGAAAGCTGTCACACAGACCCAGCTCCTAAATGCAGCAGGGGCTGCTGAGCCCTCCAGGGTCACACTAAAAAGACATCTCTGTGGATGTAGCTTAGCGTTCACACCTCAAGTTGGCCGCTAGCTGCATGCTTACTATCGCTTTCCTCCCTTCCGTATCTGCATATCTTTTTAGACTAAATTCCTGGCCTAGATAAATACGAATCTCCTTCTCTGCCCTGCTTGTATCCAGAGTAGACCTAATTTAATAGCAATGTGTTACAAAGATAGCACAGGCCTAACTGATGAGTCCTGGAAGCTGCAGCAGTTGGGAGCTCTGCATAGGCTCATTTACCCTTTTGATTTTCCGTTCCCTGCATGATAAATTGAGAAGAGTTGAATCTCTGTGGTGCTGCAACCAGACTTTATCTAGCATCAAGTTTAAATTGGGAGGTATCACAATCAACTTGCAAAGAGCATTTAACCAAAGCATTTTGAACTGTTCCTGCTTCTCACATTCTCTGTGTCTGTTTTTTGACAGTTCAGTGACTGTGATTTCTAATTTGGCCTTCTGAATAGTTTCAGATTAGGCAATTAATGCAGTTTGCATATGCACCTGCTTAAAGGTCATCTTCTTTAACTGCTCTGTCAGTCCAGGAGCTGTCCTTCCCCACCCTACATGAAGCACCTTGTGTCTGAACCTCCTCCAGTCAAAAGTTCATCTTATTTCAGACCTCCGCTACAAGCAGGGCTTTTTCCTCACCCCACGTGAGGCAAGCAAGGGAGAAGCCAAACCGAACAGCAGTTGAAAGGTGATGCACAGAGCCGAGCTGTTTCCTGCATAGGCTGTTCCATTAGGTCAGCTCGTTTCCTTCAGAGCAGCTACCCAAGTGTGTCAATTTGTGTAGGTGAGAGCAGAGTGTAGCCTTGCACTGGGTCTGCAGCTGCAGTGCTGTGAAAGTCACTCAAAGCCACACTGTGATTCGAGTGGTTTAAAATCATAATTTTCTGCAAGGCACATTTTAATTAGCAGAAAGCTGTTTGTCTCAGAGGCCTGTATCAGATAACCATGGTTCATGTGTTGTATTCCCCACTCTCAAATAGTGTGCACGCATCCGCTGCCTTCCCAGCTGTCTCCCCTGAGCCTCAGCTGAGCAGAGATTGGGCTCGTGTGAGACTGGATGCACTTGCCTCACAGACTGCCTCACTTGCCCACTCTCTGGGAGGTTTTGCCGGTTGTTCCTGTGTTAGTTCCCCGCTCATCCTACTAGAGCAGCAAGAGCTCCCAAGACCGGGCCTGGAAATACACACAGAGAGGCACCACCAGATAATCTGGGGCAACTGACAGGCTGTGTGCAGTTCCCAGACCAGTAGCAACAGCAATCAGAAGTCTGAGAGGGAAACATCTGGAAGCCAAGAAGGATCCTGGCAAAATCCCAGGTCAGGAATAGAGCTCTGTACAAGGAGCTGATGCAAAAGTATGCTAGGTAAGCGGGTAATGTCTTAGAGTGGCTACTGCTCTTCTTCAGAACCACCATCTCACCCATGAAGGCATTTGCTAGTAGCATGACTTTCAAGGACAGATCCTAGATATTGGTTGTACAAGCTGCTAAGGACACATGGGAAGCCATGTGCTTCAATCCAGCCGGGCTGCAGCCTTGGTCACAGCTGTTTTCAGCTGTAGATTAGGACATCAGCATCACTGTACCAGCAGGAGAGATCAGCCCTTGGCTCTGAAGGAGCTGCTCCAGATCTGGAGTGTCTCTGGATTTCTAAACAACACGACCTCAACGACTTACCTACAAAGGATAATTTCTGAGAAATATCCCCTTTCCTTCCCTCCACATGCCTTTCATCTGCATTTTAGTTATCTGCAGTAGCTCATGTCTGGTTGTATCAACCAAGTTTTCAGACAGCATTTGTTGCTAGAGGGCTCCCATCAGATTGAGAGAAGGTGTTGATGACAGGGCTATATATCCTGCTTGACACACAAGAAAAGCCAGAGTTCCTCCTGAACTAAGTTGAAAGCTGTGTGGGTGTTCATTTGGAGAAGATTAGGTCTGGAAATTAAAAGTGGTGCTGTTTGAAAGAGAGCAGGGATCTTCAGTGATTTAGGAAAGTGGTACACTGGCTCTCTGATGATACAGCAATCTTGCTGCCAAAGTAATGCCAATTAGTTGCCTTCCTTGTGACTCCGAGGCAGTAAGGGACCTCATTTTCAGCATCTCCATCCACGTTTTGGTATTCTCGAGTAACAGCAATGCTCAGTGTTATCTGCTGCAAGACTCTGGCTCCCTGACAGCACTCGTTTTAGAGACACAAAATATTTCCCCCTCAAACACTTAACACTATTGTAAACTTGATGGAAAAGGACTGCAGATGTGTCGCTGGTGTTCACTTGGAGCAAGAGCTCTGCAACATCGAAACTGTTCTTTTAAGGCCAAAAGCTCATTTATAATGACCAGCAATTTCTTGAAACTGTTTGTTCCAGATAAATACAGCCAGTATTTTTAAACAGACACTAAGTCAAAGGAAATGGCAGGGCATTGAGTTCCCAGGCCTTCATAAAAAGAGGACACTTTCATCTGGTCTTCTAATATAGTCAAACTTAGTAATTGAAGACATCTTTAAATTAGTTGCATCTTTATATGTCAGTGCTGAAGGTTACTGATGGCTCAGCTCCAATTTGCAGCGTGCAGGGCACCACTGGGTAGCAGTTAGATGGTTTGAAATACATTACCATTTATAATGTAACATTATCCTAAACTACTAGCTTGTAAATCTCGATGTATTCCTTTTTTTTTTTTTTTTTTTTTTTTAAGCTGTTACACCTGGAGTATCTCAGCCTCTTTTAAAGGGACATGTGTCGCCCTCACCACAACCGAGTAAGTCTGGAATAGGGACACTAGTGCACTCCAAAGAACAAGAAGAAAGAACATGAAAGAAAGGAGAAACCTGTGTGGTATATCTGGGCTTAAAACCTATACTGATGAGTTTTTGAAGACGGTGCTGTTTCAGATTACAGGAAAGCCCCTCTTGCACGGGGCTGCTCCAGAGAAAGGCTGTGGTACTGCGTGTATGGATGGAGCTGCTGTGCCTTTCATTGTTTCTCCACTCGCGTGGCTTGGTATGACTGGATTTAGCCAGATATCAACTTTATCCACAATCCTTTTCCTGCTGCCTGAAATTATTTCCATGTTGGCTGCTTGGCCTGCATGCAAGCGGCTGTGTTGGGCTGGTAATGAGGCAATTATAAAAGCATGGACCTTTTACAGGAAAGGCTGAGCCCATTTCTCCTTGAATGAATTCGATACCTTAATGAGGCTTGTCTGCTTGCCTTGCTTTCTCAGTCACCTTGTCAGTAGGCATCTGGCCTTGTTGGCAGTGTAGATCTTTGCCTCTCCACCTAGTCCTTCTACCCTTTCCTCTTCATTGTCCACAAGCAAATGTGGTCTTTAAAAATCTAGTGATCTTGATGATTACAGTCTCTTCTTACTGTACATGGCAGTGCTTCTCCCCTCTGCAGTCACTCACTGATACTTAACAGTATAATAATAATACTTAACAGTATAATAATACCTGTTATTATACCTTCCTACCTCTCATCTGGGTCTTCTGTGTGCCCACTGCATTAGGAGTCATCTTGCCCTTTCAGTATCTTCTGACCCCTTATTCTCGCATGTTCTCTCTTCTGAATCTCATTTCAACTGTTTCATTTTTACTACTTTCAACATCTTCTTTGAGCTTCTCCTTCCTCTTACATTGTTGACTTAAAGGTCTAGGGAAACCATAGTCTGACTCCACTTGTTGACTGTGCATGCAGACAATTGTTATAGTACAGCTGTGCTGCTACAGACAGGAAGGGTAAGCTCAACAAACAGACCAATAAAAACAAAGGATGCACGTGACCAGGACATGAAATCTGTTGTCTAGCAGAACGTCCTTAAGATACCCTTATCATCTTGCTACATATTACTTTTTTTTTTTTTTTTTTTAAACAGTTCAGTTATAAACCAGGCTTAAATTCCATTAAAAAGATGGTTTTCTGGGAGGGAATCAGCCCTTTGTAGGTGCTGGCCTTTCTCAGGACTTCCTTAGGAGGAGTTTTATGTCAACAAGGCATCTCAATTCATGTGTGCCCAAAGTACGCTTTACCACACAAAATCTGTATGGCAACATCCCATGGATACAGAGGTGAAATGCAAATACCTGATCTGGGGGCATGTTCACTCTGTGTCTGAGCTAATGATTCCCTTGGCGTGAGCACAGCATCAGATGAGTGCATTCAGTTTGATACCATCACGAGAAGTTGTGCAACACTGTGTGACTGTGGGGCTCTGATCCCTTGCTATAGGAAACCTTAGACTGCTCTGCTTCGCGCTGTGCAGTCACCCCCAGATGCGTGTGTTGTGGAGAACCAGCGTGCCACAGAGGACCAAGTGTCAGGGTGGAATTCCTGCAGCCCTGGAGAAAAATTCTGTCCTGGGTTTTGAGCAGCTGAGGGCAAGTTGTTCTATGCAGGATCAACAATACAGTTTGTGCAGAACTGAAACACTGTAATCCCTGTCTTTGGCCTGGAAAAAAAACTTGCAATCATTGCCTGACTCTGCTGGCTCCTTTGCTTCACAAGGCATTTGCCTGCTTGACACAGAAATCAGCCAGTGCCTGCAGTTCTGTTCCTGTACAAGCCTGGAGCTGCCCCTCTGACCTGGTCATGGGTGGCATTAGAAATTAGGCATTTCCCTCTTACATCTCCCCTGCTCCACATCCTCATCTTTACTGTCCACTCCTTTCCTCAGGAGAACACTCTCAGCACGATGCACACAAACAGGATCAGGCATCTCACAAAACGCGCATCTCACAGGAAAGGAAAGGGTGACACTCACACACTGCAGGAGGTTTCTGCAGTTGCCTCAGTCAGGGAGTCCCAAAACATTCCACATACACAGAAAATAATAAATTTACTTTTCAAAAGGTCTGCCACCTCCTTCCCTGAGCAGCGCGTCTTGGCTGGCCAGCCAGATGTCTCATCTTATACAGAGCAGAGCCAAGAGCTGCTCCGGGCTCTACAGGGGACAGGCTGACGTACTTGCTGGCCCCTGCACAGCCTGGCAGAGACCAGGTGCTGCAGATCACTGCCTCTTTTGGTAGTGATGGCACTTGATCAACCCTTCTTGGCAGCCTCTGACAGACGTGATAAGATACTTGCTCAGGAAGTGGACAGCCTGGGCTCAGTTCTGTTCTCAAGAGGTGCAGGCTAGGGACTCTTTGGTCTGTCTAGCAAGAAATGATTTTTAACCCAGTGCTTAGGGCAGGACTAGGGCAAGCACTCGCCACACTGCCTGTTCAAGCTGTGCCAACATGCAGCAAAGAATCCGTGGTTCTCTGGGGCAGCAGGAAGCACGCACCTACGTCCTACTGGTCCGAGTGCTCTCCTGGCAGATAAAACCCTGACCTCCCTCAGGACGGTCTCTGTGCTGTATGCAGCAGTTCTTAGGTACAGATACAAAAGCACCAATCAGCATGTTGCCCTCTCAGCAGAGGCTCCTACCCATGAAGGTTTGACATGAGGCTGTGGTAGCAGAATGACTTGTACTGTGTTGGGAACGTGTAGGCACTACGCAATTTCTAAATACTGTCATTACTAACAGAGAGACTCAAGGTCTAACCTGTATCTTTCGCAGGGGTACTTGCTGGTTTTGCTAATATCACCTGGCACTGTTTAGAAAGCAGAGGCCAGGCCAGGCACTCCTGAGAATTACATAATGTGGCACAAAGAAAAGAACAACTTGTCATAAATCCAGCCTCAGAAATTTCCAACACAAGCCAAAGACTAGTACAAGGTGGCTGGCATGCTCTTCCTATATAAGGGCCTTTCCAGACCAGACTGTTGATATTAGGACATGGCACTAATGAAGTCCACGTAGGCAAACGGGAGGCTGCTTTCTTCACTTTGGCTCCCTGAGGCTGTGAGGAGAGCCCAGAAGTCCCACCTAATCAAGTTAAACTGAGACTTCATGTGCTTACACTGATGAGAAGAGGCGCTTTTTGAGAAAGGTAGCAAAAGCTGGCATTGTTACTGACCTTCCATCAACCATGAAAACCAGCACTACATAACGTTAGCATTGCACCCACTCTGCTAGGAGGAATGCATCAATAGCAAAGGGAGGGACTTCTCAGAGGGTAGGTTAAAATGACCCTTATCTCATTTTATTTTCATTTTGTTTTCATTTCATGCACTCTCTGAAATGCAAAGCAGACATTCTATTTGCCACTTCTGATTTCCTGGTGGCTACAGATGTTTCCTACAATTCTGTTGCAAAGGACACAGCTCCTCACTTACATGTCAGGCACACCACACCACCTAACTCCAGCCACCTACTTAGTGGTGTCTGCTGCCCAGTGCAATTAGAGTGGTGTTTTTTATTATTATTATTTTTATTCAAGATAACCATTTATTTTGATGTTCAAAATCTTAAGGCAATTCCAATACTGAGAGGAAAGTACCAGAGAAGGACCCTGAGCAAGCTTCTGATCCAAACAAGCAACAATGCTTTCTTCAGAAAAACCACAGTCCAACCACTGTGCTATTTATCCAGGCCCTTTTATGTGTAGGCATAGGTAGAGCTCAATCCCCTGAAAAAGGATAACCAGCAGGAGTTTCCCGTCTACTTTTAGTAAGTAAGGTGCAAGTACATCAACCGTTTTGTTACATTATAATGGAAAAGTTATACTTGCCTTTTCCTTTCAAAAGCATTTTCCCCTTTACTATTTTCTGTCTACAGGTATCTCCCACCCCAACCCAGTTCCCTAGCCTTGCTTATGTGACCATTTAAATCTGGTAGATCTGAGTCCCTGTAGTTCTGAAACATCTGCACTGTATTTGGGAGCTGCTTGCTGTCTTCTGGAGGAAGGCTGCTCATCACTCCTGAGTTGAAACATCCTCCCGCTGCCCTTGTGCAGTGCTTGACCCTGAGTGCCAAGATGGCAGCAGTTCACGAGGGAACTCTCAGAGGAGAAAATCAAGACCAGACCACTGTAAGTCTTGAGAAAAAATGTTTTCCTAGAGTAAACTCTTCACAAACAAAGGAAAATTTTACATATTATTACATGTTTTATGTAAAGTAAGATTTTCCTGCCCTTTCCCCTAAAAACAAACATGCAAGGCTTCTTTGAAGTCCCTATTCCTCATACTGCTCTGCATTACAGTCAGAGCTCCTTCCTCTTTTTCGCCATCATTATGGCCGTGTAACGTCCTTGCAGTTGAGTTCAGACGTGCACTCAACCTGCATTAATTCATCTGTGGCTGGTTAAGTGTTGACCTGAATACCATTTCTGAGGAGGGTTGTTGTACCCCTGGGAGTTATTCTTGTGGCTAACTTATTTGCAGATTTCAATAGATAGGCTGCAGTGGTTTGAACTCAAACAAAAAGCTTGCTCTCCACTGAAAAAATTAAAAAAAAAGGAAGAAACTAAGATGAGACCTGACATTGGTGAAATGGGGGTGTTTAGCTTCTGATAAAGGCTGATCGAAGAAAACACAACAGAAGGAGAGCAGTAGAAAATTACTATTTCTTTTACAGCCCAGAGAATATACCTGACTGATCTGCAAGGTATTTAGGTCCTGTCCTCACTTGGAAAGTAACTGCAATAAAGCTCTTGTCTGCCAAGCCTGCAGAGATGTGGCTCACAGAAACTTTTGCTATGGTGGAGCACAGCACAGTTACTGTCATTCCTGTTCTGTAATGAATAGTAGGAAGTGCAGGTAGGAGCCTTGGACCCGAATCCCAGGGTGCTACAAGGCCACGCCAACACAGTGATGGACAGGACTGGCTCCAAGGTATCATAGCAAGCACAGCTGCAGCCACTTCTAGCTGGGGCTTCTGCCAATAGTTAAAATTTACCATGACCAGACAAGGAGCAGCAGCATTGCCAGATAAGAGGCCAAGTGAATAAATAAACCACATAAATCCCTCCTGAAACAGAGAGCTGGAAGGTCTCCAATGAGAATAATTTGTGAAGAAGGGTAAAGAGAGAGACGGGAAGAAAGATGCTTCTCTGGGATGTAGAGGGGTCAGTGTAGCAAGAAGAGGCTTGTTTACTCAAGGCTTACATCTTGGGATGTGTTGCTTCTTGAGCCAGGGGCCCGGTATACTGCTGAGCTCCAGTCGGAACAGTCGCTGTGAGATTTCCTTCTAGGGATGTAAAAAATGGGCCACACGAGTGTGAGCCCTCCCACTTCCTGGGTAATCTACGCTCAGGCCTCAGTGATACTTTCACGAATCACGAGAGGAATTAACAGGCTCTGATTGTGTGTGGACTCTAACAATTTTTGCTGCTCATTTCCTCACACTATGATTTGGTTATTTTCCCACCCTCTTGCCTTTCAGTTTGCTCCTTTGGGGGAGTTTGTGTTCTGAACCTGCCCTTCTAACTTATTTCCCCTTTTGCAGTCCTAACAATGTTCCCCTTTCAGTATAATCTCGATGCCACTGATGTGCTCACATGGACCTAGATAAACAATCAGGTCAAATTATGTTGGCGTGAGGGTAAAACCTGGGATTCATCTAAATGGGATACACAGGGAGATGGCTTTAAATGAAACTACAAACTACATGTTAGGGAGATTTTTCTATAGGTAATTTGGGTTGAGTTGTAATTAAAAACTATTTCTGAGCTTTCTTTAGTTCATTTAAAGGGGAGTTCCTTACAAGCTGTCTGTCTAATCTGATCTGCACTTACATGAGAGAGAAAATAGCTGGTGCCTGTAAGAAGAGGTTGAAAATAAAAATTCAATTACCTAGTTACTGCCATTGAAAAAAATGAAAAGAGTGCCATGTTTGCCCAGGTGGACCCAAACTTGCCCGTTCTGCATTATTTTCTGCTGTAGGGCTAAGATGCACACCCAGGGATCCGTTCCAGGTTTCTTTGTATTCTCTTCCTTGAACAATAAATGAACCTAGGTGTAGAAAAGGATGGTTTGGTAGATTGGCCTCTTTGGACACTTACCTTTAGAACAGGTAATCCAAGGGTCCTCCTAACTGAAGGAAAGATTTTATGAATTCACTTTGTGCAGACATATATTAATGTTTTGCATCAATATTGAATATTATTGCAGTCTTTAAGCACATAGGACTGGTCTCACACAATGCGTGCATTTGTGCTGTGTTCTCCAGCACAAAAGTTCTCATCCTCTCCAGGTGGACAGGAACAGTACCTGAGATGGTGTGACTTGTGACTACGCAGTGACTTATGACAAATATGACTTCCATGAAATACAACTTTTGCCACAAGTCCAATAAAAAGTTTGGCCAGGGAGAAGGGATTAGCTCGTACCTGTAGATACGGACACCCCAAGCTGCTGGGGCAGCATGGGAGGTGCTGGCGCTGTCACCACTTCTCAGATGCTTGATGTGCATGCAAGAAGCACGTCTGCAATCCATCAACCTGCACAGGGGAGTCTCTCCAGGGGGGAAGCTGCAGCACCCACACACTCCCACCCCCAGGGGAGCCCCATGAGAGGGCACACCCCCTGCCCTGGCACAGCACAGCATGCCCCAAATGTCGCCTTCTGTGTCAGAAACAGGTACCTGAGACGTTTGAGAATGGGTCTCTCGAGGCCAGCGGATTGTGAAGGAGTTCAGTTACGCTGAAAACAGGCCCCTCTATCAGATGAGGGCTGCGTTGCTCCCCGGGCAAGCTGAGCTAGTTCCCCCAGGGCACACGGTGTAAGCTTTCCCATGCAAACAAGCTCCGTGGCCGGCTGGCTCCTTCAGTCCTGCAGCTACCTTACTGAAAAATGAGAAGGGTACGCGCGGTGTCTGGGAAAGCTGTGGGCAGAAAGCACGAGCCTGCCTTGGGAATGCTGCTTTGCTGGGCCAGCTCCCTCCTGAATTCCCTTTAATTTCAAAGGAAACCAAGGCATTGCTTCCTAGTGTTTCTCACTGGACCCCAGGCAGAGCGTGGTGACATTTATTTTGGCAGGAGCGCAGACTGAAGTAGTTTCCTTCCCCCAGGTGCCTCCCCCGGCCTTCCCTCAGCGGAGCAGGTACTGTAGGTGTGGAGCTGCTCCTCCTTGTGCCACACCACAGGCATCAGTTCTCCTGGTGCCCACCTCGCCCCCTCTGCTGTGCCAGCGCTGCTCTCTGGGACGGCGTGGTTGAGCAGATCAGGAAACTGTCCTGAATATGTTTAATTCTCATTGGTTTTAAACCTTCCTTTTTATTTTTAACTGGGTGATTTTTAGTCTGAATTACATCTGCAGCCTGGTTCAGGGCACAGGCCTGCAAGCACAGCTGAGGGAGGACGAGGAGGGGAGCTGCTGAAAACAGCACCGTGGCTAGAGAGAAATTCAAAATACACCCTCAGTGCTGAACTAACAAAAGCACGCCTCCTAAAACCAGGTACACGTATAATAAGTGAGTGGGAGGGTGTGAAGAAAATTCACTGAGAGAAAGCAAAAATTGTGTCAGCACTTTGTCAGCAAAGCATGAGTGGGGCAGGGCCACACACAGGAGCTCCTCACTGAAATGGGGCTTCTGGGGATCACCCCCATGGTATTTGTAGGGCTTTTGTGAGTGCTTGGTCAAAACTTCTCCCAAATCGTTCAGAGGTGTGCAAAAAAAAATGATTTTTCTGTCATATGAGGCCTGTGAGCAGGACACACAGGGACAGCTCTTCCTCAGGCTCTGGTGGTCGGCAGGAAGGTCTGGGCCCTCGGCTGCAGTCTGCTCCTGCTGTCTCTCCACTCCCTCCCATGATGGAAGTGCAGGCACTTGTTGGACCGTGCTGCCAATTTGGTTACTGAGATGACCAGGGTTAAAAATAACCTTGTAAAGAGTTAAGGGAGGTATTTTTAGCCCAGATCATTTCAGTGATCTGGTTTACAGCACAGCCCCACAAACTCACGCTGGCACAAGGGAGGGGGAAGGAAAGGTCAAGGGAGAGAGAACAGTCGGAAACATAAGCTCACTGCCAGAACCAGGATTTTATGAAACTGCACCCCAAAGGCACTGACCCGCTCTTCTTTGCAGCTAGCTTACTGACCACTCTTTTCTCATGGTGCAGTGCAGAGAGCTGGCTGCTGAGGGTCACTATTTCTGGATCTTGTTTCTGAGAGCAAGGCACTAGCCCTGAGCCTCTTCTGCCTTGTGGTGTCTGCCCCTGCATTTGTCATTATTTTTGACAGTTTTGCTTTCTGTTGGGTAGATGGTGCAGCAATGAAAAACCCCGTAAGAGTCACAAAGGATCTGTGCAGAGCTTGTGCGAGCACAGAAAACAGGAAAACAGCTGGCATGACGGCCTGGTGTGAGGACGGACTGCAAGGAATGGCTCCTGTGAAGATCTTCAAGGCAGGGGAGGGATGCAGAGGTCAGGGCTTGACCTCAAAACCATGTCTAGTTGCAGCTGCATGAAAACAAGGGTGGAAAGTGCACAGGACTGGTACAAACAATCATGCAGCAGACACTGGTTTCTTAGCCACGAAACACTCAGACATTGCAAAGTGCTGCTAAGGGCACCTGTACCTGCAGATACACAGCACTCCGTGCAGGCAAGGTGTTGTGACTGCAAAAGCAGGCACAGCAGAGGATGCGTGGGGGAGAGGAGAGCAGGGCAATACGAATCTCTGCTGTTACTCAGCCAGTATTTAGGTTCTGCATGAGCCTAAACGCCCTGCTGTACAGCAGCTAACAGGCCTTTGCTCTTTTAATCAGGTAGAGGAGATGCACAAATCCAAACCTGATCTCTCACGATGTCTGCTTCTGACCCCCCCGGCACCCTTTGTGACTAGCAATGCCAGTAGCATATTACAGCCCTTGATAAAACTGCTGGGGTACCAGTCCTGTGACATGGGGTTATGACAGTTTTCAACTGCAGGGTGCTGGGTCGTGACCAATACTGCTGGCTGAGGGCTTGTGGGAGCCAGTTTTGCACCACGCCCAGCAGGACATTCAAATTCATCCTCTTCTCTTCAGCCTCTTCTAGCTTTCCAGTTTTCCCCGGGACTCTTTGCAGTTCTGATTTCATAAGAAACTCATAGTCTGTAGTGATACTCCCTACCTGTAGCTGAAATCCAGGGAAATCCAGCTCCTTGTGAGCACCCAAACATTATGCACAGGGAATCTCTGCAGTCTCTACACCTCTTTTCTCCCTTGCACCTTCTCTAGCCCCAGCATCTTCTGGCATATTAAACTGCCTGTGCAATTCAGGTGAACTGTAACAGGTTCAGTTTTAAAAGCAGATGAAGAAATGTTAGACTGAACAAAAAAACCCACAACTTTTTAAATTTACTCAAATTTATATACTTATTTGGAAGAGGAAAGCGAAACCCCTTACAGAGAACTTGTTGGTTGCACTTCCTCTTTTGCAGGCAGTGTCATGCTTACATTGATGGTACAAGTGAATTCCTGTTTTGCTGCTCTGTCTGACATCTTTCAGAACGTGCAGTGCTTAGCCTCTTGTTTTTACTGGAGAGTGAACGACCTCAGAGTAGCAGTCACCAAATTACTGACGGAGTAAGTCTCATACCCTAGCTCACTGTTTTTAGCCCACGCGGGCTGACCACATTTCTGAAAGCTAAAAGAGCCTGCAGCTGGCTGGTAAAGGTGTGAATTTCAGGCCTGAGTTATTTTGCCAAACAAGAGCAGAGCTGTTCCTCTTCATCGTTCAGAAAGTCAGTGGGTTATGTCACCAAAAGGGGGAAAATCACCAGGAATGGAGAAAAAAAAAAAAAAAAAAGAGTAGAAAAAGCTGGATGAAGGATGGCTGTGCAATTGCCAGCGAGGATCTGAGAAAGGACTTTTCCTGTGGCTAAAGGCATGGCGTAATCGGAGAGCCTGCAGCTGGCAGTTCGGGGAGCACACAGCCCGTGGGCCACTCGTTCTAATCTTAGAAAGGCATGCTCGCTGCTTCCTGTGCGCCGGACGCAGGCTCCATGCTCTCGAGAGCCACGCTGCAGTGCCTGCTACCAGCAGAAGAAATGCGTGGAATGACTCCAGCTTTACGGCTTTGATCCAATCCAGAGAACGGGAGCCGCGTTTGCGGACTGGAGCTCCAAAAACAGAAGGAGAACGACCACACAGCAACCCCAAGACAAGAGGTCAGGGAGGCCAAGAGGAAACGCCCTGCCTTTTCTGGGTAAAGGCAGAGGGCTGTGGAGGAAGCACAGATAGCAGAGCGAAAGGGTCTGCCGGGGAGGCAACCCCTCCACACAGACACTGGGCACCTGCAGCTCCTCAGCCTTAACCAAATCCCTGCTTCAGGCATCAGCTCTGCTGTCCCCAAGTATCCTGGGCTGTGGCATGCTGAGTCAAGCCCCCAGACTCATCCTCCCTTCCCCAGCTTCATCCTTCTTTCCCTCCTACTTCCAGCCAGCCCTTCCTGCCCAGTGTGGAGCTCGCCTGCAGCTGGAAACTGCTCAGCCGTCATTTTTCGTGTGCTGCAAGTTGCCCTGCTGATCTGCTTCACTGTTTCTTCCCTTCCCCATATCTGCCACTTCCCCTGCCTCTAATTGCTGTAATGAAGTCTGAGAAGAACTGGGGGGAACCAGAAGAGAGGTGCCAGAAGTTACTGGGAGAGGCAGCTCGATATGGCTTTGTGGAAGGATGCAGGAAAGCTGGTCAGAAGTGTACAAGAAGTTTTTAAGGGGGGAGATGTAGTCAGGGTCCTGGAAATAGGGAATAGCAAACATTGACTTGGGGGAGTCAGTGAACACCAAGTCACACGAGAAGTGTGGTGCCAGTTGTGCGTTAATGGTGGTGGCACAGGGAGGGGAGGCGTGAGGCTCCTTCCTGATGGTTCGTAGCCTGCTTTGTTGTTCTGAGGTCTCAGTCTCCAACAAAACAGGGATTGTT
The DNA here is from genome assembly GCF_965140915.1 of Aythya marila. NCBI lineage: Eukaryota > Metazoa > Chordata > Aves > Anseriformes > Anatidae > Aythya > Aythya marila. The sequence continues at coordinate 110,828,735 of NC_139042.1, forward strand.
GGTTAGATATTCACAGTTCCTCTGGTTTAGTTTTCACTGCACCAGATACTCAAGATAAAGAACAAAGATTTCCTTTCATCAGCCTTGATTTCTAGGCTTTGGACTCCTCTTGCCTGATACAGACATAGCAACGAAAACATGGTAAATGTGGGATGAGCAGGGCTGTGTGCTGTGGGAAGAGCTGCACCATCCAGTCTCCAGCAACCCTCCCACTTCTCAGCCTGTTCTTGGCCCAGGAGAGGGGAAGCTTCTCTCAGCCCTGGTATTTCCTTCCTCCCGCCCACCCGCCTGAGTATTTCGCTGCCATAAAAAGCAGAGCAGCACAGGGACATCCCCAGGCAGATGCTGACTTGCTGCGAGGACAGGGAATGGCCTCTCCCAGCAGAACCACTGCAAAAGGAAAGGCACTTGTCACTGGGGCAGCAAAAAGAGGTGGGAGGGCTGAGAAGGTGCGTGGGGATGCCATTTATTGCCCAATTCCATCTGTTCACTGCTAGGCAAAGACAGAGAACAGGCACTTGGCCCAGAATACTTAGTCTACTTCCAGTGAAAAATACTGTGTGGGACTTTCAGCCTGAGATGAAGGGTGCTGCATGAATTACTAGTTTTCTGTGATTCTACTGACCACCTTGGATATTTATACATGCTGCTGTGTCCTGGATTCCCAAACCTTTTGCTCTCAGACTGGGTGATTGATGCCAGATGTGAGAAACTCTGCTTTAAGTCCTTGCTTACACTTGAACTTTGTAACACATATGCAGGCTCCTCTCAACCCCGCTTGCTTTTCCCAGCCTTTGCTCATAACATATTGTTCTTGATCTGTCAGAACAGGCCAACAGAGACCAATTCAGAGGTGGACACATCAGCATCACCCTCAGTGGCTCAGCTAGCAGGGAAATTCAAAGAGCAAGCAGCCAATATCACTGGAAAAGAGGTAAGGAGCTCTGCAGCCACCAGCAGGTAATGCAGTGGGAAATGAGGCACTTGCCTCTACCTATAGAAGTGAGAGCCTCAGTGACCTAAGCATAAATCCAAATTGATTTTGAACCCCTCCAAAAGCTTTGTCTTGTAGTGCAATGCAAGCTGGGGCAGTATCTCCATGCGTTGCTGACTTGTGCATGAATATTTTGGTAAAGCCATACATCCACGCTGTAACAGAGATGCTGCAAAGCCAGGTAGGATACGCACATATCCCTAACAGTAGCAGACAGCAAGGCATGTGCTATCTGGGCTGGCTTTTGTGGGCAGGAGGCAGCAATGAAGAAATAAAATAGCTAATTTTGAACCATGGCAAAATAAGGCAAACACACAGTATAGAAGCCAGTGGCAGGTCACCAGCCCTTCGTTCACAAAAGGAGAAGGAGAAGAAAGATTTCCTTCAGGTATCTCCCTCTGTACGGTTCTGAGATAGAAAGCTGTCTCCTTCCTTGCTCTGGCTGCCTCTTTGCACGACAACATTTCAGATTCTCTGCCTATCTCTGTTATGCCAAAGCTTCATTTTACTGAAAGCCCACTATGCCAAGCATCCAACTCCCAAGCTGTCTTTCACCAGATAAGCGAAACACTTGAATACCTCTTAGGAAAGACAGGAAAGTCAAAGTGTTTATGAATGGATGCTGACATTTTAGGAGAGTCCCCTGTATCACTACACACTTTTTTAGAAGCATAAATGCTTACTGACAGCCCTCTGCAGCCAATGGCTGCAGCTTTAAGACCAAGCTGTTTCCTTTTGTTGCTCAGCTGATTTCAGTATTGTCCCAGGCTGGGCCTAAGGGGATCCTCCCTGTGACCCATCCTGGCCTTGGCTAGATGCAGTGGTGACCTCTGTCCTGCAGTGCTGGCATGCCACAGCTTATCAGAGGTCAACATTCGCGTAGCTGAGCCATAGGGAGTAGCCAATCTCTTCCCAAGCACTATTTTCTTCTTCCCTCCAGTCACCAGTGCACTGCTCCATCCATCCCATTACAGTCATTTCCTCTTTTTAAGGTATGGGATTTAGTTGCACCAAGTCCCTCACTCTTTAGAAAGCAGCAAGTTTCCCAGACCTCTCTTGTGTTATCTACAGACCTCTGCTGTTCCCAAGCCCAGGCAGGGTGGAGGGGCCTCACAGTGGGGGAAAAACTCATTTTCTCCAGGGACTGAGGAGGACAAAGTTTCCTGTCTTTTCTCTCCAAGCCATCTGTCACTTCCCCACATGCTTTCTCAGACTGGCCTCAGATTAATGGCTGCCTGGATGGTCCTTAACCCTTGCTTGACCCGTGCCAGCAAAGGGGAACCTCTGACACATTGCTGTGGCACAACGCAACATTGCATGGTTGCAAAATGGCAGGGTTTCAATAAAACACGATATAACTGCTTCCTCATGTGATGTAAGGGGAAGGGCAGGGCTGCTTTTGGCTACTTAGAGATGGAACATTGCTGTAGCTGGGTGTAGCACCACCAGATGTTCAGTGAAATCAACTCTGCAGGTCCCCCAAAACAGTCAACTCTAAAGGGCAGATGCCATAATTCGTTTTTTCATGCGCCTGCCTGTTAGAAGGTAACAAAATTATCCACATATCATGTTCCTTGATATCCACAATATTATCCAAAAATGTATGATAACAGATAAAAAGTGTGTTAGCAGCTTGGCAGGAGTCTACAAACATGGCATAATAAAACAGAGACACCTTGTCTTCAAGACCAAGGTAATAGTTATGAAGAAGCAACTGTACAGGTGCTGTGCTACGTGCCCCCTCCTAGTGGGATCTCTGTACTTCTGGGAGCCCAAGGACATTCAGAAGGAACCAGTGTCCCTGCAGTTTAGTTGCTTTGTTCCTTCTGCCCTGGAGAATCTGTTTCTTTAGTGAAATATTACAGCTGACACCTTGTCTCTGTGAGCTGCTTGTCTTCATTAGAGAGAATAAACGTGGCTGTAGGGCATGCTGGAAAAGTCAGAATTCCCCTTTTTGCACCTATAATACGTCAGACTAGGAACAGAATGGTCATGGACCAGGTAGGAAGCTGAGATGCATTAAAAACAAGTCTCGGTAATAAGACAGGAAAGAGAACAATGCCAAGCTGTTCCAGCGTGAGGGGGTTTCCAGCAGGGTGCTTTGAAGGTGAAGTTTCTGGGAAGACTTCCCCACCCTCTACAGTTCAGAAGAGTATCCTGTGCACAAAGCCCGCAGTCTTGTGGTTCATGCTGTGGAAAGAGATACAGAATACTTTTCTAACACTAGGATTGGGCTTAAGATGCTGTGAGCACAGCTATCATGCTGGACACATGCCCATGTTAATGTCACGTGGTGCCTTTAGATGTTTCCTTGAGGTAAGCTGGGCCCTGCCATCCAAACAGGTCACTTACAGAGCATGCACTTCAGTGCTTGAATTTCACTTACTTTAAAAACAAACAAACAAACAAACAAACAAACAAAAACTAATTTTCCTGCCGCTAAGTCAGTTGCTTTCTTCTCTTAGGTACCACCACATAAGCCAACTCGGAGGAAACCACCATGCTCCCTTCCACTGTACTCCAACAAAACCGAGACAAGCCTCAACAACGAGCAAGTAAGTATCAATTCAGCAGGGGGACAAAGTCTCTCTTCTCTGCAGCCTGCTCTCTACTGGGAGATGAGCTCGCAGGTAGCACAGACATCGGGCTGTGCAGCAGAAGATGTCAGTTGTTCAGCATCAAGCCTTCCCACAAGTTCTGACTCAGCCAGCTGCATGCTGCTTCTCACTCCTGTAGCAGAGATATACATCACATTTCTACTGTTTCTGTTTTTATCCTTACAGCACTGATGGATCCACCCAGTTGCCACCTTTCATGCATTTTACAGCAGGAACTGCTAGCGTTTATTAGCTTTGAACAGCACTTAGCACAGGGGGCTTCTAGTCTGGTTTCTGCCATCAGATGAACACTAGAGGTTGGAATGTAGTGGTGTTATAGTTCTGGTCCCCATAAAAAAGGAGTCATTCATCTAAAGTGAATAGGATTTTTTTCAGCAATGCCTGCAGAATATTGTCTTGAGGTGTCATGCATACTGCAATCTTGAATGAGTGGGTCCCAAGAAGCTGGCTGCTAATCCCCGGGGTTTATGCTCAGACCCTTTACAGTCATTTCAGTCATTCTGTGTTTCAAGGTATGAGGTTTAGCCACCAAATTTCACACCATCAACTGCCCTTAACAAGGGAATGATTCTTGGTCCTTATTTTCTGATAGCTGCAGGCTCTTGTCTCCATGTCAAAGGAGCACAGGCTTTGAAGTTTTAGACTCCTTCATTTTCCTTTGGATCTGAAAAGAACAATATACCTCTCAAAGCAATACTCTCCATTTCTCATGCCGTATTCAGTCTTTCATAGCTCTGCCTTTCTGGCCACTTAGATTTTTCCTGTCCAGAGTAATTGGATGCCCTTTAACTCTGTCAGTGAAATGGAAGCAGAAAGTCTTTACCACCACAAAAAGTTTGTAACATTTACCAGAGAGGCAGAATTTTAATCTGTCTAGTCCTTAAATAAAACTGAAAGCACCACAGCAGCCGAGCCATAGCATACCACCTAACTCAGATACTTCAGCCAGAAAACTCCCTTTTTTCTGAAAAGCAGGATACCTATATGTAGAGCCCTAGTGTGTCTAGAAAATAAAAGGGGAGAATGGTTAGGAAAGATGAGGGCAAACTTTTGTGTGAAGAGCCTATATGAGGCTTCATTTGCTCCCCTACAAATGCTTGCCACTCATCTCTTCTTAAGTTTTGTGCCTTAGTTGTGTTTCCTTTTTTTTCCACCTACTTTTTTCCACCTTCTTCTACTACTCCCCACCTGCTGTGACCATTTTCATGTTTCATTTTGTTTTGCAGAAGCCATCTCCAAATGCTTGCCCCATTCCCAAGGTCAAGGTGAAAAGCTCCCCCATGATTGAAAAGCTGCAGGTAAGTCCTGTGAGAGTCCACGTGGCTACTCCAGCAAATCCAGACTGCTTGGCATTTACCTTGGCTACTTCCCTTGCTGGGCAGCCACAAAGGAAGGTGATCCAGGAGCCAAGGGTGACAGTTAGGTAGGTAGGGCAGCAGCCTCACTGACTAGGGCCCAGTCCCACAATGCGCAAACAAGTTGGCAGAGCAGGTCTGGAAATGGTAGTGACTGTCAGAAACAGTCCAGCCATCCTTAGGCACAGCCACTGGCAGGTCAGTACAGGCTCACTTGGATCACGTGTGGTGCACGTGGCCAGGTGTGGGCATGGCAGCAATGCAGCTCAGGGAGCAAGGGCGGCAGCCTCAGTTTAAATGCAGCTCACAAGTGAAGGTGAGGGAAGCTTCCTCCAGCTCTTTCTCCACAGCAGTTTAAACTGGTCACTTCAACATCTTGGGGAACTGACCTGGCACACAGGCAGCTAAAATCCTGGGAGTGGGGGAGCAGCCCTGGGGCTCTGGCTTTCCCCTACCTGTGCCTCGAAGCTCTGTGCTTTCCTTGTCTCGATTCCCCATGTTATGCACAAGCACACCCCGTGCTTCTTGCCCTTTGTGTGACTCTTAGTAGCGCCTGATTCATGCCACTGAGGATAGCTCAGCACTTGATAGCTCATAGATGTGGTGCCCCACCACTGCCAGCTGCCTCTCCTGGCAGCGTGTGTGACTTCTGAGCATAATGCCTCCTGGGCACCCTGACACAACGTAAGCCTATACATAGCAGTGTCCCTGTTAATGCACCCAAGGACATTTGTCTAGAGAGCTTAATGACAGACTAGCACAGAGCGCCTTGCCACAGTTAATCACAAACTTGTTTCCTTCCATGGTCTTCTTTCCTTCCTGTACGGATCATTCAGAAGACCTGCAGACCAGGCTTGAAAATGTGAGGTCTGCTTGGGCACAAGCCAGGATGCTTTAAATCTCAAGGTGATTCCTGGCTGCTTGTCCATACCCTGGCTCAGCCACTGCAGGCTATACTGGCTTGGCTGGGTCACTGGAAAATCCCCAAAGACCTCAGGATGACAAAAGAACTCGTCCTGAGATCCAGCTGTTGGGGAAGGGCAAATGTCCAGTCCTAACTTCTCTGCCCGGACTTGTTTGTTGACAGTGTCACCAGGAGAGGCCCATAACCGGGAGGTATGTGGGTCAGGACAGCTGAGATGCGGTAGCTCCCGTAGCGAGAGCAAGGGTTCCTCCGCGTGGTTAACGCATGTATTACACACCGGTGTCACACACAGCACTGACGGATTTTTTTTTTGCAGGCCAACCTGGCTTTTGCCCCAGCTGCTCTGCTGCCGGGAGCATCTCCCAAAAGCCCTGGTCTGAAAGTCATGGTCTCTCCGTTCAGCACCCCTCCCTCCACCCCCAGCAGCCCGGGCACTCAGCCGCAGCCGAGTGAAGCGAGTGAGACGCCGGTCAGCTTTGATCAACCCCCCGAAAGCACTCAGCTGCAGTTCTACAACAAGGTAGGGAGCACGCTAGGTCTCCAGCATGGCAGGATAAAGCTTGCATATCGCCTGGGGGTGAGGAGGAAGAGGAGGCCTTAGCCCTCAGTCCTGCTGTAACAGCACGCATTTGTAGGCAACAGAGGAGATCTAAAGCACTGGGTTTGGTTGGGGTAGTTCTGCGGTTCTTCTCTGCCTACCTGTCCACAGAATTTTGTGTACCAGTGGCTGCAGCAGCCTTCCTGGCCCCATGACTGTAGGGCAGGGGTGAAGTGGAAGCACTCAGTTGCCTCAGCTCAGCAGTAATTGAGTGGCAGGTAGCTGGGCAGGGAGCACTGAGAGGGGACGGTGCCACAGGCCAGCAAGTGTCAGAGGTGGCTGAGGTGCTGTTTATGCAGCCATGGAGAGCAGGACAGTTTGCCAGGTGTTCCACAGGGTGCACAGCGCCTAGATGAGGAACTGTAACCGGCATTCTTCAGCCTCATCTTGAGTGCATACTCCTTCCTCAGCCACCAAGCTTCGAGAAATTGAAGACTCTGAGACATCCCATGTCAGCAACAGCTGCAAAATGAAATCAGCGTCTTTAGTTTAGGGTCTAACTTGGACAAGGAGTCACTGTTTAAACTGGGACAACAATCTCCAGCACCAGGTTTAGAAAGGGAAAGGAGGTATATTTTAGGAAGCTGCTTAACTTACTAAGTAGTGAACAGGAAAAATGAGGCAACCATTGCAGCAATCAAGTTTCCCCTGGTATTTTCCTCTGTTGTGCTTTCCTGCTTTCCAGTACTGCTCTTTGACTGCCTCAATGTCTGTTTTTTCTGCCTTCAAGGTGCGGACGCGGGGATCAATAAAGCGTCGGCCTCCCTCCAGGAGGTTCCGAAGATCTCTGTCTGACTACGGAGACGGGGAAGATATAGGCCTCAGCATCTCCTCTCCAGAAAACGGTGCTAAAGAAGACGGGGATGAGGTGTTTGGGAATAAGGGCAAGACAGAAGAGGCTGAAACAGGGAACAAAGAGCTAAAGAAACAGATGGGGACCGATGAGAAGCCCCCATCGAGGAGAGGATCCAGCAGATCAGAAAATGAAGAAAAAGGGGAAAAACAGGCAGAAGAAACGACTCCTTGCAAGAGTAATGTGGAGGATACAGAGGAGAAGGAGGTGTCTCATGGTGCCCCAGGGGAGGAGAACTCACACCAGCCTCCCTCTGGAGACAAGGAGGAGAAGGTGTGCGAGGGTCCCCAGGGACGAGAGGAGGAATGCAGTGCCTGTGAACAGGAAAAGGGAGACAAGGAGAAAGAAGGAACCGAAACGAAAGAGACCAGTGAGAGCACAGACACACGGAAAACATCAGACACTGAAGAAACACCACTGGCACCTGAACCACAGCAGGACGCAGTGGGTTTAGAGACTGCAAGTGAGCCTTCAGCATCCCCCACGCAGGACCAGGGCACAGAATAACAATGACACACATTAGGTAAGTCTGGTCAGCGTGAGGACGGCTCCTAAACTACCAGAGGTTTTTACTTACTAATGGGAAAGGCAAGCATGGCAGAACATACCAACATTTCTGCTGCTCCCCACACCTCAAGAGCATCAAATCTCAGGCCTGCAGAGGCTTTAAGGCAGGGCATTTATACAACCAGCCCTCCGGGCTGATGTTACAGAGAGAGGAGATGAGGAAGAGGCAAAGATGAAACAAATGATTCTGACTTCAGTGAAATGGAGAGGCTCTCTAATACCAGGCACCCTGATCAACCATTGTTTTGAAAGCAGTTTGAAAGCAGAAAACGTGTGCCCCATCCCTGGAGGTGTTGAAGGCCAGGTTGGATGGGCAATCTGGTGGGAGGTGTCCCTGCCCATGGCAGCAAGGTTGGAATCAGATGATCTTTAAGGTCCCTTCCAACCCAAACCATTCTGTGATTCTGTGATATACTAGTTCTACCATGTATGTACTAGCTCAAGAAACTCTCTCTCTATATGTATTTATATGTGTGCATGCACACATTGGATATATACATGCATACATGTACATACACTTTATATATGTTTTTAGCCTGTTAGCTGTGACAGCAAAAATAGCGTTTACATACACACCAGTTTGATGATCAGCTTCTGCAGGCCTCCACCACTTGAAATACAAGGGGATTTCCACTGCCTAAAGCAGGGCTTGTTCTATACAGTTTTGCACTTATTCTCGAGCTACTGATCCCATAGCCACAGAGGCCTGAGGAAATACCTCGGTTCATCTCAGTGGCTGCCTGTCCCCTCTTCAAATACCTCCTTGGTTGGGCAAGGAGTGACTGAAGGAAGCAATCTAGCATGGAACCTACCAAAGCGCCCCCAAGACTCCCCAGCCCTGTATTTACTAAGCACTGTGATTATTTTTCATAATTTCCTTACTTTTTCCTTCTCAGAAGGACATACCCAATCAGGACACAGAAGATGATGTGTGAACAGGAGCCGTCTAACCCAATCAAGGTGGAAGCCACTGGAAAACCTTTGGTGGCAGGAGACAAGTAGAATATGGATATCCCCTGAGGTCCAGACTGATCCCAGAGCTGAGTGGCTGCTCGCTGGCTCTGTGCTTTGCACCTTTGTGACAGTCAGAACAAGAGACTGGCTTACAATTGCTTCAGAATTCAAAACTGAGGTGCTGGCTGATGTCCCTAGGTGACTGCTGGGGACTGAGAGACCTGACGTGTCCTGTCCCAGACCCAACAGCCACCGCCACTCCTGGGCCCTCTCTTCTTTATTCCTGCTGAGCTCCAAAATGTCATTTTCTTCTCCCCTGCATTGGTCTTGGATGAAGTTCATCAGCTACATACATATGTGTATGGTGCCTTTTCAGTAGCTTCTTTTGAAATATTTTGGGTTTTCAAACTTCAGTAAATAACGTTTTAACAGTAGGAAAAAAGAAAAAGTATGTTTTCTCCATGTATGCTGTATGGCAGACAATGTGAATCCTAAATACGGGGAAAACTCTTAGGAAATTGTTCGCAAAGCATAAAATGCTTTCAAAGTGGGGGTTGAGCTGGCTAATCTGTGAAACGCGCAGTCATGGTAGGCAATTTTTGTGTGCTTCAACTTTGGGGTGTTTTTAATGCGGTTGAAAAGTAACAACCAACAGATTTGAGGCACAGAAAAGATGCGCTGTGTAGGTCAGTAGGGCAAGTTCTCTTACCCAGCACTGTGCTCGAGTCCTGATTCAGGAAGGCTGCCTTTCTGTCCGTCTGTTTTACTTCGAGGCCCTGTCCCAACTTTTGATTCTCTTTTGAAACTTTGAGTGTGTAACCACTTGATGCCATTTGTGACAGAAAGCATCCTGGCTTACTAGAAACAGCCAGTTAATTTTATTTAATCAAAAAGAGGCCTTAGATGGCTGAGATGGTTCAAATCATGTGGCCTGTCTGTATATGAATGGGTGGGGGACAGATGGCCAGTCCCTCATGAGAACGTCAGATTGGCATTGTATTGGATTCGTGTTCACTCTTGGAGTGAACTAGTTAAGTCATGGTACTAACGTTTGCTAAGATAAAAGAGCTTCTGCACTTAGAGAACTTGAAATCAGGGAAAGAAAACAGGTCCTTACCCTCCTGGCTTCCTGACTAGTGCTTGAAGCTGTGTCTGTATTACTGAATACAAGGCTGCTGTGCCTCAGGGCTGTGGGACTCATGTCCACAGTGATTAAGCGTAGCCCCTCTGCAGCAGGCTGCCTTGGGGACAGCTGGCCACCAGTGGCCAAGGCTGAACCGTGGAGTCAGCCAGCTGTCAGGGCTGTGAACAGTTTGGGGCCAGCCACACAGAATTCAGCAGTACAGACACAGCTGTAAGAGACCAAAGACAGGAGTCAGGAAGTTCTTCTTCATTGTTCACAAAGCTCCTCCTAGCAAACGTCAAGCTGAGCAGAGTTGGAGGCTTGTGTTGTCCCTGTCCCTATGAGCAGGCACAAGTATTTTACACAACACAGCCCGCATCCTTCCTAGGCTAGGCTCTGAAGCATGGCACTGTTACAAAAAACATGGGTCTAGGAGATATCCCCTTTCTGTTCACCAGCTCTAAAGTCACAAAGAGAAGCCCCTATGCTCTGCCTTTTTTCTTCCCAGGTGAGAGCGCCCATCGAGAGCCAGCAGTGTTGCCCCTGACGCGTAGAACAGGCTTGTTGGCAAACATGACCCCCACACCCTCTTGAGCCATGTTGTGGAGTATTGTTGCCTTTGGATCTATTTTAATCTGTTTGTTAAAGCTTGTGTTCCAGGGCAGGCTGCAATCATTCGCTGTAACCTGTTTCCTCTCTCAGCAGTGTCCCACCTGGATGTGAGTGATTGTGCCTTACTGTATATATCGATACATGTGTGCCTGTTTAGAGAATGTGTCCCTAGCAAGGGAGTGGAAATCTGAGGGAGAAACAGAAGAAATAAATGGTGGAATAAAAACAAAACAGAATCTGTGTGTTTCCTCCTGGGGAACGTAGGAGCCTGAGGAACGATGAGGAGAGCTGGCAACAGCAGATAAAAGAGAGGAGGGATTCCCACTGCCATTGTAGCAGTTTAACATTACATTTTTAATTTAATTTGTGGTATTTTTACTTCTGGGGAACAACAATAACCAACATGCTTAATCCACAATGGAGGATGTCCTCTGGGGGAGCAGTAACACGGGAGACTGCCACACTCTCTGCCCCAGCTCCGCAGATATCTAGGAGCAGAAGAAAGCAAATGCCTTTCTCCAACAGCATTGTAGTTCAGGGGAAGCACAAAAATAGATAAATAAACCCAAGGCAACATACAGTGATCCTTCCTGTGAGATTTCCGAGCTTCTGGCGATCGACAGAGTAGACTTTCTGTGCCAGAAGTTGCTTCACCATCTTCATTCTTGACAGCTTCACAAGCTGCTGGAAAAAAAGACACCCGTTTCTCAGCTGAAGGCATCCACATGTGCTTCTAGCAGTGCTGTTAGCACAGGCTGCACACAAACCTCACCCCTGTACAAGCCAAATGAGAGCAATTTTAGAAGAAGAAAAAAAAAAAAAAAAAAAAAAAACTCTTTGGCCAGTACCATGACATTGCAAAAGCAGAAGGTACCTGTAGACATGTCCCTGCCCCATCCCTACCACCAGGAAATGTCGGCTTGGGCCCAGAAATGGGAGCGCTGTCCTGTGCCCACAAGGGGCAGAATCAGAAGGTTTTGAAGTGGAGACCACAACATGGCTCAGCTGTTCAGACCCGGGGGACACCTCTTCAGCCCCAGAGCCATCTGCCAAATTCCTCGGGCAGGAATACTTAATGCCAGCGGCAGGGACCCTGATGGTTGAAAACACAAAATGCTGACATATTTTCTTTAACTCCTTTGGTGAAGATAAACAGAAAGTAAAATTACAAACTTTCCTGGCCAGTCCTATAAAGTGTGGGGGTAGAAATGGAAAACAGAGCAGAAATGAACGAAAAAGTGGAGAAAAGAAGGCGGCACAAGAGCGAGGAGACGGTCACAGCAGTATCTGGCTGGCGCCGTGCTGTGCTTATGGTTATGGCCGGGCTACGTTTAAACCACAGCGCGGCCCTGAGGCAGGAGCGGCTGTGCTGCCGCCACGACCCCTGCCACACGCTGCGGGGCGAGGGGCGATGCCCTGTCCGTCGGCCCGCCCCCCCGCGCCGGGTAATGGCGCAGCCCGCCCAACGGCTCGGCAGCGGCCGGCGGGCTGCAACCACAGCAGCTCGGGGGGGGGGGCGCGGGCAGGCGGGGACGTTCCGCGTTTCCCCCTCCCTCCCGCGGCGAACGAGCCGCGCAGTGGCCGCCTCCGCAGCGAGGGTGCGGGGGGAACAGAACCGAGCCAAGCCGGGCTGAGCCGGGCTGAGCCCGTCCCGTCCCGTCCCGTCCCGGCAGCGGCTGCTCGTAGGGGGAGCCATCGGCAGGCGGCTGGGCGGAGAGAGTGAAGTAGGGAGCTGGGGAGGAGGCAATGGAGAGCGGCTCGTTGGTCTAGGGGTATGATTCTCGCTTCGGGTGCGAGAGGTCCCGGGTTCAAATCCCGGACGAGCCCTCGGAGGAAGGGGCTGTAGGGCCCCGTTCCGTTTTGCTGCCGCCACCCGCAGCTTTTGCTGCCGCCGTGGGCTCGGCGGCGGAGCGCTGCGGGGAGGAGGCGGGGAGGGGGCGAGAGGGGCGCCTCCGCCGCGGTGCCGCTCGTCCCGTCCCGGCTGCAGCGAGGGGACGCGAATGGCTTTGTCCCCGCCGGGTTGCGAGCTGCCTGCCACCGCCCGTCCGACGAAGCGACGGCCAGGCACGGCACGCAGGGATTGAAAAATAAAGCGAAATGCGAAGTAAAAAAAAAACGGGCTCGTCCGGGATTTGAACCCGGGACCTCTCGCACCCTAAGCGAGAATCATACCCCTAGACCAACGAGCCGCCGTGAGAAAGCTTTTCTCCTCATTCCACACGAAGCCGCGGCCGTTGGGCGACCGTTGACCAGCCGCCTCAGGCGCCCTCCCGCGCCCGGCTCCCCGGGGCTCCCTGAGGTGCCCGTGAGGGGACGGGTGTCACCGCCGGGCTCATGGGCGCGCTGCGCTACCCAGGAGGCGCGTCCCTAGGTACCGGGACCTGGGCTCCGTACAGTCACAGGCTCTGACCAGACGCCAGGCTGAAGTTTTTCTGTATTACCAGAGACTGGGAGAAAGCTAGGAGGGAGAGACGGGAAAAATAATCGCGTTCACCTTACAGACTTTCTGCGGACCAAGGCTATTGAGCATGCCTGTGGGTCAGGTTGCTCCTTCGCATCAGTTCAGCACTGTAATAGCTAATCAGCAGCACCTTTTTCTGCCGTGTTTTTCTTTTTTTTTTTTTTTTTTTTTCTTTCTCTACACTTATCCTCACACAGCGGGTGATACAAAACGTTCATAATTGAACGATAGAAAAATACTTACAAAACTTTTCAAGTACCATATGTAATTACCATGCTGCTGCCAGCTCCTGAGTCTTGAACGAACCACTACATTTCTATCTAATCAGAGAAAACAAATGCAGCACTAGCTGCCAGCCACGATTCCTAAATTCAACTTGCAGAAGAAAAGGAATGCTGTGAGAGACGGCCAATACTAGTTTCTACAGAGCCCCTTCCCTCTGTCCCTCATTTTGTTACTCTGCTGCTGTTTCAAAACCACTGCGTTGGGTGGATTTTTAATTTGTTATACAAAATTTGTATTTCTTATAGAAAATCAATCTGAATATATTTACTCCTTCTCCTAGAAAACGTTATTTTTTTTTTTTTCCCCCATGATAATCCTGTTTGCCATTTGTCAAGTAAACTAGGGCATCCTTCAAAATAGCAGGATAACAAGGGTCTGAATCTATAACCTAAAAAGCAACCATGAGAAAATGGATATAACCTCTTCCCGATGATACATTTTTTTATTATTTTTATTTTTCAGATTTACCTTTTGTCACAAGCAGGAACAAAAGACAAGTGAAACTGAATGTTCTCTAGTGGAACTGAATGCTGGCTTTACTGCATGTGGGAAAGTTTAGAAACCAATCGGGCAACTGCCTGTCTGGGCAGCTCTGCTCTGTCACTGCTGCCTGGCTGGCCTTGCAGGGAATGGATGCAGCTGCAAGGATAGCACACAGACACACATGCAGACAGAAAAAAAAAAAAAAAAAAAAAAAAAAAAAAAGAGTTTGTTGCCAGCTAAATAAGCTGAATTACTGAGAAATTTGATAAATACCAATGTTATCAATGGATAGGGAGTGGAGTTGCATAGCCAGAGGGAAAGAGGACTACAGCACTTACACCTGTAATTGGGCTATTTTGTCGTGGAGATTAAGTGTTGAGGAATTGTGTAATTCTTGCTTCAGTACAGAGCTTGTAGGCTTATACTGAGCAGTTTACACTGGGAAGTGCTCCCAGTTCTTTCTGTCACAACCTTAACAGTAACATGTCACAACCTTAACGGTCTTGTCACAGCGTAGAAATGCAATACATGCTCCTCAGGACAAACCGAGCTTCCTCTAGCACCTCACTTTGTCTCCTGAAAATAGCAGGAGACATTATTTCAGTCACCACGGTCTGAAAAAAAAAAACAAATAAAATGAAAAAAAATCTTCAGATTAGCTGTCTGGAAAAAACGCCTAGTAAGGGCAAGGTTGAGCTGTATAGGGGACCATCTATATCTATATCTATCTATATCTATATCTATATCTATATCTATATCTATATCTATATCTATATCTATATCTATATCTATATCTATATCTATATCTATATCTATATCTATATCTATATCTACACACACGCATATACATACATTTTTTTTATATATACATAAATATAAATATATGTATATATATATATATACACATATATTTATCATATTTATATTATATTTATATATATATATATATATATATTTATCTGTGAAGGTAAGGAGTGAACCCTGGGTGCCTGGCCCTGTCACCCCCTCAGCCGTGCCACACCAGAGCCCGTCCCGCGGGCAGGTGCCGGCCGGCGGCAGGGCGCGCTGCCCCTCAGCGGCTGGGGCCGCCCAGACCAGGCTCGGGGGGCGGGACCGCGCGGCGCCTCTCCGGATAGGGCGGCCAAGCTTTGACGGACCGCCCACCCGACCAATCCCCGCGGGAGAAGCCGACGGGGCCGCGGGAGGTGTGCGCGAGTGGCAGCGGCGCGAGCCTATCGCGGCGCGGGGAGGGGGCGGTGAGGCGGCGGGGGGCGGGCCGGCGGGCCGGGGGCGGACAATGGGGGCGCGGGGAGGTGGCAGGAGGAAAATGGCAGCGGGCTGGCTGCTGGCCGCCGCCGCGCTGGCCGCCGGTGAGTGCCCGAGATGGCGGCCGGGGGGGGCCAGGAGGCGCCGGCGGGGCGAGGTCCGGCGGGGGTCGCGCTGCGGAGCGGGGCCGGGGCTGAGCCGGAGCCGGCGGCGGGGCGAGCCTCGGGCAGGCAGGGGGCTGCAGCCGGGGCTGCGCCGGGGGAGGCTGCGGGCGCGCGGCGCTGGCGGGGCTCGGGGGCAGCGGGAGGTGGTGGCGAGGCGGCAGCGGGAGGTGGCGGCCCCGCCCTGAGCGCTGGGGGCTCGCAGCGCAGCGGAGCGGAGCGGGGCGCGGCGGGGAGGCCGCGGGGCCTCCTCGTCGAGGGGTGACCGGCAGCTGGGGAGGGCGCCCCGCGGGGCCGGGCGCTGTGTGTGTCCGGCAGCCTCGTTTGGGCTGATGCGATCGTGCCTCGGAATGAAACGGGGAGCGGGCGCTAGGCTGCTGTCGGGGCGGTGGGATGGCAGCAGTGCTGATCGGCTGCGCTTCGGCGTGCTCTGCCGTGGGGCGAGGAGCTGCACGTCTGCCACGTAATTCTGAGGTGGGAATAACACAACTTTCCCGAGGTAGCCCTCTGTATGCGTACAGATGCCAGGCAGGGACTGGGGGTGCGTGTGGCACTTGCCCATGGCTTCATCAGGCCGTGCTTGCTTTGCAGAGCAAGCTGATAGCAATTGTTACAGAAGCCTGGTGGCTTCTCGGTTCATATCTCTGGAAACTTCTGAAAAAAAACATAAGTCTATCTGGAAACAAATATAATAAGGACCCTTGCCCAGTGGTGTATGAAACTTAAAACTTCTTCTTTCCAAATGGCGTTGTCCTCTAGATTACTTCATTCCAAACTTCTGCATTTTGTAGTAAGCGTAAGTAGAGGCTGCTGAGGCTTGCTGTATGCCTTTGGAGGCAGCTTAATATAGAGAACGAAGTGGGTAAATAAGGTGTATGTGTAGCTTACCATAAAACCAAATTTTTTGAAAGTAAATATGGAGACAAGAGAAAGAAAGGTGTGTACTTCCCCTGACCACAACAAGAGGTGTAACTACAGTCATGCTATGGGAAGCTAGGAGCAAGAGGTCACTCTGTAGTGCATGAGGTATGTAACCAAACATGGTTTCTTAAAAACAAGCAAAACTAGGAGATACTCTTTTGAAAGAGACCCTCCCTGGGGTGGGTGATGCAAGATTACAATTTAAAGGAATAAACAGGTGGTAAAAGCACTATTTTACCTCTGTTGAACTGTGACTCTGTTCCCATCTGTAAAACTGTTGAATTTTTCAAACTCTAAATCATAAGTTGTAACTATGTTGGCTTTTTCTTTCCACACTTACGCTACACATATTTAATCCTCCCATCTTCTTTGGAAAGGCTCTGTTATTTTTCTGTGTGTGTGGATTTGGCACAAGGCTTACATCTTCACATGGGGATAAGCAACTACAGCACAGGCTCTTCACTCCAATTGCAAGTGCAAGGTAACTTGGTGACCAGTAAGGAATAGATGGCCTTCTCCAGAGTTTAAGGTTGTGAGCAGTCATCTGTAACGCTCTGTCTTCCAACTTGTGTGTGTTGTTTCAATTCCTGCCATTTTTCAAGGTTCCCTTTTCTCTTCCCCCTTCCTTGTGCTGGAGTTTCATCTAACAAGAAGATGAGAAATGAAAAACTGCCAAGGAAGTGGAAAGGCAGAAGCAGCATTTTTGGAGGGCCATTGCCACTCAGTTGCTCAGATGTGATGTGTGGTTGGGTAATGTGCTGCATAGTTTAGCTGCTGTGGTTTGTGGCTCTTCTGCTTTTTGATGGCCTTGATGGCAGGCCCATTTGCTGTGGCCAGTAATCTGCAGCGAGACAAAAATGTTACTAAGTGGGATGTGTTGTGCAGGCCTGGTTTAACCATCACAGTCTGTTTTGTCGAGCCAGGCAGGTAACTGTTGCTTCGTAGCTTAAAACCTGTTATCTGCGTTTAGCTTATTTCCTTGTGCACAACTACATGTGTGCATTAGGAGTTTGTCTTGCTTACGCTCAGTCATCTGAAGACCTGAATGCTCCATTTACTTGCAAGAATGAAGAATCATTCCCAAATGCAGTGCTTGTGATCCTGTGGATTTTTGTGCTATGAGTAGTTAATCTAGGTATGATCTCTGGTAGGGTGGGTGAGCCTTGAGCATCTAGTTACGGTATCAGAAAAAGAGGTTATCTGAGTTTGTAAGCCATGTAAGTAATCACTTAGTGAGATTGCATCTGTCTTTAACCCAAGGGTGGTGCCTGATTACTTCCAAAAGTTTTAAAGAATGTCTAGACATTACCAAGAAGAATATTACTGATGTTTCTACACAGATGCACGTACACAGGGGTCAGTGTAACGAGCAGAGGAGTACTGGGATGTTAAATACTTCAAGCGTGTGTTACTGTTTTCAGTCTACCTGCACGTTTCAGTTGCTGCTTGAAATGTTTCATGGAAGCAACACTGTAAGTCAGGGTTGCCATGCTCCCTTTTGTGTTTGTGCCAGGTTTAGTCAGGATTGCCGTGCTCACCCAGTCAGAAGCAGTTAGTGCTTTTAAACTGGTGCTGTAGGTAGGAAGACTTCCTTGCCTGCAGCACTTCAGTGGTTTCTGCAGAGGGAAGAGATAAGGTAGATAAACTCTTCCCTCTACCAGTTGGGCCAGGGTGGGACTGCTGCTCAGGTTACCTTGTAGCAGCAGCGAGCTCTTGAGTAAGTTGAAAAGAATGTAGCTTAATAGTTTGGTGATAAAACCTGGCTGGTAAAATGCCCAGGTCCTTCGTGAGCCCAGCCTTCCAACAGTCCTGTACCTCTGAGTAGGAAGTGAAGCTTTGCGTGCTGTCTGAATCGCAGTGGATCGAGGAATGCGTTCAGGAGCTATTCCACTGTCTGTGGCCTTGTCTCATCCTGACTGCAAGTAGTAGGCTGTGAGCGTCCCGTGCACTGTACCGGGTACTGGCAGTCTGCATGGGAGACCAGAGGAGTGAAACCTGGTTTTACAAGCCTGGCATCCTGTCATGTTTAACTTGAAAGAACTTCTGAGTAGTTTCTGAAGAATTATTATTTGGCTAGAGAGGTGCTATATAGGTCATCATGAAGTCATCTATTAGCACCTATAGTGGGAGTGCTCTGAGTGATTTGATATGTGATATGGTTTGATCATGCATGATGTGTGTGACACTTTCCACCACCTACATTAACTGATAAAAATGTAAACAGTCTTGTATGAAAAAAAATACAACACATGCACACACACACAACCAAAAAATAATTAGTAAAAAATAATCCCTTTTTGAATTATTGAAAGCTAGCTCAAGATGCCATAGGAATAAATGAAAGCAGGAAGCTCTGATTATGAGGATGTTTACATCACTATAGTTGGCTTTGAGGTTTTTGCTTATCTTCATTACTTGGCTGATCTGGGTTTAGTATGACCCTGCGTATTAGTGATTAGTGTGGTGGAAAGGATGCTGAAGACTTGTGTAAGAGAAAGCTGTGGCAGGAAAGGACAAGAAGTTCCGAACTGATGGGGCAAATCTAGTTGCAGTGATCTGCTCTTATCTCAGGACAACAGTTATTTAGAAGAGCAAGTGTTTACTCAGAATAGAGTTTAGCAGCAAGCTATAACCATAGCATGAGTGCTGTGGATGTGCATTTCAGGCCAGGGTTAACATCAGTGCTTTTCTGAGCTAGTTGACAGATGACCTTGCAGTCCTGTAATTCCCCTTATTTCCACTGATTCCTCCTCACCCCCATCGCTTTGAAGTGGCCAGATCATTCCGATCCTTGGCCTAAAGATGCCATTTTCTATAGATGGTTACCTCAAGGAACTTGTGCATTGTTCCCTGTTGCTCCTGTGTCTTTCAGTTCCTGCGTTTGTGTTTAGCTGTTGAAATAGCTGTTTCCAGTTTGTGCTGGCTGCTAGGTTTTGGCTTGAAGTGCGTAAGGAAAACAGGAAGGCTGGTTGCCTTATGAACTTTTACTTCCAATCCTGCAGAAATTGCTTTGCAGTGTGCTTGTTGATGCTTAATACGCCTAATATTAAGGGGACTTCAGGGAGCTTGCTCCAAAATGTTGGTTACAGCCTTCCTCCAGTATTTGGAAGCAGATTAGGGGGCTGATCCGTGAGTGGGGTGAAGCACTGGGCCGTACAGCACTTGTGTGGGAGGTAGCACTTTACTAAGGACTTGCACTTCAGGATACAGGGGCAAATGAAGGCAGTTTTATCTCAGATAGGCAATACAGCCAGTGGGGGAGATCTTATCTTCAGCTGCCCATTTGCCATCTGTTAAAACTTCCAGTAATTTGTTCTTGTAATGTGCTTAAGTGCAAGACGGTGAACAAGGCTCCTTCTTGGTAATAAATTCCATAAAGCTGTGCGAGCACTAGGACTGTTAAGATCCAACTCGTTAATGTGTCGTGGAGTTTTCTGATTGCTCGACTCTTCCAGTGTGGAGGCCGAAGGGATGATGGCCGCGTGGAGATGCTGCATACCCTGCTGCCTGAGACAGTGAGCATGGGCGCGGGCAAAGGTGCTGCCCTAATTGGGAGGGGTGTTTCTATAAATGAGCTGAGTTTGCCACAAGGAAGTCCATCGATGCCTTCAGAAAGAGAAGCCTGCCTGGGAAGAGGCAGCTGAGCAGCTGCTAGTCACTTGTTCCTGACCTTGTGCGGTTGTTGCAGAAACGTGGGGTATGGTGGATTGGGCTAGGCTGCTGGTCTGGTTTTAAAAACAACAACAATGGAAGAGGTGCTCGTCTGAACGTGGATTAGTTCCTGGTCATATTCATCTGGTTGTGTTGGAAGTGGGCATGGGAGCTATTTCAGTTGGCACCACCACTGACAAATTCTTGTGAGCAAGAATTACTTTGAAATATATTACATGGGCTCTCCCTTTTGGTTTTGTGGCTGTGCTGCTGCATGTTATAGCTAGTTATGAGCTGTCTGAGTTTGCTACCAAGTCTGGTTAGCAAGTAAATGAAAGATTAGTGAGAACAAGCACCAGTGAAGCAGTAAGGGATATAATCCTCAAAGAGCTTCACATTTGCTTGAGCTGCTGAAACAAGTCTCTTCTCACAGCAGAGCAGATTGGCCTTGTGACCTGTCTAGCTGAGGAGGGTAATCATTTGGATGGCTTAATTTCACCTGTATGTATCTCATACTCACTCTGTTAAGGGATGGGATTTTATTTAATGGCTTTAATCTCATCCCTCTGTGTGCCAGGGGGATAATGACAACTCTGTTTGTCTTTGAGGCTGGTGAAAACACCAATGACTAGTATTAAAATGATGCTAATACTTCGAATGGCTCAAAGTATCTTCTGCAAATGCTTTTGGTGTCTTACAGATCTGTTGTCACTGAGCTGATTGCAACTTTTTGGGTTGATACTTGTAATAATAATAATAAAAACACAACTTCTTGTGTCTGGTTGATATGGAGCCATTGCACTATGTCTTCTTGTAAAATCTGTTTATCCACATCCTACATTTTATTGCCTAGTCTGTCTTGGAAGTTGGCAGTTTCCGTGCTGCTGATGCTAGAGTTTCGTCAAAAAAGATGCCGCACACCATCAGCAGTTGGCACCACAATTGGGCTTTCTAGTGCAACCTCGATACCACTGCATTTGAACTAGTGCTGATAACCAGTGCTGACCTAGACGGAAGCTGTTGTTCCAGCCAGTGACATCTCTACCATCCGTGCCTTGAATTTTTTGTCTCCAGCTTCTGGCCTTTAATACTCTAATTTCTTTAGTAGACTTTGTGACAGTTTTAGTGGATTGCTGTGATCATTCCAAGACACGTTTATGATGGTGGGATGTTTTCTTCGATACCTCTGTCGCATGTTGAGCATATGTGTTCAGTTCTTTAGTTAAACAAGCTTAAAGATACTCTTCAATGTAGAAAAAAATTGCTGCTTCAAGGAGACTCTTTTAAGGTGTGCTCTTTATTGTCGCCCTTCTTTAGTCTTAATTCCTATTTTCATGAATCTTTGAATGTGCCCGTGAGTAATCTGCCGTGCTTGCTGGCAGCTGTGTCAGTATCCTCAGATTAGAGGTAAAAGAGTTGTTATCAGCAATTGCAGTTACCCTTTGCTCTTTGAGTGAGTTTACTTGTCGCTTTGGGTTTTTAATTGTTTCAGTTTGACGTTGTCAACAAGAACTGTTTACGTGAAGTTGAACTCTTGTAAACTTGGTCGTGGAAGGAAAACCACTTAAGGCTGTGGAATGGAAAAGTGCAGGGTCTGGTTTGGAAAGTACCTGAGCTGCCAATTGGTGTCCTGGTCTCCGGCATGGGCAGGGAAGTATTGCCTTGTGATCCCGGAGGAAAAAGCATTAGAACAGTGCTAGATGTTATCAGCTCCTAGACTAAATAAGCATCTGCCCAGACCTGACATATGACTGATTCTTGAAGTGGGGCATGAGGCAACAATAAAACTCGTTTGTGGATCTCTGTGCCTTCACAACCGTTGCAACTTTATGCTTTCCAGGCTGGGGGACAGATACACTGGTGTTAAATGTTTTCCTCAGGACAGAACAAGAAAGCCATGGCCTAGCTTGTAGGGCAGCTCAGGTGTTTTCTGCTGTTTCTCATGCTTGCTCCTCACTGTTTGTTAAAAGCATTGACCAGGGGTGTAAATCTCACGCGAGTTCTTCTGCTGTACCTTGGCAGAGCAACGGGCAGCCTTGCCTAATGTGGAGAAGACTACCCGAAAAACTGAGTCTCTGGCATGGGAGTTGAAGCTGGCACCAGCGCTTAGGGACTGTGAAGGCTTGCTGTCTGTAAGTTCTGTCAGAGTAGGTGGGCAGCGATATATGGGGCTAAGGTGCGCTGCTGTTGCTGACTGCTTTGACAGCTTTACCACAGCCTGCTTAAGGATTCGCAGTGAAACTGGTTTACTTTCGTTTGAGGTGACAAAGTACTGTTTTTTTTTTTCCTCATCACTGAGTCAGGGCAGGGCTCAGCTGAATGTGCAAAGATGCCAAGAGGAAGTAAATGTATTAGCAGCTGCTCTTCTGAGCTTGTATCTGCACAAGGTCGAGCAGCAAGGTGGTATTCATGGGCTAGGAGTCAGCAGTTTAGTTTCTTAGCACAGGTAGGGTGCTGCAGGACTGGCTGTGTTACTGAAGAGAGGAAGACTCTTTCCTTCAGTGGTCTGAAATAGTCCAAATATCCAGGGTATTTCAAGCAAAATGCTGTTCTGGTGCTTGGTGACTGAGGGCGAAACTGAGCCATTCTGGCCTCCTCTGCAGAACTTAGTTTCTGTTGCTTTGAAACCAAGATGTCAAGATTGGCTGGTATGGTTTTAGTCTAGTCATCCCTTCTGTAGCTGATCTTGCTTTGTGTAATGTGTTGGGTTTGTGGCAAGATCTTGGCAGGGTGAGGAGGAGGAGAGGAGGTGCCCCAAGCACCGGAGCTAGTGGTTGCCCTGTGGTGGAAGCTTTGGAAGAGGCTGTGTTGGAGCAGGGGTTTCCGCCAGCCCATGGAGGGCAGCAGGGAAGAGCAGATATCCACGCTGTGGCCCACGGAGGAGTCCATGCAGAATAAGCAGGTTCTCCTGAAGAACTGCAGCCCGTGGGAAGGACCCATGCAGAAACAGGGGAAAAGTGAAGAGCAGCAGAGAGGAGCAGTTATGGACTGATCGTAACCTCCCATCTACCCCTGGCTGCCTGGACAGGGAAAGGAGGCAGAGGAGTTGGGAAAGAAGGAGTGAAGGTGAGATTTCGGGGGGTGGGAACACAAGGAGGAAGGGTGGGAAGGTGTTTTAGTTTTTTATTTGTCTCACAACCCAACCCTAATTTTTATTGCAGATTAAAATAACTTTCCCCAGGCCAAGTGTATTTTGCCTGTGATAGTAACTAGAAGTGATCACCGTGTCCTTATTTCAACCCATGAGCTTTCTCATCGTATTTTCTCATTGTGTTTCCCTGTTTGGGAAGGAGGAGAGAGAGGGCAGCTGGGTGGGTGTCTGTCAGCCAGCCAAAGTCAACCTACTGCAGTGACGTACAAGAATACGTACATAGGAATATACACATGTATACATGCATTTGTATACCTATACACCCAGTAGGACTTAGGGTGTAACACCGTGATGGATTTCTGGTGTGGAGGTGGTCAGCCACAGCCTATTCTTCATTGGGCTGAGGTACACGGTCCTTATACTTGTGAGTTCTTATGAAACACTGCATCTCTTGTTACTGGGTGGAATGGCATATGGAAGGATGGAATGGAGAGTTTTGCTTCCGTATTAAGGTAAAATTGTCTTCATGTGGAAATTTGATCCTGCATCTGGATGCTTTAACAGATCTTAGCGGAATTTCAGAGGAATGATTTGGGCCTGTCTGCTCCTAGCTATTAAGACCATCAAAGCTAGGATTTTTCCACCGGATATTTTGTTTACAGTGAGAGAATAATGGCATGTAGAGACACAGGTGGCTGTATTGTAAGAGGAGAACTTTGTAACTTTGTGCTGCTTTTCTAAAATAAGATGCTTTGTAAGGAGCTGACTGCTGTTGTTTCTTGAGGGGTGTATGGGGAAACTTGAGGTGGGGGAAGTAGCTAAATGTCATGTGGCTGTAGTTTGAGAGATGTCAGCAGTGGACTTTGGTGTTTCACAATGCACTTGCTTTCAGTAAGAAATAGACAATATCACTGTTTCGCAAGTGTGGATTGTTTTTGTGACTTAGGAAGCTTAGTCACTAGAAAATCCTACATCCTCTTTTCTCCTGGAAACTTCTGGGCTGCTAGGGAAACCACAGTGAACATACAGGTATGTTAACTTTAAAGGTCTCGATAAAACCACAGAAATGCAAGCTGCTGAGACTGATGTATTAATGCATCTATTTCCATCTTCCTGATCTGCGACTCTGTCGTCAGCTTGTTACCTGTAGCAGCCTGTCTGAATCTTTTCATCTTTCTTTCATCAGACTTCGTGATTATTTCCTGATCTTTCATCCATACGAGGCTATTTATAAATGATATAAATGACTGTATTGCCAGAAGTCTTTAAGATAAATGAAGCAAGTTGTTTGTATTAATTAGTAAACTGATGACTAGTCATTTTAAGAGGAAGGCAGTGCAGCATGGAACTGCAGCCACCGTAAGCATGCAGTACTTAGTGATCTGATAGGAGTTTCCACGTAAAGCTGTAATCACGGGCATCTTATTTCCACGAGCACTAACGCAGCTTAATTGCATCCTAGTTTTGTTAGCACTCCTAGTGATCGAGCTGAGTTGGATCCAGAGGAATCAAGCTTATTTTGAGGTGTTCATAGCCTTAATTAACAGAAATTTTTAATTGGGTCCATGATCTCAGTGTGGACACTACGATCTGTGAGGGACTTGTAATTATTGGTGTAATTAATTAGTGTAAAGCTTCAGTGCCAGGAAAGGATTTCCTTGTATGTGCTACCAAGACCCATTGTCAACCTTTCCTAGCCCCATTCCTAAATACAAAAATGTAGAATAAAACCATTTCTTGCCCAGAAGGTTTTCATTAACCTGTATGAAAAGAGTGGAAGCAACCAGGGGATACAAGTAAAAGGTACGAAAATACTTCAGCTGGAGTGGGCATCGATCTGTAAGCGCTGCCAGCTTAGGCACTGTTGGATTTATACAGATGGAGTTGCCAAATGTTTTGGAGGCATTTCAAGAGATTAGAAGAAATTCCTTTACTGAAAGGGTTGTGCAGCATTGCAACAGGCTGCCCAGGGAAGTGGCTGAGTCACCATCCCTGGAGGTATTCATGAAACGTGTAGATTTAGAACTCAGTAGCATGGTTTAGTGGGAACTTCAGTACTAGGTTAAAGGTTGGAATCGATGATCTTAGAGGTTTTTTCCAACCTCAATGCTTCTGTGATTCTAAGAGACTTTGAAGGAAGTGAAATAAGCTTACACCCTTTGAGCAGATCCTCCAAAAGGTGAGGGACAGTGTCTAGGAGAAAAAGTAAGAACGAGCTTTGGACGTCACCAGTTAGTGGCAGTGGACATGGGGGGGGTATCCAGGCGTTGACCTGTTAGATAGCCAGTCACATATGCAATGTCTCCTCTGCAGATTAAGTTGCTAGCTCGTGTCACTCAGTCTCAGCTGTTCTAGCCAGAGATCCCTCTGGGGGATCTTTCCTCTGCCGGATCTGCAAGGAGGACTCCTCTCAGCGCCCTGAATGCAGTGGTTAGCCATCTTTTCCAAGAGTTGTTCTGTGAGGGTGTGCCCCGTGTCAAAGATACTGGAAAGTAAACCTCACCGGTGTAATACTGCAACCTTTTTGTGTTACTTTTGAAAACTGTGAGCTTGATTGCTCTTAATCCCACTGAAGGCTGAAGTTAACCATAGTTTGTTTAACTAACCATATGCAAACTCTTGTGGTTGTTGTGGATGCCTGTCTGCTACCCATTCGGTCTGACTCCATCTTCCTATACTTTGCTGCTGGGTAATTACAAAGGCTTCTTCCACATAGGCGATTTCAAAGCAATATATTGTTGCCACTCACAAGAACTGCTGATATATGGATACCAGGGTCTGTGAACTGAGTCAGGGTCAAACTAGCTGAAAACATGCAACTTTTTCACTAGTTTTGTGCATCCTGGCAAACATACCAGGGTTTTTACAATGGAATCAATAAGCTCTGGGTCTTCAGGTCTGCTGCAGCTACTGTAGAGCTGCACCTTAGGAGTTAGGAAGGTCTGGTTCATTCACGACAGGTAAATTGAAACGATATGACGTCAGGAAAGTTGGCTAGGTGGAGATGCTGTGTAGTGTATCATGCTTGTTCTGGACATGTGTATGGTGAATACTGCTTCTTCTGTCATCAATTCATAGAAGAAAGCAGTGATATCACATATATGATGTTGTCTTCTTACTAATGTTACCCTTGGAGCAGTGAATATTGCAGTTCCTAGTAACTGCCTTAGTGCCTGTCTTTTTCAAGAGAGCAAAAAAGCATTTGGGATGTTGCTCTTGGTACTGAGACTCTCCAGCTGTCCTTGCCATACATTGGGTGATACATATCTGGCAGATACTCTGCTTCTATTTTACAGCTGCATATCTTTTTTTTCCCCCTCCAATCTTCTATATATAGAATACATACAGGATAAATAACCTATATGTAGGTCGTTCAGTCACTAGATACAGACAGTGCCTTAGACGTTGTAACTGCCTGGATGTCAGCCAGCTGGTGTTGAGGGTGGTGTTTGGGGAAAATGAGTGACAATTGCTCTTTATGGTAACCTCAGCTCATGTTCAAAGAGCAGGACATCAGCAGTAGCTTCCTGTTATGGAAGCTGAGTGTTTGGCTTTTAAGTTGTGATACGTGGTAAATGTTTTTAACTTGGTCCATACTGTGGAAAAGAGGCTAGCCGAGGTCTGTCCGTCCTTCCTTTTTGTGCTTCTGTGGATTCAGTGACTCGAGGCAAAAATTGAACAATGGTTTTAATTCTCTCTGTGCACCCAATAAACTCATCAGCAAAGCTGGGTATCTTCTTTCTGATGACCACCTAGTTAAGAATTCAAATGATTTGAGAGCCTTCTGCTGCTTGTGAAGTACTTTTTACTTCATCAGCTGTCTTTGTTTCTTGTCCAGCTGAAGTATCGAGGGTGACTGTCTGCTTTGACTAACCTGATAGAGGAGGTGTGAAATAGGTACCCCTTCTACCCATGTGAGTTGCTTTCTGTCATGCAGTTAATACAAAACTATTACAACTAAAGACTGCTTGTGCTTTTACTGGGACTTGTATGCTTCCAGGTGGCAGTGAACTGGAATTTTGACCTGACTGTTTAGGGCTAGCGCCTGAAATCCACTAAGTCCCGTGCTTCAGGATTTGGGCTGCAGCATGGAAACCTGAGCAATAATTTCTGTGACCATGAGTTTCAAAGCACTGCTTGTGTATGTTGGAGGACAAAGAGTAGGCTGGGCAAGTGTGACATGTAACTTGATGGTGGTCTGCAGTGCCTGGGCTTGCTGGAGGCTGGAAATAGGCGTCGTGGGGTGGGCAGCTGAAGCATACTGCCAAAGCGTGTGGGCGCCCCAAGGATGTACAGGTCTCTCAGGGTGCTCAGCTATATAGAAATGCCAAGAAGATAACTTGCCTCAGCAGCCTGATAGCTACAGTTGAGGAAATGGATTATATAAAGGAGAAATGAGATACCACACAGCTGACAATGCCTGGTGACTTCAGCAGGTGGCTGAGCTTGTAAAATAAATATTTAAAAGAGACCCCTTTAGGAGAAATGTAGTGTATAGATGTTCCTATAAAGTCATGGGAAGTGGGGACACATCAGATGTGCTGTCTTTTTTTTTTTTTATTTTAAAGTAATGATAGCCCTTACTGCCCACTTGTTAGCTGTTGCAGATGATGTTGAACTGATCGTGAATAAGAACTGCTAGGAAATAGGCCATGAGACACTTGCTGTGAAAGGCAGATGGCTTTTATTTCTGTAAAATGGAAGAAGGGGAGAGATGCAGAGCAGCTTGGAATTGAAATGACTTTAAGAAAAAGAATCATGTCTATTGGCAGAAGCCCAGAAATACCCCTCAAATCCAGAGAAAAATATTCATTAATGAAGAGTAAGATACAAAAGGGAGTTTTTAGACTACTGTCAGCTGTGCAGGTGGCTAGAAACTGAAAGACTCTGCAAGGTCCAGCTATACCCTCAAACTGGAGAGAGTTCAAAGTGAAAAACGCTACACAGGTTGAACTGGACGTGGTGCTGGTCCATGGTGATAAATGTGGTGGTGGAAGGCTCGGGGGAAAAAATGAGCCCTGGTTTAGTTCCATTCAGCGTGAGCTGGCAGCTTCCCATTGACAAAGGTGTCAGACTGAGACTTTCCTTTGAACAGAAGGAGACAGACCCTGAGCAGAGAGACAGA
Source organism: Aythya marila (assembly GCF_965140915.1). Lineage (NCBI taxonomy): Eukaryota > Metazoa > Chordata > Aves > Anseriformes > Anatidae > Aythya > Aythya marila. The sequence goes on from NC_139042.1 coordinate 110,856,778, forward strand.
TCTGAGCAGTCAGTGCAGCGATGGCAGCTGAACTTCTTCTGCAGATGAGATCCCAGAGACAAGATACCGAGGGAAGAGGGATGTGAAAATAGAGAGCCTTGGTGAAGGATGAAGATCGACTATAGGAACAAGAAGAAAAGATAGGATGAAAGGATGAAGTGAGAGTGTCTAGTCCTACCTGAAGACTAGGAGGGTTGTCTGAGAAGGAAGGTAAGGATGGAGCACTGGTCCTGAGGCTTAGCAGGGGATGAGTCATTGGACTTGTGATTCGGAGTGTTTTCACTGGAGCGTGGGGGCTGAAAATACAACTTGCAAAAGATTGATGTAGTTGGAGTAAAACAAATCCAACTACACGAGAGGTGGAAAAAGAAATGACTGGAGAGGCACATTTTGATGGTAGGTGAAAATAAAAGCATTTTTCTCTTGAAAAGAATTAAAGTGATTGAAGGCTAGAAGAGGTGTTCAGGTGGAAATACTGGGACTTGGCAGTTGGACAAGATGGTGGGATAAGTGAGGATTGATGGAAGAAGAGCAAATAAATGTTTCTCTTTGCCATACCTATCCTGCAGACCTTCCCTTCCTAAAGCTGCATTCTCTCTGACAGTCTCCTGATATTTTTTTTCCTTCTTTAGTGGAGTTAAGGCTGAGAAAGCTTGAGTAGTGGACCAGTGGATAAGTGGAACTAGAATATGAGTCCAAATTCAGCTTTCTCCAACTGAACTATTTAAATAGATGGAGCTGGAAGAAGAATGTCACTGGCAAAAGTAGAAAGAGAAGGAGAAGAGCTAAAGCTGGAGATAACCCACATGGATTTATTTTTTATGGTAGAGGAGGCTAAAGATTTCAGGTTAGTGGGAACTGCCACTGTATCAGTAAAAGTATGGGTGCAGAAGGCTAAGGAAAAACAAATGTCAAATGTTGTGGCCCCTCTACCACTTCCTAGTCACTTTGTCTCATGCTGTAGGACAGCAGAGGGGAAGAAATTCAAGCTGTGTACGCTGAAAGAGCGAATAGTGAGTGACCTTCTTATTTAACTGGGGGCAGGGAGGGAACAAATAAAGAAAGACATGAAGTTGAGACAGCAAGTAGGAAGTGAAAATTAAGCTGTAAACATCTGTACAAGACACTATATAGTTCCTGCCTTCCGAGACTGAAGGAAGAAGTTGGATTTTCTTGCTTTGCTACAGTTCTTGCACGAGTTGCTAGTAAGTTAGAACAGGGACTTCTTTGGAAGCGTGTCTGTGCTACCCACTCCCTGTCTGTGGCAAGGGGTTCTCTGTACCACGTACAAGCAGACAGTGTCTGTGCAGACTATTTTCTTCCTACACAAATGCTGAGGGCATCTTGCTTGTTTTATGCTTGAAAGGCAGACTTGTTCTGTGGCTTGGACTTGAAACAATGGATTAGTTTTTTTCTTCTCCACTCCATTAGCTGGAAAAAATACATAAAGCACAGCAGCTCTGAGTTCATTTAATTGAATTGCTAGAAGCCTTTGTGTGTTCCAAACAAATATTTGGTAATTGTTTTACAAAAGAATATTTTTTGGCCCACAGTCAAGAGCGCGTACAAGAGAAAAGCAGCTCTGATAGAACCTCTTGATGAAAATCCCCCTCTCTTAGGGTGCTGTTTCTCTTTTGCTCGTTTGCAGCGAGAGCAATGGTGACAGGGTAGGCTGGGGAACTGGGGATAACCTGATGGGACTGTCAAGAGAGTGAGGTTGATGAGGGAACAGCGTGACCTTCGAAAGGCAGAGGGAATGAATGGTGGCTTCTTCTGGTTTTGGTTACTGTAATTGAACTGGCTTGCTTAATTCCTCCACCCTTGCAGTGCTTGCATGGCCCTTCTGTGTCCCCGGGCACGTGCTCTGCCTTGCCTTCTTTGCCAGGCTGGCTGAGTGAGAGAGACAGCAGACCCTACGCGGCCGTGCATGCACTGGCTTATCCGGGGTGCTTTCCTTGTCCCTTGCTCACTTGTCTCACCGACAGACCTACCACTTGCAGGGCTGGCTGCTGGTACCCCCTGTGCTCGCAGCCCTGGTTACCATGATGGTTGTTGTCATTGACTGGAAGTGTAAAGCCTGTCATATAAGGACTAACTTAGGTGGTGGTGTGTTGGGTTTTTTTTGTTTTTTTTTTTTTGAACTGTCTTCAACTGTAGTGTTTATCTTCAGTTTGCCTACTTTGAGAACTAGCTTATTCAAAGTGAAGAAGTAAATCACGATACCGAGGAAACAGTAAGGATTGCTCTCCTCTTCTAATAAGGGAGTAAATCCCCAAAATGTAAGATATTGTAGCCCATAAACATAGAATCACACGATCGGAAGCAGCTTACTAGTTCTGGCTCTGTGCTGTAAGTGACCTTACCAAAATGTGGTTTTCATTTGAGTTACTGGGGGCATGTGTCATGTGTGCCCCCACCTGTAGAGAGAGTTTTCTAAGATTTTTGCTTTCATATGGGTGTGACACAGGCAATGAGAGAAATTATTTTGTGGTGTCACACAGTGACTTTTTTTTTAAACCTAAACTTGAATAAATGTATGGGTATATCTTTGTTTAAATCTGGATAGCGTCTTTGCAGTTCAAGAAGTGTCAGATAAGGAACATATTCTTTTTTTTTTTTTTTTCCAAATCCTGATGAATTTCACTTACCCTGTAGGCATACTACTGGTGCAATCACAAAGTTAACCCTGATCACTTAATAGCTGTAGGTTATTTGTGATCTGTTTGCTGTTTTGACCATGCATAAGCCTCATGGTGGTGAGAAAAAAAAAACACTACTCTTGTGCTTCTAAACTGTATCTGAGTGACTACTTAGGAGGTCTTACACATGAAGACTTTGAACCATGCCAAAGAGTAGAAGCTGATAGCATGGTTGGGACCCAGAGAGGTTTAATCCTGAGCTTAGTAAAGGTGAGTTCTTTTTCCAGCTACAGCTGAGAAAAGCTGAAGAAATGGGAAACAAGATGTGAGCTCTAGAGGAAATTGAGTAATAGCTGGATTCAAGATGTTAGTTCCTCCAGTGGGGCTTATTTATTACAGTCTCTGCTGGCAGCTAGAAAGGAAGAGTGTAAGCTCATCCTTTGCACTATAGAATTGACTTCCACAAAGTGCTGTAGAGGAAACATCTGTGGAAGGAAAACATCCTGTAGCAGATAATACAAGGAAAGAGTAGTGAACTGACCTGCTGTATACTTGCTTATATTATGGGTATAATGCAAGCCTGTACACACACTTGCTGTACGAGTTGTTGCTGCTTCTTAATTTTCCCTTAAAAACAATGTGATACAAACTGTTACCACTGCAACTTCCTAACTCTTAAAACAGCACTCATGCCTCTTTTCCTTCTTTCTTCTCTTTGCCTTTTTCATACAGTTGAAGTATCTGCAGTAGAGGTCAGCACTCCAGAAGAAATGTTTGTGGAGAATGGGACAGATGCAAAGCTTCCATGCACATTTACATCTGTGGAAGTGATCAGCAGCGCAGCATCTGTTTCTTGGAGTTTTCAACCAGAGGGAGCAGCAACTCGTATCTCAGTAAGGAACACCTGTAGAGGAACCTACCTGGGGCAGAAGGCTGTGATAAGTATTCAGAGGTCTTTCAGTTGGTTCTGAGGTCAAGTCACTGTGGATTGGAGCCTTCTTCTATGTGTTTTGTCTCCACCACTCATTTTAGTATTTTTTTTAAAGAGTTATTTAAATATATTGCAATATGTTAAATGTCAAAGGCTGGAGTGTGCAGCAGCTGGAAAATAGACTAGTAGTTTTTAGTCAGAGGAGAGGTGTGGTAGATGAGCAGCTAAGAATCTCCTAAACTCTTTGTTGTCTTACGCTTGAAAATGAGCTGTGGAGCTGCTCATGGAATCTGAATTATCACTATTACAGTGTAACATGGTGTGTTGTGCAAGTTGCTTATTTTCTCTTTGTGTACTGTTTAGTCTCCCTTTGAAAGCATTTGTAATAAGATCAGTCTCCTTAGTTTAAGAACAGACAATCCTCAGGTTGAGGGTAGGACCAGTTTAAGTGATGGGAGATGACCTGAATGGAAGAGGACTGGCCTGTAAACAGCCTCTTCTGTGGCACAGAGACAGTTTTGTAAAGAAGAACTGTAGAAGACTGTAGAAAAGAGGAAGAAGACAGTAGAAAAAGAAGACTAAAGAAGACTGTAGAAAGAGGAAGTCCTAAATTTCTTTAACCATGCTCTGGACACTGAATTGAAGAAAACTTTGGTTGAGTCTTGGTTAAGATTAATTCTTTATTTCACAATGTACTTCTGTTTTACAGCCTTGATCTGTCTCTTAAGATTATGACCAGTGCTTAAACATCCAATATATCTGAAAGTGAGCTTTTGTCCCATGCAGCTTTATATACTTCTGCTGCTATATATTCTAAATTTGGTCAGGTATAGTGAGCAATGGTGCAGTTTTAGTACAGTTTTCAAAGACAGTACTGAAGTTTCTTTCTTCAAGGATTTTTGGTCAGGTCTAGGGAATGCAGAGCCATGTGCAACTTAATCATCTGGAAGTCAGGAAACAATTATATTGAGTTATCTTAAAGGTTTCTGGAATACAGCTAGATGTGCTATAAATTGCTAGTGGGACTTCTTGAGGGGTGCAGGTAAGGAACGTATTGCATGTTAATTAAGCTATACCATAGTTGCAAGTCACACGCAGCAACACACAAGATAGGAAGCTTGGTAACCTTTTCCTGCTAGGATGCAGAGGGCTTCCTCTACCTGAGAGACAGATGGCTGTGATCTGGAAGAAGTTCTATTCTTTAATTATACCCAGGTTACTAGCCTTGTTCTCCTTTCCTCACCTTCTAGTCCACCAAACCTTGCACCCCCCAAAAAAGAGGGAGGGGGGGATAAAAAAAAAAAAAAAAAAAAAAAGAAAGCAACAACAGAAAATCAAAACTTGCAGTCTACTGAGGTAGTATGATTGAGATATAAGTCGTAGCATGGTTATGTGATGAAGACATAACAAGCCAGACTAAGGTGGTGAGGTGTGGGGGGGAAACAAAACACAGCACACAAATGTCTAATGCTAGCTGTGTATTGTACAGTGAACTCTAGGAGAATGCTGTAATAGTGAGAGAAGTATGGCAGCTCTATAATCTCTAATTGGATTGTTCTTATATCCTCTTTTCCTTGACTACAGTTTTTCTATTACTTTAATGGAAGGTCGTACCCTGGAAAGGACTTACCATTTAAAGACAGGATCACTTGGACTGGAGACCTTAACAAGAAAGATGCTTCTATCAGTATATCAAACATGCAGTTCCGGGACAACGGCACTTACATTTGTGATGTCAAGAATCCACCTGATATTGTTGTCAAACCAGGAGAAATCCGAGTGAGAGTTGTGGAGAAAGGTATTCACCCTATGTGATATATATTTTTTTTAATTTTATTTTCCCTTTCTTCATCTCCCCTCTTCCATGTCTATATCACTTTTCATGAGGGTGGGAGAGTGGCCTGGAGGGAGCAACCATCTCTTTAATTCTCTTCTTCTAGGTCCTAATAGTTGAAATGATAGTCTGAGAGCTGTTTAAAAAAAAAAAAAAAAGTCATGTACTTTTTCGCTATTTCCATGAATTCTTAAACTTCTAACAAGTATTAGCAAAAGCTGATGGAAACTGTGCTGAAAACTCATCTTATTTAAGATTCCTATGAACATGTTTTTTTCTGTATTATGGTACATCAAAGGTTAGGATGACTTACGAAATTTGGAGAGCAAGTGGCAGACTTTTTTTTTTGAATAAATACTATATCTATATATAGATATAGATAGACAGAGAATATATATAAATACACTGTAAAACAAAACTAATAATCTGGCCTGAGTACCTGCTGACAGTGAGATGCTACTATCTTCCATGCAAAGGTTATTGGATGTTCACTTAGTCTCTTTTACACAGCCATTCTTAAAGTATCTGTAGTGACCCTTGTAAGCTGCAAGGGCTGGCTACTGCCAGTTATTTAAAGCTTCTGATTAGTATTTGGGAATGGTGATCACAGTTCAAGAGCATTTAAGTTCCATATGTCAGTTTGGCTATTTATTTGCCCCGGCCACCCAAAACATTTGATTGCTCTAGGTAAGCTGGGGGTCAGCCAAAGTGTGACAGTTCCTGCAGAGAAACAGTTCTCACAGTGATCAGATTCCCAAATTTGTATTTAAGAAAACAAGAGTAAATGTTAAACTCATAAATGACAATGCTGATGCAACTATTCCATTAGTTTTTAATGTGTTAGAGGAGATTACCCATGTGTATGCTCTAATTAGAATGCTGCTGCTGCTACAAGTATACACTTGCTCATGAGATCATTCCATGTACTGTAGGCAAGGTCTATACCCACATCTTTTCACACAATAGCTCAAGTTGGATGGGACCTTTTGGAGGTCACTTAGTTTTCCAATTCTTGGAAGAAGTTTGCAGTTGATATAAAATAGGTCAGTTTATTTTTCTTATACTCTATTGGTAGTCTCTATGAAGAAGTAGTAAAGCAACCACTGGTTTGGCAATGTCAGTTTGTCTTGGCAAAGCCTCTTAAGATTTTAACCCAAATTAAACAAAGATACTTTAGTACACTAATTCAGCTGATATTTTTCAACAGGCTTGCGTGTTGGCTTCAGCAAGACAAGATCTCAATATTAAATGAATCATCTTGGAAAAGCAAAGCCTGAGGATTATCTGTGGATAATAAAGTGGAATCTAGTATGCACAAATGACTGCATTTCCCTAAAATAAAGAATCGTGATGTATGGAAGGAAATGTCTGTACCTATTTGCCTTCTGTGCTACTTCACTTAACTGCCTCTTGCAACAGAGGTGATACTTTAATTTGCATATTTTGGAGGGTTGACCATGGGTCAGATGCCTACCCAACTGCTCTCTTACTTCACCTTCGGAAACAAGACAGAGAAAATACCTTGACGTACAAGCTTTGTCATTTTAAAAGTAGGGAGATCACTTACCAGTTACTGTCACAGCGAAAACCTTCCCCTCTGCAGCTCCCAACCTTTTCCCAGGCTCAACCTCAGTCCTTCATTCCTGAATCTACTTCCCCCTGCCTTGAGTGGTGGGGGGAATATGGGAAATGAGAGGTTTGGTTCCGTCCATAACAGCTTCTCTCTGCCAGTCCTTTCTCCACAAACTTGTCGTCTGTTCCAGTGTGAGTTCCTTCCTTCCCTGTCCTGCAGGATAAACCTGCTCCAGGCTGGGCTCACCATGGGCTACAGCTTCCTTCGTGCCAAAGCAGGTAGATATTTCCTGGGGTCTTCCACAGGCTGCAGTGTGGATATCTCTGCAGCTCCTCTCTGATCTTCTCCATGGGCTGGAGTGAAATAACGTCCTTCATCATGGTCTTTTCCATGGACTGCAGGCTCTGGTGCCTGGAGCACCTCGTCTCCCTCACCTTTCTCTGAACCTGACGTGCGTGGGTCTATGTCCCTCCTTTTTTCTTTTTTTTTCTCCTCCTTACTCCTGTGCAACATTTTGTTCTCTTAAATATGCTTTCCCAGAGGCACCATCAGCTTGGCTGATGGGCTCAGTTGTATCCTGCCCGTGTAAAGCAACTCATGGGTCTCCTGGAGCTGTCTGAAAGCAGCTCATGCAGTTCCCCTGACACCTTACTGTGTAAACCCGATACGCCTATGGAAAAGAAAGTTCCTGATTTCTTCCTTTTTCCACGTCTATCTTGAAGCTTGCAACAGATCTATAACCAATTTGCTGTGTGGGAAACAGCAAGATAAAAAGGTGTGGCTTGGAGGATCAGTTAAAGATAGCTCTGAGGATATAGTTCTAGGAAATAATGTGCCTTCAGATAACATCCTGCCTTTGCAAATGCTGTATGGGGTGAAACAAATGCTGCTGGATGCTTCAACTGTTAGGATATTTTCATCAGACCAAACAACGAGAACTTGAAGTATTTTTTTCCTCATCATTCATTTTTGAAAAGTAACTGCTGTTTCAGTTTGCTGCAAGTGTTTGAGTTGTTAGGAACTGGTAAGCAGAAGTACAAGTCTAAAATCAAAGAAATTAAAGGGTGTCTAGTGTAGCATCACTTCCCCGTAGGCAGAGCGTTGAGACAAGAGAATCTCACCATTTCTGAAAGGAACCCTGTGTTTGGCAGCACTTTGTGCCACAGGGAAAATTCTACAACAGTTGTCTTCAGATCTCTTGGAGCACCCTGAAAACAGGCTTTCAGGCTATATATATGTCAATAGGTGTAGCTGTAATACTGTCTTGTAGTACTTCCAGTTGAAGGCAGAATGCTCTTGTAATAGGTTGTAACCCATCCTGATCTTGGCTGATCTTGACTCTTATGCATTATTTTTTTAAACTATGTATAAATTTAATTATTTTAAGTCATAGGGCTGGTGTTGTAAATTATTCAAAGGCACTGTTGGGGTTTGATCCTGATCAGCGGTTTAGTACAACACAGCTGCTTGCTCACTCCCTGCCAGCTGGATGGGGAGAAGAGAAGTGGGAGGGCAAAAGTTGGAGAACTGGTGGACTGAGACAAAGTTTCATGAGAAAGGAGGAGGAAAGAAAAAGAAGGAAAAAAAACAACTCCCTAGACCCCAAAGGAGAAAAAAATAACACAAGTGATGCAGAATGCAGTTACCCAGCACTACCTAACAGATGCTTGGTGCAATGGCAGCCCTCAGCCAACTCCTTCCACTTCTGTTATTGAGAACATCATGCAGTACAGAATATTCCTTTGGGCAGTTTGGGTCATCAGTTTTGCTAATTCCTTGCTAACAGGGCAGTATGAGAAATGGAGAAAACTATGACTCTAAGCACTGTACAGCAACAACTAAGATATTGGTTTGTTATCAACACTATTTTCATTACAAATCCAAAACATAGCACTGTAGCTGCTAATACAATTCCCTTAGTTTGTTGACTGCCCCTGCGAAGTGTCCATAAAATGTTCATTTAGTCTGTAATTTTGGTCCTGTCTGTTATGGTGGTTGCTAAGGACAGGAGAGGAAGTATGTTGTGTAGGGTTATTAGATGCCGAAGCCAGCTCAGGTCGGGCCGCTGCTGCACTTGCATTGCTTCTTGTGAGAATAACCCTCAGTTGGTTTGAGTGGTTCTTGCTGTAGTGCTTCCCATAACATGCAATTCAGATGACGGGTTACAACAGTTTAAATGCATATCCACTGCAATCTCCACTGCTGCAGGTTTAACATTGCAGTGAACTCCTCACCTCTCCCCTGTTCCCATTTGGGCTTGTCCATTGGTGTACCTGCTCTGGCATGGTGTTATCCATGAGCCACAGTCCCTTCAGAGGTCTACCTATTGTGTCATGGACTTATCCACAGCCACAGTTGCTTCAAGGTGTACCTGTTCTGGCACAGCCTTTTGGTTGGCCACAGTCCCTCCAGGGGACCCTTCAGACACCTGCTGGAGTGGACTTATCTATGGCCTCAGGTACTTTGGGGTGTACATGGCCCCATGTGGATTCATCCACAGGTCCCAGTCCCTCTGACTCAAGTTCACTCTGGAGTCGCAGCCTGTCCAGTTCAGCAGTACAGGAGGAGCAGCACCACAAAGCTGCTTTCTCACTCCTCCGCTTCCCTGCCTGGCTGGATGCCGGGAAGAGGATTGGTAATTGGGAGGGCAAAATTAGAAAATTTGTGGGTTGAGATAAAAAAAACATTTATTAAGAACAAAGAGACAAGTGATGCACAAAGCAATTGCTCAGTACCAGCTGACCGACGTCTACCTAGTCCCCAAGCAAGAGCATCATTGCCTGGCCAGCTCCTCCCAGTTATAGTGCTGAGTCTGATGCCATATGGCATGGAATATTCATTTGGTCAATTTGGGTTAGCTGCCCTTTAAAGGCTCAATGTGGACACCATACTTTACACATTTAAATGGTCTTGATCACAGATGCTTGGTTAGCCTTACATTTTGGATTAAACATTTAATAAGTTGACGTGTTGACTTCGCTGTTCAGAATTGTGAAGCTAACTCAGCTGTTTTTCACTGAAATGTCTATGCCGTGTTTGCACAAGTTGATAATTCAACTACATTGGAAAAATCATGTTAGTGGGGATGAGAAGCAAGACTGTTGTTTCAGTGGTGTATATGAATACCCTTCAAAGCATAAATGATGGAAATTTGTAGGGAATCCCAAGTCCTTTATGTTAGGCTTCCCCTCCCTGTAATATGAAGCTTCTTAACACACCGTGTTCAAGACAGCTGGTGTTATCTGGAGGCAGTCCATCTTCGATCTGAACTCTCATGAGGGGAGAAACTAGAATTGTCTTACGGAAATCTTCACACTTCCCAACACTGGAAAACTTCAGCTTTATGAAATGGGACACGAGTTCTAGCACATTTCCAGAGAAAATGGAAGAAAATGGAAGATGCTCTGAATTATTGTGATACTTAGTGAAAAATATTCCTTGAAAGGCTTGAGTTTTGGCTTGTGTTAAACTATGAACTTAAACACCAGCTTTGAAAGCTAATGTTTGGTTATGTTGTTGGGGCTGTCTGTTACAGTGAAATCATTGTATGCTATGCAAATATTTATGAGGAATTCATATAACAGTGCAATACTGAAAAACATAAGAAAAGGGGTGGGAGACATAATTCTTTAGCTGAACTATGCAGTCATAAAATTGTGTAGGCTTTTCTGGAGTCCGTTGGTTTGTGTTTTGAGAGGTAGTAAAGCCTCTAGTTTCATGTGCAAACAGTTGCATTCTTGTAGCCTGTTAAAAACTCTGTCAACAGAACATAATTTTTGTTCTTGACCCAAATTCAGCCAACCAAAAATCTCATCTGAATCAAAGCAATAACAAATCTGTCAGGTTAGCTGTTGTCACCTTGTTTAATATCAGTTTTTTAGCAGACATGACGCTATAGTTTTGGATTGCCACTTTCTTGTTCTGAAAGTGTTGCTTATTTTTGTCTCTTGAGTACAAGGTGGGAGGTGGTCTGTTAGCAGAAGTGCATGCTTGTTTTGATGCTTTGATAGTCATTCCTACACCTGTAAAGAAACTTTGGAACTCCTACTTCTTAAATGCCTCAAAAGAAATCCACTTATCTTTGCATGGGGCTCAAAGGCTATCTTTGTCTTCTGTACCTGTGTGGTGGTTTTACTCGGGTGGGTGGCCAAGCTCCACCACAACTACTCTCTCTCTCCCCCTCCTTAAAGAGGAATGGGGAGAAAATACAATGAAAAGGGCTCAAGGGTTGAGATAAGGACGAGGAGATCGTGCAGTAATTATCCTGAAGGGCAAAACAGAAAAGCACTTTCCTCCTATCCACCCTCTTTCACCTCTTCCCCCCAAATGGGGTGAGGGAACGGGGGTTATGGTCAGTCTACAGCGCTTCTTCTCCACCACTCCTTCTTGGTCTCTCTCATCCCAGTGCTGTGGGGTCCCACCCACGGGATGCAGTCCTTGCTGAACTGATCCGGTGTGGGCTTCCCACAGGCAGCAGCTCTTCCAGAACTGCTCCAGACATGGGTCCGTACCACGGGGTCCATCCCTCAGGAGAAAACTGCTCCAACCTGGCTCCCCTACGGGCAGCAGCTCCTGCCAGGTCACCTGCTCCTGCGTGGGCTCCTCTCCACGGGCTACAGGTCCGGCCCGGAATCTGCTCCGGCAGGGGTCTTCCACAGGCGGCAGCCTCCGTCGGTGCAGGGCCACCTGCTCCACCGTGATCTCCTCCACGGGCTGCAGCGTGGAACCCTGCTCCACCGTGGTACTCCATGGGCTGACGGGGGACATCCTGCTTCACCATGGTCTCACCACAGGCCGCAGGGGACTTCTGCTGCTGCGCCTGGAGCACCTCTCCCCCTCCTTCTTCACTGACCTTGGCGCCTGCAAGGCTGTGCCTCACTCCTCTCACTCCCAGCTGCTGTGTGGCACAGCGTTTTTTTTTCCCCTTTCTCAAATATGCTCTCACAGAGGCGCAAACATCGTTTATTGGCTTGGCTCTGGTCAGCAGTGGGGCCCTTACCTAACACGGGGCAGCTTCTAGATCTTTCTCATAGAAGCCACCCCTATGGCCCCCTGTTACCAAAACCTTGCCATGTAAACCCACTACAACCTAAAAAGTATTATTGTTCGTAAGATTCTTCTCCTTAATGGCAGATGTTGCCAAAGGTTATTGAAAAAAGGATGTCTCCCTTTAAATTGTGGCACTAATGTCTTCATCTTTAATTTCTTACTAAGCCTTGGAATTGCGGAGTTGTTATGAATTGGCATCAAACACTGAAAAGCTAGGAAAGCTGCTGGTATGGTATTCAGTCAAATGAGGGTATGAACAGAGAAATGGCTAGAGATTGTGCAGCCCTTTTCCTGGAAGTCATTAAACTCAAAAGGAACAATACTAAATGTTGAGTTAGTATGATGCCCTTACATCAGCAGGGCACTGTATTGTGCTATTTCCTCTTATATAAGGGTGTCAAAATGGACTCAACTGTAGACTTGTTGGGAATGCTGGGTGTAAGCATGGTCCATGGTCCTTGCTGGGAGAAATCCAGCAAAAGGGTACTAAGATAATTAAGGGACTAGGCCACCTTTTGTAGGGATTGTTTAGCCTGCAAAAGAGAAGACACTCAGAGAGATCTCATCAATAATTATATTTAAGATATCAATAAATAATAAATAATAATAAATATCTGAGGAGAGAGAGAGCATCTAAAGAAGACCGAGCCAACCTCTTTAGTGGTGCCCATCAACAAGAGAAGTAGCACTGGGCAGGCATTCAAACACAGGCAATGTCATCTCAGTGTAAGAAAATACATTTTTCTTGTGAGCATGGTTGAACACTGGAATAGATTGCTAGAGAGTTTGTGGAGTCTCCATCCTTGGAGATAGTGAAAACCCAACCGGACAGACTTCTGAGCAGGCTGCACAAGCTGATGCTGCTTGAGCAGGGGGTTTGGACTAGATGATTTCAAGATGTCCCGTCCAAACTCAACAACTCTGTGATGGTCAGGTGCAGTTATCTGAGAAGGATTTTCTATATAAGATGTTCTACCTATCGCATCCTATGCTGATTCACTTGTATTTGGTGGAAGGAGCTATCGTAGCATGGATTTTTGATGAAGATGGTTCTTCTGGTTGAAGGTGCTCCTTGTATTAAGCAAGATGAGAGGGAGAATGTTGTTTGCTACTGCAAAAAGATATAATGGTGGATTGTGTATTCTTTCTTCTGTAAGTCTTTTGTACTCATTTTCTGATTGGCTTTTATTTCTGGCTGCTCTTTCTTGGCTTCCCCTTCCCCCAAATTGTATTGGGGAAAACGTGAGTAAAGCAATAATGTGTTCCTGTAAGCATATTGCTAATACCTTTCAATGATCCTGACTTAAGAAGGGGAAGAATGATGCTATGAAAATGTAGAGAGATGTATTTTGAGACACCAGAAGCATGTATAAATGCTCTTAGAGTGACTGTGGGTAGTAACTGGGCTGTTTGCTGCATGCTACCCGGAGAACAACCAACCTTCAGCACTTTGTTGATTAGCAGTGTGTTAAGTTCAAATCTGCTTTCAAGTGTGCCTGCCTTTTCCTGTTGACCTCACTGGGAATTGCAAGGTGAACGTAACTTTTTTTCTCAGACACAAAATGGGATAGGGTTGTTGTCATTATCATTTGTGTTCCTTGACATACAAAAAATTCTTAGTTCAATATAAAGCCTTTCCTGAAGGATGGTGACTTAAAGAACGCTCTTGGTGTCTGCTCTGTTCATACATTATTCTGCTAGCTGCCTGCAATCGCTACCATTTAGGCTGCATGTTTTAATTCCTGGATATTACATTAGTGCTTCTGCTCTAAAAGAATCCAAGGTCAAGAACATTTGTGGTTTGCATTTCTGTTAATCAGGGAATGCAGAAGAGTTGAATGTTTTCTCCCTTCTCTCCCCAGACAGCCTGCCTGCGTTCCCCATTGCCATGGTGGCAGGGATAGTCATCGGTACGGTTACAGGTCTCACACCGCTCATCTCTATTGTCGTGTGTCTTGTCATCAGAAAGAACAACTCTAAAAAACGTTACTCTGGGTAAGAGATCTCCCTCCTCACCTGTGTATGATGTGAGGAACAGCAGTAGGCTCAGAGGGAGGGCTTACAGGGGGGTAGGAGTTGTTTCAGCCAAGTCTTGGCAACCATGACTAGACGTAGGGTATGGCCGTGTGGAAGACTGGCCATCTGCCTATAATGATTATTTTTCTACTGTGCTTGAAAAGGCCTACTGACCATGAGTTGCACCTGATAATCACTAAATGTTACAGCTGAGCCCTGCCACAAGCTTATGTGCCCTATGGACATCTAATCTAAGATCCCCTAGCTCTGTTCTGTTCCCCTTCCCATCCCCTTCTTCCCTTAGCCTCCCCCTTCCCAAAGAAAAAGTGCCACACATGCAGTTTTAAGGAATGCTCTGTTGAGATGAAGACTGATTTTTTCAGTTACCAGTGTCTTGCTCCTGAGGTGGTAGTACACTGGCCAAAATCCCATTCATCACCACTCTTTAAAATAAGGAAGGAGTAACCACTCCACATCCATCCTCATTCAACTGTCTGGTTTTAGTTAACTGTTACCATCCCTACGAGTTTTTTTTTTTTTTTTTTTTTTTTTTTTTGTGTTAGGAGGGTATTTCCTAAATAAAGCACAGTTCTTTGAGTAGGGATGTGAGAATGCAACAAGACCTAACAAAATCAAACTTGAATCCTGTGGTGATGGAGCTTGGTGGTGGTGGGGGAACTGCTTTCTCTTTTCTCTTTCTCTCTAATTTAGATGGTCATTTGCTTCGGTAAGAAAGAATGAAAATTATGTCTGTAATCTTAGAAACAAAATCAAGAATTATAACCTTCTTCTGTTTCTTCCCCAACAAATATTCCTGCTTCCTGCAGGTTTTCTTGGTTGCCTGTCAGATAAAAGAAAACAACTCCATAAATAAACTTGTGGGGATTTCTAAATTGAACTTTGCCCTGTCCTTTTCCCAGTTGGAGAGCTTAGAGAAAGTGAGTTGGCTATTCCCAATGGTAAGGCTGAGTGCAGTGAAGACAGCTGCATGTGCTCAAAATTGTGCAGAAAGTCTGCTTCCCCCTTTCTGCATGTGTCCTTCTGCTAAAAACTGAGAAAAAACCTGCAGAGTCACGCACCAGGAGTGTACATGTGATGATCCACATGCTTTGCTTCTGAGTGACCTGCTGACCACTGTCTTCCTGCTGAAGGACATGTACTGGAGCTGAGCCTGGAGCAGGAGTTCACGTGCAGTAATTTCATATAATAGATTTAATTGCTCTCCCAGGAAAGTAAACTCTGAAGTTTGAATACTGCTTTTGCTGACCGTGGCAGCTCTGCATGACATGCTAAGAGAAACCAAACGTGCTGTGACCCCCTTCAAACTTACGGACTTTCTTCTCCATGACACTAACCTAGTGTGTGGTGGTAGTGGTGAGATGTACTTACTCTTAGATAACAACTCTGCCTTGAACTGAGGTGGGCTGGGGCACTGCGCGGCATCTGGAACCCTGCATGGCCACAATTTCCATTCATGATCTGACTTTGGTGTTTTTTTTTGTTTTCCTTTCTGCCTTGGTGTGCTGGGATCGGATCCTGCTTATCTTCCTCTCCTTACAGAGATCCTGATATAGACGCCAGATTGGGAATGTAACAGGGCTGGGTCTTCTCTTCCAGTCCCACTAGACACCATGGTAACTAATCAAGTTGGTGGTTGCTGTTAATACCTGTGTGTATGTGTACACATTTCCTCTTCTTTTGCTGACTAACTGGCTAGCTCTGTGCTAACATAACTTCACTGTAATTTGTGCTGGAATCTGTTGGCAAAGGGACAATGCATTTCACTGGGTGCTTGGGTTTCATTGTCTCATGTCTGGCTGGGGTGGGATTGCTGCTTATCCCAGATGGTGTCCCTCCATCTCTTCCAGCAGTGAACTTGCCAGTGCATTGACTAGAGCACAGGAAATTCAGAGTTCTTTCCATGACAGAAGGAAAACACGCTCTCTGTAAGTGTTCTTCTGGCTCGGACAGCTCTGCCATTTGAAAACTTACAATTGCAGTCATCTAAGTGCATGAGCTGCTTAAAAAGGAATTAGGACTTTTAGATAGTGTGGATCTTAGGAATTTTGTGAATAAAGGAAACAATTCATGGTTATGTCATTCGGTCACAGAAGGGCTGCTCTGTCTCTGAGACAGAGTGGAAACCCCTTTCTGTGGTTACTGGGTCTGCAGTATTTCACATTTTTTTTTAATCTGTGGCATGTTTGTAGAGCTAAATCTTCTGTGGTTAGACTTCCCAAAGGTTAAAAAATGATTGCCCTGTGAGAAGGTGTCTGCTTAATGTCACTGTCCTTATTTGTTTGTTTCTGTATTTGCTTTGTACACTGTCTTTTTAAAAAGACTGTGGGGAAAGGATGCTCAGTGCTCAGAGGGTAGCGAAGCGGTAGCAACGGGAACTCCTGTGTTTGTTGTCAAGGAGGTGGCCCCTTTTCTCTCCTGGGTGCGTGGGTTAAGAGGAGATAGACTGAACATTTAAAGACCCATTACTGCACTGCCCAGAAGCCGCCAAGGTTAAGTTTGAAGACATTTGCTCATATACTTAGCTCAGTGGTATTCATTTATCTGTCACTGGCTTGTTGGTTTTTTTTTTTTTTGGTCCTGCTCTAAGCAGATGGGAAGAAAAAAGCAATGACTGAAAACTGGCAACCTTCTTTCAGAGGTGTTAGTTCTCACCACAAGACAGTTTTCTGAGTTTTCAAACAAGATTTGCCCGTTTAGATATTCACTTAGTTGTATCTGGGCACATAGCATACACATCACTTATGACTCTTAAAGTAATCACTCCAGAGACTAGTGTCTGTTGTGAGTGAGCAGAATTATTTTGGAGTCATAGCCCAAACAAAAAGCAAGGGAACTAATGTGGACTTTGGTAGGAAGTACCTTTGTAGTACGGAGAGCTTGGTGGCTGTTGCAAGTGTTCACTTTAATATTTGCAGTGGTATAACGCTTGCTTCAGTGACTGGGGCTATTTAGCTTGCAGGTAGAAGAAAATTGCTGTTTACTGCTGTTAATTGAGTCTCGAGCCTCAGTGAAGAAAACACATGTGGGTTTGTAAAGTTTTAGACTGGTTGGGTTAAATGGGAATATCTAGGGAACAAGAATTCTGGAGGAGCTGCTGTCGCATGTTAAAGTTGTTCCTTCACGTTGCTCAGCAGTGAGACTCTAGGAGGAAGGGCAGAGAAATGACTAGGGAGAGATGGAGAATTATATGTGTTTATTCCAGAATCCATTATGTTCACTTTTACTTTGGCATAATCTGCCACCAATTTCATCTCGCCATCACTCGTTTTTTGTTTTTGTTCCTTTTTTTTGTGTGTGTGTGTGTTTGTGCCTCTTGAACATTGTCGTGCAAACTCTGCTCTGCCACCTCGTCAGCTGCGGTACATCTGAGAGCTTGATGTCACCGGTTAAGCAGGCTCCGCAGAAGTCACCCTCCGACACAGAGGGTCTGGTAAACAGCGTACCCGCCAGATCACACCAGGTAAACTGCTTACTGCTTCTTTCCGAAGCAGGATCCTCATGGAGCGTGGGGAGATGGTATGGAAAAGCTAAAGGCAGGGTGGGACATGTGAATTAGGTGCTGTCTGTTAAAGTGATGAGGGTGGGAGGATGTCTGATCTGAACAAGGGATGGGCAGCAATCCCTCAGAGATGTAGTGCATCTGAAAGAACAGTATTTGGTATTTGTTGAGGTAGAGTTTTATGTCCTTTTTGTACTTATGTACGAAAAAGATGGCTCTGTTATGTGCATTAACATAGATGGTAGTGAAGTACAAGTGTGAGATCCTGAAGAAGACGAGGAATTCATAGTGGGTAGCTGCTGGAGATACATGGAGATAATATTGTCTACTAGATGTGTAACACTCTACAAAGCTGCCTAGGCTGTTCTGGGATTGTGCTGGGGAGGAATTTTCCTTAATCTCTCATCGATGTGGGGGTATATGCTCGAAGTGGCATGCAGTGCCTTTACATGAAAATGAGCCAGTGCAATGCAAACGCTGACCAGTGATGGTTAGTCTGAAGTCACTCTTGCTGCCCAAAGTGCTTTTCTGCTGAGCCACATAGCTTTTGTGGGCTTGAAATTATGAAACTTTGTCTTGTTCTTGCTGCTGTTGGCAAAGTTCTGCTAACTTTGAAGGACAAAGGTAGCTCTTACTCTGACTAATCATCTCATGGGAAATTAGTCAGAGGGCAGAGAGCATGCATCAAACAAGGACTCTGTGCAATATATAATTATCGGCCAACAATGTGCAGGATTTCCATATCTATAAGGTGTTTCTTACCTCTTGATTTGTGTATGCTCAGCAATTTTCTCATGGAGGCCTGGGTTCTGAGTGAGTTTATGTCCAAAATGGACTAATTCTTAGTAAGTCACCTTTTAGGAAGTGTCTACTATAAGTGTGTGGCCTCTGAGGGGTTTCTAAATCAGAGCTGACACCTGCTTTCTTCATTTCTCTTGAAGAGGTAATGGAGATATGTGTTAATACTACAGGAAAAAAATACAGTGCTGAGTGAGATGGATAAAGTCAAGGCCCTTGGTCTGTTGGGGATTTACAGTCTGCTTTTGAAGTACGTCTTGTTCTTGACACGCAGTACTTCCAGAAGTCAAAGTTTTAGTATGTAGGCCCACAATGTTGCCTGATGACTTCAAAGAGCAGTTATTCTATGAACCTAAAAGCACTATAATCAAGTGATAAGGTTTTAAAACAGTTCTGATTTTGACTGGAGTGGGTCTGTTAATAGCAGTCTGCCTTTAAGACCTAGATAAAGCTTGTCTGATTTTATGAATATTCAGCTGAGCAACTCAGAACCACTTATTTTCACTGTTTCTTCTTAGCAGATACATTCTGTCCTGTCAAATGTGTATATGGTGTTTCTTTTTCCATGCCATCGTTCTTGACTTGTATTCTACTATGACTGTTATATGGATGAGAGAGAAATACATTCCTAAATGCGTTTCCCAGATGGATGTCCTTCTTTAGCTAGTAAGCTGGGTTGCAACAGGCAAACTGGGAGGCAGGGTGTGTTGTCCCAAGAAATGCTCACTCCAAGGTGGCTTCTATTTGTCATTTGTATTTCTGCTTTGTGAGTTGTTGATTACTCATTTCTGGGCAGGCTGAAATACTGTTCATCTTAAAGTACAACTTCTGCAGAAGTACATTTCTGATGTACAGAGCAGTATGGCACAGAGATCCCAAGTGGGTAGGTTTATCAGTGTAGAAGCTGGAAGCACTGAAGCTACGTTAACTTCAATGCAGACCTCAGGCCTGCAGAAATGTCTTCAGGAATAACTGAACAAGCTTAGTCTGGGCTCTGTTCTGAGCTTTGGGCTGGACACCAGGACCCTAGGAGGGAGCAGTTCATGGTGCAGAGAATCCTGACTTAAATTTCAGATAAATTTCCTGGGGCTGGAATCTGTGGTAGTTCCAACATCTTCCAGAATCTAAAGAACTTGAGAATACTGTAGACCACATGGTGTGGTGGTCTAACTTCATAACTCCTTTCTTTTGCTGTAACTTGCAATTCGTGACTCTGCTGACAAACTTTTAGCAAGGTATGGGTATACCTGCTGCTCTTTTTCCATTGATTTGAATGAAAAAATCACAAGACTTTGGGAAATGCAGGTTATTTTATGGCAGTGCTGCCCTTTCTCTTAGTTCTGAAGAGTCAGAATGATCTTAGTTGGACTTAGGTGAAAGTTCTGAATTGCTTAGACTTTTCTGAAGCTTTTACTTATGGAAGAAGAGTCTTCACAAAGATTCAGCTGGCAATAAATCAAATAGGTGAGGCATTATAGCAAATTCTTGCTCCTCCTTTTCTCTGCATCAGCTAATCTACCATTTGTTTAGGTGACAGTGAGCATATCCAAACAACGATAGCTTGATTTGGATCAGGTGACCACAGCAAGTCAGATCCTCCATCACCACCTGACATGCTGGTTGCAGCAGGATAACTATATTTAACCAGGCATAAAATTAGAATAGTGATAATACTGATCCTGAGCAGTGAACTCCTGTGGTTGAAAACTGACCCATCAGAATTTCTTGAGCAAACCTGAAATGTCAGAATTGTGAGTATTTTATGAAGCTGTAGATTTTTTTGAACTGATACAAAGTGCTGTAGAGCTGAATTCACCATATCCTTAAACTGTGGTTTCAGGCAGATGAGAACTCCTAAATTACTTACAAATAAACCTTAGGCTTAACTTGTCTTTACGTTTTCATAGACTGAGCTCTAATTGCAGTTAGTAACATGATCTAGATACAGTGTTGGAGATCAGAACAATGTGAGAATCAACAGTGGGGTAAAAAAAGGTGTTTTTTCTAAATCCCAACTTTTCTAGGACATCTGTATTTATTTTTTTTTCCCCAGCATTTCCACAGTCTGTTATTTCTATTCAGCATTTTATAGCTGCTTGTAAGTTTCCATCCTTATTTCCATCCCCTTCCTCTACTCTTTTTCTTTATAACTTGGGAAGTGCTTTATCTGGAAGGAAGAAAGTTTGGGTTTAAACTGCTTCTCAAGGAGAATGAGGCAGGTGCCTGATTTGCCTTTGTGCTGGAAGGAAAACAGCTGTACAGAAGTGTACCTATGGGCCTTTGAAAATTTCCTTTTCATCTTTGGCTAATTGCTTTGGGAGATAGATGGAAGGCTTTCTGTGTCGGTTCCACAGAGATGCTTTCTAATTTGGCAGCATACCAAAAGTACTGGAGAGAAGAGAATGGGAGAAATATCTGTGAAAGCTTCTTCTCCCTTGGACCTAAGGGAAACAGTAATGGAGTTAAATGGGTGAAATGGTTTCGAGGCAAAAGCCCTCAACTGAACAAGAAGATCTGTCCTTGCAATTTTCCCCCTCTTCCCTCCACCTAGCAGAACAGTCCCTTTCTCTCCCGTGCAGGTAATGTTTGTGTGTGGTCTCTCCTCAGAGATCTGGTAGGTGGTCACAGCCTTCCACCCTGTGCTTGTCCGTTGTGGTGTGCAGAATTGGAGCTGCGGGTCAGCCCTTTCCGTAAATGTCCCACCTTTACCTTGTCAGGCACTTGCTCTTTGTAGGCTGCAGTCCTGCCCCCAGCCCATCTGGAACAGATGCAGCTTGCTTTCCTGTAGTCTGTGTTTTGGAGGACATGGTCCTTTAGGAAAGTGCTGGGGTGTTTGCATGCCCTGCTGAAAGACAGTGCTTTTCTGTCCTCCACTTCACTCCAGCAGATATAGCAGAGGTGTGTGGCTGTGTTTCAGTCTTTTCAAGGAAAACCTGGCAGTACCTGTCAGTGCTGGGCAGTGCTGAACAAGACTGGCCCGAGAAGGTGCCAAGCACACCTTATGTGTGAAGTTTGGCGTGATGGTTTTCGGCAGTTCTCTTTGCAGATCTGCACCATACATTGGACTGGTTGGTAGCAAAAGAGTGCCTTGATGGCTTAGCTGACCAAGGATTCAGTTTTACACTTTTTTTTTTTTATTTTTTTTTAAACTCTGGGCTGGGTTGGCTTAAAAGTGAAGTAAGACTCCGCATTACTGCACCATTTTAGTATTTTCTGGCTTGCTGCTGTGTGAGCCTTGATCCCATCAAGTGACTGTGGTGTCCTGAGGTGGCTGCAGGTTTATTTTATCCCTCAATTATATCCAAGTGGTACAGCTGTGGTGAGATTTATTGTGGAGGAATGGTTAAGTGAAGTAGGTCATGTGAATGTTGAGCAACTAGGAGGTCGCGAGCTAACAAAGTATCAAACGCAGCTCATATGAGTCTGAGAAAGTGCGTAAATGAGTCTGAGAAAGTACGTAAAATCTGGGAGGTTTCAGGGAGGTTTCAGGTACAAGAACATGATATCTGTTGGTGGTCTGGGAAAGTACTAACTGTGTTATTTCGGTTGATGGGAGTGAGAAACTAGCTGATAAAATAGAGAAATGCACTAACCAATCATGAGCTTAGCTTTTGCAATATGTATGAGCTAATTATATTGAATTAGATAAAAGACGACTGAGCTATCCAATAAATCGAAGTTCACTGATCACTCATATTGAGCGTCTGTGTCTTCCTTCCGTCGACAACAAATGTCCTCGCAACAATTTACAGGGCTTGAATGGTAGTAAGCACACGAAGAACACTCTGCTATCTACTGGTAAATATGTAGCATAGTTTATCTTGTAAAATATTAAATCTGGCATGCATATGACTAAGCCACGTATCTTTCTCTGCACCACAACATCTAAGAACTGCTGCTTTCCAGAACAAAGGATTCTGGATTTTGCTGTTTGTGAGAAGGCAAGCAGCCTTAGCATTATTAAATGGAGGAAATCCTGCTGTTTGGCACGCTCCCGATAAGAGCAAGGTGGCAGAGTAGAGCTCATTTATAGGTGAGGGCTCATTCCACTTGCTTTAAAGTGTCACTAGCAGTCATAAGAGCTGTGTGGTCTTGTTTTAGCTTTGGTCTTGCTGTAGCCCTTGTGGAAGGGAGGGGCGGTATGACCTATCCTGAGCAATACTGATTGTGCTTTTTTATTCTGTTTTCAGGGCCCAGTCATTTACGCGCAGCTAGATCACTCCGGAGGACAGCACAGCGACAAGATTAACAAGTCAGAGTCTGTGGTCTATGCTGATATTCGGAAGAACTGAAATGAGATCCTAACCTATCCAATGCAAAACACGCATTCAGACTGGAATTGCTTAAACAAAATTTGACCCAGAGAACTCACATGTGGCCTTTGATGCCTAGGCTAGGACCAATGCATGTGCATACAGAGGGAAAGATATATATGAATTGTGTGTAAATAGTCTATTTAATCGTACAGAAGTGAGACCAATGTTGCATGTTGAAATGCGGTAAGAATTCTGCTTATAAATTGCCAATATTCTTTTTGTATCTTGTATGACGAGAGAGAAAGTGGAAATTCACATCACAGTTTTTAAATATTTTTATCTTGATTATTAACGGAGAAACTGGAAGATAACTAAGATTTTAGGTTGACCTCGAGATTTTATTTTTTTTTTTTTGCTTATGGGGCCTATTTTTTGTTGTTGTTGTTGTTGAGGTGAATATAAAGGTAACTTTCACAGGGTATTCATATTTCCTTGGTCAGATTCTCAGTACAAGCTGCCTTCTTGCATGAGGTAGACATTCTCACTTGGTTTTGTAAGCCACATTGTGACTCCTAGTTATCAGAAACGGTTATCTTACCACTGCAAGTGAAGGAAATGTTTAGGCCTACCTGACCTGTGTAACACAGGTCGCAGAATTGTTTACTTCTGTATCGAGCCCATATATTCAAGCCCAGTCCTTTAAGGTACAGGAATAGTGCCGACCTAATGACTTTTGTGAAATTGTAGTTTACCTGTGAAAACTGAAGAACTAGCGAGCTAGAAGGATAAGAAACAGTAACTCTAGGTGGTTGAAAAGTTCACTGAAAGTCTGAGGCAGTGAAATGTTTCTTCCTCATAGCTGTGTCACTTCATATAAGCACAACAAAATGGGCTCCGAGGGCTCTGGAAGTTGTAGTATTCCCTCATCTCCCCCTTGTCACTCCATTATACCTTTGTCACTTCCTAAGAGATGCTTTATCAGTTCTCAAAAGCTTCTAAATGGAGGCTGAATGACCTCTGGAAGAAATTTAGAGCTTCCCTTTTGTTTTGTTGCCTTTTTTTTTTTTTGGTCGTCATTATTGTTGTTTGTTTGTTTGTGTGTTTTCATAACCTTTATTTGCACAGAGGATGCAGTGGGCAGTTTATTTCCTTCCTCTCTGCAAGTCTACTACTTGAATACAATTTCCCAGCTTCTTGTTTCAAGATTATACTCCTCATAGATTGATAGGGATCTCAAATCGTCCTTTTCTGCTGAAGAGAATCTTTCTTTAGCTGACCCATTTGTATCCTGAAATCCAGTGTTCAGGACTTGAAGTGGCACTCCAGCTGAGGTCTTTGCAGACTAGCATATAGTAAGAAGGATTTCTGTTTTGTACACCCTAATGTGGTGTAGGCTTTTCTATACCAGTAGATAATTTTCAGCTTGATCTACCATAACCCCTTCTCTCTGATTTTCAGCCATTTCCTAATTCAATCTATTTCACAAAATCAGTCACAGAATGGTTGAAGTTAGAAGGGATCTCTGGAGATCATCTGGTCCAACCGTCCCTGTTCAGCTAGAGCAGGTGCCCAGGACCATGTCCAGTTGGGTTTTGAGTATCTCCACAGTTGGAAACTCTTCAACCTCTCTGGGCAATCTGTTTGGCCACTTAAAGTAAAAAAGCATTTCCATGTGTTCAGATGGAATATCCTGGTTTTAAACGTCTGTCTGCTTCCTTTTGTCCTGTCAGCGAGCACTAGTGAGAAGAGTCTGGCTTCCTCTTCAGTCATTTTTCCCAACAAAGTTGGGTACACACTCATCAGGATCACACTTGGCTGGTTTCCTGACAACACCTGCCTTTGTAAGGAGCATCACTAAAATCAGGGTGAATCCTACTGCTTTCCCTATGAACTACGCTCTTTCTCCCCAGTATTTGTTCTACACTTACAAAGTAACAAAGCTTTTGATATGGTTGATGGGGAAACCTGATTTTGATCTGCCTGTGCTTATGCCTGTGCATTACATAGAATCATAGAATCATAGAATATCCTGAGTTGGAAGGGACCCTTAAGGATCATCAAGTCCAACTCTTGACACCGCACAGGTCTACCCAAAAGTTCAGACCATGCGACTAAGTGCACAGTCCAATCTCTTCTTAAATTCAGACAGGCTCGGTGCAGTGACCACTTCCCTGGGGAGCCTGTTCCAGTGTGCAACCACCCTCTCTGTGAAGAACCCCCTCCTGACGTCCAGCCTAAATTTCCCCTGCCTCAGCTTAACCCCGTTCCCACGGGTCCTGTCACTGGTGTTAATGGAGAAAAGGTCTCCTGCCTCTTGACACCCCCTTACGAGGAAGTTGTAGACTGTGATGAGGTCTCCCTTCAGCCTCCTCTTCTCCAGGCTGAACAGGCCCAGTGACCTCAGCCGTTCTTCGTACGTCTTCCCCTCCAGGCCTTTCACCATCTTTGTAGCCCTCCTCTGGACACTCTCCAACAGTTTCATGTCCTTTTTATACTGTGGTGCCCAGAACTGCACACAGTACTCGAGGTGAGGCCGCACCACCGCAGAGTAGAGCGGGACAATCACCTCCCTTGACCTACTAGCGATGCCGTGCTTGATGCACCCCAGGACACGATTGGCCCTCCTGGCTGCCAGGGCACACTGCTGGCTCATATTCAACTTGCTGTCTACCACGACCCCCAGATCCCTCTCTTCTAGGCTGCTCTCCAGCGTCTCATCGCCCAGTCTCTTTCTCCCTAGACATTTTAGAGTAGAAGGGAGGAGGGTGATGAATTTAACTATCAAAAACTCAGTGCTCTGAGAAAATAGGGCTGTCTGTCCTTGGCTCTGAATTTTTATTTATATTTTTTTTCTTTTGGAATATACTGGAGAATCTGAGCACAATACTGTTACTTCTGGTGCTAACTATAGGAAATATGTCATTGTTTTTGTTTAGTTACAGGTATGTTCATAGAACCTCTACTGAGGAGTCTCATTGCAAAGCTGCTTGGATCCTCTGTATGAAGACAGATTGAATTTTGAATTATTTTTTATTAGTGTTGAGTTTTTTATTTTTTTTTTCAAAGAAAGAAACAAACTCCCTTACCCCTAGGAGCAGTAGTACAAATTGGTCTGAATCCCTCTCCACTGTGAAGGCTGTTGATTTAATATTTTTTTTCGGTCATGGAAACATGAGCAAAGTTGCTTAGCTGGAATGGACAGCTTCTACAATGTAGCTGTTAAACAACTTATTCAGGCTGAAGTCAACAGAACTTGAGGCAGTATGAGACAAAACTGTTTTGAACTTTCTGTCAGTCAGATTGTCTTAGCTTGTTTAATCAGGTGTGGTAACCTGTGCTGATGAAAAGGACTGATGCTTAGCTGGCTTATTTGTCTCAGGTGCAGAGGACTTCCAATTTCCTTGATGGGTAGCAAGCAAAGGTTAAAGTCAGTCAATGTCATCAGATCCCGATGTTATAGTGACCAGAAATTCAATTCTATGTCCTCTGCTGGTATTCTCTTAATTCTCCAAGGCTGTTTTGCAGGTGGAAATGAACAGCATGTACTCCTAGGAAAAATGAAGCATGTTGTTCTTGACCAGTTCCAGTACTGCTGCTAGTACTTTTTGGGTCCATCTATTTTGGAAAGAAGTACTGTGTGGCTCGGATGGAGCTGGGGAAGGTCTGTGTGATTTACAAGTTGTTTCCTACAGTTTAATGTCCTTTTTGTACTGTGGTGCCCAAAACTGCACACAGTACTCGAGGTGAGGCCGCACCAGCGCACAGTAGAGCAGGACAATCACCTCCCTTGACCGACCAGCAATGCCGTGCTCAATGCACCCCAGGATATGGTTGGCCCTCCTGGCTGCCAGGGCACACTGCTGGCTCATATTCAGCTTGCTATCAACTACAACCCCCAGATCCCTCTCTGCGGGGCTGCTCTCCAGCGTCTCATCGTCCAGTCTGTACGTGCAGCCAGGGTTGCCCTGTCCCAGGTGCAGGACTTGGCACTTGCTCTTTTTAAACTTCATGCGGTTGGTGATTGCCCATCTCTCCAATCTGTCCAGATCTCTCTGCAAGGCCTTTCCACCCTTTGACAGAGTCAACAACTCCTCCCAGTTTAGTATTATTAGCAAACTTACTCAAAACACCTTCTAGTCCTACATCCAAATCATTTATTAAAACATTGAAAAGAACTGGCCCTAAAATGGAGCTCTGGGGGACCCCACTGGTGACTGGCTGCAGCCTGATGTAACCCCATTTACCATAACCTTTTGAGCCCTACCTGTCAGTCAGTAGTTCATCTATTGTGTTATGTTTTTATCTAGCTGTATCTAGCTGTATGCTGGACATTTTGTCCAGGTAGCATTCTGTGAGAAGCCATATCGAAAGCTTTACTGAAATCTGAAAAAATTACATCAACTGGCTTTGCTTTTACATGTAAAAGTGACCTTGTACTTACTGTAGAGCAGTTTTGGAGCACCAGCCTGGGCTCTAGCTGCTAAGACAGCTTGCACCCTCTAGAGACAAGAACATGAATGGCATCAGTCATCTTTTTCTCATCCCCAATTTTGGACAGTACAGCAAAGTGAAGGTTTTGCCTATACTAACAGTGAATATTTTCTTCCTTATTACTGATCAGCAGAAATGGATTTTGAAGATGATTACATATAAAGTATCAATCTACGTAAATTAGTAGTTGTACTCGGTATGTCAAATCTCCATCGCTCTGTTTGATTTTAGCAGTTGTTCTGTGAGGGAGGTAGCCAGCCTGTTCATTGAATGGCATTCAAGGCCATTACAGGCTGGCACATATTTTCCTCTAATTAATTGCATGATGTGTCATTGATAACCGGAGAACTGTAGGGTTTTGTTTTCTCAAAGCTTTAGTGCTATTTCAGTTTGTGACTAGAAAAACTGGAATTAGGTTTTTAACTTTTTTAAACCTGTGAGAACTGCTTAGGTAACCATCTGTCTTGTAACTGCAGTACGTGTATATGTGCAACTTAGAAGCTGCATTGCCTTAGAGTGGATTCATTGAGGTAAAGTGTGGGCCGTTTGATTTATAACCAAAATACTTTCAGTCTGTTTCAAAATCTTGTCTTGGAATTTTGCATTATTAATGTATCTACCTAAGACCTCAAATACAAAACATTCTTACAGTATAGTAGGTGATGGAATTGTTTTCTCTGTAAACTGACAAAGGTGTGAAGGTGGGTAAGACTTCTGGGCTGTGGCCATACCGCTGTGGTGCTAATATTTAGGTAACATTTTACATGGGAGACTACAAAATCATATTAACGATGCTCAACATTTGTACTCTTCTTGAGGCTTCTCCTTTCCTTTTCTTCACTGCCCTGAAGCTACTAAGCCCTTTCGTGTAAAAGTAGTTTTGCACTCTAAAATGAAGTTCAATGCCTTTTGTTATCAGTGTGCTGTGCAATCTCTTCTATCTCCCTACAATGCCAGCTCTTTTTACGTGGTAAATATAACTGGTAGCATAGACAGGATACTTCTCATAACCCTCCATCTTGGAGGTATGCAAGAGAGCAAACACCTGTAAGACAGGTGTATAATCTGTGTGAGGGAGCTAGATATGAAATGCACGTCCTGATTACATGAAAAGCCAGGGTATTGACTGGTAGTGGTTTTGCTTTTACAGACTCATCTGGAAACAGTTATCTTGGATATTTTTTCTTGAATGAACTTTCATGTTTTCTATTGTAATCTTGTGAATATTTTAATACACTTTTGTTTTCCCATTACTGGTTTGTTGGATGAGTCTCATCTGGTCAGGAACTGGGAAGGGTCGGGGGGCTGAAATACACTACCTTTCTTCCTGGCAGTGTTCTTCAGTCACTGCAGTCTGTCAGCTCAGCAAACACCACACAGCTGGAGGGTTCACCGTTTGAGATGATACCGTATATTACCACTTCAGCTAAGAGAACTAAGATACGCAAGTAAGAATGTTTGAGGGGACAGCACACGCCTCTAGCAGAATACAGGTAGGAGAGAAGCACCTCCATGGCAGGACAGCCTCTGAAAAAGGGGATCTGACCGAGTATCAGGCACATATCTTAGAAGAAGGGAAAATGCTGTCCTGCACAATTACTTTGTACTGGCTAACACTTTATACATAAGTTATACGTAAGTATACATAGGGCAGAGGAGAGACTTAATCTGAGACCATTCCAAACTCCAGTATTTCAAAGCATTCACTTTACTGAAGAAGCAACTCTGTCTCAGTTATCTCTTTTCCCTCAGATATTTACTGATAGCTTTAGTAGAAGAGGTCTCTGACCTCTGATCCCAGGGGAAGCTGATAGATGCCATGTTCTGAGCATGACTGCTTTATGCTTCTCAGCAGCAGAGGGGTTTTTGCAGCATAACATATAGCCTTTGCTCTGGTGCATTCCTCTCTTCACAGGAAATTAAATAGGGAGAGAGGGTGACTTTCAGAGGTTTCATTCATAAACATGCCACAGATGAGAGCAAACCACTTCCTCCAAAGTTTTGGAGAATTGACACGTACAAGTTTCCTGACTGCACAACTTTACAGAAAATCTGTATGTACTTAAGGAGGGCACAGAAAGTGAGTAACAGATGTTTTGGCTATTTATTTTTCACATTCCCAAGAACCAGGTACTTAAATATGCCCATCTAGTTGTGCCCTCTAGCTGTAGGGGATGACAGAAGCTTAAAAACAAACAAAAAATAACAACAAAAAACAAACCAAAACCCATACTACTGGCATGTATAGGCTTGCCCTCCTCTTGATAAAGGTGGCTGTGGCCCAGAAACAAATCAAGATATACATGACTTGAACCTGATTCAAGATAACTTGAACCTGAAAAGAATATCCTTAAACTACCAAGGAAGAATATCAGAGAATAAAATGCAGGTGTCACTGTCACTGGCTGCTGAACATATGGTATAACCCCACACAGGGTCTCAGCATGACATTTGAAAAGAATTACTTCCGTCTGGGACTTTGGCTGACAGTCACTGATACCATGTCACTCCCACGTGTTCAACAGAGTCAGATAAGGCAGGGCCAAACAAACAATTCAAGGCACAATCCACAACCAGTTTCTTTTAAAGAGACAACATAACTTTCCTAACACAAGACATAGCATTTTACTTAAATTTAAAAGGTTGCACTTTATTTAAGTGGATGGAGATACTTTGTTATTTGCACTTAGAAAACACTTGCTTTTGAGACATTTAGATTTCCCCATCCGTTTTCTCAGAGGAAAAAAGGTTAAAATTAGTGAAGCTAGGTCCCATGGGGAAGGGTTTGTGCGTTGCTGGATTTGACCTGTAGGGTTAAGCATCTTTTTGCAGCAGCTGACCTTGTTGTTTTGCTTTTAGCTCCTGATTATACCTGTAGGAAAGAAAAACACAGATTGAGGATAGCGCTCCAGTTACAGTAACAGCATCTTCATAACAATGTATTCAGCAAAGGAGGTTTCAAATTCCTATCCCGAGTTTTATACCTGGACTTGAGGGTAGACTTAGCTTAGGTAAGAAGCTACCAATTAGCTGCTAAGCTAGTTTGCATTACTTCTCTCCAGTACTGAAGGAGCCAGAGAACTCCAAGTTTTCCCCTCGAGAAATAACTTAAAAAAATAAAAAAATAAATAAAAATCAAAATGCTGCTCTACTTAAGAACCCTTTGATATGGCTGGAACTGATCAGATTCATCAGGGAAAGCTGACAGAAGCACAAAGCTTATGAGGTAGTCTAGGCTTTTTGTCAGTCAGACCTACAGCTTTTAAAGAATTCCTTAAACCTAGAAACCTTACATAGGTCTCTTCTTAAAACACGCTCTAGGTATAATGAAAATATTTAGAAACATTCCTCCTACTCACCTGGAAAACTAAAAATGTAGCAAAAAAGTGCTGTAATGTTTAATTGCTCAGTTCTTCTTTCGTGTTATACTGACACAAAGACTGGAGGAATTTATGAATTCATGGTTAAGGTTAGGTGACATGAGTGCTTAATTACAACGCATAGAGAAGTCCTTCTTAATACATACCTCCATATTCGGAAGAGTTGAGAGCCACCGGCACAGCCAACAAAGAAGTTCACAGCAAACAGGCTCCAATTTTTAGGAATAATAACCAGAGAGTACCTTGACCAAATAAGGCCTGTTGAATGAGAAGTTTAAATGGCATTACATCTTTGTAGTTAAATATTCAGACATTCCCCTAACCTTGAGGACAGACTCATCGGCCAGTTGAAGTACACAGAAGCTTTACAACTCACGTTGGACAACTGTTTTTCTTCTAATTAGCTGTTTCTCAGTTAGAAGCACAACAAATGCCAGTGGGAAGGCTACAGGTATGTACTGCATTTTTCCAAAATAACGTAACCAGACAATAATTTGATACTAAGACTGATTTATGTTAAGATCTTCTGTACTCTACAGTAGTATAAACCTTAATATGTTGGCACAATTCTAGGGCAGTGGCATTTTGTTGTAGTGTATCTAGTTTGCTGCACCCATTTAGAGATTACAGAAGCCACCAGTTTTACATATCATGCACAGCACATAGCATTGAGTCATGTATCAAGACAAAGTCCAGAGAAGGAAGAAGGTGGCAGCTGTAGTTTTGATTTTCAGCTTTATTTGTCACAAGTCTCACCCCTGACAAGATCTGGTAGAACAACTCGAGTATGGAATATTGGTTTTGGCAGTGTGAAAACTCATAGCAAACAGCAGTGCAGTAGTCTGTACACCACTAAAAGTTCTTGTAGCACACAGAAGTCCTTTCCAGTTACATTAGTGTAATTACTCTAGCATTGTTTAATCCCTTCAAGCCTGTTCTAAAAAAGCCACTGTGTTCTGGACTGATGTCAAAATTTCTTGACCTGAAGTAAAGGAGGTCCCTTACTGGAACGAGTGGTATCATTGTAACTCAAGGGACCAAATTTGTATCCTAACTCAAAAAACTCACTTTGGACAATTCCAAATTCAGACACTTGTATAAAACTGTAAATAATCACAGGACTCTTACAGATATTTAATAATAAGTACAGGTCTGTCTTACAGTTACCATGTAAAAGCAACAGTCAGATCTGGCATGTTATAGCTGAGCCTTTCCTAAAGAAGTGGCTTAGTGCTGCCAATTCAAAAAGGAATGAGTACAGCTCAGATGGTGCTTTGTAAAAGTGTGGTGTACATTGGCTTTACCTGTGGCCATCAACACTGCAGACTGGGCTGTGCTGAGCTTTTCTGCTGGCCTGGTCATATCAGCCATTCCAGCACACACCAAGCCCTGTAAAGAGAAATTCATTGAGCATAAACCCAGTACCACAACATACCATGACATATCAAATGCTTCACAAAGGGAAGTTTCCTGAGTACAAGAGA
Organism: Aythya marila; assembly: GCF_965140915.1. Lineage (NCBI taxonomy): Eukaryota > Metazoa > Chordata > Aves > Anseriformes > Anatidae > Aythya > Aythya marila. The sequence continues at coordinate 110,888,749 of NC_139042.1, forward strand.
GACACAGAGTTCCTGGAACAAGTCCACTGAAGACCTGCTAAAATGATTAAGGGACTAGAGCCTCTCTCATACGAGCAATGGGTGAGGGAGCTGGGCCTGTTCAGCCTGGAGGAGAGGAGGCTCGGGGGGATCTGATCAACATGTGTAGGTTTCTGAAAGGAGGGTGTCAAGATGACAGGGCCAGACAGTTTTTGGTGGTGCCCAGCAACAGGATGATAAACAGCAGGCACAAAGTGAAATAGGAAGTTTCATTTGAAAATGAGGAAAGCCTTCTTTACTGTGAGGATGACAGAGCACCAAAACAGGTTGCCCAGAGCTGCTGTGGAGTCTCCTTCTGTGGTGATACTCAAAACCCACCTGGATATGGTCCTGTGCAACCCTCCTGCACAGCAGGGTTGGACTAGGTGGTCTCCAGAGGCCCCTTCCGACCTTGACCATTCAGTGATTCTGTGAAGTTACCTTAAAGCTCAGTGTTTATTCTGTGTGGATTATGCAGGAGATGGGATGCATTGTGTGAGCAGCGTAATTACTTCTTGAGACCCTGTGTCCTTCTAGTCCCTTGTGGTGCATATAAGAACAGTTACGGGGGCTGTGCAACTGGCTTGCAATAAAATCCCAGGCAGTGGCAACTTTGTATTAGATTAAGAACAAGGTTACCTTAAGCACAGCTGCTTTAAGCACTAACTGGTTTTCATGCAGCAAGTAGAACCTTGTCTAAATAAGACCCTTCTTACTAAAGCTCAGGCTAAGATATTGTTGGTACACAGGTACACGTGACACCATACAGTCTTCGCTCAACTTCATCTGAAGAGGTAAAAGTGATTTTTTTTAAAATATAATTTCAGTGGGAAAATTCCCAGTGAAGTGACAAATAGCTCGACTGACCTATTTGAGAGCGTTGCTAGCAAATACACTGTTTGATTTATTTTGTTGTGTTATTGCCATCTACTGGAAATGCAATTTGTTGTTCTGTTATAGGGCTTCACCAAAATAAATGAACAAAAGAAGCCCGAAAGCTTTTATCTCACTGCCACTAAGGGCTACGTTGTGCTCTAACCAAGAGAATAGTTTTTAAGGGTAGAGACTAGTGTGCTGCCTCACCTAACAGGGTTGATGTTGCTGCAGTAGTGTCACAGAGGTAGAGGTTTTCAGCCCACTTGGGTAAATGCTTTTGGAAGGCAACTTGCCTTTGCCATGTAGGGGAAAAGTCATTTTAATTTCTCAGTGAAGAACTTCACTGTGAGCTTAGAGAGGCCGTCCTGCACTTTCACAAAAGAAGAAACCACCTGTGTATTAGCTCTTGTGATACAGCAGCAGGCAGCAAACCTGCTCAAAAGAGTTGCCTGTATGCTCAGGAGCACGCTGTCTGGGAGACCCTCTGAAAAAGGGGGAGGTTAACCACAGTTACTGCAGCAGCAGAGCAGATTGACAACAAAAACAAGCTGCAGCTTGGTGTATAACGTGTTGCCCATGGCCTATGTGAAGCTGGGTTTTCACAACAGCACACTTACAAAGCAGCTGGCAATAGGAAGAGGAGGTTATATCCTTGCTTGTTATCAAACAAGGAGAGTGAGCAGCTTTATGATTTTAAAGCTCATTTACTTTATCTGTACAAATACAATAACCAGGAGGGAAGCAGTGAATTAGGACTAGCCACATACCTCGCACAAACACAGGTCAGGTGGGGTAATGAATTGGGAAGCAGAACCACACAAGAAGCAGAGAGCTACTACTGTCCAAAACATGTGCTTTCAGAGTTTTGAACTATGCCAGCTGACGCCTACTTTGAACAACAGCAAGTGTTTTACAAAAGAAAGCTTTCATGAAACTTTCAATGTAGAGCAGTTTTTCCACAAAGCCTTGTTTCTTTTTAGCCCTTATATCCATGGCAGGTTGCACCACATGTTTTTAAGACGATTATTGTTCCTCCATATATATTAAAAATTAGAGCCTTGGCATTAAACCTTTCTGGAGGCTCAGATACCTGCTGGGAAACTATTGCTTGCCCAATGGGTTACTTCATATTACCCTCTGATCAACATCCAGACATAAGTTGGCATCTTACACTTACCCATTTCATAATAGGTGCCCAGAAAAACACTGTTTTGGGACCTGAGGGAGGAAAGAGGGTGAAATTACTCAGTGAGATTTGGTTGGTACAATGCAATGCCCACAGTAAGTTTTTGGTGTTTTTTTTTTTTTTTCTTTTATTTTTAATAATGAATTAAACTAATACACACATGTATATATTAAAACAGCTTCTACCACCGCACAGGCTATATCATCTCATCCTCACATTTCATCAGTTACATAATCAGTCCATGGGGTTTTGCAATAGATGTTCTGTTGCAAAAAAAGGACTTTCAAGCAAACAAGATGCGTTTATAACAGAAAAGTTAAGATCAGGCCAGGAAGAATAAAGCCAGTTTCTATATAATGATCTGTAACTGCACTAATGGAATTAGCATTTGAAATCTTTGTAAATTGAATCTTGTAAACTGAAGTCCCAAAATTTTATTTTATTACTGGTACTGTAACAAGTCAGTCCCTCCTTCCCTTTCCAAATCTCAACACATCTCTTCATGCTACAGAAGACATCCTGCACAGCAGCATTAGAAATTTAAAGAGTACAAATTGCAAATACAGGTATCAGGGTGCTCTCGTGGACCTCTAACATGCATCTCCGAATAACCATGTTTGTCTAGCAGAAACAATACTTCTCACCCAATCGACCTCCCACTCCAGTTTTCTACCAATAGTCAAAGGAGGATTACGGGAGAAGAGGAACAGACGTATGGAAAGAAAGGGAGAAAAATCAACCTAATGGGATCTGGAGGGTAAAATCTCCCTCTGTGGTGCTAAAATGGTAGCTGGTTGGTTAACACAATGCACCACAATGCCACACCTATAACGCACAGACCATCAGAAGTCGTTAACCTAGGACTATCGCTGAAAGTCTTCAGATGAGGGACCACAACCCAAGATATGAACCCGTTGCGCTGGGGTACAGTCAAAGCACTGCTTCTGATTTCATCAAACCACATTCACTTTTAGGTCCTGTAGGCCACTGCTCAGCCCTCAGATGACATGCGAGATGAAGCCAAGTTTTCACTTTAATACGTTACATATTATGGTTCAAAGCTTTTAAGTATACATTATAAACACCAGGACTTTGGTTGTTTGCTTTTTACGCGTGCTAATTTTTTACTAACAATTCAGCCTAATAAAGGCCCTACAGTAACTCTTCATACTGTGTGTTTTAAAACAGGTTTGAAACAGTAACTGGGAAAAATTAACTGTCAGGTTTCTGCAGCAAGCACCTGTGAAGCCACTTACACTTTGCAGGATCAGGCTTATTGTTGTGAATATCAGTTGCTCCATAACCTTAAAGCCAACTAAGCCCTGTAGAAGGGCAGCATAACTGCAACAAAAATGGCCTTGGCAGCTTTGCATAAAGCCCTCCAAAGACCCACACGGCTCGTGACAGCGATCAAGTTTAAAACAGCAGTTAATAGCTACCAGCAGATGACTTCTCGCGTTAAGAACAGAACGTTTCACCCTACACATGATTTTTGTTCTCCAGGGTAAAAAATTCAGTCATTATTCTCTTAGGCAGCTACTTAATATTTCTGTATCAGGCTGCAAATACAGCTCTTTATAAATCCAACTTACGGAGGTTCCACAAAAGTAGATTTAATTGCTATCATCTATTTTCTTCTGAAGCAGAAATTCAAATTTGGAGTACCAGAGAACTGGGGGTATGGCGCACAAGCGATCAAATCGACATTCCCTAAACAAGCTGTAAGATTTTCAAGACATCTGATGTTATTTTTTAGTAACATTAGGTAACTTGAAAGCTCAAAGCTACGGACTACACAAGTCAGAAGCGGCTGGTGCCAAGCTTTTTGTGAGGGAGGGCTGCTGAGTGCCGTCAGGAGATACCTCTCCCTGAGGCATGCCCGTAAACAAGACTTGTCAGGCAGCGAGAGCTCGCCCTAGATGCCGACACCCAGGAATTTTCAAGGATGAATTTGGCAGCAGCACGTCAGAGCAAGGACACTACCAGAGGACATCATGTCTGTAAATAAATTAAAAAAAAAACAAACAAGCAAACATAACGGCTTGTCAGAGGGCCAGGCGTTCTCCTGGCAGCTTCCTTTGTGTCGGGGAAGAAGCGAGCATTGTCCTTCGCTTGCTGCAAGCGCTTTAGGGCTTAGTGAGGATGGCACTCGGAGGAGCCGGCCCTAAACCAGCCCAGAACTCGCTTATCTCCGAGAGACACAAGCGGCGCAGTCCCAGCCCCGTCCCCGTCCCCGCTCCCGCTGCCGCTCCCAAGGTGACCCCTCGCCTCGCTCAGGCCGTTACCCGCCGGGTGGTTGTAGAAGGGCCGCAGTCGCGGCGGCAGCACCAGCTCGATGCGGTCCAGCAGGCGGTGGTACGAGGCGCGCAGCCCCGCCGCGGCGGCCGCCATCTTGTGCCCGGCGGGAGCCCCCCGCTCCGATCTGCTCCGCTCCGGTCGCGCCGCTCGGTGCCACACGCCGGGTCAGCCGAAGCCCCGCCCACCGCCGCCCGCGACCGCGCTGATTGGTGGAGCCGCCGGGGGGCGGAGGGAGGGGCGCGGCGCGATTGGCTGCGGCCGCCCCGCCCGCCTCGCGCAGGCGGGAGGAGCCGTCCCGGCCTTCCGCGGGAAGGGCGAGAGCGCCGGCCCGCTCCCGCCTCAAAGATGGCGGCCCGCCAAGATGGCCGGCGCCCAACCCCAAGATGGCCGCGCGCTGCACGGCTTCACCCCGTCCGTCACTTCCCGGGCGGGGCAGCGCTCCCTGGGGGCGTAGCTTCACCGTCGGAGGCGTAGCTTCACCGTCGGAGGCGTAGCTTCACCGCAGGGGGCGTAGCTTCACTGCAGGGGGCGTGGCTTCCCACAGGAGGCGTGGCTTACCGCGGGGGGCGTGGCTCCGAGCGGCGGCCGGCCCCGCCCCTCTCCCTCTCCTTCTCCCTCTCCCTGTCTCTCTCTCTCTCTCTCCCTCTCCCTCTCCCTGCCGGAGCCGTGGGGCGGGGAGGGGCGGCGCGGGGCGGGGGGGCCGGGGGCCGGCCGGTTTCCATGGTGATCGCGCGGGGCGGCCGGCGGCAGCGGAGCGCCCGGCAGCCCCCCCCCGGCGGGGGCCATGTCCCGCGGCCGCTGCCCCCACCTGCTGTGGGACGTGAGGAAGCGGAGCCTGGGGCTGGAGGAGCCCGGCCTGCTGCGGCGCCACTACCTGGGTAAGGGCGGGGGGGCGGTTAGCGGGGGGAAGGGGGGGGGGGGGCGGCCGTTGGAACCGTTGGAGCCGTTGGCGGCGGGCAGCGAGCCCCCCCGAGATGGCGGCGGGGACAGGCGGGAGGGCGCCCCGGGAGGGCTCCCCCTGCCCTGCTCCCGGCAGGGACCCACCCGGCCCGGGGGCAGCCCCGCCGCCCGCAGCCCCGCGCCGGCAAAATGGCGTTGGCGGCCCTGGCGCTCCGGGCGCTCCGGGCGCTGTGCCGCTGCCGGGCGGCTCCCGGCTCCCGGGTCCCGGCCCCGGCCCCCCGCTGGGCTCGGGCGGGCGGCGCTGGCTGCCGGGCCGCGCTCGGCGCCCCGCAGCCGGCAGGCGAGGTGCTGCTACCTGTTGCACCGGCTGAGCAGCCGCAACTACTGCAAGCCGGGCGGGTGGTTTGCGCCCAGCGGTAGCGTCAGGGCGCCCAGCCATCATTCCTGCTTTTTTGTTTTGTTTGTTTGTTTTTCCCCCTTTTTTTCTTTTTTGGATAAACCTGTCAAAACCCTTGCGAGCAGCAATACGGAATAAAGCAGGTTATGTCTTTTCACCACCTACTCTTTCTCAGCCAGCGAGGCAAAAGAGAGCTCTCGCAGCAAGTACGCCGCTAAGAAGGCTTCTCAGAGTGTGCTGGCAGGTGTGTGCCGCACATCTGATAGCTCTGTGCCGACCCATCCAGCTGGGTAACGCTCCTGTACTAAAATATAAAATACAGGCAGTGCCGGAGGTGCCCGGGTAGTGGAGGAATACACCGAAGAAGTAACAGCATTTCTTATTTGCTCTGTGTTTGAGTTTCGTGTGGACTGGCAATCAGGTGGCACTCTATTTATAGCCTCTTCCAGCCTTCGAAAACAGCTGCTCCGGGAGGGAGCTGCACATCGTATCGTAGCTCCCCAGGCAGAGAGCTCACTCCGGGAATTTATGTCCTTGCAAAACCCTGCCTGGTTTTGCAAGATCTCTAAATAACTGCCCCGAAATCTTGTCGGTTCAGGACAAAGTTCCAAAGGAAAGTCTAGCGCAGATTGGGTGCTGTGCGTGCTTGGGACGTGTCCTCTGGCTTGTTATCGTTCCCTAAGAGCGATTTCCCCATGTGGTGACAGAGGGAAAAAGTGGGTCTTATCAGTGTATCTGTGTTAGCTATGTTTTCCTCAGCATTTGTGGGCTAATTAGTCTCGATTTCAGACAGTGCTTGTATCTGAAGTCTCCAGAGAAAGCCAACTGCTTTAGGAGGCTGTCAGTAGCACTCTGCTTTCATTCACTTGGGGCAGTGGCTTAGCCTGCTGCTAGTGGGAGGAATCCTGCTGCTGGGCCATGGGTGGAAGCTGAGCTTCCTGCTACTTCCAGTTAAACATCACAGTGCTTTTACACCGAAAAACATTGGCAGTAAACCCTAGTATCCAACTTAAAAACTCAGAGACAGGCTAGTTTCCCAAGAATCCCAAAATTTTTGCTACATTTTTTTTTTCTTTTTATCATTGTGCAACATTTCCATGACTAACAAACACATCGGTTCTGATAGCAGATGAAGGGTTTGGTGTTGCCAAAATGAGGGCCTATGTACACACGAACTGTGGTAATAATTTACCTAGAGGAGCAGCAGCCTGGGTTTATTGCAAGAAGGAAGTGGATCCATAATTCCTCTGAAGTATTTAATGTGACAGCTTTATTTGCTTTTCTGTGAAGGGTCGTGCTGCTAAGGATGGCTCCGTGTAGCTGTGAAGAAGACTGAAGGCTTTAGGCTTTTTCTTCTTCTTTTTTTTTTTTTTTTTTTTTTTTTTTTTTTTTTAATTAACTGGCATAGTAGGTTATCCACAGAAACTCCATTGGTCTAAAATAGTTTGCAGAGAGTAATCAAGTCCAAGGTTTTCAGAATGATTGTCAGGAACTGTGCTTGGTTCAATAAAAGTGGGTTTCAAAATGTAAATTCTCCATAGCTTCTGGTACTCTTGTTTGCATGGTTTTCTATCATCTTCCTTCCTTGCAATATGACATTTTTGAGCTTTCCAGATTTGTTAGACACAGTGTTGTGATGCTGACTGCTGAGCTTCCCTCCCACCTTTTTAAAAAAAATTTTCATGTTCTAGGGCAATTTTTGTCAGGGTGTAGCATGTTTGATACTACGGTTTTCTCATCCTGTTTTGTAAGATTTAGAAAAGGTTTGAACTCTGTAGATTTAAGAAAAGAAAGTACCGATTTTCTTATAGTAAGGCTCCTTTTGGTCAGATCGTGTAAAACTGTTGCTACAGGAAGATTTGCAAATATATTGTTATATATACAGGAAGTGGGAGAACTTACTAAACGAACCAGGCGCCATTCGCTCCCCCTCTTTCCCAGGATGAACTACAACACAAACCAAAACTAATTACACATTCAAAGCAAGGTATCTGCACCATTGACAGGCAGCACTGAAGAACAGGATAGGCCACATCAGCTGGTAGGTGTGTGGCCAACCAGGTAGCTTTGGTATCAGCCGTGTTCCAGCTCGTTAACTTATGAGTTTATAAACAACTAATAACATAAAACTAGTAGCAGCTTACTGGATCTGTGCGGGTAGGATTGGGTGTTGCTGTTGAACGTCTTGTTTGTCCTGAAATATGCTGCCCAGAGTGGGGGTGTGAATTTCCTAAAGTACCGTACACCCTCATTCTCTCTGTTAGTTTTTCTTGGACCAAACAAAAACAAAACCAAAACAATACCACCCAAAACAAACAAAGACAAACAAAAAACCCCACCCCAAAACAGCAGAGATGAAAACCTGAATTTTAGGGAAAACAGCTATAACATGGATGTGTTATTTTCCCCAGCTTTCACTACAGTTGTATTTCAACATGTGGCGTCTTAGTCTTTGTAAGTAACACAGAGGAGGAAGGGCCAGGCAGTGTTACAGTTACCATCTTTGTAGTTGGTGATGGTCACAGAGTATTTAATTATGCCTTCATCTTTAATTCTTTGCATAATGCTTTTGATGTTTAGTTATTTTCAGGTGTGCTGTTACATTTCATGTCCTAAACCTCTTGCATTACTTTTCTTCTCCAGCATTTATTAAAGAGACTGCATCTGTCACAGCTAAAAACCGTAATTAAGAGAAGTGTTTTATGCTGCTTTTCCTTCTGCAAGCCTAGCAAATTAACTGCTGCTTGAAAAAGGAGCTCTGTAAATTTGACTGGTCCGATCACAAGGGCTCAAATGACTGCTCTCTTCATGCAAGTCGTTTAGCTTCCTGATGTACATCTTCCACCGTGCCTCACCCTGTGTGTGCCCAGCAGACCAGCTCTGTATCGATGTGTGCTCACACACACCAAATGCTTCATGAAGCTGAAGATTTTTGAAAAATGCAGCTGTTCTCCCCAGATTTGCCTCATTAACGATGCTTTCTGAATAACAGAAAATAGCGGAGTCAGAATTGAAGTTGGCAGTATGATAAATGAACAAGAGGAAAATATTTCCTTGAAACAATACCAAACACCTTTAATGTGCTTAATCTATTACATGTCTGGCAGGCAATTTTGTATGGCCGTTGGATTTTCAGTGGTTGTGTAAAGAAGTTTAAGATGTTTAAGAGCATTTACAGGAAAAGAATGCTGCTTTTTAATTGTTAAAACACCAGAGAGTAGAGTGAGTAGGTATTGCCTCAAGCTGGCTGTGTTTTTTTTTTCTTTTTTTCTGTTAGTAAAAAATACTGTACTCAGTGAGCCTACAGATGGGCAATTGAGTGGTGTGTCACTGAGACCTGTTGGTAACAAATTGGGTTTGGAGAAGTTTAATGAAGAGACTATGTCTGAAGCAAATTCCCTGGTACAATCTCATTTAAGCTGGTACCAAAGAATAGACAGGCACAATGCATATGTATAAAAGCACTTTTAAAAAATGTTGGGGTGATCCTACTCCATAAAGATTAATGATTATTTTTTCTAGTTCTAAATAAATCAACTGAGATAATCAAGGCAGCCACTTTAACGGTTTTAATAGAGTGATTTGTGGAAAGCAGCGTTCTATTGATAAAGCAAAATAAAAAGTGAATCATCTGGAGAAGGCAACAAATAAAAAGAAGCTGGCTGGCTATAACTCGATACGTACCAGAGAACCAGAAAGGGATGTGAGCAAGGAGGCAGGACAGAAGCTGGTTCAGTATTTCTGGTGTCTGAGCGTTGAATGCTCAGTTCTCATTACGCTCTGTCTGGCTGTCTGTTGTTACCCCTGTGATTATTTCACTTGTAGGTGAATTGAGCTATGGGAGGGGATGTGCCAGAGCCAGTTGTGCCTGGAAGTAAGTAGTACAGCCGTGTGGCATCACAAGGTGGAAATTTGCCAGCCTCTTTTGCTGCTGCCCAGGGGGTCTTTGCTTGTGGTTGGCCTGACCTCACCTCAGTCACATCTTCCTTGTGTGCTGCTGTGGTTTGATTGTTACAGTTTGTGTTACTGCTTCTGTCTCCTTAGTTTTGTCCCACCTTGCTCCTACTTAAAGTAGGACTTCTGAAGTGATTGTCAACACTTTATTACACTTGCTGTTAAAAAGAAACTTGGTACACTGGAAATGGGATTACTTGCTGCTTTCTGTCACTTCTGAAATAAGAGAGTGAGATTGATAGGAATTCAGCTTCTATGTATTAACATCAATTTGTAGAAAAAAATATTTTCTGTCCTTCAGAAATTCAAGAGGCCTTTTGAGTAGTTTTGTCACCTTTGCATGACATGAGCTAAACTATTTTACTTTTCTAAAAGGGATTAACCTTTTGTGTAATATATATAAATAATATGTAATATATAAATAGTATGCTGTAGTCCCAAGACTTAAAATATATATGCAGATATCTGTGCATATATATATATATAATATATATATATATATATATGTCCATACATATAATCAGTCTTAGGATGGAAATATATTTACTTCATATCCTTTGGAGTCTCAGTCTTGTGCAGACAGCTGGAGACTATAGATCTGTGTGCACTCTAATATCTTTTCATTCTCTGATTGCAATATTTCCATTGAATTTACACTGTATGCTTTTAAAGACACTCTTTGTACAAAAAATGTATTTGCTTTGTAAGTGACTGCCTGTGTCTTGATCCTGAGTGCTTCAGACAGTTTCGTTGTTAAGTTGCACCTTGATCTTGTAATAATGAACCTGGGATACATGAAAGCTGTCTCTTGCTGCAGAAACAAATCGTGTACTAGATTTGTATTTCAAGATGAGGCAGTGATGTGAGAGATCCCTTTGATATCTTTTTTTTTTTTTTCTTTTCCTTTATTTCCTTCCCTGCAGTCTTCCTCTATCTGGATTGTTTCCATTAAATGCATTAGGATAAACACTGAGCACATTTGTGTTTGGTCACTTCTAAACTGTTGCACTGCAATACGACGAGTTCTTGTGACTTCACTTGTGATTCCTGATCTTCTATGCTTTGAATGTCCCCAAAATAGTCCAGTAGGGTATTACTGATCATGTATCAAGAACTAGTTGATACTTGAGACCAGCCCTGTCCTGGCAATGAGGAAGAAGATCAGTCTGTATATAAAGTATGCCAGTCTTGAAAGCAAGCCGGATTTTTTGGGAATGAAATGCAAGTCTCAGCTTCTTCTTGTCCATCTTTGAAGCTCAGTGAGTCACTGAATCAGACATGTCCCAGATGCTTTGGTATAGGTTGACTCATTAAATATTGAGCATAAATATCATGAGATAGAATCTGAGTAACATCTGTGAATTTTAATATCGTTTTTCGGTGATGTGCAGGCTTTCCTCAGGAGAATTGAACATGTAAATGCTGCTGCTCTCTATTTAGCAGGAGGAAGATGAGGGTCATGCTTCCCTTCCTGTGAACTGAATGCGGTCTGAGCTGTCAGCAATGTTTGTCCGGCCTCTGTTCAAGTACTGAAACTTCACCACTCTAGGAAACTATTGCACAAAACCAAAAAAATCCCTCCTTTTTTAGGTTACATTGCTTTGAGGTTATTTTCCCAGTAGTTCCCATTATTTACCTTTCCTAGGAAAGGAGGAAAAATAAGGTTCCTTTTTCATTTGTTCTTATTCTAGAAACACTGTTACGTCTTGAAATCTCTCTTCAGTAAAAAATGACTCTCTGGAGTTAAACAACCAGTTGTGCTGGTTGTTTTTGTCATTTACATGCAATTTATTGCACCAAGCAACTTTTAAAAGTGAGCTTTTTTTTTTCCTGTTAGCCTTTGAATCCCCACTTCTAATCCAATTTACGTCACAGTGTTGCTTGATAGTCATCTACTAGCAAGACTCAGATTTCTACTTTAGCTCAACTTCTGATGTTGGCTGTTTTTAAAGTCTAATCCTGGGCAATTTCCAAGTGCTTACGCTTGTAATCTCACAGTGATATGTAGCTCTATCTGCTGTGGGGTGCGTATATCTATGTCTATTTCACATCTTCCCCCAAATATGACAGTTTACAATTCCCATACTGCCTAGGATTAGACAGTATTTTTTAATTAGGTAAGTGTGCAGAATAGTAAGAGCTTTAATTTGGTCCCAGCCTGCCCAAATTCTCAGTTTTGCTGAGACATCTTTGTGGGAAAGGCAGGCTGCTTTTTTTTTGCCAGAAGGCACGTCTCTCTAGATATGTCAGTAAGCTCCTATATAATCACTTCCTAATCTGTTTAGAAATGTGGGTTGAGTTAGCTTAGACAACTTTAAATAGGAGACTTTTATTTACCCCAGAACCTTGGTCCAGAATGGGCAAGGGAGTAACCACGTGGTGGTGAGTTGTGCTGGCTGCTGAAGAGGCAGCAGCCGCTGATGGGCACCAAAAGGTGAGTGCGAGGACTGGCAGCAGCATTCAGCCTGCTTGGATGTGCTTAAGAGCAGATTCCCCTAACTTTTTCTTTGCTTCCATTTTGCATGCTCTGGTACTCATCTGAAATGCATGGAGGTGGCAGAAGTTTGTGGTTCTGCTGCCAGATGTCTTCACTTCTGCACTGGGGCAGTCATATCCCCATTTCTGCTTCACAGACATCCTCTGCTCCTGCTGAAATACTGAGCTTCTTGTTACCCTTGGGTGCTACAAGAAGCACTTGAGAAAATGACACAAAGTACCTGATGTGATGAAGTGTGTTTCCTGAAGTTCTGCGAGCAAGGCCCATGTTACTCCCTTCATACCACGTTAATATTGTGGTATGTTAAGACACATCCCAACTTGCAATAACACCATTTCCTCCAGCTTGCAACATCCTGCACGCTGTTGCTTTTTGCCTTCAGTTAGTGGAAACCTCTTCTAAAGAGAAGAAAACAAGGCTCAAGTGCAGTTTTCTTCATCTGATGACGATTCAGTTTCATACTGGTATCTGTTTTAGAATTTTGGGCTGTTTATGTGAGACATGTTTTAATGCTTGTGGAGAAAACAGAAAGTGGTTTTGCATTGGGTTAATCATACATGTATATCCGGTTCATCACACAAGCTATTTCTGATAGGTTTGTGTTGAGAAAAGTGTGTTGGTACCTGTTATCTTTTTGCCTTTGGCTTGCTGTTGCATAGATACAGCTTCTCCTTGTATTATTGCATAATTTTTATCCTTAGCTCTGTAGAAATTAGAAATATCACATAATATACAAATTTCCAATGCCTTTTATCTCACTGAGTAGTTTGTGTATGATCACTGCATTACTTTAAACAACTGAATGAATATGGAAACTGCACATTTTAATTTCTCCTGTTGCAGAACCACACTGATTTATCTTGTGCTCAGCTACAGTCTGGGCTGAGAGCAACACAAAAGACTTTACTGTGGACAGCGTGAATGGGACAGGATAGCTGTCAGAATATGGTGTACTTGTGAATGAAATCCACTTAGTACTTGCCACTATGGCATGCTCGCTCTCGGGCCAGTACTTACAATATGCTGATAAATGCCATCTCTAAGATAAGTAGGTTTGCACCACACTTGTGCCACTGTGAGCACCTTAGAAATTGACATTAATTCAAATGAATTTGATATATTAAGTATCGTTGAAGCATAAAACATGGTAGATATCAAACAGCCATTAAACAAGCTGTCTGTGATGATTTTCTCAGCTTTAAAGCTTGTGGTCTTATCAGTGGTGGAGCCCAGTGGAAGCTTATATTCAGAAATGGATACTTTCAGAGTCTGAAATACATCTGAAAAGCATCTACAGACACTTCTGCAAATAACTCTCGTCTGTGTCATTGCCTGTAGTAACTTACTCTTGCAGTTTTGGTAGAAGAAAACCAAAATGGAAGTGTTTTCCAGAATGGTTATTAATTACCCTACAATATATAATGTTACTGAGACGAGTATTTTAATTTCAGCAGATCTCACTTTGTATTTCTTTTGAGATACAATTCTGTATCTAAATGCTCACCAAGAGACTTTATGGGCCTGCTGGATTGTAAATCAGGGCACGTTGTCCTATCTTATGTAGTTTCACTCTTGGTGTTAATATGTGAAATTTCTATGTTTCTTTGTACATGAAGCTTATTCTGAAGTATGTCATGGGTTTTAAGTGCAAGCTTGATTAACACTAAGTCATCTGGTGCTGCGTGTTCTGTAACAAAGCTCTTGCAGATTAAAATGGCAAGTAGGTATCATATCTTCATAGAAATTAACATGCGTTCAGACCTTTAGGCTTGATAAATTATCATTAAAAGCAGAGAAGAATTTAAGTTACCTGTTTTGAACTTAAATCATAAAAAAGCAGTTGTCCATTGTAACTTGAAAGTTGTTTTTTTTTTTTTTTTTTTAAGGTTGATAAAAGCAAGAGTTATCGTAGGTTTTTGGCATTCATGTAGTAGCCCAGAAGAATTAGGAGATATAATAGAAGGGCTCGATCAAAGGGCTGTGGGGTCACGCTAATGGATTTGGTTTCTGGCAGTACTGGCAATTCACTCTCTCCTTTGATAAGCTGCTTTCATTTCGTGTGTCACAATCTGTGTCTGTAAAACGGGGCCACTCTCAGTCTGTGCAGCTAATAAATGTTTTTCGAGATTTCAGTTCTTTTTCAAGGATTTTAATATTTCTCGATGAAAGCTAATTTAGTGCTTATTGTGTGTAGTCCTGTTAACTGCATGGTGTAGTTCTGTTTGCCATGTGGAATATTCATAGACATTTACTAAAGAAAATCAGCGTGTTGAGATGCAGATCAAAAGTTATCCTCAATCATTGTACAAAATTTGACAAAGCCCAACAGCTACCAAATTTACAAATTATCAGGACTGGTCATCTTTTTGTGAGTTAGATTTGCCAACACGTAAACACTATGCTCAAAAATCAAGAGTGGCTCTGAAATGCTCCTGGAGTGCAAGATAACATGTGCTCTGCATTGGGAACAGACGCTGGCTCTGTTTCAGTTTTAAAGTAGGGCATTTCAAATGTCACAGCAAGCGAGCACCGAGGGACTTGGCCTCGGGAAGAGCTAGTTTGCCATAAACGCGCGTTCATTTGACAAACAGGATCTATTACTGCTTTTTGGAATAAGGCTTGGCTTTCACGGGCTTGTGCTGGTGCAGCTTTGGATCAAAGTTTGGTTATATTGCTGTATAGCACAAACACACTTTCTGGTCCAGATCTTCTTCATGAAATGATCTCGACTTTTTCAATAGGGAATTCTGGAGTACAATTTCAAGAATACAAAGGTCTTACATGCTTGAAGCATTAAACTTCGCTGCTGTCATCTGTTTTGAACTACCACTGAGTACATCACTTAAAAAAGAGAGGTACATGTACTCTTGCCAAAATACCAATGTAGAAAGCACCTGACCAGCAATTTCTAAACTGAGGATTGTGACCGAAATCGTGTCATAACTGTTACACGTGGGGAATATGAGGGACATGGTGGTATTTTAGTATTTCTACCAGAAGTGAGACTGGACCTGTGTATATGTGCTCAAACCCCAGAGTTAGGTAATTCTCCAGAGGGGCGTGTGTTACAAGGCGTTGTTTGGTTTGAAGCTGTGTGTAGGGGAACATCCTGAAGAAATACTTTAAAAGTAAGTGTCTGCAGTTTCTCTTTTGCCTGCTTTCCTGTATGTAAGTTCACGTGATGAGTGCCTCAGGGTGGGGCTTCTTCCACGCATAGAATGTGGCCATGCAAATGGTCCCATAGTCTCTAGCTTAAAAAAGCTCAAAAGCTTAGTGATGTACTGTATGGAGGATGGCACCATGCCTTTAGGCTTCTGTAGTGTCTCGTGGTTGGTGAAAAAGGGTGGATGGACAAAAACTGAAAGTCTTACTGATGGCTGCACTGAGAGGGATGCTATCCCTTGAAGCTTCAACAGTGTATCACGTCTGTTGAAAATGGGTGAGAGCAGCCCTGGCTTGAGAGCTTTCCAAATTTAGGTGTGTAAACGCTTCACAGGGAGGTCACCATTGCCAACTGAAACTTCACAGTGCTTTGTTGGTCATCGGTTATTTCTCAGTAGTTTCACCTAAAGGGTTTCAAAGCAACCCTCTTGTGTGCTCTGTTGTCCAGTGAGGTGATCTGTGCCATGGCAGCTTGACCACTTGGTCCCTATCATAAACAGGCCTTACTTGCATAGGGGAAATCGGGTACTGAAGCATCCTCTCAGACGTGAGTTTTTCATTCTCTGGTGGCACGTAGTTGAGGGGAAAAGAAACAGTTTCTGGCTCTTATAGAGCCTGTATGCAGTGTTGGGGAGGGGGGGGGAAAAAAAAGTCAAACCAAAACGATAGAGGTCTTGACGCCAGAAACAAGTACTTCAGGGGCTTTTGGCAAAAGACTGTATCTGCCCCATCTTCTTAGCTGGAGGGAGAGACAGGAAGGCTGCCTTCAGTGTAAGATGGAGGGAACATGTAGCCACTGCGTTACGTGAATGAGAATGAAGGATTTGCCAAGTGTCTTGTCACCCTGGAAAGCAGAGCCCTTGCTAAGGGGAATTTGGCTTTCAGAAAGTATAAGGAGTATAAGAGCTGTGATGCACCTGGAGTGAAATGGGGATGCAGCCTTATTAATCATTTATTAGCAAGATAAGTGGTATTATGTTTTTAATGATAAAAATGTGGAAGTTGCATAAATATTCAGGTGACAAGTAAGAGAAAACCCTAGTACTTATTTATGGCTGAAATTTTTAATCAAACCAGTAATTTTAAGGAAGGTATTGCTGCAGTACAAGGAAGATTTCACCAACTGCTAACTCAGCTTTTAAAAACAGCAAATGCAGAGATGAAGTTTTCTTCAGATCTGTTTCTTCGTGCAGTTCTGTTTTTATTTTAGGGAAAAAAAAAAACATTTGGGATCTGTTGGTTCTAGTCTTGAGTGATAAGATAAACTGGAAGCAATCCGTTCTGTTGTCTTATTATTGGGCTGAGTAGTTTATCACATAGAAAGGTTTTTGGAAGCAACGCATTTTAACATTTCTTCAGTGCCCCTTAGTCGTGTTTGTTTCTGTACTATCTCTGTTGAATGCTCACTGCACCGCCTGATTTATCTGTAGATAACAGCCCACCAACAATACAGAGAGGGTGTTGGAAAGAAGTTTAACTCTACCCCTTCTTTAACTCATACCTCGTACTCCCGGTCAGGTGCTGGGGATTGAGGGATCAGGCATGGATATCAGGTGGTCTTTTCCAGTTCAGGATTGTATCTGGGGCAAGTAAAACACACAATGAGGAAATAAGTAGATAGAGGAGAAATTATGGTCCCAAATTTCTATTGGAGTGCCAGAGGCAACAACACTAGCGCTGAGATGGTCTCTCCTTGGAGCTGAACCTAAAGAAGTCACGAGATGTAGGGTCTTCAGGTGTGGAGAGGGCTCTCTGATGCTGCAGTTTCTTTCCCTGTCTCCTTAGTTTCCCTGAAGGGAAGTTAATTGTGACTGAATTCACTAGGTTTGGTATTCAAAAACAGTACAGCCTAGTATCTTACCTAGAGTTTTGTTCTCAGAGCTATACAAATACAGGACAAAATAAGATAATGTCCTTTGAGCTTAAGAGGCTTTAGGATTTTAGTAAAAAGATCAGGCTTATCAGTGTTTTCCTTTTCTGAAAGTCTTTTCCCAGGATTATTAAGTTCATTATAACCTGTTTTCATGAAACAAAGTTACTCTAACCTAATATCTCCAATTTGCATTTAGATTAAGCACCTAGCTTATGAAGAGGTCGTGTTGTTTTCAATGCACTGTTTTACTTTCTGCTTGAGACCTAAACACGTGCCTTTGCATGCCTTATATGATATGTCATACTTCTAAAACTGTTATACTTGCTGTCTTCAGCTAAGTTGACCAAAAAACCCATAGGGTTATTTTCAGCTTTCTAGCTATTTTCAGGAGAAGTGTCAACCTGTGAACTGTGCATGTCACCATTTCTACACTCTTCTTAAAGGTGATGGAAAAGCTAGCAAATGTGATGCTTGTCTTAACATTTGTGAAATGAGAATGAAATGAATTCTTTCAAGACTTAGATTTATATTCCAGTTCTTTCTTGTTCAGGTTTTTACCCGTTAGTGCCTGTTAGTATGGTCTTAATTAGCTTCTTCAGTGTTACTGTTTTAATAGAGTATGTAATGAGTATTTTTCTTCACAGGGAGAAGAGAATTTATCCAAAGATTAAAACTTGAAGCAACCTTGAATGTGCACGATGGATGTGTAAGTGACTTGTTGCTTTTTTTTCCTTTGTTTGTTAAAAGATGTTAAATTATGACTGTTACCACAATAAGAGTTCCTTGACTTGGGAATGCAAATACCGTGTATTAAAGCTAAGCTGGAAACCTCTGTGTAGTGAGACCTACGTTTGAATTCTGTAGGAATTTGTTGCTTCTTAAGCATTTGCCAATTCATCTTTGAAGAAAAACAAAATCCGATTTCTATACTTTAATACCCATCCTGCTATGGGAACGAGTTAAACTCCTATGTCAGGAAAACACATGCTTATCCTTTCAGTTAGAACTAACCTTAAACTTTAGAGTGGAATCTATAGCAGTTTTTGTGCTATGTTGTGGTATGTTTTTTTTTAATTATTTTTTTTTTTACTTAAATCTCTATTAGTGTTTTAAGTGTCTGGTGCAGGTGATGCTGGCTTAAATACCAAATGCATTAATTTCTCTCCCTCCCCTCACAACCAAAAATGTTTTATGAATGACACTGTGTAGAAAGTTACTTACCAGTTTTTGTATTTAAGATTGTAGCAGTGATTTTTATTTTGAAGATTCTTTTCTAGTAGTTTTTCATCTCCTAAAATGTCCTTAGGAGGAATGTGGTGGTGCCTGAATCTACCTGATGAATATGTATTTGAAAATGCAGTTTGAGTTTATTATGTGAGCTTTTAACAAATGCTTTATAACATGTGCCTAACTTAATTATTTTGCTGGGTGGAAAGTGTTTTTATTCTGAATTTTTAGCTTTATATATAGGTGTTTAAGATATTGTTACAATTTGAAAAAAGGTCTTTAGAAGTTAATCTTACAAGACACTGTCAACAACCATTCAGTATCATTTCTTACTACTTGCTTTAAGAAAAACCTGCAAAATAAAAGTAAATGCAGAAATAAAGTAATTGCAATCTGTATTCTTGCAGCATTAATATTGCCCTAGCATCTTTTTGTTTGGGATGCAAAGATTTCTATCTCAGAGTTTAGGTACCTTAGCCTTTGAAATAGTGCAGTTTTCCACTCCTCTCATCTCTTACCTTTGTTCTTTAACTTCACTTGAACAGACTTCTAGCAGTAATACGTGAAGTAATTGAATTAATCTACCTAGCCACCAATGTCTGCTGGGAACCTGATCACCCTTCCAGGGTGTCATTTGCCTCTTTCAACACGATTCACGTTGTCTGAGTGAGGTCATACGTACCCGTACCCCACAAGTTGCTGTTTCTGGGGTTATGTCTAAAGGGAGCTTAAGGTGGTGAGGAGCTCAGCTGCAAATGTGTAAAACTCAGTGAGATGCTTTCTGTGTGAGGTAGCCAAATCTGACAGAGATTTTATTTCTTTGTTTTTTGTTTTTTTTTTTTTTTATTATTTTTTTATTTTCATTTTTTTTGTATGCTGTTGATCTATCCTGCTTACAGTAGGAATGAGGAGTTTGCTTTTTCAGTCTCAAGGATTGGCAGCACTGCCTTCTGCATTGTCTTTGAGGAAAACCCAAAGATAGTAAACTTATTTCTTAACTATTCAATTAATGAATTAAAAGTGCTTGCTGCTTCCTTTCAAGGCTAGCAAAAACAACAACAACAAAAAACTAATTACACACCCTCTGACTTTTTCATCTTCTGGTAATTTTCTGTCATTTGTGTTTGCCATATCCTGTGCTTTGGCCCTAGCAGGAAGAATTTCAAACTCCTTGTGTAGTGACAGTAACATGATGCTTTGAGTGGCCTGAAGGTAATAGATATGTAGCTTTTCTATACTGTTTGGAGATACAAACCAGTTTTCTAGCCAGTTCTCATTTACAAGGTATTTTAATAGTGGGTTTTCTACCTTAGAATGGGACATGAGGACTTATTTTTTTAAAATCTGCTCTCATTGACCATCTGGTTTCAGTGTCCATATACATATTTACTGGGGTTATTATTCGCTGTTGATCACTAGGATCTACTGAACACTGAAAAGTGTTCTGTATTAACTGGTCAGTTATTGGAAGGGAGTAGTCACGGGGGGAGTAGGGGAAGGAGTTGAGCTCATTCTACTGAAAGACTTCAGTGACTTTGCCAGTAATGTTGACAAGTTGTTCTGGTACAGATTAAAAAGGCAGTATAGTGTGCAGACTTCTAGCACACATTTGGTTAAGTCATCTCACTTCACTTTTTTTTTTTTCTGAAGTGAGTTTGGCTTGGGCAGGGAATGCTGAAATTGCTCAACCCTGAATGAAATCAGAATTTAGAAGGAAGACATTGAAGTCTTGTTTAGGCTTGTGGAATTGTAACTCAGATAAATGTGTCTCCCATTTGCATCTTCCTATATTCTCTTTGCTTTCCTTTTCATCTTTTTTTTTTTTTTGTCATCTCCCCTCATTTGCTTAATTAGGCACTTGTGATCACCCTAGTCATTCTTTTTCATAACTTCTCATTTCAAATGGACATTAATAGAAATTGAGAATATGTGGGATGTGAAGCAAAACTGCAGTGTGGAGGCAGATTTGTTGTACATGGATTTATACACTGACAGAATGATGTTTGCTTTTCTGTTCATTTCTTAATGGTTCTTAACATTGACTGCTGCTGTGCATTGTGCCAAGCCTGCTATAGGCATGTCTGTTGTAATGCTAAGGTCTCTCTTCTTCTTTTTTTTTTGAGTGCCTATTAGAGTTAATGTAAAGCTCCTCCATGAATATGTCAAGTTCTGGTAATTCCTTTTGCTTGCCCATGTGCCCGCGTGATCCATCCATGTGAGCACCTAATTCTCATTTTGCAACTTTGCTTAATTAAGGACCCCAGCTAAGCTTCTGCTTAAAATAGTAACTAAAACAGGTATTTCTATTTTAAGCAAAAAGATTTCTGTCTTTCAGGCTTAGATTAAGAATGAGACATTTGAATGAAAAAGGAAGCACAAGAAAAGGACATAGAAAAAGTGGAGGGAGGCTTGACTGACACATCACAGTACAGAAGTAATCCTGCTGACAGAAAAGAGCCAGCGGAAAGTGTTGATGGCTGCTGTTTGACAGCTAAAGCTATTTTAGGGGCTATTTGAGATAAGAATGGCCATGCACGCAGTCTCTGGTGCTTGTGCACGAGCTGCTGCTTGAAGGCAAACCTGCGTACTCTAAGGATACTTTCTGAGCTTTCTGGATTTTGTGTGCATTTACAGCTTTGTTTCATTAACACAGTATTAAATGCAGTCTTATGAACAGGAAAATTGGTAGGGAAATATATTGTAAATTTTCCCCCAAATGATCTGCACCACACTGGAGGATTTGGCTTTCCCAGCGTGCTCACGCTTCTCAGGAGGGGGAGATCTGGGAGGGGTTCTACAGTGATTTTTTTTTTATTTATTTTTTTTTTTACCTGGGAAGGTGTGGTGACCAAGAGGCAATGGACGCTCAGAATTTGGGTGATGTGAAGATGTAATGATGAGTGCTTTGACATCCTCTAGTTCAAATTCTGAGAACTCTGTGGAGTATATTTGCTACAATAAAGCACTTGAATGTGTAAAATTGTGGGACATGAGGCCTTTGTGTGAAGGTTTAATTTTCCTGATGGACTCTTCAGGAGCAAAGGGAGCAACTGAGTTGTAAATGGAGAGGCCGTAGGTAAAGCAGGTGATTCCCTTATCAGTTTATTTTAAAAGTACTTTTTGTGTGTGCTAGCTGCTTAGAAATTAATTCATTTAAATTGCATTTGTTAACTCCTTTTCTTCGTGGTGTTGGATAAGTATATTATTTTGATGTTTTAATATTCTGAAAATTGTAATGCAAGTCTAAACAGATTTTTTTTTAATTCATGCAGGTGAATACAATTTGCTGGAATGATACAGGAGAATATATTTTATCTGGTTCTGATGACACCAATCTGGTAATTAGTAATCCTTACAGCAGAAAGGTAGGTTTGTTTCTGAATACTTATATTTTTTCAGATATGTTTTAAGGTGTTGTTTTTCAAGAGCAACTAATTTTTATCTGATGAAGATAATATCAGGCACTTTATTCTCATTTACAGAACACTATAAAACCTCACGGTGCTTAAAAAACTTAGTATTCTAATTCCTTGTGACTTTGGTATTATCCAATTTTACGGTAGGTGGTCTGACACAAAAGGAACAAGGTCTCACAACAGATTAGTGTCAGAATTAGCAGTACTATTCAGTAATTGTGAAATCTTTTAGTCAGATGAATTGTTTATTTTAGCTTTAAAATAATATATTAGTTTCTGCTGTGTAATATACTAAGTTGTCTTTTTGTGTAACATTGTTGAAGTAAAGTGTCAACCTTTATTAAAAAGTTATTACCATTTGAAACAACATTGCTTTGGGTTTACCCATATGTGGATAGAGAAATTGTGCCGAGTTAGGGGAAGCAGGTTTGTGAAGGTAAGTGCTGTAAAAATCTCTGCTTTTCCACTTCTGCACTGACATGAGTTAAGGTCCAGTCAAGTGACTTCCACCACATAGCAGCAATGTTCTGTACTTTGCTTTTGAGGGGACTGTTGGTAGTTTGCAGGAACAGATACTCTGCACATATCCTTCAGTCCTGGGGATCCTATGCAGCAATGTTCAGGCGAAGTCTGCACTTCCATGCTTCCTCAGAACTAAACTCAGAACTTTTTGAGAAATAAACCCAGAAGAGGCACTGAAAAATTAAATATAGAGACGGAAACAAAATGCATGGTTGGTATGATGGAAGAGAGTTTTAATAGGAGGTTATGGAGGCAGCAATGAAGAGCTGTGATGGGAAAACAGTAGTGATTTGGAGTGATGCCTACTGGTAAGGCCCTTTTCCTTACTTCCCCAAATGAACCATTGCTTCCAAACTTGATCTCTTCATTTCAGTTGTTGGTGCTAATCTGACAAAATCCAGATCAGTGTCATTAGACGAGGGAAGAAAAGGTGTCTGAGACAGCTAGGAAGAGGGTGAAGGATATAATTCAAAGTGAATGTTATTGGAGGGACTTTAATATATCACTGTCTGGCAACTGTTTAATTATCTTATTCTATAATAATATTCTAACACTTTAATATGTGCAGCAACTTAAACTTCATGTGAAGAGTTTGTCCCTCCTCCCCCCCATTGTGTACTACCACACCACTTAAGAGAAATGAGAAATGTAGGAAAACAAAAAATCTTCTGTTTTTAATTCAGCTGAGTTATTTTATTTTTTTTGAAGTGCATTTGGCATAACAGTAGAGCAGATAGATTTTTCAATACATGCAAATGCAATTATAAAACAGCAGGTACTAGCAAAAAGACCTAATAACCAGTGTTGTTCCTCAAATATAGTAGAGGTATGATTTTTATTATTATTATTATAGTTATTTTATTTTTAAATGACTGTTACAATTGTGTTAGCTTATTTTCTCTGGCGTAAATAACAGAATCAATAGAGAACAAATTGGAATTGGTACCAGAGCTCTGCTGTAATTATGTCATCATGGCTGATATCATTACTACTGTATTTTCTTCTATGAGCTAGCTGGATTAGCTAAAATAGACATCAGCCATCAATATTGTCTTCTGTGGTAGTAAAATATTCTGTTTAATAAGGAAGCATTTATTCTTGTTTACTTGTCATTTACACCAGCGCTGAGTACGTAAGTCCAGTTTTTGTTGTGTATGGTCAGATAGAGGTATTGTTACTACGTGCCTCAGAAGGAGAAATTTTCCAAATAATATTTCTCAAGTTTGAACAGGTTTTATATTTGTGTTGTTTGTGCATCTGAGGAGGAATGTATTACTGTGACTTTTAATAGTAATGGCAAGTCTAAATCAAAAGAGAAGTGCTTTGTTGTACCTTGAGATGGCTGAGAATATTTCCTTTTGTGGATCCTTTCTTTCTCGTTGTATTTCACTCTACCCACTATAGACTACTTACTTCCATCAAAATAAATGTTTTAGACATCTCAGTATATGTTCCATCCCTGTTCCCTCATCCACACACCCCCACACCCAAAAAAAAAAAAAAAAAAAAAAGAACTGGCTGGAGCTAAAGCTCTTTATGCCATAAGTACAGAAAGATGGGAATTTGTGTATTTACATCAGGTTGAGCACTCAGTTTTCAAAGCCCTTAAATGTGGCCTGAGACTTCTCTCAGATGACTGTGTGTACACAGGACTCTTACCTGTAGTTACGCTCAGGATTTTTAAATCTGTAGCCTGGTTTGCCATCAGAGAGGGAAAGGGTTCAGCTTGTGACAAAGTATTGTAGAGGCTTTGGAGTGTGCTTAGCGAGACTGGGAATTTGCATCTTTTCCAGAGTTAGAATTGCTACTTTTCACCTGAAGATGAGAGGCTTTGAAAGGGACAAAGAAAATACTGTTGAAGTGGCTGGATTGTAAATGATTCGGTGCTAAATATCTTGAATGAGATCTCTAACTACATCCTGAAAGACTTAGGAAACCACTGATATTTGATTCAACAATATTTCATTTGTTTCAACAGGCCTCTTTTCAGAAGGTGAGCTAAAGTGGAAGATAAGTACAACCACTTTTAAAAAAAAATAGTTTTGTTTTTAATGGGACTTAAGACTTCTGTTTTGTTCATTATGGCAAAAAGGAAAACAAAGTCACCATAAAGAGTTTCCATCTGGGTATGGAAGTTAAACATTTCAAGTTTAAAAAAGATGGTCTAGTAGCTGCCACAAGTTCTGAAAGTGCATGATCAAACAGGCAATTCCATAGCTCATTCCTTTTATAAGAAAAAGGCCAAACAACAACATGGTGGGGAAAAAAACAGCAACAACAACAAAAACACAACTACAAAGAACAACTTTTTACTTCTCCATTTACTTTGCCAAAACCTGCTCATCTTGTGTAGTGTTTCTTGGAGCAAAATATGTGTTGTTAGGGAAGTAGTAAGCTTCTGGGATTGCTACATAAATAAGTAATCATGTCCCTAAGATGTACTCTTTGCTCTTAAGACGCGCAATTTGAAATCTTGAATTTGTTGCCTCTTCAATTGATTTTCTGTGTAATGTATTACTTAAGCAATTGCAAAAGTTGTGAAGATATTTGAATTATAGCTAATCAAGCCTTGAAAAATGATTTTTTTAATCTTTCCCCCTGATTTTACTTGGTTGTTAATTGTTGGTAGCCTATTCTACATTGGTAGTAAAATGCTCCAATGGAGTAAGACAGTGGCGTTTACACTGTGTAGCTAATGCTAGGCTTTTGGGGGTTGGCTGTCTGCATTTAATTTTCTCATCAACAGATGAGAAAATCCGTTACAGCCAAAGGACAAGCAACATTTTTGTAACAGGTGCCTCTCTTTTTCCTACCTCTAAGGCAGTGTAATAACCAGAGCAGAAAAGGATGTATAGTGCAAGTCAAGAAGGCCATGGAAAATCTGCAGATAATGAATGCTGTAATACTTTAATACTCATTATTGCAATACTACGCAACATAGTCAGGATCTCGAGGGACAGGCAAGATTGGGCTGGGTTTGCCTGTGACAAAACTCTTTCCTTTACTGAGAACATGTCACCACATACACGTTTCTAAATGCTCTTTCAGTTTACTATGGAGGAGAGAAGAAGAAAAGGAAAGAAAAATCTAAGTTTATCCAAGCTTGAGGGTAATCATCAAATGTAGGTCTCCATATCTACGTTGAGATCTGCATATGGGGAAAACTGAAGCAGCAGATTAAAATAGATCAGGTATTGACTGAATGAAAAGCAAAGGCATTAGCTTGGGGTTTGTGAGGAAAAAAGGTAAAGTTTCAGGAAACACGTGTAATTTGATGAGACAAGGATGAAAAGAATAAGGCTGCCTTACCTGCTTATATTCAGTAATAGGGAGGAAGAGTGGAGAACTGGAAAGGAAATCTAATATGGTATAGTTCAGACTTTTACTAGGGAGATCAAAAAGGATTTCTTGTCAGGTCAAAAATATTTCTTTTACAGTAGCAATAACTGAAATCAGGAGTGGGATTGTCAGATGACACCTCTTTAACCCATGAACTAGTGTGCCTTATGGACTCCTTGTTCTAAGTTACTTCTTTGAAACGAGTTTCTCATTTCTTTTGAATATCTATTTTTTTAAGGTTTTCAGTTAAATGGAGAAGTCTGAACAAATCTAAATTGAGGCACATTTATTGAAATAAGATGAATTGATTGTATCTCCTGATTTTTTTTTCCAATAATGAGCTTTGTGAATCCTAAAATAGGCAGATACACAATCTTTTTTGTGTGTGTATGTGAATTGTTTAAAAGCCATGAAATACTGTAAATACTTGTAACCTTGTAAAATATTACGCAGCAGCTATTGCTGACAGAGCAACTACATTTGCATAATGTTTTCTTTGATTAAGTTAATTGAGTGGAAATTTGGAAGTGATTTTGTTACTGTAAACAACTTGGTATATATCATTAGTAGTGGTAAAAATGCAATTTGGTTTAAATGCTACAGACCGGAAAAATAATGTAAGTACAGAATGTTCACCAGTGTACAGGAGAGCACATGAATGATTTTTTAAGTTCTAATAGCCTAATCAAAATTATGTTAGGAAACATAAAGAGTCATCAAAAAATGCTTAAAAACAACTGTAAAGTAAATGATATGCTTCTCTGCTTTACTGTAGATGGATGACATTCATTGAGACTGAATTAAACTTTTAGTTTACTGCCTGGTAGTCATGTTCTTAGATTTTTATTTGACTGGTTTCAAAATATCCTTTCTCATACACTTCAGATCTCATTTTAAAGTGGATTAATTTTAAGGGTAGTATCAATTTTTAAAGTCTATAAAGTTGGCTTGGGTTAGAATGCCTTA
Organism: Aythya marila; assembly: GCF_965140915.1. Taxonomy (NCBI): domain Eukaryota; kingdom Metazoa; phylum Chordata; class Aves; order Anseriformes; family Anatidae; genus Aythya; species Aythya marila. Next base: position 110,915,380 of record NC_139042.1, read on the forward strand.
TTCTTCTTTACCCACAGCATTCCAGATCTTTTAAGTGTCTCCTCACTGCCATGCAGGGTGGCTGCATTATCCTGCCCTGATGTTTTACTTTGAGAAACCCAATGTGATACATAGCTAGCATTTTAAAAAGACAAGGTGGCAGGTGCATTCCAGTTCTTTCATTCTGCAGAGTACTTTGGGCAAGCATGTAAGTGAATGTCTCTTGTGGGACCAATTTGTTCTTAGAAGAAACTTGGTGTAAAGACAGCTTTTCTGTTCTATTGGCATTAAACTATTCATCACAGGCAGCCTGTACATAATTGATGCTTTATAGTACAAGAGTCTATTATTTTTCCATTCTTTATTTGCTTGAAAAAGGTTAACCTGATACAGCCTATCTTTTTCTTTCATAGGTTTTAACAACCATTCGCTCAGGACATCGGGCCAATATTTTTAGTGCAAAATTTTTACCATGCACCAATGACAAACAGATTGTATCTTGTTCTGGAGATGGGGTCATCTTTTATACTAATGTTGAGCAGGATGCAGAGACCAACAGACAATGCCAGTACACGTGCCACTATGGAACCACCTATGAGGTACCTTACAAAAGTGTATGATAATTTTAAAACAGCTAGAACACGTTTTCTTGTATTGTTTCACAAGGTTTTAATTAGTCGATGAAAGCTTTATTTCAGTGAGAATTAAAGAACCTTCCTTCTACCTTTTTTTTTTTTTTTTTCCTTACAGAGTAGGTTTTAAATGAAAGAGATTTTATCTAAATGAAGGATTTTCCAAAAGGGAGTGTGATTAAGACCACTTTCTTTAGCAACATAATAGCTGAATGAATCTTCACTAAAATAATTCTCTGCAGAGCAAAAATGGCTTAAATTGTGCTGTGAAGTTCTTTCTGGAGTTGGTGATAGGGAAAGGGGCGGTGGCTATGTTTCACTTCTTTATTTTTATTTCATTACCCTCCCCACCACAAAAAAAAATAAAATAATACTCTTCATCAGTTTAACCCTTTTTCACAATTATAATCTGAAGAAATTGTTATTTCAAAATGTATGTAAGTAACTTAATCTGAAAATGTATTTCAAGTTTTAGGCAATTTCTGTATTTTGTCTTATATTAACAGTTTATTTGTAAATTTAGATCCAGTGTTTCCAATCTTCACTTGGAAGTTGTGGTCATATAAATAGGCAAATGAAGTCTTAGTTCAGTTAGCAAAATAGTTAGATTTACCTACTTATTTAAATGACAGCAAAATCTGCTGTTTGTAAAACTTATCTTTAAAATAGGTGAAGTCATGCTATTTTCTTCTTATATTATGAATGTTCGATTTTAAAAAAAAAAAAAAAAAGTAAGTTCCAAATCCATTGCTTTTGTTACTATTTAGCTCAGATTTCACTGGAAATTCTTACATCTTTTTCTTATTTGTATGTTAAGTGAACAAAGTATTTAAAAATCTCTGCTAGATTATGACTGAATTTGGGTTGTATGAAGAGGTTGTGTGAGCAAGTAAGATGGCTGAAGCACTGCTAGGATTCATTTTTGAGCACGTAACAAAATAGTCCTTACAGTTGATATTAAGTGTTCATTTAAAGGATTTGTCAAGAAACATCTTCTGCCTGCCAGTGACCTTATAGGTCAGTCAGTCCAGCAAACCCTGTGGTATTATTCACTGAGTAGGTGTTTATGGGATTGTAGGTGTTTTGTTTGTTTTATATGTTTGTTTTTGCCCGGGTTTAATTCAAAATTGTAGTCTAAGTACTAAATTTCAGTTTTGCAAAACTGGACCCCAGGCTCACGTCATCTGCTTTTAGTTTTGAGATTGCTTTGACTGAGAAACTGCCGCTCCCTTTGAATAGCATCAGTCCTGTGGCCCTCGGCCAGAAGCTTAAACTGCCTCAGTTGCCGCTGAAGCTGACTATATATAGCAGCGTGCATTAGTCTTTGGGTTCTGCAGATTGATTGGATGTGTTCTGTGCCTCAGATAAAGCCTGCCTTTTCATAAGAACATCTGGAGACAAAGATGCTGTTTCTTAAAGATGAAGTGTCCTCAGTTGAGGATGGGTCAGTGTTCTGGCTTCTTGGGGAAGTAAGAGCCTCCTTGCCAGCTGGCTACAGACTTGGGGAGCAGCCAGTTACTGGCTCAGCTGGTACCTCTGTTTCCTGGGGTATGGTATAAAATAGCTTTTGAGCTTGGGAATAGGAGAACAGTTAAGGACACTGGACTGAGGAGACAAGTGGGTGGTGGCAGAAGTGTCATTAGAACAGTGGGCTAGGGTGCTTGGGAGTTTCAGGGTCATGGGTAAGCTGCTATGAGTACTGCAAATGGAAGTGCTGATAGCAGCATAAGTATTGCCAGGGAAAGTCACTGTGGCAGTCCCAAGTTTTGATTTGCCTGAACTTGGGTTAACCAACAATTTGGTTGATTACATGAAGTGACTGAAACTAGCAAATAATGTGAAAAAGAGGGCATTACTGTTGTTTTGAACGACAGCATAGGATACTGTTTTGGTTGTCTTTAAATACTGTTAATGGAAGGTATGTCCAATTCCCCTATATGACATATATTTTAACAAGTGCCCTTTTGACATTAATTATCTTGGTCTGCTTTGTACCAAGGTTTAACATAACAAAAAGTTAATAGTTTGAGCTATCTTCAAAAAGTTATATAGGTTTATAAAATATTTTGTCAGGAAAAGGAACTTTGATGAAGACTCTAAGTTCTGTTACTGTGTCTTAAACCTGTTTGATACTTGAACATCAAATGTCTGTGTTATTGTGTGGCGTAGCAGACCTTTTTTGTTTGAGCCTTGACATGTGAAAGTACAATGGAGTAAATGCAGTTCTTTTGAAGCAAATGTCTGACACAGCTTCAGCTTCTGGCATAATGCAACTTCATTGCTCGTAGGTTTCTGGAGTGGGAAAATCATTTAAAATTTTGTGATCTTACAGTTCAGCTGTATGTAACCACATCATCATATTAAATATAGAACTTTGACTCACTGGATTCTCTAAATACCAAACGCTAACATAATCTGGCCTGGAGGTACTAATTCTAAATTTGAATGTGATTTGGATTTATATTGCGCTTTAAACTTGGAGCTTCAGACATTACAAAAGCATCCATTGAAAGAGAGTAATTTGTGTAGATCATTACGAACTGTGAGATAATTGGACAATCGTTTTTAATTCTGAGGAGAACAGAGTAGGTAGAGATGGAGAGAGAAGTTCATGAAACATGTTTCTGGAGAATTTGATGTTTATACAAGGCTATTGCAAGTTTATTTTTATTCAGCCAAGTGCTTTTCTTTACTACTGTTCCTGTTAATTCTATTTTAGGAGAAGAAAGTACAACTCTTACCTTCACATTTTCTATATAGTAAAATTATCACATCACAATATATTTTTTTCAAGTTAATGGAATAGGCAGGAAAAGATTTTTTTATACGATGTTTGAACTTAAATATGTTAACAATAATTCTTAACTATTGGGGTCTGTACCTCTCTCTTTCTTTATTGTAGTGCTTATAAATCAATTAGGATGTTGTTAAGCACCATGCATAAAAACTTGCACCTGCAAGTGTAGGTATATATCACATTTTTACATGTATACTGTAAAATAGTATCATTGGGAACAAACATAAACCATAGCTATTAGAAAAAAGTTTACTGTGTTATACCATGTTCAACAGCACTTTTGGGACCAAGTAAATGTTTTTAAGGCAAGTTTTGCACCACAACACATCAAAAATGCTGGAAGGATTTAGTAGACTGAAGAGCAATTGCTGTCTTTCATAACTACACCAATAAAATAGTTAACGTGAGTAAATGTGGAGAGAAAGGTGCTCTTTTCAGTATGTTATGCTGATATATTGAGGAATCATAGTCATAGCTCAGAATTTTATTGTTCCGTTGTTATTAAATACTTGGCTTTGTTCAGTTAAATTTCTTATTTGTCAGCAGTATAATTTGCCACAGCATGCATTGTTTTAGTAACATACTGAGCATTACAAGAGGAATGGTTGAATCCTGCAGAGATTACATTTGTAATCACATTTTAGGTAGAGAGAGTTACAGATATCTATAGGTTATTGTTATTAAGAGTTTGAAGAAAATAATTGCATAAAAAGCATCAAAGAATCTTTTGCTCTGTGTTGAATTACTGTATTACACTGTTATTGATTTTGTAGCTCTATGAAACATATTGTTGAAAAGTGCTATCCCTTAAATACCAAACAAAGTATGTTGTAGAAACTGGTGGAATTTACCCACAATACTGCTACTATCAGTAACTTCATAGAAGTTCAATGATATTTGGTGTGTGTTCATCAGCCTGTGTTCAGCCTTAGCATGTTTGCTTGCCTTTTTATTTTTCTGAAGAGAGCTTCTTAAATGAAGCTGTAGACAAGAGACACCAGCTGAGTCTTCCCTAGTTTGAGCAGGGCCAAGATCAGGAAAATGGTGCAGTACAGTGCTCTTTTATAACAACAATAAAATGTGTTGAGGGTAGGTTAGTAACAGTCTTTAATGCATAGTTGCTTCAGGGGATTTTTGTGTATGTAAATGAATGATTCAATGGAAATAAAAGCCATTTAGTACTTTGTATGTCATTCAGACTTCTGAGGGTTTTGTTTTTTATTGCCTTCTGTTACTTGATGGAAATTAAACTGAGCTTCTGTTGAATTATTGCAGCAAATCGATTCTTTATCTGAAAACTAATAGTAATAAATCTATGTTGCTTGTTAAAAAATAATAGAAATAAATGTAAGATTCAGGCTATTCATTTTTCACCTTGTGCATCATACTACGCAGTTTATTTTCAGTAGATCAGACCTTTTCTTGAACATGAAGATATATCAGCATTTCTTCAGTTGTCTTCTTTGTGTCAGTAGAATTCATAATTTGAGTTGTAACTGCTTCAGTCTTTGCTCAAAATGTTGATGTTTTTCTTTTGAAATTAATGGCATTTTCAGAAGTATTAATACTTTTTTTTTTTTCTGATCAGATTATGACAGTACCAAATGATCCGTATACTTTCCTCTCTTGTGGTGAAGATGGCACTGTAAGATGGTTTGATACTCGAATCAAAACAAGTTGCACAAAGGAAGATTGTAAAGATGTAAGAGTGAAATCTTTTAATAAAGATGACCTAAATGTAGAGCTGTACATCATACAAACATAGGATTTGAATTCTGGTAAGGCTTTTAGAAATAATAGATTTCAGGGTCGTTGGTGGAGATGACAACATATTTCCCAAGAAACAAAAAAAGTTTGGGCATTTTATTTTTATTTTATTTTATTTTTTTTTTAGTATCACTTTAGGATCTTTTTAGATTATGAACTTTGGTGTGATGATTCAGTTGTGGTAGAAAAGATTCTACCTTGAACCTGAATCTGTTGGTTTTGATTACGTCAGTTACAGTAGAGTGCAGAGTTGGAGGCAAAAAATTATCTTGGAAAATCAGCTGCACCCTTGTGTTTTTGACCATCTTTTTTTCCCTCTATAAGGAAAGATTTGATAATGATTTATACTAGATCAAATTAATCATGGGTAATACTCTCCAGAAGGTAAGGTGTTAGTTGTGTCTGCTGTGTTTGGAATGCAGAAGCAGTGTTGAATTGAAAAAACACTTACACTGAAGTGTGATTTCCTGGTTTTAGGAGTTTCTTTGAATCCCAATCATATTAAAATAAAATTCTTTATTCAACGATCTGCCCATAGGTGAAACTTACTCTAATTCTTAGATTCTTTCTGTGTATTTGGTCCTCTTCCAGCTAAATCATTATTTGTGTTTGCATAGGAAAATGTAACATGCAAGCTAGTTTATAAATCTGGATCTGTTATGCTTATCTGTTCTCAAATGTTTGTTCCTGTAGTTTGTTTTTTGTTATTTTTTTTTTCTTTTTCATTTGATCTCATTATATATTTCCTTCTCTGATAGCTTTCCTTCTCTGTAGTGTATTTCCTGTTTGGAATGTTTATGGCCTACCTACACAAGGCCAGATCTGTTTTTCTTAAAAACTCCTTGACTAATGAGCCTGTGTCTCAAAGTAAAAAGTAAAATTACACTTCAAATGCTCAGAGCTATTGTCTGAATGCTGTATTTTTGTTTGTTCCAGGATATTTTAATAAACTGTCGGCGTGCTGCCACTTCTGTTGCTATCTGTCCACCAATCCCATACTATCTTGCTGTGGGTTGTTCTGATAGCTCAGTAAGAATATATGATCGGCGAATGCTTGGTACAAGAGCAACAGGTGGGAAACATACAATATAGTAAGCTTTTCTAACTATTTGCACTTCCAATTTCAGGTTCTTTTTGTTTGTTTCCAAAATAGATGGTGAATGACTGAAGTGTAATACTGATTGAAGTGTAGGTTTGTTCTCTGAGAACTGTGCTTTCTAATAGTTGAGTCATTTCACTTTAATATTTGGTAATATCTTCAACTAAGTAATCAATCTCTTTATCCATTTTAGAATACGTTATATACTGAATGGAGAAAAGGACATTCTGTCATGTCTCTTCCTTTGTCTTGAAACATGTGATTTCAAGATTCCTAAAAGCAAATAAATGCAGTCTGCTCTGGTCTACTCACATTTTAATTAAAGTCTTGCCTTCTTATATTCTGCTGTGCTGCAGCGTGTTGTTCCTTATAGGAAGGGTTCTTATGAACTCCATAATGTCATTCAATATGTTTAGCTTTGCAGTTATTGTTGCTATATCAAACATAATTTAACTGAAAAATTACAAATTCCTCAGATGGAAGCATGCATCAGATGCTTATCTAAAAGATTTTTATAAAAAACTTAAAGTGTCAAGCCACAGTGCATATGCAATTCTAATGTATCTCTTACTCATAATGTATGATTATGTTTGGACATATGTGCGAATTAATATACATAGCTGTGTATACACATTCATAAAAGTAATCAGTGTCACAATCTGTCATTTCTTGCAGCATTTCCTGCTGATTATTGTGATGGAGGAGAAAGGAAACAGTAAAGATCACTTAATAAACATTAAACAATCTTCTCAGCTGGCTAATGTTCTTACAAGATTTCTCCCTTACATCATAGTGGTCAGCAAAATTCTGTGAGAACTGCCTGAGGAACAGATTCTGGGGAGGTTGATTAAAAGGTACTATGTAAATGTTAGATCTTACTTTTCCCCTGAAGTTTTGTTTAAAAACAAAACAACAAAATAAAAACAAAAACAACAACTTTTTCATTTTTATACCTACTTTTGTAACAATACAACAGTAAGATGAATTTGGGCATGCAGGCCCATAGGGGAAAGTAGAGAGTAGACAAAATGTTGAAGACTAGTTTTTCTGGTACTGTTGGTGTAGAGTTTAGTGCTTCACTGTTGTGTTGCTTTTTTTTTTTTTTTTTTTTTTTTTTTTTTTTTTTTTTTTAAGGATGAGATATTCCATGATAATTGCTAGTAAGCAATCTGCTGATTTACCTCTTAAACTTTCAGTTTTAGTCCTTATGCAGTGTGAGATGATAAACTCCGAACTTGTCAAGGACAGACTTTTGCACATGCTGAGCCAAAACAGACATGCTGTGCAGGAAAGTTTTGTGGCAAATGTTGTGTTTTTGGAACAGTTTGTTTTTCTCAATTAGTTGTCTTATAGGTAATTTTAATCTGCTTGCAAGTTTCTAACTCTAGAATTGAAGATTGTTTTAGTGCATAGAATGGAGGTGAGTTACCGTGCAAGTCTGATGTATCATGTAGTTCTGCAGTCTTAAAGGGATAAGTGTTATGTCTCAAGGAAAAACTGATAATTTTTAGATCATTTGGGGGAGTAAAGAGGAGACAGATGTCCTTAAATTTTCAAAGTTCTGTAGAATGAATTCCTGATTTGTGTGGTGATACGTAGTTGCATTATTGCTGTGTAAATATGTTTTCATACATTTCAAAATTTCCATTTGTATTAAACTTTACAGATAGTATCCACACACCATCATGTGATGGGTGATTATATGAATATACTTGTGTGTATAAATTTTCATCTTTCTCTATAATTTACATATAGAGTGTGTAAACAAAAAATAAAATATACTGGAAAGATCTGATACGTTAGTATTCCGAACCAAATTATTGCAAAAGCTACAGATTGCTTAGGTTTTCTCAGGTCATCTTTCTTTGGATGTTAACTAAGGAGTATATAGAAACTGCTGGTTGAAAGTTTGCAATAGTAAATATACTCTCTCTTTTTCTCCCACAGGGAATTATGCTGGTAGGGGCACTGTTGGAATGGTGGCACGTTTTGTTCCTCCTCATCTCAATAACAAATCCTGCAGAGTAACTTCTCTATGTTATAGTGAAGATGGCCAAGAGATCCTTGTTAGTTATTCCTCAGATTACATCTACTTGTTTGATCCCAAGGATGACACAGCACGAGAACTTAAAGTTCCTTCTGCTGAGGAGAGGCGAGAAGAGGCAAGTGATTAAGATGACCTATTCTCATGTTTTGTCTCACTACCACCACCTTGGGGAACACCTATTGGTTTTATTTGTCTTGAAATGAATCATAAGCCATCATTTCATTGTCAAGCGTTGTTTTAAAAATACTTGTAGAATATCTACGCAGACAGGTTTGGGCGGCTGGGGAGGTGTGTGTATGTGTGGGTGGTGGTGGTGGTGTTTTTTGGTCCAGTATATTTTGATAAGAGAACAATGAAGAAGGAGGTCTTGGTTGTGCCAATGATTAGCAAATAACAGACTCTATTTCCCTTATACTGGAAGTCCAGCACAGGCTGATATGAACAGAAGTTGGTACCCTGACTGTTCAGTGTCTTGCATAAAATAGGCTTACCTTAGAGCAATACCTGCTGTTTGCAGCAGGAAGCACGTAAAATTGTTATCTCTGTATTCTTCCCAGTTTCATGTTTTCTACAAATAAGTGAGTGCTGCAGAGATTCACAGTTAGCTTTAATCTTTCTGTAACTAGGTCTAGACACACAAGATGGGACTAAGCTATCTTGTGGATGCTGACTGTCTGGTGCTTTTTTTTTTTGCAAATGTATTCTGGAACTGTTTTGCTTTCTTAGAAAATTGTTGCATCTTCTCAGGGTTGATTAGAGTCCGGAGTACCTGTGTTGAAATGCGAACCACAGATCACTTCCTAGCTTTATTTCTGTGATAATTTAGAGTTTCTTACTATAGAATCGTGTAGGTTAGAAAAGACCTCAAAGATCATCAAGTCCAACCATAATCCTACTAATGTAGTAGGTCAGGGGAATTTTAAAGGAAATTTTGCTGTTCCTAACTCATAGAGGCTTTCAGTGGAAGTTTAAACACTAAAAGTTGCTGGAAGAAGAGTTCCATTATAAGGTTTTTGTCATGGAGCACTTTGACTTTCTTAATCCCCATGGACAAAGAGGGTCTCAGTTACAGTACACCTGTAATTCCATCATATAAAACAACAGAACTATATAAAATTCAAGATATATTCTGAGATTTTGAAAACTTAGCCAAAATGCCTTAAAGCACACTTGATATATATCAGTAAGTTTTAAGGGAGAATATCTTTTGAAATAACAATGAAATTGTGCAGTGCAGTTTTCTGAACATACTTATGAAAAAACAACAACAATAGGGTGAAGACTTGTGAACTAAAGCAGAAAGAGAATCATAATTAAAAGCAGAATGTAGCATTTGCCATATGTATGAAATGGAAAAGGAACCTTTTTTCCCCTCTTTTTGGTAGTAGGCTGAGGTCACGAAAGTCTATTCACAGATTGAAATGTGCCAATGACATAGTGTGACAAAATCTGTGTACTCTGTATCTGGTATTGCCTACGACTATATGGGCATGCAGTTTTCAGTTATTTGTTACCCACTCTTCAGTACGTTGTGAATTCACAGCACCTATTGACGATGGACTTCTCTTAATGCTTATTTACTGTAGACACACACTATTTCAAACAGTTACAAGCAAATTGCAATTCTAGCTACAATGAGCTTTTGCTTAGAGGAAAGTCTTGCCTTTTGTGCTGGTCTTCAGGATGCTTTCAATTTAGCAACTTAATTGAGTTGCAGAATTTACAAATAAGTATGTGCAGCAGAGTATTGTGTTAGTCTGCACACATGTTCACTTAACCTGTGTGAGGCATCAGGCACTGTAGACAGAGGTACACATTTATTCTTCCGTTTCCCTCTTCTGTCTTGAGAAGCTGTTTACATACATGTGACTTTTATTTTGAGAGTGGTTAACTTAGGAAATCAGAGTGATAAAATATTTTTTCTTGTCTGGTTTTCCTATTCTAAAGATGAGAAGGCATCTATTTGACATCAGGATATAAGACCAGCAATTGTGGCAAGTCACTCCTTAGGTATATTCTCTGTTGTTACTCTTTAGGTGTATTCTCTGTTTTCCATATCACCAAAAGTATATTCCTTGAAATCAAGTATAAACTTTCGTTAGTAAAAGTTGTCATTTAATGGCAGAAATGAGGGGAGAAAATGTTTAGACCAATGAGGTGATCCACTGCTATAGAGCCAAATTAAGATTCAGCAGTGTAAACCAACCACAAGCAGTTATTTATTATTATTTCAATTACAGTGATGCTGACCTTTTCAGCCTAAATTTTCTAATCAATTTGAAACTAATTTCTTTACCTACAGATAAATTATATAATTCTCTCCCCCTGCAACCAACCGCAACTATCCACTCAATTTTTCTGGCATTATGTTCACCCTTTCACAATCTCCTCAGGGTCTCAGGGGTCTTTATCTTCAGTCTGGAACAGGAGCCTCAAGGCAGTTCACAGTAAGTCAGCATCCTGCTGTCTTCACTGGGATGACAATTATTAGTCTGCCAATGTGGCATGTTTTTTTTGTTTTTTTTTTTTTTTTCTTTTCTGTACTTGTTGTTACCCCCTGGAACTGTTTTCATTGTGGCACAACATTTACAATACACTGAAGAACCATTGATGAGCTGCTGAGAAGGTGCCTCTGGTGTCCTACCATGTGTCCACACCTGCAAGATCTTTTTGCCCTCACTCCATGCCTGTACTTCTTAATGCTGCATTTATGCTCATTACCCATGGGTACTGTTGATTCTTCTTATGCAATTTAAGCAGCTGGCAGCCTCCTGTATATGTCAAAGCTGTTAATAACAGGTTGCACACCATGCACTTATGCAACTCTAAGGAAAACTACAGCAAATTAGGTAATAATCAACCAGCCACTAGACAATTGCTGTTGCAGCTAAATGAGCTGCAAGAAAGCTCCAAGCAAGTAAAGTCCGGACAAAGCCTGGTGAGCCAGCAGCACATGCTGTTGTTAGCTTCATATTAAGCCTGTGGCCTGTTAATAAATACAGTGCTATATTTAATGAGCAACAGTCACCTATTACTATTACAAATACCGTTGAACAGAACTGGGTGTAGATTCATAGGACCGAGGGAGAATGTCCAGCTGAGTTAGGCTGTTACCTGATTGAGATGGAAGAAGCAAAGAAAAACACGCAAAAATGATGTCACAAATGAGTGGTTCTGCATTTTTCCCTTTCTCCTATGTAATGGCAATGTGATGTGAAGTAATTCAGTAGAGAAGTGATTGCTTGCCTTGTACAGAGAGAGAAGATTGTGACCACCTGCTAGCAGATTTTATGTATTCTTTTCATCTTTAGGCACAGAATATGTCCTGTATTCTTCTCCTTCCAGATAATTTTACTTAATTTCTATTTTTATTTTAGCCTGGTTTTAAATTCTACACAGTAGAAGGAATGTAAAGCTTTCTTCTGAATCTGCAGGCTCCTGAAAGTTAATACTTTAATATGCTTTCACTGCAGTGGTTTTGCATTTAATCCCAAATTGACAGCACTACAGTTCAATACTGTTGTTTTTATTTGGTTTTGTTTGTATAAGCCATACATATCCAGCCAGTGCTCTTAATTTCAAACTCTGAACTGCCTTCTTGAATGTACAAAGCTGTTTCTTTTCAAGTTAGCAAAAGTAGCACCATGCATATAGTACTTGTTTTTTCAGCAAGAAGTACAAAACAACACTGTTACCAAAAAATACATAAATTACAGGGTGGAAAAGAAATGTAAGTTTCTGTTGATAAATATTTCTATATGAATTTCTGTATGGTGAATATTTCTGTAGAATTCAGACTGAATTTGTTGTTTGGTATGGAATGTCGCAATTAATACAGTAAAGGTAATACTGAGTAAAATAGAAGCTGCAATACTTCTAAGAGTTGATTTAGACTGCTGAAATTCTGTATAGCTAAAACTATTGCCAGTACATACATACAGTGTTGTGCTTATTCATAGCAGATCTGAGCATATGGCTGATTTTTTGTGTGTGACAGACAAATTTACATAACTTCAGAAAATGGAGATATGGCATTTATTTTTAAACTCAGAATTCTGTAATGTTCAATATGAATAACTATATAATACCTTTTTACATTTTTTTTTTTTTACTAGTTACGGCAACCTCCTGTTAAACGTTTGAGGCTAAGAGGAGATTGGTCAGATACTGGACCAAGAGCAAGGCCTGAGAGTGAACGGGAGAGAGATGGTAACGTGTTTGCTGCTGGGAGTCGCCTTTGTCTTCTCTTTTGTTGTTGCTCTTTTTTTGTTGGATTTTTTTTTTCAGTTTATATTAAGTGTTCCTGAAATACGGAAACGCTTCAGATAAGAACTGTCCACATGTTTTAAGAATCAGCCAGGTCTTAAGAGTGTTTACTTATAACTTAACAGAGAACTGCTGTTCTGTAGTGATTTTTAAAATCGTCTAAATTGAAAATCTTCTCTCCAGAAAAATTACATTGCTTCTGTTAAGTTCCTGTAAATCAAGGGGAGCTTGCTTCATTGTTGTTGATTATGAGGTAAAACAAATGCATATTTCCCTTTTTGTAGTTAAGCTGCATCTGCAATCAAAGTTGGAAATGAAATGTGCTGTAGGGGACTGGAATTCAAAGCAATAAGTTTCTAACATTTTTTCTTTCACTTTTTTATAAAACACCTACATGTATATGTAGTGACAACATTTTTATGCTCGTATTTTCATGTTTGTAATGTATAATATAACATAATATATTATGTTTGTAAATATATTACACAACTACTTGAGGTTTCAGAAGGTGAAACATTTCAGAAGTTATACTTCAGTGTCAAAAAATGAGATACTGAAGCAGGGCAGAGGATGCTTTACCACTGTTATGTCTAATAATGTGTTTCTGTTTAGCTCAGAAAGGTTGTGGGGGTACTGGTAATTCCCTTAAATTTTCCTCTGTTTTTCTGCCTATCATTTCCCTTTACTTATCTTCTTGATTCCCAAAACTGGAATAGATGTGTCCAGCTGGGACAGACCAATGGTCCGTGCAAACTAGGGTTCTGTATCCAACACTGACAATAGGTGATGCCATCTGGGGAGAGATTGCAAGCCTGTCCTCTTACTTTAGTCTGTTGCCTTTGCTGCTCTACCACTGTTTGCAGTTACTGGAATAAAAACTTCAGAGGGTATATTTCCGTCTGTTCCTTTAGGCTCTCCTAATGGTTCTATTGCCTGTGAATTTCTATAGTCCCTTCTTGAACCTGTCCATGGTATTTCATATGGCAAACAAACATCCAGAATTTTCACTGCTTACTGTTTAAATTATTACTTTCTTTTCTGTCTTTTAAATTTAATTTCTGTTAGTTTTATCACGTGACCCCTTGTTCTAGTATCACAGGAGTTGATTGTTAGCAGTTTTGCATTCTGCTCACTTGGTGCTTTTGTGATTCCACAGACTTGTTTGTGTACCTCCTCATATTAGGGACACTCGGGTTACCATTTCTGTTGTAGGTTTTTTCTATATGAATTAACAGCAGATTTGTCTCTGCTCAAAATCACTTGTTATGAGTTCTTTTTTAGTTAAACACCGTAAGTGTACTTCTAGCTGTTATTTCCCCATGCTATCAAGTAAATCTTCCAGGGAGAAAGTAAAACTTGAGAAAAGGACTTTTCCAGTACAAACACTGGCTAGATTTTCCTTTGTCACAACAAACTTTCAGTATCTTTACTGTTTGTAGCTTGATAGAATAGTAACGGATGTGTTCAGGAAAATACCTGTATTGCATTAGTTAGGCAGGCAGTGACCTGTGACTTATTTTTCTGTTAACTGTTCATTATCCCCCTCTTCCCATCATTAGCCACCTTTTGCCTGTTTTCTTTGGCTGTTGCATTCCATTTGTTGTTTTAAGCTTTTGAGGCCAGAACTCTTCTACCTGGGGTATAGAGTGTGGGTGATCCCAGGGGAGGGTCAGAGCCACAGTATGAAAATGAGGATAGATGTGGACACTTAAGTGAGAATGAGGGGCACTGTTTCTTGGGGGTTAAGTTGGTGTTTTCCATTCCCTTCTCCCTTCCCAACAACATCTCTTAAACTCAACTGTGAAGGAAGTAATCTAAAAATAAGGTCTGGTGATGATATATTCAAGGTATATCCTAGCTGTGAAATTTATATGCAGCCCTGACAGATAACCAGTTGTTCCAGATACTTGGTCAGTCTGGCAGCTTTTATAACATCTGTGTGGTTAGCAGAATTGATCTTTAGGAGAGGCATATTCTCATTGTACATGTTTTTCCTGAGTATGCTCCAGAATCTTTCAATGTTAGCTTTAGTCTGCAGGGTATTAAAATATCTTTTGCATATATGTTTTGATAAGTACTTCACAATGATTTCATTTCTTAAGGTCTTTGATTACAGAACTTTTTCAAAAGTTGCATATTTCAGGAGAGGCTGAAGGACCAGCAGAAGTTATACAGCGATATGAATGGAATGGTCTGGTCCAGTGGAACCATTTTCTATTGGAAGCTGTCAGTCTGTTTAAGAAGATAAACAAACATTTTATAGAATACAAAATACACTTAAAGATTCAAATTTTCCATTTCAACACTTTACAAACGGAATCTTCTTTCCTGGAAAAAAAATAATCATATATAATAAAATCAGAAATAAAATGAGAAGGAAATGCTTTGGGTTGTGTTAAAAGAAAATGCATGCAGAGATTTTGCTGCTTAAGAGTCTTTCCAATTCACACTTAAACATTAAATACCCTAAAAGAACTCTGCTGCTTTACTAAATTATGCTCATGCAGTAAAAGCAAATCACAAAGAAGCATTCTGGAAATGTTAAAAACATCATGTCTTTTTTATGATAAAATTTTTTGTTTTATAATTAGCTGTAAAAAAAAAAAAAAAGTAACAATGTGGTCTTTCTTATTTAACCAGCATTTAAAACTGAATGACATAAATTTTGCAATGTTGTGTTTACAAATTATTTGTAAAATAGAGAATAATTGAAAGATTTAGAAGTTTTTTTTTTATTGTTTGTTTTGTTTTGATTTTAATGTCATGCTCAGCTGGCAATTTTTGCGCAGTTGTACGGAGAAGTGGCATTGGTTCAGAGGATTGCTAATTATGTAGTATGTAGTACGATCTCTTTTTCAATGGAAGAGGTAATGGGGGGGAGGAATGAATGGAAGAGTAGAATGCTTTTGTCAAACTTCAGCATTACTGTTTTTACAGGGGAGCAAAGTCCTAATGTCTCTCTAATGCAGAGGATGTCAGACATGCTGTCAAGATGGTTTGAAGAAGCTAGTGAAGTTGCACAAAGCAATCGGGGACGAGGAAGATCACGGTCCAGAGGTGATTTCCCTTTTTTTCAAGAATAATAATTACAATAGGAAGTATAATTATGCTGAATGTAAAGGCCTTGAATATCAGTCTTTCTGAGGTATAAACTAAATTTTTAGTATATTCTGAAGAAATGAGTACGTCTGGATGCCATGTGAATGATAGTGCAAAGTGGTCTTTAGAGACAGAGTAAGTTTACCTTTGAGCCTTTGTTGTTTGCTTTTTTTTTTTTTTTTTTAAACAAAGGTGGGACTAATCGGGCGGATGCTCCTGCTACTAATAATATGCCACATAGTACAGAATCAGAAACTGCAATGGAAGTAGATGGTTCTGAACAACTTCAATCATCTTCATCTTCTACAATGTCAGCCCAAGCTCCTTCAACATCATCTTCAACAGGAAGTCCCCCTTCAACTTCATTATTGTCTTCTCCTGATAATGAACAAAGGCCTTCTTTGGGGGCCTCAGCTCAACCTGTGCTCCATCAGTCTGGTGAGAAGTAATTCATCTTGTCACTGTTTATGAAAAACCCTTCCAATAAGAAAGAATTTTATTTTAGGGTATTTGGAGAAATTGATCTAAATCTGTTGTTTTTTTTCCACATGCACATCTTTAGTGAGATTAGGTATTTCATAGTTACAAAGTGACTACAGCTTCAGCTTAAAGAAATAGTAAAACTCAACTGTGTTCATTTGTCTGAAGAAAGGGGTAAGCATTATTGTCCTTTTAAATAGAAATATATATAAAAGAAAAGCTTTGTTTTTTCCTTATCTCGTTGTCTTCCTGAAGTATAATTAATGTCATGCCTTCTTCAACTGTGATTTGGCTGTAGCAGTCTCAGTGCAATGAACAGCAAAATCTATGTCTGTTATTAATTAGAGGTAATAGACACATCAGCAATGTTACTGGTTTCTTCTCAAAAGTATCTGGATAGACAGGACTCATTTTGCACGAGATTCCGTTATTGGTTGATAATTTGTACTACATACTACTTTTTAAGTTTGTCAATATTGAAGAAACTCATCTGTTTTAAATACAGACTTATGTTCTTCTGGTGGAGTAAGAGGGTGGGGGAAGAAAAGATATTTTACTGTCAATGTCAGAAACATATCTGAACAGAAGTAAAAAAGCACCTTATGCTTTGACTTGCCTTTTTGCATCTCCATGCAGGAAAAAATGCCACAGCCATTAGAATTGCATAAGGTTTATTTTTATTTTTTTTTACTTTTTAAAAGTGAGTTTCAACTCACTTTACAACTTTAGAATTCACAACTGTGGGAGAAAGGCTGTTGTGAACACCTAGAGGCTCAAATCTGAATAATTTAAAATCACACTTTTTTGGTGTAAATTCACCTCTTATCTTATACCAATTCGGTTGGGGAAATAAAAAACAAACATGCCAAGGTGTTGTAATTAGAAAAGATGACTGAAAGCATCTTCAGGCCCTAAATAGATGTAGTGGAGTGAGTATAGCAGAGTGTGGAATTTCACAGAAAAAAGTTTGCCTTTCAGTGTACTGTGGCTGCTGCAGCCAAAATCTGAGACAGTTGAGAAATTACTGGTTATATGGTATTTGAAAGATGGGGAAGCTAAAGACATAAATTAAAATTCATTAAATGAGTCATTCTTTCAAACCTTGCAGTTATACTGATACTTCTTCTTTAAAGAAAATAAACAGTGAGGAGAAGCATACCAATACAAACAGTCCAGATACTGTTTCTATAAGTGAATGCTAGAAAACATGTTTAGTAGCAGGGGCTTTTAGTCAACTACGTTGTTTATTACTGTTTGTGTCAGCTTGCTGCAATATCAAGCTTTTCACAAAACACAAAAAAGTAGGAGTCTGCTCTAATTCACTGTAACCCAATTCAGCAGCTGCTATCGTTGGAACAGAGGAATAGCCACCAAAGACCACACACACCATTACCAAGGGTTCATTTTGCTCCGTTTAGTTGTGTTTCTCCTTCTCCTTCTTCTTCTTCTTTTTTTTTTTTTTTTAAGTAGTTGGTATGGCATTGACAAGCACTGAGTATGTCCCACATTAAAAGTAGTTGCTTCAAGGTACATCACTGAAAATGTGGATTGCATAACGATAATGCACTAAATAACATTTCTGGAATTACGCATTTTCTATCCTGCCTTTTAAAGAATGCATGCCACCTTTATCATGTATTTTCTTCTTTGTCTCAGGATGTCTGAATTTCTAAGTAAAAGTTTATTGTGCTAGCATGCAGCTGAAATTGTTACTGCTCAATTCAGCTCTTCTGTAAGAGCATTTCCTCTTTCCCAATGTTACTTTAGACTTAAGATTCTCCTTGTATTCAGATTTGGAAGGGGTAGTGGTAGTGGTGGTTGTTTTGCATTGTTGACAGACAATGGAAACTTTCTAGTTTATTTAATCTAGTATAATGTTTGATAGGTTCTTTGACTACACCTACACAGGGTGTCAGATGGGCTGCTGCGTCAAAAAAAAAAAAAAAACACAAAAAAATCCCTATGTCTGGTATTCCTTATCACCATATGCAGATTTTAGTTAGGATCAAGTATCATCTTCAAATAGTCTATAGGACTCCTGCAGGAGTCCTTAACTTAATTTAATTTAAACATGCCAAAGTAAGCCTTTTGCACTGCTTTAAAAAAAAAACACGTTGTAGAAGTCTTCTTTGGGCAACATCGACAAATTCAGAGAGAGGGGGAGTTCTTGGGCAGAGTAGCAGTAATGGAGTTCTGAATGGGTAGTCTTGAATATAGATTTTTCTTCTGCAATGTTTGTGTACTTGTATAACCAATGATGGTGCTCAGTCATGAGAGTTTTTTTTCTTGCAGCCTCCAGTTTATGAATATAAAAACACTGAACTCTGTATCAAGAACAGGATTTCCCTGAGTTTGTGTAGCTGCACTTAGATGTGAATGAAACCTGCTGCTTTTGGGAGTGACAGGACAGGGAAAGTGATGACAGGCATATTAGTTAAAGTATAGTGGGGTTGAGTAAGAAGACCAGATAGAGGTGTGTTGTAAAAGATGGATGACCAGAGAAATAGTTTGCAAAATGGAAGAAAAGTGAGAGGCTTTCAGCCATCATTTTTCTTTAAGTGGTGGCAAATAGAAGCTTGAATGTCATAGCAAAGTGTTAGCAAACAAAGAATATGTTCTAGGATAATGACTTTTTTACAACTGTGGCATACCATGGAACAGGCTTACAAACAGCTTTTCATAACTCATTTCTACAGATTTCTGTACTGAATAGAGATGCTGATAGTAAGCCTCTGTTTGAAATAACAATACCTTTACACGTATAATTCAAATATATTGTTAGTGTGGTCTTCCAGAAAATATACCATGTGATGAGCATTTGAGCTTCTGCATGTGCATTACTTCATCTTTTAATGTGGTGGTAGTGATTGTTGTTGTTTTTAGGAAAAAAAGAAATACGTATTCAAAAAATAGTCAGAGCTCCAATCTGTGCTGGAACTTGTTGGGAAAAGTCTCTTTATAAGAATGTATATTCTAGAGGAATACAGTTGAAGCATTTGAATAAGTTGCAAATAATCAACAAGATCGTTGAGGCACACGTCAGTAGTTTGCTATTGTCAATACATTTGAATAATTTTCTTTCTGTGATGAGATGGTGTGAATACTGGAGACTTTCATGCTTGTCGTGAAGGTAAAAAATAATTTAATGTCTTCCTGATATAAGGTAGATTTGCTTATAAATTTTGAATGGGAAAGGGGCAATAGCTGCTGGTTTTTGTTGTTTTGTTTTGTTTTCCTTTCAGTTTCTCTTTCCTTGCTCCATTTGCTGGCAAAATAAACATTTGCTTAGAGATTCTGAAATGTGTTAAAAGTGCTGCAATTAAACTTATTCCAGATAGCAGTTATATCTTTACATTTTGAATTGTACTTCTTATTAAGACTTAAATTGTAACTGTCTCTGGAGTGAGTGGAGATGAATCAGCAGCAAGTAGTGAAAACTGCAATTTGAGACACCATTGATACTTCCATAAAAGCATTTTCTACCTTTTTTTTTTTTTTTTTTTGATTTCCGTAAACGTTCACATCACATGAATTATTCATAGCAAATTTCTTTCATACCATATTCCTCTTAGGAATTATATCTTTTTCCTTCTTGTTATACGTCATCAACCATAAACTGGCAGGTTGTATTTTCCAGAAGTGGTATTATGGCAAAGACATTAAAGCTTAAGGCTAGCAGGTATTAACCAGTGCCTGCTACTAAATTGCTGAATGATCGGATTATTGCTTTATGTTTGTTTCTTGTTGTGAAACAAAATTTTAAATTTGCTTGCTTCATTAAGTGAACAAGGGTTACAGTATATGTGTAAAGCTTAGTTTTTGCTTGGGTGAAAGGTGATACGCCAATGTAATGCTCTTCAGTACTTGAAGATTTCATAGTGAGGATATTTTTCTTTGCAGATTTCCTCATGTCTACAAAGTACTCCAGGGTGTCCTTGATAAAAATGCTTTCAGGATAAATCTGGGCTAACACTTCGTAGCAAAACTAACTAGAGTACTTGATGTGAATATATGAGTCTGAATTAGCTTCTTGACCCTCCTTTATTATAGGTGAGAGTAGTTAGCAGCGGTTCAGATCAATGTTGTGCTTCAGCTATTGCTAATAACAAGACAGTCTGTATTGTATAAACAGAAGCACTTGCTGTACAGCACTTGTGTAAGTGGAGGAAATCTGCAAAGACCACAGAAAGAATGAAAAAATACTTAGACACCTGTTTTATCGTAGTTTGCAAAATAAATAAATAAATACTGATAATCAGACAGTAGACTGGTCCATGCCAAAATGCTGTAACTTAGAAATGAATAAAGACAAAATGACGAATGCATTGAAGTCCCTAAAGATAGATCTGCAAGAATAGTGTGTTAAGAGAATAATACTAAGACATCTTTATGATCCAATAAATTGATTTATCTGGTGGACCAATTAACAGTGCTTCCAAACTTTGAATCCTCACCTATTGGGAATGTCTGAGATAAACATGAGTTCATGGTAAAATGTTTTTTTTTTTTTTTCATTAGATGCTGTTCTGTCACCTCTTTCCATAATCTACACTTTATTTTTTTCACAGGTTTGTTTTGACCAAAATTGTATTTTTTTTTTCACATCAGAAAGCCATCACATTGATTTTGAAAATCTACCTGTATACCACAGCTGCATAATTTTCCACTACAAATGCTCTGATTTGTTGTGAAAATGCATACTTCTGTCATTTGCTTTGTGTTGTATCAGTCAGGATCTTTTCTTTTTCATTTTCTTTCTAGCTTGTCTTGTTTTCCTCATAATTATTCAATAAATGTTTTAAGTGTTATAGAAGGGGAGGGGTGCATTGTATGACATGAATTTTGAACTTTCTGAACTTTAAAATCCTATGATTTGTGCATTTAAGAAGAGAAGAGCAATTAAAATATTTCATTTTATTATTTCTAGATGTCAGTAGACTGATCTGTAAAGTTTTTATCACTTTAATTACACTTAGTATCTGTTGCTTTTCTCTTTAGTCAGTCCCCTGTTCCACCCCCGCTTCTGTATATTGTATGTTTGATGCTTCTTTCTTTTACATACTTTTTTTTTTTTTTTTCTTCTTCCATTTGTCAGAGTTAATGGGACCCGAGTTAGCTATAATCCGTAGGGGTCTACAGCGGCTGAGGCTTAAGAAGGAACAACAGAGACAGCGAGAGCTAGCTGAGGGTTCAGCACCACAGTCCTCCTCTGATCAGTCATCCTCTAAGGGCTCCTCACAGGACCCTCAGGCATCAGGTTGTCATTTGTCAAGGTTTCTTAAGCAGCTAATGTAGTTATAGTTTGTGCTGCTGTTGTTTGCTGAGATGCTTCACTTCCAGAACAAGACAGCTAATGCATTTGCTGCTCGTCTTACTTTGCATGTGGTGGTGTTTATCATCACATGGTTAGGAAAAGAGTAATAATAACAGATTTAATTTATCTAACATGTTTGGATTATATAGTTCAATGATAATGTATGGAGAAAGTTTCCTGGGTGCACACGATCAAGTATGTGCAATGTTTGTTAGATCAGCTAACCAAGAAATTGCTGTGTCCTGAAAAGGGCAACCTATTTACGCACTTGTTACTGAATTGCAGTTAACTGTATCTGGTAGTAACATTTAAGATGGCTTTGATTTAGCATGTGTTCTAAATCAAGGTAACAATTCAGTAAAACAGTTTGACACTCTTAAATACTATGTTTGTACAGTAAGTGTAGTGGAAAGTACTTGTAGTAAGCCTAAGTCCCCAAATATGCTTTGTCTTTTAAAATATGACTTTTCCTTTCGTCATTCTTGTCTTAGATTAAAAATTATTATAAGAAAGCTTTGGAGATTTTTGTAATAAATTTGAGAAAGTTCTAAGTTGGAATAGAAGCATGTTTATCAATAAAGAGTTAAACCTAAGACATAAACTTGAAGCAGCCTTTGTCGTGGCACTATGTAGAAATGAACAGGGTACATGCTGTAAGTGTGAAAAATCAGTATATTCAGTGTTAAAGTAAATGTAAGGGCAACAAATCTAGCAGCTTTTTTTTTTTTTTGTGGATAAATTTTGTGGTAGTTGGGGTAAGGCTAAACTGCTTGTAAGGACTGACATACATTCACAGTTTGGCTTGCTATGGTTTAATAAATTCATTTATCTGGAATCTTGCAGAACAATTTGATATAACAGTGGCTAGTGTTCTTGTTACACTATGTAGTTACTGAACTTTGAATTATTTCCTACAGCAGGAAGTTTTACAGAGTTTTCAGATTGTTTGAAAAACATTAATCCTGGAGGGCTGTCATGTTGATTATAGGTGCCTGTTTACTTGCAGGAAGAGAACAAGAAAACTGACATTGGCAGTATTTTTGCAGTATTTTTGTAGGTAGCATCAATTTCCTGGCAGGAAAAGCTAATATAATAATAATTGAATCTGAAATGAGAAACCTACCAATCTTATTTTAGTAAACTGGACATCAGAATTTATTAACTCAAATATATGTACTGATAGAGGCAAAACCTCTGCAGTTGGTGGATCTTGATCTCCAATTTTCATTTTGGATTGACTTTAAATAAATAGCTTCCCATTGTAAAATTGAAATTAAAGTGGAAAAAAAAAAGGTTATAACCCTATCTGTAGAGTGTTCAGCTGGAATTAAGTCTGGATATTTTACTGCCTATCTGAAGTATGCTCTGGTCTGAGTATCACTTGATACTGTCTTGCCCATCTCTTTCTTTATGCTCCTTCAAGGATGCACAGTAATCCTTCCTTATGGTGTGTTGCTTGTGGGTCTGCATGCTGCAGAATCCCTTCTGACACAAACTTGAAGCTTTAAGTTAAGTGATTGTTTTGAGTAGAGGAGTCAGAGATGTGTTGTAGTTAGTTTGTATCCTACCTCTGCCTCTTGGAGTTGATTTGCAATGTCCTTTGAATGCTAGGGTAATTAATGGGAAGGTCTGATTGTCTTGTTTCGTATCACTGAGGAGCAGAAGAGCACATATGCAGACTTAGATGAAACTGGTACTCACATATTTATGTCGTTCTTCATGTGACAGTGAATTTGCAGACTTAACCATTTTATTAAATGATTGCCTTGAAAGGTAGATTTCACAGAATTACTGAATACCCTAAGTTGGAAGGGAGCCACAAGGATCACTGAGTCCAATCTCTGGCTCCACACAGGACCACCCAAAAATCAAACCCTATGTCTGAGAGAATTGTCCAAGCCCTTCTTGAACTCCAGCAGGTTCGGTGCCATGACCACTGCCCTGGGGAGCCTGTCCTAGTGCCCAACCACACTCTGGGTGAAGAACCTTTTCCTGACATCCATCTTGAGCCTCCGCTGATGCAGCTCCATGCCGTTCCCTCGGGTCCTGTTGCTGTCCCCAGAGAGCAGAGCTCAGCTCCTGCCCATCCACTCCCCTTGTGAGGAGGCTGCAGGCCACCAGGAGACGTCCCCCCAGCCTCTTCTGCTCTGAGCTGAACAGACTAAGTGACCTCAGCTGTTCCTCATACATCTTGCCCTCTAGACCCTTCACCATCTTTTTCCTAGTTGTAAATTTTCAAACAGAAATTACACCCTGAAGTGCATCTGCCACCATATGAAATGAAGTCATAGGTTTTGTTTGGCCCAGGGCTGCAAATTCTCAGTCTCTACCTTGGTATAATTTATACTTGCTATGTTCTTGGGAAGTCAGTGTAAGACTAAGGTCATTTCTTCTGCCCTGTATTTCATTCTCAGTCCTTGTCTTTGCAATTACAGCAGCTCGGTTATCATAGCCATAAACACAGGGAGAAAAACACTTCAGTCATGTAAGAAATTAACAGTAGAAAATGTCAAGTGCTGAAAGCTCTTACTGGCTTAATAGAAAAGATTGCCATACTATTAGACTGTATGGCAGTTATTCAGTTTCCTCCTAGCCTAAGGACTTGTAGCGGTTACATGATTTGTAAACTTTCTGTAATAGTCAGCCCTCGCTATTGAGAGGAGTAGTAGAGTATACTATTTAGAGGAGTGTGAGAAGTATGTTCAAAAGCTTATGATGCTGTTGGATACAAAGATGAGTTAAATAAGTAATGATTCACAGTAGGCTGATTTGATGCTGGAGAAGAATATACTTTATCCTCAGATGGCAGAGACTATGTTTCAGTGGATACTTCACATGAAGTATTGTGTAAACTTGGCAGGGTTTCAGAAGCTGATTATGCTATGTGAATCAGGTCTGTTTTGTCTTCAAGCCTTTTCTCAGCTGTTGAACAGATGTGGACTTTTTTTTTTGGTAGCCACTTTATTTAAGAGGGAACTACGATAAATTTTTTATTTTATGTTTTCTCCAGTAAAGTCTAGACTTGGCATTCATTTTTGTGGCATTTCATAGCATTTACATCCTACACAAAATTTAAACAACCATATATGTGCTATATGCAAGCGACAAAGAAATTAAGTCTTTATAACCTGTAGTTACTGCTCCTCTGCCACATGCTGATATGCCATGTATATATCACTGTTAACTAGTAATGGGTAATAAACTGAAGCAAGGCGTTGAAGAGATCTTTGTTTCTCTTGTTGAGAACTTCAAGTGAATAAAAGATAATACGAGAAGTTACAGAAATATGAACCAGCTGATCTTGAAGTAAAAGAAACAGAATTCATATTACAAGTCAATGTGTACAGGACATATTTCTGTAGCTGTGTGTAATGTGCATGCATCTTACATAATCTGAGTAATAAAAATGCAATTCTTATTACTAGATTCTTAGATTTTTAAATGCTGATGTATCAAAATGCATCTATTTTAGGTTCAAAATATGTAACAGCTTAGTCATTGCACAAAGCAATTATTCGTAATTATTAAAACAAGCGTTTAATTTCTTGGATTAATGTCCAGTTTAGTGGATTAATTCCACTAAAATTGTAAGAAGATAACAAAATAATAGTGAAGTGTGAGACACGTAAGCCCATATCATTTCATTTTTACTGAGTGAATGAATGATACACATGGCAGAACATACCTTCTGTGTATTTACTGTCTCATAACTAGAAGTCAATAAGATTTGGAAGTACTGGTAAGGGTAGTAAATGTAATTTCTTATGCTTATAATTAAACTATGTTTATTTAGTCATATTTGTTCTATTTGTGTTGGCCTGAATTAAAGAGCTGATGAGACTAGCGTTTCCAGCCAACTAAAATGATAGGCATGATGTGCCTCTTAAACAGGACATAAAAGCATGTGAAAGAATTGGACTGTAAGAACAGGGCTCAACTGAGAATCACTGTCTTCTGTGATTTAGTCTTCTCAGATTGCTATACAAGACTTCCTTTGCCTTTAGCACTTAGCTAGAAGTTAATCCCAGCCGTGGGCTCATAGCTGTGAATGTGATTCAACCCAGTCCACCCTTGGGAGATGCATACCAATTCTTGTTTTGAGTCAGCTGAAATAAAAGCAGATCATCGTATGGCATGGTGCATCTTTACACCAGCTTTTTTCCTCAGGTTTACATTCTAAAAAGTGGGCTACTACTCCATTGAAAATGCTCTCCTATAAACACTTCCCTTCTAAATTAGAAATTACATTTAAAGTGCACTTCACTTTTGGAAAGTGAAATGTATTAATGTTACAGGTCTCATACCTAAGAGCTAAGCCCCATCTAAGTCTGGAGGCCAAATTCTGTGGTCTGGCTTAGGCTTCTTTGGTGCAGGGCATGGGTAGGGCTGAACAAAGATGAAGACAAATGAAGGCCAATTTCTATTCCCTAATTATGGAAGTAGTGTATGAGCCCAGCTACCAAAACAAGCCAGCCTCCAAAATACATGGAACTTGCCTCAGACTCCCTTAGTCTTCACTGCTTCTCCCCTCCCATGCAGTGCTAGGTATTAGTGTAATGAGGAAGCAAGCTGTGATTCTTGAACCAGTAGCTGGGAATGAAGTGTCATTTGAGGATGTATCTTTAAATTGGCTTTGTTAATTTAGCAGTGTCTATTAGCATATTTAGCATATGTCTATTCTACAAAATGGGTCATGCTGTTGATTCTGGCCCAAACCTCAAAGTGAGCCTCCTGTAGGAGAGGATGTATTATTTCATAGCTTTCCCTATATAGAATTTAAATTAATGTTAAAATTATTTCAGCATGCTGTGATTTTTTTTGTACAGTATGGCTGTATTTATAATACACAATATTAAAGCCATTTAGCTTAGCATGAATTTGTTTATAACAGAATTCAACAAATGGAACCCAGATATGGTAGCCTAGCCAATATTATGTTTGAAATACTGCACTAATTTATGTACATTGTCCCATTTTACAGCAATATGGAAGTAAGATCGAGACTTCAGAGATGACAAAGAAAATACACTTCACAGACGATGCTGAAGTTAGCATCTGTCATTTGTTTGCACAATGAATGCAGTGCTGGTGATGGTTATTAACTGGTAGTATCCAGTGGGAAAATGCATTTAACTGCTGCTTTTTTTCTCTTTTTTTTTTTTTTTTTTCTGTGATTAGGTGAGAATTTTTATAGGACTGGTTGACATGGTACCGTGTTAAACTCATTAAAACACTTCCAATCATCAGATGCTACAGAGGTATAGCATCTAAGAATGCTATTGAATTGAACTGTCATCTGAGAGGGATCTATTTTGGTGCTTTAATGTTACAAAAACAGTTTATATGCTGTTATATCTGCAAATCCTCTCATCTTTTACATTTTATATTCCTAGGTATAAATACTGAAGATACTGGTATGCCACGAGTATTTTATGTTGAAGTGTAAATACTCTGAAAGTTACATTTAGCACATGGTTTGAAGTACTAGTGTCATTTAATACATTTGAAAGCCGGTAAAGGCTTTGAAGTCATAACTCTTCAGTATTCTTTGTGACATTTTAGAAATTTGAACAACATGGCAAAAGCCTTGGTAACGGACAAACATTTTCAACATCAATGTCAGCAAGCTTCAGTCTGTTGTTCAGTGATTACCTAAAGCAATACGTAGTGATTTGAAACAAGTGGCTTTGCTTCTGTCATGCCTAGAAAATGCAATATGGCTGGCTGCTCATAAAACAAACCCAAAGCTTCCTTATGTTGCTGCTTCTTATTTTTTATTTTAAACTAACATGTGATCGTGACATTGCTGTGCAGTTCTCTGCTGCTTATGTTTTAAGTTGAAATCTCATTTTTGTTTCAGATTCTCCTTCTTCTGTGGTTAACAAACAGCTTGGATCCATGTCACTTGATGAGCAACAGGGTGCGTGACAGGAAATGCGCTATACCCAGCCATAGTTGATTGCAATGCTTCTTTTTTAAAATTGCCTTTCATGATGATAAACAGTCCAAAATGCTGTTCATCTGCATAAAGTAGCATTCTGTAAGCAGATCTGCTGGAAACTCATTAAGTATTTAATTCTCAATACCAGTATCAGCGTAAGGTTAATCGTTTTCAAAAGCCATCCTATGCTCAATTCTAAATGCATTTGATGTAGGTACAATAAATGTCGTATGCAATCTACAGGCGTTAAGATTTTTTTTTTTTAATGTAAAGCAAAACTAATTCTTTAAGCAATCTTTTTCTGAATGGTTCTTCTTGGATCAGAGTGCAACTGACAACATTGAAGTAACTTGTAATCATATAATGCCAAAGTAGTTTATTTTATGCAAGAGATATATGCAGCATTGTTGTATTTGCACTGTTTGAGTAACTCAAGAGCATCTATAGCACTCACATGCATCTTACCTTTGTGATCCTTTGTCCTGTACCCCTTCTGCTAGACAAGTAATACTGTTTCTCTATAGATTTCTCACTGTCTGGTGGTAAAAAGCAAGCTCGTGAGTTTTCCCTAGGCCTGTTATTCATCAGTCTTTAACTTGTGAGCAGTGAACTAGACCAAAGGACACCCTTTTCCAGCTGAACCAACATCATCTTTGGTGAATATTTATGCCTGAATAATTAATAAATGATAGAGGGTAATTTAAAAATAGATTTCCATACACTCTACATTATGTTTACTCCCATATGAAAGCCTCAGTAGAGCTTTAGTATCTCAAATATCAGAAAAGAGCTGTCTGTCTCCTCTTGTTTCATATTGTAAACTAGAATGCTGTTTTGAAATCCCATTTCTGAAAGATACTCTGTTTGGCAACTGTTGAGATATGGTTAATTTTAGGATGCCAGAACACTGGGGAAAAAATCAAGCTGTGCTTTTTATTGACATAATAAATTCACATTGTGGAACTACATTTTGTGATGAAATAGCCTTAAATCTAAGTACATTTACTAACTATTCATGGTTCAATAGTCAACACCACTATTCAGGTTTAGCTGGAAAACTTTTTCATTATGAGTGGCCAAGTTCTGCTCTCTTTTATGAACTCAGAATAAAGCATTATTTGATGGTAGTAGAATAAGCTGGAATTAACGTACATAATCTACATGCTTATTGGAGTTCTTACAACAGAAAAAAAAAAAAAAAAGGAAAAATAGTTATTGATAAAATGGTTTGTTTGTTGTCATTGAGAATTAAACCCATATGACAACAAAAATAAAAGAAGTAGTTTTGGTCCCAGAAATCAGTTCCCAGGTCTGCTTTTTTTCTTAATTTGATACTGAATTAGCTGGTGTTCTGTTGGACCAATCTCTGTTGTTGGCATATATGTTTTATAACCGTATCTGGGTTTAGAGATCTTTTGATACTTACTACAAAAATATATTTATAATGCCATTTTTTTCTGACATTCCAGCAGAAGCTGTAAGTCCTTCCCATCCATACAAAATAGGTTTCAAATGGATTGTAATGATCAAAGCTGGAGGTTTAGTTTGACTCTGATTGTAATAATGAAGGGTGACTCTAAGAGCTGTTCCAGTGCAAAGGCAATATTATGTCTTCTAGGAACTTCCTGAATTGATATGAGTAGAGGAAACCTGAAGGCAGAGCTCTAGCTTGGTAACTTTGAAGAGCAAATGAGTATATGCATGCCATACTATATTAATGCTTCTTCCTACATACACAGAAGCCATATTGAGCGGTGATATTTCTAGGTATTTGAACGTTAATTCTAGGTTTTATGGGATGTCAACACAACAGTGTGATGTCCATGTCAGATTGTTCAGTGCCACTTGACAGGTATGTGAGCTGGCTCTGAACAAGCAGGTGTGTCAACTACAGCACAGTTAATTCTTCATTTCTTTGTACCTTAAGTCCTGGAAAATGTCAGCATGTGTTGTGTCCCTGCTGATTGGCTCTGCCTCAGACAGACAAATTTCTTGGGCATTGGTATGCCTACAGAGCTTTCCAGGTCTAAAGTGAGCTCTGCAGGTATAAGCTGAAGAATTTTGGAACTGTGCCTCTTGCATGGCACGGCATGTTCTGTACTGCTTCTTTGTAAAACACAGCACGAAGTGTAATTAGAAGGGGAATCAACCAGAAGAAGAAATTGTATACCTTCAGAATGTACAAAGCTGATTGTCGTGTGAGGAGATCATGATTAGTACTGGATGGGAAATATTTTGAAAGTTTTTAATAAAGAGTCATCTGTCTTCTTCACATGTGTTTATTAATAAAGCAGTGAAGTGGCCAGCATTTGAGATGTGGGAAACTAGCTTGAAGTTCCTTATGTTAGTTTAACTAGATAATACAGTCTGGAAACCTGTCTTTATGAACTCTTACCAGTTCATAGGTAAGAATCCAAATCTGTGTGAAGTTACATTTGCACAGGTTCATTTTCTAAGAGAAAAAAGCATGGGGCATTGCCTTCAGTTTCTGTCTTTTATTTGTCATAAGGTTATGAATGAAATTTGGTCTTCAGTTGTAAGGGTTGACGTTGCAAAGTACCTTCTTACGTTACAAAGTATGTCTTCTGTGACAGGACTGAATATGAAATAAGACTAAGTTGTTGATAGTATCTTTAAAATATAATGTATTTGGCTGTAAAATCAAAGTGAAGTTTCAAGGTATTTTTGAGGAATATGAAATACAGCTTAGTAAGGTGTTGACATGCTATAGCTTTCTGTTGGACCAGTTTTTACTTTACGGGGGTTTGTAAGTAGATTAATAGTTTTAGGAATAGCTGTCCCCTAAATCACAGAAGCTATGCAACTTTTCTTCTTCCTTTTCCTCTTAGGCTCTGGATGTGAAATAGATTTGGTCTGATGAGGTTAAGGTTTTAAAAGAGAACATTGCTTTCCTCTAATCTATTCAGTCTTTGGCAGTCACTCTGTGCTTGAAAACAGAGTTCGCAACTTCTGGATTTTTATGTGGCTCTTCTAAAAGGTTGTTCAGTTTTGTACTAGGCAAAGCTCATTAGCCTTTTCCACATAGGCACCCACTCAGCTTTCCATTAGCAGTGAGCTTAGTATAGATTAGTTGAACTCCACAACTAATTCTCTGCAGTTTATTATCAGATTCTTGTCTGATCTTTTAAAGTTTTGTGTTCCTATTAGTGTCAATTTCATTTCCTAAAGACAGATTAAAGAAGAAACTGACCCAATCCAAAACATAGCTCATTTTTGTAGGTACAAGAAAAAATGATTACACAGTATGGTTTAAGAGCTATCTTTCTCCAGGAATTTATAAAAGTCATTTCTCAGTTAGTTATTTCTGTAAGCATTTAAGCAAAGAAGGCAATTCTTCCAATATTTTGGGTCTGAATAAACACAGGTATTGCTTCCATAGTAAGTCAGAAGACAGTCTTTCAGCATTTTGCTTTATTTTTTTAAAGACAGGATATTAAGACAGGAAAGCACTCTTATGAGTTCTATAAAGCTCAGATCACATCATCTTATAACACAAGACAAGCATTCGATTAGATTCATTATAGTTTAATGATGTTCACTTACATTTTGGTAGGTAATATTAACTAGTTTTGCGATGAAGCAAATGTTGCATAGTAGCATCAGGTTATAGCATTATCCTTGTTTGATGGCTGTCTTGGACTATTCAAGGTGGTAAGTTGTCTGTCTTCTAATTATCTGAGTTCCTGGTTTAAAGATATGTCTTGTCTCCACCTGTGACAAAGAAGATAAACAGTCCTTCAACTATGTTATCTTTTACTCTAATAGTGTCCAGCTACTGATAACATATGCAGTATCCTGGAACAATCAGTATTGGTACTTGTTTAGGAAAGGATGCCCAAATATCAATGCCCTTTCACATAGAAGATTCTCTTCAGAATAGAAATACAATAGAAATACACATTTAAAGTTCTTCAGAGCACTGATTACCGCTTTGACACTTTGAGTGGATTTCTCTCTTGTCAGCAGTTCACAAATGAGCGTTAATGGTTAGGTTAAATTCTTGCATGCTGTTTCATGGTTCCTACAATGTAATTGTTTGTTTGTTTTGTTTTTCTTTTTAAAATAAATATCCTGTGGCAATATTGTAGCCATTGCTGTTGTGCATGGGGAATTTGTATACTTGTGCTTCTTCAGTGTTAGCATTTAGTTCTTGTTTATCCAAAGATGATCTGAAGTTTTTACTTTATAAGTGCCAGTCTGCTGCCAGTACTGCAAGTATACTTCTAGTCAAATTTCTGTACTCTATTAAACAAAGAAAATTTGATGCTCTTTTGTCCAAACAGTTCTGAAATAAAAAGTTCAGTGTTTGTGCAAAGAGAAAGTATGTAGATTAGTTTCAGGTCACGTGAGTGGTGCCTAATACTAAACAAACTTCTATCATCTGAATTTTGAGAGATTGGCACCTCTGACATGAGGCTTTGTCTGATGGGACTTTACATTAACTTTATGCTGTTGACCATGGCCAGCTTAAGCATTAATGGATATTGGGCCATGCATGTAGGTAGTGTGACTATGGATTTTATTCAAGGTTGATGTTATTTAGTAGTTCTTTTTTGAAGGTGCCCACTGAACAGTCCTTAAAACTATATATTCAGCTTAAGTTTGCCAGAGTTGCAATGGTTTTCAATGTGATTGACTTCTTTTGCCTTTAGATGTAATGAATATTTTGTTTTGCAAGTACTCCACTTCTGCTTCAAGTTATTGTAATGTGATATAATATAGATCATCATCTTTCTTCGTGTGTATTTACATGAGGCAGAAAGGATTGAACATCACTTCTAAAGCACTTTACGTTCATATTAAGATACTTGACAGAAAAGAGATCTGCTCCTAAAGGATTGTATTGTGTGTACATGTACCTAGCTGACAATTTTATTTACGTGCATGTTGAAGGGCAGCATTTTCTTTGTTCGCTCTTGTAAATACAAATAACTTTAGGCTATTTTTAAAGCATTGCAAAGTATAAATCTGTTTACTATGAAACTTCTTAACTTTTTGCTTGGGCCGTAACCAATCTTAAATAGATGTTGTACATGTTACTACCATATTTGACCTTTTATAAGATAATTAAATGAAATTTCAGAAATATAACGTCTTTATGTACATTGCTGTTGCTCATCCAAACTTTATCAACCCCATATTTACAGAAAGTGACAAGCCACGAACGGGAACAGGTGAACCAGTTTTAAGTTTGCACTACAGTACAGAAGGAACAACTACGAGCACAATAAAACTGGACTTCACTGATGAGTGGTAGGACGTTAATTTTGCTTTTGACTTGTTAATGACAACTATATTTCACTGACACTGATCTAGCATAGATACAAATATTTTTTCCATATTATATATGCTTGTTTTCCAGTAGGTATATATGCAATTTGAAATGGCTGGAGTCTTTAGCACATACAGAATATAAAAGACAGTCCTACTTTAATGTGGAATTTATGCAAGAGTTTATGATATTTTGCTATAGATTTCCCACTATATTAGCATTAAAAAGACTTATTTATTTCCATCAAAACTGAGAGTCATTTTAGCATTCACTAATCTGATTAAAGCAAGGTAGTACGGTGATGGAAAGGTGGTCCAGAGGTTATCAATCAAGTTTTGATTCTCTGCTTTACCAGACTTCTTATATAGTATTCAGCAAGTAAGTGTTTCTGTGGCACAGTTCCTGAGTTGTAAAACAATGGAGTTATTATTTGTGTGACTGAGGAGTGTTGGTGCATTCACGAAGTTCATTCATATATTTAAAATATCGAATTTGTGGACTGCTAAGATATTACAGTGATTTTAGATAATAAAGAAACCCATACTGTCTAACTGGCCTGACTTACTTGGTTTTGTATGGATG
The DNA here is from genome assembly GCF_965140915.1 of Aythya marila. NCBI lineage: Eukaryota > Metazoa > Chordata > Aves > Anseriformes > Anatidae > Aythya > Aythya marila. Next base: position 110,948,676 of record NC_139042.1, read on the forward strand.
TATATCATTAGAACTTCTCAGTACCTACCAAAACAACCACAATCCTTATTTCATCTCTTCTTAATTCTATTCCTTTACCCATGTTTTAAAAAATATCATAAAGATAGTAAATAAAAATGCTCACTAGGTTTTCTTACTTAAAAACAAAAACATGTTTATAGCCACTCTTAAATGCTGTGGCTTTAAATGTAAAACAAATACGGACAATTTCATCCATAGCATTTTGGAAAGTTCAAATGGTGATTTGTGTGTTTTCACAGCATGAACGCTTTGCCTATAGTGAACTTGAAATATTGTGACAGTTCTGTTAGAGCAGTCTTATCAGACGGTATTTCTATTTAAAGTCCAAATTTAGCAAGCTTTGAAAAAATTACTTTGGTTGTAATGCTTTTAACTAATTCTGTGTTTAGTTTTGTCATCATTTTTGTTTACTATTTTTAGGATACGCTGTTTTCCCAAAGGGAACAGAGCATTAACAAATGTTTTGTCTGTTTATTCTTGATAGTGTTTTTTATTATAATAAAGTGCTAGCTATCACTCTATCACAGAAAACAGTTTTTTAAACATCATCAACATTTTTTTTGTGTTTATTTTTAGTATAAAATTTGAAAAATGAATTTTATACTTCAAACACGTAATGATTTTGAAGACAGCAAATTTCAATGAACTGCTGCATCAAAAATAGTATTAAGAAAAAGTTATGTGTACAGGAGATGGAGATGAGGGATGGGAAAACTACTCATTACAAAAATATGAAATTGAAGAATTAAGGGCTAAGTGAAAACTACTAAAACTTAACTTTGGTTAAACTTTTCAAAGAGTATTAAAACAGATAGGATAAAGGTCTTTTAATGATTTAATCTTATTGAAGCAAGGGTGGAATGGCAGTTAAGAAATAACGAGAGTAAGTAAAAAGTAAATAAATACTGTATATTACTTACTGGTAAAGGTGAGGGTGGTGATGAAAAGGTCACAGGAGCTGGATGCAACTCAAGTGAAAGTAGGAGTTGGAATTTAATTAAGGAAAATTGGAGGTTCTCCATCTAAGAAATTTGGAAAAAGAAAATGGTGCTTACATTCTGTCTAGTAGCTAGTATTTTAACAAATCTCTTGCACCACCACTAACACCATGTGAATGAGAAAGAAACATCAAATATAGTGTCAAAGGAGAATGAAGGACTAAACACTATGATCTGTTAAGATTAATGGTATCATTATTCTAGAATCTAAAATAGTCCTGATAAAAAGGCATTAAAACAAGCAGTACATAGGAAATTAACCAAAATTATGGGAACTGGAGGATGCAGGATGCAGTACTGTTTTCCAACAGAATAATGGGTTTGTGAACCATAAATGGTGTAGTATAGAGAGCCTGTCTGGACTTTCAAGAATGTATTTGCTGTTTTACTGTGTTGAACTTCTCTTACAAGGTGGGGTAGGTAAACTGATAAAGAAACTGCACCTAAGAGTGAGCTTAATGGAGCTTTTACAGTGGGTTGTGTTAAGAGGAAGAAGCATTTCCTAGTGTGACAAAACTGCAAGGCACTGTCAGTCCAGAGGCTAAATAAAAACCCATGTAGAATGAAATAGTAGAGGTAGGGTGAAATCCTGTGTAAAAAATAAATAAAAATCATGCAGTTGAGGACAAGTAACAGAAACATGATCTGGAATTTGGGAGTGCTGTGTGAATGAAATAGAGGGCCTTCCACTTGGACAAGCAGAAAACCTGCTATGGAAGCAGATAGTAAGTCTTAATTAGTGTAAAGAAAGCATAGGGTGTTGTTTTGTTCTCTACAAAACATCCTCTACACCTCTGCTGGTGTGAAAAATACCACTGATGTAAAAAAAGCAGAGTAATAAATGAGTGTAAATTCACTGAAAAGTAGATTTCTAAGCATAAAAAATAAATATATCTTAATCACTTTTAAGATAGTGTGGTTACATTCATAAAAGTGGTTATATCATATGAGGCACGGTTTAGAAAAAAAAAACACAAAACTGAGTATGCAAAAAGTCCCTTCCTGTCTGTCCAAAAACAATGCTGAAAATTACTGACTTGGAAGAAGTAACACAAGGGCTAAGAAAAATTTTCCACATACTCCAAATCCAGTACAACAGTAAATTGACTATGGCTTATCAAGATGAGTAAAAACTCTCATATTTAATGTAAAGAATAAAAACATTGAAGCCTAGGTTAGATTCTCAAGAATCTAGGCAAAGCATGATTCATGCTGGTTCTAACAATGTAACTTGTAGAATAGTTTAGTACTAATGTACACAGGTAAGAAAATACTTGTCTACATTCTCAAGAATCGTGCTTATAACTCTTATAACTCATCTTTGTATCTGCTTTTGTCTAGTGAATTGCCTCACTTTTAGATGCCAAAATGAAGATGAGGACAGAGAAAGAATAAGAGAGATCAGGAAGAAGGCTTTTCATTTTCTAAAATAAGGTCTTTTTAGGGAGTTCAAAAACATTAGTTTTGACAATATTTGCAAAAACTGTGTTATGTTTCCTGAGGAATTTTTCTCTGAAAGAAAAACTTGTGCTCAACAATAATTATCTAATCTAAACATGAATGGGCAGTAAATCTAATATACCAGCATAGAGTAAATCTTGAAAAATAACAAAATGTTGAGGACTAAAAGCCAACATCAAAAGTCTGTGGCTCAAAAGGTAGAGAAACAATAGTGAACAGTGAATAAAATAGAAAATGTTATCTAAAGTAGTTTTTGAATTAGATGTGATAAGAGCATGTATGTAATTAGTGCTCAGTTGACAGCTTGTAATACCCCCAATAAGGTCTCTTCTCTGATCGTTTATGTGTACGAAACTGTGTAAATAATGAAAGAGAGCAAATCCTGTTGAGTTCTCACAGAAATATGATAAGCAATAAGGAAATACTTTATCCTTTGTTCTTTAAAAAACAAACCTGTGATGCAGAGGAAGACTCTGGAATGAGTGACAACGGACATAATAAAAGAAAATTTTGGAATTCCTGTGAAGGTTGTTATTTGCCAGTGAGACTGCAGTGAGAAAGACGATGAAGGCTATGCTCTTGCATTGATTTTCTTATCAATTTACATTATTTCTAATTTTTTGGGGGATTTGTTTTGTTTATTTGTTTGTTCTTTACATGTTACATTGCCAGGAGCAGCACAAATTCAAGCTCTAGAGGGAGTGGAAGTCATTGCAAAACTGAAGGCCAAGAAGATGCTGTAAAAACAAAAGCCTCAGAAGAGTCAGGACCTGAAGATGAAGAAACAAGTAAGATACATCATTACTTCTGTAATGGTAAGGTAAAAATTCTGCTCTCATATGATCATGACTACCACTGAACACAATGGGAGTCTCATACACATGCATGTGAAGGCAGAATATAGCCATAACAGAACATGGTTTGGTTTGGTTTTCCTTTCTTTTTGGAAAGAAAAAGGTACCGACCTGAGATAGATGCAAATAAACATAACCAAAATAGCTTTTCTGGTTCTTAGTTCTAAAACCCTCATTCTTTTTTCTTAAGGGCATTTTGGCCCTAATTTTTATTGAAAAATAGTAGCGCTTCTGTTTGCAGTTATGATGAGTGCTAAGTATTTTGTTACATTTCTTTCAAGCTTTCACTGTATTTTGTTATGTGAGGATGTCTTGCAGCAATTCATTGCTAAAAGGGCAGTCAAGTCAAATTACTGGTTCTAGTGAATTGTGGGTTGTTGTTTTTTAATCTCTTTTAATGGAGGGATAACTTAATTTCTGTGTTCAGGAATAATAGCTTTCAGTAAGTGATCTTTTTGTTTCAAGACTATTAGTGCTATTTTTGCAGCTAAATTTTCATCTGTAGGATATAAGTTCATTAAGGAACAAGATACACTTTTTTCTTTGTTAATGTATTGACCTGAGCAACTAGATAGTTTTTTATATACTGATTTTTATGTGATTAGTATCCAAAAATTCAGTAAAGTGAGATGTAGAATTTGGAGGGTATCGTTCTGATTGTTTTGATTGCTTTGATTGGTTTGATCTAGGACTGCTAGTCCCATGTAGATTATTTTACACTGTAGATGCTTATATATGTGAAATCATGTGATTAATATTAAGTTGTTATTCAGGAGTTCCTGATGAATCTCACAAGGAAGACACAAGTAATGAAGAACTGAAAACTACAGATGAAACTATAGAGACAACAGAAGCAAGTATGTGTCTGTACTCTTTTCAGTATTGTTATATGAAGAAGTAGGGAATGGAAAACTAAATTTCTAATATAAACTCAATATGTATAATTTAATTCCTATGACAATTTATAGTACCTTCTAAAATAAGCAATAATAATTGATGTAGTGGATTATTTTCACCAATATTTTCTATTAGCTGTATCAGATCAACCTGTTATTGAGCATCCTGGAATCCAACCAGAAGAAAATAGCCCCAGTGTTGACACTGGCTCCAGAAATATAGAAGAAGAAACCTCCTGTGAAAAAAGCGCACAACAAGATGTTTCAAGTCAGCAAAGTACTGAATCCACTGCCAACTTGCTTGCTGCAAATGATGAACCTCAGTCACACCCAGAATCCTCAGGGCTTGCAACTCCAGAAGAGTCCTCTACCAGGACCTCAGCTCTTCAAGAAACGGATGATAGTGATGATGATCCTGTTCTGATCCCAGGGGCAAGATATCGAGGAGGACCAGGTCACAGGTTAGAGGAGTATTTGTCTCTGTTACTGCTTGGCAAATTGCCTTTTTTTTTTATTATTTTTTTTAGTAGGAGTACTAGAGGCCAGTGCTTTATTTACTTAATTAAATTGTTCTTTGGACAGCTAGACAAGCGTAATGACTTGAGTCTTATTTTGCCTATATATAAGATATGTATAGCTCTATTTTCCCTCTTAGCCAGGCAAGCTCCCATGGACCTAATACCTGCTTTTGCTTATTTTGTGCCTACTGAGTACCCCAAGGATAAACATTTGCAGTTCGTTTTTGATTATTCTCACTTGAGTCATAATTATCAAAAGCTCATAAAATTTCATATAGGGCACAGGGGCCTAAATTTTTTCTTTGAATTGTATTTTGAATATTCTGTCCTTGACAAAGCAAGAGCTATTCTCTGTTTTTATTCATTAATTTTTTTCTGCAGTACATACATTAAGACTTACGTAATCAATCATTCTTTTTATTATCTGATGGAGAAACTCTGTAATCCTTTTTCTCAGTTATTCAATATTTATTCAATATCTATGTATAGCAGTCCAAAAAAAAAAAAAAAAAAAGGTACTTTACTAAAGATTGTCATCACTAAGAAAAGGTGCATTTGGTACACTTCATATATTTTTTTCTGTGTAAAATGTGGACATATGTTCATGATTGTTTGATCATTCAGTAAACTTAGCCTCCAGTTCAGTATTGCTCTTTTTAATACCTTTGTTCACTAAATTCAGTTCTTGGACTTTTAAGAAGTTATAGTAATTATTTAAGCAACCTCATTATTGCTGGAGTTAAGAAAATATCTTTCACATATTTCAGATGTTTATGTAACCCATTGTCAGGTGCCTTAGCTTTACTCCTGTCCTCTTCAAAGTTCTCTTGCTATTAATTTCTTATGCTAGCAATGTAAATTCGTTACTGGAAGCATTACAATATGTATTCATTAGGCAAACAGAAGAAATTTAATAATTGAATATAGAAGAAGTTTTGAATAATTTGTGGTTAAAAAAAAACCAATTATAAGCCACCACATTGTTAGTAGTGACAAAAAGGCTGGTAGTTTCTTATTACACAGCATAAATAATTCTGCTCACTAAATGATGTTTTTTATGAAAAAGTTGTCTTGTACAGGTTCTGTCTGAATCCATTAATTGTCCATGCAGTAGTAAGTAGACTTTAATTGCAGGTATATAGCTAATGGCTGAAATAGTTTCTACTGCAAAGCCAATGTTCATTGTGTGGCTGAAGCAGTCAAAGAGCAAGCTGTGAAAAGCTCTGCAATTTTAATCCCATTTCTGCTTTCAAGTAGGATTCTTAGCTACTCTTCATGCACTTTGTTATCTCTATTATGTAGTAATTTTTGGAGTAATGTAACAAGAATGACAGTTCCTAGTATCATATAGCCTCGCCCACTAGCTTCCCACTAGCGTGGAAATCTTAAATGAAGTTGCACTTTTGTCTGGCACTGTTTTTTTCTTCCTTTGCATGTAGTAAGATTTCTTCCTGTAGCAGTTTAAATTTTTCATATAGGAAAAATCATTCAACTATATTAATAATGCAGTTAAAATTCTTTATGCAGCCCCCTCCTTCCTTATTCTTCCCCCAAATAAAATCTGAAAAAAGCTTCTGTTTAGTTAATACTGGTTTAGGATTGCTTCCATGCTTTCATTACTCAGGTTTAATGCCTGACCACCTCATTTTGTCGTTGTCTTTGTTTGTGCAAGCAGTGAAGTTTAATTTCAAATGACTCAGATATATGTTTACTTTTTTTTCCTCCTATTCTTCTGGTCTCAGGCATTTCTAAATGTCCACTGATCTACTGAAGAAGAGTGAGTGTGTGCCCAAATGAATTTGGACTTGCAGACAGAAAAAGTAGGCACTGGTGGTCTTAAAGGCTTGCTATAAGCCATCTTAGTATTTGTATCTCTCATGAAAAGGAGTGAAAGGAACTGGAAGTCCTCTCTGCTATTAAGACAGATGTTACAGCCTATAATCTTTTTCAGAAACTGACCAAATTTACATAAAATCCCCCCAGCACTTTAACACATGGGAAGTTGCTTCTAAACATTCCTATAGTCATTTTGGTTTGTGCTAACACAGTATTTTGATCGAAATAATATTTTTTTCATGCCCAATGCTTATCATTTCAATGCTGTTCACCTTCTTCATTATCAGCTTTTATTTTGCTAGTGTGCTGAGATTTTCTGTACTCTTAGCAGTAAAAACTTGTAGTGTTCTTCCACCATCCTACCGGTTCCTACCTTTGCTCTTCCTAGTTATACTTTCTTGAAGCTGGAGACCAGACAGTCCAACACTGTGCTGTTTGGACTTTGCTAGGAATATTAACATGATTGCTCATTGTCTAGAGAAAATTCTCAGAAGCATCAAAGGGTTGTAGTTGCATCCTTCCCCTCTCTCACCTATGGCCGTCTCATAGTGGTGGCTTTTGCTGAGACCTAACGTCAGTCAAATTACTGAACTCTTTCCTACTTCCTCATTTCCAGCTAATGTGTTCCCATCTTTTACCAGAAGGAAGCATGGAAGTACATAACCATCAATTTTATACTACTGAATTTCTTCCCAGCTCTTTTTCTCAAGGTCCTACAGTCCCCTCTGTATTCATAAAATTAACAAACTTTATGTCTTTAATGCACAGCATGAGTACATTCCTACATTTTGCTCAAAGATCATTAGCAATATAATAAATAAAATTGCCTGTAAGACTGGTGCTTAACTCTACCAGAATGTTTTTTCTAGGCTTACATTTTATCTTTTCTCACTTAGTAAATTGTTACCTAACACTTAGTTTACTAAATCTCATTTTCCCAGGTTTACTTAATAATTGAGTTTCCCATGTGTCATCTCTGAGATAATTAATTGCATTAATACAGAAGTAATATAGTAGATTTCACCTGTCTAGAATATGTAGGAGGAGTTGTTTGTGGCTTTTTTTTCTTTCCAGAGAAGGTTATAAAATTAGAGTGCAATAATCTACTTTTTTATGAGCCTATTTTATAAAGTGGCAAAAAATAATCTATAGGACAAAATAATGGGCTGTAGCCTTCTGAAACAATGCTAAAAGTTGTTCAACTAATAAGCCTTTTCCAGTATATAACATCAGTATTTTTCTTATCTGCAGCAAATCTTAGGGCTTTTTTTTTTTTTTTTTAATACCTATTAAATACATATTGCTTATGTAAAGGAGAAAGTCGATGGTTGGGGAATTGAAAATAAAGAAAACTGTCTTAGAGTCAGCTTTTTACTGTAAAGTGCAACTTCTTCCACTGAGAAAGGGAGGATATACTTCTGAGTCTCTGAAATCATGATCTTAAACTTCTTAAGGAAAAGAAGTGGCCAAAACCCCCCTTTGATATCTGTTTTGTTAGTACTTGCACTTAAATAGATGAAATTGCTGCTGCAACTTTGCTGGGTTTGTACAGTTTTTAGTAAGATATATGTAGATTTCAAATTTGTGAATAGATATTTTTGTCCACTTTGTTTACAGAACCATCATTATTTTAATTATGTTTAGGCAGAAATCAGAATTTTAATGTGTTCAAACCAAGAACTGGGTCTTTATATTTCACTTATATGATCTAAGTATTGATACAAGGGACATAAACTCTTATTGTAGATGCTTAAAATTCTCAAAACATAATGAGTGTAGATAGTTTCTCTCTAACCTGAAACTGAACTGTCAGGAAAGACTGTTCAACAACTACACTAATAATTGGAAAGGGGCCTAGAGGGCCTAGCAGCCCTACATTAATAATTTGGAAAGGGCCCTAAAAGGGCCTAGCAGCAAAGTAAGTAGAAATATCACAGTCCTTTGTGGGTTGACAAATTGAGTAAGTCAACTGACTGTTGACTACAAATCATCTAGGAATAGTTTTGCTTTGAAAGAAATAATTGGGAATGTGCCATCTCTCTTTTTTCTGTAGCGTTTCTGCAACCCCTGAGCATTGCTAATAGGGATGATGAAGACCAGTGACAGAAAGAAGCTAAATAGTTACTTACATTTTTATATTGATAATGGGCTAGTCAATACATGCTCTTTTTAACATAATTGTAGAAGGAACTGCCTAGAGTATACTTCAATTGAAAAAAAAAAAAAAAGCCCATTTTGCACTGCAGAGCATTTAGCTAGATACTCAATAGAGAAAATAACCTCTTGGGGGTTTTAGGTAAACCACAGGGAATGATCCCTTCTCTTACAAACATGAGGAGATAAGCAGGTTTTTAAGTCTTGAAGTGTGCCCATAGAATATCTTCTTTAAATCTTACTAAGTTCAGTAAATTTAGTTGGAACAGATAGATAACATGGTTTACCTTAACACTGTACATTGTAACCTGTGTGAAGCAGGGCTGGGAGGCAATCTAAGCAAGATATGTGTGCTTCATGTAGAAAGAGTGCAGCTTTTAACTGACTGAACTGATTTTTCCCCTTAGTCGAAATAACTGTTTCAGGGCTGTTTTCCTACTTAAATGACTGACTTAATTTTATCTGGACTTTGACAGAAGCTGATATATGAGCAGAGGCTAAGCCTGGAAAATTTTAAACTAGTAGGTTAAAATTTAAAACAAATGCAAATGTAAAATGGAAATGATTTTGCAGCTGCTTCCGTTTCTGCTATAATCTATGAAGAATTACTGCATTTTATAAAATCAACTTTGTGTACTAATATGTAATCTGTATACTATTTTTGCTGATATCAAAATAGCCTCATATACTAACACATCAAGGAGAACAAATCTCGGAAGAAGTAGAACTCATTTTGTAATAGATGCTAACCTTTAAAAACATGATATCCAGCAATTTTGAATGACTTCAGTTGTTGTTCCCTTTACTAGATATAATATCAGAGGAACAGCGATAGGTGATAGAATAATGAGGTAATTCATTATTTTCTTCCTCCCCTCTTCTTTTTTATTTCTGTATAATGGATTTATCAGGTTCATGTTTTTCATGTCTAACTGGCATTTTAAGAATTACTATACTTTAAATGCTATGAATTACAGAACATATTGCTTGAGTTATATTTAGCTGCATGTATTGCATGGAAATTGATAAGAAATGGCAATATAAACAATTAACAATGTATTAACCTTTTTATTGTGTGTCACATAAATTAATGGAATTTGAAAAATGTGTAGTTTGTGAAAAGCAAATACCTTTTTTTTTTTTTTTTTTATTCAGCAGCTGAGGAACGTGTCATATTTGCATGTGCCACTGCTGATCTGCTCTGTCTCACAGTGCAGAACATCCAGTTCTGGAAAAGATATCAGAATAAACATCTCAAAGACCATTCATATTTTTTTTCTTTTGCTTGAACAAAATGTAATTATCAAAGTTATATTTGATAATACATGTTTAGCAAAAGAAGCTTTAAATCTTACAGAATATTTCTGCTAATGAAGTTAAGTGAAATAGTCACTTGATCTCATATTCCTCACTGAAATACTTGAGTGAATTAGTTGTAAGAACATATAAAGTAATTTGGGCAACTGTGCTTGGCTGTGTGAGATAAGAGGGAGAAACAATCTACAGTGATTTAATGTCAAAGGTTATAGATAAGGGAAACGGGAAAACAAATGGGTAAAAATAATTCTAATGATGAAAAACAACATATTGCTTTTTTGTGGCCAGAAAGGAAAAGGCATAGGATGTGGTGTTATAGAAAACGTAACTTGAATCCTGCATTTTAAATGCTTTGAGGAAAATACCACAGGCACACTTCATTGTTTTGCATTCCAAACTTAGCTGGAATTGAAGAGTTTCCTCCTAGCATCTAACCTAAATCTCCCATCTTTTTGTTTAAAAACATTCCCCCTTGTCCTATCACTGTCTGCCTGTGTAAAAAGTCGCTGTGTTACAACACATGCTTGGAATTTCTTGGGCAGGAACATGATAGCTGGCAGGTGGATTACTCTCTGCAGTCAATGAAGAAATGACCATAAGGCATCAGAGAAGCAGCTTTTAAGTTAATGGTAATGTGTCCTGGGTCCCCTGCAGTTGCGTTGGATAGGAAAAATAGTTGAAATGAGAAGATGGCAACAAGGAAAAAAGACTAACTTCAAAGAGCAGAAGAGAAGGGAGCAGGGTTCCTGGTACTTAGCAGGAAGAGATGATGTTTGGCTCTGTGTGTAAGTTAATTTAGAAACTTTAGAAGACACATACCCTTAGTATTGGATGAATCAATATTGTTTTAGCTGAGTAATCAGAGCTGAGACAAGAGGGGTGCAAAAAGGAAGCAACTACACATGAGCCCTACAACTAACTGCTGCAGCTTAAGAGACGATTAGTTTGGAATAATGGTGTTTGGAAGAAGAGGGTTATCAAGGGTACCAGATTAATTTTGTCTCAGCCACTGCATCAGGCCTCCACTGGGTCAGTTTGTAGCTGAATTGCTATAGATTGTATACAGATTCAGCTGATAGATAATTGTGATGTTCAGTTTTCCCTCTTCTGAAAAACGTATCATTAATTTTGACTGTCACTCTTCTAACTAATAGATAAGCATAGTTGTTTTAAAACAAGCAGGGCTAGTTAGCCAGAAATTGTTGAGTAACATACATGGGGAACTGAGGTCTGCAGCTCTCAAAAAATATATTTTTTAAGAGAAACCTTGTGTTTTTCTGTCAAGAAAAAATATTGTACTATAATAAACAAACTGGTTTAAAAGTCATTCTTTATTAGATGTCACAATTTGTGAACACACAGAAAATGTCCTATGTGACAAAGTTTTTTGACTTAGCTTGTATGTTTAAATCTTTTTCCATTTTTCTGGCTATTTAATTGAAAGAATATAATGGTTTCACTTTTGAATGCCTATTCCACTCATGTAGGGTTTAATTTAAATGCTCTTTTCATTATTAATGTTTATAACAACTGATTTCAAAGTCTTCAATCTGGCTGATTGTAAGGGACAAAGTTGTGCTCTAGTCCATGCCTATGTCCTTATTTTTAGAAATAATATCTTCTATCTTACCTCAAGGTACTGAGATGATGAAAGTACTGTATATTGTCTTGGGCTCAATCTCATCAAGACTGTACACGCCAACTTTATCGTAAGATAGGAAACGAGGTAGCACAAAATTTAGCAAAACATTATTTAGCTTTATGTCTTCAGAGGGAACAGTAGTACTGAATTATTCTAAAGTCAGAGAACTACCCAGAGTATGAGGGCATAACTAAACCAAAGTTCAGTTTCTTTGACATTACAAGACATATAACATTTTCTGTTCTGTGAAATTAATACCAATAATATTAATCTATATCCTACATTTCTCAGGCATCTTCATTATTTGATGCCTGAATATGAATAAATAATGTTTAGTTTCATCAGTTGATGGAGTTGCCTGAGGAATGCCAACACAATGTGCATAAATTTAATTATCTCATATTCAGATAATTAAATTTACTACAAAGAGTGTGGAGTTTGGAAACAGTAGGAAACAGAGGAAACAGTAGCTTGCCGTCAGGCTTAGCTCTGGCCAAACTTTGGAAGAGGAAGGGATTGCACAGCATGCTTCTGTATCTACTGATGATTCAAATGCTTAGGCTACTGCCTAAGTTCAAGTTGTCATGGACAGGAATTGCTTATCACAAATATAAGTGTAAATTAAAAAGCCATTAAAACAAATGCCATCTTTTTTTTTTTTCCTTCACATTTCTTAAAAGCGTACAGAAAATCTGTAGTTATGGAGAAGCAAAACCTTCTCAAACAAAAACAAAACAAAAAAAAGAGGTTCTTAGTTGTGAAATAGCATTAGATTAGGCTCACATATACCTTTACTGCAGAAGACTTGCTTCTGCCAGGCTGCTGCTTTTAGCAGTGTGTTACTAAAATGCCTGATAACAGTATCACAGTTATAGTCACATGTGCTTGGCTACATTCTCACTGTGGAAGGTAGTCATTGACTTTAAAAGAGAACTAAGTATCATCCCATTCATGCCATTCACAAATAACAGCCAAAATTATATATATATATATTTTTAACTTAGAACTGAATCTAGTTGAAAGACAGTGTTTTTATCAAAAGTTGCTTTTGTGCTTCTGCTTTTATTTAAAAATGCATGATTCTGAGTGCTGAATATCCTTGACGGTTTTTTTTGTAATGTGCGCATTAGACAAATTTAGACGGAGACATTAACTTTTATAGAGATGCTGTAACCAAAAACTATATAAGAAACTACTCAGGAATACTGGTTAGATACTTCTGACAACATCTTCTAATCCCAAGACCTTTTTAGCTGCTATCTAGCAAGTAACCCTTCTAAAAGAGCTAGACAAGTTCACTGCTTTGTCAAACCTAATGATGTTTAACTTTTCAACGTTTCCACTACACGTGTTTTTGATAATTAATGTGGATAAATACACACCATCCCAAAATCCAAATGGGAATACTAGTAAGCAGTAGCTGCAAGGCTAGCAGGCATTGCCTTGAAACCAAAAGGGTCTCACTGTGCTAAATAGCTGTGTGCTGTTTCCAAAGCCATGATCATTTATGTGGCTGGTAACAGAATAATTATTAAATGATTATTGCTTTTACTTTCTCACAGAAACAATATCTTTTTTTTCCCAAACAAAACCAAATGCATATGAATAATTAATTAAAATTTTTGCAAGTATTTTATATATGTAGTCTATCATATATATGCCACCCATCATTTTCCTTCACATGGAAGTAAACCAGTAAGGAAGATAATTTGATGATCTTTAAAGCATAATAGATGTAGAACATGAGGTTTTTTTTATTTTCTTTCCTCTTCAGTGTATAAGGACTTTGAAGATCTCTGTTCTTAAACCTGCTGGAAATTACAGTTGAGACTTCATATATTGTAAGGACTAAATAACAAACTCAGTGTATTTATTTAGCGTAGTATAGGAAGGAGGAACCAGAAAATTGCCTAGATATGAAATTGCTGGGGGAGTGGGTATAGGAAAGTCTCATGATGTTAATAAAAGTAGTCCTTTTTCTGGGATTGTTTGCAAGACAAATTTTCAGGAAATGTATTAGCCCACTGTTAAGTGGATTTATTGGCTATCATTTACAAATCTCTTCTAATTTCTGTAAAAAAAAAAAAAAAAAAAAAAAAAAAAAGGATTAAAATATATTTTAAAAGTTCAGCTGTATTAGAAGACCTGTCTTAGTATGACAGTTTTTTATAAATATATCTATATATTCTGTATTAATAACTCATTGCTTGCATTCATTTTCCATCTTTGTTTAGCTTATAGGACAATACTTGTTTTATCTTCTTTTTGTCCAAATTTCTCCTATGACAATGAAACAAAAATCTGTACAGATCACTGGTAGAGGGAATTGAGAGAGAGAACTAGTGGTGTTTTGTTTTTTTTTTTTTTTGGTTGGTTGTTTTTTTGTCTGGGAAGGAAGATTCTCATGTTGCAAGAGTCTCCAGAATCAGCAATTAAAATACTACTGTATTGCTTAAGGACTACTTCAGGTTACTAGCCTTCTCATAGCAGTGTACTGGGGTTACAAATATATTCAATTCTGGCTCAGATTAGTTTTTGGGATTCTATAAATTCCTGTTATGGCTTGATCACTTGCTTTCTGCTAAAATGAGTACCTGCTTCTTCTGGGAATGACGTTCCCCTTGGTCTGTGTTCAAGATCTCAAACCTAATAGGAACCCTGACACAGAACAAAAGAAGAAAAAGAGCTGGATACAGGTGGTGGGTCGTGGCAGTTTGTCTATAACTGGAAGTTTGAGAATCTGAAAACTTAGAGCTTAACATAAAAAACACAGCACCAAGAGTCTTTTCACAGATTAATCAAAAAGTAGTTTCCTGGAACTAAACAGTCACAAAACAGAATATAATATTTAGCTATTTTTTTTCTATTATTCTAGGAAGTCTTCTGCTGTAGGGCCAGTGCTAATATGCAGATAATTTCTACTATAAATGATTTCAAGTCATTTCTGTCTGTAGCGGGAACTTTTTAAAGCTGTCTAAACCTTGAACCTTGTCATAAGGAAATAGCAAAGAGAAATGCATTTCATGAAATTTGGAAAAAACAACAACAACAAAACACTAGAAGACACACTAGATCCTTCAACTTTTTTAAATTGAAAAAAATTGTTTTGGCATAGGTTTATCACTTCAGAATTTTTGTACCTTATTATGTTTGGAGTATACCCCTAGTACTGAAGAATAAAACAGCACATTAATTTTGCCAGCATCTGAAGTTTGTACTTGAGAGAGGCAATAAAATGTTGCATCACTTGACAGTCCACTGTCTTGCATGCTTATTCTTGCTCTAAGCCAGGATGGAAAAATTTAAAGTCTGTAATTTTACATTTGGGATAATGTTGATGTTTGTACCAAACTTATGAAGAGTGTGTTTGAGTGCCTGTTATTTGATAGCCCTGTTCTGAAAGCTCATTTTAGCATTTGGAGGTGGCCTTTCAGTAGTGTTCTCTTTGTGTGCTATTTGTAGACGATCTGCTGTTGCCCGCATTCAGGAGCTCTTCAGAAGAAGGAAAGAAAGAAAAGAAATGGAAGAACTGGAGACTTTGAATATTAGACGTCCTTTAATAAAGATGGTTTATAAAGGTCATCGGAACTCCCGGACAATGGTACAAACTCTTTGTTTGCTTTTGGAACTGTAGATTTTTTTTGTGATTTTTTGTAGATTTTGTATGGCGTGAATTAGTATGCCTGACAAAACAGACATTGTCAGCACTTCTACTTGTATATTCAGTTGGAAGCCATATAATTTTCTCTAAATGAAAATTAAAATTAGCATGACTTATTTATCACCATGTTAGGCATGTAAGTTTTTGGTAGTTTGACTATCTCCGTTACTTCCTTTTAAATCTTGGATATTTCTCTTAACTTCTTTTTAATTTTGTCTGTCAGCTTAAGTGGTATAAAATGTGACTACCTTAAAAATTATTATTGAATCCTCACTTTTCCTTCCAAGCTCTTCAAATTCTTATTTAATCATTACTTTCTATTTAAAGAGCTTCAAATATACTTCAGTAGTAATTCTGAAGAGCTTTGACATATTTAAATTTTAAAAAGGCAGATAATGTTAGTTACCATTTTTTAATATCTGTACTAGGTACCCTGTCTTTTTCATATAAAATGCTATATTTTAAGAAAAATACAGTTACTGTTTGTAAAGCAGTAGTGCATGGAAAAACTTTTTTCCTTCATATTTCTTTTTGTCTTTTACAGTACTTTGAAGATGGCAAGTTCTCAATACTAGGTGGTGTTTTGTAGAAGTAGGGGGTGTATGATTTTGCAGCTGATCTGAGAGTAGTTCCTCTTCCTCCAAAACCAGTTTTCTAGAGTTTATATGAATGGTTTTAATTACACTTGGGAAAATGATTCAGTAAAAGCATGTTTCAATATGCATAAGTGCTTAGAATAAAATTGATTAATGACAAGATTTTGCACTGATTTCACAAATTAATAGTAAATACTCAAAACAAACATTAGTTTAAAAGTCATAGCATTAAACACTTAGCTTTAATATCTCCTATCTACTAAGATTGCCTCAGTGTTCTCAATTCAGTCTCCATCTGTGTATGTGTTGTTATTATGGATTATTTCATGCGTTTTGTTGTTTATTTTCTTCAGGATTTGATTTTGTGTTTCAGCTTTTGTTTTCCGTGAGCACCTCTGACAAGAAATGTATGCAATGGAAGAGGGTGTAATTTCCCACGTAGGTTTCTATGGTGGCAAAATTCATTTGAATCTTTTTTTCATTTTTATTTTTTGATGAACACCCTCCTTCCTGCAAGAAGATAGATGATTTTCATTTGAAATTTATGAAGGAGACAGGTTAGAGAGGTCTTGTGTCCTATACACCTGAGCTATTCAGGGATGAAATTGTCTTGTCAATTACATGAACATCAGTTATTTTAATACATAGTAAAAATATATTAATATCATGTTATATTAATAATTCTGGTACTTCCTTACTTCTAAAAGTTTAATTTGGCAATCTTACAAAAAAAAAAAAAAAAAGCATATTTTGAGGGTAATTCTTACATTTGTCAGAAAGTGAAAGATTTGACTTGCTGAGGTGATCAGTTCCGGGGCAGACGCGTTCTGCAGCGGAGCAGGGGATCATACAGGCAGGGCTAATTTTTCCGGCACCAAGCCCACTCGACGGAGCCTCCAGGACCCGGCAGCCCTCATGAGGGAGGTGAACGAGGCGAGGACGAGGCGGAGGCAGAGCCAGCAGCGCCCCCTCCCCGGCCCTTCAAAAGCTGCCCCTAGGGAGCGCGAGCGACCAGGAGCGCGGTAAACAGGGCGTGGCGCATCAGAAGGGCGTGGCGTGGCAGCGCGGCAGTTAACGGGACGGGCAGTTAACAGGACAGGGCATGGCTCGGCAGTTCGCGCAGGCAGGGCGAGCAGGAAGGGCGGGGCATTCCCCCCCCCCGGCCCATACGAACACCTCCTCTAACCCTCTAATGGCAGTCTACCTCTAGCTCAGCTGCAATGGTGTACAGCAGGCACAGTGCGCTCTCCAGGAAATCTGTACGCACCCAGACCAACTGCCTGCTCAAAACTGCGGCAGTTCAGGTCTCCGGGTGCAGGCAGTGCCTGAGCCTGTTGCTACCACCTGCGGGGGGCAAAGAGACTGTGTGCGTGAGGTGCGAGCAGGTGGACGACCTGGTCCGCCTGGTGGCAGAACTTAAGGAGGAGGTCGAGAGGTTGAGGGATATCAGAGAGTGTGAGCGGGAGATAGACTTGTGGAGCAACTCCTTGCAGGGCCTGAAGGACAGGCACTGGGGTGAGACACCCCAAACAGGGATGGACCCCCTGCCCTGTTGCTGTTGGGCAGAGGGAGGGGACCTAGGAGTTGAGGAGGAATGGAAACAGGTCCCTGCTCGACATCACAGCCAATGCCCCCCCTACTGGCCCCACGTTCCCAGATGCCCTTACGCAACAGGTTTGAGGCCCTGGAGCTTGAGAGACCGGTAGCTGAGGAAGAGGTAGAAAGTCTACCCAGGAGGATGCCTAGGGCGAGGAAGTCGACTCCACACCTCAGGACTGCCTCCACCAGGACAGAAAGAAGGGTGATGGTTGTGGGCAACTCCCTTCTCAGGGGAACAGAGGGCCCTATTTGTCGGCCTGACCCTACCCGTAGGGAAGTCTGCTGCCTCCCTGGGGCCAGGGTCAGGGACGTTGCCAGAAAGCTTCCCAACCTGGTTTGCCCCTCTGACTATTATCCTCTTAATAGTCCAGGCTGGCAGTGATGACATTGAAGAGAGAAGCCTGAAGACCATAGAACAGGACTTTAGGGGACTGGGATGGTTAGTGGATGGAGCAGGAGTACAGGTGGTGTTTTCGTCCATCCCTGCAGTGGCAGGGAGGGGTACAGAGAGGACACGGAAAGCCCACCTGTTAAACACGTGGCTCAGAGGCTGGTGCCAACACAGAAATTTTGTGGTTTTTTGACCACGGGGCGCTTTACTCGGCACCCAGCCTGATGGCTGCAGATGGGTCCCTATCTCTAAGGGGAAAACAGATCATAGGCCAGGAGCTGGTGGGGCTCATTGAGAGGGCTTTAAACTAGGTAAGAAGGGGGACGGGGCTGAAGCAAGGCTTGTTAGAGCTGTGCCAGGGGGAACAATGGCAAGGCTGGGAGAGAAGGCAATGGCCCAGCTGAAGTGCATCTACACTAATGCACGCAGCATGGGTAACAAACAGGAGGAGCTGGAAGCCATCATGCAGCAGGCAGGTTACGACTTGGTTGCTGTCATGGAAACATGGTGGGACCACTCTCATGACTGGAGTGCTGCAATGTCTGGCTATAGGCTCTTCAGAAGGGACAGGCAGCATGGAAGGGGTAGTGGTGTGGCTCTCTATATCAGAGAGAGTTTTGATGTCGTGGACCTTGAGGCTGGGAATGATAAGGTTGAGTCCTTATGGGTTAGGATCAGCGGGAAGGCCAACAAGGCAAGCATCCTGTTGTGGGTCTGTTATAGACCGCTGAACCAGGATGAGGAGACTGAGGAGGAGTTCTACAGGCAGTTGACAAAAGTTGTGAAATTGTCAGTGCTTGTTCTCGTGGGGGACTTCAACTTCCCAGATGTATCCTGGAAGCACAACACAGCCCAGAGAAAGCAGTCTAGGAGGTTTCTGGAGAGTGTGGAAGATAGCTTCCTGATGCAGCTGGTTAGTGAGCCTACCAGGGGAGGTATCCCGCTAGACCTTCTCTTCACAAGAGGAGTCCAGGAAGGCTGGGCGTTCTTCAAGAAGGAAATCTTAATGGCGCAGGAGCTGTTTGTCCCCACGTGCCCAAAGATGAGCCAGCAGGGAAGAAGACCGGCCTGGCTGAACAGAGAATTGTGGCTTGAGCTTAGGAGAAAAAAGAGGGTTTACAATCTTTGGAAAAGAGGGCGGGCCACGCGGGAGGACTATAAGAATGTTGCGGGGCAGTGCAGGGACAAAATTAGAAAGGCCAAAGCTCATCTGGAGCTCTATCTGGCAACTGCCGTCAAAGACAACAAAAAATGTTTTTACAAATACATTAATGCAAAACGGAGAATCTCCAGCCTTTACTGGAAGCAAGGGGGGATCTTAGTTACAAAAGATGAGGAGAAGGCAGAGGTGCTTAATGGCTTCTTTGCCGCAGTCTTTAGCGGCAAAACCAGTTGCTCTCTGGATACTGGTGGAAGGCGATGGGGAGCAGAATGTGGCCCTCGCTATCCATGAGGAAATGTTTGGCGACCTACTACGGCACTTGGATATACACAAGTTGATGGGGCCAGATGGGATCCACCCGAGGACACTAAGAGAACTGTTGGAGGAGCTGGCCAAGCCGCTTACCATCATTTATCAACAGTCCTGGCTATCGGGGGAGGTCCCAGTTGACTGGCGGCTTGCAAACATGACGCCCATGTACAAGAAGGGCCGGAGGGTAGACCCGGGGAACTATAGGCCTGTCAGTTTGACCTCAGTGCCAGGGAAACTCATGGAGCTAATGGAGCAGATTATCTTGAGTGTCATCACGCGGCACTTGCAGGGCAAGCAGGCGATCAGGCCCAGTCAGCATGGGTTTATGAAAGGCAGGTCCTCCTTGACAAACCTGATCTCCTTCTATGACAAAGTGACACGTTTGGTGGATGAGGGAAAGGCTGTGGATGTGGTCTACCTTAACTTCAGCAAGGCTTTTGACTCCATTTCCCACAGCATTCTCTTCAAGAAACTGTTTGCTCGTGGCTTGGGCTGGTGTACACTTTGCTGGGTTAGAAACTGGCTGGATAGCCAGGCCCAAAGAGTTGTTGTGAATGGAGTCAATTCCAGTTGGAGACCGGTCACTAGTGGTGTTTCCCAGGGCTCGGTACTGGGGCCGGTCCTCTTTAATATCTTCATCGATGATCTGGACGAGGGCATTGAGTGCGCCCTCAGTAAGTTTGCAGATGACACCAAGTTAGGTGCGTGTGTCGATCTGCTTGAGGGTAGGAAGGCTCTGCAGGTGATCTGGATAGGCTGCACCGATGGGCTGAGGCCAACTGCATGAAGTTCAACAAGGCCAAGTGCTGGGTCCTGCACCTGGGGCGCAATAACCCCAAGCAGAGCTACAGGTTGGGAGATGAGTGGTTGGAAAGCTGCCAGGCAGAGAAGCACCTGGGAGTACTGGTGGATAGTCGGCTGAATATGAGCCAGCAGTGTGCTCAGGTGGCCAAGAAGGCCAACAGCATCCTGGCTTGTATCAGGAACAGTGTGACCAGCAGGGCTAGGGAGGTGATCGTCCCCCTGTACTCGGCTCTGGTGAGGCCGCACCTCAAGTGCTGTGTTCAGTTTTGGGCCCCTTGCTACAAGAAGGACATCGAGGTGCCCGAGCGAGTCCAGAGAAGGGCGACGAAGCTGGTGAGGGGTCTTTCGAGGAGTGGCTGAGGGAGCTGGGTTTGTTCAGCCTGGAAGAAAGGAAGCTCAGGGGTGACGTTATTGCTCTCTACAGGTACATTAAAGGAGGCTGTAGTGAGGTGCAGATTGGTCTGTTCTCTCATGTGCCTGGAGACAGGACGAGGGGGAATGGGCTAAAGTTGCGCCAGGGGTGTTTTAGGTTGGATATTAAGAAGAACTTCTTTACTAAGAGGGTTGTGAGGCATTGGAATGGGCTGCCCAGGGAAGTGGTGGAGTCACCATCCCTGGAGGTCTTTAAAAGACGTTTAGATGTAGAGCTTAGTGATATGGTTTAGTGGAGGGCTGTTAGTGTTAGGTCAGAGGTTGGACTCGATGATCTTGAGGTCTCTTCCAACCTAGACAATTCTGTAATTCTGTGATTTTTGCAAAAAAAAAATTAAAAATAGTAGCGTTATGTTGATGTTTGCTTGCCCCATTTGCATGCCTGGAACTTCTTATGTCCAGCACACACATCCCTGCTACATATCCCCTTGAGTAATGTCACCAGGAGAGTGGATATTACCATTCTTCCATGAAACAGACCTTGAAGTACAATGGTGGTAGGGTGTGCAATGATGAGGAGGGGGATTTCTTCTTTCTTTTTTTCCCAAGAGGTAAAAACAATGTTCTTGTGAGCCCAGACTCTTTCTCTTGAAGAGATCCTTTCTCTTCAAAATTTGTCTTCTACCTTGTGCCTTCAGTTCTCCTTTTCTGTTGTCTCTTCCTTACTATTTTTCCCTCCTGTCCTAGTTGTATCTTCTTTCATATATTTGCCATTCTTCCTCTCAATCCACTCACCCCAAGTTCCCATTTAAAAATGTTAGTTTTAAAGAAGCTCTTTTATTAGTTACATACAAGTGCTCTATTAAATAAGCAGAAAGGTTATGTATGCATGCAGTAAAAATGTGTATATAAATTTGAAAACACAAAATATTTTAAATGTGAATCTGAAATCTGTTGATTTAGGTGACACTAAAATTAAATTCTGTAAATGTTAGAAATGTGAAATGAACAGTTGCCTAAGGGAATATAAAGAGAGCAGAAAGATGGCACAATTGAGAATTAAAATATTATTTATTTTTGGACATACTTAGGATGCACTTCTAATTGAAAAATAAAAATAGAACTATAAGAGAAAAATATTGGAAATGTGTCTTGCCCTACAGAATCCAGGAATGCTATTTGTCTGGCTTATTTTTAGTCTTAAAGAAGACTTGATTGCACTGACTCTATCACTAGTACATATTCTGTAGACAAAGGTCTAGCAAGATCCCAAGCCTGAAATTTGAAACTGGACATACTTATGCTGGAAACGCAGTACATATTTTTAACAGTGGTAATGGTTCAGCTTACTAATGTGTGTTTTTTTTTATCATGGCAATTTTTAAAGTAAGATAGTTGGGGCAAAGTGCAGAGCAAGACTGTGTGTCTGTCCTTTTTGCCTGTGCATTTTCTGAGAAGACTATGCAAAAAGAAAGGATGCAGGTACTACCCTCTTGAGAGCTTTATTGTGATGTGCTAGTTGGAAAATAATTCCATAGTAGAATACTGTGTAGATGGTCTTTTGCCCTTTCTCAAAGTCAAGTTTCTGTCCCTTACATATGAGATATTCTTAAATACCAAAAATTATGAAATTATTTTATGCTAAGCTTCAAACATTGAAAATCATCTGTGTGAACTTTGCTGTATAGGATACTTCTGTTTATGTAGGCACCTCTTCTGCTTAGCATGTGTCAATTTGAAAAAAATAATAAGAGGTACTTAATAACTTTTTAAAGTGTAATATTTTGTGTAGGTTTACATTTTTACTTCCCAACACTTCTCTCTCACCCAAACATTGGATTATTTTGAAGCTTTCATCTGATACCTTGTTTTGTGACTGAGCTTTGACTGTTCTTCCTCTGCCACCATTATTTGACTCTTCCTCCCTCTGCCATCCCATCTAACCTCCGACCCTGTGGATGATGTACAAGATAGAGAGTGAGAAAGATACTGCTGCCTAATGTTTTCTTACTTCAAATAGTCGAGCAGTGGTTACTTTACTGTTTAACTTTGAGTAAATACAGGAATGACTTCTGAAGGTGATTATAACATTTAGTGAAGGAAGTAACCCATTCTTGTTTGCTCAGACTAGTAGTTTGACGTCATTTGGGTTACAGATGTGAAGGCAAGAGAGGCCTTGGGATGGGAGGATTACTGTACATTTAACAACATAATTGTTGTTTCCTGAAAATTAGGCTAAGTTTCTTTTTTTGGCACAGAAATTAAACAAGTCACAGTCTTTTAGGCTGTAGTCATAAGACTATCATGAATGTAACAGGTGTGTAATAATGTGTTATATTTCAAGAAAATGGATATCTGATACTCCTGCCAGTTTCTTCTGGCCTGTGATTTCTCTGTTGTTTACATGATCATATGGACTGTAATACTACTCTGTTTTGTAGGACTGCTTCAGCTGTGTTAGTTCTCATGAGATTGCAGTTCTGTGAGACACTCAGGGAATCAGGATTTTCCCACTGATCAGTAAATCTATAGTAAAAAGTACTACTTGTGTAGTAAATACTAAATTATAAGTAAATATTATTTAAGAAATAAAATAATATTAGTCTAATAAAAATAACTATAAGAGTCAGTGCAATATAAATACAAATAATATAATTACTAGATGATACGTTATTCTTATAATCCCATGACAATACCATACTTTCAGGGAAGGGATGGGGACAAAGAGAAGAAAAAAGTTTAGATCTGGCTCCTCACTTGTCTCCCAGAACATTTTGCAAGTCAAATATAGGTCAAGTTAGTTACCTTGGAATTGACTATATATGCTATTTTCTTTAATCCTCAGAATCAAGGACAAGACAGTCTAGCCATTCTGAAGTCTCATAGCAGGAGGTGGTGACTTCATGACAAAAGCGTTCAGTGTTGTTACCAAATAATATCTGGAACAATGACACTGATGAGGCTATGAATGTTTCAGGAGTTTAAGACATAAATACCTGCTGAATTGTAACACTTGATGAAAGGAAAAGAGAATGGAAGATGTAGTAAATCCCTGTATAGTATTCTAACCTAACGACATGAGTGTGTTGTTCCCTAAGACTCCTTCCCCTTTTACTAAGAGGGTGTTTTGTTTCATGGGATGGAGAGAACAAGCAGATACCATAGGCTAATTGTGAGGGAAGAAGCTGAATGAGACAGGAAGCCTTTGCCATCTCTCTTGAGATGGTCCCTCTGCTCCAAAGGAAGCTGTCCATCATCTTCCCTTAACATTCAGATCTTCCTGAAGAAGCTGCCAGAAGAATAGAGCCCAATGCATCATTTCACTGATTGTGAAATTGTGCAACAAACTAAAAGTTTACAGTGAAAAGTAGCTGTCTTTCTGGAAGCCTTCTCTGGACCTCATATCCTTCTGTCATATGCTTCAGCCAGTGGCACATCCAGCCCACCTGTGTGCACTCACAAAAAAATGTGCACTCTTTAGTCACAGTGCTGTATTTGTGAATTTTCTCGTAGTTTTTCTGGTTTATGAAGAAAAAAACAAACAAAAAAAAAAAACTGGTGTTTTTTGCATCTTTCAAGTAAAATTATCATTGTCTTATTCTCAAAGGTGAATTTCCTCCTACAAATGTATAGTTCTCCAGTGAACATCAAAGAAATCTTCCTTGACTGTTTGACCTACA
Source organism: Aythya marila (assembly GCF_965140915.1). Lineage (NCBI taxonomy): Eukaryota > Metazoa > Chordata > Aves > Anseriformes > Anatidae > Aythya > Aythya marila. The sequence goes on from NC_139042.1 coordinate 110,972,950, forward strand.
GCCAGTTATTATCCAGGGTCAAACTAACTTGTTATCAATGAAGTTGCAGAGGAGTTGGCTGTAGGCTGAAAACAGAGATGATCCTTTTTTTTTTTTTTTTTTTTTGATGAATAAGTGATTTAATACTGAGTATAGTTTGTGTGATATTAGTCCAGTCACTGCAAAATAAAATTCCCTAAATTGGTCCAAGATAGAATGACCTTCAGTATGAACTGTAGGTCCTCAGAGAACATGCCACCTGTAAAGTTAGTAAAGCATCGTCTATGTTTAAAATTTTAAAAAATAAATATATATATGTAATAAAATCAATTTGGCCCTTATTACAAGTATTCTTCACTGGTAGCATGAGAAAACTACAGATATGTCAAATGTTAGCCATATCACTTCAGACATTTCACAAAGGTGCTTGGATATCCTAACAAAACTAAGATAGGAGCAACCATATATAGCGGAATGTGTCATCACTGTGTCAAAGCAAACAAAAACAATAATAAATCAATTTTAAAAATCAATTTAAAAAAAGTATAAACTAGTTGCACTTGCAGGGAGGCATGCTTCTACTTTCATCTACTTAAGTACTGCTGTAATAGCTTAGGACTCACTTCTACTTGAATGCCTTCCTCTTCCAAGGCTTCTAACTTTAATTTTGGACTTGAACCAGAAAGTCTTAGTTCTTATCTGATAGATTATAGAGAAAAATAAACTAAAATATTTGATTCCATGACCCCTTTTTATCTGTCAGTTAATTCTCAGCCCCCAGTTTTCATAAGCTTCTGTCTCCTCTTATTCTGTAAATGGAAAATCCCCACTAGTTATTAACCTGTCACTCACTTTAGTTTACTGAACTCTTCCCAAAAAGTGTTTCATGTACCCCTGTCTCCAGTACCCATCTCATCACTCTGGAAAGTAACATATCTGCTGTCATTATCTGTAGGACTTCAGGTACACTATAATTTTATTTTATCTTATTTATTTTATAATTTTATTTATCTTATTTCCAAATTACTGCGTCTGTCCCAGCTTCTCTCCATTTTTCTGTTAGCAGCCAATTTGCACTGAAGATCTATAACCTTCTGAATTTTCTTTTTTTGATTGTTTTTCTTTAAATGGTTCTTTCAGATTTCTTTAAGTGGTCTTTCTCCATTTGCAGAGCTCTTAATCCAGATGCAATGTTATTGTAGAAACGGGAGTATCCTCTTCAGTGTTTCCCAATGCTGGTGTTATAAAGTTTTATTTCTGTTTTTACTGCAGATAAAAGAAGCCAATTTTTGGGGATCTAATTTTGTCATGAGTGGTTCAGATTGTGGCCATATTTTCATATGGGATCGACATACTGCCGAACATCTCATGCTGCTGGAAGCTGATAATCATGTGGTGAACTGTCTTCAGCCTCATCCATTTGACCCGAGTAAGATAATCATTTTTCACAGGCTGTGTTCAGGTTATCTATAGTAAAAGTCCCAAAACTCAATCCTCAGTTCTGTGTAGATCAATATAGCATTGTAATGGTAGATTTTCATCAAACTCTTTTTTGTTCTTCCAATATAAATTAGATAATACTGCTTATGGTTTGGTCTTTTACTAATGACTTTTCAACCCTTGAAAGCCTCCTTACTCAATAACTTCTTGGAATGAAAATGTTACTGACATAGTATTTATAGAAAGTTAAGATGCAGTTAAAAGAATATCAATTTCTTGCTCCCTACTGTACATTAAATGTTTTCCATGACACAGTGAGGGAAATACAGGGTCACTGAGATGCCAGCAACACTGTGGGAATTAATACTTGAATCTGGACTCTACTTGCTCTGTTTGAAAATTGAGCAAACTCTGTCTCAGACTTGCTGTCTTTGTGAGATTAAAAGAAATAAAATTCATAGAAATTTTATCAGTTTGTACTTCAGGAGAAATATTTATAGAAAAGATGAACAGAAGTAGTTGAAGGAATCAGATGTCATCTGACATGTGGATGGACTATATGAATAATGCTACAGTTTCGGACAGTCAAAGAAAGCATTCATGTTGTTTCTTTTTTATTCATAGCCTACATGGTTCTAGAATAACAGTCAGCTGTAAACAAATGAAGTTATAATAATACTAGAAGAGGATAAGATTGTTAAACTTGTACAGTTTTCAAGTTACTGAGTTGTTTCTGTGGAAATCTTATCTCCATTGTGGTTTTGTGCAATGATCTAGAAAATGGAATTTTGTTTTGCCTTTTTTAGAATTGTTTATGAGGGTGTCCATTGCTTTTGTATATTTGAATGTCAAAGAAATTTACATGAAGGACATCAAAATTATTAAATATAAAAATATATTTGAAATTTTCTTGCTTCTGTTTTTGTAACTGGATTCAGAAGTCCTAAGGCTTTGTTACTAATGCATATAATTATCAGATCACTATCAAAAATATATTAGTAGCTGAGTTTGTTCTTACTTTCTGCTCCTATCTTATGGTGGTTTATTTTTTTGTTTAAGGGTCTCTTGAAGTTTGCATATATCTTCTTTCTCAGGTCCCATAGGGAGAATTATGTAGTTGTGTGTTCAGTATAGAACTGACTTTTGCAATTAAATGTTTCTAATAGTACAGCAAGTGAAGTTATTTTTCTTCAACTCCACTTAAGTGCAGAAAATACTGGTAAAGACATAACATTATTTAATTTAGAATTGTTAATGTTTCTTATTTCTAGTTCTGGCCTCTTCTGGTATTGACTATGATATAAAAATTTGGTCACCATTGGAAGAATCCAGGATTTTTAACCGAAAACTTGCAGATGAGGTAAGAACCTTCCCTCCTTTTCCACAGTAATGTTGCATCTTCCAGTTCTACAAAAGTCTTCATTGCAAATAATTGATATTAAATTAATGGTTATTTAATATTAAACAAATAAGCTACAAATAAAAAGCTGTCCTTTATGACAGCTAACTTTCCTATAATTAGCAGCACACAGAGGCACTTTGCATTTCATTAACTCCTAGAAATTATATGTACGAAAATACAGTAATAAATTATGTACGGAGAAAAGCTTGAAAAGGTATGAATGCTTGCATTAGGAAGAAAAACTGGCAGGAGTTAGAAATCAAGGCACTCGTTGTCTTTAAACAAACTAATGTTTGCACACATAAGTGTGTGCTAAAAGTAATTATCATATTGAGAATTTTGTCACTTGTTTCTTAGTAATTTTGAATTTTAGTAGCTTTTTCAATGAAAAATGTATGATGCAGTAAATTTGACAAAAGTATAGTTTGTGATTTTACATGGGTTTTGATTTGTTAGTTTGTTTAATTTGATCCTAGTATTGAAATATCTATGTAGAAAACAAGAGAACCTGATAGAAACAGAGTTTTTACCACATTCATTTTGGCTACAATAAGTATCCAAAATAGCTGAACTGACTTCTTCATAGCCATGGAAAGGCAAGAGAGGACAAAGAATTACGTTTGAGGAGTGTTAGTATAGATATAGAACCACATTTAAAATCAAAAGAGGACATGACCTTAGGGAGTAGGAAAAAGTGGCAACGATGGGAACAAATCTCTGGACACAGAAAAAGCCTCAGAAGGAGCTGAAAAGATGAACAGGCTGTCAAAAAGGTGTTACTGATGATGCACTGGAGAAATAGAAGGTGAAAGAGGAAAAAAGTCAGGGTGCTATCTTCTCACTTTGCTTCTTTTTGGGTGTGATCAGTTTTGCAAAGTGATTGATAAATAGGTGAAAATAACAGAAAAGAGGAGCTTTGTTTTGGCTGGGAACAGCACACATCTGCAAGAACATTTTCCTCAGAAGATGAACAGGCTTGAGACTGAGTCTCAAGAAAAAAAGAAATGCTTTACTTACCTGCCTTACAGCATATGGTCTTTGAGTATCAAGGTCCGAAAGTGTCTCCACCTAAAGAAATTTTTATGCTTTGTGATAACCAAAAAAACATGGTTTGAGGGACAAGTGAAGGTGTGGGATTAGAACTTAATGGCAAAGCGAGAGGGTTAGCAAGGAACTACCTTGAGGAAGGAAGGAGGCAAAAGAGCTTAAAGGTATTTGTTAGTGGACTTCTCTTCCTTGAAACTAAAGCAGTAAGAAGTGGCTATTTCAAGTAATTTAGAGGTAAGCTGTAGACTTGTTCAGAAAGAATTGTGGAGCTGAAGAATGTTCCTGAACTGAGGTAGAATAATTGCTTGTGTTCCTTGGATTTTCTCCAAAAGTTTCAAGCAGCATGAAGGTAGGAGTTTAGGATAACCTCATCTCTTTTCCTTCCCACATTCTTGGCCAGTGCGAGTGCTATGTCTTTGCTGCCTGCAACAGTTGCCATCTGGAACAGCACTTTCTCTCATCAGTTGTCCTTATTTCTTGCAAGGTCTAATTTACAGAAGTATTTCTCAGCTGCCTGTCTTAGTATCTACCATGGACACAGACAACAGAATGATGATCTTACTAGAATACTCTTTAGTTAGACAACTAGACAGTGAACTCTGCCTGCAGATAGTTTACTTTTCTTACCACATACAAATACTGTAATTTTGGGTTCTGTAAATACATAGAAACTAGAAACTTTGTATTGTCAAACTAATACTGATGCACTACAACTTTGTATTCATTTTTACGCTGTTTTTTTCTTCCTTCCCTGCTGCCAGGTTATAACACGTAATGAATTAATGCTGGAAGAAACCAGAAACACTATTACTGTTCCAGCTTCTTTTATGTTACGAATGTTGGCATCTTTGAATCATATAAGAGCAGGTGAGAGACTTCTTTAGAACTTGACCACCATGTTGATCTATGAAATAGCAGATGGACTGGGGAACCATCAAGATCTTCAGCTGTATGTGGCTACATTGGGGTTTGTGAGAAGTTTCAGTGGTTCTTCATGGGTCTCTTAAGAGAAGTACTTAGGAATAGCTTCTGTACTGTGAGACTTGCAGCATTTTGCAGCTGGTTGTTCTTTTTGTTTGTTTGATTGATTGATTGTTATATCTCAAAGAACAAGAAAAATGCACAATATATTTTAGATGTTCCCATACTATCCACCCTGCAATAGTTTGTTAGTAATGTGTTTATTAGTAATGTAGTACTAATTCTATGCTGAAAAATATTCAGTAAGAGAAGATCTCTAGGAGATGAGGGCTGTGATGGAAAAAGCGTTGGGGTGACTGGAATGAATCACATGAAACTGACACTCATTGTGGACTTGGGATTGCCTGGAAATGAAGGAGGGTGTGAAGATGCAGGACTGTGTAATGAGCAAACCTTTTGCTGCAGGTACTAGCATTCCTCGTCCACTAGGGTCTGAAACTGGTGATAGGAGGGGTTGCATGGGTAATAGTCACTGGAAACTCATGTTACTGGATGTTAGTGCTTAAGCTGACTGCGGTGGGTTGAAACTGAAGAGGTAGGACAACAGAGGCATGGTGCTGGGTAGGAAGCAGAGAGGGGAAGTCTTGGGAGGCTCGTATGACACAAGGCATAGAAACCTAGTAGATGAGGGTGACGATGGTGTTAAGTATTGAATGTGGGGAGTCCAGCAGTTGCTGAGCAGAATAGTGGGTTTGTACAGTGGGGCAGGAGGGAAGCTCTGCCTGGCAGCAGCTGCTGCTCCTCTTTCACCTCCCACTGATCTGTTAGGAGCAGATGGACAGGAAAGGAAGAGCAAAGTCACTGTATCCAGCCCAGTGGCGTGCCTCACCTGTGCTGTCAATGAATACATTAACTGGTGTTTTTCTTCATTTATTATGTTTTCTGTGTTCCTGCTGGGTGAACTTTTTCTTAACCGAACAGTGCATGTTTGAGTGATACATCTTGAGCCAGTCGTGTTCCCACATGCATTTCTGTATTTGCCTTTCTCTAAATGTTTACATCAAAAAGTACTGTTTTTTTTTTCTTTTTTTTTTCTCATGTATATGGTGACAAATAGCAGTTCCCCTTTTTTTCTGCAGTATACAGATTTTCTAATCACAGCTATTCTAGTTTTAGTTCCTCAGAAAATTATTCTCAATCTCTTGGATTCACTGTCTCTTTTTAATATCATGCTTGCATTCATCTTTCCTGTGCTGACAGCCAGTTAGCACCTACAAGGTTTCTCCTTTTGTACACAAAATTCACTTCTATGCCTGGAAGTCCTTTAGAGCTTTTGCTGTCACTGTTCTTTCTTGTTATAATATATCTACCTGATCTCTGCTGTCAGTCCAGTTTCAGATTCTTTCATGGTTCTGTTACTGTATAACCCATAGCCACTGTGCATTGTGTACTAGCCCAGAGGGCCACTAAATTGTAAAAATTGCCAATACCCCAAAACTTCAGAAGTTCTCTTTACTAAATCTTCTCTGTGCCTTACAGACCGATTGGAAGGTGACAGATCAGAAGGATCTGGTCAGGAGAACGAAAATGAAGATGAAGAGTAACTGGCAGTTGTGTGCAAGCACCTAGACGTTATGGAATTTGTATAAGACATTAATTATATTTTTCCTTACAGAGCTTTAGTGCAATTCTAAGGTATTGCTTTTGGATAACCTAACCTTTTGTTTTTGAATGACTGTGTGCATGACTTTGGGAGAGTGTGCAAGTAAAATAAGCAAAAATGTTTTTAAAATGTTTTGCCATGTATGAGGGGTGCTAGAAGATGCAAAGTGCAATATTTTCCTTAACCTGCAAATGTGGGAGCTTGGATCAATGTTTTCAAGTAACTTTCATTATAGTAAAAACGTTGGTTCAAATAAATTTCTATACCTGCTGTTTGCATGTTTGTTGCTTTCTAATTAAAAGATTTGGTTGTTTTAAGTAGTCCTGTGTTTTCTCTTTGTTCAACCATTGATTTATCACCTGGTATTTATATCCTCATTATCCCCATTGTAACTACACGTACATACACAAAACTGTCTCTCTGTGAGTCTTAGCATAGTGCCACTTCATACTCTCCATGCTTGAATCATTAGTGCTGGTGAAATAGTTCTGCTTCACCGATAGGTCTGAGCACACGTTCTTTGCAACAATGGCAGATTTACCTTAATGTCGATTGGATTTAGAACAGAGAAAATGTAGTATAGATTATCTAGAGAATGTGAATTGGAAAATTCCTCTGTTACTTCCTGGGAGTAGTTGTTTGGGATGCAAGGTAGTTCAGTCACAAAGGTAACAGACCATAACCATCCTCCATATGCTTTAGATGGCAATGGAGAAGAGGAAGTGAAGGAAGAAAAAAGAATGTGGAACAGAGCAGCTTTGCTTAATGGCTGTTGTTGCCAAGGATGCAGGTGCCAAGAGGCTCCATCGGGAGGAATTGGGGAATGCCAAGAAGGATTATAAATCAGATGGGTGAGGGCACCAAAGTGCGAGACTTTGCACCATGAGTCTTACAGTGTAGGCATGCTAAAAAGACTTGGAGAAAGGATATAAATTAAAGAAATAGAGGGAAATAGGAAAACTAAGAGTTGGAGTTGGAGAGAAAGAGATTTGTGAGGCAAAATAAACATGGAACCCAAGTGGTAGCAAATGGGTGACAGAAGAACAACATGAGGAGAGAGGAGAAAAGCAAGGAGATGGATAGGGATTTTTAACTTTTTTTGTATTTTTAAAGGAATTAAACTAGTTGAGAAGAAAAGTTGGTCCAGGGAATATAGGAAATCAGTGAGGAAGAGCAAAATATAAAAGCCTGAAAAGCAATCCAAAGTGAAATTAGGAAATTAAGAAATATTTGTGGGGGAGAAAATATTTTGGAGACAGAGGGTGCTGAGAAAACTGGATGTTACGGAACACTAGAGAGTTGTGGAAAATGGGAAACTTCACAGCCAGAGGAGGTGAGTGCAACAGAGAATGCAAATTTGGTAAGCATTTCGAGAGCATATCTACCCATGAGCAACACAGAGTGAGAGAAAACAAGGTAAGTTTTTTTGTTTGTTTTTTTGTTTCTTGTTTTTTTTAAGGCATGGAGTGAATGTAATCTCTGGTATGGGCATTTCTCTTTACTGGTGACAAAAGGAGAAAGATTGTCTAAGTGTCCTTGGTGTTGGAGAAAGGAACAAAACATGAGTTTCTCCTCACGATTTATCACTTTAGACAACCATTTTTAGACCAGCAAGAAAAGGAAGAATGCCCCCCCCCCCCCTTTTTTTAAATGGTAGTGGTGGAAACAAGTGGTCTAGAACTGTGCACATCTTACTGCTCATAGCACTGAGGAATATTTTTACTATCAAATATAAATTAGCCTTGAATTTCTATAACACTCCTGAATTTCTATAGCACTCCTTTCATTTGAATTGAAGAACTATACAGTAGGTGTATATATAGCACACCTGGTGCATATATTAGTGGGGTTGTCTGCTCTGGTCTGGCTGCTAGCTGTGAGAGGAACAGAGCTGTGTTTCTGTTCTGCGTGGCATCTGTTGTCGTGGCAGACCTCTTCCACAGCGAGGGGTCCGGAGCATTTCTGTGAGGAAAACACAACAGTGCGGTGTTTGGTGTAGTTGTTAGGCCTCCTGTAGGTGAGCCTTTGAAAATGATACTTGAGATGTATCTGCTTCCAAAATGATTGACTGTGGTGTTCCTACTGAAGCTCGAGGTTCTTCTTAGAAATTGTTAACTTTTGCCTTTTGAAAACAAGCTAATGCAAAAGTTGCAAACAGCAGACCTTGGCTTTGACTTCTAAAAACACTCCCCCTGCTGTGCTGCATTTTCTTCTTTCCTCACAGATTCAAATTTCTGTGGGGCTTTTTCAAATTTGGTGTCTTTCCTCATGGAGAATTTTTTGCATTCCTTTGTCCATTGCCTTGTAAAGATGTGAACTTAGGCACATGGTCTGAACTTTTGGGTAGACCTGTGCGGTGTTGAGAGTTGGACTTGATGATCCTTAAGGGTCCCTTCCAACTCAGGATATTCTATGATTCTATGATTCTATGTATTGTAAAAATCTGTCAGTTCTTTAACCCGTTAATTGTGTATAAAGAGTCAAACCATCTCTTTGAAATGTGTATGCATATTACACTTTTTTTTTTTTTTTTTTTTCTCAAGTAAATGTATGGAAATGACAGCTTTTGTCTTTACAAGAGAGGTTTTATAAATCATCACTTTGGATGTCTTTGTTTCTAAAAATAGTAAAGCTGCTTCTGCTGCTTTTGCTTTAGTCATAGCAATTGCCAGCGAAGACCATACAAAACAGAACAAAAGCAACAATTTTCTGAGTATTTTTTCCAGAGTTGTCCAATAAGCGTTTTATTGCCAGTAGATCTCTTGCTTATTCAAAGGCTAATTATTAATTTCCAGATGTTTAGATGTGGGTTTACTAATTAAAAGGAGGGTTGAACCTCAATAAATGCAAAAGTTTAATACTTGAAACATTTTTCAAACTTCAGTGAAGCTCTTCAAGCAGTTTTTCTAAAACTAAGATATCCATTGTGTTTGTCTTCTTTTTCATAGCCCTTTAGGCAAATTGGTCTAGGTCTCCATTCCTAGAACCATGCAGTAATCGTTGGGGGAGGCCTCATGGCGGCCTGCAGCTCCCTCACGAGGGGAGTGGAGGGGCAGGCACTGAGCTCTGCTCTCTGGGGACAGTGACAGGACACGAGGGAACAGCATGGAGCTGGGACAGGGGAGGGTCAGGCTGGGGGTTGGGGAAAGGGTCTGCACCCAGAGGGTGGTCGGGCACTGGAACAGGCTCCCCAGGGCAGTATGCACAGCACCAAGCCTGATAGAGTTCAAGAACCATTTGGACAACGCTCTCAGACACATGGTTTGATTTTTGAGTGGTCCTGTGTGGAGCCAGGAGTTGGACTCAGTGACCCTTGCAGCTCCCTTCCAACTTGGGATATTCAGTGATTCTATGAATAGTAGGAGTGGTGGCAGGAGCTGGAGGGATGGCAGCAAATTTCTAATGTTTGTAGCAACAAAAGAAAGAACTTGAAAATATTATTCAAGCATACACAGCAGCAAACAAACAAGTATAAATTGTCAAACCATCCCACAATCCCAAACCTCATAGCTCTAGAGGCAACCTGATGGTCTGGGTCCGTTTTTGGAGCGGGGGCTTTGAGGTCGGTGATGTCGCTGGAGCTCCCCCTAGTGCTGCCACAAGAGCCGCATCTGTACATGTGCAACCACTCGTTTGCGGGTAGAAATGAAAATCTGTGGATGTGTACTCCATGCCAATTTGGTAACCACCATGGTGATACAATGCCTGGGACCACCCTTTTTCCTTTCAGTAAATCCAATGAGAGGAAAAGACCCACCAGGAGCAGGCCATAATACTCTCATTACACATCAAATGACCAGTTCTCATAGCTGGATGCTGAAAGACACGTATTCAGAACTTCTAGTTTCTAATTACCCTATTAACAGCTCGAATTTGATGGATAGGATGGTGAATGAGAATCTGTGGTGCATCTTATTTTCTTGCTAAGTGAATTGAAGATTGTCGGTCTGCTCAAGCTGCTCTTCCCCTAGTCTGCTGTCTTTCTGTCCTGCGACAGCTTACTGTAAATCTTTCCATCCCAGGAAGAAAAATGATTAAAACAAAGAGCCATTGTCTAAAGCCAAGGTTCAGATGTAATTGAACTCACTTTTATATTATATAGCATTCTAGAGATATGGAATGTCTGTAAGAAGCATATTTCCTAGGATTGTTGCAAGCATCAAAAGTGACTCCTTTGCTGTGCTGCTATGATTTCTGGCAAATAATTTGGTGTCTTGAAGCTTGGGCAGATGGTCGCTGCAGGAAGCATTCTCTTGATTAAATGTCGGCGATTCTGAGCCTGTTGAAACAGTTATCTGCCTAAACTCCTTCCCTTTATGCCTTCTTCCCCTGATGGAGGCAGGATGAGGTTCACTAAGGACATCATCCTGCATTACATTTATATTAAAACCTTTGTAAGCAGTAAATAAATGTTGTTTCAAAAAAACCTTAAGGTAGAATACTGTGTATGTCTTAAACACTTTGAGAACACCCTAGAGGATGATTTTGAGGAGGAAATTCCAGAAATAAGCGTTTAAAATAGATATCATCGGAGGTGTGTGTACATGTGTGCAAAGGGTGGGAGAATCTGCTCAGAGATGCTGTCTTGGAAAGCTGAGCGTTGATGTCTGCAAAGTTGTTCTTGTATGGAAAGATACCACCGAGTCAGTCTCAGTCTGTGAGGCTGGGGCCTATTATTAATAGAATCACTGAACCTAATGCAAAGACCACCAAATCCTTGTGAATCCTCCCTCTGTACCTCACTGTTTCATGTCACTGCCTGACAGCACTGTCAAAAACAAGGTGCCAGTTAGCACGGCTTTGGTCAGAGCCCGCATTCCTCATGGTCTGGTCACGTCGCTTCAAGAGACCTCAGCCAAAGTACAGGGAACAGCACAGAGGGCATGCGTGAGGTGATCTGCCCAGCCTAAATACAGATTGATTTTGTCTTCAAAACCTGGGACTAAATCGATTTTAAATTATTTTCATGAATTATAGCCTGCCTGAACACTTTTATCCATGAAAGCATCCGGTTTGTCTTCGGTGGCATCTTCTACTGTTGAGTTTTTGTTTGTTTGTTTGTTTGTTTTAATTTATTTACCTGTATTTTAAATGTTCTTTTTATTATGTGAAATTGTTCTTTTCTTTTGATGAAAAGGTACCGTCTGTCTTCTCTGCGACTTGTAAGAACTTTCTGTCAATGTTCCCCCACTTGATTCATTTCCATTTGCTGATAGGGCCAATTAGTCCCAAAACTTCCTAATAATGGGCACAATTAGATGTTTCATTTTGAAAAGTTGGCACATGCTACTCTCAAAGCAAGATCTTTTCATCTGATCATGACTCAACCTGTTGCCAGGCTTCCCTTATTTTGCGGGAGGAGGGCTGGGCGCAAATCCATGGGATTTGACAGATTTGCTCCAAGTCAGGCCTGATGGCTACTAATTTAGGCAGTTCTCATTTCAGTGAGAAGGTCTCTAACTAGAGTTTGTTAACGGGCTTGTTACTAATTAGAAAATAAATCCCAGGGGACCTGCAGCTGCCCTCAAACAGTTCTGCAGGTCTTCTCTTTTACCTTAGGTACAATGCAAGGTTCAGATCCTGTTTCCAATTTTTCCTCCTGCCTGACCTGCCCTTAACCCCAAGCAATCTGGCACTTAGCTACTATTTTTTTTTTTTTTTTCTCCTGGTGAGTAGTGAAAGATGGAGAGCTAGGAGGGAGGAAGAAGATGGCTGTGGGAGAGCTGCAAGAGTCGTGGCTGTAAATTTTTAGCAGCACCAAGCAGTTCTGTGCTCCAGTCCTCTCCAGGACACCTCTGCTGTGCCGACAAATACAAGTGAGCATCCATCCCATTTGGTAGCTGCCAGGGGGATTTATGTGTGCGCTTCAGGTGCACTCATCTCCACGCTCCATTGCTTCCCTCTCAGATGCAATACCCTGATGTCCCCTCTGCGTCCAGCATGAATGTGCTATAATTCATGCCCTATGATTAGTATATTAATTTTTAATGGGCCTTTTTGTTCTCCAGTTCTCATCTGTTTACAGAGATGCATGTGTCACTGAGCAAGATTCACCAGTACTGACTCTGGTGCTCCAAACGTGTGTTATATATGGTACTTCTTGCATATCTGCTCCTCATTTTTATATTGGATCCCCATGCATAGCTAAAGAAATTTGATTAAAACCAAAATACATTGAAAATCAACCTGCAACTGTTAAATCATCTAAAAGAATAATAATTAATACAAGATACTATTTGCAGTGAGCTGAACATCACACCTGCTCAAATGCTAGACTGGATTTCTATTCATCAGAGGGTGATGGCCATTCAGTGTTATGTGCAAGATGGGTTAGTGCTCTCATTTAAATTCTTACTGGATTAATTAATGTTGTCATGGTCCTCAGCAGTTAGCTCTAAGGGCATGAGAAGCAGATTCAGCACATTTGTATATTAGAACAACAGTCCCATGTATATATATTTTTGTCTCATTTCAGGAGCATTTCAAAGAGAAAATGCTGTGCTTTAAAGTAATTTATGGTTATTTTACCTAGGATTATAAACAGTAAGGAAGGTTTCTGTAACTCTTTAAGTGCATATGTCCTTTCAGCTAAGCCCTGTGTGTGTTGGGTGCCATGACAAAACCATTTGGCTTGAATTTTGGCACACAGTGGGGTCACAGTCAGCGCCTCCATCAGGCCCCCACGGCACAGGAGCCCCTCGCCCTGTCCCAGCCCCACCTGCTCCTGCTGTCCACTGGTGTATGGGGTGTTGTATGCTTTCCCCCACCTCACTGAAAATCTGTCTGATTGCTCCAAAACCCAGCTGCTTCATTCCCATCACAGGAGTGTCACATTGCTCTGTTGAATGGGTTTGATTGCTGCCTGCAGGCTCTAAATGTGGCTTGTGACACACTCCTGCAGAGGAGAGATGGGCAAACAATACAGAAATGGGAAACTGAATGAGCGTGATCCTTTCATTTGGAAAATGATTTCTCTCAGCCTGCTTTTCACAATCTCTATCCTGGCGGTGTGGCTCGGTGTGGGGACAAAGGACACAGAAGACCCTGAGCCCAAGATGCAGTGGGTGGCTGGAGTCCTGCCCCTGGGGCTTTGTGTGGCCATGAGCACGGGGGTGGAGAGCAGGGGGAGCCCCTTAGTGGTCATACAGTAACAGAACCGTGTGCTCTTAGGGCTCTTTCTCAATACATTAAGTGTGAAAAGGTTAGGATAAATTTGTAATTTCTTGTGATTGCTATGGGAATAACAGCTCTGGATGAGGTGGTTTGGTGTAAGTTGGACTGGAGCTCTTCATTGACCTCAGAGCATGAAGGCCAAAAGGTGCATCATTACTTGTACCCATTACCGGAGCAGCCGTGTCCTGACAGAAGTGGAGCTATACCAGCATCGGCATCCCACGGTCTGTCGTGGGTTTCCATGGCAACTGACAAGGATGTGGTGAACTTAAGAAAAACACAACTTCTGGGCTAAATGCTGGGCTGGGAGAGGCAGCCTCAGAGGGGGTGCCCCACAGGCTCCAGGCACTCCCCGAGCAAGCCCTGACAGGGATGCGTGGGAACATAGGTCCAGAAACCTTCCTGGGTTAGCACATGGGAGGAGATCTGGTCGGAGGCAAAATGTGATTCGAAACATTAATTCCTTCCCAGATCTGCTCACTGAGGCTGACCTAAAGCATGCAGGTCTGGTGCGGGGGGCAGCAGCCAACTAAGGCAGGGAGGGCTGCCCACTCCTCCAGGGTGCAAAGCACTATGGCAGCCACAGACACATCCCGAGCCAAGAGCTTGGGATCCCGGGCAGCTCCAAATCGTGAACCCGGTGTTGTCAGTGTCACCCACACGCACCAGAGCAGAGGCAATGGATTTCATTACAGAAATGTCTCCAAAATAAATTTCCTTAAAGCATTCTGTTCACAAAACAAATTAAAATGGAAAAAAAAAAGAAAAAGAAAAAAGAAACACCTTGTTCCAGCACAGCCCAAGACCACGTTTTAATAGGAACATTTATCTTAAGGGAGAGAGACAGCGTGCTTTGTCAGCCAGCTCTATCAAGCATGCAACACCTGAGTACATGGAAAGCTCCTGTACCTCAGGGCAGAAATCAGGAAAAACAAAACAGCCAGCACAAATGTTGTATAAAAAGTCAGTGTAGTTACAGGCAGCTACTGCTTTTTGGTGGTGGTGGTTGTTTTTTTTGCCTGTGTGTTTTGTGTTTCTATTTGGTTTATTTTTTTATTTTTTTATTTTTTTTTTAATCACTTTTACTATGGCTTTTATATAGTGTGTGTTGTGAAGTATTTTACAATGAATGTATTGTTATACTAAATTCATTTTCCAATATCGTTTTCAGAAACATGATATGCTTCGGTATCCACAATGTACATACAATTTCTGAGTGTTTTCTTTTTCCTGCACAGTTCAGCCATCGCTGCTTTCCACTTGCAGTATTTTTATTTTTTTCCTATTTTGCTGTTATCTCAGGTTAGTCAGTGTGCATCAGAGTACTGTTTCTGATAATATATAATAATTAAAACATATTAAAAAATTATACGTATTTAACAGACCCAAATATACTTCCTATACACTTACTAGGTTATGAACAACGCATTCTGTGCTTTCTAAAATGTTAACAAATTTTAGCCTGATTGAGCAAATATTTCAGTTCTTACTCATATATATACATGTGTATATATATATATATATATATTTTTTTTTTTTTTTGAGGAGAAAAAAAAAAAGAAGCAAAACTTTTCCTTCTTCTATGCTTTAGGTTTTGATTGTTTGTTTTCCCAGGACATGTGACATTCCTAATTATGGCATAGCAAAGGGAAATAAAATTCTACTTCCAGAGAAGGTTCCTGTTGTAAATAGTGCCTGGGTACTTCTGCCTAATCTCATTTCATTTGGGCTGTCAGATGAGCAGATAAGTAACTCTTCCTATAACCTCACTTTTGTTGTTCTTTTTTTTTTTCTGTTGCAAATAATTGACAATTCTAGTATTTGCCTTTATGTCACTGAAATATGTTCTAAATCACAAAGATACAAGAGCCTTGGTTTAGCTGGAGATAATTTTATCTTCTTTCTTCCAAGTAAAAAAGCATGGGCTAAATTTGGACACCATTTTCTTGCAGACCTAATAATATTTGGCTTATCTTTTGTTCTGGTTTAATTTTTCTTTCATTTGTTCAACAGCCCTAATTTCAGTTATTTATTTAAAATCATTTATTTAGAGCGACCAGCCACATGTATTCATTTTAACCACTGTATCTAACTATTCTGCCAAAGAATGTGATAAATACTAGCTATTTCTAATCAACTTGCCTGGTTTTATAAGCACATTTAAAAAAAAAAAAATTAGCTCTGCTTGCTGAAAAAAGTAGACTATGAAGAAGTGAGCTGGCTCTTTAGGAATGGCAAAATACCTATTTAGTTTCTGCAGGAAAACAGCATCGTGCTTCTGCTTCTGAACCTGCACACATTTCATCCTTTCAGTTGAATTCAGTTGTATCAACTGGGTTTCTTAGGACTTTTGGTTCTGATTGTAAGAGTCATCCTATGTTCTGGGATCCGACACAAGCCTTGAGGCAATTAAAAATGCATTTCTTCTGAAATGATGCTTTCCCAGAGACAGACCATACTGACAAAATCTATGCTGTTTTCTCCCTTCCTGATTTCAGGTGAGCTAGAGCTCCTGGATCTAGTAAATACGGGTATAGCTCTACAAACTAGACCAGTGTTATTAGGACTGCAAAGCCTCAGGGTAGTGTTTGGTGCAGGTACCAGCTGCCAAAATGTCAGTGTGCTTATGGAGATCAGGTCCAAGGTCTCTGGTGAGGCCCATTTTGAGCTATTTTTGATTCTCCTTTTATTGCTACTGCCATTATTCTC
This sequence comes from Aythya marila, assembly GCF_965140915.1. Lineage (NCBI taxonomy): Eukaryota > Metazoa > Chordata > Aves > Anseriformes > Anatidae > Aythya > Aythya marila. The sequence goes on from NC_139042.1 coordinate 110,989,284, forward strand.
AATATCTTCCATTTACAACTTCAATATCACTGAGCTCAACAGTCCTCAAAGCAGAATTGCTTTAGAAATCCACGCTTAAAATCATGCAGGGCTAAGTATGATTTCCTATTTAATTTCTTTTTAGTTGTTTTTATAGGGTGTTTCCATTTTACACTTTTGTCCAAAAAGACCCCACTCAGGCTTTCTGCCTCACTCCAAACATTTCACATCTCAGACCTGGTACTGTTCTAATCTGACACCTGTCCCTCTCTGTTTCGTCTTTGAAGCTCTTATCAGCTGATGGATGCACTGATTTAAAGAGCATGGCTTTGAGCTGTGAGAGGCAGTGGTCTTAGACCAAGTCCATTTGCTCTGGGCTTCCTTTCATCTGGTTGTGTGATACAACCTGAAAAGTCCAAGATAAATGTTTCTGCTTTATTCATCAACAGCATTGCTTGAGGGATGAGTTCAGGGATTTTGTGTAGCTGAAGGTGTAGATTACTTAATTAATCTCTATTGGGTTTGTAGGAATTGATTTTTTTTTAATAGATTAATGTTCAATCCTTTTTTATCAAGATATGGGGAGGCTCTTAAAAATCAGCAGTAGAAAAAAGGAATCAGGATTTACCAATGTCATGTTACTGTTTGGCATATTAGGAAAAACAAAGAATACACCTGATTTATTATGATAAAACAGAAAAAAAAAATCACTGTTTGAGTGAGATAAGGATTTTTGCTCAGTTCCACTTGAAAAATTATCAGCAGTATTTTTCTAGCTGGCGGGAAATTATGCAGCTTGACATTTTTGCTAAACTGCCAGTTTTTAAAGGCACAGAATCTAAATCTGGCACTTACTCAGAACGATTTTGGATCAAAACCCAGGATTACCTTTGTTTGTATTTTTTGTAACTAATGTTGGTCACCTCGTGCCTTGGAAGACACGATATTCTGCGTAAAAAAAAGAAATCATTTGCCCTTATCCCCAGCGTATTTCAGTGAGAATAAAAGACAAACGGGTGTTTTTTTAAACTGTAGTTAACACTTTATCAGTCCCACAAGCCTTCAGTTAACCTTCAGTTGTCTTCAGCTCACTCTCTCTCTAACTCATACTGTTCACACTCTGACTAGAAATGAGAGACCATTATGGTCTATGATCTGACATGGGCAGTAGCATTTCACTACATCACAGAGATCTTAATTAGTACAGCTGTGTTTTTTCCCCATATGAAAAACACAACCAAAAGCATTTCAGTAATTTTGATTTATATACAATGATTTGCAGATATACAGTGATCTATCTTAAAGTGAGATAAATTCCTAGATACAATTTTCTTACATACATTTTCCTACATACATCTCCATTTACAGAACCTCTTACACCTTAGCAGCAAACAGAGTTAAATTCTAGTCTAAAGAGATGCACACATCAGTCCATCCTTTCATTTATGTGGATTAACAATTATGATGCTTGTCTGCTAGGGATGTACATAATAATTGAATTCAGGGTTGTTTTTTTTTTCTCTTTTTCACAAGATGATCATGGTTGTTTCTTTCTGTTATAAAATACAGGAATAAGGTATTTCATGCCTGTGCATTTTTATTGATCTACTAAACATTATCTACACAGAAATTTCACTGTTCACTGTCTGTGCTGCTGACCTGCATCACAGGCATCCATGTGATACTTCTCACCAGAGATACATCCCTGTCAGCCGAATTCCCAAAGCATTTCAGCTGTTGGACTTTGTTGTGCCATCCACTTGGGGCCATTGCAGAAATAATAAGTGGTGGGCTTGGGTCCAAATTAAGTTTCCTAATGATTTCTTTCTGCAGAAAAAGCTCGGGAAAAACATTGGGTAATTTATGATATTGTTTCATGTTCCTTTCTTAACACTTTATTCAGCCACTCCCAAGCAGAGCTGATGTATTTTTCTTTCAACAGGGGTAAATTTGAGTCATAAAGCATTTCAGACTCCATCTTCAATATCTTCTTTTCCCTTGGTGACCAGCAATGTTTCTTGTTGCTTTGTTTTACTGCCTCGCAATGGCTGGAAGGCAGGGTTTGATGGCTAAAGCTCCACTTTCAGGGTCTGGCCTTTCATCAGAACCTCTGGAATATTTTGAGGTAGTTACCATAGCACAAAAGATGATGAATGGAGAAAAAAAATTACTTGCCCATAACACAGGTGATAAGTTTTCTTTTCTCATTCTAGTTTCCTCTCTTGGCTGGAATTCTTGAAAATATTTTGTTTTCCTAACTTGTGTATTTTATTAAGAGATTTTAAGGTCTGAAGGTACCAGGATGATCAGCTTGTCTGATCCCCCTGCCTCAGACCCTGGAATTTCTCATCATCTTTTAGCCATTGGATCTTGCATGCATTTTTCTACCGGCTACGGAGCCATGAAGAATGAAAAGTCACCTCTGTATTGGAATACTCTCACTGCACTATTTTAATGTGTTTTTATTCTTCCACCACTTCAGGAGATGGAAAAGTCAGTACTCTGAACCTGGATTTAATATTCTAGTGCTGATCTCCATGAAGTGGCACACCAATGCAATTACATCCCTGTTATCAAGGACTAAAGGATCAACTCTAGATTTTTATAGACAATTAGCTTTTAGAATTACTATTTCATTACTAGGACTGTGTAATGCATGTTTTCTTGGGACAGCTATAATAAGATTTAAGGAGAAAATGGAATGAGACAATGCAATTATCATCCATGATTACTCCTTTTGTTCTTGTCTGAGTCAATTTTTGAGGTGAGGGAGAGCTTCTTGTTTAGTGTTTCATAAATAATCTCCTGTTGTAATGGTTCTGAAGGTAAATTTCATTTTATTACTCAAAGTGATGGTGATGCCAGCAGAAAATGATAATTGTATTCCTAAAATGATGCATCAAACACAGAGGACATCAACAAACATGAATTGTAATGTCTGAGCAAAAGTAAAAAACAAACAAAAAAAATCATAATAAAAAAATCATAATATTAAAAAAGACAACTAAAGAAATGCACACGCTAAAAATAAGTTAACAACTATGTATTGGATGATGCAGATGAACACCAACTTTATAGCAGAGGAAAAGCAAGAGGACTTAAATGTGTATGGTTTGTGCAAAATCATTACATATACATACCTACGTTAGACAGGATGGTCTCATGAGACTCTTGAGTGCCTACAGCACTTGACTCAAGTTATCAGAAAACGTACTCACACATTAGCAGTTTTGCAACTGCTGCCAATAAGCTGCGAAATGGAAACAGTCTGTACTCAGGGCTGGCTAGTGAAGAAAAGGTTCCAGACCACAGCAGGATTTTTCAAGCTAGAAAGCTAATGCTAAATTCAGTAATAAAATAGGAGGATTTTCTAATCCTGTTCAATGTCTCTGAGCCAGTTGGTAACCTCCTCATCTTTACTATCATCTCAATAGGTCCCCAGAGTTAACACAGAGCCCTTTCAGTGTTCTTTTTTTTTTTTTTTTCCTAGGAAAAATATTCTCATTCCTAATAATAATAATAATAATAATAATAATAATAATAATAATAATAATAATAATAATAACAACAATAATAATAATAACAATAATAATAATAATAATCCAAGTAGATTATATTTACAATTTACAGAGACATTTTAGCACAAAATTTGTGTAAGTGCTGGTCTAAAACTACTGATCTTTCAGTGATAACACTTGTGGGGCTTGTTTTAACTACTATTAAGTACTGTCTACCAGAGTCATATGTACCTCTGCCATTTTTCTCCAGATGAGTGAATTTAGGAGGAACTCATAAACCATAGGAAAGTGGGCTTGGTATCGGAGAATATTTGAAATTCCAAATTATATTCTTCAAGATATGTTGACTGAATTAAAAAAAAAAAAAAAGGTTTCGCATTAGAATCTTGTCAGACATTTGGAAAGATACTGAAAGGCTTTGCATGAATCAATAGCCAACTACAATTTGGTTGGGTAATAGTAAAAAAGAATCCTAAATTATAAAAAATAAACTAAAATAAAATTGTCAGAACCTATTACTGAGAAGGCAAAAAACTCTGTATGAAATATATATATATATATATTTTAACAAATGCAATAAGATATTAGTTTGTCCAAACCTAACACTGTGCAAAGTGAGACGATTTATTTATTTTTTTAATGTAAAAGAAAGAATCTACCTACACGGGAGGTGTGGGATATGAAGACCTAACTATTTTGCACTTTACTTGTTTTGTTTTGCTTTGTTTCATTTTGTTTTATAACAACAATCACAGGTCACATAAATATAGTTTTGATGGCATATGGGACACAGATCGAAAAACAAAAAATAGTTGAATAAGTTGTGTGTGAATGGTGTTAATCTGTATTTTTGCTCTGCTTCATTTATTTATTTATTTATTTATGAACCCTGGTCTGCTGCAGCCCTTTGAATTTCAGTTTTGGCATGAGGTTTCCCTAGCATCATCTTCTCAGAGAAAACAGAGCCTGCCGCAGGAGTCATCCAGGGGGAAGAGAAATCACACTCAGCACCACTTTGTCCTCCAGTGCTAAAGGCTTCTGCTACTGGTTGTGCTGCCATGATGTGGCTCAGAACCACCAGACCTTTTGGAGGAAAGGTCAGTGACAACTCCCAGAGAACCAGCAAAGCGGCACGTGAGTGACTGACTAAATGCCGGGGCACTTTTTGGGCAGGAAACCTGCTGGCCTTGCTCATGGACCATGAATGCTCATGAGTTGGATGAGAGGTTCCCTTGACAGGGGTGTAATGTGAGCTGTATGATTTGTCATATAGTTCTTCTATCACATATATTATGACTATCCTCCCTTTAATTGTGTCCAAGTCTCTGTCCCTCCTATCCTTTTTGCTGTTGTACTCAGCTGACTGGGATGGAGCATCCACTGAGCAAGAATGGCTCTTCCACCAGTTTTCACAGCTGAGTCCTCAGTGTCCCACACCATGGCCTTCCCCAGCTTCAGCCAAGATTCAAGTTCCCACCTCTTCTTTTCTGTGGAAGATGCAAGATTATGGCAGGATGGGAAAAAATGACTAATGTTAACCTTTACTCTGCTGTCAATTGCCAGATAACCTGTTTGCATTTTCCTTTGCAGTACACAATCTTTCATAGAATGACAGAATGGGTTGGGTTGGGATGGACCTTTAAGGTCATGTAGGTCCACGCCCCCTGCCATGGGCAGGGACACCTCACAAAAGACCGGGTTGCTGAAAGCCCTATTAGAGGACAGTGCTTCTCAATTTCACCTACTAAGCACTTGCTGTTCAAGTATCTTCCTACACCGCCTTAGGAGTATAGGATATATATAAAGGAGGGGAGAACTTTGTACCAACCACTGGAGTGTTTTGACTGTTGTGGGAAAAGTGTTTGTTTGTTTGTTTGTTTGTTGTAAGTGGAATCTCTGGGATAAGATGAAAGTTTTCATATAGGTACTATTTTCATATAGTGGACTATTCCTGTGGGAGAAATTACTTGTGATGTCTTCTCTCTGAGGCATGGAAAGAAGGACCCAAGCTACATGTGAGTTGATGAAAACTGCACACTTTTATAAGGGACTGTTGGGTGCAGACCATGGGGCATAGTTGAGGCTGTCTGCACAATTCAGTGTGATGGCAGGGAATGCGTGGTGGGCTTTTCAAAGTGACCCAGAGGCTCCAGACCTGTCTGGCTGGTTCAGCGCTTTCTCTCCTGCCTAGCTGGGCCATACCTCACAGAAGTACTCCCTCATGCTTTATGGACTGCTGCAACCTTGAACCTCAGTAAATTCTAGAGAAAATGTGATAACTAGGGAAAAATATGGCCTTAAGCTATAACATCTGTTAAGCAGATAGCAAGTTCTATGTAATACTGAGCTGTTAGGATAGTGAAACTGAAAATGTACCCTCCAGATTAAATTTGGGTAAAAGCGACACAGTGTGATTAACTTGGAAATAAACAAGGTTTACTTCATTAAATACATGATTCAATATAATGTACTTCAACATTTAATGTAATTAAATATTGTTCAGAAAGAATCCAGAGCTTGCCTGAGTTAAACAAGAAGAAATACAAAATAATTGTCAACTTTAGTGCAAATGGAAAAAGCTGTCTGTTTTGTGATCTTAGAATATTTTAATATAACATATTACCTACTGATACACTGTGTATAATAGAGTGTTCAAGTACATAAATCTCTCCTGTCTTTGCCTAACTGAGAAGAAATCAGATAAGTATTGGAGGTTTTTTTTTGTTTGTTTGTTTGTTTTTTGTTGTTGTTGTTGTTGTTGTTTTGGTGTGTGTGTTAAATGTGAATCACTTACAGCTGGGAGAGACATGGTTCTTGAAAGTGGGAGCTAGGAAAGAGCTGAGAAACTCTTTGGGTCCAGGACAGAGGGTTGTGTCCTGTTTAGGAGAACTGGTGACTAAATCTTATGAATATGGTTTGGGTTGGAAGGGACCTTAAAGCCCATTCAGTTCCAACTTCCCTGCCATGGGTAACGGATGCCACCCACCAGACCAGGTTGCCCAAAGCCCCATCCAGCCTGGCCCTGAGCTCCTCCAGGGATGGGGCATCCACAGCTTCTCTGGGCAAAGAGAACCTGGTGAGGAAGGGGAGAGCACAAGGGATATGGGAGCTGTGTGGTTAAGAATAAGGCAGAAAGAATGCAAATATATTTTTAGTTGACACTAGAGCCATCTTTTTAAGTCTAGGGCCAAATTATCCTGGCGCCTCTTACACAATGCAACAACTATGCTAGGGACTTACCCTCTCCACCATGACAAACATGTTCATGATTCTGTGAGAAGGCCCAACTTCATTGTTCAAAATCCAAAATTCATTGTTGAATTTGAGTGTTGTTTATTTGTTTGTTTTTCCTCTTATTTTTACCAGCTCCAGAAGAAGACACAGAAGTCTTTTATTGCAAAACTTTATCATTGGAGAAAGAAAGGGTATAATATTACATTATTTCTAGATTGCCCATGCTGAGGAGCTGTGCAGGAATGTTAATATATCTGTGGGCTGGGAATACCAGCTTCGAGCACGGTAGGTGTTCAAATGTGATGCAGAGGAGCTATTTAGGGCAGTAAGAAGCTGATAGCTGCACAGTTAGTGGCAAGGAATTTGTAGTGTGGCTGTGGGTGAAACCTACAACGTGTGTGGAATATGCAGAATATTTCTAAGCTGTTTACAAGCAGAAATTCTGAGTGAGCTGCAACCCACTTAGAAGAAAGCATGTACTGGTACCTGAGGTGAGAGGTTTGAGCATCAGCACAGAGCTGCTTGTGGCTGCTTCTCCACTCAGCAGAGGAATCCTTGGGTTAGCTGGTCTCCACAGACTTCTTCCTCTTACTCAGCCGCTTGTCACTGCTACCAAAGGATGTTTAGAACAGAAATATCTTCTCCAGGAGCTGGGTATAAATGAGACTACAGTTCTCTCTCTCTCAAAAGGGGGGTTGACAGCTGTATAGTCTTAGTGAAGCTGTCTTGAATTACAGAAAAGTATGGGTTTTTTTTCTTTTTCTTTCTTTTTTCTTTTTCTTTTTTTCTTTCTTTTTTTTTTTTTTTTTACTGTTTTTGTTGTTGTTGTTTAACTTCTGTGTAATTAGAGGATGTATTGCTCAATAGGGAGTGGGGGGACAGAACCTTGCTAGGCATGGCTCCTTTACTAACTCTAACCCAAAAGACTTTTTCAGCCTTTACTTGGAGAAGTTATGCCTATTTCCTCCAGACTGAGAAAATCTGATTGCTCTCCAGTGTACATTTGGTCAGTGCAGGTATTGTTCTCCACCAAAGTGTCCCTCATTATTTTTTTTTTCCTGAGCTAGTGACTAGACATTAATATCAAATTCCTGCTGTCAAATACCTCTTTCTGAAAGGCCGGTGGACAAACATATCCCCATGGTTCCAGAAGTGTTCAGACAGGGCAAGGTAGTTAACAATGTCTTACAGGCTTCCCAAGCCAAATGATTTCAGACTATAGTCCACTTGTAGGCTGAGACTGGAGGAAGCTAAAGCTAATTAGCAGGTGTTCTGGCAGTAAGATTTGACATCTTACCAGGTCAGAGTATCCTAATAATAATAATAAATAATAATAATAACAACAACAATAATAACAATAATAATAATAATCTTCTCCAAATACTTATTTGACTGAACAGATGAACATTATGAATAGTGATTATTTTGCCCTTATGGCAGGTTTGCAACCAGACATGTACCTTCTTTGTGGAATAGTTAATGGATTTAAATGATGTTGGGAAATATGAGAAGCAATCATCTTGTCTGGCATAATTAGAAAAAAAAAGAAAAGAAAAAACCAGCAATAAGTCTACAACATTGAGTTATGTAATCTATTTCCTGACTGATCTGTTAAGCAACTTAAATGGAGGGAGGGAAAGCAGTGTAAAAGCTGAATTTTACTCTTGCATTTTAGCCATCACACCTGGGGAATTGAGTTTTTTATTTGGAAAATACTGCCTTTAAATTCCCAGTGAGGCAAAGCAGGATATGATCAGGGAAATAAAGTGTAGGGATAACTGAGGTTATGAGACATGGTAGGCAGTGGAGCTGTCTGTGGTGGGCAGGCAACATAGAGGATGCAAAAACTGAATCTTTCAGTCCAGTTTTGTGGAGGGCTCCAGTGAGAAAATGTAACAAGTAAAAGGTAGGGGAGATGCACCCACTGATGCTGCCTGCAGAAAGAAATAGAAAGGTTCAAAACAGATTCATCAAGTCAGAGCAGTCTGTGAAGCAAACAGGATAAAAAGAGAGCGATCACTGACAGCCAGGGGAGGAAATGTGGCAGAACAAGCAGGTAAAGCACCAATAGAAACGTCTCCTTTAACTTAGCAGGGAGAGAGTCGCTGGTGAAATGCCCTGAAGGAAAACCAGCAAGAGAGCTGTCAGAGAAGACAAGGTCCCATGAACAGACAGTTTGCCTGAGACCTATGGAGGCAGCTTGAAGAGATGATCAATTTTGTTGTCATGGAGGCACCAGCTAATTTACTGAAAGTCGGAAGGGTATAGAGGGAAGAAATGCAATTTTTCCAAGAAGACAAATTGGTTGAAAATAATGAGGAGAACACTAGGATGTGAAAAGCAAAGGAAATGAAGGGATGGATTAAAAGGAGTAAAAACTGGGTTACTTTTTCTTGAGGTGTTGCAAAGACCAAGCTCTTAGCACAACTGACATCTCTCATAGAAAATAAAATCTCCTGAAAACTGGGAGAAACATCTAGTGAATCACAAATTGCTATAAAAAAATACACCTCTTCTACTGGGTTTAAAGAATAACTAGCAGTACTGTTAATGTATGGACAACAGGACGTCCAGACTGTCAGAGGATTATATTCTACTACCCACCAACTCCAGTGAGACATTCAAGCCTCCATGTACTCTTCACATCAAAAAGGAAAAACCTGTAGTCTTTCATTCTGCATTGAAAAGAAAAAACATTCTGCCTTCTTTGCAGTGATGCTGGTGGGAAGCTCTTAATTAATCAGCCTCTGATTAATCAAGAGCTACCAACATCAGTTTCAGGTGTTAAGTATGCCAGCCCAGAGAAGTCATTATTGCCATCAGAGAAGGTATCAAAGATAATAAGATACTCCTGAAGGGAACATCTCATTCTGTCATATCCTCTAAATCTGTTATAGTGCTCCCTTTCATGTGGCTTCTAGCTGAGGTTTGCTTCTCTCTACTTCTGCTTGTGGCACAGAATTTCTTTGGTCTTGTGGGCGTCCAAAGTTGTCATAAAGTAACATGGACATTATATATATATATATATAATAGGGCCAGACAGAGAGAAAATTGAAGCATTACCTTTCAGCTTCATTTGCCTTACTGCAGCTAATGACAATGGTACTAGAAGGACACAAAGTGTTAACTGCAGATATGCAAAAATCCTTAGATAGTGGAAAAAGAGGGCCAATAACAGAGATGCCAGACTTTCAGTTTCACTGTCGTCCTTTCCCTTGCTAACTTTTCAGAAAAGAACGCTTTCGTCTCCAGAGTGGCCAGCGCTTTTGCAGTTCCTGAGGGGTTACTTCATGGCCAGAGCATTCCCTTTTGCAGGTTAAGGGTGTTCCCCCACAGCCCACATCTGCCTGGCCTGTCAGTCTTGTTCCTTTTCCCTGCCGGTTTGGGAGCTGCCTTGACTGCAGCAAAGGCTGTGACTGCAGCAGGGAGGTAGGAGTGAGGAACGGCAGTACCTCCCGTAGCTTTTCAGAGGCTCAGAAGGATTTGTCACTCGTGCACACTAACATGTGACAGAAACATATGGCTAGGAATGAGCAATAGCTTCCTACGCTCGCTCACACTGGAGCTGGCAGGTCTGCTCGATGGAAGGTACGGAAGAAAGAGGGAGGAGGAAATAAATTTCTATAAAACCGGGGAATAATTAAAATGTTCTCAAAGGTGATCTGTGCAAAACAGCTGCCAACTCCAACTGCTAGCTTATGGCGTTTGTCTCCCTCTCAAATCCTCTGCCTCCCCTAACCACACAATCTCACTGGTGTAGGAACCAAGCAGCCACGTGCACAGTTCCTCCATTGTGCTGCATCTTATGTTTGAGCTGGTGATCATACCGTGGTTCTGTGTAGCCTAGTCAATTCTGACTGCCTGCTCTCCAGATGCAGTCATCCAGATGGAATCCAGAGAATTTTGGCTTTTGGGAGACATTGTCCTGACCATACTTCGCAGCTGAGCAGATAGCTCTGGAGGACCGGCACCACTTTATCTGAGATGAGTAACACAATAAAAACTTTTTTTTTTTTTAATGGGTATTTATTCAACATCTCTTTTCATGGTGAAACCCCTTCATTCCAAGTACTTCTGAGAATAGACTCATCACATTTCAGACTCCAGAAAGGCTTCTGCTTTGTGAGGAAGAATGTGTTTTCTGTCTTTAAATAAATGTGAGAGTGTCTTTCTGTAACTCTCTTTTTAATATTGGTGGAGGTATAAGATGAGATACAAGTAGAAATTTAATTATTTCTCTCCTGGTACTAGATGGAGGCAAATAACCATGCTGTGTGTTGACTTTAGGTGTGAGCTAAGTTTAATACATGAAGCAGGATCAGAGAAATTGGTTTCCCCTTTTCAGACCACTCTAATGAATGACCAACAATTTCTGCATTGTCCTGTGTCCGTGAGATGCTGGCCCAGGAGCTGCAGCAGCGAGGGCATGGTGAGAGTGGCAAGGAGCTGAATGGCAGCTAATTTCCACTCCTTTGCCTGTGCTGAGCTCTCTTCCGGAGCTGCCAGGTTGTTCCTGGTAACCAGCCTTGCTGACAGATCACAAAGCTCTGCGTTTTGGAGTCTGCAGTATCAAACTGCCTTTAGGCTGTCAGTCTGTAAGCTGCCAGCAGATCTATAGATGAGTGGACTGCAGGCTTCATAGATCCATAGGCAATGACACGGAGGAAATAACGTGCTGCAGGCAGTGCTATGCTTAGCTCTGCCTGTCAGCTTTAATTTTAGCTCTTTAATTTCCTGTGGCTGCAAATGATGGTGATGGGCTGTGCTATCATTTAAAGACTCTGCTTTATACAATGTGTGTTTTGAAACGGAGGCCAGCATTTTTTGATATCCATTCTTAGGATCTTGATCTGCTGCTGCTTGACTAAAGTCTTTAGAAACTTTCCTATATTAAAAATATATATATATTCTTATTAAGAAATAAATTTGTATTCAGGACGTTTTAAGGACCCAAGGAAAATCACTTGCTGTCTTCAACAATGGATGCTGTCTTCACAACTATGGATGTTGTGAGCTATTGCATTTTATCTCTAAAATTTGCTACTAAAGAAATACATACCAATAATGACACTCTTACCTTATCCTGTCATGTACTTGGAAGCATTTGCTGATAGTTATAGCCTTTACTTGACTAGCTGTGTTGTGAGCAACAGAAGATGAAAGTGAGAAATTGTCTTATAAAAACACGTAGAGAGGTGTGTCCCTAAGAGAAAAATTAAGGCAAGGAGGATTGTCAAAGTGTGAATGAGAGTGTGAATTGTTGCCATTGGGTGTTAAGGTTTATGACTGCTTTTTACGTCAATTTACTACGTACAGCTGCCTTTTCAGGCTGATTCTGAATGACTAGGTGCAATCTTTCTAAACCCTATATTTTCCTCCTGTAGATACAGCTTGGAATCAGAGCACTGCTGACTTGTTTAACAAGGAAAAGTATGCAGCAGCAGTGAAAGATCTGCCTGCTTTACTCTTGCAGTTGCAGTATTATCTGTATCAATGTACATTTTTATATGGGTTTTATACAGGTTGGAATTAAGGTCTTGCAAGATCAGGGAATTGACATATAGAAGGGATAGAAACTCCACAGACAATGAGCAGGGGAAGTTTGCTCAATTCTTTCAACTATAAATACAATGAAAAAGACAAAGTAGATACGTTAATTTAACACTGCTGTACAGAAAATAACTTTTCAAACAGCTTTACTTACAAAATGCTGGAAACATTGCAGGCTGAAGAAATTGGATTTAATAATTGACCCTGTCTGTTGCACTGAATCATGATATGCTTGAACTCTACATTTTACACCGTCTTTTTCACTATAGCTGAGCACCTTAGTGTGCAGCCTGAAAGGAAGCCTTGTGAAAAGCAGAAAGGAGAGTATTTTTTTTTTTTCAGTAAAGCAATTGGAATCAGTTTATTTTTTTTTTCCCTAGCATTTCACAAAACATGGTTTCAGAGCCCAAAATTTCTTGCCTCTTGTTCCATTCCCTCTCAATGCAGTGTGGTGAAACTCTCATGATGCAACCAGGGACACTATCACATAGATTTTCAGTGCAATTTTTTAAAATTTAGTAATGAAAAAAATCTGTATCACTGTTGGTAGGAGGCTATACCCAATAAGCCATCAGAGCACATAGACATGGTGTGTTTGTCAAAGGTTAATGGGGCTGGAGCTGTTGTTGGAGGGTGTCAACTGTAAGTCTGGAAGCCTGGGTGTATTCAGAGTCCCTGCACTGGGACTGAGAGATATCTGCTGTCACGGGAGGGTCATGCTCTTCCAGCCCGTGAGTTACACAATGGTGTGCACTGATAGCAGCTGCATATTGTCCTCTATCTGCTGAATGCAGATCCTTTGTTACAGAAAGAAAACACAGCACAGCAAAACAAACAAATAAACACACAAAACACCTCAGAAATATTGGATAGAATTTTACTCCAAGTCTTGTGTGCTCTGTCCCCGAGCCTGTGAAACCCAAAGCCTTGCCACAAGTTTTAATCAACCTGGTACTTTTTTCACAAAGAGGCATACATCTTGTGCCACTAAAAATTAACCCAATTCCTGACTAGGACTAATGGTTGAGTTTTAGTTAGCTCACAATTCTGGAAATCTTTCAGCCACGGTAGGCACATACATTTCTCCTACTCACACAGTGTTAATCATACTTCTGGTATTGTAAGGTGCCAGAGTATCTCTGCAATTCTCAAGCATATTTTGTTTTTCTCTCTTCCTGTTCTCCAAGTCCACACGCTATAGACTGATTCCCACAGCTATATCTAGCAAGTTTACCACATTCTTTCCTATTGCATTTTCCTGAATGCTCTGGATCTAGAACACACTGTAATGTAAAATGTGGCAGAAGCACGATCCCTGTAAAACAAAACTACATTTCTTATTCTTGTTACTGGAAAAGCTTTAAAATGTGACAATTCAAAGCTAACAAAGTAGAAGGCAGGCAAAACAGTGTGTTTGCTATATAAAATTGCTATATAAAACCTTCAAGTCATCCTGAAATTTTGCACCTGACAATTTTTGAAGTCTGGGGGAAAAAATGCCTATGACATTGTTTCCCAAATTATTTCCACATCAAGTCATCTGTGGTGTTTATTTCCATTACATATTTGACACTCCTGCTAAAATTTGTGATAGATGAAGGCCATTGCTAAGGTTCTATGAATGCTTTGCACTAAGGTGATCAGATTAAAAGTCAAAAAAAGAATGTGGGATATAAGAAGCCTCTTCCCATTCTTAAAATGTGTTACACTCATGCCACCTGCATTAAGTCACAGCATTCAGTGCAGATGGCACATTACCTGGCAGAGGCCATATAGTAGTAGGACATACCATCTGGGTGGGCTTATACAAAGGAGCCTGATGGCTCAAAAGTGTCTGTATCCCTCTAAGTGCAACATGAACTACAAGATCTCCAACATGAATGATCACAAGTAAATGAAGAACAAAACAGGACAGATAAATGACAAAGAATGACAATAAAAGGTGGTGGTAGTGGCAAGTTCAAGGCAAGTATGGGGAGGTATTTATCCACATGCTGGGCAAGGATGCTGTGGAGCTCCATCCTGCAGGCTGTTATGGATGCTAGTGCTTTGGACACGGTCTCTGCAGACAGGAACTTAAGGAGGAGGAACACTACTTCTGAGCAGGTTCCTTCTGTCTAGCTAAAATATCCATAATCTACATAACATAATTAGTATATTAGCAACATTAGTTTTCTGGGTTTTGTTCATGCAAAGGTCTGTTCTTTTTTTTTTTTTTTTTTTTTTTTTTTTTTTTTTTTACTAATGAATTTCTTCACTGTTTATAAGTGTTCTTAATCCCTATCAGTCTCACTAAAACCCATTTACTCACATACAGCTTCAATCTCTTTTTGTCATAATTTAAAAGCTGCTACCTTTATTTCAATTCTAAATGACTTCTAATGGTCTTTTGCAGTGTGTAATATACTAAGGTCTAGTAAAGAGAGATCAAATTACAGTCACCGGATCTTATTCTTGTGCAAAGCGGGTGGAAATCAATTTCTGTACGAAATGTCAGAGAAGTTGCTCTAGACAAGCTGTGACAAAAGTACTTGCTAAAGCAAATCTGCACGGGCTTGTAAACAGGGCTCCTCTTAGCCAAAGCAGGACATCTGATGAGCCTTACATACACTTTTTCCCGTTACTGTCCCAGTCTCTTTTTATCAGCTTATTATACATCCTGCAAACTCCCACCTAAATCTCCTTGCTAGGCTTTGCCTCTCATCATCGCTTGGATGAGGTGCCTCCCCCTTGGGACTACCTCCTTCCCCAGCTGGCTTTTTCCGCCTCGTTTTTAATTTCTTGCTCCTGCTGTTGCTCTGGCAGATGGGTGTGGAAGCAGTGCGTCCCGCTGGCCCCAAGTCCACACCGCCTAGAGGGCGTTAGCAGCCTCCGGAGGCCATTTTGTCTCCCGGCTCCCGGGCGGGGAGCGGCGCTGCCACCTTGCGGCCGTTGGCCGGCAGCAACCGCCATCTTGCTGCCGGCCTGCTGTATTCGTAAAAGTTGTGTTTTTAATAAAAAGATAGCACGTGGCTTAGCCAAGACACCAATGTTGCAGCTCACAGCCCAAACGTTTGCATGGAGTTACCTTTATGTTACCAGTGAAACAACGAACAGGAGAGCTAGAGCTAGGGAAAGACCTCAGAAACACGATTAGATTCAATGCACATTCTTGGTTTCACCTGTGAGTTGCAGGCAGCAGAAAGGGTGAAATTTTATCTCCTGCCATTGCCATCTTGGTCATTTCTACCTTCATGTAGGGATTTTTAATCAAAGTTACAAGAAGGAGCTGTTCCTACCTGGAACAAAGATTTTCATGCATAGAACAAATTTCACACCAACCTTCACTGCTGTTGTCCATCACTTAACATCTATCTCCTTCAATGTTTTCTTAATACACAACTATTAAAGGAGTGTGAGGGAGAGAAATGGAAGAAATTCAACAGTAGCATTAGCTGTAAATTTTCTACGGAAATAGCCTGATTGTACACTTAGGTGCATCCTCTTGGATCTGTTGTTTGTGCAACACACCGTAATCTACATACTTAATTTGTAACAGCTGCTTCATTTCAAATGCTGCTCATTTCTTCTGCAGGGTGGATTGGTCAAGGAACTGGCACAGACACATACAGAAATAAAGTATGTAGAAAATAGCTTTTATTTTTTATTTTTTTTTTAATTCATTGCTTAGAAACGTGAATTGTTCAAATATTTTTTTGATTTAGAAATACATTCTTTTGGCAGCCCCTGGGAAAACAGAGATTGCCAAACCCTCAAAAAACTAAATATGGGTACCCCCTACCAAGTGTTGAGATAAGTATATAAAACTTAAATATGTATTTACTTAAGAATATGATTTGGTTAGTTAAAACTGGCTTCCCAGTTTGAAATGAACACCTGCTCTGTGATGTGAGCATATGTTTCTCTGGAAGTTATCAATGGGAAAGAAAAGCCTGGAAAACAGCCACAATGAATTGTGCCTGATGGCTTCTGAAGCTGTTTTATGTCCAACAGAGATCAGACTTTAATCAATAAATCTGTCTCTGTTTTTATTGTAAATCTAAAAAGTTTGTAGTGCTATAGCTCAAAGGCACATATTTCCAATCGTTCAACAGTTTTTTTCTCCTCATGTTCACAGGTGACAGAAAAAGGAGATTAGTAGAGATGTGATGCATCTCAGAAATTACTTCCCATCTGAGATATTGTTAACTCCCGGACAGCAAACTGAGCTTGTTCTGATATCCCTTTTGTAGAAGGTGCTTAATGAACATCAGGGTGACAGCAAGAGAAGGGTAAACACAGTTGCTGAATTGTTTTGTTTTGGTCTGTGGAGGGAAATGAGCCAAAAGAGCTTCAAATAGCAGTTAGGACTAACTGGTGAGCACTGCTGAGAGATGGTGATATTTGCCAAACTGCCAAGGCAGAAAGAAAGGAAGGAAAGAAGGAAGGAAGGAAAGGAGGAAGGGAGAAAGAAATAATATATTTGATGCAGTATATATTACTTTCATATTGAAACACTGTGTTCAGGCCATACAGATGGCAAACTAGCTTCCTTCTTGGGGATACACCGTATTGTTGCAAGCCCTTGTTTTCTGTGAGTTGCTTGGGTTTATGGGTCACCCCCTTCCTCTTCCCGCACTCATGAATGGCACTAAGATTTTTGAAGAAATGTATCTTACAGACACAAAGAAGCAAACCCTAGAAACTCCTCCTGGGATGAGATGGATGTGAATGCAGGAGCATGGTAGCTGTATCCAGTGCCTGTGATCAACATGGGATAGTGGAAAGGCAAAATGGTTAAGTTAATGACTTGTTTTCTGCCACAGAAAACAGTGAGTTTAGAAGCATAAATCTAGGATGAATGTGGCTGCCTGTTTTTTCCAGAGATATCCCTCAAGACACAGATTGTTCCTTTACAGGAGGCAGTAAAACTGATTATTTTACTTTCAAAATTGCTGGTGTAGAAGCTAAGTAAAAGGATTTAGGGATTAATTTAATTAAATGATTAGTCTGTCAAGGACAAAATGGCAAAAGGGAAAGAATCCTCATTTTAGAGGCTGTATAAATAGGGAATGTGAGGAATCAGAGAGGTTTAGGCAATTGTTTAGTTATCCTTTACTTTTTATTGAACTGCAATTTTTCTTAATGTGCCGTAAGAACTGGATGCTCACTGATGAGAAGAAAAAGCAGAGTGCTGAAGTTAAATTTGATTTCTAGGATTTTGATCTTTCATCAGCATTTCTTGCTGACTTGGCTGTGTACAGTTTTCAGAGTACTGTTTTTAAGATGGATTGACCACTCAGACGCCAGTGAAGCCAACTGGAAGCCAAATATTTTGTATTTCTCTCAGTGGCTTCTGAGTTAGTTAATGTCATTTCCCAATAGCAATTCTACAGTTTAGATTGCAGATTTGAGTTTTAGCTCTGCTATTTATGGGAGTGTTTGAAGGTTTGGAATAGTGACACCAGGTCTGTGGCTAAAGGAGGTGTCAGAACAGAGAAGTTCTTGCAAAAATGTGCTCAAGGCTGTATTATCAATGTCCCAAAGCAGCTGTGAGGTGAGCTGAACTTCACAGGATGTCAGAACCAAGACCAGATCCCTGGGTTCAATGTGGATCTATATGATACAGATATGTAGACTGTATCTGCTGACTGTGGCATTTACAGTTTGGTTTACTTTGCTGTAGGCTTTGTCTGGTGCCAGGAATGCTCCCTGTGATGGTATGAGAATTTCACAGAGAATGAAATATTAAAACATATGAAACAATAGGTCTAGAACCATAATTTATATAATGGAGATTTGTGTGCAAAATTAATATATGCATAATTTGTATGCATAATTAATAATGGAGATTTGTATGCAAAAATTTTATATCATGGTAAAGGGAAAAGGAAAACCAGTAGCAATTTCTTTTTACAGTAAAAATAAATAATCATTGGAAAATACTATGTGCTTTCTTCAGTATTGTTGCTATTAATACCATTTTTCATATCGCCTAACAGAAATTAAAGGTACAGTTTCATGGTTGGCTTAAGCCAGCCTAGCCATATGTCACCACAGAGGGGGCAAATCCTCCTTGCCACGCTGCTGCCCACACCGGCTGAGCAGTTGCTGCTGGTGAAGCAAGGCTGGCTCATGCTAGTGCCCAGCCACTGTACTGCAGGGATGGACAGAGGGCAGGGTTTCACCAGTAGCCTGGTAGTTCTGTCTAAGCTGGTTGTAAAGCCACAGAGTTTATCTGAGTAAGCACTGTGCAAATATCTTGCACAGCTGAGCTGTCGGTTTTGCTGGCTTTTTTTTTTATTTGTTTCTGTTTCAGTGCTTTGCAGTCCTTAAGTGTGCAGTTTGTTTTGTTACCTCAGACTACTTGGGACAGTCATGAATGTTCACTTGCCACCCCTCCTAAGAGACTTCATGTGAAGCGGAATCATAAGAGCTGGGTCGAACTGCAAGGGTTAAGTAAAGCACTTCATCCATTTTGAGCTCTGTAAGCTGGATTCATAATGCTCAGTCTCTGCTTTCCTCTCACTTCATCTTGTTAGGAAATGTGAATAGGCACCTTATTCTATTGAGTTGGTTCATCATCTGTGTTGATATAAACAGGACAGAACATCCTTAATTCTGACTTTTGTATTTTTACAAGTGACCACAATATAAACAGTAAGCTCTATGTGCTGGGCCTGTTACCATAGAAAAGCAAAATGTTGCTTATTCTTGCACTACAGTATTTCATACACACTCTCACAGCCACTGCTCTGGTTAACCTGTTTTCTATGATTTGCTAGTTGTATGGGATACCCTCTATCCTTTCTAATTTATACAACATGTATTAGAAACATGCATCTTTCAGAAGACTCTTAAGCATGCTTTTTTCCTTGTGTTTCATTCTCCGATTAGGAGAATCAAAAATACATTCCAGGTAAACCTACACCCTTTGTTTGACATCGCATTTCTTCTCCATCTTGTGCAGCTAATTTGCAGGTTTTTAGTACTAATGTGCTGCAGTGTTTCAGCTCCCATTGTTTAAAGTAGACTTAAAATGTGTGCAGATTTTCTGAAAACTACAGGCCTCTGAAATGTCTCTGTGTCCCTGGCATTCTTCTGCTCTCATTTTTATAATAGCTGTTGTCAATTTGCTCTGTTTTGTGATCTGCAGTGGAGAGGGGTCTGTAGTTCCAAACTGAAGTTACCTGAAGCTGTGTATCATTTTGTTTTTTAAAGGGGGGCATCTCATTTTCTGATATTAGATGGTGTACTTACCTTTGTTTCTTTTGCTTGGTTGTTTGTAAATTGTTCTAATAAGCTCATGAACTATAAACACACACTGGGTTTGTCCTTGAAAGATAAGCATTGCAAGCATTTCATGGGCTACAGAGGAGGGATAACTTTAAAGAAATATATAATGGTAGCAAAGAGACGAGGTTTTAACTGTGTTAAAACACGAAGAGTTGTTAACGACTTGTCTGAAACAAGCAAAGTATTTATTCTCCTGCAAAAAATAATCCTTTTAGAATTGATTACTGATAAATGCATTGGAGATTAACCTGTTTTCTTAATGGTAATTTATAATGTTGTTATAATCTGCTCTGTGTAATGCTCCCTTACACAGAGGAAATGAAAACAACTCTAGTATGAAGAAACCCTGTTGCTGCAGGTGACATCTAGTTGCCCTCATTGATATTACATAGCCATTAATGGAAGTGTTCACCATTTCACTCTGCAGGAGTCCCTCCCAACGACTTCATCTGTGTGGATTAGACAGAATTAAATTCTGGGAATATTCCATAGCTAAGGACAGATAAATAGCGCTAAGATTTGCAGTGCACTTGCTCAAGGCTCCTCAAGGTAATATTTAGTGTTATGATACCAATGATGTGAAGGTGGTGGAACATGCCAGTGTATCCAGCCCTTATTTTTGACTAAAGCAGGAACAGTGAAAGGTACACTGAGCATATTTTGGAAATCCTCTATGGAGTACTTCTTTCAGCACCACAGCTTAGTGTAGCAACTTCATGCTACAGACAGGAATAACAAACAGCAGGGTGCTGATATCTGAATGAAAACATCAGTTACCTCTTTCTGTTAAAGACTCCCCTCTTGGCTGATATACCTTCTGGAGGAAGGGACATCCGTATGCAGCTTAGCCAGGAGCAAGCAGTCATTCTGCAAAGCCAAGTCATTTGTCTTTGCTCTATCCCTGGAGCAGGGGCTCTAAGCGTTCAATTTTCCAGCCAAAGTAATTACACAAAGTAATATTTTCCTATTTTTAATGGACTCTTTTGACTTCTTCAAGGTCAGCACACAAAGTCAACACATCTACGCATCAGTGGGATGTGATCTAGCTTCGGGTTCCTTTCAAAGAGCTTGGTGGGTAACCTCTCCTTCCCTTCTATCCTCCTTAGTGAGGATAATAGCTAGCAGTTTCAGATAAGGGTGATGTTAACCTCTACGATATAGCTTTCTCCAAAGTCTCTGGAAACAACGTGGATGATTACTATTAGCAGGGAAGACAGTGTGTACATGTAGTTAATTATTTGTGGTTGAGGACAATGGTTGATAATGAGTTAACACTGAGGAGCGTGCAGATAGCTGAACACGCAGAATTGCAGTAACATCTTTGCCACACAGCCTGCAATGTAGTTAAATTTTTATCTAATCTGCTATTGTTCCCACTAGTGTAGGGCCTGTGCCTGTGTAGAAGAGGACCCAAAGGCTCTTGGGTATTTTTTCTATCGTGATTTAATCAGGTATTCTGATACTCTGATATATGTAGGCTGGATGAGATGACAGTTTAACCAAACTGGCTGGGAAACAAGTATTATCTCTACCTGGAATAAATTCTTATTAGAGTTATTATTTATTTTTCTTTTTCCCTCTAAACTGTACTGTGAATTAATGGAACCTGTTAAATGTCTTATATACTCTGGCATAGCCAAATATATGTTTACCTTCTCTAGAAACTCCACCCTGGGAATACACTAAGACCTGCTGGAAACTCTACCTGGCTAACCCTGGATCAGGCTGCAAATGATCTTCTGTGAGTCTGGTGAAGAGGAAAGGACTAAACCATGAACAACATAGAGTGAGAGGGATAATGGGGTTGGAAACTGTTGATCTAATCTAACACTGTTACATTTTTATACTGATTGGGAAAGGATTTTTTTTTCTTTTCTTTTCAGTCACAAGAAGATAGCTGTTCAACTCCTAATGGAAAAAAAATCTGCAGGAATTATTTGGTAATCTCCTCCTGGAAATAATTTGCATCTGACAGTTACTTCTGGGGCCAAATAAAGTTAGTTGAGAATCCCAAGGCACTTCTGAGGAGGCAGATGTCTACATCACAAAATGATTATCCTGTTATGCTGTGGTGTTAACAGTCTCAGTTGACAGAATGGTGGGTGGTTTTATTTATTTATTATTTTATTTTATTTTGTTGTTGTTTTTTCCCTCCCCCTCTGTTTGTCTGACTCAGGAAGAAGCCTACTGCTGGGAGACCTGAATTACTTCTACTTCTGTCAGATAGGGGCTGGGGATTTCCATCTCCCTAACTTTCAATCTCATCTCTCTCATTTTGTAGATAAATTAACACATGCTGTCAATTTTGATAATTACTGAACTTGCTGATGGTTTTAAAAGGATAAATTGATTGTGTCAGCTAAGAAGGTATGTCCAGTATTGCCCAGTTTGAAGTCCAAAAGAAATCTTACCACTTTTAATAGGAGAAGCTGGCAGTCTTAAATTATCTCTTAAGCAACATTTTGTTAATGTTTTGCAATTCAGTCTGCCATTGAACAGGCAGGGCAGTCTAAAAGAAATGAAGATAACATTAGGGGTGGTAGATATTATATGTGCACATGCCTTGTATATTTAGGATAAATTAAATAGCTGCAGAGCTTAGGGAAAAAAAAAAAAAAAAAAGATTGTCAGTATTTCCAAATGTTAATGGGGAGTATTGAAACAAGACTTCATTTGTAGGCTGGACATGTTTCATGATATTACGCTTTCTGCATCTACAGACAAAATGCTTTCTACTGCAGATCACAGAATCAGAAATGATCTTAATGGTTGGGAAGACAATGCAATGTAGCCAGTTAATGAAAGAGCTTGATCTGTACAGAAAATTATTTTGAACAGATACACACATACATAGAAAGAAAGATTAATTTAGAGACCTTTGTCATTAAAGCAGATTTTTGTATGGTTTTCTGTGGGATTTAAGGGGGATTAAATGTTTGACATCACTTTGCCTGCACAGGCTATGTTGAAGAGGTTACTGAGCGAGTGATGGAGAACTCAAATATGCGCCTATGCTGAAAGAGTGGAAGCAATGGATCAGGCTGCAGCCTGGCAAAAAAATTTGCTCTATCTACTACATTTCTAAAAGCAGGGTGCTTCTGGTATGACAGCAGATGCCACAGGAATGTAGAGCTCAAGGAATTTTAATGATTTGCCAAAGTACGAGGGGAACTCAGAGAGGACATCAGAACTGGGATGCCTGTGTCTTCTGTCTTCAGTGATGCCTTGCTTCACATGCATCCTTTGTGTGATATGCTGTTTCTAAACAGTAAAAGCACTAAAAATAAAAAGTCAGCAAGGTGGATTGGCTGATCAGGTGCATTTCGCTTTTGGAAGAGATGGTCCTGGTCATGAAACTTCTGCTCCTCACCTGCCTGTGGCCAACAGCAGTGCTACACAGCTCTCAAAGTCAGCATCACCATCGTCATCATCGGCAACATTTCTCATTCTTAAGAAAACATAACAGGTAAGCAATATATTCTCTCTGTGTTCATCTGATAAACTTGGTGCTGTCTGTCAGCAAGCTTTTGATGCACCCTGTTTGTTCACTGTCTTGTTTTGCCAGTTTCTGAATATATGCTATGCATAATACATGTAGAGGGTGTTCCCAAAACAGAAATGGTAAACTATTAATTGACAGAGCTTTTTCATAATTAGCCATTTCATAATGTGATTTCATGTATGCTTCATGTATACACAGGCATGTACACACTCACACCCCTACACAGCTCTTTTTAATTGTGTGATACCAGACTACTATTGTGATGAACTGAGTATTTTTGTCCTCGCTTCCCTTACAACAAGTAGAAATGCATTCCAGTTTGATGCCAATGCTTGAAAGTGACTTCCATTAACTAAACAGCAGAGTAGCTACACTGTCAAGATGCAGAAGACATTTTTATGGCACTAAATGAGGTGAATTGTACTTTATTTTTAGTGATGACACAATGTGCTCCCGTTCTGGAATATGCCTGTGTTCTTAGACGTTGGAAGGGAAATTGTTCTTAGTCTTTCTAATCAAGTAATTCATTTAAAAGGAATAGTGATACAAAGCTTTTTACATATAAATTTCTTTGCAAAGTGTTTGTGCTTTTTACAACAAATACAATTTCACATCTTCCGTGTGAGGCCTCTGAATGTGTTTCGAGATCAATCTCATAACATGTAAGCAGACCACTGACTACAAGTCATAGTTTAAGTAAAATCTCTCTTTGTTGGGAGGTAGGAAATAGTGTGATAAGTAGCGCTATAAGGAAGGAGAAGTGATGCAATGGTTAAACTTTTCCCTGTCCTTGACACCCTATTAAAATGGGCAGGGGAGCTCATTGTTTGTTCATACTAATCACCTATTGAGGAAAAGTAACATAATTAGACTCCTCTGATGTGGTTAAGCTGTTTTTAAAGTTACATGCTTTGTAGCAGGCATACAGCTGTTTACCTTCTG
The DNA here is from genome assembly GCF_965140915.1 of Aythya marila. NCBI lineage: Eukaryota > Metazoa > Chordata > Aves > Anseriformes > Anatidae > Aythya > Aythya marila. Next base: position 111,013,284 of record NC_139042.1, read on the forward strand.
TATCACTCTTTATGTGATATTCCAGCAGTGACATATCTTTGAGTCCTCACGTGTCTTGTTAAAATCATGGTTAAGCAACAGAAGGCAAGAGAAAATATCCCAGTGACACAATGGAAGTGCCTGGAGATGCTATATAGCTCAGTATTTCTAGGTTTCACCTCAAGGTCATAGGATCAAGTTCAGTCTAAGCCAAAAGCTCATGAAAAGAATGCCTACTCAGCAGACCGTTTCAAACACTGATAGTTTTAGAGTGAATGCTAGTGCATGATTATTTGGAATAATACAACAAAATAAACAGAACTGGAACTAATGTCAAAATAAGGTCTTTACTAGTCTCAGGAAGCAGCTAAGAATCAAAGAGAAACAGAATAAAATAACTCCTTAGTGCTGTAGGGGTAAAGAAGGTCTGTTTTTAGCTGAGCTAATACATTTTTGTTAGTGGTAAAAGGGAAATGCATGCTAATATTTGCATTTATCCTGTTCTGCAATAGCTGGACATTGCTGACCTCTTGCCACAGGATGACGGTAACTATATTAGCACAGTATCCTCTACATTTTCATAGATCTTTACTAATACCTGCAAATGGATCCACAGGCCAGGCCTGAGAGACAGGCTGCAGAAATGTGTTAACAGAACAGAAAACAGGAGGAATGGCAGCACCATGTTCTCAACTAACACTGAATAGGGTAGCAGTTTTCTTTACACAAGGCAAAGCCTTTCATAGCTTCATTTCCTAGACCCTTGTGATTTAAAATTTGGAACTGGGAAGAAGACTGCAGAATCTGAGCCAAAGAAGATCCCAAAGCTCAACAGCTGCAAATCAGCTTTTCTGTGGAAAGGATCCAAATATGTTTAATTTCTCTTTGTTTGATTCTAACCCTGGTTTTATTTCTAAAGGCAGCATTATCCTCCAGTACATTGCAACAGGGTCTGACTTTCCTCTTTTTCTTTCTGGGGAAAAACCTTTCAGCCAGCCCTAGAGTTATTAGGGACACAGCTGACAGATGGCCTTGGTTAAATGGGTGGCCTTTTAGAAAGAATCCCATGTGAAAATGTTACTTAACCTACAAGTTCCACTGGTTTAATAGAGTAACCCAATTCTCCCTCCAAAGCTATTTGTCTGCATTCTCTTGTAAAGAAGATTTTAAAGCATTAACCAAAAGTACATGAGAAAGAGATTATTCTCATGGTCCATTTCCTAAAGTAAAGAACAAAACATTTGACTATCCAAATATTAGGCATTTTGACAGTGCATGTTGCTGATGTTATTGAACTCTTGGAAATGCAGAGAGAGACAGAAAGAGAGAGAGAACTGAAAAAAGAAAAACTTACTTTTTTCTGGATTTCAAAATTTGATAAGTGTGTTAAAAGTTTCAGAGATCACAGTGCTGTATAACTCCAGATACCTTCCCGGGAATGAGATTTCTGTAGTTCTACCTTTTGGTTACCTTTGATTTGATAGTAGTTAGAGTATCTTAGGGACACAGCACTGGAAAGAACCTTGTAGCCATTAAATTTAGGGTCCTTCATGGTATTCTTTCCACAAAACAGTCCTTCAGAGTACCCTTTTCATAAACTCACCTAGTTTCCTTTTGAATGTGATGAGATTTTTTTTCCCTCTACTTCCATACTGCAGTAATAAAGGAAGTGTGGTATTTTGGATACTATATTAGTGTAACAGAAAACAAAGCCACTCCTACCTGTCCTTTCTGAGATGTGAGTTTAAGATTTTTCAAAGCTTTTGACTTTCTCATGAGCAGCACAGAGCATTAAAACAGAACAGCTACAATGGATCTTACCAAATGCCCATGTATGATAGTGCCCTGTTTCCAACAGTGGCTGTAAGCACAAGTCTGGAAGAATAAGGACAGGGTGAATATGAAAGGTATTTTCCACTAATAGTCCCCCATCCTGCAGTCATCATATTTTCCTCAGAAACTTCCTGAGTTTGATGTAATTTCTGCATTTTTAGTGACCTTCTGTGGATTTCTTTTCCATGAACTTGTCTGATTTCTCCCTGAAGCAGAGTAAACTTTCAGTAATCTGGTAAGTTAAAAACAAACAAAACAAAACAAAAACAACAAACAAACAAACAAAAAAACAGATGGCATACTAACCACACTGCTCCCTTGAATGCCACTGGTTATGTAACACCACTGTTGGCATGATGGGGTTAAATGCTTCAGCCAGAAATGATCCAATTTCCCTGAAGCAGACCTTTCACCTTTCACTCCTTGTTACTTATTAAGGTTAGCTAAGAGCAGCTAAGTTTGTCCTTAAAAACCTGCCATGTATTTATCTGTTATTAAAGAATTCTGAATTGGTTCCCTTGGTTTTGTAGGCAGTGACTAGCTGCTGTTTGAGAGCTCTGCCAGACACCAAGGCATTGAGCCATGAGTCCATGTAACAGTATCACAGAATCACAGAATTTCTAGGTTGGAAGAGACCTCAAGATCATTGAGTTCAACCTCTGACCTAACACTAACAGTCCCCACTAAACCATATCCCTAAGCTCTACATCTAAATGTCTTTTAAAGACTTCCAGGGATGGTGACTCCACCACTTCCCTGGGCAGCCTGTTCCAATGTCTAACAGTACTGGGTAGCGAAGCGTCCAAACAGTATCTCACTTGTTTTTCATCTGAAGAGTTAGTGCTTCCATTAATTTCCTATATAAATGCCAGAAGGGGTGTCTTCCCTATGTGATATGAAACACTTCAAATGATTTTTATGATCTCCTTTGGAATTTATAGGCTACAATTTCATTTGCATAATGTAAAATGTTGCCTGGAATACAGCTGTAGAAAGAGCTATTATAACTGGAAGCAGTAGTTTTTTGAGCATGTGCTTCACTGAGGCTGACAAGCCTGTTTCTGCCATTGCCCAGATCAATGCCAATACAAAGCCACCTGTCAGATCTCCATTTATTACTACTACCCCAGACAGGTAAAGAGAGATTTTCTTTCCTCAGATGCATGCAGGCTTTTCCTATCAAACACCAGAGCCTGATGTCTGCCATACAATGAGGGTGCAGAATCAATGCCTACCCTTAGACTCCCAGATTATGGTGCTCTGGCCAAAGCTGCATGATAAAGAGGCCATGGTGCCATTTTAATTATATTAAAATATAATCTAGGTCTTTGCTGTGCTTCTGTGGGACTGAAAAATGTTTCACTGGCAACTGCCACTCCACTATGGTCTTGACTGACCTTGAGAAGCTTTTCTGAGACCTACTCTGGTTAGCTCTGTCTCTTCTGCTTTTTAATGGAATTGGCCCCATGGGAAGAAGCAATCAAGAAAACATCTGCTGATGATTTCACAATGCTGTGGTACTGATCAATAGTTAGATATGGGTCTAGGATTTCTTGGGAGTAAACAAATACATGCATGCAATTCCCTTTGAGTCACCAGTTAAATAACTTTAATGCTGCAGTGAGGACAATTTAATACTCTAACTCTTAGCCAAGGAACAGCATCTGGAGTCCAGATGCTGATGTTAAAGGAATATTTGCTGGAGAACACTTCTTAGCCTTAGGTGGGAGAAGCAGGCAGTGAGGAGAAAAAGAAGTGAAGCAGAAGTGTATTTAAAAAAAAAAAAAAAAAAAAAAAAAAAAGTAGAATTTTTAATGGCATTTTTAAAATTTTTGGTACCTTTACATGTGCAATGTTACCAGTGTCCATGAAATTAATTCCAAGTACCATGAGCACATACTTCCGCATGTAAGCTTTTTTTCCTTTTCAATTAAAAAAAATCTGCCAAAGGAAGGTGTTGAAGAAAAGATGGCACACATTTGTAATGAAAGTACATTCTGTACTGTACTTTCTCTTCTTACTCCTGCAAGATCTTGCCTTGTTATGAACAACTACTTCTGATAGCAGCTAGAAATAATTACAGTTACTCCACCATTTGTATATACAACATCAGGTTGAAGATGCTATTCAACTAAGTGGGCACAAAAGATGATTTTCACATAGGCAACATTTTTGTTTATTTTGTGCTCATACAGGAACACGGAAAGAATATCAAAATCCCATAGCATCTCTTTTCAGAGGCTTATTAAGAAGAAATCTCCTGCCCTGGTTGCTTATATTTTACTTCTTGATATTACTAGGGAACATTTTCCTCAGTAACCTAGTTATTTCCAGTAAGAAGTTATAATAAATGTAGCATAGCTTTAGCTTGCTTCTTCCAGTGAAATAATCAGAGCCTCAGACAGGTATCTTTCTCGGCACATTTGATAACAAATAACCTAGTGCTTCCAAACTGTTTTAGCTGTGCCATGGCTTTCTGAACATAATTCATCATTTCCTCCTATACCAGTTCCCAAGCAGCAGAATTTCCCCGCATGCCTATTGTGGAGTATTGCAGGTGTTTGTTTCTACTGCCTGTGCTGCTCTGACACAGACAGGCTTGATTACAGCTGTTTTAATTCTCTGAAGTGTGAGGTTTCATTTTAGCATCCACATAATTTTGTTCCAAGGGAACTGAAGTCTTTCTTTGAAATGCTTGATGGATGTTTGCCCAGATAATTTGGTTCAGGCAACGCTGCTGGAGACATTCAAGAATACGCAGGTAGGTGAACTTGGTCAAGCCTAATGGTTCTGAATAGCCAAACAGCTGGTGACACTGCAGCATCCCTGTGACACAGCATTGTAATTCCTTGACCTTCATTAATTAAAAAGGGGGAGAGGGAGCCCAAGTAAATACAGCTGCTCCTTATCCTAAGGTATCTCATACCTCCTCCTACTCAGTGCTTGGCTACAGGGCAAATCTTTAGAACAAATTGTGATCATTCAGTCTAAAGCAACAATTACAGTCACTGGCTGCAAAGTCTCAGTGAATCACAGAGGGCATGAAAAAAATGATCTCTAGGGAGATTCCCTTGCCTGTGGCAAAGTAGCTGTGTTTAAGACATTCCTACAGATATCTGTCTAACCAATTTTTGTGTAGCATGAGTGAAAGGAGTCTCAAAACCTCCCCAGGCAATCTGTTCACTGTTCTCACCAGGAGGTACCACATCTCCCCTGTTGCCATTACCCATCCTGTCTGGGAGTGGATGTGGAACAAAAGGCCCTGTAAAAGCTCATTATGTGTTCAGAAGATTGTGATATGTTCCCTCAGTCTTCTTTCTCCAAATTAAACAGCACTGGTTCCTTGGGATCCTCCCACACCTTTTATAAAATGGAAGCTGAAAACTAGACTCAATGCTCCAGCTGAGGTTTGGCTAGTTCTGCTATTACTTGGAGCCAGCCACTTAGAGCAGGTCATACAAGGAGTGGAGACTGAAGGAAGCATCAGAGCAGAAGCAAGATAACAGATTCTTTGAAAAGTCTGTGTCTCTCAGCTGCCAGATCTTGTCTGTGTTATAACCCAAATACTTCAGGATAAGACCACCCTGCTGTCTGTGGCGTACTTTCTGTGTACAGGAAAAATAAAAAAGGAGGCCACACTGTGTTGGGCAGCTGCAGTTCATTTTAGATGCAGGCCCAGCACATAAATGTCCTTTTCAGGTAGTAAAATTCCTCATGGAATTTGGGATGTGGTGCAGTATGTTCTGCAAAGGGAAGAGAGTTAACAGCAGTCATTAAGAAGAAAAACAGAATTCATGGCATCCTACTAAGAGCATCCAAACAGAAAGATTAATCTGTGTTTCCTCTGTGCTACCCAGAAACTTGGTCATGTGTGACATGAGAAAAAAACACAGAGACAGGACATCTATGATGCAAAGAAATACTGCGTGTCTGAGCAGCAAACAACGGGTGAGCTAATGAGCAACAAACAAATGGGAAATTACAAGTTAGCATGTAACTTGGCCACAACTGATGGATGTTTGTGAGGATCTCAAACACCAAGTTCCTGGATCTAGGACTGTCAGTTTCAGAGTTCCTCAGAAAAAATATTGATTCATTTGAGGTCTTAGGGAAAGAAGAAAAAGATTTATGATAAAAAGTGTAATTGTCTTTGTAATATGGATAATGTATAAAGTGGTTTAAAAATACGGATTCATGGTGTTATTTCCAAGTCTGTGTTGAAAGAAGTTATGTGAACAATACCTTTTTTTTTTTTTTTTTTTTCATTTGGCCATAATTTCTCATATAATGATAGAAAAAGTCTCTGAGGGGATTTCTTATATGTAAAAGGTGTTCCTCGTGAACCTGGGTGCCCTCATACCTGATTTATCCACCTTTTCCAATATGTATCTCCCCAACTTTATTAACACAGTTGTTTCCCTTATTACTGTAGATTCAACTGTCCAGGATTTTTGAGTCCCTGCTTCATTTAGCCTTCTGTCAGGCAGGAATAAAAATGAAGTTTCTTACTTTTTTTTTTTTTTTTTTTTTTTTTTTTTTTTTTTAACATAGCAAACGAGAAATTAAAATGAGGAAACTTGACAGCACCAAAGTACAGCCACTTAAATCTGAGCAGCTTCTTCGCATAGAGGACCATGACTTTGCACTGAGACCTGGATTTGGAGGTAAGCAGCAGGTGCCAGTGCTGTGCTGGTTAGCTCTTCATTCTCTATCTGAAAGTTACTTAAACTCTGTCCGGCAATGTCATTTAAAATTGAATGACAGCTTTAATTGCAGCTCACCTCTTTCGTACTCCAGAAACCAAAGAAAAAACTAGAAATAATTGAAGGTGAGGCACTTTTTTTGTATTTAGCATATCAATAGGAGAAACCATTCAAACTGTCTCCTGCTCAGAACTAATTAAAAAAAGCAATATTATTAGAATACTATTCTTTGAGCACAGTGATTAAGGTATCCCTGGAAACTGCATAGTCTAGTAGCAATTAGCAAATGACTTAGTCATCAGATTTGTTTTGAGAGATTGAAATGACCTATGAATTCCTAAATCTGTTTGCTCTGTACAAAATTTAATAGCTAACCACAGGCCTTCAGTTTATTACCATGTAGTTTCTGTGTTGTTGGGCACTATGATGATTATTTCTTCATTTAACTAAATTGCATGTGGATAACATCCCAATCAATGGGATGTTCCCAGTTTAGATTTGATTTTGGCTCTCCTTCATAGAAAGTAAAATTAGAAAGCTGCCCTACTCTTAAGCTTTGACTGTGTCTTTGCATCACCAGTTCAGCGTTCATGATTCATAGAAATAGACCCACCTGCCCTGGATTATGAAGCCAAAATAAAATATATGAGGAGCAATTATCAGCTGTGTGAAAAGGCATAAATCTAGGAGGCTAGATGAAGCCTGTGGAGCTGTTCTCATTGACACCAGGTGCTGGGCCTTGGCAAGCATGCCAGGAGGGAGAAACCTGAAGTAAGAAAAGCCTCTCTGGATGCACTGGTTGAATGTGAAAGAATTTCTCATTACTCTAGAAATGTTGGCTTGTCAGGGAGCAAAAATCTTTCCTGACTTTTAACAGTAGTTGAGTTATGTCTGTATCTTGGCAGCAAAAGTTAGGATTGCATTTTGCCTAAAACCTGTCTAACCTAATATCTGTCACTCTGGACATCTTCCTGTTATTACCTGCTTTGTCACACAAGGAATTTAAACTTTTGACAGTATCATCTCAGAAAGGAAGCAGCATTTCCATGAAAGAAGCAACAGTTCAGGATGTACTTTATCACTGGATCATCACAGAAAGCAATACTTCTGATGCACATAAAAGCAGCTTTCAGAATATACCCTGTGATCTGGCAGCTGTAATTTTCCACAGGCAGTGAGGATTTTTCTGCACCCAGAAAATCTGTACCAGGCTTTTTCCCCTTGTCCTTTTATTTTCAGATGACTAGTCATAGAGCCCTTTCAATTCCCATTGAAGCCAGCTGTGGTTTTTCCACTGACTTCATTGCACGGGCCTCCTAATAATCACATTGCCATGGGTACGATTTCAGCTGCACTCCCGTCTTCCAGAAATAGCTTTCAGCAGAACTGTGCATCAGCTTTGCTGCTCTTGTATTATCCACGTGCTGTAGTGGCATAGGTGGCACTTTTAAAAGTCATGTCCAGTAGTTCACACACATTCACGTTTTCAGGACTCTCTTAATAAATGGAATATTTATGTGTCAATCTCTTTAAGACTATAACATGGATCCATTAACATTTTTACAGCACACAATGAAAAGTCTTGGGGAAATGAGTATTGATCCTAATTTTACACTGCATTATTCCTGTCTTACCATTGATTTCAATAATGTTACAGCAGTAAAGAATGGCTTGTTTTTCAGAAGAGACAGGTTAATAAGGCATGACAGAGAGTTATCACGCAAATGTAACCTCATCAAAGGACAAAACCATCTGAAACACGAATCTGAATAACATATACAGAATTATTGTCTGACAGCAGAGTACGTGTTTGTCTAAAAGACACTACGAGTAAGTGTGCAATAGAAGGAAGCAGCTACAGAAGATGAAATTAGAGATATACCTGCTGCCCAGGCACTGACTGGAAGGAGTCACATATACCCTTCTCACAAGGTGGGCACTGCTACCAGCAAGGCTCACAGCATGTTCAGTACAGCTTATGCCCTGGGGCTGGCGCAGCTAGGGAACAAGGACTTTGCTTACTTTCCCCTTCTTCACACTGTACCCACAGCCATAGCATGGCTCTGAACTGCATTAAGACTTACAATACTGTGGCTTTATGTATTTAAACAGATGAGGTTTGGGGTTTGTTTTTATCAAACATAAAATAGCATCTCAGTACTGTGATTCTTTGAGGGCTTGGATCTGCAACATATCACAGTGCATGATTTATTTAGCTCAGCACAATGCATGATTTTATGATACTGATGGGAGAAAAGAAAGAAAACAAAACAGGTCAAAAGAGCTGAGTGAAAAACAAGTATTTTAAAATTATTCTTTACCTTTCAAAGAGGGACAATTTTTTTCCCTCCTCTATATCTCATTGGGATTTCCTTGGTGTGTCATTGAGCTGTAATGACAGATTTTGTTAATTTCTACTGTGCCCCTTTCCCTGAGAAGGTCAATCATCCTTTGCACCAGTTTGAGGAAAGAAGCAGCTGGAAAATCTATGCTGTTTTTAACCTGCTGGAGATTCCTCAGTTCAGGGAACTCATAAATCTAAATCTGGCTTGTTAATTTCATTTAGCCCCACACATGCAAAGTGAATGAGGAAGATAATAGGACCCAGAGATTTTAGTATTTATAATTAAATAAAAAGGAAAGACAGAGAAAACACATGCTGAATTTGGTTTGTAAACTGAGCAAACATCTGCACAGGAAAAGATTTGGGGGAAATGAATGTAGAGCTGTTGAACACTGATGCTTCTGGCTGCAGTGTCACTGGAAATAATTGTGACCTTGCTCACATGGCTGATTGCATTCTCCTGAAAATATATCATTGCTTTTTGGAGATGAAAGGTTATTTTTTGACCAAATGGCCACAGTTCTGCTTTTATTTATTTGAGTGTAATTTGTCTTTGTTCTGTTGATTGCAATGACATTCCAGCTGCACAAGCATAAGTTGACTCTCTGCTGATTTTAAAATTTAGTCCTGACATTGTCTGTTTATTAACAGATTAGAGATCTAAGTCTGAGAAGCATACTGTGTCAGCATGAAGCAAAATCAGCAAGCTGCTAGCAAGCTGTTTCTACATTTTTACTATAGAAATGCTCCTATGTCTGCAGCTCATTACACAGTGAGGCTGAGTGAAGCAAACCTATTCAGTACATACAAATATTATTTAAGATAAAAAAATGAAAACTTATGTTGTTACACTGCATTTACTCCCTAAGCCAGGCTCCCGGGTTGTTTGTTTTGTCATGGTCCTCTTCTGTTTGAAAGTCGCTGGTAGATGGACCCAAGCAGACTGACCTCCTGCAGGCCAAGGAGAAGAAAGAGCACTAAAGTTTCCTGTAGATGAGCATAGTGAAGGCTTGAGAAATTCCACCAGCAATGGTATAGTACTGGTCATCAGTTGTGGTAAGGACTGTTTGTATAAGTCCTACCAAAGGAAACAAATAACTGTCAGTAGACTCAAAGTCAGATCTTTTCATGACTTACATGTATCTTTGTATGGCTATGGCCTAAAGTACCTCAGCTGATTTTTCAGTAGCCTGGTGAACTGATAATCTGTGAGAAGATAGCTCAAGTCTGGACTGGAGAAAAAACAAGAAATTAAATTATGTTGACAACACAACTCAGAATGATCGTCTCCATATTTTAAACTCAGTGAGAAAAGATGAGCACAGGCCAGTATCAGACATTGTGCTGAGATTTCTAACAGCTCACATCTGAGGAGCACCATGCAGGCTGTCTTGACAGCCAAAACCTTATGCATTGAGGGAGGTGTTAGCGTGAGTCACACTTAGAAACCTTTTAAAATGACTTTATTTTCTACTATATTTATGCATCTATTTCTCTATATAGTGTTATTTTCCTAACATTCTTATTTCAGTGTATTAGCAGAAGTCATTTTGAGCTCTTGGTTTCCTGAGTTCTGTCTCCATGAGCTAAAAATCAGCATTGTCATTTTAAAAATCATCATTCCTTTACTCCTCTGTCCTTTGGTTTTCCTAAAACTCTTTCACAAGCTCTCTGAACTATTTTGCAATCTAGAGATTATAGAACCACATATTAACTGTCACTACGTAAAAGTAGTTCTCTCTATGTGTATATATACATATACGAATATACATGTATATATTGCAGTATAACAGCTTTATTTTTCTTTTCCATTGTATCTTAATGACCTGTCAGGCCCTATGCTACTGGTGGGTGAGTTAAAGAAATTTTAGAATTGGATATTTCTGCTTTGTCAACCTGTAAAAGGTTGTACATATTAGAAAGATGGAAAATGATTTAGTACAATTTAGCTGATCAAACCATAGCAGTCTTTCTAGAGAATTTTCATCCCAATCTACAGTTAAGCATAGTCTTTATTCCAGATTGTCAGAGGATCAGAGATCACAGTAACTCCTCCCCATTTCTTGACAGTTCAGAAACATCTCACTGTTGTGGAGGAGAGTGACTGACAAAAGTGGAATAACTTTCTCCCATGGAAGGAATAGCTGGGGTCCAAAACAGGATGGAAATATTTTGGTAATTTGCTCTGATAGGCAACTTCTCCTGGATGTGTTTTTGTACATTGCTAGTTCTTCTATTCCAAGAACTGGCTATGGCTGATACCAGTCCCCCTTCATTTCCCATGTAAATAAGAAAGAAACAAAACAGTAACAAGAAGAAAATACTATAGCCAGTACTGCTCCTGTTTTACTCATTGCCAGGGGAAAGTAAATACATCCACGCAGCTTAACTTACCTGCGGCTTGTTTGCATTTCTGTCTCTTTGGTTCTCTTCCTCTACAAGCCCACAAGCCTTTTTTAGAAAAAAGCATTTGTATAGATCTTAATCCTCCCCCAGTCTCTCTCTGTCTTACTGGCAGCCTTCTGTAGACCTAGCTTTTTTCTCAGCATAGCCTGTTATGAAGCTAACTGTGAAAAATCGGTGACTGATCTTTCTAAATTCAATGTCTGTCTTAGGAAATTGCAGGTGCAATCAGCGGTGTGTTTAAAGGTTTGACTGCTACTACAAACAAACAAACAAACAACAATGTATGTAATTTATTAAGCCAGTTATTATTACTGTAGAAATTGGTCCTAGAATGCTAGTTTTTTTTTTAATGTAATAGCCCTTTTAAAAAGGATATTATAGACTTTGTCTTTCTTGCTATTTATTAAAAAATTCCATGCTCATCAAGGAATTCTTTTGCTATGTTTAAACCTTTAAAATAAAAGAGAATAGCAATGGCTTGTGTGAAGATAAACCCCTCTGAAAACAATTCTATTTTTTCTCCTGAGGAGTAATTATCTTGAAAATCTGTGGAACCTCCATTGTGAAAATCACTAATCCCTCTAAAATAATGATTTGTAGCAGTGCTCCAGCAGCAACTGAAGCTGCTCAATTTAATAACAAAATCCTCTCTGCCATCTCCAGTTTTGTCGAGCTGGGAAATAAAAAACACAGCTTTTCTCTGGTTACTTTTTTTCAAAGTGAATTTGATGTCATTGCCTGATGGTCAGCCAGAGATTGAAAATCTCAGTACATTAAAGAGAAAGCTGTGGCACAGACATAGGAGTAGAAAAATGACTCATTTTCTGGCCGTTTTAGGATGCTTATTGAAATGCTCTTTCTTAAAAAAAACATCCAATCTTAGTATAATAAGCCCAAGGGATAGACAATTTTCAGTTTTCAGCAACCTGTTCACAATAGATCATTATTACTGTTTCTAGTGGAATTGTTTTTTTTTAAATCCCAGAAAGAAATGTTCCAAGAAAACTACAAAGCTAAGAAGACCTGGACCAGAGTATGGCCAATAAGTTTTTTTCAGGGGTGGCAGTCTTAGTGGCAGAAATATAAAAATGCTTCAGGTTGGAAAAATGAACAGTACTCTGAAGAGAACAGGACTGCATATATATATAATGTTTAGTGGCTTTATCATCTGAAGTAGGGGCAGAATGGGATGAAAATATTTGTAGCTGCTATGACCTGTCAATATAAGGTCAGAGCTGGGTTCAGGGGACATTGTTTAATAATTGTCTGTGGTGAATGCTAAACTCAACAGTGTTTTCTCCTTAATCGGTATGAGTACACTCTTTGGCTATTTCTCATACAGAGAACAGGAATCTCTTTCTAAGGATTATGTTTTACAGTTCTAACATTTCTACCTCATCAGGAACAAATTTCATTGCAACTGTTACCTATTTATTTAATTCACTCTAGAAACACCCACTGTAATTCTCCCGGCCATAGCTTTTGATCTCTTTTATGTTTTTCACTGTCCTCACTGATTTGGTTTTATAACAGTTCCCAGCTTAGTGCAAGCTGTCCTTTCCAAGAGTGAAGTACCTCTGTGTATTTATGTGTAACGGGCACTTAAGCTTGTGCACGTGTAACCAACACAATCATCTGTACTTAAGCTGTGACTGGTTTCTAGTTCTAAGACCAATTTCTTTATATCTGCCCAGATAAGGTGAATTATTGACTGAAATTGTGTCCACATTTGAGTAGTGATTGTTTGGGCCAGGAAATTGTCTACAGTTTTTGCAAAGCCCAAGGAAGTGTTAGGACTACCACACTTTGAAGATCTGTCATGCAGAAAAATACTTTTCCTTGCTACACATGGTATGTGTTTACTTAGAAAGCCAGTCATCCTGTTTTGTGGTATGATTTGTGGGTTGCTCCCTGCCTGCTTGAAGAACGCTGAAGGAAGACAGTTAACTTTATTTGCTTTAGACTTGTACCTGACTCAGAAACTGGTAAAAGCCATTTTTTTTTTTTTTTTTAATGTGGAGAGTAGCTCCCCTCTCCTCCCCCTTCATCCATGTAATTCTACTCAAATAGGACTAAACCCACTGACAGAAACATTCCAGTCATACATATCAACCTCAAATTTTAGTAATAAATGTTAAGATCAAATGTATGCTCAGATATGAGCACTTCCAGTATGTCCTACCACTTGCAGCTGCCACAGTGCCAGGGTAAGAGTTTGGAGAAACTTACGATATCAAGAAGTTGAAGCTTATTGGTGAGTAATCTTAGATAACATGCAGTTCCTCTGCCAGTCAGTCCCTCCAAACTTCCCTGGGAAACAACTGGCATTTCTAAGGCCCAAGCTACCACATCCAAATTAGAACTCCAGAAAGTACCTGTTACACTGAACGGAGTTTAAAGGGACCCAAGAGCAATGAGGCCATATTTCATGCTGTTGGCATACTAGTGAGCTTTAGTAGTGACTATGCTCCTAGGCTGGAGCACTGTACTTCTACAGCCAGCCTGCTCCCTGACATACCCCAGCTGGCTCACAGCCAACTCAGGTATTAGCTCTGCAACGTGAGCTTTTCCTCTTTCACCATGCAAATGAGGAGCTTGATAAACAACACCTTATCTTTCTGCAGTGTTCGCATTCACATGATGCGCAAACACCACTTGTGAATGATGTTCACATTATGTATAAATCCCGCTATGACTTCCACTTAGACTAAACCTGTCTTTAGCTTGCACCATAGTTTAGATCTCAGTGGAATACTGAAAGGATGAGCGCTCCAACTACAAGCTGGCATTTTTGTAGCCATACTCAATACAAGTCAGTATTTAGCATAAGTAAACTATTAATGTAGTGTGGTTGGGACTGCATGGACAAAATAGAGATGAGAACTGGTCAAACCTGGTTTAGGAGAGGCATAAAATATTTTTACCAGTTTGTGTGAAGGAGCCTGGTTGGATATATATGTTGATACTCTTGTGCATCAGCCTCTCAGGTAGATGTGTCCTGCTGCCTTTAGTCTCCAAAAGAAGCAGTATTTTCCCAAGTGCTCTCTAGAGTTTTACTAACACACTAATTGACTGAATTTTGTTTTGAGCTTTGATCCTCTGGCTGATGGACTGAGCCACACATTCCTCTCAGTGGCAGAGATGATTTCTGAGCCATGCAGCACAGCTCTTGTGAGTGCAGAGACATGCTTTTGTATCCCCTGCTAACTCTGGTCATGGTTTACCTTGTTTTCCTGTGCACATCCTCATCTGTTCTATGTAGGGTCAAAACCTCCATTAAAACATACAAGTCAAATCTAGAGATTACAGAGCCAGATTTTAAAATACCTTTAAAATAGTTCAAGATCTCCGGTGGTAAGAACTGGAGGCAGCTGTGTAATCCTCGAGGGCTGCTATTTTAAGGATAATTCCAAAAAGAGACACAGTATTGTGGCTGGTTGTCAGGAGACTGATATTTCTGGACTATTTTACTCTAATGTAAGGAAAGTGCAAGAAAGAGAGAAAGATGAGTTAAAGAATGCTATCTCCTGCTGTTCAGAATTCTTTGTACCCACATTTTGTATTGCATTATTTTAAAAGTTTACCCTTAAAGTATTTTAAATGCCTATTTTTTACAAATGTAATTGGAATTCCAAGTACAATAAGTAAATGGATTTAAAAAAAAAGTATAATAATTCAAAATGGAGAATATTCTTCAGTGTGTGTGTGTATGCACAAATCTCTGTCCTCTCTGTCTTCCATAAGGAAACACTTAGTCAATTACTTAAGTGGAATGACTTGCTTGCTGAAAATTACACAGGTACATAAGCAGTATAAACCTAGGTTTTTAATTCTAAATATTTTGTACTGAGGAGACTAGAAATAATTTTATATTTTGCTGTAATTCTAAATGATTTTAATCACTTTATTACAAAAATGCAAATACGGTTTTATGATACGTTCATTCAGAGCAAATTGTGTCAGAAACTTACAGCCTTTTTCAGTGGCATGAAATAGTGGGGTAGTATTTTAAAAAAATCCACCAAGTACTGTTTGATGTGTATTGTACTTGAAAATAAATTCTTATTTATTATATTTATAAATTATTATACAATGCACACACAACACTCCATCATGGCACATACTTAGTGTGCGTACATTTTTTCCCTTATAAGGTAGTGAGCAAGAAATCCATTTTCACAAACTTGTATGCTAAAATTTAAATAGTTAAGCAACTGAATATAATTAGGAGGCATAATATTTTTTAATAAGAGTTGGGAGTCATAAGTAAGCTTTGCAGTCACTGAGGTAGGTGGTATATTTACTCAGCTTCTCCCAATGACAGTTCTAAATAGTACACCAAGCAGTTAATTGGCTTTGGTACTGCAGAGAAGCTGCCACTACTACCTAAAGTGCAATGCCACCAACAACTAGTCTGGCAGAAATCACTTAAGATTTGTATTTATTTCTACAACTCTTCAGCACTGGATTTTACTGTGTTGCCATGGGCTTTCTCATTCAGTGTACTATGGTGGACAGACCATAGCAAATGATGGTATGGAGTATACTCTGCAGCAGTCTTCCCTTTAAAAATTTGGAATTATGTTCATCACGCTTTCATTCTGTTACTTTGAAGGGTCGCCAATACCTGTGGGCATTGATGTGCAGGTAGAAAGCATTGACAGCATATCTGAAGTTGACATGGTAAGTTGGTTAGTAAAACTAAAATAAAGAATTTCAGCCAAAACTCAAGGTCCCAGAAACATCCAGATGGATGATATAGAACAATACAGTTAAAGGAAGCAAACGCTTAGCACAGCCTTGCCTTAAAGCATGCAAGTCACCCTCATTTAAATTAGTGTTATGTACGAGCACACATTGAATTTCTCCCCGAGCCAGAGGAACAGAACAGAGTGGAGAGCACTCTAATATGAAAATTTCAACCATTCAGTAAGTCTCGTGGGCTTCCATGTAAGCTCTTAGTGCTCTGCACTTTTGAAGATGAGGCTTAATGTCTTTTAGACCTGTCTCAGGTCTGAATATTCCTCATCATTTCTGACATGATGGAGCTATGGTCATAACAAATGGAAATATAAAAATCAGCTCCAGGAATGGTCTTAGGAAGGAGACACCCTCACTACAATCAAGGACATGTAGCAGTGGAATGCAGGCTGCTCATTTCTTAGCCAAAATTGTCACTAATAGTGCAACTCAGACGTTGGTGACAAGTTGCTCAGTCCTAGAATAGCAGGGCACATTAACTTGGCAAAGAGATCTCATTTGTGGTATCTTTTCACACCAAGTGCAGCTGTAGCCATGAGCGTTGAGCATGCTATGGGCTTGCAGGGGTACTGTACGAACCCCTGCACTGCTGTGCAAACCTACCCAAATCAGTGGGTTTCATGCAGGCATAAAATCAGATTAAATAAGAAAGCTTATTTATCTTCCCAGTATTATTTTCAGAAGTAATTTTTTTACCAAGATGAGGAATGCAAAAGCTAGATAGGTGAGCCCAGAGCAGATAGTCTGTGCAGAAGCTCACACTGGATTTCCAGATTCCTCTCCATCTCTTTCCACAACTATATTTGTTATATGTCATGTTATATAGCCATGTTATTCTATGTAAGATGATATCTTTAACAATATTTCATATTTAAAAGATTGCAATTCTTGTAAAATTGTTTACTCTTATGAAATTCACCATAGTGTTTCTATAATAATCATTTCATTCAAAAAATTTACTAATCTGAAACCACTGACTAGCCTTTGTACAAAATGTACAGATGAATGGATTTTACAAACTGACCTGAAGGAACTATAAAGGAATTGTAAAGGGACTATAGTCTGTTGTGGCAATAACTTGTGAAAATTTCCACAGGAAAACCCTCTCCATTCACCTTAGGTTGGTTGTAGAGTTTCTTTTTCACTTTGTTAATGATCTAATCCAGTAGACCACTGAGCTCTGTAAGAGTTTTATCTAAGTATAAATGACATATGAATGAACCCCAGACTCAGACACCAGGGGCCAGGCAAACACCAGGTATCTCAGAGGTAGCTCCAATATAAATTTAATCTCACTGAGTGGCATTTGATTCCTCTCATGGAGGATCCTCCACATGATGCTTATAGCAGAAACTGATCCTTTACATGGGTTGATTACTTTGTACTGTTTTCTATTGTGCATGGATAAAACATGTATTGTCTTCTTTTATTTTTAATTAAACAAAGGACTTCACAATGACTTTGTATCTCAGACATTACTGGAAGGATGAGAGACTTTCATTTCGTAGTACCAAAAACAAAAGCATGACTTTTGATGGAAGACTGATAAAAAAGATCTGGGTACCTGATGTATTTTTTGTACACTCCAAAAGATCTTTCATCCATGATACAACTGTGGAAAATGTCATGCTCCGAGTATACCCTGATGGCAATGTACTCTTCAGTCTACGGTAAGAACAATACCATTTTTATAAGAAAATACATGATGCAATTGTGGAGCAATAATCTGTATAATGAAAAACTACTGGAAATACTTGCAGTTAGGATTCTGATGCTGAACTGGCATTAATATTCTGGTGTCAGATACTGGGAACAACTGACAAATGGAAATTTGCAGTGTACCAGTGGGAAAATAAATTTAGGATCGATAACATAAAGATAACATCTGTCATTCACATATTGTTCCCCATCACAGGATGATGGCATTTTTTCCATCTGTTGTGAATACCACTGAAGTTTTTCAAGTGTTAGTTCATTGACAGTGGTTTTAGCAATATTGGAGTAGTTTTACTGTTGAGTGCAGTAAAGCCCAAAATTATTAGCACAGAACATTTTTTCCCCTGAGTCTTTTAAAATTATCTCGGCTATTTTCACCCTGGGATACCTGTAAACATTGCACTGATATAAATCAGAGCTGCAGGTAGGCACAGAGAGCTGCAGATCATCAGTGCTGATGCCAGCAGTGTTCAACAGGCACACTGTGTGACTACAAAGAACTGGAAAGCAAAACAGCTTTCCATAAGTGGAATAGCAATGCCATTAAACATGCCTTCCTTCTACCTACACAATATTGCTTTTCTTTATCAAGCAGATTTGGATGATGCAGCAGAAACGGTTTTAATGGAAGAATTTTCCCCCTTGGGCAGAGGCCCTGGAGCCTGTGCTTTGCTGGAATCACCACTCTCCACTTTGTTACTAATTAGCCCTGTGCACAGATGTGATATTTCATCTAATCTGGAGAGCTGGAAGATTTATGCAAGCGCCTGAGTTTTTGGTCATGTAATAATTGTTCTAACAAGTAAATTAATTCATCTACTCTCTCATACGGCATGCAGAAACCCTCACAGCAACTGCTGTACACCACGTTGAAATAGTGTTAGGCTTTTATTTTCAAGAATCACACTGACCAGCAAGAAACCATGAGGTAAACTATGCATTTTATTGTTATATTCACTTCTGTGCTTCATGAGAGAAAAGGATCAGAGGAAATGCACCAAGGCTTACAGCAGTAGCTCTCAATGTGAGGGGAGATGGGAGCCCCTGCCCTGCGTCCTTCATACCATCTGCAAGCTGGTGCCCTACTTTTACCTCTTGCCCTCTTCTCTCTGCTTCCAGAGTTACCTTTCCCTAGCCCTTCATTACTTGTTGGTGGGTACTGGGTGACTCCTCCTTGCTCTGACAGGTGAGCCTGCATGCAGTCTCACCTTCCTATGCCAGTGAAGAGCAAAACCCCAAAGTTTCTGCTAAACCTCTGGATTTTGACGTGTGCATAAACATGAAGAGCAGGTCCTCTTCTCATCCTTCCTTTCTCTGTCACGTCTTAACAAGCTGAGGCAGGGAAGGGGGTGACCTAAGGGCTGGTGAACCAAGGTTTTGAAATGATTAAGGTCATACAGCCTGAGTGCAGTTAATCTATATGTTCCTAAAGAATCGGATGCTCATTAAACCCTCTTTTTGTATTGCCAGATTTACGTGCAGTGGGTAGATTATATTCCAAATCCTTATGTGCAAGAAATCTGAATATTCCACAGTTTTTCTTCAGTAACCAGCATCCAGGACTTTAATGAAGCAAAATTGAATAAAAATCCAGATTTGGTGCTAAAATAGTCAATTTTTTTCCACATTTTCTTGCTGTTCCCCGATCCTGTAGTCAGTATTTAAAAGATAGAAATGACATCCATAGTTAGAGGTCTTATGCATCTTTTCAAAGATGTATCAGTCTTACCATCTCATTTCAACCCTGTAAAATCTTACATTTGTAAAAGCTTAGTTACTATGTGATTACTGATCACAAGTTTCCAAAGATCACTTCTATATCCAGCATATTCAATATCAATAAAATCCATGTAGGATTCAGTTTGGGGAAAAATTAAATACCAAAGTAAAACATCAAATGATATACAAGCTCTGACAAGAAAGGAAAAAATGGAAGTTTTTACTATATTTAAATTGCTGCTTATAGCCTTTCTGTTTGTTTGTTTATTGTGTTATTTGGTTAAAATGCTAGGGGTCATTTGTCTTCTAAATATTAGTGAAAAAGCAAGTGAAATTCATTGTCTAGGTTTCCTTAAGCTTTTTAGGGTATTAGGCATTTGTATGTTGTTGAAGAGGAGAATAGGCTTTCAGACATTGCAGCTTATCTTTTTATGCAATTAAATATTATAACCATGCTAACAGGGAAAATAGCACTTGGAATAATATTTACTCTAATCTTTAATATTACCTACTTCAGTCTATGAGAAACTAGTCAAGAAATGTGAACTTCTCTTGTTAATTTTGGCAAGTGTAACCATTCAAAGCAAAATGTGTGAAAGGCTAATCAAGGATCAGGCCAGTAAAGAGTTTATAATGTATAGTGTAATGTATTTAATAAGAAAGACTATGTTTAAAAATGTGTTCTCTCACTGGGTTAGTTTTCTATCACTACCTTGAGGCAATTTTAGAAGTGTCCATAACAGCAGAAAAAGTCATTCATTAGGATTCTAACCAGCAGGTTGGTCAGGGATTTCAATCAGGTGGCTGCACAGCCCAGAGAAAGTGTGAAATTTTTCATTTACTTTCTGGTTTTCTGTTCCTTCCTGCAGAATAACAGTTTCTGCTATGTGTTTCATGGATTTCAGTAGGTTTCCTCTGGACACTCAGAACTGTTCGTTAGAACTGGAAAGCTGTAAGTTTAATTCATGACTGCTCCTCACATGTGCATTATTACCAGCACTTCATCTTCTTCATAATACCTTTTTCACCTGTGTTGCTGTGTGACCTGAAATCTTTGACCTGTACATATTAAACTGCTTTGTATCCAGTTTGGGATATTTCTGTAGCTCAGTGCACTTTGGGAAGACAGAAAAACAACCATGTGCCCCACTTTGTTTTGACTGAGTTGATATTCCAAGGTCTCAATTCAAAATCTTTTCCTTTTCAAAAATCATGCTTTGTCTGAGGAAAAATGCAAGTTAAAAGTAAAATAAAATGTCAAGATTTGACCTCATAGAAAAATGAAAAGGAATGCTTGTGTTACTGTGAAATGTCTGTTTTCTCAGCCCTGACTCTGTGGTCTGTAGTAAAGGTAATTGTGTCTTGCAGAGAACTTTGATACCTCAGAATTTATTTTGTTTGGATTAAGAGCAAAACTGGGATGCTGGCTGGTTGTTCAGACTCCACAAAAGGGAACAGACTGCCAGTGCTTGGGCAGTCTGCTCAGCACAGCAGCTCCCAAGCTGTACCCCTGTGTGCCTTGGGACCCTGAGCATGCCTGTGCTCCCCCTCTGTCAGGTACATGGCTGACATGTAACAAGATTCCACCTGAAAAAAGGTGCAATGTGTTTTTTGCAATTTTTCTATGTCAACTAACTGGCAAATTGATATTAAAAAAAAAAAAAAAGGTTTCTTTGGGGTTTTCCAAATTGTTTTGAGTGTTCTTCTATTGCTAAAGAAACAGAAGCTTTATTCCAGCAGAGAAAGTGATTTAGTTTTTACTTTCTCCCAGATGCATATAATGAAGATGATCTGATGCTATACTGGAAACATGGAAATCAGTCCTTGAGCACAGATGAACACATCTCCCTCTCCCAGTTTTTCATTGAAGAATTCAGTGCTTCCAGTGGACTCGCATTTTACAGCAGTACTGGTATAGTAAGCCCCTGTCATTAGAAGAGAAACATGGGACGCAGCCATGCAGACTTTCACCTTCAAATTAATTGCTAATAAATTAGCAATGGCAGACCTCTGAGAGGTCTGTCAATTGCACTGATCTGTTAGCCTCAGGCCTAAGTTCTCTTTACATTACCAGTGTAACACCTGCTCTGTATTAGAAGAGGCTCTGATAATACTTGCAACCTGACAAAAAGAACCTTAAAGAAATGCAGAACAACTAAATATATGCTGTTGTGAGCTCTCAAAATTGTGGGCCTTTTCCGAAAGTCTCTGGAGTATTGGGTTTACAGGAATATTTGGGTCCTGGTTATATAGAAAAAATATTGAAAATACCAACTGTAAAGGGTCAAGTACTAGAAAGCAAACAAAAGGAATCCCCAATATATTTTACTGTCTAAAATCTAATTTCTTGGAGCTGGAAAGTGTCATTAAAAATCTACTGACTTTAAAATTCTTCATGAGAGTGTTTATAACCTATTAAGGTCTAATTCATGGTTTGTTTAATGTTCCATGTTTATACATAAAGTTGCAGAAAAAAAATTATAAATAATCCTTGTATGTCAGTGCTACATTGTTTACATGCAGATATCTGTGCCAGACAGGTTTTTATGCCTCACTATACATCTTGAACTACACCTTTTGGCAAATTGCACAAGGCCCTAGAAGTTTATTATAGGTTTGATTTCATGCAAAAGTGGCTTTTATTTTCTCTTTAGTTGTACATGCAATTACAAACTTTGCATTATGTCTCTATGTAAGTAGTCTAAACATACTTTTCTTAACCAGATCAAATAGAATGCTTGCTACTGTACTTTCTGCTTTGAGACAGTTCATTTCAATGGGAATATTCCCCTTTTATATACAGGCAGATTAATGAAATAGAAATGATTCCATATAATGGGGTGAAATGCATAACAATTTAAAACAACCAACCAACCAACCAACCAACCTTGAAGACATATAGAAAAACTGCAAATAGAATTATTTACTTTATTTTAGATACAGAATATCTTTGTTTTCTTCAAAAAAAGAGTAAGAGGGATTCAAGTTTGCAGGGCTCTTACTTTAATGGCTGATATTTAATGCAGAAATTCCAGTTTAAATGGTACTGCAGCCTAAGCAGTGAGGAATTCACAGCTTGATCAGTTCCTTCAGCCTTATCTCTTGCCTGTGTCTGAGCTAAGAACAGAGCTCCAGCTTTCAAGGGCCACTGTCATGTGAGAAGAGAAAGTTACCTTGCTATCGTAACACTGCCTTGCAGAGATCTACGTCAAATTTGTCCTTGTTGCAAGAAGGAGACTGGGATGGTTTCCACCAAATTGCTATCAGTGTGTGAAACTGCATTCTGGGGACTCAGGTGGCTTCTTTACCTTTCTTGCTATTCTCATCAAAAAACACTAATGCAAGCAAATATGGCCTTGTGCACAGCACTGCAACCTCATACAACCTCTGTACCTTTGCAGCACCTTCGCAGCACCTTTGATTTTGCAAAAAAGTAACTGCTTAGCAGTAACATGCAGATGTTTTGAAAACACGCTAACTCAGCAGGGTAAAGATGGAAAAGTAGGCTTTTTTAAGTCACTGGTGATCACTGGGAGGTACCTCGGAATAAATGCAGGTGCCTTATCTGTTAACTAGATCACTGATGTTTGTAGGCATACACTTTCCTTTGGCTTTGAGGTTTTGTGTCAGACAGGAGTTTACACGTTCTCCTCTTCTTTTGTTTTGTTTTCTTGTTGGAAGAAAGTGGTTACATGTAACATCTCCTACCCACTAGAAGAAAGGAACAGTGGGGAACTATTGGCATAATTTTAGTGGCGGCCATCTCCTCCTGAAGAGTCTGGACAAAAATGCTGCTCACAGAGCAGACTTCTGCATTTTAGGTTGTGCATAGCCTTTCTTGTGAATCTCAGTGAACTACACATGCATAGCATTTAGGATTTTGGAGTTCCCTGGCCTCCAAAGGAGCAACAATGTCACTGTCAACAATCATTCTAAAGACAAAACCCTACTGCATGGCTGAAACCACTTATAGCATCTTTAATATTAAACGGGGTCACTGCTGAGACAGTCCTTTTTATAAAGTGTCTCTTTGTGATGGCAGGACTGTTCAGACACAGGCTTATTTCCATCTGCAGTTGTATAGAAAAGGCAGATTCTGCACAGACTGCTGCTTTGCCTTCTTTGTACCTCACTGTAAACTGTTTTCCTTGCACAAGGTGTAGCACATGTGCTTTGCTGCACATCCAGAGCCTGCCCCAAAAGTCACTAGATGGCACCCTTACCTCTAAAGTCAAAGCTGGGCAGGGAAGATGGTCTGACCATAGGAAAAGTGCGGCTTGGTGCCTGCATGTTTGCAGCATGAGAGAAGGCAGGCTGCTTTTGAGGGGAGGCAGGGTATCTGCTCCACTGGGCTAGCTGAACTGGACTATTATATCTTATCTGTATTCTCCCAGCAGTTTCACTTGAAATCTATTTACTTTATTTTTTCAGTTTCCTAACCTTAAAATTATGCAATACTTGTGATGCTTCACTGCCAAGGCAGCTGTGTATTAATGAGGTATGGATGGGCAGTTTATAAAGCACTATATGAAAGCAGGGTGATAGCAATATCTCTTAGGTATTTACCATTACTGATGTGGAAACACTGGAAGGAGAGGACTGGTGAACAGAGATTACAAATAACATAGTTATCTTCTTTTCTCCCCCATCTTCTTCCTCTCCTTTTTCTCATTAGGCTGGTACAATCGACTTTTCATAAATTTTGCACTCCGGAGACATATTTTCTTTTTTGTGCTTCAATCCTATTTCCCAGCCATGCTGATGGTGATGCTGTCTTGGGTTTCATTCTGGATTGACAGAAGAGCTGTTCCTGCCAGGGTATCACTAGGTAAACCTTTACTGTATTCTTTTGGGATACATAGAATGGATAGGGGAGAGCTTTTGAAGTTACCTTAGCTTTTTATTTACGCAAGACATGAGCAAATATATCAGGTAGTTGCCTGAACAACTCTATTATTGCCACTGTTGTCAGTAACACAAACTCCTTTAGTTAAACTCTGTGTTTGGAAATGGGATGTTTCTTCAGACTGGCTTTACTGTACTAGTAGCTCACACACTACAGAAGGAAAGAGAAAATTCTTTCTGCACATTTCCCTAGGTAGAATTTTAGTTCATTCTTTTTTTTTTTTTTTTTTTTTTTCCCCCAAAGACTTCTTTTTCTTCCCAGGGAAGTAACAGGTAGTCAGATCCCTTCCTGGATCTGTGGCTCATGAGAAATACTTCATAGGCACAGCAAAATCTATCTAAAATCTTTGTAGCTCAGCTTTCTCTCTAGAACCAGTTGATATCTTCCTACCAACCTGAAGCCACTTTTCTGACTTGTCCTAGGTAGCAAAGCCTTTCTTTGTCAGGTACTTTGAAAATGTTTACTTCAGTGCCTTAACTGTGCAAGGCACGCAGGCTACTGTGGAAGGCAAAGAGCAAGCTAGGTGCCTTTCTGCTCTCGTGGTTTAATTCTGAACACCACATTTTGGGATAAAAAGATTAATTACAGTTGGCTCTTTTTTTTTTTTTTTTATAACATTATTGTTTTCTCAGTGATTAATCAGTTGATACCACCTCAAGGCTACCTTTTGTTGGTAATTTAACACTAATGGACTTGGACTAGGTGGATTTTTTTTCAAAGATTAGCATCTCTGTGAAAATCTGACAAAAATATATTAAGATATCTAATGTATCCTTAATATATCTGAGTCCAAAAACTGTAGTGATGAAGCTCCTGCTCCTTCTTCTCGCTGATACTGGTACCAGAAGCTGACTGTATGTTGCTGTATTTCTTAGACAAGTGAAAGCTTTGGGAATCTTTGTTTAAGAAACAAACTGGCATGTACTGAGGCAGCCTTTAATGTTTATCTATAGCTATATTAATCTGCCTTTCTATTGGCAGATATTTATATCTCTACATGAGATATAAATATATTAGTCTAAAACCAAATTATGACACCTAGTTTTATTAATGCATCTACCAATTTATTTTATTTGTAAGAAATTTAGCTTCATATTCATAAATCAAGTTTTAATTCTCAGTAGGTCATTTGTAATGTTGTCAAGATGTTTTTGCTGATCATGTTCTTTAATTTATGCGTGGGTTTCTAAAGAAAGTAATGCATCAAGAGTTGTACAAATAATGCATGTTCACTGCCCTATAGCAGTCATAGAAAAGCTGTCATAGAAAGTACTCCTTGCACTGCTGAATCAGCAGCATTTTGTACCCACTGCTCAAACATGGTGTGCTACAGCTCTGACTACGCACATGGAGTGGAGACAGTTTTCAGTATTGTATGTGATAGGTCCTTCATGGTTCACTCCACTTTTTAGAGCCTGTTCAGTGAAGTTAAAAGCAGTCTCAATCATTTGCCCTCACAGAGCTGTGCTGTCCAAGCAACTGGTGATGAGCTAATCAGAACCAGCTGGCCTGTATTATGATAACCTCCCCTTCTTCTTTGGCAGGCATAACTACAGTGCTGACAATGTCAACCATCATTACAGGAGTAAGTGCCTCAATGCCTCAAGTGTCTTACATAAAGGCTGTGGATGTGTATTTATGGATCAGCTTCCTTTTTGTCTTCCTGTCTGTCATCGAATATGCTGCAGTGAACTATCTCACCACAATTGAAGAGAGAAAACAACTCAAAAAAAGGGGCAAGGTACAATAATCTGTGTTTTACTGCCTTCAGGAGTATCATAGAAGCCACAAAATAATCCTGATACAAAACTGTGATAATAGTACCGTAACCATCTCTGTGACTCCATTTTGTATCTCATTTTTTCTTGGCTGAATGGGAGAAATGTATTGATCTCTCAGATCTTGAGAAGGTCTGAGCTTTCTCTCCCTTCCTTTTCTTGTAGCAGAGGTTAAGGAGCACATCTCATTTTTATTATTATCCCCCCTGCCCAGAGGAAAGTAATCTTTATTTTGTTTCTCAAATGCCTATTGATCAAGGGAGTTTTTTAATCTTTTTCCTTTCTCTGAAATATACACTAAAATGTGCTCACTGTGATATTTCCTCCTGTTTCCTGTGAAACAGACTATCCTTCTTCTGCTCCCCCATTTTCTGATAGGCAGATGGGTTTAATGACATATATATATTTATGCCAAGACCAGATGAATGACAAGGTCATTTTTTTTTTTTTTTAAAGTGTGCCTGAAGTAGTAATGTTTATATTTCTGTAAACATTTGCATTCTATGAGGCAGTCACTTAAAAACTTTGCTCCAAGAATATCCCCATATGTGAAATCATTTGCTGGAATATCACAAAGGGAAGAACATACAAAGGATGCATATGTTGCTCACATGATTTGATAATCCTATCAAAAAACACGGAAATGTTTGAAGTCCAATAGCTCCAGTAACACAGACCTACAGGAAATGCAGAGTTTGATTTTTCTGTTTCAGAAGCAAGGGCACATGTAAGTCAGCTGGCAATAATCAGTCAGACAAGTGTGTTTTGTCACATATATCCCTTTACTTGCTCATGTCCTCCACGGGAGGCCAGGCCCTACAGGTAGAAGCATTTGGGGTAGATACACTGGGAGGTAACCATATTCTCTTTATGCTCTCAATAGGGGGAACAGCACTGAAGAGAAAACTTTTTTAATTTTGTGTTTTATTTAATTATTACTTACTAAAATGGCTTCTGCTAGATGCAGATTAACTATTCTTTGTTGCCAGGCATCAGGAATGTACAGTATTGATGCAGTGCAAGCAATGGCTTTTGATGGCTGCTACCATGACCCAGATGTGGACATGGACCTGACTTCTTTCTCTGACCGCTGTGAAGAGAACGCAACTCGGGCACGAGCAACCAGTGTCTCCAACGTGGGCCCAGCTCGCATCAAGAGAAAGAGATCTCTGAAAGGAAACGTGGGCAGGATTATTCTGCAGAACAATCATGTCATTGACACATATTCCAGGATTATATTTCCCAGTGTGTATATCGTGTTCAACTTTTTTTACTGGGGTTTGTACATATGAACAGAAATCATTATAAGCTAGACATTATTTTGTGTATGACAGTAGCATTGTGCTCTAAAAATAATGCAAAAGCAGTACAGGAAATGGTTGAGAGTTTCTGAAACTGGCTTCTGTGTCAAACTGAGGCAGGTTTGTTTAGCAGCAAACCTGCTAATGAAAAATTCTCATGAGCCTGTTTTTTCAGTTGGACTGTGTGGTGCTTTATTGGGGCAATCAAATGCACACACTACTGCTGCAGTAGCACAGAAGCAATTTGCTCACTAAGGGAGCCCTTTATCACACACCTAAACAGATAGCAGCTCTTGGTCAATGTATGTATTATTCAGTGTCTATCTATACTATAATCATTCCTCTTTAATCAGCCTTTCTGTTTGTTCTCCACTTGTTGTCCAGGTTCGTTTTCAGTCAGCACCAATCGCCTTCAAATAGCTCCTATCCCTGTTTCACCTGCTGCATTTCTGTTTTGCTAGGCAACCTGTATACACCTCAGGAGCCTTTGTCCTCAGATAGTAGGGAAAGCAGGAAGCAAAGTTAATGGGGCTTTGTACATGATGCATCATCAAAGCCTCAAGAAAAACCTTCACACTGTCAGCTATACTCGTGTTTCCACAGGATCACTGGAAGGGACCTCTATTCTGGAGAAATCTTGATCACTAGTCTCCAAGGTAGCAAAGGAATAGTGTCCCAGATGCAATGCACTCAGTGTCTTACAGCCACCTGCCTGATGGATGAATAGTGTCCCCTGCACAAGGTGTGCCCTTCGTGTGACACCTGCACACCTGTGCCTCACGTTAGGCCTGCTGTAGTCACCTGCTTTCTGTATAACTGCTCTTTTCAGAAACCTAGCCTTTGAGGAAGAGATTTTAGAATACTTTGTCAAGAAAGCAAACAAACCATGTTTTTAGCAGAATCTGGTTCTTCCATTTTATACTGTATACATGAACTTGGGTTTTTGTCCCATCCTTGCCTTCACAGATTGGAAGTTACAGTGAGGGGGCGCTTGCTTGCAGCACTTGTCCCTATCACAGCTCAAGCTACCACACCAACACCTGAGACACCCAGGAAATAAAAAGAAGCTGCTGTGCCAAAACAGAGCCATATACAGGAAACCTGCTGGTCCCAGATGAGTCCTGCATGGCACCCTTAGGTTGAATTAAAGATGTTCAGGGACACACACAAAAAGTGTTCACAGGTCCAGAAAAGAATCAAGATTACTTCTGTGGCTTTCCCAAATGAGAAACATTTTCCACTTAAATTTCCTGGTTTTGTCTGTCAATTAATGAAGTGAGTTCACATGTACAAATTCAGTTCAGAATGATAATTTGTGATAACAAAAAATATGAAAAGGTAAATGCTTGGTCACTGCTTGGTTAAGATTAGGAAATGGGAATAAATTTGGAAGTCAGAACCACTCTCAGATTTATGATTTTCCTACTCCAATATTGTTTCATTATAGCATGGTGATGTCTCGTACTGTTTCAAAAAGCTGCATTTGTCAAGCTCTCAGTTACAGAGCTGGAAAAGCTGGTGACACATTGCATGCCGGCTGATTGAAATCTGATGGAGTAAGTGGGTACTTGGCAGTCAAGTCACTGCCAAACAAATGATCAGAGCTAAGACAGCTTTGATACTCTTCCAGGAAATCCTGACATGGAAAGGAGAACTGTACCAGGAATGACAATGCTGGGAACGTAAAGCCAAAGGACATGCAGGGTTTTGGCAACAGCAACGGCACACCAGACCTCAAGCTGAGCAGATGTGTAATATAAATATATAAAAGAAATCACCATGTCATCCTTGTTACTGCACTGCTATTATGAATGCATCCTGCACAGATGTTCCAGATTGCCTGAGAAGATCCCATCTAATTGCTCCAGATGTGTGTGCCCTAAACTTATAGCATGAACTAATGTAACACCATTGTTTTCACATAAATTTTTTATCTGCCTTATGGGAAGAGCTATTTATCCAAATAAGAAGTATTTATCCAAAAGTAAATCTTCATCCTCTGACAGAAAAAGTACCCAAGTGCTTCTCGACCCAAAACAATTCCCTCTTCTAAATATCTTGGAAGATCTGCAGCAGCAAGGGCTCTGCAGTCTAGCCTGCCCTAGTCCAGTGCAGACTGGCCAGCAAACTGACCCACACATGGAAGTGTATAGGAAAAGAGAGTCATGCCTGCATTTACTTTCCCAGCACATCCTATACAGGTACCTAGAAGCAGCTTTGTTTTCTTTCATGGATAAAACCGTTATTTATTTTGCAAGTGTGAATGTAACCACTGGCAAAGTGTTCTCATCATGGAAAGTGATGGGAAACTCACTATATAGCGAGTTTTATTACGATAATGACAAGGATTGCATCTTATGATGATGAAACCTACTGCAAACTTTTTTCAGCAAAGCTTATGATTTTTATCTTCTCAATGAAGTGACAGGGATGATATCAGGATCCATTATACTTCACAGATCCTTTATTGTAAAATAATAAAAAACAGCATTTAAATACATTATTTTTAGAAGGCTTTCTGAGCATTAACTGACTAAAATTCACATGACCCTCTTTTGAAATTTGTGTTACCTTCCAGAAGGGTACAGTAGTAAATACGTTTAGTCATTTTGTCTAGACAAATCAGCATGGAAGTCTTTACAAAAGTATTCACAAGTATTTCCTGCTCCTATTATTTATGGCTGGTTTTCCAGCCAGTCAAATGTGGGAGTTTTACTTCCCACAGCGTTTACTAAAACTTAAAACATCACAGCCATTATGTATATACATATTTGTTTGAGTGTTGACCCTAGTGGTATTCAAGCAGTTATACTGATAATACTTTGTGGATTTTTGGAAAACAGAAATAACAGCTTGTCATTGCTCCTGTGACCAGCTGAAGTGCAGGATGTGGCCTCCCTATTTTTAGCATCTGCTGGTACACCCATCTGGATTAAGAAAACATCCTGGAAGTGTTAATGTAGGTGATTAAGCTGCAAAATTTAAGTCTGGAAAACTACTTCACTCTTCAAAGCTTTATAAATTTTGTGGAAGAAGTAAGTAGAATTTCATTCCAGTGACCTGTTTTTCAGAAGGCTGAAAGTTACACCTTTGACTATCCCAATGACTAATGTTTACACTAAAATAATCTCAATTTAATACTTTTTGCAAGTGTCCTGGATGCTCAGTGATGTCATGATGAACTAATAAGAGGACAGAATTAGAAAGCAGAGAATATCTTTGTTTTCTTCTGAAGTGACAGTCCAATGAAAGAAAAATGCTCGAGAGAGAAATTAAAACTTTCCTATGTAATTCGCATATCTATGTACATAGCTTTAGTTTCAGCCCTGGCAAAACTTATCTCCCCGTAACAAATCCCCATGCTGATCGGTCTGTATTTTTCATGACTGAATGGCCACAGCATTCTGGTCATCTGGAGACCAAAGTGGTCCAGGACAGAATACGATGAAAAGTGTTTGTCTTTTATTCCCTTCCATCCCTTTTTTCCGTGTATTATGTTTTTCCATTCCCTCTATTCAGCACATATGAGTTTGGATGTATGAGTGAATGTGGAGCCCCATGGAAACATATAACATTTATTCCAAGGGACCCAATTAGCACCATGGAAGCAAGAGAGATTTCTACCACAAGGAGGAACAGGACTGCAAAAGCATTTTCTAAAAAGGGAGGAATCTGAGCTGCTATTTTAGATGTGATAGGTAGATGTGATACTTGGGTTTCTATTATTTCTGTTATCTGCGGTTATCTTAAGGTTACATTTCCCTCTAGAGTGCTGCTAGAACATTGTCCCCTCTTCTATCTGTCTTTGAGAAGTCCCTCTATTAACAATCTTGTGCTCTATACAACTTTCCACGTGTATTAGCCACGTACTTAGAGGCTGCTGAGGTTTCCAAATTTCACATTTTGCTGGTAGTTCTATTTTGTGCGCTTCACGTGATCAGTACACAAGAACAGAAGTTTAGCAAAGCCTACCTAACAATTTCTCTGACATCTTGCAAAGAACGTAAACTAACCTATTAATAGACATATTTAATAAAGGTAAGTAAAAACATTTCTTGATGTTTTCACACCCTCACTCAAAGGCCTCAGGAGAGGCGCACAAGAACAAAACTCAGGTCCAGGAAAAAACAACACAGCCAAAGAACAATTAATCATTTATTATACACAGTAAAACTTCACGGGAAGAACCACGATTTTTCGCGAGGTGACTGCTATTTTAACCCATCACGCTCAGCAGAGCCGGCTGCACACCCAGCCCCTCACCCGGCCGCCCCGCCGCCATTTTGTGGCGGCCGCCGAGCGCCTTCCCCGGCCCCGCCCCGCGCAGCGGCCGCGTGCCCGGGAGGGTGAGCCCGGGGGTCCGGGGGGAGCGGAGCCGGCGGGGGGCGGCTGATGGCGGCGGGGGGGGACCGCCCAGCAGCCTCCCCGCCGGCAGCAGGGGGGCATTGGGGCAGCCCCGCCGCCTTGCTGTTCCGGCTGCGGGTCGGGGCGGGAGGCAGCGTGGGGTGCCGGGTGCCGGGGCGGGAGGCGGCGTGGGTGACCCCCTCGGGGGGTGAGGGGGCGCCAGGAGACGCCCCGGTGCTCGGGGGGTCGTCAGAGCGTGGCCCCGGGGCTGTGCCCGCTGCTGGCGGTGCCCCTCGCGGCTGGGGGCTGCCCCCTTGGCGTGGCCGCACGTGTGAGCACTGGCTGGGATCCGCGGCTGGCCCTGCAGCACGGTTTTCCGTGTTTTGTTTTTTTTTTTTTTTTTTTTTTTTTTCCCTTCTGGAAAAAGTTTAATGGTACCCACACGTGGCAGCGCGGCGGTGGGAAGCAGCAGGGCTGTGTGGCCTAAGAATAGCTGTGACCAAGTTTTTCTGCCAGAGCCCCCCCGTGCTGTGCTTTACAGGCCTGAGCTCAGAAGCAGGGCTCAGCTCTCCCTATATTTAAGCATTAACAGGTGTGTGATTGGGAAAATACTGATGCGAAATAACTCCTGTCTGAAGCCAGAAGTGGTCAGCTCTGTTGTGTTTTTCTGGCTCGTTCCAATAAGCCACCAAAACATGGCAGCGCAGCACGCTGTGTAAAGGGAGCCTGTTCTGTGAGCAGCACTCACTGGAATTTAACGTAGAGGCTGGGCGTGAGCATGAGGCTGACAGGATGGATTTAGGTCTGGGATACAAATAGGGCAATTTGGTCTTGGTTGCATTTGTGTTGCTGGTGTTTGGGAGTGTGAGCGCAAAATTGCAATGCCTGCAGCATCGCCAGAGGTTGTTAGCAGTAGTGGGCTAACATTCAGTCCTTTTGAGCATTCCCATTTCTTGCTGAGGGCTGTGGCTTGCTGCAGCGAGGAATGTCCAGTGGTGACGTGGATTTCCTCTTGCTGGACTTTGGTGACCCTCAGTTACTGCTGAGGCACAGGAGTTATGGATGAAACACTTCACTAGGGAGTTGGTGTAGCAGTGAGGATGTCCTGCATGCAGCTGTGTAGGAAAACTTTGCACTGTGCGTGCACACCAGAACTAGAGTTTGTTTTGTGATAAGGATTCTGCATAAAAAGCATTAGATTGTTTACTTTTGGGAGTAAAGCTGTCATTTTCAAAATGACATTTGCCAAATGAAAGCTGCAGTATGCTGTAACTCCTTGCATGTTGGCTTCACAAACCTGCTCGGACAAGCCCAGGGTTAGCTGGGCTCAGCCAGCCCGGACTGAGCAGGCGTGCTGCAGTCCTGGAGGGCTTGGTGCTGGCTCGTTGTCAGGATGCTTAACTCGGCTTCTCAGGCAGGGTTCAGCTCTGCCTGGGGCTTTGAGCCACTCAGAGGGATGAACTGCTGGTGCTGATGTAAACTTTAATGCAAGTATGTCTGTATGTACTATAGTGTTAGACTTACCGTTACTTGAGTTTTGCCTTAACTTTCCTGAAAACTTGGCAGATACGCCCTTTGTGAATTACCTTTTTAATTTTTTTACATAATGATATATGGACATATTGTCTATCTTGAGAAAAAAAAAACGACAAAACACTGACACAAATTAAGTGACTTACAACTTTTAAATTAAATGTGTGCAATTTGGGGAAAAAAGTCTTTTTATTCTACACAAACCACAAAGTTTGACAGCTGTACAAAGATGGAAGCAGAACCTTGTAATTTTAGTTTTCGCTGTAATTGCACAGCATCAGCAGAAAGCCCTAAAAATATTCCCTCCCTTCTGTAGACTTAGTTTAGCCAGAGCTGGCCATCACAGTATAGAGACGGGGACAGATGTGTACCGTTGTCACTGTGTGCTGACAATGACTACACCTGCAGCATTTGCTTCTTTCCAACATTGGTGTCTTTCAAGGATGTGTAATAGGGTCCCAATTTCTCATTCTGTCCCCTCTCCACCCTTTTTGCAAGTTATCAGTAAAGCTCTTACATCTGAGGTGGTTTTTAAATGCATCTATTGCTGCAGAAGACCAGTCTACCAAGGGCTCTTTTTGTGGGTGGATTTCCATATTTATAAAGATCTCATGTGTGTGGCCATTTGGATTCATTGTGTCTATTTTTTTATTATAAACTCAGGTGTGGGATTTGAACTTCTGTGAGCCACAGCTTCCAGCAGAGTCCTTTGGAGTTTGCTGAGGATCTGAGAGTGGATTGGAGGCAGCTTGGAACAAATAGTGAGCATCTGAAAGCAGAGCCATTCCCGGGGTACTCTTGTTTGCCTACTTACACTGGAGAAGGCAAGAGGAGCTGCTCAGGTCCCTCAAGGTTGTGCTGCTGGTTGACTGTTCTTTCTCTCTCTCCCCTCTTGAACAGGAACATGCCCAAGAAAGGAGGGAGGCAAGCTGAAATGGGAAAAGAAATGCAGGTGCAGTGTAAGCGAGCAAAGGTGGAAGCAGCTTGTTCACTGGCAGTCACGAGTTTCGAGAGCCCGGACAGCCTTTTTGGAAGCCTGATCTCTCCCATCAAACCGGAGGTGTTTTTCAGGGATTATTGGGAACAAAAGCCGCTGCTTGTTCAGAGAAATGATCCCCTGCTGGCTGCTTATTACCAGTCTCTCTTCCAGCTGCCAGATTTGAAGGAACTGTGCAGCCAGGGTCTGTACTATGGGCGTGATATAAATATCTGCAGATGTGTGAATGGAAAAAAGAAAGTTTTAAATAAAGAAGGCAAAGTGAATTACATGCAGCTGAAGAAGGACTTTGACCAGAAAAAGGCAACGATACAGTTTCATCAGCCTCAGAGATTTAAGGTTGGGTCATTTCATGCATTTGAATATAATTAATACATGTTTTATAATGCAGCATATTTTGCTTGACACATACTTGACATAGCTTTTTCTCTGTCCCCAGTAAATCCAGGTGAAGCAGCTCACATCAGTGACCTGCTGAAACCTACACAGGAACTGTATTAAAAGACAGTTTATACTTCTGCACTGCCCATCACGTTTCAGTGGTCTGCAGTAAGAACAAATCTGACTTATGCTGTAAAATTAAGTATTACTTTTTAAAAATTTGCTTTATCACATACAAATTCAGAAAGATCTGAGTTCACAAAATTGATGATTATCTATCTATGCCTGCTTAAATTATCCTTTCTGCCCCATTGTTCTGCAAATGGAGCATTTATGCCAAATTCCTTTAACGGAAGACAAGGTGTGAGATAGTGTAAAAGATTTGCAGGACATTTTGCAATTCTTGATAAAGGATTGGGCTTTGAATTGCACCACAGATGTGAACCACTGCAATTTTGGTGATTGCCTTTTCTTGTTCTTTTTGATGCTTTTGCAATCTTCATGCATTCAGAACGAGGCAGTGGGTGTCTGCACGGTTGTATAAAGGACTTGGGTGTTTATACTTGGATCGAGTAGTCCTTTTTTTGTCCCATGGTGTCAATGCAAGTTAATTACGAAGTGGTCTGTAAGGACTCAAATATACGGCTGTATCAGTATTGTTAGCTGATCTCAGGTCAAGTGCCATTGGCATTTCCAGTGACAGGGGCATTTGCAGTTGAGCTGTTGTATGATTTATGCTGAAATGTAGAGCTCGAGCTGAACGTGCATAAGTTCTGGCTGAAGTTACCCTTGCATGGCTCGGGTAGTTTGGCATCCTTTGCTACGAGAGTCATCACTTTGGTGCATTACCTGTCACATGTCAAGCATGGGTGAGTAAGGGTTGTTCTTCAATATGCCCACACAATTAATAAACAAACATGCTTTTGAAAGAAAGTTCAGAGAAGAAACTTTCGGAGTTAATGAGAAAAACCTGTTCTGAGAAGAAAATGAAAAACAATCAAAGCGGAGTTTGGGCAGGGAGCACTGCCAGCCTCAGCCACGGCTCACATGCTGGTTACTTCATAAGTTAAACCCATGATGAGGCTGGGGCTTAGCTCCAATGCTTTGTGCCTTCTGTACTGTGTCTGTTAAAAACATTGCACCTGAGCTTCTTGTACTGAATACGTGACTGGCTCATAGCTTAATGTTAGATCTGAGGTGCATTCTTCAAAAATCTTTGGGGAGCTCTGTTATTAAATATTTGCTCAAATCCCTTGTTGAATTGAGTAATAAGCTAAAGTATTTTGCTGCAGTAAGACATGCTTGTTTATATTTTCTTCTTTTTCTTTCCCCCAGTACCTTGTACTTATCTTGACCTTTGCTATAACTATTTGAAAATTAGATTCAAGTAACAATTTGTAAAGCATTAGTTGCTTTATTCTTGAAAAGTGCAGAATTTCAGCACCTTGATTCTGCCTAGCTAAACTTAGCAGATGACTTAAAACTTCTGTGGGCTAACTATTAGAGTTCCTTTGTTCCTTTTTTTTTTTTTTTTTTAAAATTGCAGCATGTGTTAACTAACATACATGAGTGATAACAGCGGGAGAATTAAGTCTTATCAGTCTTCTTCAGCATCTGTTATGATGGTACCTCAGTAGCTTTGTGCTTTGAAGGTTTTCAAAAGCATCTCTTGGCATGAATCTGTTAAATTTTAATACATACATTTCAGTTGTGGAGGAGCAAAGTAGTTTTAATAGGTTGAAAGGTACTTTCAAAGTAAAGAAAGATTCTTGCTTTGAATTACAAACCTGTGGCTTATTCCACAAACAAATGTCCTGATATCTACACTACATACACTGCAAAATCTCAGAGGCATATAAAAAAAACAACAAGTCAGAGATACTTTATCTCCTCGATTACGTACCTGCAGAGTGTTGCTTGGTTTCTGTTGCAACTGGAGGCATTGGAAGTAGGTCTCTAACCTTTGTACACTCTCTTTGATGCTAGCTAATATAATGCAAGTCATGCATGTGTTTATTGTATTAAGATGCTTTGCAGTTTGTGGGATGATGGTTGGTTTCTTTTC
This sequence comes from Aythya marila, assembly GCF_965140915.1. NCBI lineage: Eukaryota > Metazoa > Chordata > Aves > Anseriformes > Anatidae > Aythya > Aythya marila. The sequence goes on from NC_139042.1 coordinate 111,050,050, forward strand.
CTCTATATCTAGCCCTTTTTTGGTTTTAAAACCTAAAGACAGCAGAGGGAAGAGAGCAAACACCAATGCTATGTAGCACGTTTGGTAGCATGTAGCACTCCTTGGCTTACTGATTACCTTTACGGCAGATCTTTGCTTCTGCAGTGCTTGCTTTCTGCAGGAACACCTTTCTACCCTGGCAGCAAGTACTCATTGCTTCCACCTTCCCAGCCTCTGCCTCCCAGTTATTTCTGTGGGATTTTGGTAATTCCCTAGAAGAACCTCCCAGGCAACAAGGCAGGCTAACAGGCTGGGAGACAGCCCAGCTTGGCTGAGCTCTTCGCTAGTAACGTCATCCTTTCTCTCTAAAGGAGGAGCTCTGGAAGATTCAGGAGAAGCTCGAGTGCTACTTCGGGTCCTTGGTTGGGTCAAATGTGTACATTACTCCGCAGGGCTCACAGGGCCTTCCCCCTCACTACGACGATGTTGAGGTAGGACAGCACAACCTCAGCTGTGAAGCTGTGCAGGGGGTTTTGCTAGTGGCAGTGGATACCTCTCACTGTTTTTTTTTTTGTTTGTTTGTTTGTTTTCCCCTCCCCTCACATAAACTAATATTATAGAAAAATGTTTTTCCACTTATGGTAAGTGATCGCAAGTGTTTCAGTATGGTTGTTGTTTTTTTTTGTTTTGTTTTTTGTTTTTTTTTTCCCCCCCTCTGAAATTTCACTGAAAAGGTACTGAGGTATCTAATGGTAATATCATAATATCATATCAAGGTCTGGTATCATACCAAGGCCTGGTATTTTCTTTAGATGAAAAGAAAACTTGTTTTGCCAGCTGCAGAAATTTTCTAGCACCTTCTTTTCGTTTTCACTTCATTCTGACCCCCAAGAATCTAGAAATCCATTTTTCCTTTACAAAGTACTTGCAATTTTTCACTGGAAGCAGCCTGGTGGTACTGGTTTCCATTTGCTGGGCCTGCTGATTTTAAGAAGTTACTGGTATAATGGAGTCCTGTGGTCCAAATGCATTTCAGATTAGCTTCTAAAAGAAACACTCAAATAACTACTGGATTTAAAAAGCACATCTTGAAGTTGGACTTTCACACCATTTTTTTCCCCATTAACTACATTTGGAGTTTTATTTTCCTGCGTGTTCTGGCATGTGTCATCAGCCCCTAGCTCACACCATCCCCATGGTGTTTATGACACTGCCAATGATTGGTGGTTAGACCTGTATCACCTAATATTTTGAATATCCGTGTGGTAGATACTACTTTTAAGTTAGTCGTGCAGCACCTTTTTTAAATCATTGGGAGAAACAGGGATTTCCAGGTGCCTACCTTAGGATAAAGCAGATCTTACGTTGCAGCTCTTCTCCTCATCTCTAAGTAGAGCCTAAAAAAATATGTTGAGTGTGAATTTCTAGATTGTAGGCACCTAATAATTCAGCCTGTGTCCCTTCTGTTTGCTTTCTGTCTCTGATTTCTGGCATCCTTCCACAGACTTTCCAAGTAAGACGATGGCTTGACATTTCGGATTAGTTGAATGTGTGAGGGGGAGGCAAGGCTTCACTGTGCATTTGGTCTTTTGCAGGTGTTCATCCTTCAGCTAGAAGGCGAGAAACACTGGCGACTCTATAAACCAACGGTGCATTTAGCTCGGGAGTATAACGTTGAATCAGAAGATAGGATTGGGAAACCCACACATGAATTTGTATTAAAGGTATTGTAAGTGAATTGCTTTAACTGGTCTGAGCTGTAATTGCCTGAAAAGTAGTTATATTTGAAATGGTCCTTTTCTTGAAAACAGTACTTCCAGTTCTCGTGGCTGTGAAATTGAGAGCAGGGTTGGTGCACAAAACACTCTGTTAGAAATTTAGGCTGTAGTTGTCTAACTATCCTACCATTTCACAAAAGGTATCATTTGCTTTAGTATTTAAATAATGGACCAAGAAACCAGTTCTTTCTGGAAATTGTTTAGTATTTTGTAAGTTGGGCACCAGGAATCCTGGTTGATGTTTGTGGAGTTCCATGCAGAAAAAGCATTGTTTTTAATATGGTTATGAAGTGGTTTATGCTGTTACATGCTGTCTGTAATCAGTCGGTCTGATCCATCTGTGCTCTAAGACTTAAAGCTTTCCAAAGTTTGTCACTGTTTTGGTGAATTGGATTTAAATATTATAGCTGACCGATAAATAGAAGCATGAACTAAAAAACATATTAACTTGATGTATTGTTTTTTTATTTTTCCAAACCTGAAAATCAAGTGTTTGGCAGTTGTTTTTTTATTTTTTTTTTCTTTCTAAATAGAACATTTCACAAAGATTGATTAATTCAACCCTTTCAACAGCAGCATTTCTGTTTTACATATTTGTACTTTAGAAGTGTGTTACTTACCCAACAGGTAGGGCTGCTCTGTTTTGGAAGCCTTGTTAGTTTCTCCACCTTGTGTCCTTGTCTCTGCAAGGTCCCTGCTCTTTCCTGTTTTCAGACTTGCCTTTGGAAGTAGGTAGTTTAGGAAGAGTAGTTTAGGTTTGATATGATACTGATCTTCCTGGCCATGGAGTTTGACAGATGGTAATTTTCAGTTGTCAGGATGTATTGGTTGATGCAAAGTCCAGTAAATTACGGTTCGTTTTTTTCTTTCTGGAACATGTTGGGTAGGACTCAAGTGCCTTTGATTTTTATGGAATAATGCAGTATTGCACAAGGCATTGTACAGGAATTATTGCAGTGAAAATACTGGCCTCTGGCCCTGAAGAGGGCTTCAAAATGTTCCAAGTTTTTATTTTACTTTTGTGTTTGGTGTTGGTTCCTGCCTCCCTTTTCTTTTGGTTATCTGTACGACAGTCTCTGACAGGAATGTATAGACTGGTATTTCCTCCCTAAACATCTTCTAAAATATTTCCCTTCTCCTTTTTTAACATTTCTGCTTTCCGTTCATGGGCAGCTTAGAACAAATGGACTGGTCAGAGGCTGTATTGGAGTTCTTCTCCCCTTCTCTGAGAAACTGGTAGCTGAATGAGCGTGAAGGCATGCTAGTTGGTTTAGGAGGTCCCAAACCACATTTTGTCTTGGTGACTCTTCATCAGGCCGTGGACACGGCTGGCTTGTTACTGGTGTCAAGCACAGAGCTTATGTGTCAGTGGCTATCTGTCCTTCATGAATGATTTCCCATTTACTTTGCTGATACCCCTGCCTTCATCTAGTTCAGAAGTAAGAAGATGACAAGGTGATCAGAATCTCATTGTGTCTCTTGGGAAATGCTCTGCCCTTCTCTGGGAGTTGCGACCCATAGTCTATGAAGAATCTGGTCATTTTAATTGATGAGCATTGTGCTTGTTGGTTCACTTAAGCTGATGAGACTACCAAGCTGATAAGAAGAACAGGAGTTGCACTGCAGTGAAAGCTGCTTTGAACAGTGATGGTCCTGGCCTCTTTTAGGATGAGCAAATTTAAGGAACAGTAAAATTAAAATGGAATCAGATTTCACTGTTGTTGCCGTATGAACCTTCTCATTGACTATGCTATACAGCTACATAGATGTTTATAGGAGAAGCTATAATTAACTGATTTTTTCCTTCTTGGAGGCAATTTGGCATGCTGCATACTTCTCTCTTACCTTGACTTCCTAATCTAAATTTTTAGCTGTGTGGAAATTTAATTTAGATAGGTAAGAAAGAAGTTAGGGAGGGGAAAGGTTGTACCTTTTTTTTTTTTTTTTTTTTTTTTTTTTTTTTTTTTTTTTTTTTTTATAAAGTGCTTTAACTGAGAATTTCAGACAATAGTATTGCAACAAACTGCAATCTTTATAGAATATTTGGCCTTTCTTGTGGATACTGACCTTTTCATTTGACATGATCTGACTGGATTCACATCACACTGCTTCTCTGCTAGCCCAGTGTTTTGTCAGCATGTTCATCTCAGCTGTGGCTTGGACCCCTTTATGCAGCTAAGCTGGAATGTGCATGTTCTGTACTGTTACCAGCTGGCTGTGTGCTTTCGGACAGGTGCATCGTAAATAGTAGTAGTAAGTTGGGGAGTTCAAGGTATCAGACTTTCTGGCATAGGGTGCTTTATATTATTAAAATGTACTATGGAGGATCTCCCTATTTTGTGATTAAAAAAAACAGAAACAAACCACATTGCCAGTCCGTCTGCTCAGAAAGTATTTCCCCTATTTTACAACAGCGCGGTAAGGTTTGATGAGGTGCCCTAATCATACCGATTCTTTTCATTTTCTTGCAGCCTGGTGACTTGCTGTACTTCCCAAGAGGGACTATTCACCAAGCTGACACTCCTCCTGGGATATCTTATTCCACACACGTGACCATCAGTACCTACCAAAACAAGTAATATTTATTTATTTATTTATTTATTTATTTATTTATTTTCTAAAAAGTGGCTTTTCTGATAATGGCTTTCATCTGCCAGGCAATGTGTGTGAATAGTACAGGCCTGAAAACAGTGTTCCAAAGAAGTGAGGTCTTGTTAAAACAAAACCTTGTAATGAACATTGCTTAGTTCTTTTCTGCGTTCATTCTATTTAGCCCTTGTTTTCTGTGACTAATACAGGGATAGCGTATGTTATTTTCCTCCTAGAAATATGGTGGAATGGAACATGATTGGGTACCCCACTACTATATCTGTTCCCTGCAGTTACTAACAAAATCTAAGCCAGTATTCAGGTAGCTGTGATTGAAGTTTTGGAGGCTGGGGGCAGGAGAGGAGGGAAACACTTCTGTGAAGTGGCCTGTTTACGGGATTTTTCTGCAGCAAACTCTGTGCATTTTAATGGGTTATTTTATTATTTACCAGCAGTAGACTTTACTATGGAAGATAATGTTACAAAATACAAAAGTAAACTCATTATTGTGTTTAAAAATCTGTCATCAGTGGCTGAAATTATTGTTCATTTCATAAACTAGAGAAAGAGTCATGGGTTATTCCTTTCATCTTGTTCTGTCTCACATTTTGTAGTCACCCACGCCTGTTCTGACAGACTTGCTGCAAATTCTTTCTTCGCATATATTTTCTACTTATCTGTGTTTTTAATCTCCCTAGCACATGCATGCAAGTCAGGTTTCCTTTGACACACATCTACATGTAATGCTTGTGCCCACTGAAGCCTTTCATCACACAGGGAAATACTGCTGTGACCTAATCAGCTTCTCTCAGATGCTGGCCTTGGAGTTATTGGCCAGTTAGGAATTGGGAAGGATTTCTGTTAGCCACAAAATTGGGCAGAACAAGTTTGGGCGTACTCTAGATGATCGTAAGATGTTATTTTTAACCACCAGATGTACCATGTTATAAACCTAGGATGTCCGTACTGCTGGTAACTCTTAATGTGGTTGTGTTGGAGGGAAAATTAAGGTTAAGATGCTCAGAGGAGTGTCTTCATAACAAATGGGTTCTACTGATTTTAATTTACAAAATTCTATTGAGAAGGCAAAACAAAAAAAAAGTTACTTTCTGTAAGTATTGATGGCCATTGGAAAGAGTGTTTGAGTTTATTTATAACATAGGTGGCAGTGTTAGTGCTGAGCTGCTTCGGCTAAGTGTGATGGCACACCCAAACTGATCGGCTGTGAGTGGCCTCCAGAAATCCTTCCCTCTCAGTGTGTAGCCAACAGTGGAATGGTTGAGTGGAGAAGATCTATTTAAAAATAAATAAATAATAAAAACTCCCTTAAACGAGACTATAATAAGTCATACTTTCTCAGATAGTAATGGCAGCAGACATAGGTAGGAGAAAGCATGCCTCTTTTATTTCAGTGCAGCTATTTTAGTAATTTTTTTTTTCCTTCCTGTCCTACAGCTCTTGGGGAGACTTCTTACTGGATGCAATTCCTGGCCTTGTGTTTGATACTGCAAAAGAAGATGTGGCTCTGCGGACAAGCATACCAAGGCAACTGCTCATGGTAAATAGGTGGGACTCAGGGAAAAATAGTGCGTCCAGCTGAAACTTTAGTACTGAAGAAAGTGAGTATCTTACTGATCTGCTGTGAGAGCTCAGTGCAGTGGTACTGTCTTGTCTTGCAGCAAAACCACTTTTGAAGACTTCAGGATGAGTGTCCTGAGGTTTGGTGCAGCTGAAGCAATGCGTATTGGTTAATATCACAGTGTCCTTGTATGGCTCGCTTCCTTCTCAAAGCAACATTATTTGCTTTGGAGCTGTCAGACAGGTGTAGTTTCCATCAGGTCAAACTTTTGACTCTTTAAAAAGTTAGTGGAGCTGTAAATTGTTCTGTGTCCTTTTTATGGTTGTCTAGTTGTGAAAGAGAGAACAAATCTCTCTTTCAGGTACACTTGCAAGCCGTTTAGCATTGCAGTTAGTCTCATGGTGAGGAAAACTGAGCATCAGCTTATGTGTGTGAACAGCTCAGCTCATGTGGAAGGTGTAAAATAAACATTTGTTGTTCTGGGAGTAAATTTTGTTACCCTTTCAAAAGATAAAAGAGAACTGTCCAGATCATCACTGCATCTCTTTCTCCTTAGGAGAAGCTATTTAAGCTAAACTCTGTTGATCTTAAATTCATGTGAGATCAACTCTGTGTGAATATTCAGCAGGTGGATATAGCAGACTCAACAAAAAAACTGAGCAGCATTTTGAGAATGCTTGCAGACCGCCTGGAAAACACCAGAGAGCTGAGATCATCTGACATGAAGAAGGATTTCATTATGAACCGTTTGCCACCTTACTTGGGATGCGATTCTGATCCTTTAACTCCAGGTAGGTTTTGAGGTTTACCACATCTTTATTCCCTTTGTTGATGTTGTGGTGGAGCTGTTGCTAACTCTGCCTTTTATGATTTTTGTGTATTATGGTAGGCAAAGATTGGAGTCTAGCGTGAGCTTCGTGTTTGAGACAGATGTTGAAGCATAGCTTAACAGGAAATGTAGCCACAAGAAGACGGCTAGGAGAGTAGGGCCAATTTACACCATTTATATGGTTTCCATCCTTTCTAATGAAGATTTTTTTTTTCTTAGGTGGGAAGTTGCCCAAATTAGATAGCCAAATCAGACTGCAGTTTAGGGATCATGCTATAATTACAGTGGAGCCCGATCAAGAGAATTCTGTAAGTATAAGGAAGGCACCCCTCTGCACTTGGGGTGTGTGGGGATGTTGCCGAGTGTGAAAGGTCTTGCACTGTTGTACTGGTCTGTCTGAAAGGGTCCTGCGATTACTGCTTAGCTGGACAATGCATCCTATTAGGATTTGGTAGGAGATCGTGGGGTTGCTGTCAAGCAGTAATACGGCATGTTCTTGCCTTCTGGAGGAGATCTACAGAACTAAATTTATCCCGTGATTCTGCATGGCAGGTGCATGATCTTCATCTGAGGTTAGATGGGATGGACCACTACCACTACTAAATGGTCTGTACAGCTCTTGATAACAGATTTTTTTAATTATTTATTTTATTCTTTGTGTTCAAGAGCACAAATAGGTTTCCTCAGAAGGGGGAATTCTACCGCAGCTGCTACAGGCTGTATATGTGCTTACTCTTCACCTCTGAGTTGTCTTTATCTCTAAGCTGGTGCCTGTGAAAACAAAACTGTTCCATAAAATAGCTGCTGGTATCTCGGATTATGTTGTGTCCAGTCTGCTTCTTAGCTATGAAGGTTTGTGATACGAATTTGAAAAAGTTATTGGAGAAAACTGTCTGACTGCTCCAGAATTTTAGACTTCAGACTTCTACAGAATTACTTTATAGTGGTCTTAATTGAAAAACAAACAAACAAACAAACAAAAAACAAACATAGGACATCTTGTACAATTTTTTTTTACGAGTAAAATGTTTCCCGGTGAGAAAAAAAACATAGCATAACTTTTTCTGATTTTCTTCCTCCATGTTGTGTCTGTATTACTGTGAGAATATGTGGGTTTTAGAAGCTCTGTTTTGCAATTGTTGATGCAACTCCTTTTGATGTCATACAGATAAATCTGAATGAGATTACATGGAGAAGACTTGTGTCCTCAAATTCTCAGTGAGTTTTGCCCACAGAGCACTGAATTGGCTTGCACAACTTTAACCAAGGAATGCTAGACATGATTTTTAAGAGACAGACTAGTATGACGGAAACCTAGCGATATGAACTCCTCCATTAAGACCTTCTAGGAGGTGCACCTTAAATGGCACGTGAGTCCAGCAGAGGCATTATTAAGGCAGAAGAGAAAAGGCTTTAAACTTTTCCATAAATGTTTTGTAGACTCCCTTATTTCTGTCATAGCTTACTGTTGGATCATTCTGTTAGGAAGGTGAATTCCTTTTCTTGATACTAGAGTGGACATTCAGAATTAGGAAGATAATACTGTCACTTGAGTGTGATGAATTTGAGGATGTGGACCATACATAATTATTTTCTTCCTGCTGTCTCTTAGGATGAAGTTCGCAGAGAGATGGTGTATGTGTACCATTCTTTAAAGAACAGGAGAGAAACTCACATGATGGGGACAGAAGATGATGATACTACCACTGAGGAAGGCATGTCACAGGTTTGTTCCCCACTTCATTTTTACTTCATTTTTTTAATATGGGCACATGTGCACGCACTGTGGTGTCCTGTTGGGTTTTGCTGCAGATTTCTTTTGCATGCCTTGAGTTATGTCCTAGGTAAAGTAGCAATATGCTAGCACGTGTTCTGTAGTGGCAGGGGGGTCACTGTATCTTCCACAGGACAGTGTGTTTATGTCAGTTTGAAATGATGTTAGCCTCTCTATGCCCTGTTATGTAGTGCAAGGTAAGTGTGCCCATTTTAGGGCAGTGTGGGAGGGTGGGTCAGCATCAGGACTAACGAGTTCAATCTTTTCCTGAAATGTAAAGAGGAAACTTCTGTTATTACTAAGGCAGCAGGTGGTTCTCCTTTATGCTTACAAAGGCTATATACAATATTTCTGAAGAATGGCTGCAAGCTTTGCATCTTTTTGTTCCAATTTATGAGTGAGATGCTATTACATCAGGCTTGTAACCTGAACCTTGGATATAGGTTTCCACAAATATACCTTAGAGGCAAAACTCTTGTCTAAGTAGCTGTAGCAAGGCTTTTTGCCTGTCAGTTACTTACTTTTTAAGGTAAATTTTGCTGAACATCTAGAGAAAACTGGTAACTTATACCAGCAGCTGCACAATATAAGTCTTAGAATAGAGCTTTTTGCCCTTAAGGTCTCCAGCCATGGGAAGATGGGTCTTCTACCGTTCTGTCAAACTATTTCTAAAGATTGTGTGTAACAGAGAGAAAGAAAGAAACTTACGTCCTCTTCTAAAAATAATGCATAGGGTTAGGCAAGAGTGTATATTTCAGTTCAGAAGCCAGAAGGGGAAGACATGTACCTTAGGTCTCTCTACATCAGTAAGAGGTGCTAGCACAGGTAACCACAGCTTCCATGTAAGAAGAGATTTCAGCTGTCTTTCTCTTAATAAAACTGGCAAGATGATACTAATCTTATGCAGGATGTGCTCAGAAATCCCAGTGTGAAGTGGGAAAGGAGCACCTGCTGATCAGTACCTATGTCTTAAACATTGTGTAATAATGGCCATGTTGTACTTAACTGAAGTGGTTTTTCTTTTCCTGTTTTTTTCCTCCCAGCAGACTCATGGACTGCGTTTTCCTTTGTCATACTTCGATGCACTGAAGCAGATTTGGAGTGGCAGTACTGTTTATGTTAAAGAGCTTAACCTTACCTCTGATGCAGAGAAAGAAAACCTTGCCTTGTCACTATGGACTGAATGTCTAATTGAAGTTTTTTAATGCTTTTGTAAACTAGCTCCTCCTGGAAGCAGTATTTCTGGCCATTAAGAAGCTCTTGAAAGAAAGGCATATTCAGTTTCTTTTCTTTCCATCCAGCCCTTGGTTTGTAGTGCTGTCTAACAACACACTGCAATGTATGTGTGTACGCACATACATACAGGCTTTGCTACTTTCTGATGCTGAATGGTCTTTTAGTTTCCTTAGTGCTTTGGGAAAATGGTCATTGGGACAATAGGTAAGCTGCTCAGAAATGTTAATAGTGGAACAGTTCGTGTTACCTTTAATTGCCAGACTGTTAATACCCATAGAAAAAATCTGTATCTCCACCAAAATTATTGATGTCTTACGCTTCTTAGATAATGAAGTCCAATTTTAAGTACTCTAGTTCCTTGGGGATATTCTATGAAAAATCCCTTTGTCACATCTGTAAACAGCTCAATTCACTTTCCCCATGCTGTTGATTTTTTTAAAGATGCTAAGCCCTACTGCTTAGATGCTGTCACCTCTCGAATAAACAAATGTTTAATATTTAACCTGTGCCTTCTTAATCTGAAAGTAAACCAAACCGGTACCTGGCATCTGTATCTCCAGCACTCACCTGAGTGGGTTCCGGTGGCAGTATTGCAATTACCTTAATACTTTAAAACCTGCATTTAGTAAGCAAACCAATATAATGGCAGTCACTTATTGAATATACTTACTTAGTTCTGTTTTTTTGGCCAGTTGAAAAAAAATACTTGTCAGGAATATGCTTGATATCTATTAAAAACTATTATTGTGTTTTGATAAGTTGTTTTAAAAGAAACCAACAGGCAAAAGATTCCTCCTAAAAAGTTTTATACAATTAAAATATACATGCTTAGCATTTTACATTCAAGATCTCTTAAGTACAAAAGCCTTCTTTACTTGGTTATATAACACTGGCACACCAAAGATGATTTAGTTGTTCTTGATTTAAAAGACTAGAACTTTTTACACAGGCTTTAAAATTGCATATAGAAAGCAAGTCACGTGTAGAACGTGATATACTGACTTATATTAAAAAAAGCAAAACAAGTGCTTTAGCTGTAAAAATATATACATACATTTGGAAATCTGTTATTTAAACAGCAGATTTATGATAATTTTAGAATGTAAAATAGTAAGTTAAGTGCAAGTAGACTTTTTTTTAAATAGTACTATATAGAATTCCATTTCATACAAAAATAGACATCCATATATTTTACTTCTGTGGCAAATAGGGTCATGGATTTTTACTTGCTTAAGGATGAATCCTGTTTGGGTGCACTGGAATAGTTACAGCTTTTGGAAACTAAAATAGCTTTGTTTTCCACTAATCTAAACTCTTTAAATAGTTATAGAAATACATACCCTGAATATACAAATAAGGAAAAATAATTACATATTCAATAAAGTAGATTAATTTAGTGACATGCAAAATGAAGATACCAGTGAACTAAGGGACTTCTATTCTACTTGAGGTGTTAACAGCCCTACAGGTGTCTGCAGTTCCTTATGTATTTGTCCGTGTTGAGTGAGGAACATGCTTATTACAAGCCTGCAACAACTGCAGTACAGTGAAGTATCTCTTTCTCCCTACCTTAAGTGACAGTAGGTGGGATGGCTGCATATTGCTGAAATTGAAGAATCTGAAAGCATGCTGGACTGGTCTTCATTAGTCTAATTCCTGCTCCTTTGATGAGCCAGAGGAACCTTAAAATAGTTGTTACACTGTTCTTTTGACATCAAGCAAGTTGGAATGCAGGCTGCTAGCACTTAGTGAGTTACCTTCTGAAGGAAGACATGGCTTCAAGAACAAATTATATTGTATTAAATTAGTCTATATACATGAAAACAAGCTAGAGTAAAATCATCACTGTTCTAAATTCAGTAAGCCCTTGTAGAAATCTAGCCTGACCCAAGATAGCTGATTCTCTTGATATATGCATCTATGCCTACGTTTAAAAGTGATCTTCAGGGATTACTCACAATTTCATGGGTTGGACACAGCCCATGGATCTGCAAAACAAGTTCTTAAATTTGGAAAGTTGGTCTTGCTAAAACAAATGAAGACAAAGGCCTACCAGTAACGTTAGGAAAGTAACAGTCAGACTCGTTATTGCCCCATTTCATATACTGAGCTGGGAATTCCAGTTCAAAGTTGTCTTTATGAACAAAATAAATTGCACTTTAGCAAGAGATGTGATTTGAGGTTCAGGATTGCTTAGAGCCTGAACTGTTTCCCTTGGGACATAAAAATCCAACTCAACCTCTATCAAGCTCGATAGTGCAGTCATACTTCAGTGAGCTTTCATCAGTTTTTGCAAGACAGGAAAAGACAACGTTTCTAAAGAGCCTTTTCCATATTATCTCTTGCAGTTCATATCCTGCAAAACTTCTGTCTAGCCTTCTGCATTTACTTTAATTCTTCAGATGAAGAGTAACAGCGACTTGGAATAAGAGAGGCCTCTAAAAGAATCAGCTCAGAGTACAGTCCCGGTGGAAAGACATTATTTAGCTCACCCTCACATCCTCCAGATTTGAGCAAAATCCATTTGGTTTTAGGAGTTGGTGCTTTGCACAAAGGAAAGCAGAGAGGATTTGCTGCATAAGGTTCCAGTGGTGCATGACTTCAGTAGTAGGCTTTTTCCTCCAGGTGCTAAGAAACAACATAAGGTCCATCTGTGTGGTGGGTTTTACTCACAATATTTCAATGTCCCATTTTTGTGAATGTTTGTCCTCTACTGGCTGATTCATAATGATGTGATTCTTGTCATAATAATTGCCTCCTTAAAAACAAAACAAATTCATAAAGGCAAACCATTAAAAAAGAAAAGCTCAGCAAAGTCTCAATAGAATCTTTAAAAACGTGACTAAGAAGAGAAGTAGCTGAAAGACATTCTATGAGGGACAGGCTACTGTCCGCCCTTCCATCGCTGTTTGTCTCCTTCAAACCATCGTTTCTCAACTTAAGCCCTAAGGAGCTGTATTAATTCAGAAGCAGAGTCCACCACAAACTTGAGTCCTCAATATGCCTTTGTGCACAGAAACTGCACCTCTAAAGAAGTTTTTGCTTTTGGCAGATCCTGAGATCCCACTATGTGAGTGGATTTTTAACTTACATATTGCTAAAGTAAAAATACACAGAATTACAGCTATGGGGTATTTGGCATAAAATAACCATTTCAGCCCCAGATTTATTAAGTCTTTAAAATTTCTCTCCTTCAAATACACGTAGCATAGAAATAACAGTGCATTTTTACCATGCCATAAATAGAAATCTGTGCTCTAAAAAACAGTCAAATGGTATCTCCCTGCTCAAGCCTTCAACATTGTGCAGTAATCTAGGTGGCACAGCTTTACTGTAAGAATTGCTATCAGTATTACCAGTTGGGATTTCACTTTGCATCTAATTGGTTGATAGTCACTATTTATCAGTTAGTAATGGTGGTTTAACTCCTTAGTTCTGGAAGCCAGAAATGCTGTATTTAACATCACTGAGCTGAGAATTCATTGTCAGTAAGCTTGAGGTGCAAAGGTCAGATCTGTAATGGCCAGCAGGACACTTACTGTAAAGGTTGATAACTTTAGATGTGGGGTTTTACAGACCATTACCCTGGTCTGTAAACCCTGCAGGGGTGTTAGGCCATCAGTTAATTCACTTAGTTCTTTCATCTGAGAAGGCAGCACCATGGAGCCCCCAGCCTCATAACCAGACACTGTAAGGTCACTGTCCCACCACTTTTCCTTAGGGATAAAACCTTAGTACCAGCAGCAGGGCTGGAATGAGTTGTGCATGAGGAACAGGCAGCCTCCAGTGAGGCTGTTCTATCATGATGGGTCAGTAGGACTCGTACGTCAGCAATGAGAATTTTCACCAGCCTGAAAACATCAGGAGCAAGCACTTTTCTCTTTTAGGCACACCTATTCGGTGGTGGTAGTTTTTCCACCACCGTTGTGTCTTCTGTAACTGCCATTTCTTGCTATCAGCGCTGTTGAATTCCCTGAAGTAGAATAGCTGATTTGATCAAAGTAAACCTCCGGGATCAAACACTAATGACTTGTCCCACTGTCAAGCAACTGAACATAAAACTAGCAAGACAGGATACAGTATTTAACCTTAGGAGCTGGAATACTGCAACTGGCCACAAGCCTAAATGCATTTAGAACATGTGAGGATTGATTTCATTTGTTTTTTACATACCTTTAATATCAAGTACCAGTTGGTCGCTGAGGTATGAACTGATGGTTCCATCCTCATTGAGTCTCCACTTTTGCCTTTCCTTCCCATGTTCTGCCCAGAGTGCGACTTTGGCTCCAGGCACGTCTCTGCCACCAATGACATCCAGACAGGCATTGTTAGCCTAAGAAGCAAAAAGAAAAGTGAGATCCAGGCCACAAAGCTTCAGTTTTGTGTCTGACTTATTTCTGTTTCAGGCACTGAAAATAGTATAGTAATCATGCTATAGTTGGTAATGTTCCTGACGAGTAAGCCAGGAACAGATTATTCAGCAATTGACTAGTTGCTCAATCACAGAAGGTGGTCTTTGTTACTTTAGTTATTTCTTATGTTAGGTCAACAGCTTTTTTATATTAAAAACAGACCATCAAGGGCAGCGTTAATACAAAAACACAGCCTTTCTTCGTTTATTCATTTTCAGAGAAATTCTTAACTATTTAGAGATAATAAACATTCTTAAATGTGACTTTAGACAAAAAAAAAAAAAAACAGATTCCTACTTAGAAGAACATCAGTGCCATTAGGCAGATAAAAAAGTTGTCTAATTTGCCAAAGCAGACAGAGCACATCTGTCTATACACAGCAGGAAGATATAGGTTATAAAAGTTTTGGTTCAACATGCCTAAGAGACACCAAAAGCTATCCCAGTGTTAATGCTAGCTTCTTTTAGAAATCCAGGTGTTACAACCCACTTCAGAATCTGGAAACTCACCTTGGATTTGAAGAGTCCATGACAGTAGTGCCAGAGCTGGGTATTCTTGCCATTGTATGGAGACACACACACTGATGTTGCTCTTATATCTGCTAGGCTTCCAGAAACTGTCAGGTATTTACCGTGGGCTCTGTTCTTGATTCTGAGGTACACTGCTGGCTGAAATGGTGTGAAGGAAGAGAGTTAGCACCACACAGATTCAAAAGGTTGATGCCAGAATGCCTCCTTTCCATCATACATTAGTTTTCTAAAGTACACGTTGCATTCCCCAGTTCCAGATGACTATGTAAAATATTTTAGTGGAAACGAATGTGCATGTAAGGCAGCACTAAATGTTTTTCACATGCAGACAGACAGCTGTAAACAGCAATTTTATTTTTTTTAGTGTATTTTTGTCTATACAACTAATTCCTGTGATATGCAAATAGCCTTAGTTCACATTTCATTCACTCCAAGGCCAGTAAATGGGGTATAATCCACAAGCTTTTTACTCTCTGAACACAGAACTTGCTGAGTCACATATCCAGCAACTTCAACACCATTAACTGGAATATATGGCTGAGAAGTTTCACCATTGCTTTTGAACATACGCAGAAAAGAGGGTACTCAACTAGCATCTCCTTTTACTCAGCTTACTCAAAAAAATAAGGAGATTGTGTAGGGCTACTACAGGATTTGTAGTTTCATTCACAGATTATTCACATTATTCACAGATTTCAGAGCAAATAAAGGAAAGGGAGCTATAAAGGGCAGCTCCCCCCAGATGCCAAATTCTTCTGGGAGCTTTGAACCTTCTTTTTCCATAATAAAACAAACCCTACATTAAGAGACAATAAAACCTCCATCCTACCAACCATCCATGAATTCATATAACATATTCATCCATGTATTCATATATATATATATTGTATATGTTCTTTACAAGGAAGGGATCATATTTGGAAAGTCACTGAGCAAAACTGTCTCATCTTGCATTAGTTTCAAGTGTTTAGCTTTTCTTGCAGTACCTATTACACCAGTAGACTTGACACAGAAAGGAGGAGGAAATATAAAGTGGTAACAAGTTTGTAGTAGTATTCCAGTCTCTAAAAAAAAAAAAAAAAAAAAAAAAGAAAAACAAACCCCAACATATGCCCACGGAAGTGTCAGGCGTGACCAACTGACTGCACAAACTCAAGGAAGCCTTGTCTGCAGGATTTAAAATAAAAACAAAACCAAAAAGCAGCATACAAACTCCAAATGCCAAAAACCCCAGCAACATACCTGAGGCACTACTTATAATATTACTCACCGTTGCAATATAAAAAAGGATGCTACTGAATACAAAAGCTCTTCAGATTAGTGTCTGAAGAGAGAATTCTGTTTTTACGATCAACATACATTATTTTATTATTTGCAAAAACAGAGCCAAAATGGGATCCTTTGATAGTTACCACTTCCAAAGAATTCCAGGGAACTGTCAACTTCTAGACTAACAAATCATTTTTGTTAAAATTACTTTCCTTTTCCAACGGGGAAGCATATAATGCATAACTAACAGGAAAGATGATCGTGTTTGTTCACTGTAACATCTCCCCAGTTGAATCTGTGATTTAACAATTAAGCAGCATTCGACATGAAGTGGAGACAAGCTGTTCTGTGAGCAGCAGAGCTACCAAAAACCTTTGTGGAGTTACTGCTCACATTCCCTTCCACTCTCCCTTTCCCTGTCTTCCAGGACACTGTGCTCCAACAGCTATGTGTGGCTGGGCACACAGCAGCATGTGCTTTGGCTGTTTTAGAGTTCATCAGTATCCCTGATTACCTGACACCCCTCAGAAAGGTGAAGGGTCAGAATTAGAAATTGGCATTACTTGGGGTGAGGTAAGGATGGAGAACCCTAAACCCTGGTGGGACTGCACAAACGTTGCTTCTTTTGGAAATCTAGGCTACAGCAAACTTGTTCTTGCTTCCATTAATGTTAATTATAAAACAAGCCAATATAGAATTGGTTTTCTCATTATATGTTTATATTTTTACATTACAAAAATGTAAAAATAGCATATCTAGAGAACACGCTAATGAGCCGTATAGAAAAACAAAACTTGACTCCAAGAAACAAGGAATTATTTTCCTTTAGGAACCTAATATAGATCTCGGTAACTGCCAGTGGAGAAATTTTCTGCTACAGTAATCTTCTGGTATGTCCTTCTGGCTGTCATCATTTGGCCTGATTTAAGGAATATGATGTGCAGCATTATACTCAGTGGTACAACTGATACTTTTGCACTAACCCCCATCAAAAAAAAGTCACAGAATCACAGCATGGTTCGGGTTGGAAGGGTCCCTTAAGGATTATTCATTTCCCTTTATGTTGGAGGCCCCAGAGCTGAATGCAGGGCTCCTGGTGGGGTCTCACAAGAGCAGAGCAGAGGGGTGTAATCACCTGCCTTGCCCTGCTGGTCAGGTTTCTTTTGATGCAGCCCAGGACAGGGTTGGCTTTCTGGGCTTCAAGTGCACATTGCCAGCTCACATTGAGCTTCTCACCAACCAACACCCCCAGGTCCTTCCATCAGGGCTGCTCTTACTCTCATTCTCCACTCAGCTTGTATTTGTACTTGGGATTGCCCCTGCCCAGGTGCACAAGTCCATATACACTCTTACAGTACCTGCTTCATAGGACGAAGGGAGCCGATGACTTTCCAGCCACTGTATTCACTCCAGTTGGAAATCTCACTGGGCTCCAGCAGAATCTGCTGTCCTAAAAAATTGCATCCTTCATATGCAATCCACCTGGATACAGAAAACAGAACGTGAAAGACTACATGTTAACTGTAACAAAACTAAACTGTGGGCTTATGTTCAGGACTGTGCTCTTGAAAGTCCCCAGACCTCCCCACAGCAGGGACACTATTAAAGCTGCATTACCATGCCCCAGAATAGCATCTGTTTTAGTGGTTTAGCTGTTTTCTGTCTAAATTAAGACTTGTTTGCCTACCTCAGACTTGTAGGCTCCTCCTTTCTTCCCCAAGCTTTTCCCACAAATTTGAGAATCTTTGCATTAACCTAGATGGGATTACTACAGGTTGCAGTGGGCATGGCATGCATTAGCAAACTGGGAAGCCACACGTCAGACAGCAGTACTAGCAGCTTTGCGTGGTTGCATATATTAATTATGAGATGATTTTGACCAGTGTTTTCTTTTATAATAACTAAAACTATAAAAAAAAATCCACTTGTCTGGAATATAAAAATGCATAAAAAATATTTACTCCAAAACCCATAAATTGCTGTAACAGACTTTACTCTAGTGACATACCTGAACATGAACATGGCCAAAACATTTAACAGAATTAAGGTGCCAGCACATACAGATCCCTTTTATCTAGACATCTGCTCAGTAGTTACTGTGTTGCTGCTTACAAAGGCAGCCTCAGGATTATAGATCAGTTTTGTTTAAATCAATAGGACATTGTTGTGCAGACAGTGAACCTAAATGTTTGACTCATTAACTCATCGGAACACAAAGCAAACACTGGTTTCCCCAGTTACCTGTTCTACAGGTCAGCTGCCAAGAACTTGAGGGATGGCTGCACTCTGTTTGTTTTAAGTCAGTGAGAAAACATCCACAAACAGTGTTCACAGTACCTGTAATTTACTTTCCCCATCGCGCATAACTTGGAGGAGCAGCCAGCTAGCCTTGCTTAGGAGGCTGAGCCTCCATTTGACAACCACTAGGTGTTCCTTCTACTTCTAACTAACACGCTTCTGATTTTTTTCTTGTGATACTTTCTGAGAAGTCACTGAAAATTCATGAAAATTAATGTTTTCCTCGGGATATTAAACACCCTCATTTGAAATCAGTTTCTGTTGCCAAAGCACATGTTATGCTGGTATTTGCTGACATTGACAAAGCTTATCTGGGCTCTCATGTGGACCAACAAGCCCCCACTATTCTGTCTTTCTCAGGCCCTGGAGCACCTCGGTCCCCAGCCCTTTTCAGCAAACCACAGCAGAGGCTTGTGCCATTTCTCACTGAGGTGATCAGTTGGCTTAGGAAGGATCTTTCCCGAGGATCAGCACAGCAGCAAGATGCCATCGCACAGACATAAATCTTACTTTGTCGTTTTCTTAAAGTTGACAGTAGGCTTCAGGGCAAGGAACCCAAACACTCTCTTGATCTGCCTTTCTGAACTCTTGGTTACAGATAAGGCAAACCAGCACTCTAGGACTGGAAGTCTCCCACAATCACCTGTCACACCCTCCGTCTTTAAGCTACCTACATGTATTTGCAGTGTAGGATGAGGACAGACTGTGGAGGTCTGTTTCCTGGGGAATGCCACGAGGAACTTGGAGAAAGCCCAGCCAAGCAACTTTTCATTCTGCCCTGACTCTTCACAGAGACAGGAACCAGCTAACCCAGCTGGGATGCTCAGAAACAAGCAGGAAGGTGGGGAAAGGGCTGGAACCTTGCACTTACTCTGCTGTGCTCTTCTACTATGTGGCCCTGAAGCTCTCACCCTTCCTTTACAGCCACATGCCTGATGAGATGGCAGAAAAAGCTCACAAAGAGATACTACCCCATAGGAAGCGCTTTTTGGGGCACCACAAGACAACAGCAGCAGATATCACTCACTCTATGTATTTTCTGAATGGGCTCAGAACTGAAGTGGCATAGAAGCTAGGGACTAGAATGCAGAGTAAATTGGCAAAGCTCTGTGATGAAAGTGATACGGGCCCACTGCTACAGTCAATAGCTGCTGACTGTTGTTACAGAAAAGGAGGCTCAATTCTTAGCCAACGTTTCAAGAAAAAGCTTGTGTGAAATGTCTGAAAGAAAAAAACAGTCCACAAGCAGTGCTCTGGAGCATCAGCTAGGTTAGGCTTAGGCTTTGTACCAACCTCTAAGAATCAAGAGGAGCATGCAACAATGTTATCACATATCTATAGACGGGTTTTAACTTCTAGGAGGTAACAGACTCAATGAGTTTGCGTAATTCATCGCAAGAATCACAACAGAGGTGTATGTAGGCAGTGAACAAACAGCCTACATGAATTCCTTGCTTAATTAGTTCAAATTTGGCATGATTCTGTGTCATCCCATAAGACCTCTGAAGACAATTACAGCTTTGTGTATGTGAATGCCATGAGAGAGGTGGGAAAAAGGTTAAAAATGAAGGCAGGAAGTGTGTCACATTTGAAGAACAGCAGTTTCCAGTCAGCCTCAGTTGCAAGACTCGGCAAGTTCTTTGTTCCTGCTGTCGAAGTGCAGGCCTGAAACTTGGCCAAGGCAGAATACTTGGGAGCTTCTCCAGAAGGTGAAAAGAGGAGAAGGGAAAGGTTGGAAGGTCATTTCCGCAGATGCACGATGGTTTTCACAGAAGAGGCTGGGTGTTTAATCAGTCATGGGGGGGTTAAACTAACAGCAGAAGCAAATTACTGCTCCAGCTGTCCCATCTGCCCCAAGCTTCTCTCACAAGTCACTGACTGTGGCAGCTAAACAGCTTGTCAAGCTTCACTGAACCACTGCAGTGGTTCATGTTAAATCACTTCAGTTTACAGCAGGTATTTTACAACCAGCTAATAAAGGCAGACTGAGTTTATTCTACCTGTGTTTGTGAGTCAGGAATCAAAACTTATTTACTCTTGGCTCCTGGCTTGAACAACAGGCTCTATTGTTCATTATGCATAGGGATAAAAGGATGGTTCTTAGCAGGGGAAAAATGCATCCCCTGCCCAGATTTCTTGTTCATTTCAGCTCTTGGTTCAAAAGGTGGATCTAGCATTCAACAACATTTTAGGATTTTGAAATGTCTTAAAATAACAGAATGTAAAATGCATCCTATGAAAAAAGGCAGCAATTGTGAGAAAACACATGCTCAGCATTAGCTCCTACAATATTAAGAATATTTCTTCCATACTCACAATCCACTTCTCACCCATACAGACTGAGTGTAAAAATGAAGGTCCTCATTCAAAACGGAATTGATGGGTTTGGTGAAGTGCAGCTCTCTGCCCTTGCAGCATTCCAGAGCAAACAGACTGATGGAGGGCTCGGCAAACACCTGGGAGGAGGATGAAAAAAGGCAAAGTTTTACTCAGAGTTAACTTCAGTTGTTAAGCCTGGTACACACATTTTGCCACTTCGATTTCACTTCTACATGCTTTTGGTTTAGATCATGCTCCCTCAGCGAATGTAGCAGCAAAAAAAAAAAAAAAAAAAAAGTGCATCTACCAACAAAGCACAAACAGCTGAAACATACTGGATTTATCAGTGGCTTTGTCATCAGAGTGTAGTTCCCCACTGATACAAGCCAGAGACTGAGTCACATGGAGATGCAGAGGCGCCTCTGTTCGCATTTGAAAAATCTCTCTGTGATCTGGTCTGTATTGTCAGGCCCTAGACTGCTTTTCAAAAATCCAGTTTATTTACTGCTGGAACAGGTTACGGGAGTAGTTTTCAGGGTGATCTGCAGATTGCTTCTACAGTAGTGAGGCAAATCTCATGTCTATTGCCACAGACTTACATTAGCTATTCAGTGGTTTGTTCACTGAAAAAATCTTAGGGATCTGCAAATTGAAAAGGACTCAAGGCATCAAAACTATAAAGTTCTCAATGTTTTTAACAGACAGTTCTATTTTTCTTCTGACGACCATGAAAAATTAACATTATTAGTAACTGCTTCAATCTTGTGTAGAATTGCAACATTTTTCACTTTTGTTTTTCTCTACAGCTGAGACATTTCTTATGAAAGCAAATAAAAAGATCAGTTTGCATAAAATTGTGGTACAGCTGTAAGATCAGCAGAAAAGCAGAGGGGGAAAAGATTTAAATATAAAAAGTCTGTGCCTTAGTACAAGGAACACTTGTATGTTTTTTCAGCATTTTAAAGCTGAATTCTGAAATCATAAGCACTTGCAATTTATATCTTGATGCAGCTGGTAAAGGAAGAGGGAATAGGTCTAACTGCTCCAATTAGCAGCCTCTCCAGGGAAGCCACCTTGTTCTTAGAAGATGTTAACTGGAGATAGCCAGTGCAGTGAAAAAGGACGAATTTCTTTTGCAACAAAGGTATGGCCCCAGGTGCAATGAATGAAACAAAATCTTGAATTATACTTGATGAAGGTGCTGAGTAATTAAGAGAGCCTAACTTTCATGTTTGAAGAGGCACATGTGTTATAGTGCAGTATCTCTGAAGAGCTCAGTTGTGATTCAGCACTTACAAATTTACTGGCACTGACTCAGTGCACTTGGTATGTAGCTGGTTGTTCAAATCCTGCCTCAGAGAAATTGCTTTCCTCCACTGACCACTGCAGAGACAATGTAAGTCATGCTACACTCCATGGACTGGGAGTTTGATGAGACATTTTAAAGAAGAGTTTGGGATCGTCCACCTGTCGAGATTTTTTTAAAGCCCATTACACTCCTACAAAACTAATGCTACAGAACAGAAAGAGATTAAAACCCATCTTTGTCTTTATTTTGGAATGCCTGTTCTTCCCATCTGCCTTCTGGTATATGAAGTGGGTCAAATTTATGACGTGCTTAAAGGCTTACTTTGTAATCTAGACCGACAGATCTAGTGCAGGCAGCTACTTCTCGGTTCGCTTTGCTGAGCAAGGTGCGACCACCATGCTCCAAGTCTGCAAGAAGCCTACTCCCTTGGCTCCAGCTTTCACCTGAGTGGAGACCAGAAGCCGTGTCCAGAATAGGTCCAAAAGGGAGAATTTTCACAGGTGCACCAGAAGGCATGGGAAACACCATTTGGCATCCTTGCTGCTAGCCACTGCTACCGAAGCCTAACATTTATCTTGCTTTTTCCACTACAGTAGAGACTGGGATGCTGTGCTAGATGAACGAGTCCTCTGATCCAGCATATCCATTTATAAACCAAGCATCTGAACAGCAAACAGGTGGAGTCAATTAAAATGACTACAGGTCTCACATGGTTGAGACCTGTTTAAACTTTGATGGGCCTGCAAAAGCTGTCAGGTTTTTCAGAGTCCCAGTCTATCAGTACGCAGCAGACATCACATCTAGGACACACACACAGACAGCTGATCACAACAACTGATATCACCCTTTCCAGTGAGACCCAAAAGGACTTCACTGGTTTTGGTGCAAATGTGAAGCACAGAAAAAAAAAAAAAAAAAACCAAAAAAAAAAACCACATGCTGCTGTCTCAAGCACTGAAGCTCTCATATTTCCATAACCAAATATAGAGCAATGAGCTGATTACTCACTTTATATACACCATTTTACACCAACAGCTGGCAGCAGTGACTTGGCCTGGCTTTTTTCTCTGATTTTGTTTTCTTAGCTCCATGGAAACTATCAACAGTAAAAAACAAGGTTTTGAGCCTATGCTGTTACACTTCCTACAGAGACATCTTGCTTGCCACCTTCCTTGCAGGACGCTGTGGTGCATTTTCACCCGTTTTCAGGCTGAAGAGCCATCACCGATAGACAAGCTGATCAGCGTACTTCACCAAGGCCCAGTCCTGATGGACCACAGAAGAATGTGTATCTTCAAGGGCCAGAGGAAGGGCAGCCAGGCAGAGAATACAAGAGGGGATACCTCACAGCAAGGCACTAGTTTAGATGGACTCCAGTCCCCAGTTTTGAAAGGTGAGGTAAAGGCATCTACATTCACTCACAACTGGCAATTCAGTCCCACATCTAAGTTAGGATTACCTTGGCTTCCTTTCATAGTCATTTCAAGGAAAATACCTGAAATGACATCCTCTGGGGAACGCTTGCCAATTGCTAGAATGATAAAGCACTAAGAAATTAATTTAATTTGATCTTTGTGCATTAAGGAGCTAACTGCCTTGCTTACACCCACACCAATAGAGTTGAAGGTTTTGTTTTTACTGTTTTTAAGGCCAGTGTCAGTGTTCAGGGAGAAACTTGAAAATATTTAATATATTCAAGAGGACAGTGATTAAGGAAGGCTGTATTTACATAGTATTTTCACGGTAGAAGCACCCTTGTGAGCTTCTAAGAACAATGATATT
Source organism: Aythya marila (assembly GCF_965140915.1). Lineage (NCBI taxonomy): Eukaryota > Metazoa > Chordata > Aves > Anseriformes > Anatidae > Aythya > Aythya marila. Next base: position 111,073,733 of record NC_139042.1, read on the forward strand.
CTTTACTTAACAGGTGTGGTAATCTACAGTTAATACACCCTATCGTGCAAGGAAAATGACAAATCTTTCTTCCCTCCCCACATTGTGATTTCAGAGGCTGAAAGTTAAGCCATTGAAATCAGCATGGTAAAAGTCTTTTGTTTAGTTCAGCTTGGACTTTCCCCTACATGACTTCCACCTTCACTTAATGGAGAGAAGCTGCGCACCACAAATTTTTCACAATTCAGAACAGAATCTTATACTTTTGCAGTTCAGAAAAAAACTTCAAAAGCAGCCCTGAAGCATTTGATACTAAACAATGTTCAGTGCAAGGTGAGCTTCCTTTCAAATGCCTTTTCTTTGCAGTGTAAGGCTTAGGTGCCTGGTTCATGGAAATAAAACAGTGTAGAGGTACAAACAAGTTAACCAAAAGGTGCTACAGCTGAAAAGCAAGTGCACGAGGGGATTTGCACATATACTTATAATAAAAATTATAGTTTTAGTTAAAGATAACACTGAGAAGGGCTCACACCCCCATAACATACTTCCACTTTTTTTTTTTTTTTTTTTTTTTTTTTAGGGCAAACATAGGTTTTGGAAATTTGAATGGGAAAACCCAATAAAGCCAAAGAAAGAAGTCCATAGGACTAAAATGTGACTCCAAACCCATCACGGCAAGGGCTGGGACATTTCACCATTTGCGGCCCTGTTGACCTGCTGCAAACAGCCTTTGCCAGAGTCTTAACTGGAGGAGCTTCAATAGCTGTATTATAACATCCTTGGAAAAATCTTTATTTTTCACTCTTGGCTAGCTTATTATGTTCAACTGTCTTTGCTGAAGTTGTGCTCGACTAGCTACTCCCCTCGGTGTGGGAAGGATGCCTGGCTGAGGGAAATGAATGCAGTGCTGGAAGACAGGAACACCCACGGTCCAGCCCCAGCCACATCAGATGACTCATGACCTGGCCCTGGGAAACACTGATTGCTTTCTGTATCTGATTTTATTATTTACCTCACAGGAATGCTGGGAAGATAAGTTAACACCTGTATTTAACTTAAAGATAAGCAATATAGAAATACAGGAAGTATCGTGATTGATCAGAGGAAGAACGAGGAATGCCTCAGGAAAAAAAAAAAAAAGAAAGAAAAGGCATTGGACAACCTACAACCCACATCTCATTTTCGTTTTTAGCAAACAAATCTAGAATTCTGTTTGACAAGCTGTAAGACTGGTTTAATTTAAAGTTAAACCAGTTGAATCAAACTTCATCCTTAAAGGATGAAGTTAACATTTTAGAAGGAAAACTAATTGCCCACTGCAACAATTCCTGTTATCCATACAACACATCAAATATTATGGAGAGTTTAACGAAATAACATGCTTGAGAGAAGGCTGAACTAAAGCTGAACTCCACTTCGTAAGAACATCCTGTAAGCATCTCCATCCCCAAAACTTTTCAAGCAACAAACACTGGACAAAAGCCCTAATAAGTAACCACAGCCCTATAAATGTACCAGCTGATTTCATCCACTCTCTTGCCACCAGGGGAGCAGCCCATACTTTGCTTTTCTTGAATTCATGGCAGTGCGGGAGGCAAGTCTTTGTTGACGCAGGTATGGAAACCTGCACCTCTGCTGCAAATGCAGCAACCCTTAACCTGTGCTATGCTTTCACCTGCCTGTGCAGTGCCTATCAACAATAAATCCAGAAAATTTCATCAGCGAGCGCTTCTTTAAAAGATTTTGCATTTGTAGATGAAAAGAGACAATGAGAGGCAAGCTGTATGAATTTCAACATTCCTACTGCTGCTAAGTAGATATGTATTCTCCTACTGCAAGTGGTTTTTGAAATAACTGCCTGTTCACTTAAAGAAATGGGTAACAGTGAGATAGGACTTTTCAGCACTTTTTTCCCCATGATAAAATAATACATGAAAAAGACTGGACTTTTCAGAATAAAGCTTTTTCTGAAGAAATGAGGCCATGTAACATATTATTTACCTTACAATCTAGATTAATACATGTACATGGGTACTGCAACACTGTTTTTCTTCACAGACTACTGAAAATAAAGGATATTATTTTTTTCATTATCAAGCTACAGAAATGCTTTGTTTCTTTTGTATAACCTCTTATTAACCTATAGCTTTAAAAAACAAACCAAACCAAAAATGCCACCCCAAAAAAACAAACAAACAAACAAACAAAAAAACTCCCAGAAGGACAAAACAGACCAGTCTGAGCAAAATGGAACAGCAGCGAAGAAAACTAACTGGTAGGACCTCCTAAATATTTAGTTTGAGTATTATATGACTCAGAGAAGAACGCTTTTCCCATCTTGGCTCACTGTAAACAATTCATTCTTGCCTTCCTCTCTGTCAGGAACAGGGAGGCAAATTCCAATTTCCCAGTTTAGTTTCAAGTATATCAAAACCACTTTTAGTTTGCAGTCAGTAAAATAGCTCAATCAGTCCAAGCCCAGAGAAAAGAAAAAAATAAACAGACTGATGACTGAAGAAGCACAGCCCAAGGACTACGGAATGCTTTCCCCACTCTCCTTATGAACCTGTATAACTTTGCTTTGCTATTTCCTGAACAAACGGTAGAGGAGATTGTTCTCAAAGGTGCGCTTACTTCCTCTATGATGCTAGTGCATAAAAGAAGAAATAACCAAGGTGGAACCACGTCAATCTGAATTTCATGAGAAATAGGGGACTCTGTGTGGAAGGGCTGGGGCAGCATGCCATATTTATATAGGAGCTCAGTTTTTCAGCAAAGAACCAATAAGGCATCCCTCCAAGAGCAAAAAGTTAGAGCAAAAGTTAGCCAAACTAAAATACTATCACAGTAAAGAAATCAGACTATCACTAGTCTGAGCCTGTTTTCCTATCCTAATTCGTTAAACTCATTTTGTGTTGCTCTGAAAGTTGTTTTATTTTATTTTATTTTATTTTAATTGGGCCAACTCAGTGATGTGGAATAACATTTTTTATTTTGTTATGCAATTCATCTCTTTAACAAGTGAACTATATTTCTGGTAATTTTCAAAATAAAAATCCAAAAGTTTACTTTTCTAAGAAAATAATTATCTTTTTTTTTTTTTTTTTTTTTTTTTCTATTTAGAACTGTTTGCTGTATTTACAAATATTCTGCTTGCATCAAGACCTCATTTTCCTGTGAACAAACTATTTACTCAAATTCTTTCCTTTTCTTCAATTGTTTAATTTAAAGAAAAAATAATATCAAGGATTTGCAGAAGTTATTACCCTGTTTCATGTAGATTAAGGCTTTAGTCTTACCTCATACAGTCACAAAAATACCACTGACATCCTAGAGTGTTTTCCCATCAGCTTATAAAGGTATATACTGTGATTAAGTATGACAAATAAATAATTTCAGTCCTCCTTCCAAAATGGAGAGCTCAGGAATCTTGTGGCAGCTAACAACATCTAAAAAGGCCTCTCATACTGTTGCATGTTTTAAGTGAATAGTCAATATGTTACACTGAAGGCGTTCAAATGTGCTAGATGCTCAGAACAGCTAGGAGAACATTAAGGGATTGTCATCAGGGTTACACATTCTCCTCATAGTCTGAGCTATTGAGCTTATAGAATCATAGATATACACCTTAGGTCTCAAACTGGGCTAGTATTTAAACCTGAACAATGGAAGGGGTTCCAATGTTACAACAGAATTCAATAATGCTATACAACAGTTCCACTTGGGAATACACTTGCTGCTCTCTTGAATGAGCTAACAGAAATATTTCGTAATAAAAAGGGCTCTGTTCCAAGAACAGTGCATGGCGGACAATGCACAGAATTAACTACGGCTGTTTCTGACCACTGACCAAACTTACTGCTGCGTGCTTAACATCACGTCTGTGCTAAACAATGCCTCTGAACACCGTCCTGCACCATTAGCACACACAATGTGTTAGGGGTCGATGAGTGCATTTCTATTTGTAAAGCAGGTGTGGCTCACTAGCATTTTACACTGCTAAATACCCGGACTTTGAGAAACACAAGGTCTCCGATTTGCAAGAAAGGAACTAGAACTAGAGGTGCTAGCTACATACAAGGCACAGGAAGATATGCATAAGCTTTCCATACTTGTCCTGCCAAACACATTTCTCCCAGGGCTTGGCCATTGGTAATCAAGAGCTGCCAGTAACTTTCTACTACACCAGACTGCCTGCTTACTTCCCTGTGAGACTACACATTAGGGAATTTGGATGAGACCTATCATTTTGTGTCAAAACTTCATTCTGATTTAGAAGAGCAGAACATAAAAGTCTACCACGAAAGGGAGATCTTTAATCTGAAAAACAGGCTCTCAGTAGGTGGAAAGCTATAGCCCCACTGACATCAATGCAGCTTGATCTGTGTAACCTAGCAAAAGGACCAGCTCTCAGCCTTGAGCTCTACATCCTTCCCACCAAGGTTTTTGGTGTTTTTTATTTTATAAAAAAAACATGTTCACAAACAGAAAAAAGGACTTAAATTCACAATTTACTTCAAGTACTAAGTAATCTTTACAGCCTACTTACATAAAAGCTACAGAAAAGGGCACCGTGCCACATGGACCGAGTTTGTACTCTGTGATCACGGAAGGAGGAAGACTCTTGGTGAAGTTGGTCAGTGCTGGAGAGAAGCAGACAGAGAAGGTATTTGCTTCTCTTTTAGTGACAGCATTATGGCCAGCTTATCTTTTGTGCTCTTGCATAGGAGCTTACTGAGAGATGGGACAAAGGCACAGACATGACAAGAAGATTCCAGAGGCATACGTCCTATGGGCAGAATTACAGCAAGATCTAAAAAAGCTAGATCTATCTTGTACTGGATGCATTCCTGTTCAATCTCTTGACCATAAAGGACCTTGTATCTCAGCTTACTGCTTGGTCACTTGACTTCAAGATTTTTGTTTGGGTAGTACAACCAACATGACCTGCGGGTCACATGAAGACCGTGTGCATGTGTAATAAGTACTTGCCTTGTGTATCAGGAGTCACTAAGAAAGAGGATGCCAGAACTGAGCTTTGGACTGAACTATCTGACGTGTCACACACAAATCACAGGCCACATGTGGTATATTATACCACTTTACTTATTGACCCATAATTTGAGATGCCGTTAGGAGGTAAAACCCTTTTTTTAAAAAAAAAATAAACTGCAGAACAGTTAGTAAATTAAACAGAATAATGGCAAGTATATGCTAACATGTAATTTCAGTTTTCATATCTTGTGCGTACTTTGCTTTAAGAATGAACCTTGGCTGTAGGCCTAATAAAAGAAGCCCCATATGCTTAGACAGCATGTCAAGAAGTAACATCTCACTGTGTACTAAGCTTGCTGAGCTGCATTACAAAATTCAGTCAGAAAAACACCAAACAATGCAACTTGTATGAATGACAGCAACTTTCAGCCCAGAACACACAAGCATCCAAGAGTGTGTGCCTACAAGTGAATGTGTGCATGTGTGCACACAGCCTGACTTGTTCCAAACCCCAAAATCCCATAAGCCAAGAAAACAAACTTAATTCTTTTCCCTGAGTAGGAGTTTGTTTAACACAAGCACTTGCTTTAGACATCTGACTGGGAGAAGAGTTCCAAAGCATTATTATTTTCAATAATGTCCTTACGTATTCAATTGGCTTGAGGGATTTGATTGTAGCAGTTGGGCAGCCACAGGAAGTGAGGTCAACGTAGAGGCCTTCTTCCAGCACACAGTGATTGTCAGCAATTTCCCCTTGGTAATACAGGAGCCAACTGTAAGAATAATGTAGCAAAAAAAAAAAAAAAAAAAAAAAAAAAAAAAAAAGATTAGCAGCTCTAGCTGCTTATTAACAGTACGTTTTTTCAAGATTTAATATTTGCTAAGGAAGCGAGGAATTAAAAAAATTTGTTTGTTCTTGTTAAGCTTTGAATGAAGGTGGCTTGAAAGGCTATGTGACAAACTAACCAAAACAGCAAAACCAAATCATGTGATGTAGAAATCTCAGACTCGAACAACACTAATGGAATGCAGATACCTCTCCTGCACGGAAGTTCTTACAGTCTGGAATAAATGCTAACAGGAGTTTAAAAAAAAGTCATAGTAACTGTCCACTTCCCACAGGGAAAGCCAAAGTATATTTTCCAAATCAACAGCAGGACAACACTTACTGAGCTATACTGCAAGACAAAGGGTCTAAGATGTGATGGAATATGATCAGAGTGTGTTATACACTTTTGACAATTTGAAATTTGAGAGTTATGCACTTTTGATGATCTTAAATAAAGTCACAGTAGGAAAAAAAATCATATTACTTAAAATGGTGGCATGTAAAACAACAGACTTACCATCCCCGAAGAACCTTAAAAGAACATGGTATGAATGATGTGAAATCAGAAACTTCTGCTGTGAAATCTATGCATGCTCCTTGGAAATGTGTATTACTGAAAGCTTTGAGCTACAAGAACAAAACAAAATAAAGCCAATGACTAGAAGGGAAATAAACTCATTGCTGTTAATGTAAACAGAGATAGCTGTGGTCTTATGTATCCATTCAATTCACAAAGATACAATAAATAGAATGAATTCTCAGGGATTCTTTTACATTTCCATAGCTGCTTTCTTCATTAGAAAGACTTTGTTTTTATCATCTCTGTTCCTGGTTTAGAAAGCTGATGCTAATGATGTTAATAACACTGTTATGGTGATGTTAATGCAGTGATATCATATGTAAGTTCAAATGCAGTAGAAGACCCAGATTGAAGAGAAGGCTAGGCCTGAAGGATATTCCATCTGAAGTACCCTTGAACTGCAGATAACTCTCAGTAATCCGGGGTTCAAAACAGGAAAGGAAAGCATTGGTCAAAAGATACAGGGCTACTATTGACTAAGTGCCTTGAAATCTTCTGTGACCACGGTGACTACAGGTAGTTTCTCATTCAAGAACCAGCAAGAGAATTTCTGGGGACAAGTGGGTGCAGCTTGGTAGATGCACCATCATTATATGAAGTTCACCTAATATAGTTTTACATGTCATGAAGAAGAACTTCCAGCCACATTGAGCAATATCCACAATAAAATGTTTTCAATTCACCCTGAAAAATGATACGATGGAAGGTACTGCAGTTAAAAAGGTTGAAATAATAATAATTAAAAAAAAGTATAATATAGCCTATGACTTATAGTGAAAGTCACTTAGAATTCTGTACCATTGGATTACCACCGTGTAACTGAAGTGAATTTCACTTTAAAGCCCGAAAGAGAGGCTGGAAAAGAATGCAAAATTTAACTTTATCAAGAGAACAGCTCATATTCTGTAATGGAAGAAAAACACTATAGCTTTCGCAAGAGCTATTTCCCCCTTTATGCCCCAAACTGGCCTAGCTTCCTGCCAAAGAAAAAACTCAAATGCTCTTGCCAGTACTGAGAGAGAAGGCCAAACACAAGAATTAGCAAATGATTTTATGGAAAAGTTCAGACTATGTTTTTAAAAGAAATGAATATATTTCTTGCTAAAGAAAAAAAAAAAACAAAAACAAAAACAAAAACATGAAAGAAAACAAACAAAAACACCAGGAAGGCTTAACCTGGCCTTGCATGATATAACTAAAAATTGAAGAAAACAGATCAGGTACAATATGATGGCTAAAGCACAACTATATTTTTTTCTGTAAATATAATTGCACTGCACTATCCCACCACATCTATTTAAGCTGTAACTATGTACTATTTTCTATGCACATATCTTAAAGTCTTTTATAAAGGAATATATGCACATAGTCTTTCTTTCATAGGCCAGATGCTATGCATTTTAAAAATTACTTCTGCTATTAAAAAAGATCTGTGACTCATTTTTATTCAGAATACATCTAGTCATGAATGATGGTCTTCAGTTCACAAAAGCTAAGATGAAGTACCAACCCCTCAGTGACAGCATTACATATCTGCAATTAGTATCAAACGGCAGCTATCAGGATTTGATGTCACTTTATAAGATTTTGCTTCCTAAAAAGTCAACAGACAGAATGCTAGAAATTAAAACACGTTATCACTGCAGTTCTCTCTGTTTCCTAAATTGTTGAAGTCAACTGTTAATGAAAGAGGCTTTGTTCTTGCTGGACAAGACAAAGTTTTCTTTTTAAAAAATAAAATGATTGGCTTTTTAGAATTGATGATTTCAGTGATTCTTGCATCATCTGTACTTTGTTTATTATGGAGCCTGGCAGGAGTAAAAGGTCAGGGGAGTTACTGAAAGATTAAAGAAAATGTAGTTGTTTTTCCATTTCTGTATAACAACTAAAAACCAATGTGGAAAAAAGACACTCTCCCCTAGACAGTGAACACAGTTCCCTTAACACAGACATATGGTTATTAAAGGTGGGAGAATATAGGCAGAATCATTCAAAATAACTGGTATATGGCTTATTCAAGGGTGAAGTACTTAGGATGCTTAAGTTCATATGCACCATGCTTTGAATTTCTCAACTAAGAGACTGTTACACACATGGAAACATTTCATTAACTTTGAATGGGAAAATGCTTATATTTATTTGAAACACTGTCCATTACTACTACTTATTCTTACTATTGAATATATATATTATATATATACTTATTATGATTTTTTTCCTTACAAAAATTTACTCAAAATATTTCCCTTCCTAAAAGAACTGTAGCAATATGAATGATGTTCTTCCTTCCCTAGTTTTAGGGCAGAATCCTATTAAAATCAGGATTGTAATAAATCAGGACAGCATCTTTTTAAAATGGGATTCAGAATGGTACTAGAGAATAGAACAGGCAAAGCATAATCTGGTACAGACCAATATTTTTAGGTGACTGTGTATATACACACACACAGACACACACACATGCAGATTTTTTGATACATCACTGGAAATCTGGAAGACAATAAATACAATTTACTGAGACTTCAGAGGTTTAAATTGATCTTAAAGGTCTGCAAAACTGCATTAAAGCACTTGAATACTTTTTTTGGAAATGCTGAAAAAGTAGAAGAGTTGAAGACAGAGAGAAAATTATTTTCAACTGGATCCCACTGGTTTAATCTGAGTCTCACTTTATCTTATTTTACCTAGTATCCTTTAGCAAGGCCTTACTGTTAATGTACTTGCAAGTCTTTGAATTTGGCCGCAAACCGCCTTATGAATAGGTCTGGCAGGAAATCAGTGTTTAAGACTAAAATAATACACCAATTATGTCTTCAGACAGGAAACATTTCCTGTAGTCCTAGGTTTATCATAAAATTGTAGAACTAGAGTACTTACAGAAAAAGAAGGGTGTGGTCAACCTGCTAAGTAACACAATGCATGCACTTCCCACGTGTGTATGGCTATTATACTCATTGAAGGAAGAGAGAACAAGATTACGTCCATATGACAAAATACTTAAGTTTTCTAAAACTGTCATTGAGTTCTAGAGTCCCTCTCTTTTCAAAAATGTCATGTTTCCCAAAATAATGTTTTCCAAATTTGCTTAATTAAAAGCATGTCATAAGGAGAGCAATATAACAACTTAAATAATCACCCATGCTAGCAACCCACTCCAGGACAGAAAAATCAAACCACAATTGCAGAAATGAAGGAGAGTCCTGTCAGGGAAGAACACTGTGGGAGACACAGACCATCCTTGGTGACGAGCACAAACATTTAGAGCTGGTTTTAGATATAGAAAGATACCACAAAGGTATGTTAATGGAAAGATACCACCAAAGGTATGTTAATGGAACACAACCTTGTAAGATAAAGACCAGAAGTGCCAACCCCCAGACTAACTTGTCCTGAAAACTGAAGTGAATTATAGGGACTACTTTTTTCTCTTTATAAATCGTCACTAAGGCGGACAGAACTTTCAGGGAAATTGTTAGAATGTATAATAGAAAAGAATTATCTCAAATTTGTTATAATCAAGATGTGTTCAATGAAGGTCCTATGTTACTAGGAGGAAAAGGAAAGCATGGAGTATGTGGGGCATGCTCCTACAAGAGCAGCTATACAACACTTGGAAGACTATGACAAGCAGAGCTACCAACATGTAAGACAAAAATCCCAACTTCCCCTGTTGATTGACCTGCTGATTTAAAGAGTGCAGTTCATTTTTTTTGTAGTTCATACTTTGCTATTCTTCACCTCATACATAAAGCAAGATAGTGACAAACCAGATGCAATAGAAAAGAATGTACACCACAAAGAAAAGGATGAATGCATGCAATAGAAAGTTTCGAGAAACAGGAAGGAAAGTATAGGAAAATAGCTAGCTAGAAAGATCCAAAGTCACTCAAAACCTACTGAAATGCTTGTGTTTTTAAGGACAGAACACTAAAGGGTATGATCTGGAATAAAACCAAGAACAGAACATTGGCAAACAGACTTTACACATTTACCAGCTTCCTCAAGCAATGCTCTACTATATGGAGATGATAATACTGAGATATTCATCTGAAGTAATGAAGCAAGAAATTCAGCACTACCTGTGTTTAATTATTAAATGTGGTTTAGTACTAGAGACTGTTATATAATGTCAACATACCCAATGTGGAGGTTCATTCGTTCCAAGAGGTTCCTGCAATAATAAATATATACACATGCATATGAACAAATAAAATTAACTACAATTAGTTTCCTATAACACATGTCAAGTTCCTGAAATCTGTAAGCTACAAATTCAAGAGCAGAGACACACACTTCCTATGCTCTCGGCACAATTCGCTTCCTCCATCCTCTGCCATCAGATGCCTAGAAGCTCATGACTAACTGTCTGGTTGTTCAGTCCTTTTCCACATAGAGAGCTTGCACAATTATTTAGTTCATGTAACTAATTAATTAGTTAACATGTCATGGATTAGAGTCCATGTAAATTTCTCTGTATTTATTTTAAGTGTATTTCATGAAAAAACACAAAATTCAAATAATATTGGTACACCTCTTTCAACACATGCTCTTCAAAATAAGGTTAAATGTTTGTTCATTTTCTGTTTTCAGTGCAGTACTATCATTTAGTATATACTCATTACTGAGGATTTTCTTTGCTTTGCATTAGGGCTTTGACAGTGCTGGCACTAATCCATTTGGTCAAGTTGCCCTACCTTGGATTTAATAACGGATTACAAATTTTTCCTCCTTTTATTTGCTATATACCTTATAAATATTTTAGTGGAAAACATGGAAAAAAAACACCACTACAGAGCTCTGTTACGCAATAATAATACAGGCCAGATAATGGGTATAAAAATACTTGAGAATTTATCAATTAGATGTTATATTTTACTATGTTTTAAGGCAAATAAATCTTTCCAGGTCAGGTTATTCTTTCCAAGAATGCAGTCTGCCAAAGGGAGGTTCTTCTTATAAAGTTTCCCTGGCAATTTTCTCATTAACAGATAGAAAGGTCCAGAATGTCCATTTCAGAAAAAGTAGGCCCAGTCTCCATCCTGAACAGATTCATTGTGTGTCATCCATAAGGGTCTTTAATTTATTTCCAAGTAAACAGACAAACTGATTAAACAACACAACCCAAATTACAAAGTTCTTGTATGCTCTGAACTTGACAGGTCTCCTTTCTTTTAAGCTTTCCCCTTAACAAGTTCTAGCAACTCACCAATTTAATAGGTCGAATTGACATTATGATTTTACTGGATCCTCCCCAGTCAAAGAAACACTTGTATTTTCCCTTCTCCAATACATATTGCTCTCCACAGAAATGTTTCTGCTGGTACGCAACCCATCTGGAAAATGGCACAAACAATAAACTGAAAACATCCTGTTTTCCTGTGTAGTTTAATGAATATACTAGCAAGTTGAACATTTTTCCCTGGAATTTTTCTTGAAAAGCTCATTTGACAGAGTAACATCAAATTCCACCTGAGGTGCTTACAGGTCACACACTTGATTTACTATTTTTACGTTGCAAATGTAAACAATTTGACAAAGATTCCACTTTGGGTCTCTGCCTTCTATCAAATTTATATTCAGAAAAAAGATCATGCCTTACTTAGAGGGACAGAGGAAAGATATTTGATTGACAAGTTCTTCAATCTCTTTTAGCTCAATCTTTACCTTTTCCTCGTCCTCCCCCAAGACAAATCTTTCTTCCAACACTTCCAGTTGAATTTAAGAGAAATGGTGTAAGAAGAAAGAGAAATAAATGAGGAATTCTTGACAGGATGAGATAAAGCAAAAGCTTGCAATGGTTGCCAGTTCAGACTACTTCCACTCTACTATCCATGTTGCAATTAAAGAAGAAAGGAACCCTGTGTGAGACCAATGGCCCCATCTAGCCCTGCACATGTTCTTTAGTAGTTACATAAATAGGTAGAGGCAAGTTAGGGAGATGCCACTAATCTGGCCACTTTCCTTGGTACATTCCTCTATTAGTCCCCCATAAACTGAGACTGTTATATTAGGGATATTAGAGGACACCTCATTCCCTAGTCTATCGTAATTACAAGCATACAATTTAGCACCACGTAAGCATTTTTTACATTACTCGTCCCTATTTTTATTAATATACATTTTTCTACGTTCCACCTGCCACCTTTTTGCCTGCTCAATTTTATGTGGTCCATCTGGAGGTCCTCACCATTAATGTGGCCCTTAACTGCTCATAAAAACTTAGTCTGTCATCTGTAGACTTGAAGAGTTTACTGCTTGCTTCTTTTCCCAGATTATCAAGTTTTCCTGAATAAATCATTAAATATATGATTGAATAAAACCAGATTCATCACCAGTGCTTGAGAAACCAACAACTCTTCTCCATTTTTAAAAGTGCCCAATGAACCCTATACTTTAGCCAGCTTTCAGTCTGTAACAGAACTTTTCTTCCAATTCCATACAACCTTATTTCTTTAACAAACTATACACCATTCTACTGTTCTCTCAAAGACTTGTCTACAGGACCATCTTTAATGTATGAGCATATCCATTTTCTCATAGAATACCAGAAATTTAGTGAGGCAGGACTTGACTTTACAGAAGCCACATTAAGTCCTTCCCTACAGACTGTGATTAACCATGCATTCCATGATCTTACAGATTTTCCCATTTTACTATGGCCTGAAGCCAGACTCATTAGTCTGTAGGTCCCAGGGAGCCCCTCCTAAGCCATTTTTGGAGATGGAGTTAAGCTGGCAGTCTACCAGACCTGTAGCACAGTGGCTGTTTCCAACAACAAGGTATGCACGCTGGCCAGCAGTCAGTAGCCTTGCAACACTCCTCTGCTTATCCTTCATGTAAATTTCTGTAATGTCTGCTGTATCAGAGCTGCCATTTGATGCCAAGCAAGCAAGATTCCAGTTCCCCCCACAGTATTTTTTAGGCTTCTGGCACTGGGATAGAAGTACTTGTAAGCTTTGTCCTTGCTTCATCACTTAATACTTCATATACCTGTCAACAGACATTGCAGACGGTCTAATTTACCTTCCTTATTTATTGCAATTGTGCTGTTTACTTTTGTCCTGGACTTCACATAAGCACACTGAACATTAATGAAGTCCACCCTGTAGGTTTCATCAGCCTGAAACAGATACTCTTCAACACCTGTTGGTTTGACCCCTAGCTTTTAATTTAAATAATTATCTAAAAAGTATTTTAATTTTTAGTGCCTACAGCCTGACTTTATCATGATTAAGGCACAACACATCCTTTTTGTACAGGCTCCACCTGTCCCATAAGGTATCCCAGTTCTTAACATACCTAAAATCCCTCTTCCATACGATAATGCTCTGTATTATTGCCGAAGTGTTTGTGTTACATAACTACAGCCTGCGTAGTTTCTGGAGGATTGTCACAATCCTTCTCTAGTAACTAGAGTGCCCAGATTCAAATCAAGGTGTAGGCATAAGGCTTAGAGAAAACATTAAGACATTTTCTTCATTTACTAAGGGAACAGAGAGAAATATTGTTCTCCCTCAACTATTCACCACCTGTACCATGTGAAATATATTCTGTCAAAATATGCACTCCAAAACAGATCTGCACAAAAATACTTAATACTTCCATTCATAGATTTCAGTAGACTTACACTCCACTCCTCACAAGAATCGACCTTGTTTCTGGGCCAAATCCAGCCTGCTCCAGATCAGGAATTTCTTCATTCATGATGTCCAGTGTTTTCCCGTCTTCATCCTCAGACTGAAAAAGTGCCACCGATGACTCTATGAAATCCTAAGAGGCAACACAGGAGTTAGAAGATAGGTTGCCAAAACTCATGACACTTCACAACATAAAACATTTTGGAAAAGAGCTGTAGACAACATTTTATAAAACAATGAAGGGGTGTACATCCCTTAAATGAATCTTTAAGGAGGACTGGAGAACAAGTCCTACGAGGAGCGGCTGAGGGAGCTGGGCTTCTTCAGCCTGGAGAAAAGGAGGCTCAGGGGCAACCTTATCACTCTCTACAGGTACCTTAAAGGAGGCTGTAGCGAGGTGGGGGTTGGTCTATTCTCCCATGTGCCTGGTGACAGGACGAGGGGGAATGGGCTAAAGTTGCGCCAGGGGAGTTTTAGGTTGGATCTTAGGAAGAACTTCTTTACCGAAAGGGTTGTTAGACACTGGAACAGGCTGCCCAGGGAAGTGGTGGAGTCACCATCCCTGGAAGTCTTCAAAAGACGTTTAGATGTAGAGCTTAGGGATACGGTTTAGTGGGGACTGTTAGTGTTAGGTCAGAGGTTGGACTCAATGATCTGTGGTTCTGTGACTTTGGCATTGAAGAATGCAGCTGGAAGCCTGTCAATCTGGTTTGTCCTTCAGTGGTTTCCACTTTAGAGAGGAAGAACATGCTGCCCCTGACCACCACCCTTTTCTTAACAAGAATGACTGAGTGCAAAGATGCCTGCCTGGGCAAAAGAATGCTTGGGGACCAAGCATTCATCATCCAACAGCTTCACAAATGACAACTCCAATCATTACCATCACTACAGCCTTTTACTTCAAGTTCTCCATCTTCCCATGTTCAAGGCAATAATGGAGAGGATAAGACCGGGTAACATTTGGGAAGGTACAGATCACCTTTTCAGCACAAAGGGTTTATGGATTTTAGAGACATTCACTGCATGACTGATCTCTACAGCAATAAAGTAAATATCATACTGAATTATCATATTCTGTCCTATATAGCTGTGTGACACTGCTTTATGATTTCAGCCAGCATAACGTCTTAACCACTCAGCAGTTGTAAGCACACAGCTCAGCCACTGCTTGTGAACATGGAAAACAACAATCACAGAATGGCCTGGTTGTAAGGGACCTCAAAGATCACCTACTTCCAACCCCCCTGCCATGGGCAGGTGTACCACCCACTAGATCAGGCTGCTCAGAGACTCATCTAACTTGGTCTTGAACACCTCCAGGGATGGGGATCCACAACCTTTCTGAGCAACCTGTTCCAGAGCCTCACCACCCTTTGAGTGAAGAATTTCCTCGAACCTCTAATCTAAATCTCCCCTCTTTTCCATTCACTTACTTTCCTTAAAATTTAACAAGAGCATGAACTCAATTCCACTTCAGTGTTTCTGATACATTCTGCAATGTTGTAATAAGTTGCAAATAAGTAAGTTTTGCAAACAGAAGAAAAGGCTGTCAAGCAAATGCAGTAGCCAACACAGATTCACAAAACATATGAGGACACCCTCGTAAGAATTATTACATTAAATACTTGCTGATGTAGCACTTAAACTACCATGCAGAGAACAGTATGCTGAAGGCTACACACTGACAAAACCAGACTTACAAGAATCAAAAAAACACTTAAAAATTAAGGCCAGACCAAGCATGCAGCCAGATTCATTTGGTCAGGTGAATCTGACCAGACTTTTTAAAGAAGATCATGCCTTTTTGCAGGATTCAATCATAACCAAAACCAATTTAGAATGAACACTTAAGGTGGAATGACCTCTTTGCATTGTTTACAGTACACTAAAAAGTGACAGAGCAACTTGTGTACAACTGGTTTTCCTATTATATTGACCACCTACTTCTTTTATTTAAGAAGCTCCAAGTACTTCAGGTATACACTAGAAATTAAAGTATCATTTTTGGTAAAATCATCAACTGCAATTTCAGGCTACTTTTTAGAAAAAAAGAAAAATACTAGTGCAGTTGTAGTGACAATAGAAAATGGCTAACTTAACAGTCCTAAAGCAAGAATCTTATATGAGTTCCTGAAAAGCTATTTAGATCAAACATGCGCATAATCTCTTTACATTTAAAATGCTGATAATATGTCCACAAGTCTAATCAAAAACACGTTTCAAATACAGTCATCTTTTTTTCCTCCCTAAATTTCCACAGCAGTTTCTCACATAGTAAGCAATATGAGAATACTTTAAAATGAACTTCCAAGACAAGGCCAACCACTTTAGACCTGAAAACATCATGACAAACACAGGCATACCACAAATTAACAGATTCTCTCATTTGACCCTGGAAAAAACAGCAAATGCAAGCGGTTCCCCATATCACCATGCAGTACAAACTGCCGCCCTCCCTCAGGAACATGCCCTGCATTTGACTCCAGCGTTCCAACGTAGCTGCTGATAGCAGAGCTGGCAGCATACTGGAAAATACAACTCTACACGAGCTTCCTACCTCTTCTTTCAAAACACTACCAAATCCCTACATGACAGCTTGTGACAGGTTACAACAGAAATATTTGAGACAGACCCAAACTGAAATATCTTAGAGCATATCTACGTGCATGTGCATCTTTACCAGTGGGTAGGGAGGGGTGAAATCCACAATCCCTCTTTTGTGTGCAATGAAGAAACCTTTCTGATTAGTCAAGAGATTAAACTCACGTCTCAGCTCCACTGCTCTAGCTGGTATGAGTGGAGGCTTGGATTAACACACAGAAATATGGCTTGGATATTCCTGGTGCTAATAAGCTCTCAGGGAACCTGTCATGCTGACTGTCGTGGCACAGAAACACCTGAAGAGCTTTGCATAGCCACATTTAACAGAGCCGGTACTGACACAGGCTAATGAGGCACGCCGTACCCAGCCTGGCTGTACACAGCCATTTACGTGCTCCTGCACCATGCTCCCTGCTCTGGGAGCATAGCACAGAGACCTGTGCCCTGACTGCCTGCAGCTGACTCAGGTACACAGGGCTCATTAGCTGGGGCTCCGGGCCGTGTGAACTGGGTTAAATTGTTTTCAGGCCTGGGCTAGCCTTAAAGCCAACACAGTCCAGGTCATCTGGTGTGATGCCTGAGGGAAACCGTCTAGCTGGATGCGCTCCTGCATGAGATGACACTGGTGAGTACCTGTGGAAAGTACAGTCAATCCCCAGCCCCGCTCCCTGTTGTAAGACCATGAATAACGCAACACAGCTACATGTCACAAATTCCTTCATCTTCTGCAGACATTCTTGAATTCATCTGACTAAAACAGAATTTCCAGGAAAAAATAATAAATATCTGCTATGTGGGAACAACCCTGCTGAGTCTTAGACCACTGTAGGCTTCACCACACTCCTCTTCACAGCACTGCTGAAATATAGAGATGAACTTGTATGCTCCTTGTGCAGCAAGGGGCCTGAGGCACAGACAGCTGTTTTTGCATTTTTTCCCAAGTCCCCTCTAAAAAAAGAGTTTGGTAGTAAAATGTGTTTACAATCCTGACCTTAAATAGCATACACAAAGTCACAAAGGGAACATATGGCATGCCTGAACACTGACCTATGTTTGAAAGTGGAGGTCAATCTGTTGGTCGAGCAGAATAAAATGGCACTGCCGTCAGTTGTTTTATTGGTTCCAAATACAAACTACCTTATTTTTTTTTTAAAGTTAGTTATGCTACAATCTGAGGAAAAGCATGACTTATACTTCTACTATCAGTACTTACATATTGATATAAATGTACGCCTATTTAAATGATATATGTTGTTACATGAATGTGATTGATACATGTTTTCAAAATGTTAGGGGCTTCAGCAACCTGACTCTTTTAGGCTTTTGTCAAATTAAATCAAAGAATCACTGAATATCCTGAGTTGGAAGGGACCCACAAAGATCATAGAGCCCAACTCCTGGTTCCACACAGGATCACCTAAAAATCAAACTGTATCTGAGAGCATTGTCCAAATGCTTCTTGAACTCTATAGCAGGCTCGGTGCTGTGATGACTGCCCTGGGGAGCCTGTCCCAGTGCCCAACCACCCTCTTGGTGAAGAACCTTTTCCTAAGATCCAACCTGATCTTCCCCTCTCACAGCTTCATGCCATTCTGTATCACTGTCCCCAGAGAGCAGAGCTCAGTGCCTGCCCCTCCGCTCCCCTCGTGAGGGAGCTGCAGGCCACCATGAGGCCTCCCCTCAGCCTGCTCTGCTCTGAGCTGAACAAACCAAGGGACCTCAGCTGAAAAATAAACCTGAAAATAAATTATTTAGAAGGGAATATATTTCTTCAATTCATTGCATTCTCCCATCTTTATACCCCCACTCCTCCCCTCCCAAAAAAACAACCAACCAACCAATAAATAAATAAATAAATAAAAAAAATCCAAAGTGACTGTTGCATTAGTTCGCTCTAAGTGCCTATCTTCAACTTTCACAAAGCTCCTGGCTCAGGAATATCACATCACATCTGGAAGACCAGGTAACATCAGAGTAAGCAATTTAATTCTCAAAAGGAGCCACTCTTTGCAGCTGCATTCAAAGAGCAGGAATACTCACAAAGCTCCTTTTATTATCAGTCAAAGAAACAAACAAAAGACATACAAAAAAACAACCAACAACCCAACAACAAAAAAGACAAAAGACAAAAACAACCAACCAAATCAACCCCCCACTAAATGAAATAGTAAGGAAATTCTAATCCCATGTTTCTACATCACTGGAAAGTCTAACATTACTTCCAGTGCTGGACTCTGATATAGTTTTTATTATTTCAGCGTTGTCCCCACTAAACACATTTTAGTAGAATGGATTTTTTCCACTTGATTATTCTTGTTGCCAACATTTTCTGGCACAAAAATCACAGAGACAGAGGGTAATATTTAAAGGCTCACAACAGCTGCTATGTTGAAAAACTATTTTATATTTTAATAAGGAACTACACTGTACACTTACCAATGTTAAACTTAAAATAAAAAATCTATTCTAGAGATTTGAACAGCTTAAAGTGCAGAAGTGAGTTACTTTGAAAATCTGGCAGGGGAACAAGGAATTCTGCATGATACATTATTTCATGAACTTTAGAAAAGCTATTCAAAACCTGCTTCCACTTTACAACATATACAGTCCAGTCTAAATTTCAGCAAGTAAGAAAATGAGAGTGAACTTGGACAACCGAGGGAATGACCAAACACACGACACCTCTACCGTAAAGGAAGAATAACCGTCTTTATGTATAGAGCTGCGAATCATTTGTATGAAATTCATAAAAGTACTTACAGCCTGAAGAAACCGGAAAGACAGGAGGACGCTGTCAGTTCCCCCCCATGAGTGCCTGTCTTCATAATCTCCCTCCTCCAGCAAATACTGACGGCCTTTGTAGCGTTCCTTATCATAAGCAACCCATCTACAGTAACCATACAACAAAATAAAGAGAAATAACTAAAAGGAATACAACTCCACACATGATTTTTTGTAACAAATAAAAGGGGAAATGAACATCCTAAGAACACTAAGATGAGTATCACAGACTCCACTAAAAAACAAAGCAAGATTTGTTGGAAATCACAACACACAACCAAGCGCTCTTTGTGGATCAAAATTCTGCCATGTGATTGTTTCTCCAACAACAGTTTATTTGTGTAATGCTACTTGATGTATCTCTCCTCAGTCAGCCATATTCTTAATACCAATATTCAGTACTAAATAGAGGCTAACACATCTAGCAGCCAAAACACTGTAAGGCACCAATTGCCAATGATACAACCCAGCAGAAAATCTCTTCCATGTCTTCATGAATGAGAAGATCCTACCCTTGCTGGAGTTTGTGATAATATTCAGGAATTTCAGCAGAGGAAGGTTTCACCCACTTATACTGTTTCCTGCTCTAGTCTACGAATAGACAAATGAATTGAATATATACAATACATTGTGTATAGAACATATTTAAATACTAAGGGAATAAAACTCTTAAAATTATTTTGAACAAAACAGATAATCAATTAAAATAAGGTGTTTCTATATCATTTTTGAAAGTGGAACTTAATTTGAAAAAATGCCTCTCCTCCCCAATTTCTTTCTTGAAAGCATTGATTTCACTAGAACTCCCTTGCAAGTATTTAGAACTGCTATACAAATTCTGTTGGCATTGAAATTTGGCAGGCAGTGATAGCTTTACTCTTAGTACCATTTGGTTTACATTAATTCATCTGTTTAAGTTACCACAGTATTAAAAATAAAAGACACCACAACAGACAGAAGGATGATTTTTAAGAATTTGAGGTTTCCCAGATAGCTAATATGTAGTGTATTTATTTGAATAGATTATTTGTTTATTCATAATTAAGTTTATTTTTAATTTAGTGCTTGTAAGATTCTGATGACAGCCTGTATATTCTTGAGTCTTTATATTGAAGTATTGAAACCCTCTAAGAAAAAGATTAAAGCTTCTGAAAACTCTCATTGCTAAGCTCTTTGGCAGAAGCAACCATCCTGTATGCTTTCAAACCATCTTAAATTTTTGGGTCTTGGGAGAGGTTGAAAGAACAATCTGTGGATTAGTAGTTCTCTAGAACAGCTGGAGCTGAGCCTACCTCTTGAGAAGTTCACCTAAGCGTATGGTTCTGTTACACAGCTTTTTCTGTGTGTGTGAGAAGGAGGGAGGGACAGTCAAAGTGACACAGAGTCAATCCCAGGCCTCAAAGGAGTGCATTCTTATTTTTAAATAACATGCAACAGGTGGCAAAGTAAAGCCATTAAGACAGTAAGACAGTTTATAGATTTCAGAGGCATTAAAATGTCAAACTGAAGACTGTCCACACCTATTGAAGGTCATTTACGTAAATCAAATAGAGATTATCGGAAGCATAAATCAATCTAAATTACAGCTCTGTGTGAAAGCTGTCATTAAGGAACAAAGTGGCCCAGTTTACTGGCATCTAAATGGCCAACACTGACGTCACACCCCTCACACATTTAGCTTTACCTTCCAGTATTTTCTTAGATAGGTAAGCCACAATGAGAGGTAATTTTTTTCAAGGCTTATAACTGACAAGAGAAACGTGTATTTCTTTCTTAAAATATTTTACCGAGAGAAATTCTAATCATGCCTTAGTTGGCACTTCCTAACACTTAGTTACAATTTTCTATTTTAAAGTATACAAATACAAATGTGAAATACACTTACACTCCACCAACGATGCGTATTGATCCAATTTCCTTGAAATCCTCTTTGTTACCAAACAGAGCCAGGACAGAAGTGATATTTTCTGAAAACTCTTTAGACCATCCTCCAAAGTGTGTTTTCTCATATATTATCATCTAGAAAACATGATTTCAAACAATGCCTTGAACATGTCCTGAATTATAGTTTGAATGTAACTGCATTCTGCAGCTATATGACTATGATTTATCCTGTAATACGGTGCCTAGGCAGCGGATAACAGCTTGCAGCGAATCCTAACTCTGTCACAGCTAGATGTGCTGAGCCAACCCTTAAAACTAGTCAAGAGTTTCAGTCAACAAGAGCCAACATCTCTGCACTTTGCTGAAGTAATTTCAGTGACTGCAGATAGCATACACACCCAAGTGGGTTCTTCATCTGCCAAACCACACAGATCAGTTATCAACAGTATTAATATTTATTAACATTATTTATTAGAAACATTTCCAAGTGTTGCATGTATTTGCATAATTAAAAAATTACCTATACAATTAGCATTTTTTTGGAGAAACAGAAAGAGGAGGAATGAGGAACAATAATGCTAGATTAGCTTTCTGCTCCTCAAATCACAGAAAGTTTGTGGTTGTACTCATGACCTGTGGTACTGAGCTCAGGTATAGGAAGGAAGGATTCTAATCTCCCCCATATTTTTTTTTAAACATGGTACATTAAATGGGAAAATCCCTCCTGACCCACTTCCATTACAGGGATGAATGTGTCAGTCAGAGAACAACATTTTACATTACAAAAGCTTTACAATTTTCCTACAGCAAATTCACATTCTCTTAATATGTAATAAACAAACTACTACTTTCACATTTCAGGAAGCATTAGTAAGAAAGCAGACTTGACAGTATTAGTGAATTTTCCTTCAGCAGCAAACATCACACACGCAACAAAAAGAAAATAGCCCTGAAAAGGGTTTTGTATTTCCAGTGCTTTTTTTTTCAGTTTTATTTTCAGCATCCTCAGTGCTTACCTTGACGTTCATAGGCATTTGTACCTTTAGTCCACCCTAAGAAAAGATGGAAAATAGTATTTATATAACATTTGAAATTATGGTTTGATACACATTTCACATTATTATCAGGTCACAAAGTCTTTGTAATTATATTCACCATACTCAGTGTTAGCCAAATCAAGCATTAGCTTAAATACTCTGATAATTCACGAAGGCCAGGGTTGCTTTCAACCTGATCTACAAACAAAATCAGTGCATTGACAACCCTGCAGGGGTGCAAGCAATGTTAAAATATTCCTTTGTTGTCTATTAGCGCTCAAAAGCAAATATTTACCATGTGTTTTTTTTTTTTTTTTTTAACTAATTTGCATTGAATATTTTTTTACATTAACTTTTAAAGCTGTGTTGTATGTACATGTATTTTGATTGTATGTACATGTATTTTGAGTTACTTAAGCATCGGTGATGAAACACTGAGAAACTATAAACATGAGAAGACAAAAACTATAGGCTGAAACATTCATGTCTGTGGTTAAAGAGCAAATTCAAAAAATGTACTTCCCGTGGAAATGTTAGTGAGTGATATTTGGTAGGAGAATAAGACACCTACCTCCCAAGCTGTTAGGTGGGAGCTCCCAAGCTGTTATGTTTTATTGACTTGAGGATTTTAAATTCTCCTTCTGAAGCCTTGCTATATATACAGTCAAGTGATGCGTTATATCCTGCCACATCTTTTTCACAATTAAACCTATGTGATGTCTATCAAAATCAAAATTAGCTGCCCCTCTCAGGATTTGTATGCAATGTGAGGTCACAGGAAGACTACTGGGTATTTTTAATAGTAAAATCCTCTCCTCTCTTCCACCCCCAGCAGATTCCGTCTGCACTATCAAAAAAAGAAAACGAACAACTTCTAAGGAGCTGTTTTAATTAATGAATTGGTGTTGGTTGCAATACAACTACAAATTTTTCAGTTCTATCTTGTTTGATCTCCACAGCAGCAGTTTCCCAGGAACATGTCCTGCTGTTGCACTGGCTATGTGTTCTTATTGGAGCTGGTGCAGGAGCTCAGCAAGCCCTGGAACAAATTCCTACTGTGCCATTCCAACACTAACAATGTACCATGGCATGAGAGGACTGTTAAACATGTAAGGATTAAACCTGAAAGGATGTCGGAACCGAAGTCACATGTCAGGGGTGACCTTATTGCTCTCTACAGGTACCTTAAAGGAGGCTGTAGCAAGTTGGGGGTTGGTCTGTTTTCCCACGTGCCTGGTGACAGGACGAGGGGGAATGGGCTGAAGTTGCGCCAGGGGAGTTTTAGGTTGGATGTTGGGAAGAACTTCTTTACTGAAAGGGTTGTTAGACATTGGAACGGGCCACCCAGGGAAATGGTGGAGTCACCATCCCTGGACGCCTTTAAAAGACGTTTAGATGTAAAGCTTAGGGATATGGTTTAGTGGAGGACTTGTTAGTGTTAGGTCAGAGGTTGGACTCGATGATCTTGAGGTCTCTTTCAACCTAGAAATTCTGTGATTCTGTGATTCTGTCAATCGAAACGACCAAAGGTTCACAACAACCAAAAGGCAAGCACGTGACTTATTAGAGAGCTGTGAAGTCCTCACCATTTTTAAGGGACGCAGAGATTTCACATCTGCTGAAGGAATTTCAGATGGTTCATTGCATTCTTCCAAAATCTTCATCTCTCCTTTGTAATTAAAGTCTGAATAACCAAGCCATCTATAACAATCGGGATAAAGGACTTATTAATCTAATTAGATACATTACAAATGTAACAATCTTAAAATTATTTTTCTTTTTCTGATTATTAGCAGTAGACAATGTGTTTTAGATACTGTCAGCACATCAAAAACAAGCTATTTAAACACACCAGCACTATCAATGCTAAGAAGATCTCAAATACTTTCACTCAGTCCCAGGCAAACATAAACAAAAGAGCAGAAAGTTACCAACTTGCTTACTTGCTTTAAGAAGCCAGTTTGTTACACTGTGAGTATACTGAACCAATACTAAAGCACCAGTATTAAGGATGAGACGTGAAATTTTACCTAGGACTGCCACCTTCGGAATCAAAAGGTTTCTAACATCAATCCTACTTATTTTTTTTTCAGTGGAAGTTATTAAAGTATGATTGTTTATGGCACTCCTTTGGAAAGCCAGATACTTTAATTTTAATGTGAAAATCAAAAATGTTGACACTCCTTCAGACTGCCTTAAATAAAAAAGAATACTGAACATAAAGGTTGGATGCAGAGTTAGTAAACAAAATAAGGAATGGAGGAAGAGACATTAAGCTGTATGGACAATTACTTAAAACTACACACAGATACTACAAGCAGTTAATAGTCAGTCAGAGTTCTGTCAAAACTATGACAAGATTCTGTTTTTAATTCCTTCATCACCTCAAGCTTCACAGACATATTGCAAGATCGTGGGAAGGAAAGCTTGGCTCGCACGGAAAGGCAAACTCAGACTCTTGTAACAGAACAGCTAATGTCATTCTGCAAAGAAGAGGCACAGAATTTCCAAACTTCAGGAAATGCGAAGTATTGGACATTTACCCAGAAAACAAGACTATTCTGCTCAAAACAGGAAATGACGGACTACCAAAGGAGCCTATATCATATTGCATCATCTCGCTGCAAAAACTCAGAATATAGCCATAAATTGAAGAATGCTTGCATGACATAATATTCATCTTCTGGTATTCAGCCACACTGTTATAGTTATAACAGGGTGGGTGGCTAGGGAGATGGCATCTATTCTCCAGTGAACTTAAAGCTAATTATAGCTGAGCTGCTCTTTCTATTTATAAAGCTACTCAAAGATGGAATTATAGAAGACCTCTGCCAGCAACTAGAAGAAAAAAATCCTTCAAAAATTTGCTTCCACTGCTAGAAGCTTGCTTAGCACAATGCTGAAGTGTAGAGCTAGGAATATCTAGTGTATGTTAACTGATATATAGCAAAAACCTAGAATATCGTTCCTATCATTGACTTTCAGCTCATGATGATTTTCTACCTGCTGGCAAACTGCTATAAAACAGGTTCAGTACTCACACTCCTGATTTGACACTTATATATGGGTTTTTTTCAACATCCAGTTCTTCTAAATTGGCAACTGCGCTTTGTATGCAGATAGGAAGTCCCCCTGTGCCAGCTCCCAGGCAGAACTCGATCTCTGGAACACTGCAGTCCTGCAGAAACAAAACAAATGCTAAGGATTATCCATGTTCGGAAAGTCTGCCCCACTGGGGGGATGGGGAAAAAGGACAAGTCATCTTTCCTTCTTTTTTCCCCGTTTTCTTACCCTTCTAACCTAACTTTGGGCTTTACATGAAGGAAGGTTTTTGTTTTTAAATGCAAAATGTGATTTTTATAAAAGCTAAGAGAAGTAAATTTCCATCTCCTAGTAACTTTAAAAAAAAAAAAAAAAGTACATTTATGCCTAGGCTGCTTTCAAAAAGCTGTTTAAATACTATTTAGGTAAAGGCTCTGACAGTATTTACTGATAGACAAACCATGCATATAGTACTGTAGATTATTTATTTTTAAGACATTGCTTCCATAAGACACATGTAGTTAAATATTATGCATGTATCACTAACATTTTCTGGAAATGTCTACTACTTCATTCCACTTCTTCCCCTCCAGCCCCCCTGGTGCTAATTAGGTTCTGTTATGCATCTGACTATGCTTTCAAGACATGTGAGTTCAATTTTCTGTCACATTAAATAATTTTACAGTGTCTTAGACAAAGAAAGAAAAAGAACAGTACTGTAAAGCATTTGTAAAGAAGACACTTTAGCAATTTTTCTGTTACTACAAAGCAACAAACTCCGTTACAATCTTGAAGGTATATGTCTATGCCAGAGAACAACTTGTTGAACACATGACCTGATCTAGAATTTGTGGACTTTTTAGTTGAACCACATTAATTTAATAACACTTATATAAAATACATAGTCAAAACTTTTTTTTTTTTTTTTTTTTTTCTCCCCGCAGCACTCAAACATGTTATGAATCAATAAGGATCTCCTGTAAGGTCCTGATTCAGCAGTGTATTACAGAATTGTCTTCATGTGACAGTGAAAGGTGGCTCACACACTTACAGAGTTTGATAAGCTATAGCTGAAAACCTTCAGTACTCAGTGGTAACTTCATAGTACACTTCCCCTTCCAACCCATGGGTCCATTTGCATTATGCCGGTGATCTTGAATAGCATAAAAGACCCCAGAAATCCTAAATGTAGCTGGATGAAGATGCCCCTTAAATGTGTGCTGAAAAAGAAGAACGAGAAGCTGAACCCAAGGTTCCTTCAACAGAAGTATTGGTTACTGGATTTGTTCAGGAACCAGCCAGGGTCACAACAAAACAGTGACCCCACACACCCTGTGGCTTCTCAGAAACCCAGAAGACAAAATACATAGAGCTTGCAGAGAAACCCAGCCTGAGGGCACAAAAGCTCTTAATGTTTCAGCCCCTCATCTCGTGACAATGCCAACACACTCTCCCTTTACACCTGGTTTTGAGTGGAGCTTTCAAATGAAGAAGCATCACAACTAGAAAAACAGCTCTGCTTGGTCAAAGTTCTTTCAGGAGTTATTTAACTGTCAGCAGTAATTGTGGCAATTCTAATAGGTGCACTTCTGTATATTACTTCACTTTCCTCATGAGACCTAAGTACCACAATATTCAGTTTTGGCAACTCTTTCTCTTGCACAATTGTGTTTCCTTTGTATTGTACCTTGCAAACAATGCATACTATTTGTTTTCAGGAAAACAAAAAAACAAGAAAAAGGCCACCACCCTTTAATACCAGAATTTTTATATTCAGATGAATAAAAGCAGAAATACTAGGGATAAAAACCTTTCTAATACAATGCTACTATATAGCAAGGAACATTATTTCCTCAAGTTCTAAAGGTATTGCAAAACAAGATTAAAAGAAGTTTTATTATAGTTTTATAGTCTCCTAAAATACCTGACATGTATGTCTGGAATCTGTGAATCCAACAGTAAAATTTGATAAGCAAGATCAGAAGTTGCACCTATAAGAATTCCACAGGTAACGACGCTAGACTCTAATGGTTTCAGATAAATTCTGAAACAAAGTACCTACAAGACTAAACAAGCAGCAAAATAAAGTATCTTTGCCTGAGGGCTCAGACAGACTAGGAGCCAGTATGTTTGATTTTCATTTGGTAGGAGGTATTTTTTTTTCCATTTGAAGTTTGGAAAGAACCAGTTTGTATTTTCTTTTCAAGTTTTGCTTTCCTCCTTGAAGCTCAAGGCAGGCTCCACCTCAACAGGTGAAGAATGTAGCAGTTCTCCAAAGCCTAGGTGAATCACAAGCATTCAGAATAAAATCTCTCCCAGTTACTACCACCTCTCTTCAGCCAGATTTTGACAGCCATAAACAAACTCTACTCATTGCAATGGTATTTTTGTGTGTACTAGATTAAGTCTACAAAGTCCTGTCATAAAATAATAAACTGAGGTCCTCATCAAAAGCAGTACCTACTTTTAAAGTTAATAACATCTTCAAGCAAGAATTACCTTATATTTTCTAAGCATATTAAAAAAATCATAAATACACATTTTGACTTAAATAGGTCAAGTTCCATACATTAAGACTATATATAATAATTCACAGATTGCAAAAAAAAAAAAAAAGAATTATCTTGCTGTATAAATGAACACTGTATTTGCAGATGTACACTCAAGTAGAATAACACTGATTTCTATAGCTTAAGCATGTAAACCTTAGCTTAGTAAATATTTGCCCTAGCATGTTCAGATTTGCCTAAATGTATTTAATTGGCATCATTACTTTCAGAAGCTTTTTTAACTTTTCTAATGAAGCCACTATCTTTAAAAACAAAATGAAAACCACACAAATATGACAGCATTCAAGTCAAGAACCAGATCCTTCAGCCCCAAACCCTTTCATTTGCAAGGCGTCAAGATTTTAGAGTAAGATAGCCACATGCAAAACTACTATCACAGTGTTTCTGGACAGATCCTAAACTGGAAAGTTTCCTTCCTATTCCCCCTGCCCTGCCACCCACTTCACAAGCGGTCAAAACTCGTGCCACATTCATTACGCTACTGACACATCAAGCGAAAACAAAACAAAAAGCACTGCAAACAGATTAAGTCTCCTCTGGGTCTTCATTACCATTGATACTACACAGCTAGTAAGCGCTTGGGTAGGTCACGGCCTATTGGCACTCAACTCTGTGGCACTCTCCTCCCACCTCCACCAAGTCATCCTGGAGCACTCGTGCTTCCCTCATGGTCTTCTAGGAGAAGAGATGAGGACGCAGCAAAGACAACACTGTCTTCTACAGTCTGCAATGTGTTTAGAAAGCATGGGGACTACTCAAGCCAGTTTGCTGAGAACAGACATTTCCAAAACTGTATCATGCCTCTTAGCAGAAAGGGTCAGGCTTCCTCTGAAGAAAGTTACAAAGCACCCTCAAGACCGTAGCATTAAATATTACTCTTGGTGGCATCTTTGGCATTTTTCTAGTCTGTCCAAGAGCCCTACCATAAGCAAGAGACCCTGAGCCTTCAACCAATTCAAAGTGGTCTTGGCTATTTACCCTTCTTCTGGATCCAGGGTTACAGCACCAGCAGGGCTAAGCACTTGTAGTGCTGTTCTTCTCCTTGGAGCTGTATCCTTCGGTGACTGAAGTGATCAAAATAGTCAGATTAAATGATGGTAGCCTTTTATGTCAACAACAGGACAAAGCATGACTAAAGCCTGGCTTCCCAAGCAAAAAGTAAAGACTATGAAAGAAGAGTCTATTGAAAACCAGGCCTAATTAGTTCTGGTGCTCACACAATTGCTTTTTAATTCAGTCTAGACATGCATCTTACTGTTGATACACAGTTTGTCCTTAGGACACGTCAGCTTCTGCAGCATTCTTTAAATTCTTATTCTGTCAGTACTACAGCCTTTTTTTATCCATTCAAAATCGTTTCTTCCAGTTCTGTCTTGTGCCTCTCTTGCTATCACAGATCATCGCAAAACCAAATGACAAAACTTAACATGGCTGGAAGTAAAACAAAATACTAAGGAAATTAATGCCTATACCACCACCAACGCTTCAGGATACCTTGTGGCATTTGATTATGTAGTCACTGCTTGAATTAATATTTTCTTTTCATCCAGCAAACCACACAAACAGAACAGAGCCTTCAAGTAATATTGAGCATTGGGTGAGCATTCCAATTACAAAAAGTTTTGCTTAAGGTAACTGCACAAGGAATCCAGTTATTCCCCATCTTGCAGATAGAGATTAAAAACTGCTGTTTCAGACCTCTTGTCATCCTGTAAAACAGTGGTTTATAGGATTACTCCAGAATGGAAACATCAGTACCTTTTTTCAGCTCTTGTTTTTGGGAAAGCAACTGTTAGCATCCTCTTAGGGCCTCCAGAAACAAAGAGTAAAAGCCCCTCAATTCCACAGGATTTACAGCAGACTTTGGAACTGACTTGGCTCAGTGGATTGCAGGAGCCACAACAAACCTGTGTTTGCAGGTAGATTTCACTATCTTAGACCCATATTTACTTGTCTTAGTGTCTTACTTCTCATTTTTTCAAATAGGTCTTCATTTCACTAGTCCCATGTTCTGTTCCTTTGGGATCTTCTCCTTCTCCCCTCCCCAGCCAAGTTGCTTCAGTTAAATACACATGAATTCATCAAATCCATATCCACAGTGAGTAGAGCCACAGGTTAGCTACAAAGTTAACAGAATCTGTTTTCTTCTGGATGCTTGAAGCCAAATCAGAGCAAGAAGCTACTGTCAGATTGTTTCTGAGCACACTAACATCTGTCAGTAAAAAATAAAAATATTAAACACACCTCCTAGAGCTTCTTTAGTAAACATCTGTTTTTCTTTCCTTTGTAAGCCATTTTCTTTCCAAATACTTAGCCAATGTTTGTATCTGCTAATTCAAGGCATCTGAACAGCCCCTAGACAACCACCATGAAAAGCCACTAGAAGAATCAGTCAACAAGCCAGATAAACTGGACACACAGCCAGTATGACCAAACTAGGCAGTAGACAAGCCACTGGGCTTCTCAGGCTATGAAAGAGAGAATGGCAGTAAAAC
Organism: Aythya marila; assembly: GCF_965140915.1. Lineage (NCBI taxonomy): Eukaryota > Metazoa > Chordata > Aves > Anseriformes > Anatidae > Aythya > Aythya marila. Next base: position 111,104,163 of record NC_139042.1, read on the forward strand.
ATACTGCTGATCATACACACAAGCTGCCTAGAAGAGAAATAGCTATTTGTCAATTAAAAAAAAAAAGCCTATATTTTCACACACACACACAAAAAAAAAGTAAATTAAAAAGGCTGAACTGTGGTAAACTACCTTCTAAAAGTAGTTCCACAGCAGCTGACACAAAACTTAAAAAAGGGAATTTCACAAATCAAGATGTAGAGGACAAAACCCTGCTTAGCAAGCTCTATACCCCCTCTAGCTGCACACAACACTAGGGACTAATTGCAAAAGTCCACCCATATTTACTGGAGATTTAAGTTACATGAGAAATAGTGTTGATTATTAAAATAGGGTATTACTGTAAGGAAGGCTTTCCATCTGTGTGGTGGTTTTACCGTGTATGGGCTGCTGCAGGGAAAGTTAACATCCCAGCCAGACCCAGTACACTGTGTTCCATACAAATGAACCACATATGGGAAGAAGAACAATATTAAATTTACTTAGTTCTATTACAAATATTTTTAACCAAGCACGATGGAACTAACAACACTGTCTTTTGTGTCCAAGGGTTTTCTTAGATACACAAAATACACCGAGCTTCCCTGAGCTTCAGACCATAGTTCTGCATGTTATTACTGGATTTCTTTAATTATTTATCCATTTTCCATATTATCAATATCCCATATTGGTCAAATGTTTTTAGCATTTATTTGAGCTAAATAAATTAGAAGAACTGTTCATGCCCTCAACTAGCCTCTTCTGAATTTATTTAAGTCTTTAAGAAAATGAAAAAGTATTTCTAACTGCTGTGATGACATTATATCTCTGTACTGATTACAAAAAGGTCATCAGCTTTAAAATGACTTGTATACCAGTAGAGTACAAAAATCCAGCACTTTTTCTGAAACACTTTCACATTGTGATACAAATGATAATTCACTCACAATAAAGGGCCGTTGCACTGTGAATAACGGGAATGTTATGCTAAACACAAAGAGCACTAATTCTTAAATCACAAGATCTGGTAAATATATTCCTCATTCACTAAGTAATAATGGACACATTATATTTAGTTTTAGGCATTTGATTCCTATCTTTTAAACAAAATGCCTTTTAAACTTCTGGCTGTATGTAGAGCCAGATGCTGTAGGTGTACCACTGGGCCGTGCGGAACCCCAGGAGTCGACACAAAGCTGTGGAAGCAGCAACAGTAAATTTTGAAGGCTATGCTGTACAAGTGGGATTGTAATGTCTGGGATTGTTATGAGATTGTTTACTGTCTGGACGCCTACCTGGGCAACCTGCTCTAGTGAACCTCCTTTGTCGGGGGTTGGACCCAATGATCTCTTGAGGTCCCTTCCAACCCCTACAATTCTGTGTGATTCTGTAATCCCAGCTACTAACACCCAAAATAGAAACCATACTAACACAGTAGGTATTTTAAGCTTAATATAAGCATTTCTTAATAAAATATGAACTAATTCCATTTAATTTCAATTAACTGGATTGGTAAACATCTAACCATCACTGTATCAGATAAAGGTGGTGGCAAAGAAAGATAAGCTATGTTTGCTTGTTATATTCAGGAAGAAAAGGAAATTTAGCACAAAAACTAATAGCAAAGAGTAAACAGTCACTTTTTATCTTGAAGGTAAGAATTTGATTCACAACAAATTTGAACTAAATCACTAAACACAGCATACACACATTGTCCATTGTTAGTGATACGCCACTGCTGCCAACAGAAATTTACCATCTATGTGATAATATCATTAACAATGTCTATACCTTTGTTACATGTTTGATTGAACCCACTGTGAGGTTTCTTCGATGGTGTTTTACACCTGGAAGATCCCAAAGGTGATCCAGTATAGTCTCTCCTTCTTCTAGTACATGTTTCCGACCCTGGAACTTCGGTTTCTCATAGAAAATCCAACTGTAATAATGAAATCATGGACTGAGTTGTTGCTATTACGTAAGACTATGCTCATACAGCAGATTTGCTGAAAAGCTTAGCAATAATCTCTTCCAATCATGCTAGTTATCACCAATTTCTTACATACTCTTTCATTATTCACATATGAATGTGATACATATGTGACTTGTGCTTTATTTCTGTGCTTTAAAAATGAAGTATACATTTCTTTTCCCCAGGAGGTAGACTAACATAACTTAAAATATTAAATTTATAAAAATATAACTCAGTAACTATGCAAATAAAACGACATTTTACTAGAACAAACATACTAACTGACATATCAAAACATGCTCTGTTTAAGTACATACTAAGTAAGGCATAAAACATACACATACTAATGATGACATTCAATGTTTCCTTAGGATGTGAAAGAAATGCCTACAAAACAAAAAATGTATGCCTCAAATCTGCCTGTTACATACATTGTTACTATGGCCAAGAATCAGAAACACACACTGTAAGCGCCACCAAATAAATTCCAATGCAACAACTGACATGGTAACAACCCCAGGTTGCCAAGGCAAACCTATTACTTTATTTTGAGCTATACCTTTACAAGTGGATTGAGAAACACTTAAAGGTACTTGTATATCCTCCTGCATACATAATCCTCTAAATGCTACCTTACAAACTGCAGTGGAGATTGCATGCTTTATGTTCTTTTCGTAACACCTGTTGTATAATAAAATTGAATTGGGAAAAAAAAACAATAAAACAAACAAACAAAATAAAAACATTTTCTTTGGCACACACATACTTCTTGTGATGATTATTCCTTTACTGTCTAAGCACTGCAGGCAAGAAGTCTAAACTTACATGTTGTTCTATTAGGAACTTTCTGTTTGAAGTTAATTCCCAGGAGAAACATTATTTTTGCACTGCAGCATTTGAAGCCATGTTTTATGCTTTTTTCATTGGTATCAGTCTAATTATACAAGAAAGAAAAAGACAGTCTTGCAGATCAGATATGTGTCATAAATTAAAGAAATGAAAAGGAAAATGACAAGGAAAAACACACATACAGTCTTTTGAAAAGATTCTGTTTAAATATGACCTGGATTCCTTACCATCCTCTAATTATCCTAAGTAATGCTCCAATGGGAAAGATCCAGGATGTGGTATCCAGCACATCAGAATGAACTTCTTGTTTACTTTTGTCACCATGAATGTCATAAATAATAATCTGAAACAAGACAACACATACGAATGAAGGCCCATTTCAATATACAGCACAGTTAATTTTTGCTTGGAATAAAACCTACTTCATTTTGCGCCCACTAAACTGATATCCTACACATTTTCTTGTTATATGAAGCACTGTATGGAGGACAAGGAAATACAGTAAGATAACTAGTGACATGATTTTTGTAATACAATCTCATTATAAGCAAGTGTAAGCATATGTTACATTAAAATACAGAAAGCTAGACTAACATCAAATGCTTTCCATTAAATAAAATGGTATAATAAATTATTTCATGTGTCATATTGATCTGTGTGATGCACAAATTCTGCTTACCTTTCCTGGTCTTGGATTGTATTTGAGACCTGCTCTGTCAATTAGGTTCTGAAATTAAAAGGACATGGAAAACAACTATTAATATCCACAACAGTGGCACAATGCATGGAAAGCTTATTCTAGGCCCACTGTTCCAATAAATGTATGCAAGTGTGAATAGCAGAAACATCTAAGATTTTTCTCACTGTTATTCAGAGTTGGTGTAACTAGCTTAACAGAATCAAACAGTCAGCAGAAAGCAGCAAACGCTAGAGAGGAAGAACTATTACAGAATTTTAACTTATGGAAATGTATTACTCTTTCCCAGCCAGCAGAAAGTTGTATGTCTTCACAGTGGTAAAAACAAACCAAACCTCTAGCAAAGAATGAAACATTCCCAACATCATGAAAAGACATGCTTCTTCAGTTGCACGTTTGGTCTATGAAGCCTTTTTGATTTCTTAGTATCAGAAGAAATGTTTCCATACCCTCACCTGCCATTGCTTTAAATAAACTAAAAAACAAATGCCAACCTACAGAAGCAGGTATATTACTCGTTAACTGAGCTACAATTTACATAAGACTATGTGATGAAAGAATCTAACAACCCAGTACACAGGTAATTATATTTTTTGGAAAACACAGCTCTACTAATCACAAAATGTGGAAGAAATGAAATAACAGCATTCATAAAAAGGGCAGTTCCGTGATTTTTAGATTGAAACATCCTTAACATGGTTAAGTCTGTTCTGTTATTACACAAACTTGCCATTATGCATATTTTCCCGTTATATTTTCTGTTCACACCTTGTCTTTTACAATTAGAGGCTACTTTGATCTGTGTGAACCGAGAATACCATGTTTTTTCAATGATTCTATCAGAAGATTTTTTTTTTTTTTTTTGAGTCTCTGATCTTAAACAGCCTAATTAACCTTAAAAAATGAGGGGCTGAAGGAGGAAGAAGCAAGACATAAATTTTGAATCTGGGCTAATCACTTTGTTTATTAATATCTGACACGACATCTTACCGCTGACAATTCTCCCAGTTTTGGCATGGTGTGATCTTGGGACCAGTGAATCTTTGGCTGCAACATATCCTGAAGAATGCTTCCAAATCTGGTTCCCTTCTCAGAGTAGTAACTGGTGGCAGATTTCAAATACTGGTAATACACACTTGTAGGAGCATGCTTTAGATCAGCATCAGCTTTCTGTAAAACTGGCTTACAATATGTTTGTCTAGGAGAAGCCTCTTCTTCAACCAGTTCTGGTTGCTCCTTAGAGTCAAGTTGTTCTTTTGAAAGAAACGGTGATCGTTCAAGAAATGGATATATATTTTGGTCATTTGACTGAAGGGTTGTTTTTAAATTCCCTGTCCACTCACTGGAAAGACTTTGCTCTTCTCTCTCAACATCAAGTACATTTCCTTCATATAATGATTGTTCCTCATCCTCATCCTCCATTCCCTCCTCCTCCTCTTTACTGAATTGAGAGGTAAACTGTAAGCGCTCAGAAACTGACTGGAGAAGGGATAGCACGGAAGCGTGGTCGGTGTTGTCTTTAGATATTCCACTAGGATGGCCTTCTGGTGACATGTCTGTGGACAGCAGGTCTTCTTGGGGGCTGTCATCTTCATATATGGGAGACAAAGAGAAAGGGTATATTCTATAGCGCTTAGCCTCTACGCTCAGAAATGACTCTGAGCTACAGCTCTCTGTTGCTTCTTTCAACTTGTTATCCTTTCCATAAAGATAGGCCGGCTCATGTTTATTCTTTGCTCTTTCACATGCTAGATGATCTGTACTATCCAAAGGCAGATCAGAAGAAGAAAGAGAGCTAGTTTCCAAATCTTCAGTTGAGACAGACTTGTTCTCAGTTTGAAGGGCACCTTCATAAATGATAGTAAAAGAACTGTTTTCCCACTGCTCAATTAGTGGAGAAGAGCCTGAAAGACCCACCAATTCCTTCATGCCTTTGCTGCAGTCCAGACCATTTTCTTCAAGCTGATCATTTCTCTGCATATCTTGATCCTTCACTTGTACCTCTTTCAGATTCTCATTGTTTTGGGCAAAGACTGTCTTGAAGCAGTGTTTCCCTTCACTGTGCTCTCCAGTAACAGGCAATTCAGATGCAACGAACTGTGTCTGTAATCCAATATTAAACAGTGTTGTCTTACTTGCTCCTTCTGCTTGTTCCTCTTTATTCTCCACTACCTTTGAATCTTCTAAGGTTGCTTTTACTTGTGCAAATACTCCTGCAGCCTCTCTTCCGCTGTGTTCATCTGGATTGTCCTCTGCACTGCTTTCCAGAGAACCCTGAGGACTTCTTTTGTCTTTGGATTCACTCTGCATGCTGCTACTTGCTTCATCAGGCATAAAAGATAACAAATTAATATCTACAGTTGGCTGCACTGTATACTCTGGCACATCTGTATTACTGCATGAATCTTTTAACTGCAATGGCAGAAGCATGTTCTCAGTCACAGCAGCATCTCTACTCATTAAATGTAAAGATACATCAGATTTTCTACTAGTAGCTGATAACCTAGCGTTACCACACATCTCTGCTGCAGCCAGATGTTCATACAACTTTTTATCATGTTCCTCTTTTGCTAGTATCATTGGGGCTGATTCTGACTGTGCTGAACTACCAGTAGGTAGAAATCCATTTGTTTGACATGTGAATGCATTATTCAGTATCTTTTCACCTCTTTGGGGCCAATCTGCGCTATTTTCCATACTATTTGGAACCACGGAAAGATCTGAGCAATCTGCCTTTTCGCTGTTTGTACTTACATTCTGAGCTTCCCCCGTAGCTGTTGGTTCTTTGATTATGTCCTGTGTTCTGGCAGATAAATTACTATCCAGGTTTAAAATCTTTGGAGTTTCAGCCTCAGTTTTAGGCTTAACCTTTTCAGAATGCCTTTTACTATCACTGCATTGCCCCTGACTGGATATTAGCTTTTGTTTGGCTGAGTTAATAACTTCATCAATTATTTCTTTTGCTTTTAATGTTAGTGCACTATGTAGGTCAATTTTATCAGGGATGTAAGACAGTGTCTTTTCACCTTGATTATTTGTATTGTATGTTTCATTTCCCATTAGTGAATAGGAGCCTCTCTTGTTGAAATGTTTCAATGAATGCAGAGCTGACTGGATTTCTTCTTCTTCCAGCTGCATGGTTCCAGTTTTCTGATCATTTAGGATATCTGTATTTATTAAACTATCCTTGCTCCCACAAACGTGGCAGACACCAACAGCTTGTTTTGCTATTATTTCCTCTATAGCCAAGTGTAAAACTGAGTCCACTATTTCCTCAGCTTTCTTAAACAAAAGAGCAGCATCTTGGAATTTAGTGTATTGTCCTCCCTCCCCATAAGTATCTTTCCATACTTTCTCAAAACAGAGCTCATTTGACTCTCTAGGTGCAGCAGCTGTTTGGTCATCTGTTTCAGAAAGGGATTCTGAGATACTAGAAGCCTGGTTACAAAGATTCACCTTTTCCACAGCATTTCTGCCCACCTTCTCAGTATGCACTGAATCAGATGCTGTTTTCAAAGTTTTCAAAGGACATATGGCTGATGGCACTGCCTCTACCAAGACGCAGCTGTCAGCCTGCTGTGCAGAGGATACTTCCTCTGCTCCATCACCAGCTTTAAGAAGAGAGGAATTACTGTCCTCCTGAGCAATGCCCAACGTTTCCAAGGCAGAAATAGAAAGGTTTGAGGCTTCTTTGGATCCCCGAGTAGGTGAAGTGGGCTTGGAGATGCAAAAATCCCAAGTATCTACTTCAGCATCAAAGTGGTGGAGCACAGCTGGGGTAAACTCAGGTTCCGGAGAAACAACTGGGCATGAAGCCCTTGGGTCTTCTGAGCAAAGTGGTGTCTTGGTCATTCTGTCCTCAGGGATTATTCTTCTAGATTCGGCACCCAGAAGAACATAGCCCTCCTGTTCAGAAGCAGCAGAGCATCTAGCAATCTGGCCATTTTCAGAATTAGTGGAAGGAGAATGGATTTCTCCTTGGTTGTCAGATGAAGAATAAAAAGTTGTGGATGATATCCTATGCTTATCACTGTTTTCATTGCTGGAGGAATTACTAATATGCCTATCTTCAGGACTAGGTGAAGATGCAGAAATGATGTCTACATCAACATCTTTTTCAGCGATGACAGGGGAGTGGTTGGTCAGAGGTCTTCCTCCACTTCTCAAGGCAGAATGAGAATCCTCCAGATTTTTTTCTTGTGATTTACAAATAGGAGAGGAAAGTTCAGAAATGCAACCCTTAGATTCAGAAGGAACAACAGTCATCTCATTCATACCAGCCTCATCGATTTTAGAAGCAGCAGGAATAGGATTGTCTGTCCTGTCAGTGTTGACTAAAGGGCAAGGTGCAGGCTTTCCTGTGTTGTCTTCTGCAAGTATAACTAATGCTTTTGCAGAAATGTCTTGCACAGTTTTAAGGGAAACAGTACCGAGGTCATGGACAGGAGCTGAATTTTCTGAGAGGCTCGTATCTACAGGCTCAAAGGATTTGCTCTTTTCACATTCGTGATCAGAACGAGAAACAGTGTCTCTCACATCATTTAAACCGACTCCTCTTTTCACTATAGTTTTATTTTCAGACTTACAACTAGGATGAAGAGGAGCTGAGCAACAGTCTCCAGTTTCGATAGAAGACTCCAAAGTAACAGAGAGAGGTGCTGTCATCTCATCAAAGTCAGATTTCCCATTTTCACACCCATGTACGCATGACAATACATCAGCAAAATTTTCTACTGCAACCTCAGATGAAACCTTCATTTTTTCTAGACAAGGTAAAGCAGGCTGTTGTGTGGCAGTATCCTCAGAATTCTCCGCAAGGATTAATTGGTGTTCATTTAGTACCTGCATTGGTTTTCCTAACTTATTCAGTTCTTCATTACTAGTCCCCTGGTCCATGACTATGTCTTCATCACTTTTAATAGTTAACACTGAAGCAGTCAGATTATCTGTGACTATGCACTTTTCTCCTCTGGACTCCATGCTAAGTGAAGTGGGTATTTGTTCGTGAAAAGGTAAAGGAATAGTAGCAAGAAAGCTCTGGGGATTTTGTTCTTTTTCTGCAGCTGCCATAATTTTCTGTGGATTGCTTTTTCTTGGATCACTATCTTTATTTGCACTATCTGTATGCTGATCTGCTGGCTCCTGAAATGTAGTGGAACTGGAATGAAGCTCCTGGACATCTGATGTTAGCTCTGAGTGGTTATTGATTTGATGATTACAGCAATATTCTCTCTTGTTTGCTTGTAGTTCTTCATTAGCTGTCTTATTTGATTTGGGTGACTGTAAACAATCATCTTGTATTTTTTGTGTGGACTCCTTATTAGATTCTTTACTACAATTAATTCCTTTATCAGAGTTAGAAGTGGCATTTTTGTCCATCTGAAACAGAGCTTCTACTTCTCCCAGCAGTTCATCTTCTTTTCCAATGAACTTGTCCACAGAACCCATTTTAAGGGAACTGGTAATTTGAGAAGTGGAATTTGTTAGGATCTCACTGTCTTTACTAGATGACAATAATGTATCTAGTGAATAAGCCCTCTTAACTTTTGTTGCTTCTAAAGCTGGTGTATGTTTTAAGTCTACTTCATCAGATGGTTCAGTAGGTGAAGCTGAGGCATTTGGAGTTACTTCATGTCTGTTGCTACCCAAGCAAAGCCGAGTTTTACCAGACTTTTTCAAGTCAATTTTAACGTTAGAAGAATCTACAATGACATCATTTTTATGATCTTTATCCTCATCTTCTCCATTTTCTTTTATTAAGTGTCCTGATTTTGGAGAGACAGTTGTTTGGATTTCTCCATTTTCTTTGACCATTAAAGCATTTCCGTTCTCAGTACTCTCTTCTCCGTTTTCAGCTGTTTCTGATTGATTCTTCATTAGTTGCCTAATCCTTGCAGAACCTCGATACGTAGCATAAGTGACAGCGGGTGCTTGTGATTTCTGTTGTGTCTTCCTGTAACAAGAAGCATCATTATCAGCACAAGACAGAATATGTAAATAGCTAGTGTGATAATAATAGAGGTTAACACAAACTGTAGATGATGTAACATTATTATTTTCCTCCAAAGACTAACATAAACTGTAGACTGCATGCAACACTATTTTCCTCCTTTTTTTTGCTCTTCCTAAACATGGATTTCTGTGACAAACAATACATATACTGTCTTTTACTGAAAAAAGCCAACAAACCATAAGCAAGAACTAGATATTGCTATAAACAGCTTCTGTCATTTGCTTTCTACTGGACAATGGCATTATTATTTAAGAAAAGCCACTGCACGTCAACATTTGCAATGACATAAATAACATCTTCACAGAAGTATGCTTATATCCTAGTAACACAGGAATATACTTTAATACTGAAAAAATACTGTACTAATACTCATTAAAATATTGAATTGAAAATTGATTTTTTTACCTAGGCTTTCAATACAGCGGTACAGAACAAGACCAGGGCAAGCAAAATACATGGAGAAAAGGAAGTATACAACAGTGAATGCTTTCTGGACCACAGGGCAGTAAGAAAAGAGAACGAAGGCATATCAGGTAAAAATGAAGACTCCATAAATACTTGAAGAAATATCAATATGAGATGCCTAGAAATCTGACAAGGAATTGGTAGACCCGGTCATTCATCTTACATTTAATAGCAAGCAAACAATTACTCCTCTCCCCTCCCCCCCCCCAAAAAAAAAAACAAACAAAAAAAACCCACACAAAACAAAACACCAAAACAAACACACCACCACCAAAAAACCCTACTGTAATGCAAAAAATAACAACAAAAAATCACCATGGAAAAACTGTGACCCTGATCTTTCACTGCTCTTTCTGATATTGTAAGTATAAATTCAGAGCCTGTCAATTTTAATTTTCTTAAGAAGCTTCTAAATAGCTCTGAAGTTTTTCTTCTTTCTTAAAATTAACTGACATAATAAATGTTTACCTTCCTTTCTAATGCTTCTCTCCTTTCCCCCTTTTTTGTTGTTTAAAGAATTCCTGCAAAAATAGGGCAGTGACGGTATGTATGTGCACACACCAGCTCTTCACCTTTGAGCAAAGCAGACCCTCACAGACTGTTCTTAAATTCTATTTTGCTTTAGCTCCCACCTAAACTAAGAACAAAACATTTCAAACACTTAGCCAGTCTGACCCTACATCTACAAACATGCTGGCTGGAAGTGGCAGTTCACCTACCTAGAAGAGTATCTTGAAAAAAACTAAGATTTTCGTTTCTAATATGAAATAGCCAAAAAGTATCTCAAGAGCACATTCAAAAGTTCTTTGTAGCTTACCATTAGTTCATTTTTATTGAGAAGTTATTGTAGCTAGAGAGTTGAAGACAAGTAATTTAAGCATGATATAATATGTGAATTCACTATGGAAAAGTGAACTACAAAATAAATAATTTTGTTTATTTGAGTATCATTGAGCAACCATAACTTCAAATATTGTCTGCATGGATCTTGAGTACGTATTCTCTTTATAGGTACAGAAAAATATAAAAAAGAAGTGGATTTACCAATATAAAATATAATCTCTTCTGTCGAGTGTTTAGACACCCAGATTCTTATTTCCATAATGCTTTTACTTTGAAGGGGGAACTTAGTATTATTTTAAATCACCGGCAAACTCCCTCCTTGTGCATTATTTGCACATGCAAAGAGTACAAGTAAACTAAAAGCAAAATTATTCATATTCATAAACATTAAAATAAAGTTATAAACACTCATTTATTAAGTGCTAGGTTTACTTGTGCTAATGCCAAAACACCTGAATATGGGAATTTAGACATAGTGAGAACTGGAAAATGAAATTTCTATTGTGGATTAAATATACTGTAATCCCCAACGAAGGCTACAACAGAATCTCAATATAGGGTTTACAGGAAAGTCATATAAACACCATGTCTCACAAGCATTTGCAGAGCTAGATGCGTTTGGTCTTCTATACCACTAGTCTGGTTTCCAGAGATTCCAGCAGTGGTAGCTGCTAAACATCACACACACCATTTAAGTTGCTATTTTCAGCAATCTCATCTCTTAAAGCAAGCATACATATTTCTGCTTGGAAGAAAACAAAATGCATTTGGAAAAAGGGTAGTAGAGGAAAATCAAAAGATGAGGGTTTTGTTTTGTTTTGTTTTCTTTATATATATATACATAAATATATATACATAAATATATATATGTATATATATACATATATATATATATATATAAAGAAAAACAGTAAGTTATACTGTTTTCCATGTCCTTATAGAAAACTTTCTTCTATATTAGAAAAATACTTTTCAAAGCTCCAGATATCCTAAAAATCTTAGGGGAAGGAATTGTTGCTTTCTATAGTACACTATATTCACTCAGCATCAAAACAGATATAGCCATAAAAAAACAAGGTTGAAGGAAGTAAGACCTGATCATGTTCTCACTCAGAATTAACCTTACTGGGTATCTTCTCCCATTTCAGTTAAGTTGCAATGGAGTCAAAATGCTTTAAATAACCGCTATTAAGATTAAAAAAAAAAAAAAAAAAAATCCAACCATCGCTTCTCCCATACTTTGGTCAACCTCAAATATAAAAAGTCAGTCCACAACAGTCCAGAATCCAGATAAAATGTCTTTGAAGAAAACAAACAGAACATAGGCTTGCACCAATTTTCCAAACAAGTTTTATGAATTCTTGAAAAGGAAAACCATAATGATACATATTTAAAGTGAGCTTGTTAAATGGTATTGCAATGTACTGAGCACTCATTTCCACAACAAACACAGCATTATTTTGAATAAACTGCTCAATGACAATGAATTTTTACTGAGTGTCTTTCATTCTGCAGTTGGTATTTTGTCTGATATGCAGTGTGAAGAATTCAGGACTTATCTATAAATATAGTGCTCTGACACAAACCTGGAAAATACCTTTGTCTCCCACACCCAACTTTGCTTTCAATTTCACCCATGAACTCAGCAATTCTTAAATTGAAACCATCCAGAAATGGGATGAATAGGTTAATTTTAGACAAGACTGCCTACAGAGGGATGAAAAGGAGAACCCAGCATGAAGGGGTACTATATTTACATTGCCTTGAGCTACAGATCCCAACTACCATTTATTCCACATGGTCTGGCAAAACAAGCGTACACAGAACTTCTTGTCTATCGTGTGCCTTTTATCATTTCTCCTCATTCTTTTTGCTTTCCGTTTGTCTTCTGAGGGAATTTTATGCTCTGATTGACTGATTTGTAGTTGAAGTCTGAGGAAGACTCAGAGCAATGTGCCCTACAGAGCTCCATGTACAAACCCAATCCTGACCAGCAGTGGCTACAGCACCATTTCATCTTGCACAGCCTCATCCTGTGGTCAGCCTCTGCCAGCGTCTCCTGCCATACAGCTCTGCTTTTCTGCAGACTTGCCTCTTCCAAGAGTTTCTACACTGGCTGTTGTTTTAAAAAGGAACCAACCTCTTCTCCGCAGACATGGCAACTTAGGGATCCCTGACCTTTCAGTGAGAATTTGCTGCTCAGCATATTGTAACAATTTTGTCAAGGGACCTTTTATTCCTACCGAGTTTATTTTTAGAGGACACTGGAGCGTTTGCAATCCGAACGCTCACATGCAACAAGACGTTTAAAAAATGAAAACCTATGCTCCTATGTGGCAGTTGCAACTCAGTTGGCTTGCTCTAAATCTTGCTTTAAGTCTTATGAAACACATTAAGAAGCAGGCTCTGTCATGCAAAATTGCTTTAAAATGCCACTAGGGACTTGTTCCACAGACATTTAAAGTAACAATTCATTTCTGATCATCAAAAGAACACATCATTTCAGAACTTACCTTAGAAACTCTTTGCAAATTGTTTTTTCCAATTCAGATGAGGACACAGATGAAAGCCTGATTATACACAAAACCTAGCCTGTAGTTCTGTCACCCGTCACATCCTGTGAGATTCCTTCGTTCCCTTCTTAATAGGAAGCTATTCAATTCCCTATAAAGCCAAAACTCAGCTTCACAGAAGACTGTCTGACAGCAACAAGAGAAGATGTCACCATGAGTTACGTTACATTTGTCAAAAGCAGCTGCTCGTAGAGATTTCTTCTATTATGGAAGAGAAGTACAAAGTTCAAGGGGGGCTAACTCAAGGAGGGGAGGGGTACATCTTCTGGTACATCTCGTGTAACAGACGTCTTGTGTAACTTGCCCCAAAAGCGGTATTCACTATAAAACGAGCTTGTTGGTTTTGAAACCCTGAAGCAGGACGAATCTCACTACCCTGAATGTCTCCTCTCAGTGCATCCATATAGATTATATTAGTTGCAACTTTTTCAAGTGTACGCCATAAATTGGTAACCCCTCATATTTGTACCATGCAACAAAGCAAAAAGCAGACAACCCTAGACTATTTTCAAATATAGCCAGGAAGATGTCTCAGTAAGACACAGCACTACATGGATACAGCACCTCAGATACCCAGGCAGCATGGCTTCATTCGCATAGCCTGATATCCACGTTACAAAGCCCTTGCAGCCAGCACCATGGCTGAGCTTTGGGCTTACCAGTGCTGAAGAATGAGCATATTGCTGGCTGGCCTGTTTCAGCAGCATACAACACTTGGCTCTCCCAAGGCATGCAACAGCCATTTTTTCCCCCTCATACCTCTCTCTTCCACATATGCTCTCTCCAGTCCAGCCGTCTCCCATTTTTTCAAGCTTACAAGTGCATGTTTTTCCTCATTTCCTTTCACGGACCCCTGAGAAGTAGCTCCTAGGCCAGAAAGGTCTGCAGGCTACAGGCTGAAATCCACTGCTCTAAATCAGTATGTCTCTTGTGGTTCCAGTCTACCCCTCCCTAATTAATTTATAATTATGCTATTGTTTATTTTAAAATTTTCCATTTTTTTTCCTACTTCTTGCTTAACTGACTACTTTTTAAAAATTATGTTAAAGTCCTCTGACCTTCTGGTTGACTCCAACTTATTCAGCTAGCTATTTCTACAGTCATGTCAGATCTTTACAAATGGAAAAAATAAAAGCCTTATTGAAAAAAAAAAGCCACCGTGGGCTAACTGAAAAGTTGCCATATGCAACTTAAATCAAAGAAAGTAATTTTTTTAGACAGAGGGGATAGCTTCATGATTTAAATCTGAAGTTTGAAATACCTAGTGTCCTGGGACTTCACATTTGTATGCTCTTAAAGGTTAAAAGTTTGGTTTGAACACTGTGATTTGCACGCAGTTGATTTTGTAGGAGATTACAAAGTTAATGTTCTGTAAGGACAATTAAGAGACAAAGACAATTTTAATAAAAACAAATGTTGTCTCCGTGACCTTGGAAGGAATAGTTTTCCTTTCCCTGGCTTCTCATGGTACTGCTTCTTGCTTACCTTCCCCATCTGGGAAAGAAGCTGTACTCAGAGTAACGAGATCAGTGGGGGCCTGGGGCCTTGTTGTGCCGCCTCTGAGGATGTCTTTGGAGTAGGAAGCCTGTGCACATACCCCATGGTATGTGGCCCCCCTCACAGTAAGTATGTGTTTCCCAGTACCAGTATCAGAATATTTCAAGTTCCTGTTGCCTCTCCTCCCAAGAGTGCTCATCTCTGAGAGGAGTCTGCCTTCATCTCCTCTGAGGCTCCCTATGAGACAGCTGAGGACAGCAAGGTGTCCCCTTGGCCTTCTCTTCTTCAGGCTGAAGGAAGCCAGTCCTTCTAGCCTCTCCTCACACTCAAGGAATTAAAGGTAGGACATCCCTCAACTCTCAAGCAAGAGTGAAGCTTTGGACCTGTTAGACTTCAAGTTGCCTGACACAAATAAATTATTCATCCCTTTCACATACACCGATGTGAGCAGGAGTCAGACAGATAACGTCAGCAGGAGATAACACTAGAAACTGCCTCTGAACATCACAGAGGCTCACTGTGAATAGGTGACCAAGATAACTTTGCATTCTAGCAACCCAACCGCCTGCTTAAAGCAGGAACCCAGCGATACCACCTCCCTGATGTGACTTGCTACCCCAACAACAGTAAAGACACAGGTGTGAGGAATAAGCCCTTCACAGCAAATAATGCCAAAGCCTGAACAATTACACTGCAGGTACAAAGAACTCCCAAACTTCACGGTAAAATTTCTAAGAAACAGACTCTATTAAGTTACTACATTGCAAAGCTCATTAACCCAATAAAAAAAAAATCAGTTGAAAAAAAAAAACCAACAACAAACAATGTAGAGTTAATTTTCAGCTTAATTAATTTAGCTGGATTTTGCATCATGCATCTGTTATGAATTACCCTTAAACTAGAAGCTTTCATCCTTCAGAAAGGCACAGGTCTCCGTTTCGGTGCCAGCAGCCACCTTTCCTCTGGCCCACATCCCAGCTGTGGGCAGGGAAGCTCCTGGCGGTGAGGCCTGGGCCCACGTTTCCTTTGCCGCAGAGTCCCGGCACCAACCCAGCCGGCTCTTGCAATGGGTTGCTAAACCCCAGCACAGCCCTCGTCTTCACAAGCTCACCCACAGTTCACCACAGAGGCTTTGGCTCCCATGAAATTTGAGAGCCTGTGGATAGCTTGGTGTGCAGAGGTGCTTCTGGAAGAAAAGATTTAAGAAAAACAAAGCCCTCTGTTACTTCACTGACTGCTAAGTACTTCCACAGGAGCTTGATATACCCCTCCAACCACTGCTGGAGGTCTTCCTCCACAACTGACCACCACAAGCATTAGTGGTAGGATGTCACAAGCCTGATCCTTCCCCGGGAGTCTTCTAAATCCATTTTAGGCACCATTTGGCTGTCCTAGAAGGGCAGAGTTCTCCCACACTGTTTATTCCCCTCTTGAGGGGCAGCAGGTTGCTCCAGCAGTGACTCACTGTACATCTGAGCACCAGCAACTGAAAAACGTTGCACTTTCACCTTTGGTTTCTGAAGGCAGAAGCCAGAAAGCCATGGGAAGAGCAAATCCCATGTCCCTCTCATCCCTCCCTCCCCACCGCTACCTCTGCCCCAAGCCTGTGTGCACACCCGTGGTTTAAAACTCTCAGGTCTTGTGTGTAAAATAGGTCCTGGTTAGGCAATTACAGAGAAGGACATGGCTCCATTCACAAGATGGATTCGATTTCAGCAAATGCCTCACTAGCTTCCTCACTCTCCTACATTATGCCTCAGGAGTTACCTGGTGAGACCGTCGCTTGGAATTAAGTGATTTTCTTTCTGTTCATTTATTCTTGATTCTGTGCCAAACACATCTATTGAGAAAGATGAATGCTGCTACTACTTATTGAACCAAAACCACAATACACAATCAATCAGACAAATTAACAGTTGTTTTTTCAGGTCACCACAAGACTGCGTCTGACCAGTAATACAAAGGTGAATGACAAGCTCTGAAAGAGACACATTAACCACATGTATCAGAAGGATTTTATCATCTGCATTTCTAACAGAGCAAAATAAAAGGATAGCCTTTTTGACAGTACTAAAATGGAAACACTATGCAATCAGATGTGTAGCAACTGGTTTTCTAGACTTTAAAATCCAAAAACCTCCAACCCTCACAACACTTAATAATGTATTACCTAGTAGATTTGTACCTGGTCTCAAATTTGTCTCTCCTCACGGCTACCTCCCTTTCTGAATGAAATAGCTTGCAATGCTCTAGCTAAACTATTACGAGGACTTGGCTCCTGGTAGGGTGCAAAGTGTAAAAGCAAACTGTTCTGAACACTGCTTTTGAAATCATCCCCTCTCATCTTCTACTTACAGTTAGGAAATCCTTGCAGTTGTGGGTTGGGAATTCTTTCTCACTTCCACAAGGGTCATAACAGAAGGGAGAAGTCAAAATCTTTAATACTTTGTTAAATTTGGGTATTAGCATTTTAACCAATGGTCAGGATTTTACAGTCGAAACATTTAGAGTTTTCAGCAATTTTTCAGCTCATCAATCATGTTCAGCAAGAAGTCTTGTTGCGTTGCTAAACTCCAGAACAAGCCATGTAATTTCACAAGTTAAGCATTGTTAAGCATCGTTAAGCATTTCACTATATACAACATCCACTTATTGTTCATGAATGCTATAAAAAGAAAAAAATTATGAGAATATAGGAAAATGGCAGTCAACAGAGATCTAGGCCATCAGATGCAATTTTTTAAATTGTATTTATTTATTTTTAGTTATTATTTTTTCCCTGGGAAAAAGAGTTGTTAAAATTACAAGTTATGTTCTCAGTCACCTGTAGAGTGTACTGCCTATTACCTTGACTGGTATTCTTGAGAACATGGTAGGTACCTACTGCAGGAAGTCCATTTTCAGGGGTCTTTGGGAAATAGCCTCAATTTTGAAACAAATTGCTGCTTGTTAGTTAAAGGCAAGAAAGATGGGAACAAACCCATGTTTTATTTTATCTACATTATGAAATCTTGCACTTTCCCATAGCGACTTTCAGTGGTGAGAAATTAAATGTGTCCCCACTATTTCATTGGTTTTACTTTTAGGGCGTATTTTGTTAATTAAAAGTTGTTTTTTAACTTCATTAAGAAGGAGTGCAAAGGCTAAAACTAAACATGAACTTTCCACTTCTATACTTAGCCCTCAACCGCTGGGGACACTAAAGATTTTTCCACATATGTTAGCCCATACCTTGTCTGTCGTTTTCCTACTGACTGCCAAATGAGCACTATTTTACCATTGTATTTTACTGACCTCAGCCCTTCATCATGAACCTTCTATAGAACAGGGCAAGCCCAATTGCTTGCTTCAGTTCTCAGTGGCAAAGAAACTTTAAACCATCCCAGACAACTGGAAAACTAATGGATGCAATAACTGGAGACTTAGCAAACCCAACTCTCCTCACCCTATCTTCAGTGCTGCAATTATTACATTACTGTCCACAGTAATTCTTGCCTAGAGACTTTGTCCAATTTATCATGGTTTTGTGCTCTACGCTTCTCCTTTACCACATGCTGCTGCCTGGATTAAAGAAGCAGAAGCCCTGAAAGTACAATTACCACTGAGCCAGCCAGGCAGGGTGATGGAGAAATAACATGGCCTACACGTTTCGTCCCTCACGAACATGCACTCCACAGACTAAGTTCACAAATTCCACTCTGCTTGGATCAAGGCCTGGAAACTTGAGTTTCTACCCAAGGCCAGGCCTCCCACTGAGGGCAGAAATAACCTCTGTCTACAGGTCAGAGCAGTCTGATTTCCTGGTATTTTGCAAAATAATGCTTTAAGGACATGAGGTTAATAAAGTTGTCTGGGTAGATGCTCTGAGACTACTTGGTATGCATTAAGCTCTGAAAGTTTTTTTTTAAAAAAGCACACCAAAACCAGACAACTCCCATGGGAATTATGCAATCTAACAACTGTTCCTCTTTTACTTACTGTTGAAGCCTCCTCTCTAAGCAGAGATAACCTCCAATTTAATATTTAACAGTAGTTTAGAATTAACAAATTCATTTAGAATGTTCCTTACGACAAAGGAAACAGTTACAAGATCAGTAACACATGCTTGCAGTGGTCTGAAATATTTGTAAAGCCCTACATTTCAACTTGTCTCTACAATAAATGTTGAAACTACATTTTAACGTAACAATCAATGGAATCAATCATGCCTTTGAACACGTATGGATCACTAACATATCTCACCTGCCTTTTGGGACCTGATCCTCAAGAGATTAGCAGAAGACCATGTTCACACCACCACTTTCCTTTATGGCATCCACACAACATCCTGTTCCTTTGTGCTACATTCCCCACCCTCCCATCTCTGTTCATATTCTTTTAGGACCCACGTCTAGCTACTTCTTAGTACTTTCTACAAACCTATCAGGCCACCTGTAGGTAATCAGGAGTGCTTTTACACTTTAATTATGCTAAATGAAGATTAGTTAACCTTTAATAAAGAAGCTAATACTAAAGAGAAGAAAACCCTTCTCCACATCCTTTACATCTCTATGCACTATAAGAAAACAAAAATTACATAATCACCTCCATAACATAAAAAGAAATATTATTGATTCAAACTTCTCTAAAAGGTAAATAGTGCAATCCTCTGCTTTCACACAGTTGTTTCAATTTCTCTTCAGTAATTGCTTCAAAAACACAGAAATTGCAGAGATTGTCTAACTCTTTAGTACACTGAGCCAAAAAGGGCAGAATGTACACTGTACTTTTGAGAACAAGTTTAAAAGGAAAATGACTGTTTTAATGCTTTTCCAATTTTATAATGGCTACATTTAAGAGTCAGTTTCTGGGGAAAAAAAAAATCATTCTGTATATACACCAAATCACTTCTACCTGCAAACCAGTAACAGACATTTTTATATTTTTGCCTGACTATGAAACATGTAAACTACACAGAGAAAAAACTAGACCTAGACTTAGACTAACCTAGACTTAGACTAACCTAGATTTTCCTAGGTTATCTAACAAGATAGGCCAATGTAAGATATGTCTGATTGAAAATGCCAACTGCAACTTTGATTTCAATAAAATCAGCATAACTCTAAAAATACTTGCACAAAGCAAGGTCACTTCAGTGAGCTGGTACCCATACCTTCTGAACTACTGAAGTTTTATTAAAGCCATACGTATAAATCCTCATCGCTCTGAAGACTGAGACCATCTGACCCTTTCAATTGTGCGTACAGACTGCCCAGCACCCCTTTAGTGCTGAACATCTACTCAAATGCAGAAGTATAACATAAACAGAAAGCAAAACTAAATCTCAACACCTTGTCACTTCCCCTGCTTCTACTCACAGACCTGTAAGCATCAAAACAAAATGGAAAGTCAAACAAATCTCCTTCACACTTTGAAACACTTCGAAAAGGCAGCAGAAGTGACATTGCCATGTTGAGTTCACCACATTTTGGGCCTTCATCTGAATCTCCAGTACTCATAGTCATCCAAATACACAGGAGAGTCTGAAGGTAAATTACAAGAGCACAGCAGAAAAGCAGATTTGACTTTGTTGTCAAAATGCACGAGGAAAAAAATTGTACAGAGTACAGATTGCCCCCATAAGGTGAGTAATACAATCAATAGCTGTGTGCGGAGAGAATGAGAAAAACAGCAAACAGTGAAGAAAATACAGCATAAAGTATGTTGCAATATGATATGGAAGAAACTATGTGGAATGAAGTAAAAAGTGAGAAAGAGCTGTTAATGTCTATTGTCTTTTTTTTTTTTTTTTGACTGTGCATCTGCACAGCCCCTGGCATTATAGCACGCAACTTCACCTTTAGTTTCCAGAATACACTACAAAAACAGTGAACAGCAGTGAGAGTGATGAAGCAAGCCAGCCTGTTGAACACCGTTTAAGAAAAGCAGTTTGTTCAGAAACCAGACCAAATAGCATAATGCACCTAGGCCTCTTCAGATAACTAAAGGGAGGGGAAACTCTTATACACAGGCCAGGGAAGTGGTCATGGGCTGCAACTTGCACTTTGGAAAAAGTGTCAGTGCAACATACGCTAGTACATTAAGAATCCATCAAAAAACTGGTTGATTGTCACAATTATAGGATCATAAAAGAGATTGGGTTGGAAGAGATCTTAAAGGTCATCTAATCAATCAGATCAAAACCAAAGAGCTCTAAAGAGAACACAACCACTATTACTACAAATTACAAACAGTTCTATATTCTATACTCAGTTCACCTGCCAGTTCTGAAACCTATGACTTACTTCCCCTTCACCAACCATAGGAGTACCGCAATAGCAATAATACCCCAAATCATTACTTTTGGTTTAAAATTTGAATATGTACCCTGAGCAGTACTGAAAACCCAAGTAAAAATTAATTACAGACTCATCATCTTTGGGCAAGTTCATATTCTAGGCACCAATCAGAAACCGGATGAGTATCACATACACACACACATGTAACCCAAACGGAAGCTGTACTAGCCCACGTAGTCAAATATTCAACCTAAGTGCTACAAATGCTTTTGGAATTCTATTATCTATGTTTATACTAGAGTCAGAAAATTTTGTAATATACAGCGTGGACCACAGCCAAGATTTTAGCTTTTCAAACACACATCAGTGCCTGTGGCACCTTTTTTTTTTTTTTTTTTGGAAATTGTTTTTGGAAATATTACAGGACTGTTAAAGATGTTCCATACTTAGGCTAATTGAGTATTTTACATAACCTTCTTTTCGTTACACAAAAAACCCAAAGAACAAAGGGAAGCAACATAAATAAACAAAAAAATGCTTAGTCAAATAAACCAGGAAAGATAATTTAAAAAATGCAGAAACCTTAATTGCAGAAGTAAAAACACAGAACTAGTTAAATATAAAAATGAGAAACCTTTTAACCTTTATTTAGCCCACAATACGGATGTAAACAAGCTTGTATTTTCTTTCTTCTTTTTTTTTTTTTTTATTTTAAATAGGTCTACAATACTGAATGTATTCCTAAATGCCACAGTTTTCTCCCTTCATGCTTAGAAGGATCTACATTGGATTTATCATTCATGGTCAGAAGATTTCTAGAAAAAACATTTTTAAAGTTGTATTTTGTAGCATTTGATGTCTCCCCATTTATTTAAGGTTGTTACTATTTGCACAAAGTTGAGTCAGGGACACTCCATTTATCCTTAGAAATGACAGTCACCAGTTCTCCACTCAACAGAATTTAAGTCACTTTAGTTCTCCGCACACACACACACTTTTTAATAATTTAATATTAAATTATAAAACTTACTTTCGCACATCTGCAGATTGTTTTTGACCTCTTTCTATATCCTTTGAGCAATCTTTCCCAATGTTATTTGGGATCACGTCATCTTTATTTACAGACTCCTCTTTCATTCTAGCTGTAAAACAGACAGTCTCTTCAGTTTTTTGATGCTGTGGATGCATGTCCTCCATAGGAGTATTTGTGTTCTGTAAATCCTTTTCACATCGGTTGGGTTCATCTTGGAAGGCAGACTGTTTAGATTCTACCAAAGAAGATTTCGTTGTGAGATTAAATAAGCTTCCAAGAAACTGAAAAAAACCTTCTCGGGGTTGCTTGTCTTTATCTGCTGTTTTTATTCCAGGAGTCAAACTAGGAAGGCTATTAGCCTTTTTCAACTCCTCTTGGGTTTCAGACTTGTTAAGTTCTTCTGTGGAATGGTTCTTTTCTTCATTTTGACAAACCTAAAATAAATATGAGAAGTAGATAAAGAAGACATTACCTTTCATTTTTCTGCATTCCCCAAATCCTTAGTATTTATTTGCTTCTATATATTGTATTCTTTAAGGAGATCTCTAGTTTAAAAGTTCATTTTAAAATCAAAGCCCTGTGCTCTCTTTTTCTCTCTATGTACTAAAAAGCCAAAAGGGCTATACAGGCTGGAAGATTCACAAAGCAGCTGCTGGGGAAGTAAAGCACAGAAGGACAGCTTCAATTTGCAGGGAAAAATAAAAAGACACCAACAAAACAGAGGAACAAGCAAAGAACTATTTTTCACACCCTTTTATTACAAGCAAACAGAAGAGTTTCTTAGTTAATGCTAGGGCACATTCAATATTATTTACTGACATGTATGTTCTGCCACAAGGAGATTATGAGATTAGGCCTGAAAACAGAACTTCAAATGAAAGAAAAGTTGCTTTCAGCAGCTCTTTCTTAAAAGATCATATAAAGGAAATTACACACTGGTGTGTTAACAGACAGCCAGTTGATTTTCTTATTGCTTCTGAAACTTCCGACTCTTACTGCTTGGAGTTAGGTGCCACCCATATGCAGCAAGGACATGCTCTGGTCCTGCTGTGCACTGAACCAGCAGAAGAAATTCCACAAACTGGCACTCACACTCATGCTTTCATGTTACACCCTGAGACCAATTCAAGTGTACCAACAAGTACTTCAGACTCCAATCTGCTCAAAAATGAAGCTTCACGAACAAAACCATATGCACTTGTGAGATGAACTGTTTTTGGCTTGCAAATACATACAAATACACCATAGCGAAATACAAACGGCCGTAAACACACCAAGTCCTACACATCACTACTTCCCTGCACCCAAT
Organism: Aythya marila; assembly: GCF_965140915.1. NCBI lineage: Eukaryota > Metazoa > Chordata > Aves > Anseriformes > Anatidae > Aythya > Aythya marila. Next base: position 111,127,671 of record NC_139042.1, read on the forward strand.
GCACAACAGCTGTTTAAAGCCCACTGAAAATAACTCATATTAACACTGTTTCTCACCTCCTTTAAGCCACAGAGGCAAGGCAAGCTCTGTTCCTCACCAGTTCATACCCTTGAATTTCCTTGGTATCACCTCTTACAGATCCAAGAACTGCTGCCCAAGACCATGCTATTTCTGCCAACACTAATCTGTCCCAAAAGGTGCTGCTACTTCACAAACACTATGTTAAACCCATTTTTAGCTTCCCAGTCTGGAAATACTTTTTCTCCTCCAAATTTTCTGGGGAGCTCCTCCCCCCAATATCCTTCATCCTCAGCCTTCACAGAGGGTGCTAGATGCCATTGCTGCCTACTCTATATTTACCGTATAATCCTTGTAATTTCAATCCTTCTTTCAACCCAGTTTATTAGAACAGAATAAAGTTAGATCAAATGTATCCTGTTCAGCAGGTGGGAAAGGAGAACATGAATAAAAAGTTCTGCACAAGTTTTAGTTGTGTCAATATCATCTTTGGATATCAAATGGGGTAACACCTACCCATCCAATCTAAGCAGAAAGTTACTATTTTCATTAGTTTGCTAATCCTGTTTCAATTTGAAAATATATTTCTCTAAAGTAATTAAACAAATATGTTAATTTGTTAATGGTTCATCTATGATCGTGCTAATGATGAAAAAAGTGTTTTAATGAACACCCTTTTCATGGTTGGAGAAACATTAATTTCTTTAAAAATTGCAAGCAACACTTAGGGATGCTGGGGCAGTGGTCTTTAATGTTCAAGCAATATTTTGTCACCTTTTCCATCAAAGAATAGATGCACTTGCTTTATATGAAAAGGTTAGATTTATGTGTTGAAAACAGAATTGCTCACGTGAGGATAGAAATTGAAAGGCGCTAATGTGTCCTTCAGAAATCCATGCAACCTGTATTGTCTTCATACAGGTAAGAGAGTTAAACAACCACGTTTAACTTTTAGCTTTCAAAAGCGTGGTAAGTCAAACTCTAGACTTTTTGTCCCACCTGTGACAAACCCCACCTGCTCCCCCACATACTGTGCTTATCAACTGCAGCTGTATCTCTCAAAGGGGATGCAGTCATCCCTGTAGCATTTAGAGAATTAGCACTTTGCAAGTCAAATCTATCCAGGCCCATCCCTGGAAATGAAACGGAAGACAGCTTACAGGAGTACCATAGTGCTGGCTGGTATCTTTAGTTCTAGACAAACTGACCAAGTAGCATGCAAACCTGAGATGAATCTCTTGGGCAATTAACTTTATCTCATATGAACTAAGTACTTTCAAGGAGGAAAGAAGAAAATTTAATTTCCAAAATTTGATGATACGTGAATGACTTAATGTAATCAACTTCAGAGTTCTACTGTCATAGTTTCTTCCTTCACTTTGATTTATATCTTAGCATTGTTCAATACCTGTTTCTGATTTAACTTTAAGTGAGGGAGGGTATTTCTCCCTTGTTCTGTGATTAACATAGTTCACATACATTTGTCAGGCTTAAAAGAGTATCTCAGTGCAGGAAGTGCATACAAACCTTATTGCTTTTTTTCTGCAGATCTAATTGTTGCAGGCTATAAACATTTCTCTTGATTACTACAATATCTATGAAATTTACAATTAAATAATATACTAACTACAGAAGAAAATATTACATTCAACACTTGCCAACTATTTACTTTTTTCCTCTCACTCTTTTTTGTTTTTTTTTTTAAAGATATCTGTATTCAGGAATGTTTTCTTCTATTAGGAACTGAGACTTCAAACATGGCTAAATCTCTACATATGGAATTCTTCCCCTAGCAGCTCTCAGGCATTATGCTTGCAAAGACACTGCTTCTTACTTATAAGCATAATTCATATCCTGCATGAAAAGCTGTTTTGCAGTCTCTGTTTCCAGAAACAGAAACCTATTTAGACTTTTCTTGCTCTTTAATCTTTCTTTCCTTACTTAACTGCTGCTAAATCAAAAGAACAGGAAGTTTTAATATGAAAGGGTCCTTCCATACCTTTAACCATAAGTGGTGTCTTGTATAATAAAGCCCTGGAGAATATTTACACTATGCTTACTTGACGATATACGTGGATATTAAGTACCAACACAGAAGTACCAACACTGTGCAAATCTTTCTTCCCTCCATTCAATATAATCAATCCTACTCTCCATAAATTCTCCTCTCTGCTCCACTTTGCTACAAAAGAGAGCATCAGCTATTGATGCTTTATCAGTCACACATAAAACCTCAATCCAAAGTCTGAACCACTATTCAGGCATTAATACAAACAAAACTGTTCCTGCCACAGATTTTAAAGTTTGTATTTTAAGATAATGGTGCATTCAAAGTAATTAGACTAAAGCACATGACCTGTAAATCCAGTAAGCCATTAACACAGCAGGAGCCTTCAGACACATGCGCCTGAACACCACAGCAGTACAACAGCAATTGCAGAAGGCAACATCACGGTAACTTTCACTTATTATTTCCTATGGCACTCTATGAGCTTGCCTCTGACAGAAGCCACCAGCAAATGCTTAGGATAAGCAGAAAGGGTGCAGGGCGTATGCAAGCAATCCTTTCCCTGGTATGTCCCAGCAATTTTTAGCAGTCTGGGCTTCTACTTCACCCTAACAGAGAAGCGACATCTGCATGAATATTAAACTAGATCAGTTTGGTATTCACAGTGCTGGAAGAATACCAGACCATGGCACTAGTTAGACTTCATTTCATCAGTTGAAAATAAATAGACCCTCCTGCAGCATCACAGAAGTCTAAACAGTTTCTCAGGCATACCACACAAACAATAGCTTTGGGGTGAAAACTTACCTGCCGGATCTCCCTTGAGATCCTTACTGGTGCAAGGAAAGCCCTAAGTTGCCCTGTCACAGCACTGTCTTTCTGGAGAGCTCCTTTGACATGCAGACTGCCAGCAGTCTGCCCCTTGCCTCCCCCTTCCCATCCTCTATGAGCTTTCCTGCTCATGACATGCTTCATAAGCCTTTAATTAATCTTTATTCCTTTAGCAACTCCTTACTCAAAGTTTCACTGGGCAAGCCCTGAGTCACCTGGCCTGACCTTGCAGCTGTAAGCAGGAGGCCAGACCAGATGCCAACCTGGTGTCCCTTCAACCAGGGTTACCCTATGGTCCCGAGACCTCACACACAACCAGGCTGGCATGGAGGGGAAACTCGGCAGAGCGTGAAACAAGATCATGGCTTAAATCAGGTGACTGAAGAGACCACAGTAATGACGGGAGCTGTATTTACTGTGCTGTCAGGTGGTGCAGTCTCACCTTGCTTGAGCAACCACTGCAGAGAAGCACTAGCAGCAGGGACTTAGAAGACGAGCCCACCGTGTCGTGTCTTGAGCCTGATTGCCATCTGAGCTGATTTATTCAACAGTAGGCTAGGTATGTTTTCCAGGCTGTGATCCACTTCTGGCTGTAGCACAGATATACGCCCTGAACCGAACTGCAAGCAGGCAGCCCAGCACAGGGCTCGCTGCTGGTGCGAGCAGCTCCCCTGACGTGCAGATCCCAGCAGCAGCCTGACCAGGGGCTGCTTTGCCAGCTTTGACCAGCCTCTGACAAGCGGCGTGAGCAGCAGCTTTGGTAGCTGCAACCCTCTCGGCAGCCAAGTGGGAAAAGTTCACATTGCCAGAGGTTTTCATTTGGCAGGGTTTATGTCAGTCTGCCAGGAATATGATCTCTTTTATTGCCCTAACAAGTGAATTAAATGAAAACAGGGACAGCATTAAAACACAGATCTCCGTGAACAAAGGATTAGCTCCCAGCCACAACAGCCAGACATTTTGGGTTTCGCTCGCCGAGAGCAAACACTCATAACAAAGCAGCAACTCTAGACAACAGCCTGGAGATCTCCCACAGACAGCTTGTCTTACTACAGGGGAAGCTGCCAACGGAGAACACCCTGCAGACCTGCAGACAGATGCACCTCTGCACTCTATCCACCTCACCTCACCACAGGTACTGTTGCAAGAGAAGACAGACAGACGTCAGGATTTCAGGGTACTTACCCATTCACCCCAGGGACCCTCGGTCAGTCATTTAACCCCAGCAATTTACTCATTCAAGAAGTAGTCACAGAATTTCTTTTCATGAGCGTGTAGTTGTTTCAGATTAAAGTTTTGGGTTTACAAAGTAGTGTGCTAAGGCACCACTGCCTCAAATACTGGAAAATTAATGATGTTCCTTGGCTTAGCTTTGACCTTTCAACACAGCCAGGATGACCACATTTCATTTCACAATTCCTGAGCATCTCATTAGGTCTCAACAGCTCTACAGTATGTAAATCTTGTATGCTAAGCAAAATCCACACAGAAATAGCTTGAGTTGCTGAGAGATTAGTACATTCCCAGGAGGAGCCCCTGCTGCATGTTTTTCAGCACATTTTCCTTCTCTGGGAGGGTAAAGCATCTTTGCTGTAATCTCCCACTTGTTTTGCAATGAGTGGGACATGCTGAGCCACATGAAAAAGGCTTTTGTTTTTTTTTCATCTAGTATGAGGCAAAGAAGTTAGGCACTCTCAAGCAACAGGAGACAATACTTACTGAAAGACCCTATTTCCTACTGCAAACCTGATGAAAAAGAACTGGACACAGTGAGAAAGATTAGGAATAAGAATTCTCTAAGAAAATTGCCATAGTATTAAGAGAAATGCAGGAAAAGGAACTATCAGGCAGTACATCATCAACAGAAGAGTCTCCTGTTGCAAGTGTTCGTTCCTGAGACAAATGGATTTGAAAACCACACTGTCAAAATGTTTTTGTTTCTTTTTATTACAGCAGTAATTAAAGTGAAGGAGATGATGTAAGGGATCTCTCCACCATTGTCAAAAACTGTTTATCTTAACTAAATGATAGCTTTAAAATAATAAGAGAAAAGAAAACAAAGAATAACAAAGAAAGCCTTGGGGGCTTTGGGGGTTTTAAGTTAGAGGTGAGTTCTGTATTTCCACAAATAACAGATGTTTTGAACCTCTGAACCTCTTGGCGTTTTCATACTGCACAGTTTTCCTTCCACATCCTCCTTTCTCTGCTTGTTTTGACATGAAAAAATCAGGTCGTGACAACAGTGGAAGACGAGTAACTAGAAAACTAATGAAATCACGACAGCTTCATAATCAGCTGTGTTAAACAACAGGAAGGAATTTTTAGTTAAATCATATTGGCTTTGCATTTTTTTTTTAATATACCCATTTAAATTCAATGACTATTCAACATTTGGAAAGAGAGTGACCTCTGTTGAAAGTTCAGCACCAGGACTTTTAAAATCTGTTTATCCATTTGAATTCTTGAAACACCGAGGGGACCTTAACACATTTCATTTGTCAGACAATGAAAGAGAAGATTAAACAAACATGCTCTGAAACTCTGGTGTTCATTTAAAATTTGAGCAAATACTCAGACTCACCTTCCCTGACAAGCGAACAGAAAGCCAGGTGGTAAGGGGAAAGATTTCAAATGAAAACAAAGAGAGGAACAATTTGAAAAAAAGTTTCTGCAGTGTAACCTTTAAGTTGAGTTGTAAATTCAGGCAAAGCCTCTAGAATGACAAAGCGAACTTTACAATTTATGAAGTTCTGTTTACACAAGTAACAATAACTTCCAAACTTCTCCCTCTGAATTTTCTCCTGAAATTACTGTAAAGCTCTGATTAAAGACTAAGAATTGGTACTCCTGTCTCAATATATTAACATCTCTTTATTACTCAGTCTAGTATAGACCCTGAGAGAATTAAATTGTCTCATTTCAGTTCTTTTCTCTGTGTTCTCCCAATATTATTCTTCCATTGCCCTTTAATGAAAATGCATTTATGAACACAAAATGACTCCCATTCTCTTTACTTGGTAATATCCTGATATTCAAAAATAATTTTAAAAAAGGTCAAATTCATCTTTTCAATGCAAAAAAAGTGTGCATAAGCAGGCAGTACATTGGTAAGAGGGTGAGACAGTGCAATTTCCACCCATTTCCATTAAATTATAATGGCAGGTTTTAGCTTCTGGCATCACCCTCCTCCTCATCTGTCTCCTCAGTGGTTTTACATGCCAGACTCAGCAAGGTTTAAGCCTATTCTTTTTTCATTCATCCTGAAACAAAGTTCCCTTCTCAAGATCTTCTTTGAAGAATGACTGTAGTAAAAAGTGATACACATTTCAGGATCATATTTTTAAAAATCTTTGGTACTACAAAGGAACTTACCAGAATATTAGATAGGATGAAATGTCTTCCCAAACACATACTGCTGTTAACACCATTAATTTAACAAAGTGTCCTGGGCAAACAGAGGATTCTATGTACTCTCCTCTAAAATTTCATTTCAAAGAATGTTCAAATAGTTTCCAAAGAGAAAAAGATTTGCTGTTGGATTCCACAAGAAAATCCTGATCATGCAAACTCCAAAACATTTTGGTTTTGCTTTTCATTCACTGCTGTAAGCAGCAACAACTACACTTTTAGCAGTAACTTTTTTTTTTTTTTTTTTAAATCATAGTTGGCAGTAATATTCCACCTCCCTTGACTCCTGAAAGTCAAATAATCTCTCTCATTTCTAACTATTAGGTCTATACCAGAGGTATTCAGCAACCATTTGCACACATGCTGAGCTGATATAACTTAGGCAACACACGTATGAAATAAAGATAATATGAAATAAAACCATGTTACAGAAAAGTATGTGGTAAATTAAGACATTAGGCTTAATTTTGATTTCTTTTTGTAGAACTTAAAATTAATGATGAAGTCAGAATTAGGGACACTCAGTAAGAGCAGATACATATATTTACCAAATTCAAAGATTTTTTTTTTTAAACATGAATTACACACTAGATGGAAACTGATGTGATCTAGAAATACAGAACTAATTAGGCTGAAAGGAATCTGGCTGGGGAGGTCACGTAGTCTAAGCTCCTGCTCAAAGCAGCTCCAGTTAGAGCAGGGCTTCAGCCAGCTGAGTTTTGAATATTTCCAGGGATAAAGGTCCCACAACTTTCTTGGGTAACTTTTGTCAATATTTGACCACCATTGATAAAATGGGAAAAAAGTAAGATAAACAGTCATAGCTAACTGGGATTTCCCACATTCCAATTTGCACCCGTTGCCTCTTGTCCTGCTTGTTGCAACTCCAATAAGAATCTGGCTCCATCTTCTCACATAATTGCAGTCTTTGACATCATATCTTAATACTTTACCTACCATTTAAATACAGCCATCTTTATATTACCTTGAAATTAAATTAACGTGAGAAAGCAGGGCTGCAGAGTTATCTCTTCTCAATGTTCATAGTATACAGGAGTACTTATCACAGGCCAATTAGCAACTGGTTTAATTTGTAGCAAGCAAGCTTTAGATTGGATTTAGATTGGAAGAGTTTCTAATTAGAGGGCTTATGAAATTGGTGGGACAGTTGTCTGACAAAGTTGCAGAGATCTTAGAGATCTCCATCCCTGGAGGTCTTTAAGAACAAGTCAGACAAACTTCTATCAGGTATGACAGATACAGAGGTCTCACCTTGGGGCAGAGGAGTGGGCTAGATAATCTCTGCAGTACTTTCTGGCTCTGCGTCTTCTATGAAGACTGAGACTGTCTCTCATTAATCCAGGCAACCAGTACCCAGGCTTGAGCCTTTGGGCTGAATTATAAAATATTTAAAGGTATCAAAATACTGACTTCTAAATTACACACTTTGTAGATTACATTTGTACCTACCTTCTCAAACTTCTGCATTTGCCTCAGAGAGCTCACAGGCAGTTCTTGTGCCAAGATGTTTAAGAATACTTTTCTGATCAATTATGGGAGAACGTGCTTTTTCTTCCAGGCACCGTTACAGGAAGAATATCGAGGGATGACTGTCAAGCGAGTCAATCTGCCGACACAAGCCCCAGCTGGACGAGAACCTTGGATAGGGCCAGCCTGGGATCTAAACAATTTGCTGCTATTGAACCAGTCATTGCTGCTACGACTACAGTATGGTAATACAGGTAGAAGCCCAGGTTAGACTTGTGGCACAAGCACGTACAACAAGAGTGCTGTGTGATTTCTTCGAAACTATACTAATAAGACATCACCCAGTATGCGGCTCATTACAGGAGCAGCATTAGCTCAATTAGTAGCTGTGCCATTCAAGTCAAACAAGACCTACCTTCCACTTGTAAACCTCTGTTTTCAGGGCATTACCAAAAACTGTAAAGATGTATTCACCTGCTTTTGCAGGAAACACTGTTGCAATATTCCTTTTAAAAACAGAGTCTGCTAAAAGGAAGGTTAATGATACACTAGCATGTGCAGGACACTATGCAATGCAGATGCTTAGAACGGGAAACATCAAGTTCAAGAACTGTTTACATCCACACAGCCACGTGTTCAACAATCACATCATTCAAATGGGGCATTTACTCAGAAAAAGCACTGTTTGCAGCTCTAATTCAAAGAAATAGAACCCAAACAGAATCTGTAAATAAACAGTGGCAGGCTCTGGCAATGAATTAATAGGCAAAGCAAATATATTTCAATAATACTTTCTTGAAAGTGATCAAATGATGAGTGATAATGTCACCTTGGCACAAAAAGATAAGGCTTTGTATTTTCCTTAGGTGTTAAAGTATCGTCTTCTCCCTCTGAGCTAAAGATTTCATCACGGGGAAGAAAGAAGGGTGTAAAGTACACAACTGGTAAGCAAGCCCTCAGAGCAGCCAGAGGGCTATGGTAGCTCAGCATGTTTCTCAGCTCCACTCACCCTGTCAGTTATCATTTACATCTCTGACCTTTGCTGTTAAGACAGAGACATTGCAGTTCCCCTGCTACGTCACCCCCGGCCTTCTGCTGAGATGGTCAATGAATATAAATACATCACAGCATGTAAGTCTACCAGAAACATGACAGATCATTAACTTGGTGGCAGACAGACACAATATGGTATCCGTTTGCAGTCACCGTCTACCTGAAATAAGTAGGAACATAGCTCAGAGATATGGGTATGTACTGAAACCTGCCCAGACCCAATCCAGTAGATACACAGATTTAGAAATTCCTCACAAAGTACACTTCCTACTACTACAAAAGATTTTTTTGTTTTTTTCAGAGTATGCTTACCTTGATGACTCAATGAAGGAAACTGGAGTGATTTTCCATACCATACACTATTCCTTTCACATGAGACAGAGACAGAACACCAGTTCTCTCCAACTGTTCAGCTGCATTCTAGGTATCTTTGCATGAGACCGCTTATTTTGAACAATGTCAGGCACTGAACAGTATGGCATTACAAAAAAAATGAGTGTGTGTTGGAGGGAGCAGTGCCAGGAAAAAAACATCTTCACCAAAAAGAAAGGGGGAGGGGAGTGAGGCGGGCTACCTCTCTAAATCACTTCTTATTACCTAGTTGCAATTTAAATGCACACAAGATAAAATTGTAGTACTAAGAGTACGCATTAGTATGCCTATGAAACTGCTGAAGTGTATAAAAAGATTTTTGATCAGCTTAAGAAAGCAAAAAAGAAGTTGGACAGGAAGTTCTCGGTACGTTTGAACAGCCAGCACATTCTAGTCATACGAAAGCCACACCTCTCTTATAAAGCCTATACAAAGCCAAACACCAAGTATTATTTCAAAGATAATGTAACACACAATCTAACACTGCCAAGCATAAATCAAAGACAATATCATTAAATAAAAACTTTCAATGGCAAGACAAAGAACAGAGCAGCTACTTGGAACAAAACTTTACAGCATTAGTATTGGCACCAACTTTTAACATACAAAAAGTTCTGAGTAGAAGACTTGAGTGCAATGAATTTAGATTCAGTAGGAAAAAATCAAAACTTAGGTTCTTGTGAATTAAAAATGTACCAAAGGAGATTTAGTTTTTGGCAAAAAATAGACACTCTTAGATAATTTAAACCTGCTATGCTCCCTGCACTCCACCTATGCATCCCACTTGTTCACTGAAATCTAACCCTGTTCGTACTTCTGTTTAAGCAGTTCCTTGTGTTGAAGTCCTGTGCACATATGCTAAACCATTCCTCCCCCCCAGTCAAAACCTTCTTCAAAAGGAAAATGTTTTAGAACTTTTCACTGATCTAACTCAGAAAAAATAAGATTATTTTTTTTTTTTAACACAGAAAGGTTGCTTCTACTACAGTAGGATCTCCTCTGGTTGAAAGAATCATTTCTGCCTGTGTTTTGAACCATAAAAGCAATAGTCCATGATTTATGACAACAGGAAGGCATTCAGTAGTGTGTTGTGGGAGCCCAGCTCAGACAGGGCTGGCTTGAATCCACAGGGCTTCCGAAAAAATGCTGTTGTGCTGTTTCTCACCTTAATGCATAATGATTACATTCGACACAGGATTGATCTTTATCTAATAACCCAGCTACTGACCTAGGTCTTTGCAGAGGCAACTGCAAAATTTCTTCACCTTGGGCAAAACCCCTCCAAATAGTCCCTAGAGAGTGAAGATGCCACTATACAGTGACTGTGAGCCATACAGCAAAAGGACCACTTCCTTCCCCATATACTGCTAGTGCTCAATCTAGGCAACACAGGATAGAAACCTCTGAATCAGTCTGTTAAGAAGCCTACTACACCCACAAATAAATCTGGTGGACTAGTCAAGGCCCTTTCAGGGAAATTGCCAGCAGAATTTCTGCAGTACTTATACTACTACTAATGTAGAAAAAGGAACAAAAAAGTAGAAAAAGTACTTAGTGAATGAACTGCTAAAGTGACTCTGTGCGGGGCATGATGTGACAGCAACTATTTGGAAGAGGGTTGTATCACCAGGCCCCATCTTGCATAGAACTATTTATGATATTTGACTAAATCTAAACACAACTTTACTGGCAGCTACCACTTTGTGTCAAATGACTCACAGGAGAAAGCGTCACATAGAAGCACATCCATTTTTTCAGTACAATGCTTACAGGATAAGACAAGCATGATTAACAGGGATAACATTGGTGTAGAATAGCCAACATGCATAAGTATTTCAGCAGAAAGTTCTTACAGCGCTTTGACTGGCAACCAGTGCAACTTCAGGAAAACTCTTGCTGGTTAGATATTCATAAATTATATAGAAATGGTTCTTTGGGTGATTGTCAAATCAGAATTTGATAAAAACACTGGCTTCATCCATCACTGGATGACTGCATGTGGAATTGGCACTAGACTCACATCTATTTAATGTAAGTAAAGATATGAACTTTGTTTCAAGAACAAGAAGCATAGACAGTCTTTCTATTTTTTGCATGTGTATCATAGCATGATGGGCCCTAACCCAGAATATGGCAACTGTGTGCTACAATGCAATACATGAAGACCTCCAATCTCAGAACATAACAAAAAGCCACAAGCAGATGTGGCAAGCTTAGCTCAATTCAGTATTAGTAAATAAAAATCCTACCTTCAAAAGTGCAGGAAGAGTTGTGCTTTCCTTTTGGTTGTTCTTTAAATTTATGGCTTCACTCCCTTTGTGTTCAGAACTGAAAAACAAAAATATTTTGCAACACTGAGGACTTGCATTATTCAATTCCACTTGAGAGCCAACACATTCAATTTAAACACAAAAGAGCATTAACTTAAAAAGACAGAAGAACATGTTTTCCAAAACACAGCCCATATGCTGCATGCATTGCAACTGAAAAAGCCATGCCCCAAAAAGCTCAAGTGGAAGCAAAATACCTATTTTTCAAAACTCAAGCATTCAGAAATGGTGTATATAATAATTAAGGCTGCTCTTCTAACTGAAAACAAAACAAAACAAACAAACAAAAAAACACCCAAATTTTCTGTGCATATGTATAACTTTCTGTTGGGAAAAAAATAGCATAGCTGATGCATCATCCACTGTAGCATTCCTTGGCACAGCAATATCTACCTGGCAGCTAGAAAGCACCCACAGTCCTTACACTAAGGACTGCAACTGAGTGGAGCATGCTCAGGGCAGATGGAATCATTACAAATCACACCTACCAGAATTACCAAATCTTTACTGGGCACTGAAAATACCTAACGAGCATTTGCAGGCAAATTTGGAAGACATTTTAGAAAGGGGACATTTAGAAAGGGGACAATCAGCATGTTATCATTACCAAGGCAACACTTGCTGTCCATTTTAAAACTTTGAAGTCCAAAGTCTCATATGTCCTTGCTGCCAGTTTACCCTGGCCTAAACTTTCTCCAGAACCCCATCTTTGGGACGAGGGGAACCATTTTTCTCCTGATTCTTAAAACTATCCATAAGCACAATCCAGCAGAAAACATTTTTAATCCAAACCTTTGTGCTACATGCAGTTACAAAGCAAAATCACATCAAGGAAAACATTAGAGGATGTGAATGACAGATCACTTCCTGCATTGCCTATCATAAACTGAAAAAAAAAAAAAAACACTTCATATCAGTACAACACATAAATATCCACTTTTGCAATGAAGAGATAATCACTTCAAAAACCCTTCTTCAACAGTTTTAGAAATTTAGCTTTGCTATTTATAAACACACAAGCCCTTATTTTTGTTTTTGTATAAAGAGCTGAATTGATAGCTGTTTAAATAAAAGAAAAAAAAAAATATTTGCATTTTGGTGAATTGTGCCAGGATTTAGAGAAAAGACTGAGATGTGGGCTGGTATTCCCATTACCACTGATTGTCAAGCCACGGGTAAGCATGTCTCAGTAAGACATTTAAAAAGAAAGGTTTTTTTCCTGATTGTGGATTAGGCATTGAAGTTGAATATACATTGATATACACACAATATATGAAATCCAGTCCGACTAAATGTTATTTTCCCTTACAAGCTGCTTAGAGTCAAGATTCCTTGGACAAAAATGAGAACATGGCTCTTCTGCAGTTAGGGTTAAGATCCTTCAGATCTTCTTAGATGAGTCAAAACAGAAAAGAAAAAGCTCTTTTCTCTCTTTTATAGACCCTCTTCAAGTTCAAAACCATGTACTTTCAGATCACCTCAGGTAATCTTTCATAATGCATTCCGAAACACTAAGATGCTTTTTCAGGGAAAGCACACAAAGTCTTGGCTGTTCTTTGCCTCCCTGTAAGACACAGCAGATGAATTAATATTCTCTCCTATTAAATTCTTGTGCTGTTGATGCTGAAGATGATGCCACAAACACTTCTGGGCAACCTGGCACACTAATAAAAGTGCTTCACAGTACGTAACCTATTTTCTCCCTCTTAGTTTAAAAAACAAAATGCAAAACCAAACCCTTCTTAGATCTGCATAGCTTTTCCTGACGCTGATATACTTGACCTTAGCAGGAACTCCCTGCACTAAGAGCAGGAGAATGAGGCTGATATCCACCAGGCGTTCTTCTTGGCTTCAGGACACCAGTCCTTACGGACCTGCTCTGTAGAACACAGATGAAATACTTGCTTTTGTTGAGTATTACCAGCACAGAATTATTTGTGGCCTCTTCTCTAGCCACTCTGTTTTGCTCATATTCTTCCCTTCAAATTCTCTTTTTATTTCCTTTTATCACTTTCCTACTTTTTGTTTGCTTTTGAAATATATGCCTGTGTTACTTCCTTCTCGATAGCCAGGCTCAGACAGCTTGCTATGACATTGCACAGCGTACGCACCAAAACTGAAAGAATGCAGTTCGGCAGATACACATCTTAAAATCAACCAATCGAAAAAAAAAAAAAGTATCAAAACTTTCTTTCCAGCATAAAATAAACCCAAACCTGGAAGCAATTCCCCACACCCTTTCATGGTTTATATTCTAGCGTTTCTACATTCCTGAACCTTTTGCTTTAGGGTGTAGTTCCTCCACATGCTGACTTTGTCAGCAGAATCAGCTTCAGAAACCTCCACACCTTCCTCTTCAACCTCAGCTGCCCGCTCTCGCCCCTAACCCACCCCAGCAAGGCTCTCTGGTCCTAGATGAACACAAGGGGGGAGCAAAAGCTGCCAGCAGCGAGAGCTCAGCCGGTGATCCAGCTCACAGCCCGGTGATTTGTGCCAGCACACACGAAGGGGCAGCGAGCAGGGATGAGTGAGGGCACGCTGCTGCAGCTCGCTTCTTGCCAGCCTGTGCCTGTGGCCGGGGCTCAGGTCTGAGTGGATCCTCAAGCGACTCGCACCAAAGGGATGACGTTCACAGCACAGCAGCTCACTTTGCTGAAAGCAGGCCTCGTGGACTCCTTAGGATAAAGTTGTCTTGTTTTTCCTAGAGTCAAGACTACCTTGTACAACCTAACCAACACGTGCACATTACTTGTGCCACGCTCTATGCTTGGGACTGGAGAACAAGCTCATCACTTGCTATTGCCACCCCCCTGCCATTTTTAGGGCTTCCTCCCCACCCCCCCCCATCATTGCATCAATCACAGAGCAGTCATTAGTCACACATTTTGGAACAGCACTTTCCCCACAACTTCTCTAAAAAGGAGAAGAAAAAAGTGAAGTTTACGGGCCTCCCTACCCCTCCCGTGCTTCAAAGAAGCAACCACAGAGGACCTAGTGTAATTATGCCATACGTATTTTATGTTGCAACACAGTCCCGTGCTGTCCCTATGAGCCTATACTCAGAGATGCAGTGAATATACTTTTAATTGTGAATGCCATAGTTTAATTATTGATTATTGGGAAATATGTAAGACAACTAATATTTATACTAGAAATGACCTATTCTTTTAATTTTTTTGGTATACCCCTGCTAGGCTATCAGTAGTGGAAATACGTAATATTGCCAAGAACTGTACTCTAGGAGGGTTTATAAATTTTTATATTTTTTTTTTACAGAACCATATCTGCTATTAAAAATGTTATAAACATTGATTTCTTAGTTATGCTTATTACACCCCTGAATTATCATGCCTTTGCTAAGAAGAGAAAACAACAGACTGGTAGTACGGACAGGCTCCCCACATACATTTGGGCGGCATCTGCATTATTGAAGTTTGCCTCCACCAAGTTTCATCCTTGCCTTAACCTTTTCTGGAGCCGTGCATTTTTGCAGCGCTTCGCCACAGCAGGTACTGAGCACGCTACCCCCTGTTCAGCATGTCTGAAGCTAGGTTTGTGCTTAGCTGCCCACCTGGCTTTGCTAGACCAGCCAGCCAGCTCTTGGGCAGGGTTGCAACACTCCCACTTCTTAGCTAAGAAAGATGAATCTTGTGAGTCTTCAGTCCCACACTTCACAAAGTACTGTTGTTACATCGCATACCCAGCAATAGGACCCTACTAACCCAAGTCTAATGGCACGCTGACAGAGTTCACAGATATAAGTTTGACAAGCGTTAGCCCTAAGACCTCTCAAAACCAAAACGTCTTGAAACTCATTGACTGGCCTGAGAGGGATTCCTTACCCACCCTATAAAGGGATCTTCCAGCACCAGGGTCACTGAAGGGACATCCCTGAAGCAGGGAACTCCGTGTACCCAGGGCACTGCTCACCCAGGTGACAGCCACTACTCCGAGAGCCTCCATGGTCAGTCTGTACTCCTTGTGCAAATCAAAAGTCTTGAATCTCCTTTCTTTTGGGAAGTGAAAGAACAGAGCATGATCCCAGGACTACAGAAAACACCTCTGCCCCTCCAACAGGTTTCCACAGACTTCTTAACTATATAGACAGTTACTCATAGATCATCACAACTGCTTGCTTACGTATTTGGGGAGATATTGCTTTGATTTTATAAATAGTAGTAAAAAAGATGGCATGGAAATATTAAATAACTTGCTCAGAGTAATAAAGATACTGTCAATATTAAGGCTAGACACCAAGCTACTTCTCCAGTATGTAATATACTGCCTTCCTACTGCTATTTCTGCTTGACTACCCTTTTCTCAATCATATGTCGGTGCATCCAATGCAGATGGGTTAATCTTCAGTGAAGGCAGAGGGATCTCTTCATCGCAGCTGTCTCACTGCTCTTCCCCACTGCCTTGCTGGCATGCCTACCCTGATTAGTATCACTCCTATTCTCCAAATAAATAAATAAATAAATAAAACAGAAGTTAACAACAGATCCCATTCTGTATCTTCTGCATAAACTTTTCTTTGTGTGATTTTCTAATGCTTTTTGTTCTTCCACTGCTGAAAATCTCTTCTGACCTTTCTGTAATACCAGGACAGGTGGTGTCTGAATCAGAAGCAGATTTTGGTCCAAGTTTTTAATCAGTACACTTGCACAGGAAAGGTCAGAGATTATTATGGGGGAGAAAAATGCTTAGTCCTTACCATTCCTACCCACAAAGCATAAAAAAGTAGACAAGTATAAGCAGAAATACTCAGATCCGGTTTAGTTAATATACATGAGAGATTACAGTAAAGAAAGCACCAATTCAAGGGAGCAAATTTAATTTAATGGTTTGTGAGATCTTTTCCAACTGTCTCTAAAAACAGAACAGGACAATTATAAACAATTACATCTTCAAAAGGCCCTCTCAGCACCTCCACGCAGCACGAGAAGTCTGCTTCCTCCACCTTTGTTCTTTGTAACAATCCCTGGGAACTCGCAAATTAAAAGCCCACCCCCTCTTCCTCTATTAACCAACCCCACCCATATTATGCACACAGCAGATTGTGAATGTGTTGTGTTAGATAATAAACAAGCTACTGGCGCTATGCAAGTGCCATGAAGCACAAACGTGTGAGCTGAGATAAGACTGACCAAACGCAGTGCTTACCAAACTGAAGCTAACCATTGTGGCATTTTACAAGGCACCCGCTGCAGATTGCTGTTTGGGAATGGGGCAATTAATGGGCAGGCAGGCTCTTAAGAAAACAGGGATGGCTGGCTGAGGCTCAACTCAAGGGACATTGCAACACCACTTGCGGATGCCAACTATGCCTTGTCCTCCCACCTGGGAATACTCTGTACAAAGCAAGGTCGCTTCCAGCCTGGCAGATCCAGAATTGACTCCTTGTGCAGCCCAGATGTTACCGCAGAGGTGAGGGCTCTACCATTTTGCCACCTCTTTTCCTCATTCTCATCAGGAACAGATGACTCCCTGCAAAGTCAAACCCTCTTTGCTATCGCATTAAGCTAACATTGTTTATTTTTAACTGGGCTTCTCTTCAGATTAATGCAGAAACGGGGGCCATTTCATGGGTTGACTTGCAACAGAAAGAGAATAAGCAATGCCTAACCTGAAAGGTGCTGTGAAGTACCAAGTGTCCCAAAGCTCCTACATCTGACTTTTCTGACATAATGCTAATAAACTAAGCTTGACCTCTCTCTCCAGGTTTAATGACATCACTTGTGACATCTCTTTCGAGTGTTTTTGAAACGGTTTTCCTCAAGACAATGTGTCTTTGTTTTAGCATTGTTGACATAATTCACCCTCCAGTGCAGCCCTCACTGAGGCTAATGTCATTTTTGACTTAACTTTCTTGACAGTTTCTTCATTTCAGCATTTGGGGATCTGATTCCAGTTCCTGATCTCTGCCTTCTATTTCTCTTCAAAAAAACTAATGCTCCTCTCTGAGAAGTTGCACTACATTTGGTCTTGATGTTATCACTTCTTTCCAATTTTACTTACTGCCAAGACAATAACATATTTAGTGGTGACCTTCCAAAGGAAGTATGTCAAACCCTGAGGATCAGAGAGGTTGCTAAAGAGAATTTGATTACCTAATACCTTACGACACAGCTGTGGGAGAGACTCCCTGAAGAATGGGAATGAGAAGAAAACTGCGTCAAGCAATACTATCAAATGTAATTTTGCAAGACCAAAATTGTCATGAAGTTTCAGCAAATTTCAGGGATTCTCAAACCGCACGAACAGACCAGTAGTAGTTACAAACACATCTGCAAAGAGCCATAGGTTAGCTAGGATTGGTTTCTCCTCTGTGCCTGCTTCTAAGCAGCAATTAAAAAGAAGACAGCTAAAAATACAGATGTGTTGAGTAATGTTTTTCTACATCTACCGGTTGCCAGACTTGCCATACAGACCATTATGATCACCGAAACTGGCCTGCGTAATAATCTAGATCACAAAATTTCACCAAGGGAGACCTGCGTTAAGCCTGTAGCAGCTGACTGAAAGATACAGAGTTTTGATTAAAAAGTGGCAAGTAACAGAAAATCTGTCTCATCTGTAAATAAGACTTTTCTGTGTTCACTATTGCTAAACTTACTGAGTCAATACGAAAAATCAGGCTTACTACTCAGAATATGTCAAGCTTTGTCTCTCATCTATGGGATCTACCGACGTCTACGTGGAGCAGATCACAAAGCCCTCTGGTTCAAACACCTTCTTCAAGTCACAGGCCTGTTGTGACAGGAAGCATTTAACTCTCATTTCCCCTGCAGTTATATACCTTGAGGCAGAGCCATGCCTCAAACTGTAATTCTGTCATTTGAAAACCTTCTCTTAGACGACCTAAACACTATTGAGCTACTTAATTTTACTCTGTGAGGCGGGTTTTCCACACATCAAATCGTTCTGGGGCTCTTCTCAGACATTTCCAGTTTGTCAGTACCTTTCTCATAAAAAAACACAGATGCTTCAACCTGGCTCAGTACTCTAGTAACTAAAGCCTAGCCACAGATTACATGTACTTTGTTATTTATATAATTGAGCATTGCTTTTTCTCTCTGAGCCACCACTTTGCTTTGGCAGTTCATGTTCAGGTGACTGCCAAGCAAGGTTGTCATCTACATGGTGATTCCTCTATTTTTCACCCTATTCATCTGCAAACTTCATGAGCTACAATCTTCTCTTCTTTCAAATTACTTGTGGAGATACTAAAGTGACTCAAAACCACTTTGTTTTAAACTTCTTCACATACAAAAAATAGAAAATTATTTTATATCCCTCAGTTTGTCCCACTGCCATTCCACTTGCAAATATTTTAACTGGGGCATCAGCACCAAGAGAGATGCCTTAAAGAGTCTGAAGGTCCTATTTCAGCAGTTTGTCAACTAAAATTGTAATCTCATCAAAAAATCAAGTTTGAGAGTTCCCATCCTCCTGCAATGTTAGGATCAACATATTTATTAACTTCTCAGGTCACCTGAAAGCCTTGATAAATCAACTATTCAGTCCTTCCCCTTTAATCCAACCAAATACAATGGACTTAAAAGTGTTAATTGAAATGCCAACACCTTAACTCTAGATCCTAAAATCACACTTGTGAAGCCATTCATGCCCTGTGAAGCCCAGAGAACTGTCCAAACCTGATCTACAAAGAGAAGTTAGATTTTTTTTCAAGAGTCAAGCTTTTGGCATGTATATTGAATAACATCTGTTAAACGAATCAAAAGGAAAACATCATAGTACAGTCCAGTGGCAAGAAGATGCATCTTCAGCATCTGAGGGAAGCAGCGAAAATTCATAAAAACTGCCTTCTGCATCAAATGTCAGTCAAGACACAGCAGCATTTTTACAGAAAATAGAGATGCTAGCATTTAAACAGAAAATAGCAATGAGCAAAGAGCTACTCCTCCCTCCCCCAGTGACAAATTTTGACCAACTTCTCAGGAAGATTCCCAATTCTAACACTGTTCACGGGAAACCAGCAGTGACAAAGTCTTCCCGTAATCTCTGACAAGGCTGTTAGGGCTTGTCCTGAAGAGAGGAGTGTTTGCACAGAAATTTGAATGGGAAGTTTCTGACTCCCACTTCTGTCCTTACATGTAGGCCACACACATAGGGAGGAACGGTAAAGACATCAAGTAAAACGGAAATTATAAAAACAAGTCAGTGAGTTTGAAAACAGAGGGCAAGCAAAACAACTATTTAAAACATATTAGAGAAGTGGGGGAAAGGGAGCAGAAAACAAAGAAAAGTAGGGATGAAGAAAACAGAGGCAAAAGTAGGATGAGACAGGAACTCAGGCAAGAGAAGTGTTACAATCAGCCAACTCATTTAAGTGTTGGAATAACATAAAATGTATTCTATTCAATTAAACAGCCCCACTTGAAAACTGGTTTGATTACAGGCAGCATTAAGAAGCAAGTTAAATTGTTTTAACTGAAACATTTTTTCCTCTCAGACCTGTTTATGCTGCTTGTTTACATACTGTTTTTTGCTCTGCTTGTATGGCAAAGCTAGGTCAACTTCATGCTCTGCATTAGCAGCACTGCTTCACATACACAATGTGAACTGCAGAGCGTATAAGTGTAAAACTGATTTTTTTAATCCTCTTTCAAAACACAAAGTTAAAAAAAAAAACAAACATGAAAAATAAACATGTTATAAAAGCACCAATATGCCACATTTTGCAAAGAAAAAATGTATTAAAAATAGAAGAAACAAACCATGGCTTGCCATCAAACGTGTTCCTTTAAACCTAAAAGGCTAGAGCTCAGTGAAATCAGTATGATGGCCCATGATCGCCCTTGCTGAATAACTTAATCTGTTTTATACACAAGGGAATTCAACAGCCGTATAAAAGCTAGAGAAAATAAATACAAACGTTTCTGAGCAGAGTCTACTTCAATATTGAGCAGTAGGATTATACTAGATTACATCAAGGTTTTTGCTCTGGCATCTGTCAAGCATAGTAACAAACATTAATATAGGGTCTGTTCCATATTCACTAGTCTGAGAGGTTAGGTAAAGTTTTCAGCATACGTATGAAATAAATGTGTTTCTGGCTGCTAACACATCAACTTGGTATAATATCAGAAGCAGATTTGTAAACTATTTACATTTAAGGTTAAAATTATTGAATTAATAGAGAATAGCTCATTATAAAACTGCTTTCAAAAGACACGTATTTGCAGGGTTGGGGAGCAACAATAATGCTTACAAATGACAACAAAATAGAAGACATTAAACCAATCCAGGAAAGCTTTAAAGCAGAAGTAGATATTTTCCTCCTGATAAACAGGGTTTAACATAATTTTTAATAGATGCCATTAAGAAAAAGCAACCAGGAAAAAACGAACAAACAAACAAACAACAACAACAACAACAACAACAAAAAACGTGCAAAGGACACTGGTGTCACCAGCAAAAGCAGCGAGTTCTTCTAGTCAGGTCGGAGCAGAAAACTATTGGTAGAGGCACACGAAGCTACAAGTTCACCACAAGAAAATACTTTTCCAGTTCCTCTATTTCTTACAACCATGCACTGAGAAGTATCCTTCAGACACTTCCCGTATTTCTCATATTCATCAAATTTCCCTCCCTCAAGCTGAAAGGCTTGCATCTCTGATTCAAACAAAACAAAACTGATGGCTAACTTTTTGGCACTTAATTGGTGATTAAAAAAAAAAAAAAAAAAAAGGCTGTTGTCACTGGATTTGTTTTCTGCCTTTGCTCTTCATGTACTCCCAAGAAATACTTCCTTGCACGTTGTTCCCAGCCTTTGTCAATAGGCGAAGTGCAGGCCTGTGCGGCCTTCCTGGACTTGGCCCCTTGGGCCCCCAACCCATTTAAACAGATATACTGCCTTCTGTGACACATTTTAGCAATTTAAGAAACACTGGAACATTTGGGAAACAAAGACACCATTCAATAACACGGCAAGCCATGAAATTATATTGATACAATTAGTGACTGTATTTCATCTCACAAAACTGACTGGTGAAGTAAAATGACTACGGAAATTCACATTTCTGATCTGAAGAGTCTTCAAAAGTGTTACTGTAAGGTCAGTTAAAATTTTTAAAAATTATTTTAGAAATTAAAATACCAGGAAAATAGAAGTGTTAAAGCCTACAGTGTAGCAATGTAGTGCCATGCTACTGTCTAGAAGTGTAACAGTATACACTCGCTGAAGAATATGCAGTCCAAAAAAAACTCAGAAAATAGAAGCAGCAGTTTGATTTCCATCTTTGTAAGAAGTTTTAATAACCAGAAATATAATCCTCACAACAACATATTTCTGAATTCTGTTTTTTTCCTCACTTATGAGTCTTTTGTTCATCAGATGAGAAGACTGATAAGTTTTAACTGCTGCAAAACCATTCCTTAAAGCCAAGGAATCGCAGATATTTCTGAAATCCCCTTGTATTAATTCTAGCACTTATGACGGTTACTGGGAAGGAGAGAGTGCTGTTAACATTATTATTTTTTTAAGGTATTTTGTTTCTTTTAAGGAGTGCTACTGTTATAATTAATACTCCAGTAACATTTCCTTTAGGAAATGTCTCACAAGCACATGGCCGGCTGCTGGGCTTGCTCCTTGCGGGTCTCACTCCCACGAGACATTTAGGTTCACGCCTAATTCTAATCAAACAAGTAGTCCCACTATAATATACAGAATATTTCCTTACTTAATTATAGGCAACGGCTTTGGTAACCTGCTAAATAAGGGCCTTTGCAATTTTGAATTATAATTTTGAATTATCCTGCAATAAAAGTCACAACAGAAAAATCGAGGAAACAAACAGGAAAAAGCCCAACAAATTAACAAACAGAATTTTTTCATAATGCATCTTGCTTTGGTAAGTTTAATTTGAATTCTTCTAAATGACTGGAGTCTTCCCCTTGCTGGTTCTACAAACTGTTACCTCTGCTGCATTCTCACAAATGAGTTAGATTTAAAAGAAATAAAACTGAAATAATCTTCCTCTGCCTTCTGAACGGAAGTGTCTTTACTAGAATACAGACTTTTTTTTTCCCCCAGAAAACAATGGCTTTCTCCTAAGACACCAACTGTATGTGAATCAAAACCAGCCAGGAGGTAGCAAGTTCAGAAGAAATAAGTTCAAAATGCATTACTCCCCTTTCAATCCATTCCCAGTAGTTCCCAAATGCATTTTTTTACAGCTACAAAAATACATGTGCTTTATAAACAGGAACAATGACTGGCAAGCCCAGAGGAAGAAAGAGGCTCTCTAATCTCTCCTTAGGCAGTATAAACAAAGTTCTTCCACCTCTGAAAGCTCTTAGGAACTAATGGATGAACAGAACAATAATCTCAATTTAAAAACAAAACAAAACCTGTAAGACCAAATAAAGGGTTGCTCTTCCCTGTTTGATGTCTCTGGTACTCTTCAGTGATGCAGAAACAATATCTGGACAATTCCAACAAAGGCTCACTTGCACTGGTAGTTACTTGACCAAGCAATGACACTTGGAGGGAAAAAGATAAACCTGAAATGAACTTGCTAAACAATATAGAGAGGAACAAATTATATAAAGAAAGTTTAAAGAAGATTTTAGTGGTAGCTCTTGGTTAAAGTGATTGGCAAAGTGTCACACCCCCTTGGAGGCTTCTAAGGTGACCTAGAAGGTCACATTTACTTACAACAGGTCAATTGCTAAGGCATGAAAGTGGCATATCACTGAGCGAATACTCAATAGATTAGCTTATACTCTATAACTTATACTCTAAAAGCTGCGTCTTCATCTAGATAGACTAAAGAAATGTGAAAAATAATGATAAATAAATTAGACTGCCATCAGAATAATAAAAAAAAAATCAATGGGATTTTTCCACTCTGGAGATTTAGACTGCCAGCAACAAATGATTAATTTTGTATATTGAAAATATTAAATAGCAGAGTAGAGCACAATGACTATGTTTGATGGAAGCTGATGATAAGGAACTGGGAAGAAAAACGCCAAAGACCTCATTCAAAGCCATGCCAGCATCACGACTCTGAAGAATGCACTTACAGAGGCAAGCAGTAGGTTAAAGATAACTCACATTCAGGTTGCATGTAAAAGCAGAGTGAGTCCCTAACAGCTGTGCTGTACCTCGTGCCACCACAAAACTTCCAGCTAGTCTGCACGGGTTATTTTCCACCAGCGAGCCTCCAGCAAGTCTCATGTTCATCAGAACTACAAATGGCTGTAAGGGCAAGTTATCAGCATACAGCTCTTTGCCACACAAGGTTCTCAGAAGAAAATCCTATGACACTGATTAACAAACAGTGCAATTCCCTTTCCCCTTCCTCTTATTTTAAGTTCAGGTGAGAGTGGGGTTATTTTCTTTTTTTTTTTTTTTTTTTTTTTTTTTAAAGCTAAATCTGAACACAATGCCTGGAGCATGAAATGGTGAGATCTCTGTACCACGGGCTGAAGGGGCAGCTGTGGGATGAGGGAATGCGAAACTGCCATCAGTAGCCTCCATCTAGCTGCTGCTGCCCAGTTTGCAGGTGCATATGGAAAATGACTTTTGGATACATGCAGGCTCACCTCCAGCCACTTCCAAAATTTAGGAGACTGTAGTAATCTCCGCAGGCTATATCAAGCATGATGCATGTCTCTGGGGGTCCATGTAGATAGCCTGTAGACATATGTGGCCCTGTACAACATACTGCTCCCTGTCCTGTGCTCTTTACTTGGTTGTTCTGCTTTTCTGAAACCCACTGCTAGGTAAAATACCTCGATGCAGAAGTTTCATGCCACACATTTCAGATCAGGTCCGGTCCCAGCATACACCATTCCGATCATTTCACCAGGAAATTAATAACCGAGTGTACACATTTCTCAAGAGATGTGTTCCCCAGGCTGCCTCCTGCCCTCTATGCTGAACAACAAACACACAAAGCCACCCTGGCTCCCCCTCCCCACCCACATGCTTTGTTCAGCGATCCATTTTTCTGCACCGCAATGCTAAATCAACACGCCGAGCAAACCTGGGGCGCTCGTTCCAGCCCGGCGCTGTTTAATGTATGCAATTACGCTAATCTATGGAGAAGGCTGTCAGTGGAAACCAAAGACGAGAGCGTCAGCATTCCAGGCGAACCTACCGCCCCGCAGCCGGCACAACAAAAAAGCTCTTTAACATGCCAAATTGGGCTCCTCTCAGCTGGAGGATTTCTGCTGGCTGCTTCCACTCCAGAGAGGAATTGAGGCGACCGCCCCGCAGCTAAACCCATGTGAGGAGGTCAAGCAGGAGGCCAGGAGGCCGAGCCTCCTCGCACCTTGGTGGACTGCCCCAGTAAAGGAAAGGCTCTTGACTGCAGGAAATGAAACTTGGATTGAGATGAAGATAACAGGCACCAGCCTGGAGTTGAGTGGAGCAGGTCTACCATGAGGACGATCTGCAGATAGCACACCTAGCTCTGAAACCACTCGGCCAGCGTCACCCTGCTCCCTAATGAGGTGACCGCTAGGCTTTTTTGTTTAACTTGGACCACAACTGTACGGAGCTGGCGAGGAGCAGCCAGATGTCACTTCTGCTGCTGCCTCTTCACGTCCCAAGCCAACTCCAAGCCTTTTCTTTCTGCTGCACCTTGATCACCCCTGCCAGGCGTGATGGTCGTGCTACTCTCACCATGGTGAAGGTGCTCTTGATTTGGCAGCTTTGCTCCTGAGTTTTTTTTCCCCAGGAAATAAAAAGCAACATGACAGCCCAGTGGATCCTTGCTCATATGCTGGTATGTCAAATGACTAGCAGTTGCGGTAAAATAAAGAATCCCAATGTTAAAATGGTCCTCATGGACCATTTATGAGACCTTTTAGGACAGCCAGTGTAAGACAGCAACGTGCTCTGCAGTTTTCTGCGATTGGTGAGAAAGACCTAGTGTGCTCAAGTAGTATACTTATTTGCCTGCCTGTTTAAGCACAAATGTAGGCAGTGTCAAGAATAATTCAAAAAGATTAAAACCAGCATGTTAAAAGCTAAAAAAACCTTAGTAGTATACCTGAGGAAATAAGGCCGGGCAGCTGACATCTCCTCACCACAAAACACACCCAATTAATTCAGACCAACAACAGGACTCCATAAGAAGCAAACTTTATCCGCGGGTCTCCCCTGCGTACGGGCAGAAACCAGCCGCCAGAAAAAGAAAGAAAAAGAAAAAAAGAAAAGCAAAAAGGAAGAGGAAGGACCGCACGAGTCGCTTGGGCACCTTCTCACCTCGCCCGCGCCCCCCGCGGACCGGCAGCCCCGCAGCCCCCCCACAGCCCGGGGCAGGTTCGCCGGGCGCTGGCAGCCGCCTTGCACCAGCCCGGGGGGACCCGGGGCGAGCCCCCTCCCCGCTTCTGGCTTTCCGCGGCAGGGCCGCAGCCGGGGGAGCGGGGCCCCGGGGCCGGGGCCGTGCCGTGCCGTGCCCCTACCTGTGCGCTCCCGCCGGCCGGCCGGGCGCCGCCGCCTCCTGCCGCGGGGGGCTCCTGGCGAAGAAGCGGGAGAAGGCGCCGTGCCACGAGGGGCCGGCCCGCCGCCGGCTGCCCCCGCCGGACATCGCCGGGACGGGACCAGGACGGAGACGGGGACGGGACGGGAGGCGCCGCCACAGCCGCCCGGCACCGAGTCCCGGCGCTGGCCGCTTCCCCCCGCCCCGCCGGGGGCGGCCCTGCCCGGCCCCGGGGCGGAGCCGCCGCGGTGCCTCCGCCCGGCAGCGGCCCCCGGCAGCGGGGACGCGGTGCGGGAGGCGCGGCCACCGGGCTCGGCGCCTTAATTGGGGAAAAGCAGCCCCGGGAGGAGCCGCGGCCCGCTCGCCGTGCTGGGGGGGGCCCGGCCCCGCCCCGCCCCGCCCCGAGGCGCGGCCATTTCGCTGCCTCGCCTCAGGGGAGCTGCGGCAGCCCCTGCTGGGGAAGGTGAGGGACCTGGGGGAACGGCGCTCTCCCGCCTTTCCAGGAGATTTTTTTTTTTTCCTAGAAAGGGATTTGTGTTTACTGACATGTTCGGTTGATGGCGAGACTTGGCGCTCTTAGGAGTCTTCTTCAAGCCGAATGATGATGTGATGGTTTTTATCCCTCTGAGGACTGGGGATGGAGTCTCCACAGTCTCTCTGGGCAGCCCCTGCCACTGCTCACCTCTTTTCTGAAAGATTTTTCTCCATTCATTCACCTCAGTCCACCCCCTCGCTACCCAAGGCTTCTGGGCCAGTTTTTTCCTCCACTTTCTTTTGCCACAGTACCAGCCTGCTGGGGCAGCAGCAGCTCAGGCTAGACATGAAGCTCGGGGTCCACCTGCAGAAGAGCAGCAATAAAACAGCCTGGAACTGACCTACTGGCTACTTTACAGTCTACTTTCCGCTGCTTCAGCTATGAGAAAGATCGTTGAAATAAACATATACATACAAATGCACAAACAGCTCCCCTTCATATTATCCAAGTCTCCCATGGCTTTGATCTGGATTTTAAAAACACAGACACAGGTGAATATTGAACAAATACTTAAGTTTTTACTGGTCAGCAAGTTGAGACTAGCTGGTTGTCTCACAGGTTTGAGAGGCAGCTTGTCTTCCCTGTGATAAAAGACTGTCACAAACCTCCCTGAGTGGACCAGCACTTACTACACAGCAAGATCCTGCCTGGCTTTCAGTGTCCAGACAAGGAGCAAACACTTTTCTCAATGATCCAGGATGCCCCAGACCTAGCACAAATCTATGAAATGTTTCATGCCAGAAAAGTGCATATATAAATAAATAAAACACACACCGCCACATTTTAAAAGTACCTACACAGTTGCCCGTTCTTGAGAAAAAGACGATCAGGGCTACAGCCAGAAAATGTAACAGCAACCCCTACAGAACCTTAGAGAGATGTTCTCTCTAATATTCAAAATAAAAGTAATTAAGGCTCAAAAATCAAATTGGAAGACTGACAATTCATTAAAAGCAATTAAATGGAACTGCACGAACAGGCTGTGGTGATGCTTCGGCTGGCAGTGACTCTTTGTTACTTGTAATACTTTACCACATACATCTCACAGCCTCCCCACCTATTGCCCAAGTAAGATCTAATCCCTAAACTGTAGCAAACCTGAATATAATAATTAGCACTCATAAAGCACCTGGTACCTCCAAATAATTTAAGCATCAATTGATCCTCATAACCACCTCTGGATGTAGTTAAGTATGGCACGGTAAGCTGTGCACGCAGACACAGGCAGCCAAAACATGCACCTGCTCCCCAGGGGCCACCTGGGGCAGCACGAGGCACTGCCAGGGCCATGCCTGCCCAGGAGCAAAGCACCGAAGGCATCAGAAGTGCTCATCCCAAATAGCAGCATTTTTTGCTCCAATCTCTTTTTCCTTTCTGCTTTTCAATGAGATGAAGAAAAGGCAGAAACATTGCATGTGTGACAGCTCTGGCAGAGGCAAAGAAGTAAACTATAATCAAAGTAGTAAAATTATATTGATATAAAAAAAATAAATATGAACACAGCTCACATAAGATAACCCATTTCTTTTTGTGTCCCCTGCAGTAATTGAATACCCCGTGACTTCACAGCAAACAAATCTCCCACATTCAAAAGAGTGAGATAGGAGACACTGGCAGGTATGCCAAGGGGAACCTGGTTTCAGCCATTCACTCCTTCCACAAAGGAAGACAAGCCAAGGCAGCAGCACGCATTGCATGGCAGGTGGGCTCACCTTCAGCACCGCTGACCACACTCACAGCAGCACCCATACAGCAGCCACAGCAGAAGGGGAAGCGTGCTCCCTTCTGCCTCATAGCAGAAGAGCTCACATGCAGCCCCTGCAAGGTAAAGCTGCACTGCCCAGGGCAGAGGGAAGCCATTATAACACAGCTGAGGAGTGAAAGATTGGTGCAGGAGAGGAAAAAGTCTGGCCAGGGCTCTCCAGCTGGTGGCAAGGTGGATTTTTTTTGTAGCTTGTCCTGCCTAGGGTTTCACATGAACCAGCATCGCAAGTAAGGGAGGAGGGGGTGCTGCACCTGTGCCCCATCCACTCATTTTCTGCTGCAATCCAGACTATAAGGATTAGGGAAGCCTCCCCCTTCTCCTTGCTGCTTTAAAATGAGCAGAGGGTAAAATTTTAATTGTGCTTTTTGCATTCCCTGCCTTTTAAGGGTCTTTAAAATCTTGAGTGAAATCTTTTGTTTTGTTTGGATACCAAAAAGGAAAGCAAGCTTTCATCACGCTTGTTTATGAGGAGCCCTTCTCTCACACACATCTTTAATCTTTTTTTCTGATATATTGAAGTGACTAAGTGATTAAGGACGAAATGGAGTCTTTAAACCACCAAGCTACACATCTTCCCTGCAAGCACATTTTAGCACAACATATTAAATAATACAAAAAACAAATAAACCCCAAACCACAATATTTTCAATCTGTTTGCATTGTTGCACACCACTACAATAAGAAATGTTCATATGGTTTGAGATACAGCCCTCTAAAGTGGGAGCACAGTTCACTTTTCTTTTTCATACACGTCTGATGCATTTATCTATAAAAAAAAAAAAAAAAAGCCAAAATACTTTTAATTTAATAGGCAACCCCATTTTCCAGGCTCTTGCAAAATATGTCTGCATTGCACAAACCACAATAATGGGTGCTCTTTTACTTTTTTCCTTTCCAGTGTACAATATATTAGAGCTAGCTTTCTAATAGGTTGCATGGGACCATGAATTAATATGCACAGTGGAGTCATTACATGCAATATTTCATGGTCTTTTTTGAGAATATTAATTCTCAAGATAATGAAAAAAATACTGATGACTTTAAAGTCTCCAATCTGTGCCTATTCTAAAGTGAAGACACAACAGAATTGAAGACTTGTGTCTTGGATATATTATGACCCAGATGAAGTACGTTACCAAGGATTCCTAGGATATACTGTCTATCTAGCTATGACCTTTTGTTGTAAAGCATGCACTGCACAGCTTCCAGCAATCCTCATCCTTTAACTGTGAGCACGCTGTTCCTCCATTTGATTTGCTGAAAATGGTTTGAAAGAAAGACACACATGGGCAGCTGCTATTGTTCAAATGCCTTGGCATCTGGAGAAGATGGCTGGAAATGGCTCGTGGTATTAACTG
Organism: Aythya marila; assembly: GCF_965140915.1. Taxonomy (NCBI): domain Eukaryota; kingdom Metazoa; phylum Chordata; class Aves; order Anseriformes; family Anatidae; genus Aythya; species Aythya marila. The sequence continues at coordinate 111,157,299 of NC_139042.1, forward strand.
CAGTTACTGAGAGCCATAACTGTATTCTTTATAATTTTGGAGAAGACTTATTCAGTGTAGTTATTCAAATTGTTAAAATGACTTTTCAGAAGCACTCTTCTTTTTGTTCTCCATACTATAATTTTTGAAGTTTACATTTACCATGTAGCAGAAATACTAGAACAGAAAATTGTAAAGAACAAAATAAAATTGACCAGCACCTACAGGAGCTCTCTTGGGGGCAGACTTTCACTGTGCCTGAGCACTGAGCAAAAAGGATTCAAAACCTCGTTTTTCAGTGGTACTTATGTATCCAGCTCCTCTAGATAAGAACCAAAGTCCTTTTCTGTTAATCTCATCAGAACTGGTAACTTTCAGATAATTAGAACAGCTTGTCTGGAAGGGTTTCCAGACGTTTTGGATAGCACCTCATATCAATTGCACTTGTGTGAATACAGTGATGAAACTCACTTGTGCTCTTACTGGTGCTAATTATTGCAAAATACTCTACCCTAAATGAAGCTCAAAAATTCAGCATTTTATATAACAAGGTCACTGTTAAACCATCTTGTTCTGGGTAACACCTCCTTGCTCAGACTGTCTATCTACCATCGCCCCAAGAAGAATAATTGTGATGAAATGAAGTCCTTCAGCAAGCTAGTTTCATCCACCATCTAATATATGTAGTATACATGGAAAAAAAGCAGCACAAATAATTTAGCGCCCACAAGACTGCAGGAGCTTATATGAAGAGATGTCTGATATGCTAATAAAGGAAATCCATGAAACGCATAATCAGCAAGTTCTACACTATAGTTCATTTAGCACTTTTCTTCCTAGAATGTCTTTTGACTATCAGATTTGTGAATATAGACTTTCCTGTACAAAACTACATGTTATCAAATACCACATCACATTACTACTATTTTAAAGGCTTACCCTATTTGCATACATATATGTAAAAGTACATCTTTCACTTTGCAGATTACTAAGCAGTTTTGAATTCTGGTATAAGCCTACTTACAGCGAACAAGCCTGTGGACACCAGATTTGCCTTTTGGCTACCTTTCAAAGACTTCTTAAAATTAGCTATTGGACCCTGTGACTCCATAGAACCACTGACTAAAAAACACTGTCAGAGATATACCAATTCCTTTGTCTGTTCTGCTAGATTTTTTTTTTTTTTTTAAACACAGAATACTTTCCATCCCAACGCCCTTTAAACAACACCATTCAAAATGTTTGAAAAATTAGAACATATACCACAAAAGGTAAACCTTAAAGACACAGCAAGTACAAGGAATAGGATACTTCAAAAGGAAGAATCATCTTTATTGTCTGGAGGAATACACTGCAAAGTATTATTGAAGAGTGCAAGCAAACCGATCTCTAACACGTACAATCCTCACCAACTCAAGCTAAACAGGATCACAAAATCTTTTTGGCTGCAAGTATTGCAGAATCCCATCTGGCTTCATAGAACAACTTAGTTTCCTGTCTATTTCACTTCAGCTTCCAGAAAAGGAACTTTTTTTTTTTTATGGATTCAAAGGAGATTTAAAGATTAATCCAAACAGATAGCAAATACCTCAATCTTATTACAGAATGAAACAGAAAAAATAGAGTCTATTTCTTGTCTGAAGACATACATAGATTCAGTTAACAATAAATAGTATACATAGCATACAGAAAACCTGTAAGACGTATTAAAGCTCCAGTCTGTCAGAATGCAAGGGACCTTTAATGAGAGTATGCCAGTTAAATAGTAGCACAACTGAACCTTTAGCTTTGTCGTAATACCCAAGAAAAAGAATTCTGCATGATCCATACGTTTTCTCCTACTGGTTGGGAAAGGATTTACAAGACCACCTAGAAATGCATGCATCCCTTTTGCCATATTTAAGGATGTATTAAAAGTGTTTTTAACAAGCTTACGTTTAACAAGGTTATTTTTGAACTTTTACAGTGCTTCTGTTCCATACTAATGCAAAAAAAAAAAAAGTTATTATGCAGATAAGAACAGCAAGAGGGAAGAAGCTGAGATCATGCAATAAAAATGTCACTTCTAAAAGCAATGATTCAAACTTTATTATCAGTTTACTTAACCTCTGCAACGCACAGGCAAGCCTTCTGGTTCGGACCAAAAACACTGCAGATACCTCACAGAATTTCCTGCAACACAGCTACAATTTCCAGTAGAGGTTTCAAAAATTTAGTCAGAAGTTGAGTGCTTCACTTTTGGATTTTTCAGCTATGCTATCTTTCTCTAGAGAAGGCAGGAAACCTACTTTGACACAGAGAAGATTCAGAACAGTCTGCAGAAAACCCACAATAGATGTACGGGCTGGAATGAAGCTCAACTGTTATGTGTTTATACCTATTCATACCATTTTATTGTAAACTACTGCCTTCCAAAAAAAATATACGTTTGATAATTTATCTATTTATTCTTTCTCCCAGAGTTGTTGTATATTTTAACAGTAACTTTTTTTTTATAATTGCCTGTGCTGAGCATCAGTTTAAGAAATCTCAGCGATTTTGATTCAAATCTGGTGCCATAATCAAAGGCTTTCCCTTTCTTTCACTTGCGTTTCTCACATAAGACACTCAAGATAGGAAGCAACTCCCTCAATGCTTTCTCAAACTAATATTCTTAGAGGGTTTATTCTTAAAGGGTTAGTTTTTGTTCAAGTACTTCATCCTAAAGTAAAAGTAATCAAAAATTTCTGTAAAGAACACAAGTCTTCCTTCCTCATCATTAAATATTGGTTTGAAAAGTACACAGCATTTTTTACCATTAAAAAGTATACCCAGTTATGCACGATTCAGGGTCACATACAGCAAAATAACTGCCCCAGCCAATTATTCTTTGTTACTGAAGTCAGAAAAGAAAAGCTTTTAGCTAAGTGAATACCATTATAACAAAACGTGCAGATAATGGCAATATAAGCCTGACACTCAGTCTTTTCATCCGATGATGCTCTTTAGAAATATTGTCTGTATGTAATGCACAGCTTTAAGTCCAAAATGAGTAATACAACTACAGGGGTTTCCCCACAGTGAAAGATAGCATTTTATAGGATGCATTTACTATAGTTCCTAAATAGTAGACCTAGAACTATTCTAAATTTTTGTTCAGGGTGTGCTGCACCACTGTTGAAAAGAAAACATTATCTTTCCCAGCAGGAATATTCTACCCTGGAGAAGGAACCCTTCATGCATCCTTGGTCCTCTCAACCAAGAATGTAACTGGTTAGCAGAATCACATCACATACAGAAGTGTTAAATTGGGACGAAGCTGCTTTCATCTAATACGTTTATATTACAATATGTGAGAAACAACTTACCGGGATATTCTTATAATTGAAAGCAACATATACATAATGGTTTATTGGATGAATTTCTTGCTTGTTACATCATTTTTTTTTTTCCCTGCTCGGTTTATGTGGATAAAGGTTTGTGGATAAAAAGGAGATTTACTTATGAAGCAAGATTTTAAGCAAAAAGAAACCAAAACCAACCAAACAAAACAAACATTGCAAAGTTTTTCTCTAGTAACACCACACAACCTATGTGATCACAGCTGGAGACAATTTCAGGAACACTATCAACACCTGACAGCTGATAACAACTACTTTTACTCATGACTGCCTGTTTTTTCACTTCTCATGTTATGCCATTTCCTCTGAACTGGAAGAGCTACATAATACTTAACTTATCCAATGCTTGTATTCTTTAATAGTAGAACAAACAATTATTTTTGGATTAAACTAACCTGTAAAACTCAGAGTGCATCTAACACGCTCCAACAACCAAGAGGCACACAGCCTGGAGAGCCAGGAAAGAGCCAGGCTGAAGATGACGCAGTAACACATGGACTGTGGACACCAGGTCCTCAGTACCAACCATCTTGCTCTGCAAAACCAGCTCTGTAGTAAGGCTGAGCTCCTTACAAAGGAGCCTGTATTGCTAAGCATCCACTTCAGTCATTTAACATGGCTACTTCACTGAGCCTCAAGAGGCTTGGGTTTCATTAATATTCTTTAACATTAGCACGACTTGACTTCACCCCAAAAAAGCTCTTTCCACACATCCCATTTTCCTCTCCCCCCTCCTTGCTGTCTTTTCCCAGTTACTGAAAATGGTGAGGTAACTCTTCTTCAAGCTCCATTTCATCTAAAAACAGACTTACTAAGCCCACAATCTACTTGCTGATGTCCAAAGACAAACGGGTTGTAAAAAAGACTGCCTAACAAAGTTTCTCAATTTACACTTCTTTTACTAAGTGAGTTAACCTGATCTTCAAAGGTGTCCACTGAATCACAAAGAAATTACTTAAGCTCTCTTGTGAGCTGATGTCTGAGTAATAAGACTGCAATACATGCAAGTTCATCGGATAAATATTTTATAAAACAGAAGAACATTTAAGGGTGAAAACAGACATTAACAGCCTATCTTTAAAGATTTACTTTGGAAAAGGGTAGTGGGAGTGGGCTTCATGCAATTGTTAGAAAAGTGGAAGATGTAAACAGAGCTGATTCTCATAGAGAGATCCTGACATCCTCTAGGACCCACTGGAACCGAACAGCGTGCTTCCATACCAGCAGCGTACTGCTGAAAACAAACAACTTCACGGGGTTGGAAGTATCCAGTCAATTAAATAGCAATCCAATTGACTGAACACCAGTACATTAATTATAAAGTGCTGGTTCACACAGTTGTTTCCTGATGCAACTCACTTTGACAAGAGATAAAGAGCCTCAGAACCAAAGTATAGTTATTGAATATTACTATAAACACTTGGCACTTGCACTTGTTTTAAGACAGCACTATAAATCCTGAATTCTGACTAGATTGTACCCATAACATTACCTTGGCATAGTAGCAGTGCATTTTACAATTTATGCAATCAAGTAAGGGCTGTACAATAAAGATAATAAAAGATTAGGGCATATAAAAGTCAGCTTTCAAAGCAAACTTCTCCTGACCTTTCTGAAAGGGGAGAAAGGAAGTCTTTTCTCAGTAGTTCCCTCTCCTGCTTTTCCATTCCAGTCTTTGGTGACCTTCTCTCATTATCTATTTTGTTTCACAGAAGAAACAACAGGAAAGGGAGCTGCACATTTTCAGTAGCATAGTACTTGAGTAGTTAAAAAAAAAAAAAAAAAAAAAAAAAAAAAGATAGCTTATTCCCTGACTCAGCCAAAGTAATGGAGTAAGAAGCCTAGGAACAAGATTTGTAAGGATTTCTTTGCAACAGAAATAAGGCTGGCCAGAAAAATTTACTGAAACAGTATGACAAATTATGTGGAATGTGGTGATTTTCAAAAAAGCAAAACATCAAAAGTTTTTTTTTTTTTTTTTGATCCAACTGTACTTCTTGACACAAACATTTGCTTTCAAGATGAGTATTTTGAATCAACATGAACAAAATGTTATTTCAGTTGCACCTTCTAAGGGATGACCTGTTTTCTGAGAGAAACAGTAAGACTGCTGCACAGCTGCTTTAAGGAAGCACTGAAATGCAACATTACTATGCTGTATATTATCACATCACAATGCCTTCCTGCAGACAACTAAGCAATGCAACTGATCTGCTATGTTCTAGTTTTTCAAAGCAGACTATCTTTCCCATTAGTAAATAAAAAACAAGAACCATATTAAAGGAAGATCCATTACATTCACTTCTTAACCCTTAGAGCTGCCCTTTCGCAGCACAGAATTGCGCAGGAGTCTTTGGGCCATGAGAAATCTTAGCACACCTGCAAATAGCTACAGGTTTAAGCACATAAAATTCCCAGAGACTCGTGTCCCAAGTACCAGAGGCAAGGCTAGAAAGAATTTGGATTCACACATTTATTTACCTGATAGCCTCCTACTTGTGAAGGAGAGATGTAGAAAGCAGTACTTTGTATGCAAAAGTGACCGTCTCATGTTTCAGCTGAAAGCACACAGTCTTATGCATGATCAGGCATATTTTAAGGAAATTCATAAATGCTTAGCAGAGTCGAGTGCTTAATGGAAGGAGAAGCGATAGCATACCACATTGCGTAGGTTGTCAAGACAGAACTGTTTCATAGGCTTTTCCAGTCGCTCTATTGCTTTTCAGCTTCACACTTACGAAATTGAAAACTACATATACCTATGGTAACATGGTATAAAAAAAACAAACAAAAACACAGACTATTCTACAAGCACCATTTAAACCTCCAAAGGAACTTTTTTTTTTTTTGAAGCTCAAACTCATACATCCAAATTGCCTTGGAGCATCCAGGTAAAACTCATTAATCTAATTATATTAGCATTCTAAATTAAATGGGCTAAAAGCATTAAAAAGCAACAGTTCCTGGCACTCAGAAAAAAACTCCAAGGAAGCATTTTGTACAGATGCATGAGGCTTTTTTGTTATTTACGATCCATGTACCAAATCTATTAGAGCAGGTCAAGGCTGTAGCAACTGTACGTTATGGAGCTGTCCCAGTGCAAGAAGAGGTGAACATGCAGACATTCCTTGCGCAGTTGTATGTTCCACACAACAATCACAAATGCTCTAAAAGTAGTAGCCATGAGATGACTAAAGCAGTAACCGAAAAACAAAATGTCACTGAAGGGAATGTCCCTATTCTCACTTATTCAAAGAGATCTCCATCCAACACAGTCTCCTGGTAGAAGAGGAACAGAAAGATCTGCTGAGGATCTTTATTTTATTTAAAAATAAAATAATTTTTTAAATTCCCAAAAAAAGGGGGGCAGAAATCAGCATATATAAGTAACTGCTGTTTTCAGAGAACTTACTAACTTCACTGGAAAGCACAAAGTAAAAGTTAATAGGGTACTTCCTTCAGATTTGTGGGTGGAAGAAGAAAGCAGTAGGTTCAAACAGCTTCCCATAACCATAAGAAAAAAGACAGTATTTTATGTGGTCAACAAAACAAGTCATCAGCAAGCCATTAAGGTCCATATTCAAAAACATTTTTATTCAAGAAAGGCAGAAATGCAGTTAGGTTTTATGTAAGAACTTAAACCTTGCTTTGGTAAGGAAAAATTAACGTCAACTTAAATATACCATCTAAGTGAACCAAATAATTGCAAAGTGTTTGTACTCAGAAAAAGATGTCTCCAAAAAATATTATTTTTGTTGCCATATTATCCAATGCAAAGTAAACCAAGAAGTTGCCACAGAACTCAGAGTTCGGAAAACTTCTAAATTTTTTCCTTCTTTGTACTTGATTGTGTATATCTTTAGCAGTAGGCCAAAGGTGTCACAGAAACAGACATGCAGGATAAATATCTTCATGACAAACAGAATTGTCAGAAATATAACATCCTGTAAGATAGATTTTTACAGTAAGAGCTTCCTTGAGCAAAGCGTGTGAGTTAAAATTCAATTATTATTAAAGTACATCAAGCTGTTATCATTTCAGGCAGTTCCCTTTGCTCCAAATATTCATCTATTAAGTAAGCCATAAAAGGCTTGCTTACAGAATATTTCTGAGTTTTATATGTTAACATGAGAGATTAAAAAAAAAACTTTTCCAAGACCTACATATTAAATCTCCCACAGAAATCAGTAAGTGGAAGTGAAATACAGTCAAGGACCATCTTTACTACTCTGTGAGTGTCTTCTTGTTTATCAGACACAGGAAGAGGGATTAATGAGGAAGAGTTGGCATGACAAAAACAGAGTGCTTAGCACTGGTTTAATTTGTTAGACTATATCGTTGAAGTTCAAAAGTTTATTAAAAATCCCTCTTGAAAGTAAAACATTTTATACATAACAGAAGTATAATAAATATTTCATATTAATGATCTACTTACTAGTGAACTGCCCCTTAACTGTTTCCAAAATATGATTTTCAATTGTATGCTTCACAAATACCTGGAACTGCAGTCTAGCTTATCAGAAAGTATAACAAATGCATGCAATTAAAAAAAATATATTGAGAGAACCATTTTATTACAGTATAGAATGCTATTTTCATCATAAAATGGACAAAAATTCTGAATGAAATGAACTAAAAACCAAGAACCCCCATAATGTAAAGGCAATCAATGAACATATTTATCTTAAAAAAAGTGACATGCAGTACATTTGAAGTTTTATTGATGGGAATGCAAATATAACCATGGCATATCACAAAAACAGTTTGTAACATTTCGTTATGAGCAGTTCCTTAAAAACATCTGCAATCATTTGTAACAGCTGCACTTAGTATTTGAATCCTTGTAACTTCAATCAAAATATTCTTCTAGTAGCCTACTGCAGATGGTTATTAAAAAAACCTATGTCACAATTTACAGTAAAAAATGCCAGAAATACCTACTGTTCGCAGGTGCCAAATTTTAAGGATTTCATACAGCTTTATTTCAGGAAGTGCTAATTATTCTTCCTCAGGAATATACATTTTACCACTTGCTTAAAAGTTGTCTTCCCCAAAAAAACACAGGGGCACTTCTTGATGGCTAATTATCAACTATAACTAAAATGAATGCAGATGCTTATTATTTACACATTTTTGGTTTAAAATATGCTCTCCAGTCACCAAGATTCAATTCTATTTATGGATGTGCATTACCTGAGGTACTATGTTATCTAATGCATTTTTCCTGGAAGTGATACTAAAAGGAAACAAATCAACACAGAATATTTAGCGGAACTGGCTGTATTCTTCAAGTCTTTCTTCTTTTCCAAGATCTCATATACCTACTAAGAAAACTTGTGAGAACACCATACATCTTTTATTTATCTCTCATGTCTTCATTGCTTGGATCTGATCTGTTAATAAAAAGAGAGAGCTAGTATCAAACACAAGTAAGATGAAATATTGTTTTATTTCGCTTTTTGAAAACATAGCCCAGTATGTCCAAATTATGAAACTACATCAACAGATACTTTGGTGTAGTTAAAATAATGGGGCACAATCCAGTTCGAGTTGTTTTCAGTTTTCTCTCACAACCACTTCTGAAATTCCTCCACAACCAAGTAGTTTTCCTCAAATATAGCTAATTAAACAGGAAGAACCGTCTACATAATTTTTATCCTTTACAAGCTTAAGGTAAAGGATGAGAACAAGGTCTGAGAGCTGTGAAGTACACATTTCAGTTCCTAGCGTGCATTTCAGCTTCCACATAACTAAACTAGAATTAACTCCCTGACAGCAATGAACACCAAAGGATTTAAAGTTTGTTTTTGCATAATTCACATGGAAACATCCTTGCTCTCAGTAACCACACTTCTCCATACTGAGAGCCTGATTGCCACTTCCAAATTCACTTCAAAGATTTTCTTAGTTAGCATAAATATACTGCATCCCCATTACAATATGGGGAAGTCAGCACAATTTAATTAAAAGCAGTAGTAGGGAATGACAGCTGTGTTTAGTGTGACATGAGACAGGTTCGTTTTACCCTACTGATGATATGGTGTTGCAATAGAAATCCACATTACAAAATGAGAAAATAAGCAATCTCAACTCTTGCTGAGGAAAAAAAGGCAAAACCTGATCCCTCCTGAAACCAGGGAAGCTATGAGTCTGCAAAAGACCTACAATGGATCTGCAAAAAGTAACTAAGAAAAGGATGGTTGTTGAGAAAAAAACATTCATTAACCAGGTGTCTGTTCCTCCACGTAAGTTTATGACACTTGTGATTTAGAGACCAATGTAACAGAGTTCTTCCAACTTTTCTCCTCCAGTGCTCTAGCAATGGGCAGGAGAATCATAGTAGAAATTGAAATAAAATCTTCATCCACTGAAAGTGTAACTGCCAAACCACACATGCTTAGGTGACAATTCAGTTTAAACCTAACCCCACTTAAGCTTTTAGGGTACACTGAGATGGGAGTTAATCAGAATTCTTTTTAGGTAAAACCCATCCAAGAAGAATTTCAAATCAGAAAATGATAGCTATTCACTCTCACAGATAGCTAAAATTCTTGAAGAGCTATACAAGTGAGTGACAGCATCATCATCATATTTCATCAGAAAATATTTAGATAAACATTTGAGAACCTCTTTAAGTAGCTTGAAGCTACATACAAAATCATCAACTCCAACTTTGGACTGAAACTTAGAAGTTTTCTCAAAGACAAGTGGAGACCCTGGAAATCACAGGAAGTTATCACGGAATCAGAACTATGCCTAAAATTAGGAAATAGTATTATATTTGGAATCTACTCTCTGTAATGAAATACAGCAGTGAAGGAAGCTCAGTAGCAAGGTGCTGCTTCTCTACTACAGAACTCTTTTAGATGGTGGAGGATGCATCCGTTTCTCAGTAAGGCAGTCAATCTCTTTGTAAAAGCTATTTTTAGTGAGTATACCTTCATCTGAAAACATGACCAAATGTTTTTTGTATTCTGTACTAGTGTAGTAAAACCAACTATCTCCTTCTAATTAACAGAAAGGATCCTATGTAGAAAGGACAGTCTGGTATCCATGGACACGAGGGGTAATGTTAATCAGGTAGAATGTCTGATACTACTTAGCTACACCTTTGAAGGAAATTTGGTGGCATTAACTCTGGGACATTGCTGACATCTAGTGGCTATCAAAGCACAGAACGCGTCAATCTAGACAAACCTTGCACAGCACTTTGCTCTCAGACTCAGATTATTCTCCACTATCTAATACACTCACAATGTAAGCAATGTACTTAGATTGAGGGCACTAAAATTAGAACAATACCACACTTCACTATTCTAAACATTTAGCAGTACATGGGAGGACCATAGAGACCCAATCCTTACCAATACACAACATAAGGAAATAACACAGCAACCACACCGAGTTTGCAATTAAAAAATGTGTATGCAATACATCATATAAGCCAGATCTGTTATTTTATATGTGGTTATGAGTGTCTGCATATGCTAGGATCTTTACAATGTAAGCAGTTTTTCTGGGGGCTCTACATCAAAAAAAAAATAAAATAAAAATCAGGGTATTTGTTTCTAGCCTGCTTATTCACCATTTCCAAATGCTTAACAACAAGATATGGAAATCTGGAACAGGCCAGTAAGAATAAATTAAAGAACAAACTGAGCTACCACTATACAAATTAAAGTTCTGGAACACTAGGTATTATTATTGTCTAAAAGAAAGTTTTGCACTGTTTCAAGAGTATGTATTAACATTTCATAGTACACACTTTTGGCAGAGAACTAACATGCTGTTTGCGTGCACGTTAAGGAGAAAAATGAAAGGGAAGTATGAGATAGAGCATCAGTACTCACTGTGTGATTTGATCTGAGAGCAGAAATGGACAGAAAGAAAACAAAGGAAATAAAGAAAAAAAAAACTTACAAAATGAAAAGAGTTTAACAGAATGAGAATAGAGCAAGAGAATTACATATTGTATACCTTGGAGCCAATCCACACCATCCTGTAAACCTTCTCCTTTAAGAGCATCACTGGCACTGAAAGCAACAAATCAAATTATGAAGACATTGTAATAATACCAGTTTCAATGAACTCATCACTATACCTGTAATTTACAGAACAGCAATGCAGCATGTATGCTTAAGTTTTCTGCACCTGGAGAAGACTGCTTCTCAAAGGATTAATTCTACAGTACCTTCCCAATATAAGAACATTTCAAGATGTGATTTTAGTTTTGAGTAACTACTACAGTTCTGAGACAGGGGAATCATTCTTAGAGCATGAGGGGCTCTTGAAGACCTCCCACATGAGGCAGCAGTATTGTTCTGCTGCAGATACACTTCAATAACGCCCTCTGAAAATGCTGTAAAACATGTTTTCTGTCGAAAAGACCAAAGTAGCACCTTCCTTCCTCCCACACAGTTCCTATACAAAGCAAAGGTGCTGGAGTACTGGAGGAAACAAGTACTGTACACTGTGAATACGCACTTCTTCTAACAGCCACCCTAGGACTGTTTGTTTATATTAGGCCACAATGAGAACAGTGTGAATTTACCCTTTGAATCACAGGGGTACAACTGTTTAAGGCCCCTCATTCAGCAGCTTATGAAAATTAACACAGCAGTGAATCTACACTGCTTTGTGGTTATCTATACAATTATTTCTCAAGGAGCTTGGGAATTCATTGGTGTAAAGCAACAATCCCAAAACAATGCCCAGGTAATCAAGTTAATTATTAAAGGACCTAAAATGAAAATCTCAGTTTTCAGCAGCATTTAGCTGCTGATATCAATTTTAGTTTACAATATATGAGCTTTTGTAAGCTAAAAATCTAACTTCTGTAAAGAACTTCTGAGCAGAAAGGGTTTTTTCCCCTGTCAACATGGACACAATTCTTTTATTTATAGGAAAGCTTTACATCCTTCAGAAAGAAAATAGGATAGTTCTTAAAACTAAAAAAAAACCCTCAGACATTATGTGGTGCAATACTGTCTCTCTGAATTCCCACAGGAACAGCTTACTACGGGATCTTTTAACAGCAGCACCTGGAGACTGAGAGAAAACAACTCTAAAGGCTTCGCTGTTGATTATTATTTATCCCGCAAGACAATCCAGCAGCAACACGGATGGCAATTCCACACAATTTCCCAGCAAAAAATAGGCGCAGCTACTCTTCTGATAAGAACATTGCTTTTCAATTTCACTGAAGTTCTCGATTTCATTATTTGGGTAACAGTTCTCTTGCGAAAATTTTCTACTCACAGTCTACATGAATGTATTGTATCGTGCCTATAAAATGTATTTCATAGCAAGTATTGTAATGTTTCCTCTAATTCCACATACGGGAGACCAGCATTTTATCTGGTAGATTTAGTTTCGTCTTACATAATACTGAGTGGCATGATAGAACTAAAACATGAATACAAATTGTCACCAATAAAAGAGTAAAAATAAAAATAAAATGAAAGATTACCAGATATGCCAGGGCTTGTCTTTGATGTTTTCTAATGACAATAACTGAGATACTTTCACAGATGATATTGCATCCCTGAGGTCCATCTTGTTAGCAAAGAACAGAATAGGCAGTCGACGGTGCTTAATATCTAGGCACAAGCAGAAATAGAAAAACCATGACAATATGCAACACAATCTCTGCAAGTAACAAACTACAAACAATACAAGAAGGTATTCTGCTCACCTGCAACTGCAATTCTTTGAAGGTTGTATCCTACCAAGATGCACACTGTTGGGTCACATGGCCTCTGATGCATGCTTCAAGAAAGCTCAAACTTTCTGGTAGGCTTTGGGATCTCCCCCTACCTTATACATATATTTAAAGCTGTAGGTAGAAGTTGCTGGTGAAGCTGAGGAACAGGAGTTCAAGCAATTTCCTACAAATACTGTGTGCCTCTGTTTAGTGAAGATTGGATGTGTAAAGTGACCAGAAAAATTATTTGCATTCCTTCATATCCTCCCAAAAGTAGATGCATATGAGTAGTCTGCACTATTTTTTAGCATCCTGGAGTACATCCACGACTTTCTTTAAAATTCATAAAATAATAAAAGATGCAGACATCAGGACATCCCTTATCTGACCTTCACTTGAACAAAGACTTCTCTTCCAGAAGCTCTTCGTAGTTAATAGTGGGAACCATAGTCCAAACCAAGGACCCTGATACACTGCTAGTTTCTGGTGTATTTATACATGCAACAGCCTCGCTGATTACCATGAAAGGCTAAAGAGTCATTGCAACGAAACAAAGCATACATCTGCCAGGTTGAAGAGAATAAAGCTGGCAAAAAATTACTAGTATCAGTGCCAGCTACAGAAATTGTTCCACATTATTTAAAAAGATTAATTGTGGGATTTGGGAAAATTTGGATTTGAATCAACCCATAAATTTTTCATGGGAAAAGATCTTTAAAAATAAAACTGATGAAAATTACCATAGAGATGCTTCTTAGAATAGTAAAGTGAAGAGGTTGTTTCCCATAGGAAACAAGTTAAGGTTTTATTCAGAACCTCCAAACAAGTCAGCTGACCCTGCTGGGAAGGGTGGCAGAACATCTTTAAAAAAAAAACAAAAAACACAACTCTAACACTGAAATGAATTGAACTTCTTAATTATGCTTTTACTGAACCTTCCCACAAATCCAGGGGAGATACTACTACTACAACCATACTCAGAGATCGTGAGTGCTCAACAAAACGCTGATGTTTTCACAACTGTTTACCCTACCTGGAACTACTTTTTCCTCTAACATGAATCAAAGGCCTTAAAATAGAAACACAGAAAGAATACAATTAAATTTCTGTTTTGATTCCAAAATTTTGATTAGTTGAATAGCTTTTGTGTCTCCCAACTGATACTTTTACAGTAACCTAAAGTACAGTTAAATGAACTCTCGCACTCACAGGTTGCAGTTTATGGATATATTGGAACCACAGAAGTTTGTTAACATCACATACGCAGATAGCCAAGTTTACCAAGGAGCTCTCACTAGTTTTCTTTTTCATTAAGTACTTGAAAATGGGTACCTACCCACATAGACTCATAAATGCACACTTAAAGATATTTGCTAAATAAACTGACAAACAGACGCATTTTTTCCTACTTTATTGTTTCCTACTATAATTTCCCCTTCCCCCCATCTTTTTGCAGTTATTGATGGAAAGCTAACATTTGCTTGTTGCAATAAGTTATAAGATAACACGTTAAAAAAAAAAGACAGACACTAGAGACATGCAATGTGTAATTTTATACAAAGCATTTCAAACGTATAGAAATTTCATTTTATTTTAGAAGCATGTGCTGGAGGTCAAGTGACCCAAGAGTCAACGTCTGACTAGGTAATCTACTAGGTATCTAATGAGGGTGATCTTGCAAAATGCTGAAGTAATAAGGTAACAGTGATCATTAAACAAGCTGTTATTTGTAGCGTGCACAGTCCACTATCAGAAGTAGTAGTTTTGATCTTCAGAACAATCCCCGCTAGTATAACTTCTACCACCATTAATGCTTTACATTTCACATTCCCTTTCACCTGACCACTTCAGGCAAAGCCTGTTTTACTGAAGGATTGCTAAGAGTTTCAGGGACGGGAATCTATTCAAGGTTATTACCCAGCATCCACTTAAACTGTAAGCATGTTCATTTAAACCACTAGAGGGGGATCACAGAGGCAGAAGCACAGAAGGGGAGAAAACAGGGCATGTAGAAGAAGGGTGGAACAACAGTAATGCAAATACAAATATTGCTGTAGTAAAACAGTTATAGATTGATTTGGTTAATAGCTACTTTTATCAAAAATTATTCCCTTTGGCTCTCTTGAATTAAGACCTGTCAAAATTCCAAAGGATAAAATAGGAACACTATTGCTGCATTTCACCCGAGCTGCCCCAAGGCAAAAATACAATAGCGCCCTTCCTTGGTGCTGGGGAATACACCAGGTGGCCACAGCCACCATCTTTGAGAATGAAAAAATATAAGCGTATCAAAAGCTGAAGAGTGCTGACCTGTTAGATCAGTATTTGTAACCTGTTAATACCTAAATACTATACCCAAAATTGCAAATCCTCAGTCTTAATGCTTTTTACTCTTTTGTGTTATAATAAAGCTCTACATACTGCAGTTTTGTCTACCTCCTATCCTTATTCTTACGTGGCTTCCCTTGTATCAACAGAATCACCTGTTTACCAGTGTGGTTAATACCTGCTTTGTTAGGGTTCCCTGATCCTTACATAATCCACCTGCAGCCCTCGGTTAACCTCCTCCCTCCCCTTGAACTTTGCAAGCCTGTCCTTTCAGCGTCTACGCTCAAAGTGGCCCGTTCCTCTGAAGGTGAGACGATGAGGGCCCAGTCAGCTCACATATGAGCTCATCAGTAAAGATGCTGTAGCTGAGCATGTATTATATACAGCCTGCATGGAAAAGGAAACAATAGCAATATGATTGGCTCCTATCTCACAATACTATTCTTGGTTAGAAATATAGAAGTATTTTTCTTTTCTTACTTCTAGTACTGTAACCCCACAAGTTAAGGCTCTACCAGTTTAATAAATACGAAATTGCAGTATGATTTCACTTTTAAATTTCCTGCATGTAGTTTTACGCTCTGGCTACTCAGAACAGCTACTACAGTGCTGAAAGTCAATCAAAATTGCACATTGCATATAAATACATAATTTGATTCCAATAGTGTTGGCCATATGGAAAGGCAAAGAAGGGAAGAGTTGACTGATCTCAAAACTTATCTAAGAGAATACAGCCCCATAGGGGAAAAAAAAAAAAAAAAAAAAAAAAAAAAGTAAAATCCCCTAAAACTAAATGCCTCACCATGAATCTTCTCACATTCTGTCCTGCCCCACGTATCCTCTTATAGGCAATTGAAACTGACTGGTATAACTACCCTGGTATCCTTACTTCCAGCTATCTTGCAATAGTAATAAGATAAGATCATGAAGATAAAAAAAAAAAAAAAAAAATTTACATTAAAGGAACTAGTCTTCATGGAAAAATTTAGACAAGGGAATTTTGTGTATGTTAGTCACTGTATACAGGCTCTCCAGCTTCCAAAAGGTCAAACAACTATTCTTCAAACTAGCACAACTTTTGTTCTATGTTGATTAAGAAGGAAGTCCAAGAAGAAGCAATCCAACAAAACGCAGCCAACTGACAATCAGTTTGTAAGTCGGAATAGGTATATTAAAAACAAAACAAAACACACTTATCCAGGGCTATTTTTCTCATTCTAGTATTCATGAACGTCTAAAATATTTATAAAATATTCAGAATGCAGAATGTGTCAGTTAATAAGAGCTGTTCTTACAACAACATAACGAATATGGAGACACAAGGGGAAAAAAGCCTCCTCACCTGGATGATTCAGAAGAGTGTCAAGTTCTTCTTTGGCCACAACCATTCTTAATTTGTCACTGCTATCAATGACAAAAATAATGGCTTGGCCTTCTCTGCATAACATAAAAAGAGCAAAGAGGCAAATTATAGGTTCTCTTAAACTGTGATTAAGAAAAGGCTTCAGAAGAAACACCAAAAAAGCAAACAAACCTGTTTTTTCTTCTAATTTCTGTTATTTGCCATTAACATTTGAATCCAGCCCTATTTCTGAAATTCAACCTTTTGACAACCTGCACACATTTTTTTAGACTTGAGATTGTTAGCTACATGACTCTTCCAAGGTTCAATGTACACAACAGCCTCTTCAGAAATCATGATTTCACCACTGAGACTGAAAAGTGAACTCTGAAAACATAACTGACTGCTATGCTGACAGTGCGGTCACAAAGTAAACCTGTAGGTAGCTTTTTGTAAAAATCCTTTGTTTCCTACACTAAAACAATTTTATTTATAATTTTTCTTTTAAAATTGAAGTTGATTTTATTTTTAAAGAAAAACAGCTGTTTAACAAACAGGCACATGCAGATTAACTTTCACAAAAGTCTGCATAAATAGGATTTTATTTTTTTTTTTAAACTTTTTAAAAACAGGTACAAACTTTCTACTATTGCAAATTATCAAGACATTTTGCTGGCAAAATGACCACTGTCAAAATGTAAATGCGCCATTCAACTCCTGTTTTCAGCATATTATTTATAATTCATATTTCATTTATTGAAACTTATTTGAAATCAAAATAAAGTCCGATCAATTCAGAAGAACAGCTATAGGAGATGCACAAAAGGTATTCTTAATTTACATGTTAATGTCATAGTTATTTGCACTTTTTCTCTGAGAGACAATTAAAGGTACTTCCTCACCTGCCAACCATACCCCTCAGTACTATCTTACAGACAAAAACCCCATCAACAAAACAAAACAAACAAAAACGAGTCACCACTGACAAAAAGAAATATCTTGACCAGTCTAAGACTGCAGGAGAACATCCATTATTTTGTGAAATACAGAAGAACTTGAATAGTAAACAAAAAAAAAAAAATACTTTGACTGTTTCAGCTAATAATCAAAAGGTTTGAGTGTACAATGCTAGGAAACGGAGTCCTAGCATGCATTTACTAACACAAAATAACTTCACAAACAGGTAGCAGTGACAGGAACACAACATAAATTTACAAATAATTAAGACACCTGTCTTTTGGGGACAACCTGGAAGATAGGTTCAAGCCAAGTATAAGGGAAAACTTTAAGTACTTTGAAGCAACTACTTCAATGCAGATATTTGATCTGAATTAACTGACATTTTGCTGTTCTTATAAAGTTAAATCTAGCTTAACTTTGTAAACTAAACAGTACTTAATTATTTTATATTATTTTTAGCAGAAGTTAATCTTCAGTATTTGACTGCAGGAACAAAAGTGGATACAAGTGTACTTTTCACTGTCAGCATTAACTAAGAAACTCCTTTCCCATTAACATTAAAAAAGCAGTTTGTGGCATACAAGGAGTAATTTACTGCATTAAATACATTAGACAGAAAAATCATTTGCTTATGAAACACTCAGCTAGCATTCTGAGTGCAGCCTAAGGGCATCAGCCATTGAAATCTAAAAGTTTTGGGAAACAGACATCTAACGCTCTTGAAAGCGATGCCCACACAAGTCTTCAAATTGTTAACACAATTTTGATGGAACGAAGATGAAGTGTTAATCCTTAGTTACAGAATACTATGAGATTTATCACACTTAATATTAATTGAATATTTAAATGATATTATAATCTCCTGAATGGAGAACACAAGCTGTTTCTGTGTGATATAATAATGTTCACCTTCTGTTGATCAGTAACAGGTATTACAGAATGCCAATGAAACAACAGAAAAAGCTTCAAGTTTCATCAGAAGCTAGAAAAATAGACAATAGTATCTATTACCAGTAAGTCACTACTTGGAGCAGTGCATCCAGCTCTGGGGCCCCTATTACAAGAGACGTGGACCTACTAGAGCAGGTCCAGGGGGTGCCCACAAAGATGCTCAGAGGGCTGAAGCACCTCTTCTGTGAAGACAGGTTGGGGTTGTTTAGCCTAGAGAAGGCTCCAGGGAAACCTTAGAGCAGCCTTCCAGTATTTAAAGGGGGCCTACGGAAAGATGTGGAGATACTCTTTACTAGAGCGTGTAGTGACAGGACAAGGGGTAACTGCTTTAAACTAGAATACTAGATTTAGATTACCTATAAGGAAGAAATTCTTCACTCAGAAGAGTGAAGGTCCTGGCACAGGCTGCCCACAGAAGCTGTGGATGCCCCATCCCTGGAGGTGTTCAAGGCTGGATGGGGCTTTGGGCAACCTGGTTTGGTGGGAGGGGTCCCTGTCCATTGCAGCAGGGTTCTAACTGAACGGATCTTTAAGGTGCCTTTCTACCCAAACCATTCTGTGATTCTATGAGAACCATAATGTTATAAAATCCTACATCCTACTTCATAAGTGACATTTGAGAATACTTGATCAAATTCTTAGTTTACGTGTGTCACCTCATCCTCTGAGGCTCCTCACATATTGAAGAAATAAAAAAGGCAACCCTCAGCCACCAACCAATATCTTTTGGCTCTTAAAAGTCTCTTACAGAAGAGCAGAAAAGTAAGAGACCTAATTTATCTTGGTACTTTCTTACAGGATTTTTTGTTTTTAAATCTTACCTGTAGCACACTCCTCCAATCTTTGAGATAACAAGATGTCCCCAAAAGTATGATAATTAAGAGCATATCAATTCTTTTTAAAGTAGTTGTACTTAACCAGACCAACCTCCTATCAAACACCAGGCACAGTTCTTCTCTAACTCATTTCTAAGCACTAGGTATTATTAGACTTCCATCTATACAATGTACATGCCTGCTAATATGAACAGCAATGCTTTAAAACAAATAATAGGCTTACTTGTAGTAATGTTCCCAGAGGTTTCTGTATCTGCCTTGGCCTGACATATCAAACACTGTGAAAGACAAACTGTAAAGAAAAGAAAATCAGCCACAAAGAACAAAACCAAAACCAAACCATTTACTTTGCTACCCTGACAGAAAGAGCCAGATCAACTTGAATCCCAACTATCTGTGAATGATTCCAAAAGGAACTTTGGCTGCTGTATCTGCCGTCAAAACTATCCCACCCAGCTTTGTGGTCTTATCATAGAAATACTTCACAACAGAAGAAATGTTTATTCTCTGCAAAAAGAACTAAATCAATTACAGGAAGTTGCACTGAATACAAAATAAGCTCGCATTCAGCCTCTCTTTTGATCACATTATCATTGAATGTTGTTTACAATGTTGAATATATAAAATTTGGAAGAGCCATGACTTAAAATGCACATCCTGTCTTAAATTCTGTCCTTAGACAGGCATCAACAGCATCAAAAACATTCTGTAGGCTGAACTTTAAAAAACCCAATAACTAAAAACAAACAAACAAAAAAACACACCCTGCTCTCCCTTCAGAGAAGCATCACATTCTGGCACTAACAGGTTTCTGCAGGTGACCAAGCTACAAAGGACAGTCTCTGCAAGTTTGAGATTTCACACAAATGCTAAACACAAGGTCAACTTCCAGAACATGACAAGAAAACTCTGATCTGCTTCTGAAATGTTTACAGAGGCAACACTGAAAGCAATACTAGGTTTTTCTATTTTGGGTAGTCCCACATAGCTTCCAGAGTGGAAGCAATATCAAAATGAGAAGGTCTCAAAACATTCTTTCCAGTCTATATCCAGACATTACCAGGTTCTAGACCAGCTGCCCTGCCACGTAAAAAAGTTCTTAACAACTCCAAAACAAGGTTTTGATTGTAATACTAGAACTTTTTTTTTTTTGGTTAAACATTCTACATTTTATAATCGCAGGTCACTTCTCCTGTTACAGGACTAGAATAAAGGAAAGTAATATAAATGGATTTACATTCTCACACACCCAAACCTGTCTTATGTGCTTTACTGAGACAGAATACAGCTGTGAGCCTCCTGGAAAAACAGGAACCCCATCAATCCCATATGTCAGCTCAAGGAGGAAACAATTGTCTTGCAGACTGACTGCACCCATTAAAAATACACAATGAAGGTTACAAAATAATAAATTAGTATCTAATGTTACCTCTTTGAAACATTTTTGCCTCACCATATCCCTTACATACATCCTAGCTTTCCTAACATCTTGGCCTTCACTCAGCCAATAATTTGTTCCTTTCCTGACCTTTGCCCCTGACATCTTTCCATTGCTAAGGCTTTAACCACCATTTTTCATTTAATGAGATTAGACAGCAATCTCCTCAGAGTCTCTCCAGTGAGAGTGCTTATCGGAATACAGGTTGCCACCTAAGTAACTGCCTGTCCTCAAGACTGTAACAGTGTCCCAGTCTGAAACAGTTAAGAAAGAAATCAGATACTCGTAACATACTACTGCAAAGCTTTTATTACCAAAAAATTAAAAAAAAATACTTTACATATATAGTTTTATAGCAGTGCAAAACACGGAATATATTTTAACACTGTCAGTCCAGAATTGCAGCTAAGACACCTGGATGCTACAATACTGCAGCAGGCTACATAACACTTCAATAGGCCAGCACACCATTATGCTCAGTTACATTATATTAAAAATGTGATGCAAGTCCAACTGTTGTACACTATTACCGTTAAAAGGGAGAAAATTAAAGAAACTGCTACCTGGATGTCTTGAATTTCTCTATACTGAATCCTATTGTTGGAACGATGTCCTGAGTTTGAGCCTATAAGAGAAAGTACACATTTTTAAATCAAATTAGAAAACACATAAATATTGAAATATATTGGTAACATGAATATATTACACATCTATTTTTCCCAATACAAAATACAATATGCAAAAACACAATGCAATACAAAAGATTTTTTTTATAAATCTACATACTATTTCTAAATAAATTCCCAGAAAAGCATAGTGAAAAACCTTGATTGTGAATTATTATCTAGGAAAAACAGTAGATACAATTGGACAAGAGCACTGAAGACATTTCATCCTTAAAAGTGAGATTACATTAGACTGTGTGTGTACATGTGGACGTTACCTAAGAAATAAAGATGAGATATGTTAATGTGACAGCTTGAAGACTATGACTGAGGTTAAAGTTCAAAATAC
Organism: Aythya marila; assembly: GCF_965140915.1. Classification (NCBI taxonomy): domain Eukaryota; kingdom Metazoa; phylum Chordata; class Aves; order Anseriformes; family Anatidae; genus Aythya; species Aythya marila. Next base: position 111,179,230 of record NC_139042.1, read on the forward strand.
TCGTGCACTCTTTACAACCACAAGGTCAGCACAAACAAGACTGCACAATGCCCAAAGCCTCTTTGACAGAAGAGGGTATACTTCTGTCTACATGTCAGACAAGCTGTACTCAACTTGTCTGGAAGGTTCTGTTCTGTCTGAGGCTGGGAAGTGTACTGCAGACACTACGCAAGGGCCTAATCGTAGCTCTACTCAAACTACACGATCACTGGAAGAATGGCCAAAACTTGAAGTGTTATTAATAGACCTGACTGGTAACCAGATTTACTGCTGAGCTAGTGAAGTAACCTCTCAGCTAAATCGGTACAACAGAATAATAGCTCCTTTCGGAAGTAAAAATACTGAGCAGGGAGAAAGGTTACATTTAGATTACAGATCACATTTAGATTACAGAAGTCCTCAGATTATAGAGCCGAGAAAGTGATACACAATCCTTTCACAGACTTCCTAGAGCTCCTTATTAAAAACACTGTTATTCTTCCCATACAACTGAAACAAGCGTAGTTTATCCATCTACAGTTTTATTGTGAAAATGGTATTTCACCATCCTAAACGGTTTAGTCAGCAGTTCTTGTCAACTGGGAAAATCTGTGCAAAATAAATGTTAAAGGAATAATATCATCTCCTCTATTTCAAATGTATTTATGAGGCCCAGCAGATACAACCACAGGCAGGCAGAGCAACACTTCTAATTGCCAGGCAATTGATATATTGTTCCTACAGCAAAGCAGCACTTGCTCTTGAGAAGACTACACTGTTCTGAAGAATATCCAGAGCTGAAAATCATCTGTTGACTGAACTCACTAAAACCAATTTCATGAAGTCTGATCAAATGACATTTGTTGCACATTAGAGAATTTGCCAAGTCTTGCTAAGATAGGACTTATGCAAGTTGAATGCAAAGCCACCCTCCTAAAATATCACATTAAAAGAAAATATTCAGAAGTAAATTCTCATTACATGACTTACTGTAAAGCAAAGGAGAAAAATTCTATTTAATCAAGTTAATCCCTCAGGACCTTCTTTTATATCTATCCCTGTGATAAATCTTAAAGTCAGTATTTAGCTCTAGTTAGGACACCTTTACTAAGGTGATCCTGACATAAAAACCCTGCTACAGGGAAGGTTTCAAAAATTGTATGTGTGTATATATAAATATATACACACACACACACACATATATAATGGTGCATATGTATGTATATGTATGTATAGATATTATATACATATATATAATTTTTTCTGTTACAAATTGCAGCAATTCCCCCAAATGATTGGCAACAGACAGTAAGCAATTTTATAGTTTTCATTTATAAATTTATTTCATTCTCATTAGAATACTAATTCCAACGAATAAAAGGCTCTTTTACTGAGTTACATTTTTAAACAATGCCCAGTGGTACTCTTCAAAAAAATAAAAATCAACGGAATTTAAAAAACAAAATCTGTGTCCTGATATAAGCAACAAAAACCCACTATATTCCAAATGCATATAACCAAGATGCACAAGCCTTATCTCAGCCATCATAAACCCCTCTTTACTGAGTGATCTTAAAAGATGTGCCATGTTAACACTGGTTTTGGTAAATGTTTTCATAACATGCACGTGGTTGCCGACATTTAGTTTTAGTTGGTTTGAAATTTGCAAAATGCATTCGTACCGCTGTACTAAATCAAAAAATTCTTCACATCTTTTTCATGATCACAATCAGTATAAAAGCATGCAAAAACAGTTTAAACAGACATCAACTCTAGAGTAAAACATCAACAGTAAACTAAGTAGACTACTTACATTTGAAGGTTTAAGTTTATTTATGATTGTTGTTTTGCCACTATTGTCCAAACCAAGGCACAAAACATGAACCTCCTTCTTCTTCAGCCCAAGCCATCCTGCTAGCTTGTCAAACAGTCCCATGATTCTGGCTGAAATGCACAGCGATCACCTGTTGTTCAGAAAATCAGAGACGGGAACAGCCGTTGGAAAAGGGTTACATATACAGCAGCACTAGCACAGTAGGTGGGCATGTGGATAAGAAGTCCTTAAACTTTTAAAAGGCCAGCACGAATAAGACACTGTCCAAACAGTGCCGCAGCAGGTTTGCTCGGTGTAATAAGCAAATGGTGTGTAAGCTGATTATAGCGAAGAAGCCCTGATGCTAAAGGAGATTGGCTGTTTATAGCCCTGCCGATGTAACACAGCGTCCTCGATTCACTGGGCAGCCACGCTGCCGGTGTCCCAAGCACACCAATAGAAGCACGAGGGCAACACCTCCTTACCTTCCGCTGAACGGACAGAAAGGAGGTAAAGTAGCTTTTACTTCAAGCTGTCAATAGTCCTGTCAGCCACTGTCATTTGTAAAACAAAGCAAAACAACATCTACCTTCTTCAGCACCTGCTACGTGATTTGCTGAACCCTGAAGTAAATAAAGCAACCTCTGTCAACTCAATTCAAACTGTAATTGTAATGGGCTTTGACGATATTAACACGTGGAAATTGGGAGCTCATGCACTACAAATAGAAACTGATTATAACGGGTTCAACAGACACAAAGGCAGGCAACATTCACCTGCACATCACATGGAAGCTGAACTCCTGCTCCTGTCCAGACACTGAAGTTACCCGGCAGTTGCATATTAGGAGGTACTTTCATCATGCTTTCCCGTGGGGCATTTGGCTGAACATGTTTTCAAAGGAGAATAAACTTTGTCTAGCCTGAATAAAGTCCTCGGAGAAAATTTCAACAAACAGATAAAAGCAAACGTGTGACACTTTCAATAATAAAGTATTTTATTAATGCCAGAGGAATTTCATGGAATGGCCAGGGTTGTTTTTTCTCTTAATAAAGAGAACACACAAACACTGGGTAGCTCAAACCGCAAGCTTTATTACCCCAGAAAGTTAGAAAGAAAATGATGAAAAAATATCACTTAAAGGCATTTGGTTGCACTTCTTTAGAGTGGCCAGGTATGCTACATGTTGTTGTCACCAGATTAAACAAGTCCAACATCAGTTATAGACATTCCCTCAAATAAAAGTCATGAGTTTTCTTCTAACTCCCTTTATTTTATTCCCTACTACTTTATTATGCAAACAAGCATCAAAAGCAGATTAAGACTTAGTGTTTATTATCAAATTAACCTGACAACCCCCTGCTCCAAAACACATTACTTCCTAGTGCAATCAGGCCTCACACACACACACACATATATATACATTCTAGAGGATGAGGTCCACAAAATGAAATAAACATAATGAAATTTTCAATAGGAAACCTCCAACTATTTCACATTTTTGATCTGACTTATGACAGCCTGTAACGTGGAGATCAGTCAAGCGTTAATTGGCTGAGTGCAGCAGTGGCCCTTCAAAATACATAACCTCAAGCACTGAAGCTTTAGAAAAGTTTCCAGATACAAAGTTCTGGTGAAGCACTACGGAAGTGCTAGCTTGCTAACCGCAATTTGGCAAGCATGGAATATTGTGGAAGATGTTGAAGTAAGACTTCCGTAAGAACAAGAAATATATTTACATTTTTCCATTCCCAAATATTCCAGTCTATTTGAAACATCACCAACTCTTACAGTGTGCCAAACTAACTCAAAGAAAAGCGCTGCAGAACAACCTGCAGGCAGCAAGCTGCATCCCTCAGCTCGCGTGTACACCCCTAACCCTGCAGCGTGAGCGGACAAGGGACAGTTGCACCGAGGAGGTAAGAACCTCACAGGTACTCATACAACAGAAAAGGAGGAAATGCAAGAACTTAAAACGCTCCTAGGGCTTACAGCCTACATAAAGGGCATCAGACGTGCCTGCAACCCGCTGTTGCGATCACCAGCGCCCAGCTTAAGCAGCAACCCAGAGCCCTCACCGCACGCGTAGGTGCTGCCTGTGAGCTCCCGAGGCAGAGATGCGCACAGCAGAGCTGCAGGCCCCTTTCGAACTAGCCGGCGTTAAACCACCCCACCTAACTCACTTCAACTATTCACACTCAAGCGCTGCGATACCAAGGCTGCCCCGGCCACCGCAGAGGGCCCTTTATAGCTCAGCATCCCCGACAACTCAACGATAACATATATTTTCTATGCACAAGTCAACCCCCACCCCCAACCCGACGACCCCGGCGCAGCACACACCTCGGCCCACAAAATGTCGGCCGGGCCCGGCCGCCGCCGCCGCCGCTGTTGCCGTGGAAACCGCCGCCCCGCCCCGAAACGCCCCGAAACTCCCCGAAACGGCCCCGCCCCTCCTGCAGCAGCCGCGCCGCTTCCGGCCGTTGGCCAGCAGCACCGCCCCGCCAGCCGGAGCCCCGCCCGCCTGCCGGCCCAACGGCCGTGGGCAGCCGTTAGGCGGGAGTGCCGTTAGGGACAGAGGGGCCGGGTGCTCACAGGAACGCGTGTTCCAGAGGGTGGCTGGTAGACTATGTAGGGAAATAAGGCATAAACCCGCCTTTAAGTAGTTACAACAGCTGGGCTTTGAGAAGGCAGCAGTTGGTTTCGGCTGGACACAGCATACAGAAATACATTTATTTTTTTTTTGCAGTGCAGCTTAGTCCAGTCAGTGTCTGTTTCTAGGTCTGCTGTACACACTCAAAACTACTTAAATCCAAACAGCATTAAGTTTAAAGTAAAACACCCTCTTTCATTCCACATGCCTATGCTTAAATGCCCTATTTATTTTCTGTTCTGTGAAAATGAGTACCATGATTTCTTGTGCTGCTGCAGTTACCACGATCCCTCAGGCCACCATTAAAAAGCCTCATCAAGTTTTTAACTGGAGCACTGTCATGAGACTTCCTCGCTGTCTCACTTATGTTGAAGTACTTGTAGGACTTAAAAGATGGGTCATATTGTACTCCCCGTGTTCAGACTGGTAGCCTACACCGCAGACCTGAATGAGACCCTATGCGGTCAAGCAGAACTTGATGCAGGGAATACTCGCCATGCTACCCCATCCTTATTTCTCACAGATTGTCAGTACAAGACAGCTAGCTGAAACAACTCAGTCACTCTCTCCCCTCACTACAATCTGATGTTTCTATAATTCCAGATATAAAACATTTATTTGGATTTGTGCTTCACTTTTGAACAGAAAGTAAGCAATGAGTGAGGGGTGGATGGCATGGTTCTTCTCAAAAGAGGATCTGTACTGCTCCTTGGCCTGAAGAAGTAATTTTCTTTCACAAAGCTCCATCTCTCATTGCAATAAACCATAATCTAGTTTCACTGATGCTTTTTACTGCCTTGGGAAGAGGAGTGACAGCGATAGAAATAGCTCTTTGATAGCAGTATGGACAGTTCTTGCTGCTAAAAATCTTTCTGGTTATAATGCGCTTCATATTAAACTTCAAAGATTAAAAATACTGCCAACATTTTGTCTAGTATTTGGCTTTCTAGTTCTCATTGTTGCCTCCATTATTATTAAAGGTTTGAGATAATTGCAATCATGATTCTCCTAAACCCAGAAAGGTTCTGACTGAAAGATGAGAGTCCCTCATGACATCGTGAGCCATTAAAGGAAATCCAAGAGGTGTATGTGTCACAATGAAATTCCAAGTTGAAGCACTTTCTAATAGTTAATTGGGTTGTGGGGTAAGTCTGTGTTAGAAGTTTCATCTCCTACTTTTTATACTGAAATTAGTCTATATGTAAGAATTAGTTCTAAAGGCAACCAAGAGGTAAGAATGGCAAAGGTATTTCTGTAGCCAGATCTAAAAATAAATATTAATTCTTCATTATATTCTTCCTGTTAAACCTGATGGTCCTGAGTGAGAAAACTCTCACCATGACTTCTGACATTTATTTTCTATTAATCTACACATTTCTGTTGGCTCTTGCACACATATGATGTTGCGAAGGGAAAGGCTAATTGTAATTTAAAACTTTTTGAGGTATTCTGATTATTTTATATGGCACTACTTTTCTTTGAGAATCAGTCTCAAAAAAAAGACTGATTCTCAAAATCACTCTTGGTGTTATTTACATAATAGAGTCAGTTATAAAACAACATTTGTAAGCAAGTTTTGAAAAACACTAGACAAGGAGTTGCATGGATGAGTGAACCACTCTAAGGAGAGTGAACAGCACTGTAGAATCTTAATAGTAAATTAAAATCTGATTAAAATTCAAATAGCTAGTGTTTCTTAAAAGGGGAGAGAGCTGTTTGGAACTTTTGATGTATATATTTTTTTCCTAATGTTATTAACTGTATGTGCCCTTTGAAAAGGTGTTTATCAGAGCATAAATGCTCAGTGGTAAGCACAGAGGAGGCCACTGTGATTAAGCATTCTTTTGCTCAAAACAAAACAAAACACCAAAAACACAACACCCTGAAGCATCTCAAGTGTTAGAACATTTTGCCGGTCCATCTTTATTAGTACACCACCCTGTGTTAAGCAGCTGTTTTTTTTTTTTTCCTCTTTTTTTTTCCTTTTTCTTTTTTTTTTTGAATGATCATGTATGACAGGCTTCTCTGTGTATCATTATATTAGTAATCTAAGGCAGAACAAACACCATTAACTCAAAAATAACCACCAGTACTGTAACTTTTATTTGCTAATAAATATCTTAATAAACAGGCTTACCCCATTTGTAAGACCTGATAATGCCTCTTAGGAAATCATAGAAAAATAAAATACAATAATAATCAGTAACTTGTACTTTGTACAAAAATCTTATTATGTTGCTCAGCAGGTAGCTTTGCCAAACCCCATATTCTTCCTGTAAAGAGATGGCGTATGTAATGCAATTCACCTTAAAAACACCCTAATGTTGAGAGCTGAGCATTCTATTACACTATTAACTTGTAGGCATGCCAGCACGTGAAAATTTACATGGAACATCATATTATCATAGGAATAGAATTTTAAAAAATGATAACACCACTTTTCAGTAAATAAATAACAACTTCACTTCTTATGGAAATTCCCCTTGGGACTGCAGATCAGTATATTAAGCTTTTTATTTTGTGGCTATTCTTACAATATTGTTCTAAACCGGTTAAGAGACAGAAAGAAAAAAATGCACTTGGAGTGTATTTGGGAGTTGTACTGTAGGAAGAAAGTCATTCTGAGCAGTGAGGCAGTCCCAGGGGGAAAACAACTATACCAGCTATGAAATGTTCAGTCTATCAGAATTAGTAGATCTTGCTTGCTGTGTGCAGTGCTACGCAAGTTCAGACTAATGAAGATATAACAGTGCCAAGGTTGCTTTTGTGTGAGATGAATGGTGAAGATTTAGTTACAGGTAGTTGTCATTATTCAAATATATCTTGGTGAGAAGAACAGAAGCAACTGCAAAACAAGTGTTAACAATCTGGGGTCTTCAAAGAAAAGGTGATTTTCAGAGCATTGGTAGGGATATGAGATCTGGGCTGAGGCCACGGTTTGTCTGTAAAATAGTTTGCAAGTATCATGATTATACTGTTACTTTTGAAGCCATCTACCTTTAAAGTTTTGACATGTCTTTTTAGATATATAATCTAAAGTGTCTGTCATCAAATAGTTATTCATATATATACATACATTGATACATTTTATGGCTATGCTAGAACAGCAGACTATGAAGAGCAGTCATATTTAGTTGTGTACAATCTAATTTCACAGAAGAGACAGAGATTAAAACCTCTTTAATTCATATACATTTTAAACCAACACACAGAAATAGAGGCTATCCTGAGAAAACATACCACATTATATTCCAAAAGAAAAAAAATAAGCTAGTATTTGAAAGGTAATAAAACTTTTTTTTTTTTTTTTTCCCGGCAAGTGATTTTTTTTTTAAATGATGAGAAAATTAAAACAATTAACTCCAACTTGATCAATGAAGGTTGCTTTGCTAGAAAATAAACCACTGCAATTCAGTAAATATGGTTCCACATGATCTTTTTAAGCCTTTTTTTCCTTGGTAAACTGCAGATGTAATCGTGGGGAGTGCAGAGTATCTGCTGTCATTACTGAAGTCAACAGGAGCTGTACCGCACGTACCAAACAAGACTGAGCCCCCTTTGTTAGCCTCTGGGTTTTCAATCGTGGCAGCACCATGTATGACAAGACTGATACCATACAGGAATTTTGACATTGGACCCAAGGCTCCAGGTAAGAGCAACATATACTGAAGTTCTGACTAAATCCAGTTCCTTCACCAGAGTTAACAAAGAAACAACTTTTCCCACCCTTACGTGAAATAGCCCTCTACCTTGTGAAGAAATGTTGGAAGAAATTGCTGCAAAAGAAATGGTATTAAAAATGATGTACTGCCAATTCAAGCCAAACTGTTTCTTCTTCTGGCTGATACAGAATCATGGCCAAAAGTTTAAAAATGTTTGTGTGCCACGTGTTTGGAATTATAGAGTAGGAGGTTTTTCTTGAAATATGGAATTAACGCAAGAGTCCAGTAAACAGAACCACTAGGAGGACGTTATTTATTTAATTTGCTACTGTGCCTTTCATTAACTGGCAATTCTCAAACCTTACACTGCAATGCACTAGGAGTATGAAACAGAGCTTATTCAAAGAGGAAAATAATCAGCTAGAACTGCTATTATGAAGAGGAAGTCATATTGTATAATGTGTTTTTAGGAAGAAAGAGACAAATCCTACAGATAAAGGTTGTATTCTCTGTAAGTTCTGTTTGATAGGGAGGGTAGCTTTATCCTGAATTTCAATCCAGGAGTTTGGGGGATTTTCTAAAGAAAAAACAAAACACAAAACATTTATATTATGTACTGCAGTATTTCTGTTAGATGTGTAGATCGTTTTAAATACTTATTCCAAACTCAGTGTTGGTAACCCATTCCAGGTAAAACAACAGTGTAGCAAACACTTTTTTTTACCTTGCATCTGCCACTTTGAAGGTAACCATAATCTATTTCACCACATCGTTGAGGCAGCAGCATTGTCTTTTATGGTCAGTGCACCCTCTTTCCCCCTATTAAAGCAGGCCATCCATTCCATGCAAATCTTTAGAAACCCTTGATCCAAAAGCTATTTCAGTTTGTTGATATCTTGTTATGGATTTAAGTGATTTTGGATTATGCCCCGAATGACCAAGCTACACCTCAACTCAAAACTCACAACAAAGAAATTAAAACTAGCAAAAAGTTTAGCAATGGATTTGAATGACAAGACAACATGTGTCCTAATAAATGTTGGTTCTCTAACAACAAATCAATTGTGATAGTAGTGGGATGCAGGAAGGAAGTATTTATTAGGAGAGCTGAATCCTACATACTGTATGTGTAAGATAGGGCTTCATCCTAATGCCACTGGAGTCAGTAACAAACTGATGAATTTTGGTCACAGCAAGACAGTGCCTATTGACACTGAAACATTTAACTCCTCACACAATTACACCATTGTCCCTGGAGTTACTCAATAAGGAAGTTTATTAAAATCCTTCATCAGAATGTGAAACACCTGGTGTTTTAGAGTAGAACCTTCCCAAGACAAAAATGTAATTGTGTAGTTGCATTTAGTAACTCAAATAATCTATAGATTTGAAACATTAAGCGTATTTTTTGTCTTTTTTTTTTTTTTTTTTTTCCAGCTAATCCTATTGTACATAAAGAAATAGTAAGTAATACAAATCAAAGCATTCAGATTGCTAAAAATACTTGTTTAGCTTTTCCTTTTTGCCTCAGTCATTGTCAAGTGGAGTTCAGTCTACAAAAGAGAAAACTGAAAATTTGGTGTGTAAGCAATTATTAATTAGATATCAGTTCTCTGAAGAAAAATCAGTTCTTATGTGTGTAGAAAAGAAAATTGTTGTTTACTGGAAGTTCTAATTTAAATTATGACAATTGTACCTTATTTATTTATTTATTTATTTTCATAAGCTGGACCCTGGAAAACCAGCAAAGAGATTTTTTCCAATCACTGCTGTAGAGAACCATCAGAACGTTATGCTGTGATGATACTATGAAAATGCTCCCTATACAGACTCAATGGGCACTTTTTCATAATTTACAACCAGAAGTAAATAGTTACATTACAATGCAGATTTCCCCCCAATTTGATTATCCAGGTCCTAGATTTGAGGTTACTTTCTAAACAACTTTCTAAACAACTGAGGCCCCAGGCAGCACACAGTTCATAATACAGACAGCTAGATTTCTTTGTGATTTGTCAGTTATCAGTCACAGGGTTTTGGCTTATCTACTGCTCAACATACATGCTGCTTAGCAGTTCTTCACTGAATTGTCAATAATGAGAAATATCGGTATAAAATATTTTATTAACAAATTTGTAATAAACTTGCTGATATGCATGTTAGAGATGAACATTCCCCAAAACTTGTATGAAGCAGTAGGTCCTCTGATAATATCAACGAATATGCTGGACTCCCAAGGAAACCGTATGTGTTCCTGAAGTTAAAGGACAAAATCACGTTATTTCATGCTGCCTTACAAATATTTTATAGGGATTTGGATTTGCAAGCACTTTGTGCCTAACTCTTCATGTAAATAGTCCAATTCCTAATCAACCTTCCTATATGAATCAAGCTGCACAAGCACTGAAATGTTTACAGATTCATGAGTTTCTGAATATGGCACGGTACATACGTTATTTCTGGGACACACACATAGTTACTAACTATTCAAGTACTAAGACGCTTAGACATAGGTAAAAAATTTAGACATGGACAAAGCAGAACAACTGTGAAAGCTTGAAATGATTTTGAGACTGAACTCATTAATGTATTTTCCATATCTTCAATGTCATAAATTTGCATTTTTTATTTCAATTTAATTGCAAGGATATGAAAAATCAGATAATATGCTAAAACTTTCTGGAAGAGAGATGTACATGGGAAATTACTGCAGCAAAGAAAGGTAAGAGATCCTGATATGGAATATTCAAAGAAACATACAAATAGATTTCACTATGTGAATGTGAACTGGTGTTATTTCACATATAAAAGGTGGATTTTTTTTTTTAATCTACTCATTTTTTAGCCTCATGTTCTTTCATTAAGAATTTTCTGTTCCTTTCTAAAGTTCAACACATCTTTTTATAGTATACATTGGCATATTATTACTCATATTCCTTTTAAGATTTCCTTCATTTTAACCTCAGTAGAGTCTAAAAATGGCTACTTAAAAGAAAATTACTTATATACTGTTTAAACTCTTTGGTGACTTCAGCAGAGGGACTCAACTTTTTTATAGCATGGACAACATCTTACTAAGGATGTCAGCTGATGGACACCTCTTTTCCCCTTTATGACCGTTGATAATTTCTGCAGTAATTAGTTGCATGGAAAAGAATCAGTAGAAAAAGATTCAGTGTGGTAGTGGCAGAAGGGTCAGCATCAGGTGACCAGACAGTTTTCTGTAAACTAGTTTGAGAAAATATTTTTTTTTTCTTTATTCCTATGGAGGAAAAGAGAGGCTGTCCATTTCCAGAAAACAAGCCAAGGAAGTTTGGGAGGTACTACGCAAATAGAGTGCACGCTGCTTAAAATTTTAAAAGCCAATGGAGCAGGTCAACCCCATTATCATTATTGGGAGCTACGTAATTAAGTTGTGTATGCTTGAAAAATCTCAGACATTATGATATACATATTTACAATTCTTTATGTACATATCCACACATTTTTTATATCCATTACGTGCTCAACATACCCTAGTCCATAATCTGAGAATCTATATACAACCATAGCACTCATGGATGAGCAGCGTGTGCTACTAAATATGGTATATGATGGCAGAAGATATTTGTGAACTCTAAATACATGGAACTGTCATGTGCAAGTTTTTTTTTTTTTTTTAAGAGTTCCTTGGCACAATATGGACAGTTCTTTTTCGCCATGTTCTAGGCTTTTTCCTTTTTTCCTTTTCAGTGCTGATTCATTTGTCTCTCCAGGAGATTTCAAGATCACTGTCATACTGTGTTAGCTCAGCCTAACAGATCTTTCTCTTACTCTCAAAATATTACAATAGTACTGTTAACAAAGGAAGAAAAATAGATTATCTTTGCCATTTATTCAAGAAAGATCAATTACAGTTGGTGAGCAAGGGTATTCTTGAAGAAAACAGTTTAACAGAACACAGTGCTCTTCAACCATGGGTAAATGCTATGATAAATGAAGTATCTCTATTTTAATTCTTTTCCTAGAAGATACAATAGACTAAAGCCTTTTTACGGTTATTCTGGCTTTTGTTACTCTAAGAGATGTGTTGGACTGAATTAGAAGTGAGCCCTCCTTCCCCTTACATGCAGAACATATGCTGAGACAGACTCAGCCCATGAAGGAGTAGTTACAGGTACCCCATGTTCATAAAGAGAAATTCTCGGCTGCCTGGATGTTCCCTGCAGAATCACTTCATCAGCTGAGTTGCAATACCTAAATACAGGATTCAATTTGCAGTGGGGCCAGCTCAGATTCAGTGTTCGGCCTTCACTACAAGTTAAAGTACATTCTATGCTGCTTTACCTTGGTGTTTGACACAGTCCCATGGGGTTGTTCTAACATCAAAATTGCTGTGGTAAATACACTCTTATTAGGCACCTCCACAGTCCCAGCTGTTCCACAGTAAATCTGCTGCATCTGAATAAAGGGCATCTGTACATTACTTATGACACACATTTGGGCCATGCATCAATCTGCATTGAAGATGAATTTAATGGAGCCCATGCTTAGGTTTATCATATCAATAAAAATGGAAAATGGATAGTCAGTCTTAAATTACAAAAAAACAAAGTACTATGGTCTATGAGTCCCATATCAGAATAAACTAGCTAATACTTAATACAACTTCAGATGCAGAATGCTTTGTCAAGAGCAATTAAGTTATTTGAATTCATTGTTTACCGTACTGTTTGCAGTTACAGGATTGCCTGATCCTGATGTATTAAACCACAGCATGCACCTAAGCTTTTATTAGACAGGTACTGAATTTATATTCATGGGAAACAAAAAGGTTACTTAGGTTTAAGAAAAATTTAAATTACATAGCTCAGTTCTCTCCCATAGAGTCCCATTGCTTCTCAGTAATTCCAAAGAGTATGCAAACAGCTCATGGGCAAAGTCTACTAAATCTGCTGTTATTTGTTTAATTTTAACACCAGCATTACAGATGAGGTCCTCTCTTTTTCAAATGTTCAGCACAAGGACTAAATACAGTCCATGCATGAGATTCATCTGACTAAACACAGATGCCTGTATATGAGCTAGTCATTCTGGTCTCAGGTGCTTCTCTGGCACAATTCACCTCACCCAAAAGTAAATAACTACGTTTGTCAGATGACATTTTCAGTATGTGAATACTACAAGGCCCATCTCTCTTCATTAAAACCTCAGATGAGTAGCTCAAATGCAGACCTCCAAAATTAGGTGGTAACAATTCCCCTCAACAGGTCCCAGGGCTCTGACTGACACATGAAGATGGCCTGAGTAAGGATGACTGACATGGTTTCCATGTTAGATGACTGCCCCTCTAGGCTACATGAACATTCAAGTTTATTGTCTGTCAAATTTGGAAGCACTGTGGCTGGCATGTGATGGACAGCTGGGGCCGTGCCCTCATTGACCAAGAGACGCTAATCCAGTTCTCCTGTTCAGCAGTTGAGGCCCTCACTTAAGCTATCTTTTGTAGGCTTAAGTGGTACACAGGTAGTGGTAACAGTACAAATAGATGGAGTTTGTTCTTGATAAATATCAGATCTGTGAGAAAAACCTACACATGGATATTATTTTATAATTAGAAATAACTAACTTGGAACTATTTCCTTATGTCCACATTTGGCACCCCCCCCCCCTTTTTAAATTTTTTTGGGTTTGCACATCGTGCACATTTTATTTTGTGAAACTTCAACAAGTACTTTTAGTCATGAAGCACTATGCAACGTTGGCCAGATTTTCAAAACCAGCATACTAGATTTGCTTGAATTTGTCAAGTTTAAACTGTAACTGCACACTGCAATATGCAGGATAACTAAATAGAGTAATACTCACCTGAAGAAAGTATCCCCTTCAAAAAAAAAAAAAAAAAAAAAGTAACTTTAATTTCACATATACATTTGTGGCTTACACAGGATTGGGCTCGCATTTGAGAAACACCACCTGTTGTTTTTTTTTCTTGGATTTTTTCATTTGCCTTTGTTTTTAAATGAACAAAAAGACACTTAGACATAATAGTAGCACTTCTCTTTGTGCTGAATAACACGGAAGAGTAGGCTTGAAAGCATAAAAAGAGCGAATAAAATATTTCCAAAATGGAGCAAATGTAAATCTGATCAAAGTAACTACTATAAAAGTGTCATATTGCACCTCCACAACAACAGAAACAAAAGCCATATGAACCCACAAAATCCTGGATGTACAATGTTTGTAATAAGTCTCCTCACCAAAAGAATCCCTTCTTTCCTTTCTGGTTACCCAAACTCTTGTTTATATAAAAAATATATCTGATTAATAAATGTTTTTATATTGTTATTATATTTTTTTTCTATTGAAAATATATTTTCAGTAGTGTGATAAGTTTGGAAATTAATTTCCATGAAATATATCCAGGTTGCGTGCATGCAGCATACTGCTTTGCATATACACGACCAGGAATGAATAAATGTGCAAAGGAGAATTTAAAAGTGCATGCATATGGTCTGCATTAGTTATGAGTAATTTTGAAACCCCATTGACAAATAACAGAATCATACCTCCTCAGTAATACGTTTACATGTGAGAGAGGCTCCTTCCATAGATGTCACGTTGTTGGCCATGAAAGCAATGACAAGTAAAATGGAAAACAATAAGAAAGGAAAAAAAAAATAAGAAAGGAAAAAAAGAATATGAAAGGAAAAGCGAGTTTTAGATTACTCTGTAATGTTACTGTTTTTTAAAAGGTTTCAGGTAAGTATGATTTTCTTTCTGTAAGGGAACCCTTAATAACAACAACACAAAAATTCAAATGTAGAATTGGGGCAGAATTTTTCAAGTGACAGTCACAGATAAGAACAATTTTTTTTTTTCTCCACTAAAGGCCTGTGATCCTGCAAAACACACATGCTAGTACAGTCCTACTGAGGTCAGTGGGACTACTCATGCTGATAAAATTACCTTTGTGGCCAGTATAAGACTGGTAGTGCCCTTCTCTAAAACATGTTTACCAAGTTGGCATTGTAGAACACTGGTGAATTCTTATCTTTAGAAAACTTGTTCCTCAGTTAAATCTATTTATTTTATTTTATTTTAATGGAAGAAAGGAAAATTTACTCAGTTCACTATTGTTATCCCATGTAAATTAAGGAAGTTATTCCAAAACAAAGTAACAACAGTGAATCAGGCCTAGCATGTCCTACTCCGTGAACCAGTTGGAAGCATAATCTTTTGAGTTGCTTTCTGCTTTTCCTTCTTGCTACTGGTATATATCAGCAGCCTTTTTCAAGAGTCAGGAAATACAATTTGATTTACAATCTGTAAATTAAGCAGTAAATATTATTATGATTGCATAAAGTCGTTAGTTCATTTTGATTCACATATATATTATTACTAATTACTCAAATGCACAATTTAACTGAAAATTTGTAATGCCTAAGTATATTGAAATGCCACATAACTTAAGAATGTCCTCCAAACCATGTATAAATTAACAAAAGCATCTGCACCCCATTTACATGTGACATGCATGTAGATCTGTGTGTGACTTCTCCAGCTTGCAGACATGTGCTCATGTCCCAGGCTCTTACTAGCACGTATCCCATGCAAAATTTTGGAAACGTAGCCCAGCACGAGTGTGTTAATTGTCTGATTAAAACATGAAATCTGTAAGTCTTAGAGAGGTACAAATATTATGTTAGGCCTTTGCAGCCATTTTCTTGCATGTAAATATGGCTATTGAAGAGTTCTAAAGGTAATCTTCGATGTCATTTAGGTATTTGTACTAAATGAAGATCTGGCCCGTGGTAACCAGAACTCCATTTCAGCAGAGTCTGCTTTTCACTTCTAAAAGCAGTTAGAAGTAGACTCAAGGCAACATATTATTACACTGCTGTCCTATGTCTCCTTTTCTGCCTACGTACAATATAATCAAATACCACAAAGTGTAACTTCCAGCATTAGCCTGTGGCTGTACCACTGCCCTCTATTGGATGATGCTACAGCTGATCTGCTCCTATGGGATAAGGCATATTGCCCCACTGATGGCTGACCCTCGAAGGTCTGCTGCCATGTTGAGTTCAAGTTGTGGAGGCCTGCATTTTTGGAACAGAAAACTTTCTGAAGTCTATGTGGCCACAACATAGCTGAAAAACATGCTTTACATGTGGTTATGGAAATATTACAATCAGTTTTCTGGTGACAATTTGCCACAGAGTAGAAGAAAATGCTGAGTATTAAAAAAGGTTTAGGGTGGTGAAGAATACAAAAGATGAATAAATTTTCCAACCTAATCTAAAATTTAAAGCATAAAAAGTGTCGAGTGCTAAAGTAATTCAGAATCAAGGACCTGAAGATTTCAGGCAGATTTCTCTCACTATCCTCCCAATTATCTACACAATGAAAACTCGCTATATAAAATCATCAGTCATTTCTGCAAACAATACTAGCATTTTGAGGCACCGGCTTACCAGCATTTAAACTATTATAAAGTAATATAACGATAAGACCCATACATTTGCATTTAATTAAGAGATAAAATAAGAGATAAATAAATATTTATGTGAAACTTCTTGATTGCACATTTGGTATTGGAAGTTACATGGTCACAGAACATGAAAGAAGTCAAATACGTTTTGATCTACCAGCAAACTCTAAATACATCGATAAAGAAGCCACACCAGGCCAAATAGATTACTACTTTCAAGTGAGTTCATGAAAGTTTCCCAAATACTGTTATACAAAGTTACACATCCATGCTGAGTTATTCATCAATGTGTAGCAAGAGTCTTGCAGTAGGCCAGGATTTTATTGGCAGATAACTGACGGAGGAACTATGCAGTGTGATTAAAAATTCCAGTTTGGAAGCATTAACATAGAAGTACTTTTAGAGTCTAACCAGGAGACTGCAGTTCTTGAAGTTGGGAAGAGCAGAAGGGAAGAATGAGAATATTTTCCATTTTAGAAATGCTGAGGCACAAAACACAGTTGATTCCAGTACTTTCATACATGAAATCCTTTCTCCTGTATGTGCATCATGTGTAACCGCAAAGTCTGTAAACTGCTGACTATTCGTCTCTGGTGTCCAATGAGTACAACTCCAATTCTTCTAATGTCACTGCAAGATAAAAAGTTTCATCTTGGATGCAAGTATATAAAAACTCTTGTCCCCAAAGAATATAAACATAGGACAAGTTGCTCTGCTTAAGGACAGTTTACTTTCCTGAGTGACAAACAAGGGACAAACAAGAATGCTGCAGATGTTCAAGTTTTCTGCATTTGTCAATTCCAAATTAAAAGGAAAAAAAAAAAAAAGTGCCATTTAAGAATTTCCCTCCCAGTTTTCCTTCATCTCATCCACCCTCCATCCCAGAGCAGGTGGCACACCTGCAGAGCCTGACTGTTGGGAATGAAGTCACCAGCCCTTAGCATCCAGCACAAGCCACCAGTTTGGCTGTCATCTAAACACCGCCTGCAATACACTGAGAAAGATTACAGAGGTAGTGAGGGCAGGAAGCTCCAGTTATGCCCTGTCAATTGTACTAACCCCACAATTGGACATGGCATTGACATTGCATGTTTACATATTCTCAAACATTGTTTTACAATTATAGCTAGTAAAGGATCTCATGGGTTGAGGCATGACCCTTATGAGTTTCACATTTGCAGTTCAAGATACCTGGCTCTATCCTGCAGATGAAGAGCCACTAGATAGCAGCAACTATTATGTACTTAGCCTTAACATCCACATGGGGGATAATATACAACACTTAAGATCAGCAGGGACTATGCAAAAAATATTGAGCATCGTAGAAGCCTAAAAGAAGCAGCAAGGAGAATAAACCTTTGCAGGTGGGGTGGTGGTTAGAAATGCAGGAACAATGCATAGCATGTATCAAGAAAAGCCTAATAAAACTCAGAAAGAAGGTAGCAGGCTAAGGGTCAGAAAGGTTATCTGAAGAAAGAAGGAATCCTTCATATATCTGAAGTGTTATCTGAAAGAGGAAAGTAGAAAGGACGATAACCTTAAACAGATTATCAGTAGAAACACCACAAGGCAGACAAAATAGAGCTTGAGGAACAACCAGCCAAAGGCACTTAAAAATAAAGCTCATAATAAAACTTTCTGTAAACTCATGGAGTAAAAGAAGCCAGTCAGCATGTCCGTAGAGTCTAATTTTAATTGGGGTATAAAAGAGCACTGGAAGACTGGCCACTAAACTATTATTTGTGTTGACATTACTGTGGAAGAGATTGACTCACAGAGCCATTTATGGGGGACTTGTCAGAGGACCTGTCTGAAGTAGAAGTGACTGCCAGAAACATTATGGGACAAACTGAAAAAAAACAAGCAGCATCTTCAGAACAAGACTGTACTTAGTCAAGAGTTTTAAAGGATCTCAAGGATAAAATAGTGTAAATACTGATAGGGATGTGAGAGAGAGAGATATCAGCTCATTCCATTTGCGTGGAGAGTGGTGACAGACAAAATAAAAAGCTTCCAGAGGAGGTCTGAGGAACTGCAGACTTGTGAACCTGTAGTCATTAAAGGGAAAAATAGAAACTATAATAAGGAATAAAATTAGTAGATGCCTGGATAAATGATTTACTTGAAGAGTCACTATGGCTTTTGCAAAGAAAAGTCCTGTTTTATAAAGTTAATTGCTTCCTATGGAGGAGTCAGCATGCATATGGATGAAGGTAATCCACTTGATACACTCTACTTGGATTTCCAAAAGGATTTAGAGAAAGTTCCTCATCAAAAGTTTATAGAGAAAATGAGTTATGTCATAAGAAAGTCTTCCCATGAATAAATAACTGGTTAAAATATAGGAGGTTAAGAGCAAATTGTCAGTTTTTACAATGGAGTCATCAGTGAAAATCTGCAGGGACCTATGCTGGGATAATGATGAACATTACCGCTCAACAAATTGGTAAATGGTCTGGAAAAACAGGTGAGCAAAGAGGTGAAAAAGTCAGTTGCTGAGACTGAATTATTCAAGGCAGCCAGGGAAAGGGCCAGCTGTGAAGGGTTCTAGAAAGATCTTCTAAGACTGACTGTGCCATAAAACAGTAGATCAAATTCTATGTAGGTGAATGTGAAGTGATACACATGGTAGAATACCAGTTCTAACTTCATGTGTAAAATTCCTGAATCTAAACTGACAATTACCGTTGTTAACACAGGTAAGTCCCAGCATCACATAAAAGATCAGGAATGAATGCAAAGGGAATGGAGAGCAACACAGCTCTCATAGCAATATCATTATACTTCCATATTAATCCACAGTTTGTCCAAACCCGTGTTTTCATTTAAAAAACGTAATGAAATTTAAAGTGGCTGAAAAAGGCAGAAAGGTATGGAAGAAATTCCATGTGAAGAATCACTTGGGCTTGATGATGTTCACAGCAAAGTAAGAAAACATTTTGCCACTGATTCCAGTGGTCCACATCAAAACTGATTACCCAGGAAACATTTAAGGATGCTCATTGCCTAAGCTTTGCTAGTGTGTGGCATGGTCAGAGAATGAACCTTCCATTATCTAATCATACCTTTATCTTTCATTGTTTTGGTAAAAGCTGTACTTATCTTTATTTGTCTTTTACTAGGTTAGGTATGAAAGGAAATGAAAGCAGTATTCCACACATCACAATAATTATGTCACTGCAGCAGCCAGACAAATTCAGATTAGTCACTACAGGAACAGTAGATTACATACTTACTCAATGCTCATTCTTGAAACCATATCCAAAGTTGTGAAACCTGCTGCCATGAAGTTATTTTTATACTGACCCATTTTTATGGAGTCCAGCCAATCACTAACTGAAACAAACAAAGGATATTCTGGAACTTCACCAGGTGAATCTGGCATTCTGTAGAAACAAAACGCAAAGGTCACCAAACCAATATAAAATATGATGCTTGGTTTACTCAGGTAGACATTATTTTTAATAAAAGGCAGAAGGAATGAATGGGAACCCTGAGATGTAAAGGTCAGTTCTTACCTGAGGTTTTCTTTAACCCCTTGTCTAATGCTTACAAATCATGTTAGTGTGCGCTTCTTAAACAATACATTTTTTGGAAAGCACTGCAACTTAGTAACAAAAAGGAACACACCTATGCCACTGTTCTGATTGTTACTACAGTGTTTGTTTGCAATTCTTACATGTTCAGGATGGTAATTGTTTGTAAATACAGTAGCTGAAGTAGGGAGAAAACAAAATTTAATGTGAGATGCAATTTAATAAAATTAACATACAGCAAGATGATTTTTACATTTTTCTGTAAAGTTATACTAATGGCTCCTTATTGCTATACCATTGTGCAATGTGAACAGTGTAGCAGCTACAATACTAAACCTAAAAAAGCAAGAACATTTTATATCTTTGCTTTTACACAGAACTATATAGCGTAGCAAATAAAAATGAAGGAGCTAATTTAGTTGAGTTTCTGTTTTGCTTCTTTTCCCTGTTGCAACTGAAATGGAAAGATGGGAAAAAAAACAATCAGGGGACATGTATTTCCCATAGTTCACTGTGCACCATGCTAGTGAGGGCTCAAAACTTCCACAGACCTTGTACGTTTTGTGTGGAGAAACTGTAGCAACAGAATGCAAAAAAACATACAGCTATGTATAAAAGCTTTATAGTAGCCTTTAGAAGGAAGATATACTTTATTCTCTCTCTCTCTCTCTCTATATATATATTTTTTTTTTCAGCTAAAGCCAACTAACGTTGAGTGATGGAATATAACTTACATATAACGTAGGAGGCAGCACACCCTAGTACCTTAATGCGGAGTTTCAACCACACATCTGAATACATTAAATGCATGGATTTTCATTCATATCATCAGAATTATGCAGAGATAAAATCTGGAGAACCCTGTCAGGTACAAGGCTAGATTACTGACCTACAGAGGTCCCTTCCAATCTGATTTATTCTATAATTTTACAATTCCTATAGCATAATTGCTGATCTTTTAAATTAATAGTAACACAGAAAGTACTTAGATTAACTGCATCAAGCACTTCCAAATTAATGGAAAAACTTTCCCAAACAGGTGAGCACAATAAAAGATCAACTGCCCAAGTCTTAAAATGTGAGAACCTTACGTAACGTTTAAAAAAAATAAGAAATGCATCACTCTGATGCTAAATGAAGTGACCCATGTACAAGTATCAAGCGATATGCATATATTTACATGCACACACACATATGTAAAGCAACAGGCCACTAAATCTTGTGCATGGACATTAAATTCCACAAGCCACTATAGTCTGTGGTAGGTGGAATGGCTGTAGCCTACTAGGTATTCCTAGAAACCACTCCCTTCATAGCACGATACCAACCTCAGTCTTTTCCTTATCTCTCATCCCTTCTCCAAACACTATCACGAATCTTTTATGCCACTGAGGGTCTTAGCAAGACTCACCTGGGCACTGAGAATCCCTTATAAGCCCAGGGGATCTCCGAGAAAAGACATTTATCTTAAGGTGTATTTCAGATACTGAGGTCAGTGAGGCTGCCTGTAAGTTCACTCATTTCAGCTGCTACCCAGGCACAGATTAGATTACTAAACTTGCAAAAGTTGAAAAGTGTTCAACTATGGCCTTTCCTCTCCTGTGGTTGCATTCGTTTCTGTAATGATTACCAGAAAAAGCTTTGGACAACACTATCAAAAATTTGCTGTGCAACGGTAACAGTGTAATCTCTGTTTGGTCACCAGTGCCATTCTTCTGCAGATAAGTTTCTGCAAGAAGTTACTCCAAGGCACTTCAGAAACTGCTCGAGCACTGTCAGATGTAGGCAGAGGGTACTAAATGGAGAAGGAAAAAAACAAAAAACAAACAACAAACAAACCTACAACGAGAAAAACACTTAGGAAAAGCACCAAAAAAATGAACAGAAACTCCCAAAGATTAAAGATAGAAAGTGAACAGAGCTCATTAGAACAAAAGAAAGAAAATTGCCCAATGTGATTTTCATGGCTTGAGAAAAAAGTCCTTTTACAACAGTGCATCAAGAATGAAACAAACCTCAGAAGGGGCTCAAAATTATTTGAAACCCTCATAACACTGTCAATTCAGAACTTTGCCACTCTCTCCCACTCCTACCTCATACTCTAAAACATCTAATGATGGCCACCATGGCATATTCAAGGGGAAAGTGCTGAAAAGGTTCTTACACAAGTACATCCTCCACTAGGGTATGAAGGGTGCTTGGATTGCGAATCAGTTTGTCTAGGAAGCTGACGATATCACTAAATTTTGGACGGTGGTTCCTCTCCTTTTGCCAGCAGTGAAGCATTAGTTGGTGAAGAGAAGCTGGGCAGCCCATGGGAGCTGGAAGCCTGTAACCTTCTTCAATGGACAGGATAACCTGAAGAAATACAATGTATATGATTACAGGGCATTACAGTTAAATGCTGAAGAGACCATAAAATTGAAAATTAGAAACCAGTGATAACACTTAAGGGTACAGCCACCCTTGCTTTATGCATTGCTGGAGCTTCACTCAGAAAATCAAGGCTAGCAGGAGTGTGACTGATGCTCTCTGTAGGTGGGCTCAAACAGAGCATCAGTCACAAAAGTACATCCCATGATGCATGTGAAATATTTTTTTGGGATACGAGTGGGCTCTTTTTTAGACTCTGACCATCCAAGAAAGGAGGGGGAAAGAACTAGTAAACATCACTTGTCTTTTTCTTCCACCTGATGGTTGATGTTGTACTGAATGTAGTCATAGGGCCATAAAAGTAACCTCAAATTGCCTTTGTATACTGGAATGCTCTAATATTTGCATCCTGACAACATGTTGCACTACAAATGCACATTGGAGCATCCCACAAATTTGCTTGCTGATCATATGCTTCTACTGATCTTAGAGTACAACTAATTCAGTCAACGTCTCACACAGAGTTACAGCAAAGCACAACATTATTTTGCACAGCCTTTCTCAAAAAACCTGAACATCTAAGCTGTTTACAATAAATAAAATAAAATAAAATAAAAATAATATAAAATTCTGGTTTATATTGTATACCCTAAAGTACGTAAAACTTGCAGATTCAGTAGATGTGGGAAAACACTGGATTTAGAAAGAAACTGATTTGATGTTATAGATAAAAGACATGCATGAAAAATTACATTTGATTGGAAGCTTATTTTTGGTAACACTGGTAATAAATAATATTGTCTGAAATGACACTAACAGCATGATAGAAGTAGCAAAACTAGCTAAGGTCCATGAAAATTTGGCAGGATTTTCTATGTAAGTTTGAAAACCAAGAGGAAAGCTCACTAGATTCTGCAATGAATGATGGTAGCAGTGGGGATGTTGACGGAAATGACAGAATTGTGCTTTCTTGTATGTAAAAGAATGGAAAGATAATATACAGTTGATCAAAAACAAAGCTAGGAAAAAAGCAACCCTACCACACACATATAATCCTTCCACAGAAAAATCCAAGTAATGCTAAATGTTCTTTAAAGTACACCTGACCGTACACAATATTTATAATAATACAGCACACTTAGGAGAAACATACCTACTGCACTTATACCCACTCTGCTTTAAGGAGACATTTATCATTTTCACGCAGATGTATGTACATGCTGCAGACATATTAATGCAGCTGGAAGGGGGTACATTAAGCTATTTACAACAAATCAATGTTTTATAGCACTAGCTGTAACTTCAATATATTCAGTCTCATTATCCTGGAATATATCCTCCTTTTTTTTTTTTTTTTTTTTTAAATTCTGAATTAATGTTGTTGGCTCTGTTTTGCAATGCCTAATGCTTATGCTGCAAGCATTATGCAAATAAATAACAGTAATGAAGCCACATTAGGACCTCAGCTCCCCTTTATGGCATGGCAGGGAACGGAACAAGAATCTTGTTACTGTACACAGCGGGGTGCCTGGGTTTTCTAAAATGAGGTGACTTGATCCTACAGTATACAGCCCCCTTGTACCCTGGCAGAAACACATATGCATGAAAAATGTGTTTCAACACCACAGGGAATTGGATTTCTATGAGTAAGTTTCAAAGCCATCAGTGGCAGCACTGAGGAGGACAGGCCACTCAAAAGGCAGTATAATTTGCCACAGAGATCTCTGAGTTTTATGCACCTGTGAGTACTGACAGATCACATGCATACAGATGGGGCTAGCCACGCACATACGGCCGTGACATCTACCGGTAAATTATAGGTCAGTATGGTAACACTTCCACCTGCCTTCCTGGATACTTATCTCCCTGGGATTTACTTCAACACTCCAAAGTCTGGGTTGCCAAAACGGCTGCTCCCAGAAAAAAATACCATCAGGCTACCATCCAAGCCCTTGCCTCCTTACCATGGAATATGCTCTCAGACACTCCTGTTACAGACTTGGGGTGGGTGAAATTCAATCCCCCATGCACGAAATGTTATTCAAAAAACTGCCAATAATCTAGTATCTCGAGCAGTCTGTCAGACGTGGCTTCATAAAACCTAGGTGCTTATTATACTACAGGGTATAGCTGAGGTGTTACTTGTCATTGAAGCTGCAATCTTCCACAGCCCAGAAATGCAGATATCATAGTCTTTACATTTAACTCTACCCATTGCAAATGATGAATTTCTGAAATGTTTTGTTTTTAAGGGAGAGGAAAAGCTTCTCTTCTTTTATTGGACATATAGCATTTGCTTGACACAACAATGGAGAGCTGAAGAGGTTTTTCTGAAATAAATTATTCAGGAAAAAAAGCAAATGCAGCCACAATTTTGCAGACATTATATTTTCTCTGACACACTCTATTTCACGATGTCTTTGAAAAAGAACTTATAGCCCATTTTCTTTCCTCTCTTGTTCAAAAGGAACATTTCAGTACAAAGGGAAATGCCAGCTGTTACTGGGATAATTATAATTTCTCATTGATACAAGAATGTTTTAAAAATAAACTGCAAATATTGCTCATTAGTATCCCTGTGAGGCAGGCATTATTTTTAGAGTTGAGGAAGTAGAGTAGATGTGATGAGAGGTGGCGAATACTGCAGTGGGATTTGGGTGTCAAAGGAAGAACTGGAGCTTTTAAATTCAGTATTCTTCTCTACTCACTTTTCTACCTGCATATCACCTATTTCTGAACAGAGGAATTAGATATCCAAACAACTAAGAGAATGAGAAGCATTACATTTTCTCTGGGTAATATATAAATTATTTAGTATGAAAAGATTATACATTTTAATATATTTTAAATGCTTTTTCCCTCAACAGCTTGAAGGTTGAAGCAGCACCACATTAATCACGAAAGGGGCTAAGTGTCTGTATCTACAAGAAGGATACAGCAAATGCGCTAGCAATCAGCGTACGTCTTTGCACATTAGCAAATCTATGTCCCATCAAGTTCAGCCTGAAAGAATATGAACATGAGCTTAGTTTCAGTACATACCGAGCCCTAAGTCTGCTAACAAGAAGGCTGATTACTGCTCTCTTGTTCTGGCTTTGTGATGAATGCTTGATGGATGTGAAAAGCAGTAAAACATTCAAATATTCCATACTGCAATCAAACACTGAGAAAAAAAGCTTTAGGTTTCTTTTCAGTGACGAGGATGTTTAAAACTCACTAGTAGGTCTTGTGGGTCAGCATTAAGGTGAATAAAATGGGCAGGGTGTGTTTTTACAAGTAAATCTTTCTGTCAAGTGAGAATATAAAATATAAGGGAAAGGGAGTATTTTTAAAGTTAACTAATTATTTCTGTGCTCTTAAATGCGTAGGCTTTTATGTTTATCAAGGGGAACATTCTTTTTATATATTTTTGTACACAGATGATATCAATCCCTGGAGTTTATTCAATATATTTTATCATTTTTGTCTGATGTTAGAAGCAGTTGTAAAGGTTGAAGGCTAAGTTCATATTAAATATTAATTATACAAAAATATCTGAAAATGCTTATGGACTACTACATCCAATTTATATATTCTTTAATTTAAAAATAATTTCAAATTGGCAAAAAATGGTATCTGAAAATAAAGCTATAATCTTTCTGATAGTTTCATTATTAACAGTAATATAGACTTTGCTTTTGAAAGCTAACTGACAGGTTTTTTAATGAGACAGAGGCAGAACAAAGCCCAGAGGGATGTTGTCCCTGTGTCCTGCTGACATCTGAAAAATCTACCAGGAGAAAGAGGCAGCTGCTCACACCTCATGGTACAGAGCCAATCCCAGGTGCCTGCCAAGTGTTTTGATATCTCTGGATTCAAAGAAATGTTTTAGGGTAAGTTATTATTACTGGTACAGGAAACTGTCATCAGTGAAAGGACTTTTGTTCTGTTTGCTACAGTAGTTTTCTTGCTTATTGATTACAATACATTAAATATTCTTTTTCTTTTGGAATACTGTAGTTCTGCACCATGCAATAATTTATACAATGGCCTCTAACAGGTGTCCCAGTAGACTTCACTCACAGCTGTTCTACAAACCAAATGCATGGAAAATAAATCTTCCTTTCCTCACACGAACATTAGCAAGCCAGGCTCTTAGCACAATCTGTTCATCAGTACACTAGTTTCCTTGGAAAGTTCAATATCTTAGCTAATGTTTATTAATTAAGCAATAAGACATGACAGACTGTGCGGCAGCCCTAATTAATGGATACCTCTGGTGCCTGCCACACATCTAAGAAGTGCATTAATCAGCACCAACACAGGTCTGAAGTGACTTACCACAATAATAAAATGGTTATTTACTTAAACAAGAACATTTCTCAAAGCTAATAACATTTCAAGCCTCTACATTATACCGTGTACAGTATTAAAAAATGTATGAGAGACATTTTCAAACTCAGTTGCCTAAAGTTCAGCTTCCAAATCCCTGCTTGGGAATATGAATAGAGGATGCCTGATCTGCAAAGGTGTTGAGTGTCTCTGGCTTGCACTGCCCCGGTGGATACGTATGAACAGCTGCAGTCTGAAAATCAGATGGGGCTTATTTAGGTGACAGGCATCAGCTTTATACTTCTCTTTGCATGAGCTTGGACACTTTGCTACCTGTGCAGGTTTCTTGTGCTTTTCTTTCTGTGATCGAGGGGTTGCACAGTGGACCCTTGGTAGAAGCAGTCAGCCCCACCGCTCATCTGACTGAAGGTGTGTTCATGAGGCAAGGAGGCACTGAACAATGCTGAACTGTCTTCTACCATTTCATCCTGTTGGGTGGGGACAGGTGTATCATTTGTTACCGTGTTATGCAAGTAATCACAGAATCACACAAGTAAGAAGCAAATGTCTAACTGACAGCTGCTGCCACTAAAAACACGACTTAGCGTGGTCTAAAAAGTGAACTAATTTCCCAGAATAATAAGAACAGCAATTTACAAGATGGTATGTGAAAGAATACTACAGACCTGTCGAGTTTATATGTGGAAAACTATTTCTTGTGCTCTACAAAAACCCACCCTGTTCTGTAAGTGTTTTATCACTAACTAGAGATGAGTTTTATTAAGACCAAAACACAACATCCAGAAAATAAATTCTTCTGATGGTGATGTTAATGGTGCCAGATATTTTGCTGCTGCAGAACCTGTAACTATACATATGCCTTATTGACAACTGTTTGCATAATATGTCTTTTATGAACTTGTTTAGTGCATGCCTTTCTCTGTTACTTCCTCTGCCATGTGTACAGTGTCAATGACCTTTGGGAAAATCCTATTATTTCTGCAAAGTAAGCTCATGTGAATTCAAGGTAACTGACTGTACTAAAACATATGTCCCAAAATCCAACAAAGTAAACTTTACAATATGTCTAATAACTTGAAAATTCCCAATGACATTTAGAGTCACTAAACATACTTAGAAGGTCACAGGTACTTGCTGTTAACATTTCAGCAGTGAAAGCCTGTGGGCAGGGCTCTGGAGAGAGAGTCCTTTGTGCTATGCTTTGGTGAACTGCAGGGAGAGCTCTCAGGAGTCCGCATCATTAACATAAGCAGCATCCATAAGGCCCACATCATTATTCTGTGCTAACAGATACTTATATTTTGGACATACAAGTGATTAAATGTTATCCTCCCGCTGAAGCAGAATATTTAATATGCCCTAAATGGAGAGGATCACTAATGAATTGTTGCTGCTGGCATAGTCTTGAATAAATACTTTGTAGGTTCTGATAGAGAGAAATAGGATAGGCTGGAAGCCTGCTTCAAAGAAAGGGAGACAGGTAGAATAAATTTCTTTGTTGTGTAAGACTCTAGCCTGGCCACTTGGACACTACGTAAGGGTCCTACAAGTCATTCAAACCCTTCTACCAAGAGGTGAAGAGTGGGGCCAGACAGACTTGACAAAGTCTCCCTCTCTCTCCCTCGCCATTCCCAGTTGGCAGGAACATCAGTGAAAGACTCGAGGGCTGGGCTGGTGATGGATCCAATGTGAAGAGAAGTATTGTGATTACAGAAGTAAAAGAAACAGTGGTAACTGGCCTTCTCATAGAAAGCTAACCCAAGACCCGATGAAATCACTCACAACTGGAATAGAGACTGAAATTCCCCATGTGGTAGCACAAGATCGTGTGACAGTGAGACATGAGGATGCAGCAGAAAAGCATCCTCTTCCTCACACCTCTGCAAGTTGCAGTCACTCACAGCCACCCATCATCCAGAGCTAGATAAGCGGAGTGGCCAGATGAGGAACGGAGACAGACTTATGGGGAGGTGACACTGCAGCTGGAAGCACTGGCTGCAAGGCACTGCACAGAAGCCAGGCACCATGGCACGACTGACTTTGTATTTCCGGCTTCATTAATCTCAAAAAAAAAACTATGAACAGGGTGCTGCAGAGGGAAGTGTGAAGTAAAATACCAATTACATGGTGAGGAAATCTAGGCAAAAGACTGCTGCCCATGATATGTTCAGAGGCAAGAGCAGAAAGGACCATGAGCCATTTTTGTATTTGTGCACAGTCCCTTGACCAGGCAGGGTTAACTGGGTTGGAAGAGAAAAAGCAACTGCCCAGTGAGCCTCACTTGTAAAGCCACATGTGGACATTTCACCTACTGCTCAGGGACTGCTGAGTGGACAAGAGGCAGGGGGCACAAACTGAAAAACATGAAATTCCATCAAAACGTGAGAAAATCCTTTTCTGCTGTGATGGTGACTGAGAACTGGCGCAGGCTGTCCTGAGAGCTTGAGGAGTCTCCCTCTTTAGGGATGCTCCAGGAGGGAGATGGTCCTGAGCAAACTGCTTTAGATGACCCCGCTTGAGCAAGGGGTGTCGGACAAGACAGTCTTGAAAAGCCCCTCAACCTCTGCTGTTTGTGATATGTTAATGCCTTTTTCTCATTTTCATGTTCTGTTCCTCTCACCTTAACAGAAGGCTCACGGTGCCAACCATTGCATCTGTTAGTTTGGGAAGGCAGAAAATGTGAGGATAGACATGCATTTGGATACAAGCTGATTGCATGCAATGCAGAGTAATCAGGTTTTGCAACAGCACATGAATGATGAACAAGCTGATATTGCCTTGGCTGTGTTTAGCTTTGCTTCTGAACGGAAGAATAGCTCAAAAACAGCACGCTCTGCTATTTCAAGGCTGTAAGAGACAGCCTAACTCTTTAGCTCCTATGAGCTCCTAAACACCACATCTTACAACGTGGTAATTTAAGGAAAACAATGACAGTTTGCCATAAATTAGTGTTTGTATGCTGTGGCAGTTCAGGAGCTGATAAGTGCTTCTCAGTTCAGGCAAGGAAACAGCTGGTTGTTAGCCTGCGTTGGCCCACTCATCCTCTTTTATTAACTTTGAACCTACTGGCCCACTTCAGTCAAATTAAACAAGTTGTGTTAAAATCAGCAGCTGGGAAGAATAAAAGGTTTGCTGTTGATATATTTGGTTGCACAAAAGAGAGACTTAAATATGTGAGAAATGTATACACAGAATCACACACTGTGCCCCAGGAAAAAGTAGGCTTAATTCAGTCATCTAAGTATAGGTGTTTAATTTTAGACTTCCTTCAGCATCCTGCCTGGTTTTCAGTTATTGTTCTTCAAGGACTTGGATCTCCTGCATGTGCTGCATCAGATGCATGTGGAGATCTTAGTCACCCTAGGCAATCTGAAATGCTAATGGATTTCAGCTATGGAAAACAAAATTGAGCCTACTGGGCATATCTGCTTATTTCAACAATAGATGCGGTGTTATTAGAGTTCAGACAGTACCAAAATAACGTCTCTGCTAAAGAAAAAGGTCCACCTCAGCTCAGTGGTTGCTTGTGGTCTTCAGATGGACAACCAGCTGCCACTGCCTGCAACTGGTGTGTAGCTCAAAACCAGGCACAGCATGTAATGTCCCATACCAGCTGTTAACTGAGGAGCAGAGTAGGGAGCTGGGCTGCTGTCTGGTAGATGTGTGGAGAGGGGGTGGAGGCTGTGGGTATTGTTAGGCGAGAATGATGTACAGGGGAGGTGATCTTATTCCAAAGGGTAAACTCACAAGAGAAACGTTGGAGAACAGTAGGATATGTACAAGAGAGTACAAATCCAAAGGAAATAAGGCTTTATTAGTATTAGTTCTTTAGTTCTGATCTTTTTTTTTTAACACTCTGAAATGATGTTTTTTTAAGGAAAATCTTTTTCAGATCCTTATCCCCAAATGACTGATCAGCCTTAACAAGCAACCAGACTTGAACAGTTGAATAACTTAGCAACAATACAAAAATGGGCATTTGGGAAAAGTCTTGTCAACTCTTCAGAACCAGTGCAGAGGTATTCTAGACACACAGAGAGGTTAAGATGAGTTGGCAGTTATTCTTCATTTTCACATAGAGGTTGATGGCTGGTGGGAAGACTGACTATGCCAGCTTGAGCTGTGATGGGGACACATCAAATAACAGAGTGAAAATGTAGCTGTGGTGGAAAAAAAGGCATTCCTCCCTTTCTATGCTACATTTCCTAGGACAAGCCTTTGATGTTACTATATGTAAATGTATGTTTTAATTGGGAAAGCTTATTTGGCCATGTGCTTTGTAAAAATATGTCAAAGAACAGCGTTACTTTGTTAAGAAGGAGGACTATTGTCCTGCACCATAGTTAAGCCTACAGGTGGCCTTTAAGGAAAACAATGTGTTTAATTCTTAAAAGGGGAATTTGCAAATGCATTTCTCATGGCAGCTTAACCTTTATTCTTTTAGCATTTATCTGTGTACGCCCACTGAAGGATACTGTCAGACTGTAATGGAGATAATGGGCCAAATTTATCATCAGAATAGTTCCAGTCTTCCCTCCAGTTTTGATTTATAGCTTAACTGAGAACTGCATCAAATTGCATATCTGATGCAGATTCCCAGGGATTTGGATGAAAGCCACATATATCCAGCATCAAAACCTGGCAAGCTGCCTATGACTCTGTAATATGTCTTTAATCCTTGGACGAACCTAGTCAAGGTATTGGTAATAGAGGGCCAAGTCTCCAG
The DNA here is from genome assembly GCF_965140915.1 of Aythya marila. NCBI lineage: Eukaryota > Metazoa > Chordata > Aves > Anseriformes > Anatidae > Aythya > Aythya marila. The sequence goes on from NC_139042.1 coordinate 111,210,777, forward strand.
GTTGCATAAATTAGCTATTCCATTGAAGTTGATAAGAGTTATGCTGATTTAGATAAGTTGAGGTTGCAGCCTAGAAAGTGAATGAGAAAGCAAAGCAGGGCAGAGAAAGACAACAATTTTCAAGGAACAATTCAACAATGTGCAGAGCAGTCCTATGCAGTACTTACATCCTGGTTGGACATCTCCCAGTATGGCCTCTCACCGTAGGACATCACTTCCCACATTACAATCCCGTAGCTCCATGCATCGCTTGCTGAAGAGAACTTACGGTAAGCGATAGCTTCAGGAGCAGTCCACCGTATGGGGATTTTTCCACCCTGCAAAATACATTGACAGTATATCAATATGACTGGAAAAGAGAATAGCACTTGTTTAGAAGAAAAAAAGGTATCCTAGATGCTGAGTTCTGCCTTCTGTCAATTTGCCTTGTCAATTTGCTGCTAGTGAAAAGGAAGAAATAACCCTTTTCCAGAATCTGATAGAAATTTGGTTTCGTCTGTAGTCTAATTCACCAAAACCAGTGCTTCTTGAAAAAAATCTGTTCAGAGAACAGAAAGCTTTTTAGATGATTCATGTTCGTTCAAGGTCATATAATTAGTCAGAACATGCCTTTTGACTGAAAAATAAACGCATTTGAGATTCCTAATAAACTTTCAAGACATTTAAGACATTTAATCTCTTTCCTCAAATGAAACAGCAACATTTATTGCAAAAGGGAATACCCAAAGCACTGAATAAAATTATAAAAGCAGAAAGGAAGCTATAGCCTTTCTATTATTCTTTACTTTTGATAATGTATTTTGTTTTTTGTTCGTGCCCTTTAAATGTCTACGTAAATAGCAAACCAAGTTTGTTTCTAGTAGGCGTTTTCTTAGGGTATTGAATAATTTTGTTCTGCAGCTTTCAACTTAAAATTCAAGTACTACCACAAAAAAATGGGGGTAAGAATTCAATCGACAAACCTGACTTACTCTTTTGGAGACCACTGTGTGCAGAATTTTTCTCTGACATTACTAATTTACTTCACTGCATCTGTTCTACACTTCCACAAATAGTTTATCTACAAAAACCTATTTTTCCTTTTCACAACAAAGTGTTTCTTCTCCATTTCTCAATTCAAAACTACGTATTTATTGTCATTCTCTGCATAACTTTTCAAAGAGGTTGTTTTGAGTGAGTGAGCAGTACGCTTGTGGTGCCACTAGATGGTAGGAGGAGGCAGGCAGTGGAGCTGAGCTAACAGCAGGAGTTGCTTTCAACCAGCAGTAATAGACTCTGCTCAGTGTTATGATTTTATTTCTGACAGAAACAAAGGAAGAAATGAACTAGAACATCGGTTTGGCAGTTGAAGAGAAGCCACAGTTAAAAACAAGTATGCAAATCTCTGTTAATTTGCTTTGAATATACACAAAAATATTTGCCTGCGAGCTGTTGAGGCCTGATGCAAAATTGACTCCGAGTATGCTTCTTTTACCAGAAAGTGTTCAAAAGCAAATCTTGGTGTCTGCAGCGACATGCCAGAAAGCTAACTTCTCATCACTGACCGCTACCTTCTGATGAAAAATGTGCGGTTAGCATTTAAGTTGTATGATAGTTAAGAGAGTCCTCTGCATGAGCTTACATTTTTTGCAGCTGTTTGTTCAAAGCCTTTGCCTGATCAGTTTTGGCCTCACACAGGTCTGGTTGGCATCAGTAGCAAACTGCCTACTGATTTTCACAGCAGTAAGATAAAGGTAACACTTTGTGTTGTATTTTTGCCCAAGATACCCCCTGCTTCCCTGTTTTACTTTCTTTAATCCAATCACCTGGTGACCAGCTCACTCACCTGGGATGGACAAGATACAAAGACCTTAATGCCACCCCTGCTGCCACCCCTGAGCAGGACCTGCCCCGTGTGTGTTACAGCTGCAGGGTGAGATGATGCTTCTCATCCCTCCCTGGTACAGCTGTTCCACTTGGGAAGCAATTACAAACGCATTTGGGTATGAGAATGGAAAAACAGGATGCCACAGGAGATTTATGATAGGACATTCTCCACGGAAAGACAAGCCTGATTTCTAAATAAATTAGATGAGAACATTTGGCGTTTGATGACTCACAGTCTGCAATGGTATTTTGGTGGGATGTGTAAGCCCAGGCCTCCTTAGGCAGTGGAAGGTTTAAATATTTAAATATCGCGTGCCCCTGATGAGCACAAAGCACTGGGCTGCCTGACCAGAAGGATTTATTCCCCAGAATCACTTGAACTATGGAGAATGGTTCATCACAGTGAGTGGTGACTGAGGTTAAATATATCCTCACACCACAGTATGGGGCCTTATATTTTCTACTGGCTCAAGCTTAGTCCTTTATTTTTAAACACTTTGTTGTCAATTTTATGTATTCAATTTTCAGATCCCTGCCTTTTGCAGGTTTTGTGTGGGGAGACAATAAATATTTTCCTGGCGTAAGTCACAGGGCTGTGGCAAGCACTTACCTCCTTATTTTGGACTTGGACACATGCATTTTTAATAAGGTACACAACATTGATGCTGACCCATATTACAAGAGACACTACCCTGAAAATCCTAAATTCTCTTCCTCATCATAGCATATTAATCCTGACTGCCAAGTGATGTAGGACACCAATGAGAGCTTACCCTCTGAATCCAGTCTCAGCAAACAATCCTTGCTGCCTTTAGCTTTATACCCATTCAGGATACTTTCTGAAGTGCTACAACAGCATTTGAGGGAGGATAAAAAAGAAAAAATTCTTATTTTCTTTCCTCATCACAGTCTCAGGAGCGAACAGGGAAAAAAAAACCTACCAGTTTAAATGATCATGTTACTATCAGACTTTCACATTGTTTATCATGACAAACTGATGAGTCTACACATTTACAGTGAGCCTACATTTCCACTTTGTATACTTGTATTAATAATTTATCAGTATTTCAACAAAAAGCCTACTTTTTAATCTTTTAGGGAAAGCACAAATCTATCATGCAAATTAAAAGCATTTGGATATTTACAAAATTTGACTAACAATTTAACATCATACGGATACCAATGTGCATAATTATTTTTTAATTTTTTTTTTTTTTCCATTGATCTGATTATGTATTCCCAAATTATACTCAAAAGAGCAGTCACTGTTGTCATCTTGAGCAGCTTTTGCAGCTCAACCTGTGGACTGTTGGCTAAATATAAATGAGTTTCAAAGAATCTGACTAGACTCTGTAACTAGTTTCATCATGCAGCTTTACTGACTGATCCTTTTTGGACTGAAACAGTAGTGGCTCATTGAGTGTGAAAATGAGAATGGAGAACAGCATCTTAACAAAATTCAAGGCAGTTCATGTTCAAGGGCATAAGATGTGCTCAGTGTTGTAATGCAAAAGAAAATCTTTTGTGCTAGCCCTAATGACAAAACGAAGCAAAACCTCTAAAATTTTTAAGTGGATTCATCTCAAACATGACACAATATTCATAAAAATGTAAATTTCAACAATTAATTATGTTTGCAGTATATGTTTTTATGCAAAAAAAAAAAAAAGTTGCTTTATTTATTTGAAAACAATTCAAAAGGTGGAGATTGCAATATGACTACCTTAAGACACATACATAACTGAACAATAGTAATAGCTGCTCATGCATAATAGAAGGGCACGTAAGGTTTAAAATAGCCAAAAATATAATTCCTGTATCTGGTTAGAGTAATAAACAGTGTTACTGATATTGGACATTTCTTTTTATATTTTGATCTAATTAGGAAAATTGTAAATACTTATGCTTATACAACACCCCACCTTCAAGTTAATTTATAAATCATCTACATTTTACTACTGCAGCGATGCAATCTGTGACAACTCCCTGTATCAGAAAGCCCTTGAGCATGCTTCTTATGCTTTTTTTTTTTTTGGGGGGGGTGGGGGAGGAGGAGGAGGGAGATTGTTGGGGGAGTGGGGAAGAGGGGAAGGGACAGAAGTGGTGTTAGGAAATATGCTGTATTTCTGCCTCACCTCATACATTAATAATGACATCAGTGACAAGCTAATTTTATTTTCGTATAGTAAAAGAACACGAACACTGCAATTCAAATTATTAGAATTTTTGCATAATCCTTTTTTTGCATACACTTCCTGCTGAATACTGTCTAGCTCCTGATATTTTTCTTGATTGTCATTTAATGCGTAATTCCACTTGGAATTAGAGTATTAGGCTGACATTGCTTCATGTGTGTAACTGCTCAGAGATCAGCTCCTGAAATTAAATTTGCCCCCTTGCCCACCCACACCTACGCAGATGCTGGCTTTCCCAGCAGAGCTGGCAATAGCAGGTTGCCACATGTTCAATGACAGGATTGGAATTGTGTGTTACAGAAAGCCTTTCTTTGCCTAAAGCAACGCATCAGAGAGACAGTCTTCCCAAAATGCTGTCTCTTATTTGAGCTTACAGCAAAAAAGCGCTTATGATCTGCTATGTGAAAAGACACTGGCGAGCAACTGATGCTGACATTACATACTGTCCAACAGGCAGCAAAGTCTATTCCTTACTCTGCATTTTTGCCATCTCCAATTTGATTTTTTTTAATATTTTATTTTACATGGTTGACGTCTTTTTAAAGAAACAAGAGGCACGAAAACTTTCTTTAATTAAATATTTAAACATGTTTTAACACTGGAGCAGAACACAGTAACTGGCAGCTACAGCCCATTATTTCACTAAGGTGAAGGTCGGGATACATCAGCTCAAAATCCTTGATGTGAAAAATGACACAGAGGGCAAAGAAGCAAAGAAGGAAGTCTGTTAGATGCCCAGAACTTCTGGCATACCCTGCTAGCTAATTAAAGAAAGGAGTGACTCCAGTGAAAACCTCAGATATAAAATTGAAGGTAAGATTTACGAGCTCTTAATGGATGTGCAAAGACAGTGATGTACGTAAGCTGCCAGAAACAAACACTGTGCATCAGGCCCCATGATGTCCTCAGAACTAACAGGGATGTGAAACAGTACCTATTTCTGTTGGGAAGTCTGTTCCTTGTTTTCCTTGAGTGACAGAGCATGCAGAGGGACTGTCACAGAAGTGATTGAGGTTTTATGAAATGCTGAGGCACAAACCCATCAGTTCCAGATCCACAGACACCTAGAACTGTCTCTTTCTAGGACAAGAGGCAGTGAACTACATGCACCATTAGTCTAATCTGGCAGAGCAGTTCCTATGTATCTGTCACTTACTATTCTCTTATGTATGATGTTACTGAAATGGGCAATTTTCCATGACACAAGTGTAGTATCTGTCTTTTTCTCCACCCCATGTGACAGAAATGGGAAAAAGAACTTCAGAGTGAAGAGAGACAAAAGTAATGAGAGATTAGTTTTAAATATTGGACATAATTCATCATTCTGTACAAAAGCCTTACCCCACTTTACTGGAGCAATGCTTTTATTTGAGCCTATGAATCGAGTTTTTCATGCACACAGTTACAAATACTCAGAATTTAGCATTTTCAAATCATGATTTAGAATTATTCAGTATTATCAACATGCTCTAGACACTATTGGAATATCAGAGAAACTTCACATCAGGATGGCAAAAAGGTTCTGAAAAGGCTTTTCAGAATTTGCCTTCATTCTGGCTGACTGTAGTCAGTTCTGCCAGTCTTTCATTTCCCTCAGAACTGAAACAAAACACCCCAAATTTCAAGAAGACAGGATTTCCTCTTAATCTCTGGGTTAAAAAAAAATAAAATATATAAAATAGATATCCTGAATAAAATCTTAAATATGTGGAATTTGATTTATTTCCCCTAAAGTTAACTATTGATTTTTTATAAGTTATAATTTTGACAGTACGTCATTTCAGTGAATATTAACCCATACAGCACATGTATATTTGTGTCTTCAAAACAGAGGAAAGCTGTTGGTGGATGGAAAAAAACAGCACTTAAGATATTGCCAGAACTAAAACAGCCACAATGAAAAAATTGTCCACAGATCATCATTAACACTTCGTGTTAACTAGCATTAGGATTAGAGGTACTGCAGGATGCTTCTCCAAAATAGTACACCCAACCAGTCATTTAGTCTTCCTAAGGGTCATCAGCAAGTCTGAATTCATTAGTTGTACACGTACACACAAAAACTCCAGAAAAACAGGTATCTCACAGAATCATAGAATGGCTCAGGCTAGAAGGGACCTCAAGGGTCATCTAGTTCCAACCCCACTGCCATAGGCAAGGGTGCCACACACTACACAGAATCACAGAATCACAGAATTTTCTAGGTTGGAAGAGACCTCAAGGTCATCAAGTCCAACCTCTGACCTAACGCTAACAGTCCCCACTAAACCATTTCCCTAAGCTCTACATCTAAACGTCTTTTAAAGACCTCCAGGAATGGTGACTCCACCACTTCCCTGGGCAGCCTGTTCCAGTGCCTCACAACCCTTTCAGTGAAGAAGTTCTTCCTAACATCTAACCTAAAACTCCCCTGGCTCAACTTAAACCCATTCCCCCCTCGTCCTGTCACCAGGCACGTGGGAGAACAGGCCAACCCCCACCTCGCTACAGCCTCCTTTAAGGTATCTGTAACGAGCAATAAGGTCACCCCTGAGCCTCCTCTTCTCCAGGCTGAACAAGCCCAGCTCCCTCAGCCGCTCCTCGTAGGACTTGTTCTCCAGGCCCCTCACCAGCTTCGTCGCCCTTCTCTGCACCCGCTCAAGCACCTCCATGTCCTTCTTGTAGCGAGGGGCCCAAAACTGAACACAGTACTCGAGGTGCGGCCTCACCAGAGCTGAGTACAGGGGGACGATCACCTCCCTAGCCCTGCTGGTCACACTGTTAGATCCTGTTGCTCAGGGCCTCATCTAACAACTAGATCCTGTTGCTCAGGGCCTCATCTAACCTGGTCTTGAACACCTCCAGGGATGGGGCATCCACAACCTCTCTGGGAAACCTGTTCCAGTGCCTCACCACCCTCTGAGTGAAGAATCCTACTCTACTGACTTTTTATATAAAAGACTATCGCTAAATTCAGAAAATACAGAATGAAAATATAATAGCACTCTTCTAAATATTACAGAATTCTGAAATTAGAAACATTACATAAAACAACAGGAATTCTCATCAGTAGCTGTGGTAGTATTTCCTTCAAGACAAAACACTTCAACATGCAATCCCTTGCCTGTTCTGAGGCATTGATCTTCACTTGGGTTGAAAGATAATAAGAAGTCTGATAAAAATGCATAGCTTTGACCCTTAAAACCCACATAAGTGAAATGGTAGTGAATATTTCTGACCACTTACATCTGTCCTGCAATCATGTTTTCTTGACAGTGCAATTTCAAGAACTTTACACAGTGACAAAGATACAGCAAGTGACCAAATGCAGGTGGTTGACATCATTGCATCTTGTCTGTGTAAATGACTATATTATAGATATCTTTCCTTGCTACCCGTGATGCCTTCATCTACAAGGTGCTCATTAAAAGACCAAAGGTTTTTACACATTTGTTTTAAGAATGCATATTCTTTCATTTTCAAGTGAATAAAGTTCACTCCAGTGTTCAAGCAAAAGGAGCTTGTGGTTGAAACTGGTTCCAATCCTCCAAAGCTGAAAGTTCATTGAGCTTTTTTTTTTTTTTAACCTGTTTGTTTTGTTTCAGAAGAAGAAGGGAGAAGAAAGTGAAGAGGAAGAAGGAAAAGAGAAAGAAAAAAAAAAAGATTTACCCTTCAGAAGTTGACAGCATTACATCTAGAGGTGTCAGAGAGATGCAAGAGCAGGGCTGCTCCCTAAGGGAAGGAGAGCTGGGAGAAGCTGTGATGGAGGCTGGGAATGCTCTTGTGGACCCGGTGCACCCCACAGTGCCTGGCAGCATAAGCAGAGCAAGGTGGTGATGGTAACGGGCACTGTTGACAGCCCTGTGAGCATCAGGCAAAGGCAAGGTAGTGAGCCAAGGTCAATCCAGCAAATCTGAACAACTCCAATCTAACAGGACTGGGCTGGCCAGCTGCAGTGCTGATGGGGCATGGCCCTGGGCCCACAGGCAGGGGTGGGGAGAGGCCACAGAGGAGGCCGGGTGGTGTCCTCAGAGCCCTGGTAAGAACCAGACACTTGTACGAAGTACAAGTGTTCTGCAAAACCTCCTTGAGACTGTTTTTTTGAAAGGTAATGTTGAGACCAGTGGGGACAAGGAACCTCCAGATGTTGTAGAGGGTGGACCTTGGCATTTCCCTAAGACTGGTGCACTAAGAACGCACCAGTGAATTTTACAATATTGGGTGCTTGGCTATCAATAACAAAGAAATTATTTCTTTTTCTGAAATTAAATATCAGAGTCATGCATCTCTACAAATCCAGTTTAGAAACTATAGCGCTACTTGACAGTAAAGGTAGGAAAAAAGGTCATTTTTCTTGAAACTAATATTTCTGGCAAAGATCTATCTCTTTTTGAGAGCATCAATTTCAAGCTATCTGCCAGCTGTGTCAGCACAGCTCACATTACAGCCGTAACCAATTTCTTGAAAGTTACTCCTACAGAGTCCTTCAATCTGCACACCCAAAGCCTATTCACTTTGCTTACATGACTAGTCCTACTGAAGTCAATGGAAAAGGTGAAGAGGATTTGTTCTGAGATGCTTATTTGAAGGATACCTTACATTGCACAACTCCGTAACAAAGAAAATTTGCTGTAAGATCCACTCTTACTGCAGAATTGAGTTACTGGATACAAATATTTCTCCAAAGACAAGCAAGTTGATTCAAAAAAAAAAAAAAGTTCGCATTATGCTTTCTTGAAAGCATCAATCAAGACTTGCTTCTGAAATGATGACCCTGACTTCCCCAGGGCTCCATGAAGTGTTCATTATTGGATCAAAACTAAACTGTTACCATGTGCTGCTTGAACACTTCATGTCATTAACTATCATTAACGATTTCACAGCTAGTGATTTCAACACGAATATCTAGTTGACATGCACAACAAACAGTTCCCATGTTTTAATGACTGAGTGACCTCTCTCTGTGCTGCCACAATGCCCAGATCATTCAGACTTGACTGCCTTGTCCCCGAACCCCTGCCACGGTTCCTCCCACAACATGCAATTAGAAGAGGCTAATAAGAATTCAGAAGCATACAGAAGCTTGGAAATTGAAGACTAAGAAAAATGGATTTAAATGCAAAATTAACAGTGTGTAGGCTTCAGTACTGTCTCCAGTATACATTTTCATGTTCCATTAACAAAAGACTTGCATGTTTTCTTCTAAATGAGTCTGCAAAGGATTTTTTGGGGTGCTGTACTAGAGAGAATGTAGGGACCTAGATACAGCTTGCTGTAGGGAACACTACATTTTATTTATCTAAGGCTTCTTAAAAACTTTGTTCAAGAAATGTGTCAGAAACATCACAAAAGATAGGCTTCTCTTTTGAGAGTTACAGTGTCATACACAGATGACGATGATCAGAATTATTATGAGGCTAAGCTACTCTGCAAGTATCGTTGCTTTACATTTCATCCCAGCTGGGTCAGGAAGTGCAGAGGAGAATTAATATCTCAGCAACGGATGAATTAAATCTTCCTCTCACATTTTTGTGAGGTCACTTCTCATTTTATCCTGAAGGAGTTTGATGGTTCTTTAAATTTCAGTCAGTTCATGGATTAGTAACTGCTTTAAAGACAGGAAACAAACAGTCGGAAGGAAAAGGTCAGCTTTTAGAGTGGCAACCCCCAGGGACCAATGCTAATGTCCTGCTGGCAGTGTATGTAGAAGGAATCTACAATACAGACTGGACAGTGAATAGGTAAAACTGCTAATAATTGAAAGGTAGTGATGGTAGCAAGGACTGTGACAGACCCCCCAGATTTGCCCAGAATCTTATGATACTGAGTTGCCAACTTATAAAGTGGCACAAAATTCAGTGTCATGAAGTGAAGCACACAAAATAAAATGCTTCTAACTTTACATAAAAAAGTAACAGGACTCTACTAACCCATCACTGTTCAAGACTGAGATGCTGTGGTTATAACAGACAGTTCTATGAAATTATCATCTCTATGCTCAACACAGACTGAAGAGGAAAAAAAAAAGGAAATGAAGACGTAGAAACAATCAGGAAATTAAAAAACAAACAAACAAACCAAACAAACAACAACAACAAATAAAATAAATAAATAAATAATAAAAAAACAACAACAACACAACTGTTGAAACCTACTGTATTCCTGCATATTGTTTACTGATTGTAGTCTTCATCCCCCATCCAAAAGGGACACACTAACAGAAGCTAATAGATATTCAAATGTATGGAATAAAAGAAAGTATCTAAGCAACCCTAAATATAACAGAGAGGAAAAGAGGTGGAGAGTATGCGTGTTTGCTTAGAGTATAGAACTGGGATATATCACATGTAAGTGGCAAATAGCACATTAAGAAGAACAACAAAATGAGTTCTTTCTTTGTTTGTTTGTTTCACAATGACATTTATTGCCAGAGGATGTCATGGACTCTAAAAATACAAACATCCCCCAAAAGTAACTAGATGAACTTACAGAAGAAATATTCATGAAAGATGCACACCTCTGATTCCTCCAACTGGGAATCATAGAATCATTTAGGTTGGAAAGGACCTCCAAGGTCATCAGGTCCAACTGTTAACCTAGTACAGCCAAGCCTATCGCTAACCCATTGCCCTAAGCACCACATCCACATGTCTTTTGAATACCTCTGGGAAAAGTTGCTAAGTTTTAGCAACAGAAAAAGGACTGAGTCCTGAAGAGGTAAACTGGCAGAGTGTTATCTGTAAAAACACTGCCCTGTTACAGTGTAAGGCGGCTACCGGGTGTGTGTGGAGGTCTTATGTTTATTCCATGGACATTATCTTGTAAAGATTACAGCCTCATATCTTTCTTCAGCAATAAATACATTCACTTCAGGGGAAGGAAAAAAAAAAGGGATAAAATTATGCCCAGACTTTTGGGAAGCATGCAAGTTTCATATCTCTAAGCGCATCCACATACTATGTAAAAATATTGTTTATATATTGCTGGGTAGAGGGGAGAACAGATGCTGACGAAGGAAAAGGGCCATGGGTTTTGAAGCATAACAGGGACCAGGGAACGGCCAAATACTGGGCACGATCTCCCACCTTCCCATCTGGGGACACAGAGCTCTGACAAAGATGAGAAACTGCTTGCCAAAGCCAGGGTGTGCAGTGAGGCTCAGCAGACAAGAGGACCATAACAGCCACTTCTGTGCTGCACCAAAGCACTCCCAATGCTGCCCTGCTGGTTCTCCAAAGAGTATGAACTACAGCTGCATGCCTGATCATCAACCCCCATGCTTCGAACCACCAGCAATTTTAGGAAGCATGTATGAGAGAAAGGTAGAGATTGGAAAGACATCAAAGGCTTAAGCTGCAAAGGATTAAGTTGCCAAAACTTGGTGTCAAGTGCCCCTTTTGGCACTGTCACTTGCTATTTTAGGAAAATGTAGGTCTCCCACAGTGTCACATCTGCAGTCCTCTGCAGCTATCTCAGGTACTCCTTGATGTCTCAGAGGACATTAGACCTCTACATTTAAGCACTTGATTCCTTCCCATTTTCACCCCTATTCAATGAAAAGCAGTATTTGAACAAAGGAGAGAACTGACGGTATTTCTCCTGAAGGAAAGGCAGAAGAGCTCAGTTCACAGCTGTTCGTCTGAGAGCAGAAGGCAGTAGCTGGGTTGCAGGTCAGGCTGCACACTAGCTGGTCTGCTGGGCACAACACACCACTTCTTTCCCAGCTAGAGAAACCAGGCAAATGCTAGGGCTACTGGGGAGATGGTATAGGGACACGGAATGGGATTATGAGTAGTTTGATGCTATATGAGGCCACAGGGACAAGGGAGGAATCTAAATCTTACCAGGGAAGTGAAACTGTTGGAGCACACCAAGAAACTGAAGATATTGTGAAAGTGCCATTTGAAGACTTTGAGATGAGAAGTTATACTATTGAGGTTACAGAAGATAGACTGAGAACTAGGATAACTGTAGGGCTTCGATAATTTGCTGCTCATGAAATAATTTTTCCCTATCCTATGACCAATGAATACTGTGATGGCAGAAGCTACGACACAGTGTTATCGTACTATAACTACACACATACAGATGAAACACATCACCAAAATATTTACAGTAGTTTTCAGTCTGAGGGGCTGCTTCACAACAAAGTTTCTCTGATATTTCTATTTGGTTTAGTGACATACTGGTATCATCCATAGATCACTGCAGCATGTCAGCATGCAAATTGTTGAATAATGGGATAACCATCTGTTTGATGATGAATAGTTTGGCACAGAAATGCGGTTGAGCCTTCCTGCAGATACCCACGTTGAACTAAATCTCTGTCAAATGAGCAAAGGGCACTGAACATCAAGTTAGTTTCTATTTCACCACCATCACTAGCTTACAAGGACAAAGCATTGACTGACACTTGCATGGAAGCTCCAGTCATACTAATGGTGATGGTAATATATTATACAATAGCTAATACTAGTGTAACATTGGTTTACAGACACTGAAAATTTACTTCTGACCTCTATAATAGCAATATTTCTTAGTATTGCACTTCCTAGACTTATGTTTTTTACTTCTTTTCTATATCTTGATGCATTTTAATTTAGACTGTACATGAGTTGTGGGACTAAGATACCTTTTGTCCTATATTCAACTTTTGTCAGTTGAATTTACTCCTTGTATTCCCCAGATGGCATAAAGTTTTGAGTAATACACTATTAGATTATCTTTTTCTGATGATACATCATACTAAATCATTGTCTGACTGATGATAATATAATGGGAATAACATATTAACATAATTTATCATTCCTGTACCTTGCTCAGGGGATATTTTACTTTATCATATAATATATTAGATGTCACTTCCATGATATATTACAGTAAGACATCATCAGAAAGAAACATTTTGATGAAGTAGTACTTAACAGTAGAGACTATTATCTAGGGATAAACAGCCCTCAGGGGTACTTTGTTTAACAGACTATTGGAATACAAAGGTAAGAAGATACATGGCATAATGAGAGATGCGATTATTCTCTGACATCAGAGTTGCCACTGGTGCTAAACCAGCTGTGGTTTATCTTGGAATAGTAATTTATATAAATTGCTATACACCCTCCAAGCAATGGTGATTTTTGCTTTACTTTAATGAATTCACCTAAAAGCTTCACCGAAGTAGCTGAAACTTGTTTTGACCTTTAAGAATATCTCTACTGATCAAAACAAAACAAAAACGTGTTTTTCACTGAAAAATCTACCTAGTTTAGAATACTGCAAAATGAGGTAGGTCGTCCCTGCCCCCAATTTAAAAATGTTCATCTAGCAGAGGTAGAATAGCAAATGACAAAATGTTTTTAACCACAAGCTTACTGATAAATGACCATAAACATAATTTTTGGCATTTGGGTTCTATGCAAATTAAGGGTATGCCTCTGGCTAAGTTACATCAAAGTTGGCTGAACTCCTGCCTTAAGGCACAAATACATGGCAGTGATGCATTTACACAGCCAGCCCGCATAATAAACAGGTGCAGCTTCTTCAGCAAGTCTCTTCCTGTGCTATAAAAAAGCATATGCTCTGATTTTTTCCTTTCTTCAATCATCTCGGTTACATTTATGTACTAAAAAAAATGAATATATACACAAAAAGGAAATGGATTACCGAAGCTCTTCAGGAGAGCAGCAAAACAATGCGTGTTCCAACAGGCAGCCACCAGCACAGCTCTGCCTGTGGCATCTGAAGTACATGCAGGTAAACTCTTTCAGTAATAGCACTGGGGAAGAGCATAAATCACAGGCACAGCAGAACTTGATGACATTTTAAGAAAAAAACATTTTCCTCCTTTGTCTAAAAATGACAACTCTTTGGTTTATAGATTTGCTGCCCTTGATTTCTGGATTATGACCTTGTACTCTTAAGGAAATTAAAGCAAAACAGTTTTGATAACAGTGAAGGGTGAAATTATGGAATACTAATGTATGATTTTGTGTTCTTATTTTCAAGATCTTGTACGAAAGTGCAAGTCTGCTTCCAAAACCAGAAATTCATACAACTTCAAGAGCTGCAACACTCATCAGAGTAACACCTGATTTTTACACTTAGAAGAAAGAGGGGAATATGTTATAGCATATGTGGCCCTTCACTACTTGTTTCCGTGTAGACTGGAAAATTTCTAAAGTGGTCTTGTGATTGTCATCAATTGTTCCCAACAACCCACTGGGTCCCTTTAGATCTGGTGGAAAAGCTGAAGAAAGAACTTTAATCTTGGAAAGAATGGGTATCATCGTTATACCTGGTAAAAACAGCCGTATCAAGCTAATGCCGATGAAAAACTTTATAGGTAAATTCAGTGTCCAGTGATTTAACATTACCAAAAACAACACTGAAAAGAAGCCACCACCCCTTATCAGCAATTTCCAGAATGATACTTGATTTATTCCAGGCAAGAGAGAGCTCACTAATTACAACTTCAAGAGCATGCTCTGGGAAATTGCTCTAGATGAGCCATCTATCCTCTTTAACAAATTTCCATACCTTCTGGCACACTCTGTGAAACTTTTTCCAGGGTCAGAGCATTAATAGCTCTAAGGCACACATTCTTATGGCTAATGAAAGGTAGATTAGGCTGCAGTTTGGGCATAACACCTGTAAAATAAAATTAATAAAAAAGAAATGCCACCCCTCACCTCCACCACCTATAACATAAAAATCAACTTGAAAGAAAAAACAGGCTGTGATCCAGTTTTCTTCCCCAGATAAGATGTAGCATTCAGAAAGGGAGCTCTTCATTGCTCTTTCTGTCTCGAATCCCACAGGGTGCGCACAAGATACGCTCCCACCAATGTGGCCACTCTATTGCTTATTTCTTAAATTTACCCTGTCTGCTTGAGCTGATCACTGGGCCCTCATGTTTCATTGCCTGGCTTAAATGCTTTTCAAATCCATTCCTCTGTTTTGCAATCACGTGCTACAAATGATCTTTGAATAGGGAACTATTGCTATTTCTGAAATACAAGTGGGTGCTAGAGATCTTTGGCTTTTAAACGCATCTGCTACTGCTTCTGCTGACTTATCTTGGCTGAAAAAAGTACATCTCCAGTCTTAATCTGTCTGGGGTCATAGGATACAATCCCACATCTTTATCTCATGTTTCATGGTTTCGGGCATTATTCTTAGTGGCAATATCTCACTCCTTCCTCTTTTTGCCAGGCAAGATAGTAGAAAAGCTTTACCTGCGTTTTTAAAATTTTTAGTTGGTTCTGTATACAAACTTAAATTTTGTTCTCAATACCAGTGTTTCTGCTGTCTTACAGAAATTCAGCATCCCAGCATGTTATGCTTGTGCATGCCATCTCCCTTCCAAGGTGCTTATGGCACATCTGTCTATTTGTCATCCTCACTGTGCTTACAGATCGCATTCAATTGCTGCCACCATATTTGATGTACCATGTGAACAGGTTTTAATGCAAAAAAGCTTCAAGCTTTTCAACACTTACACACCTGTTTACATTGGATATGCAACTGGGGGCTAGCTTTCTCGCCACACACATGTTAATAGGTTGTCCTGTGCTTTTCCAAACTCTTTTTTTTTTCTGCAGCTTGTGTTTTCCAACACAGGTTCCCTTTGGGATGCTGAAGTGAAATAAAGCTGTTGATGACACGCTCTTGGTCTTTCTAGCCCTCACTTCCAATTTCATCCACAGGATTGAACTTGGATAAACAAACAAAAAGAAAAACAAGAATATGGGGAAAATGAGTCTTCAATTTTTCACAGCTACATACATGTAGAACTAAGGGAAACAATGGACTGATCAGGTTTTTTATGTGTAATGCTTTTTGCAATATACACAAACACTGTGTTAATGGACAAAAGCCATGATATTTTATTGCACATTTGGTCTTTTTAAAGTGCTTCAAAATCTATCAGTTGTTTAGGATTTTTGGCAATGGGATATGCTGTGATCAATTGCTTCTGCAGAAAAACGTCTACTAAAAATAAGCATGAGGATATTTAAATTACTTTGTTTATTCTGGTATTTGAGGGTTAAAAAGCTCAGGACTGAAACTGCCTTCTTTAGATTCAGGGTAATCACAGCAAATGTACCATACAAAACCCTTAATCAGAAAAAACAAGCTTGTTTTTGTACTGTTCCCTCAATTGTCTTCACATTTATATAAAAGCCTATAAAGTTTGAGGTACACTGACCAATAATGATTTTTCCAAGCACTGTAACCAAATTAGGAAAAGTTGTTTTTCACACTTTGCATTTGATAAGTATTCCCCAAAACAAGAGGTGTTTTTTGCTGAAATTCGTTAAACATTAAAATGGTGCCATAACACTGCTTCACCATTTTGTTCTTCCAAGTGCTTTACGGCTCATAACTAATTACTCTCACGGCAGCCCTTTGCAGAAGCTACTCTCTCCATTTAACAGCAGGAGAAACAGAGATGAAGGTTGAGAACTGTCGAATATGCTGAATACCTGAAATTCTTACTGGCAGTACTTGGGTTTCTGGATGCTCACTATTACTGGAAACAGGCTGTAAATGACATTTTTCTCCTTTGTCTAAAAATGACAACTTTTTGGCAAAAACTTCTGAGACAAAGTTCCAGCTTATGCGGTTGTCGGTTTCCTGGGCTGTGCCTTCATCTCACAATGGAAAGAGCTTTACAATGGATTTTGCACTTGTAAAAATAGAAGAACAAATTAACAGTCAACTGCTATGAATGCTTATATAGACACCTTTCTCCTTTGTAGTCTGTTCACTTAAGTAAAAATCAACATACAGATTTGTAAGAAAGAAATAATTATAGACAAAGAAGAGCCAGTTCTGTTTTGTTATAGAAAAAATGAAAATTATTCTCACAGTATGTACCTCACCAGGAAATGATGAAATATGGGATGTAAGGAAATGTATTATCTCTAACAATTCTACCTCGAAGCAATCTTTATAATACTTGCCAGTCTTATCATTATATTCTACCTACAATTGAGGAAATGGTGCTAAAGTTATTAAGTGCCAGTAACATATATAAATCTCTAGACTTAAAAAATGAATCAATTTCACTATGAGATTAAATCAAACCTTTTCCTCATTGCAACATTCTGGTGCACCTCCCAAAGTAAAATGGTGTTGATCTCCTATCTCTGATCATTGTAAATACTACAAAAGGAGCAGAAATGTGTTTAACCTCCAAGAACATTCTATTCAATTTCTTTTTTTTTAGTTCAGCTCAAAAGATTTGAGAGAAAGTTAATAATAACTTCTCTTTTGTCATTCAATCTGCATGCTAACTTTCATAATGAAAATTCAGTTTCATATTTTTTGCTGTACGTTTATTATTTTATTTATTTAGTACCTCTTATCATTAATTTGATTAAACATACCTCACCACTACTAGGCTGCAGGAACAAAATGTTGGCTTTCATGTATTGCTCTGGGACTTGTAATCAAGCCAAACTCACAGATGTTCCAATGAACACACAGCGTTTGGTCCATTTCTAGTATAAACATCATGGTTTACTTTAGCTACAGTGCCATGATCTTGTCTAAGTAATCAGTAAGTTCAGCTAAGACACCTCACCTATTCTGTCTATAGCTCTATGTTTTCGGTAAGATGATGCAAAGCAGGAAGAAGTGGAAAAAAAAAACAAAACAAAACAAGATTAGGCAAAAGGGAAAAAAATCCCACTAGATGATCGTGATGGCCTTTTGTGTGAATAACCCTCCCTGAACTGTCATGAACTCATATCAACTTCTGTTATGCTACTGAAAGATATAGGCCTATGAAAACTTAACAGGACAGAAAATCATGATTTGCTACTTTAAAGCAGACTGACAACAAAAATATGTGCATACAGGAGAAAAAAAAAATAATCCTGAGCAATAAACAGCTAGTTCCATGGACACACTAGCAACATAGTGCAAATAAAAATGCTCAATGGCTATGAAGCATGCAGGAGCGCAAAACATCTTTGAGCTGCTCTTCCCATGGAGTATAAGACTGGTGTTGCCAGTAATACCAGGAAGAGTAATGTGTATCTTAACTGTGGAAAAAATAACATTTTCCACAGCAAATCCACCAAAATATGTGTCTCTGTAATAACAGAATAAGATTTCGGGTGGAGATTAGTAGGTTCTTTATAAATGCTTGTCCTTGCCCTTTCTCCATTTCTCTGACTTAAAGAAACCTGGATTTTCAGAATGCACTAATATTAAATCTGAACATGAAAAAATCATGACCCAAATTGCAAGATCATTGTTTTTTTTTTTTTTTTTTTTTTTTTTTTTTTTAATTTAAAAAAAGTACTTTCTAGAGGGGATCTTTTAAGGGATTCTTTTTTTTTTTTTTTTCATAAGTTTTCTTACTCCTACAAGAACTAGAAAAAATGCATCAGAATTTCAGTCCTATGAATATTCCAAGAGTTGATTCTTCCCAAAGATAACAAGGTAATTCAGAGTAAAATCACAGTTGCTGACAAGCGAGAGGCTAGCAGTTTGTGGAATCAAGCTTGTGTATTTGCTGTAAATAAGGTTGTGCACACAAATTGATGGGTGCAGGGTTGCTATTCCTTTTAATGTGGTGGATCTTCTGAGTAGAACTTTTAAAGCTTGAGTTACAGACCTACTAAAGACTATGTCACATCAATCTTTTCTTATGAGTTTGCTTTATACATTTTTTTTACCACACAGATTCCCAAAGGGCATAATCAGTTGATGTACAGGTGGCTAAGACAAGTACCTTTTACTAGTAGTTATAAACAAGTTTGTGCAAAAAATGCAGCGTACCACAGAAAAACGTGGGTGCAAAGACTCAAGGTAACATTGAAGAACATCTTTATTATATTGCATTTGTGTTACGGAGGCTGCTGTTCTTGCCCCTGTAATTAATTTTGAACTTTAATTTCAAATCCTTACATTTTTATGTTTAAAACTTGAGAGCACTAAAACATTATTCATGTGAAAATTTAACATGAAAAAAGGTGTCAGCAAGATTTATTTATTTATTGCTTTTATCTGAATATGTCATAATACACAATTTCAACTCCAGTGCGGTATATGCAGGACTAGAAACAGGTGCTTCGTCACAGAGAAGATATAGCCTGAAGCCCTGAGATCACTGGAATAAACCATGCAACGGCTTGATTTCACAATGCCTGGAAAAAAGGCAAAGCTGCACTGACAGTTACAGGGACCTTTAAAAAATAAGCTGTAAACAGGAGTCCTAGTACTTGACCAGACGTTTTGTAAGGAAATGAGACTTGCAGGGAAGCCAGTGAAAGGAACCTTGTCTAAATGTGCTGTCAAAACACATGTAGAGCTTGCTACCAATGCCCTGAAGGAATGGGAGAAATATTGTTTACAAAGGGACAAAAATTATCCTAAGCAACAATCACTGCAGTCTTACAAGGGCAACTGACAGTAATCAAAGTATCTCCTTGGGACACAGCATGCACTTGGAAGGAAGCTGTCTATGGGACAAATATTCTGATTTGTATGTCTTATTAATGGATGAAAGTACCTTTCACTAAAACATAACACCCACAGTGCTAAAACACAATTTCTAATGTGACTGGATATGTAGGACATAGGAAAAAAAAAATAGGTCAGGTAAGGGCAAACAGATAGAATAGCAGGCTCTAGAAGTCCACCAGGCTCTCTTGTCTTCTGTGACACTTCCATTGTGATGAAACTTCCGACACAGACAAGAAAAAACGTTTTCAGGGAAGTCACCAAGTAATTTCCTATACAATTTTTCTATCTCTAGTAAATGTAATAAAGGGTACATCAAAACGCATAGGTTCCTATAACTGAATTCCTATAACTGAACTTGTAATACCCGTTTAATAAAGGCTTGTCTCTGCCTTCGGGTATAACCTGAGAAAAAACATGGTTGAACAAAGATATGGAGCTTCATTGTTGCGCTCTGAGTATTCTTCTTAACCCTTGGGGAAGGAGTACTGGATGCTAGAACACATCCCTGAAGGTGCTCAAGGCCAGGCTGGATGGGGCTTTGGGCAACCTGGTCTGGTGGGAGGTGTTCCTGCCCATGGCAGGGGGGTGGAGCTGGGTGGGCTTTAAGGTCTCTTCCAACCCAAACCATTCTGTGGTTCTATCAGCAATAATAGATCTTTTTAGAAGATGATAGAGGAAAAAGGCAGCAAACCCAAATGACTTATTTTAGTTTTTAATTATTTTTGTTTACAATTGTTTCCTGTGGAAAAGCAGGGTGAAAGCCCTGGGCGAGGGGCTATGTTACGTATAGTTTTACTTCTGACAGAGGCTGCTTTGCTTGTAGTGCTACTGACTCTGCCCAAGGACAGATGGGCTGGGAGAAGGTAGCGCATGGCAGACAAGAGGCAGCCTGAAGCTCATGCTGAGATGGAAAGACATGTACTGAGGAGCATGTAGCCAAAGCTGAGACAGAAGGAAGAACTTCCTAAAAGTAAGATTCATGGAGCCATTGAGCGACAAAGTCTAACCTGCAAGCGAGAGCTACATCTTTGCCTAAAGCTCTGGCTAAGGCACAAGCTTTCTTCCCAGTTACCAATAAGGACTTAAAAAGTAGAGCCCTGAGAAGAGGTAAGTTTATGACTTCAGGTACAGAATATAGTGACATTAAAATATTTAACCATGGAAATAGGATATTCCCTACATCTGAATTTAAACTGTAGATTGTTCTGTCACATAACTATGCAGTATTACTATCCTGTGGATGACAGTAATACCAAGATTATATACAAAAGCCATTATCCTTTCCTAATTGAGAAGCAGATGTTACTTATGGTTTTATTTCTGATGGAAGCTAAGTGTTCTGTGCGTGATTAGAAAGAAGCAAACATTTAAAACTCAGCAACTCACTAAAACTATGGATCCCAGTCTTTTTCTTTCAAGAAGAGTGAAGCAGACCTGCTAAATAATTTACGTGCATGACAGTTTCATGAACCTTTGCAGCTCCCATTTAGAAAAGACTTTCTTTTCAAAGTCTGCGCACACAGCATGCATTACTTTCTTTGAATAATTTACAGTGCATTGTAGTGTAAGGTTTTTTCCCTTTTATTCTATGAACTAAGCAAATTTCAGAAGCAATACTATACAATGAAATACACTCCTTTTGTTAGTCACAGCTGTTAGGTGTATCTGTCTATTTTCTCTCTCCTCCCATACCTCCCCTTATTGCAAGGTCGCTGTGCTACGAACAAAGGCAATATGGTCAAGAGACTAAAGGGATCCCAGGAAGATTTTCATTTCCTGGACTAGGTTTATCGGAAAGATGGTACTGCTGAATACAGTATAAATTGATTATTTGTTGTTAGTGTGCCTTCCTGTTTCAGCTGGCAGTGCTGAGCACCAGTATGTCTATGATCTGAAGTAATGTGGTGTAGAGACTAGCTCTTGAGAAGCATTACCTATGTGGCATGCCTTGCCAGTGTAACAGTACTACAGAAGCATGAGCAGAAATGCTGCCAGCTTACACTGTAGGGCACGCTACAAATCAAGGTCAAAAGCTTTTCAGATTATTGCAGGGAATAAGATCCCAGTTTAACAAGAAAATTCAGCACCTATCTGACCCTAAACCCAAGGGAAACTGCAATATTTCTCCTTCCATTCTTCTCCAAAAGTTTGCTGAAACATTAATTACATTACATAGCACACTGATAAATTCTGTAAAACAAAACTTAAGGCTGTACATTCAAGCACTCAAAAATAAAAAGAATGGCATAGGTAGTTACGTGATGCTAATAAGAAATGGTCTAACAGGCTTCCTTGACAAACCTAGATGCTTTGAAGGATTGCCTGTTGACTTCCTTTGCATTTTATAACTGCAAATATTTATAAAAAAAACTAAGTAACTTAGTAGACCAGCGTATGCATTTAACTAGAATAAGACTGAAGTAAGTTTAACTAAGATACAAAGTTCAGCCCCAGCACAAGACCCATTTACTTTTTAAAACACACTGGAACTATTTGAATTCCTGAAATGAACCACTAAAGTTGTAAGAAAAAAAAGCCATAGAGGAAGTTGAGAAAGTTATATAAAAATAGGACCAAAGGAACAAACTTCATATCAAGAACATTTAAAGATATTTTTGCATTTATTATTTAACAGCTTAAATGAATTATTTCAGATTGTTAGAGAAAAGGCTGACGAGAGTCTCTTCAGGTTTTATGAAGTTAATTATATCTTTAAAATTTGTTGAAAAATTAAATTATCAAATCAGAGAAATATGCCTTAAGTAAGTGCATTAAGCATAAAATACAAATGTAGTAACAGTGATCGGGCAATGTTTATTCACTGACACACAACTAAACCAGGACCAGGCTGCTTGCTGGCTGCCACACTTCCGTGGGAAAAAAATGAACATGAATGGAGGACATCTGCCTAAGGGTTTAATTGACAGCACTGCTTCTGTAAATTTGGGAGTATATCTACAATGAAAAGCCTTTCTGCGTTAAAAAAATAAAAAATAAAAAAATAACCATGACATTGCTAAAGAGGGTGAAATAAGAAGTTAGGTGTGGTGGCTGAGTTGCAGGATTTGGGCATAAAAAACATTGTTCAGTGCATGTGTGATTACAAATAAATTCAAAGCAAAGGCAGAGGTAAATATTTCTTAATTGTCACAATAATGTTACTAGCTTCCTCATTTCAGAGGAATGGATGCAGTATGTTTTCCTCAGGCTACATCTGACTGCTTACCAAATATACCTCTGTATTGGCAGTGAGTGCTACAGTGGGAAAAACAGCCTAGATGCTCAAGCTAATTGCTCACATTGAGTAACAGCTTATCCATGACTACAACTATTTATTTCTGCAGAAGCACTGAAGATTTGAGAGCTATTCAGCCTGGGTAAGAAAGGTTTAAAGAGATGAGCAACACGTTTATTGAGATTTTCCCTAGAGATTTTTTTTTTTAAGTAAGGAGTAGGGTGACTGCATTTTTATTCAATAGGGTTTGCATTAAAGCCTTAGATGTGGATCTTCAAGAGGGAATTTAAATGAAAAGCAGAGTGCCTGATGGAAAAAAGAGATAGCTCCAGTCAGAGGGTCTGATACAAAAGAAGATACAATGAAAACAGAGGGAGAAATGATAAATGATGAGAAATGATGCATTGAGAGTGAAGATAGAGGGAGCTAGAAATTACAGGAAAAATATAAGCACAGTTAGTGGCACAGTGTTATGGAAGAGAATTACAAGTCTGATCTCAAAGTGCACTTCAGCTCAGCTCATTTAGAAGTATAATGCAAAAATCAAGGCAGTAAGTGTGGCCATATTCATAGAACCATTCAAAGGTTTGGGTTGGAAGTGACCATTAAAGATCACCTAGTCCAACCCTGATATTATTAAGAAGAAAACCATGTCATTTCTTTTTTTCTTCCATGTGGTTTCATGTCTTCATATGCCCTTGTTTATTTCCAAATATTGCACATTTCTTGAACATGTTTGACCTCACCTCCTAAAGCCTTCTTTCAAAAGAGAAGCTATTTAAAGTGAACTTAGAATTTTCTAAGTGAAGAAACTCAAAGTGATATTTCTGAGTTTATTAGGGACAATTTACCTCATCTCTTACTTCATAAGAGATCATTCATTTCTGTATTTGACCCACGAACTAAAAGCCTCATAAGGAATAGTCAGTGATATGAATCCATGAAACATTCTGTAGGAGAAAGAAAGCTAGAAGATTTAAGAGAAAAGTTTCTTCTTCCCCATCCCCTTGCCCCCCAAAGAGGAAAAAAAAAAAAAAAAGTTAAAAAAAAAAAAAAACAAAAACAGCTAGAGTTCTAGAGTAGAAGGAAGGGGAGCAAGGAATCTAAAGTGTTAAAAAATCCTTTTTATGCAGCAATACACAGAATTAACGCACATAGATTTTGGAATTACTTTAAATAACAAATATTCAGACCCCTCCCCCCCAAACTGCCACAATGAAGATATGCTTAATGTGAGGAGACAGAAGATTCTGCCACCTTTTAAATCAAAGATGATACAGCCACAGTGGGGCAGTCAAGGACAACTTATGTGATGTGTTTCTAGAACACTTCCAAAGTGCAATGAACAGATCAAATATTTTAGATACTAAAGGCAAAATCTCAGAGTGCTTCATCAGGCAAAACTCCTGTTGAAGCCAATGGGAGTTTTGCCTGAATAAGTACTGAGCAAAGACTATGCTGTTTGACCTAGATTTATCAGAGTCATACAAATCTAGGTCTAATGCTTTTTTTTTTCTTCTTTTCTTTAATAACAGACAACTACTGTGCCGCAACATTTTTGCTCAAAGGACAACACAGCAACAATAAACTATGAAACAACCCCCACCTATCTAATGAAAGGAAGAATTCACAGGTAGGCAAGGAGCTGATATCTTGAAAACCTGTCAAAGAGCAAGACTAAAAGAATAAGTTTGCCATTTAAAACTTTTGGAAGTGCAGGAAAAATAATAAAGTTCCCAAGGGCTTTTGTGTAACTGAAAATAATTTGGCTTTCCTATGTGAAAGCAAACCAATGTTGCAAATAGGCAACAATAAGTTCTTTCTTTCTCTAGTTATTCTTCTGATTTAGGGCAGACGGCAATTTCTACATGGTCAGCAGAAATTCCTCTATTTGATTTCACTGAGGATTAATTTAGTTGAATAACCAGGTCTTTCTTGTTCCTAAGTTAACATTTCTATTACAGAAATAAAAAAGTAGATTAAGTTTAACATGCATATATCTTGCCTCAGAAACTTCCTTCTATCATTGCAGAATCCCATTTACATCAAGTTCAACATCAGTAACAGGAAACTATACAGGACTGCACAAAATATTAGAAATGGTACCAACACCAACGACAGCAGAATCACAGATTTTACTCGAAGGAAGAAGCGCAGATGGTGGAACACAAGTACTGCACATCACAACACAGGAATCAAAATCATAACAAGATAAAACTCCACTGTTCCATATTTAGCTGGATCTATGCTTTGCAAAATACTTTTATTTTAAGAGCAGTAGTTAAACAATGTGCAAAGACATTGCCTTTTTGTCTGAGAGCTCTTTCATCATTAATGTATCTGAAACCTTCTGAACTGTGCAATATTACCCAGAGAAGCGAACAGCTGTAGTATTCAGCCAGATAATAGCTTGATTCCATCTTTGTGAAATTAAACTTAAGATTTTTAAAGGGCAGGTCCTTGAAAGTGAAAAACCTACAACCCCTATCAAGTGTCAGTATAAGACCTTGTAATTTTACAAAGTAAGTGCTAAACCCACAGTCCAAGTTCAGCCAGCTCCAGGTTTCATTAACAGATTTATACATTTTGCTCCCTTTTGCAAGCATCTGTTAATTTTTCACATGAGAAATGAGGTTTTCACAGTAAAAAGAGCACCTGATTGATCCTCTTTGGTGAATATGGCCACGGTGAAGGTAATTCACACTCCAGAAGATCACATCTCAGAAAGCTACTACACATGATTTTCCTCAGATTGTTCTGCATCTGAAACTATTCTCCTCATCCACTTTCATCCACTTGTATAGATTGGACTTCAGCATCGCCATACATTTCCCAGAAAAGCCTTTGCTACCTCCTCTCTTTGTGGATGACTATCATAAATTAACACTTGCTTAAAAAATAAAAACATAAATAATATTAACTCTCCTTTGCATTCAGAAATATTAGGCTTTCTTTCCTCCTTTGTATTCCTGCAAGACCATTGCATCCTCCCCCCCTTAATTTCTTGACTGGCTCCCTTTGGTGACACTAAAAAACAAAAGTAATCCAGATCTTGCTTCCTTCAACCTAACAACAGCTAAATAACAGAGGTGGATGTGAGCCATTTGGCTCACTGGAGATGAATGATATTCTTTCTCCATAAATTGCTTACCTTTTCTAACCTCTACAGCTCACAGTAAACAAGTTTAGCTTCTTAACCTGTCTTTAAAAGGTACCAATAATTTTGAATGAGAAAAAGCCGTATGACTAAGCTAAATTCCTTTTCAAAGCTTTTGGGAGGTTGTCCTGCTTGTTCCATGTATCAGAATGCTACTACCTCAATGTAATTAGAGTCAGCTCACACATTACTGAAAGCAACAGCTCTGACCTTAAAGAACTGAGTTTAAACTCATTTAACAGGATATCAGGAACCGTGCATGCTGCTTTCAGACACTTTCCAGTATAACACATTTAACACAGTACAGGTATTTTATGATGCACTGCATCTTGGTCAATATTCTGATTATTCAAATACTAAGTAAAGTGGTTGACTAGTATCAACAGCCTAAGATATTGGCGTTCAGATTTATATTCGCTCTCCTAATTGGCAACAAAGCAAGAACTTCAGTTTCATGTTAGCATGTCTACGGTTTTAATCGTGTTGATGATATAGTTCTATGCAAATGAAGGTACTGCTGAAAATGTATAAACCTGCAGAATATACTTACAATAGCTTCTTCAATTACAGTTTGAAAGTGGCAATTCTGATTAATTAAAATTAAACAATTATAAAAACATGCAATCAAACTTCATATGCATGCTAGAACAGCTGTGTCTGAAGTTAGATTTATAGTCTGATAACTGTTACTTATTAAAAAAAATCTGTCAGCAGTACAGGGAATGACGAGTAGAATACTATGACTGCTCATAGCACAGGTAGGTAGCGCCTGCAGTATATTATATATTATTATACTACTTTATGGAACTTGTTTGCCAAAAGACCAGCTAGAAACAAGGACAGCAGTGCAAACACAAAGCTTTCCATGGTTCACAGGTCCAACTAAGAGGTCAATAGCTTAAGAACCTTGGTCTGTTCTTTCGGAGAGGATTACCTGTAGCTTTTTAAGATTCATGGCCTTCCTTTAACCGTTACTTTAGGTATTATTTTCAAATGCATGGGCTTTCCTTCCCAACTTCCACCCTTGCACAGATAATTAACATTTGCTAGGAGACGTAGCATTGCCTATTGGCATAGGTTTAACACCAGTGAGACTTGCACCTTATACAGAAGACAATCTTAACATTTATGATTGTGAGGTAACACTAGAAAAAGTGAACCTTTTTTGACTAGTTATATTACCACACATAAGAAATGCTTTTTTTTTTTTTTTTTTTTTCCCCAAAATAGCTTCCTAAACATTCTACTAGTTAATTACTTAATACTAATTATACCAGCCAGTGCTTTAACACAGCTGATGAATAATCCTCCATTCTGGGGTAGAGCAGAAGTAAAATAGATGTTGTTTTTTTCAGCAATGGAAGAGATTATTTAAGTGCTTCAGGGAAACTGACCCTGCCTCTGCCTTCCCCAAGGTGCCAACCAGGTCATTAGGTCACCGGAGGCAATGAGGAAAAATAAATAAATAAATAAATAAATTTGTTGTTACATTTAAACTTTTCAAAGTAAAAGGTGTCTGGAGAAAAAAAATAATAAATCAGATGTTTAAAGACAAGTATTTAGAGATAGAACAGGCAAAATAAAATGAAAATATCATAGAATATGCAGCCTATTGAAGATCACTGTACAGCTCAGTGGCTGAGCTGTGCCGTGAGCAGCGATGCAGAAGGAAGATTTATAGTGTAATGGATCTGTTGTAAGAGTTCTTCCTTTTGCCCAGGTAGCGTTTGGTAGAGCTGCTTCATGGCTTTGGCTGGCCACATACTCTAAGAGACATGTACACTCCAAACCTATTAAGCAAGTCATGATCTTCTGGTAATAAAATCTGCACTTCCCAAAGAAGAGATGATTTGTCTATTACACAGTTAATCTACAATCTAGGAAGTAGATTTTTTTTTTTTTTTTGAACAACATATACAGGACATGGAGGAGGTCATATCAAGTGTCCTCTAGAATTTTGTACAGAACTTAAGATCACAGAATCACAGAATTTTCTAGGTTGGAAGAGACCTCAAGGTCATCGAGTCCAACCTAACGCTAACAGCCCTCCACTAAACCATATCCCTAAGCTCTACATCTAAGCGTCTTTTTAATGAAACAAAAACTATGGTCTCCAAAAAACAAAACAAAACCCACAAACTGGCCTAGCCTTTGATGATACATGTTTCTTTCAATGCTTTAATACTATCTGAGGTAAAAAATAAAGCCAGCTAGCATTTCCCTAACAGTGTGTGACAATTACAAAACAAAATCAGGAACCTAACACTGCAGAAAAGCGTAACAATGAAACAACAAAAAAAAGGCTTTTCTTGCTTTTGAAGATAAACTAGAGATAAAATTTATTTGAAAAGATCAAATAAGCACTCCAAAGTCAGGTAACAAAACCTAAAGTCATTCAATTAAACCCATTTCCAAATCAGCATCCTAAAACACAAAATGTAGCTGAAGAACCTAGTTTAATCTCACCTACATTACCCTGGAAATTTTTTTAACCTGATATTTGCCACTTGCTTTTACTATTGCTTGCTTTTGATTATAGCCAAACCATAGCAAAGTTTCAGATGCATTTCTATAGGCTACTTTTTGATAAGCTCCAATCCATGACCTTTTGTTAAATTAGCTCGTATTTAAGCCAATCATTAAGATCCACTCCAGTGTCCTTTTTTCTTTTTCTTTTTTCCTCTCTTTTTTTTTTTTTAAACAGAAGTTTTTGCACTAAACATTTTATCAACAGAAGTTACCTTGACTAATTTCTGTCATTACTTGCACTGCTAAAATATTAAGTGATACTCTCTGCCTGCTTACCTTCTCTTAGCCTTTTTGATCTCTACAGTGTTTCCCCATAACAGTGGTTTTAGTTGTATTCAATATTCTGTACTAAGATTCAGTAGAGCTACATAAGCTGTGGGTACTTTCTGCAAATTTACATGCTTGTTTTGGATTGCCTGTTTTTACTGCTGTACATAATTCTTTAAAGTTATTCCTAGAGTCTTTGTCAGATTGTACTCTGCTACATAACTGTTTATTTTTGGGCTGCGATTCCCACAGCCACATTTTGGTTCTCACTTTCAGTAACAAACACATTTGGTAGAATTAAATTACTGAAAAGCAGTGATTTACTAAAAAATCTTGAGGCCAAGAAGATTCATTTTGCATTTATGTACCACATAGGATGGAATTTCAGTGTGTGAATCCTCCACAGCCCCTTCGGTACAAGTTAGGGCATATCTTTCAGAAAAAATGCAGTCCTGATTCAAGGATGTCTCCAAGATACCCTCCAGTTCCATGAACGGGTTGTTTTATTGATTAGAGTTACTCTCACTATTTGAAACAAGAACTGCCATAGTAAGTCAAACACAAGGTGCTCTAATCCCCCAGCCTATGACAGCGGCCAGTATCAGATGTTTCAGAGAAAGGAGTGAAAGCTTGAAAATAATGCACACTCTGCTACTTTGTGCTTTCATACTTGTTTTCTTCCTGTCATCTTTGCCATATAAAGCCATTTGGGCCATCAACTCCATAGTTTAACTATGCATCGTGCGATAAAACAATTTCCCATCTTTAAAATCCTTTGGAATTTCCCATCATTTACTTAACTTGACTGTACCTCTATATTTGTACTTTTTGAAAAGCAAGAGTGTACATTTCTGACCTAGACCATTCACTATTCAACATAGCATCTTTTCAGTGAGCATCTGAGCCAAAATTTTAGGCTAGATTTAAGGCTCACTGATGCGGATTCCCTTTAACTCTGTAGTAGTGAAGTAAATTTTCTTGTTAATTCTCTGGAATGGTGGCTGTTTCCAGTGGGATTCTGTATTGGGCTTACATGGCAAGGTTTTGGTAGTGGAAGATCCGCAGGGGTGGCTTCTGCGAGCAGAGCCCAGCAGCTGCCCCGTGCTAGATAACAGCCAGCTCCACGTGGGTCCAAAAGTGTCCCACTGCTGGCCAGGGCTGAGCCAGTCAGTGACGCTGGTTGTGAAAGCACAGTTAAAGGGATATGCACTCAGCACTAAAAGCTGTGAAAGGAGAAGGGGCTCTTGTTATGGAATTATCTGTCTTCCTGAACTAGTCCTAGACATATTGGGGTTCTGCTTCTCAAGACGTGGCCAAATATCACTTACTGATGGGAAGTAGAGAACAATCATTTTCTCTTTGCTTCTACATGGCCTTTGTTTGTATTTCTGTCTTCTTTAATTAAAATGTCCTTACCTTCACCGTGAACCTTTTTTTTTTTTTTTTTTCCTCTTTCCCCTTCCAAATTTTCTCTCCCTCTTCCTTTGAAGAGGGGATGTGAGAGTGTGTTGTGGTAGAGTTTAGCTGCCAATCAGTGTGAAACCACCAAAGATTCACAGTCAGAACCCAACAGAGCTTTTCTGACTGTTGGGAGAAACAGTCTCTCAACCTCTCATAATCCTAACTCCCTATGCCTTTCCTTGCTACATCAGTTACAATGTGTTCAATAAAAAGCATTCAGTGATCAAACAGAAGATATTCCAAGCACAGTGGGTTTTCAGCTCCAGGTATATCAACCCCTGAGAGTCTATGGAATACTTTTAAGAGATCTGTGAAAGGTATTAATGTGTTACACAAAAACTTGGAAACGGGAGATTTCTAACCAAGACTGCATCTTCATTTGATATATTTCAGGAATCCATGCGGTGAGAAAGGTTAACGGTCACTGCACCAGAATATGCTTTACTGATACCAGAGAATATTATTCCAAAAAATAATCAATGCCATCACTATTAGTACTTAATATAAACATTTATCTCCTAGATGCAACTCTAATGGCACAGACACTTTAGGTCTATCAGAAGTTCATTTTCAATCCTACTGTACAAGCCACTCGTAAATTCATGCTTCCATTTTTTAAATGGACACTTACAGATGACCCAATCTGAGAAACAGCAAGGCACATACATGTAGACATTAATACTCCAATTTGTTAACATGAAATCGGTAGGAGTCAGAGAAATAAGAAATTTAAATCCAAGCTAATAGGCAGAGCTTGCAAGTTTCTAAGAGGCAGATATTTCGAGATTGATTATACTGCAATTTCTTTTTTTTTTTTTTCCTTTCATTGGAAGTCAAATTATGTTATGAATGATGGGACGATGCTATTGGAAAAAAATCACATTAGGAATGAAACACAAAATAACCCCCCTTTTTACTACCAAGGAGTTAGGACATTGTGTTGAATTCATGCACAGAAGGATTTTGAGCACAAAAAAAAAGGAAATGCAAAGCTTCCAACTGTGTTTCTCCGCTAAATGCGTATCTGGAGTTCCTAGATCAGGGTAGGGTGTTGGAAGAAAAAGAGCAGGGATGCTTTCATATACAATATCATGAACTGTTATATAAAAGTTTTATAGTTAAATTTAACCACAAAATTTCTTTTGACTCTCTTCACATTTGAACGTATTTTTTATGTGCTTGTTCCTCCCTGCAATCAACATTTGAGAATCAAGTGACAACTGCTACAGTGCAAAATAGAATACTCACAATAATAACAAATTAGACAAAACTCTTGGAAAGAGAATGTATTTTTATATTTAATTCATTCTTGTCCTTAGACCATCCTTCTAAGCATCTGCTTTTGTGATCTGTGTTATATTCTGCTGGCTTCCAGAATGGATAAATAAACCAGAAAACCTCTTAAATGAACTTGGGATCACAGCTGGAAAAAAGCTGATTGGAGAACCTAGTAGAGTGGATGCATTAAAATACTTACCTTTCTCAAAAGGCTCATGACCTCATCTTCAGGGGCTTCTGTAAATCACAAGTCAACAAAACAACAAGCACTTCCACCTGCACTGAAAGGGAAAGTCTGGGACTTGGAAGCTTTGAAATGCAGAACTACTCATCAAGAGTACTCACATCTAACACTGTGACAGGTCAAAGGGCACTAAGTCTTTTCTACTCCTTAGCTCTTTGTCTATTTGTCCTTGAGCATAACCTGAGCATGTTTTATCTTTGATCCAGCCCAACAGAACAGATGACGGCATCTTGAAGTATGCACATGCAGGCCTCCATTCCCAACTATCTTCTGAGTGGGAAATGGCTCCACCTTAGGCTGGCAACTCATGGGAAGGTGATTTATCTGACCACCACTTGACAAATCCCATCCCATCCCACACTTGAAAACTAGTTACCCATCTCCCATTCCCTGGAGCAGGCTTAGCACATTATTAGCACAGCTCTTATTAACTTGCTTCTTGACCTCTCACTCATGCTGAGTGTGTTTACTTTATGTGTTAGCACCAGAGTAAAGCTAGAGTCCTTCTTACTGCTTAAAAAAGTTAAAGGCAACCCACTGCACTCGGCCGGCTGGCACCCAGCTACGAACCAGGATGGGTGGTGTCTGGAGATGCACAGCAGCTACCAGCAGATGGATTCCTGCATGGGAGACCGATAACCCTGATAAGGCAGTTGGTATGTATCCCCTTGCCTCATCAAAAAGACAACTCATTCAGGATCCCACTGAATTCTGTACCACTAATTTGGCTAATATTATAATCTCACAGAGCATCCCTGGAAGGGTACAACCTTTACAGGGTTCTGCAAGCTTCAGCATTTGTCTCACAAAGTAGAAGTCAGGCCATTTTTCTCCATGGCTGCAAGAGCTAGGTGTTTACCTGTTAACTAAGATGCAAATAGTGCAGAGTAATGAAAACAACGTTTCTTTTCCTTTCTTCTCATTTCCAGCTAATTTGCCATCTTACAAAATGTTATTTGTGTGTACTCAGCAAGTACCCTGCATCTAATGCTTGGCAATAGAACTGATGTGGTAGAAAACATGGAGGAAAGAAAGGGATTTTTGGATTGAATGGAAGAGGATGGTGTGCCTGAGGTGGGTACCACAAAAAGAAGGGCCTGTCCTACTAAAATTAGAGAAGACTGATTTTCTGCTTGGAGGTGTCCGGATGTAGGATGGCCCTACAAGATGGTAGGAAGACTCAGAAGACTTGTGAGAGTAGAACCAATTCTTTTAGGTGTTATGGAGAACAGATGTGTTGAAGGAGGCAAGGCTACTGCAGAGAGCTTATGGAATTATGGAAAGCTGGAGAAATGTAGGCTTTATAAACAGACCCAGGTGAGGCTATTTCAGCTAGGTATTAACCTTAGACAGCAACAGAATATTCAGGCAAGGTACCCATACAGGGCTCCAGCCCAGAAAGAAAGTTGCAAAGCTCAGGGGAATAAGTATTCTTCTTCTCACAGTACATTACCCTGTTACAAATGGCGTTAGCCTACTCATTTTTAAGCCAGCGTTTAGTAAGATTAAAAGCAGAAAAACTCCAGATAAGGGAAGAGCCCAGTTGGACACCACACTACATGCCTAGTTTCAGAGACTGAAAACCAAACATGGTCATGATGCATCCTGCTGATCAGTATGTTTCTCTCATTTGGTAATGACAAAGTGCTGCGTTCACATTGCACACAGAAATAACAAACTGACAACAGTTGTGCTCAACCTTATGTCACCAATTAGTTTAAGAAAGGAGGTTAATGCAGGCCTTTCTGGTACACAGCCCCTTTTCCTTATTCTTTCCTGAACTGTTGCCAATAATCGATTTACTCTATTGTCTTCAATTAAATTAATTCTTAAAGTAAATGTCTAGGCAACATGCTTGTCATGGACTTGACTCAGAACATTGATACTATTCAGAAACAATCGCTTGACATCCCAAACTAACTAGAAAATTGTGGCGTTTTACTTTTCATGAATCAAAACCATCTCTCACCTCATACTTGCTGGGCAAGAATCAGATCCGTGAAGCTCACAAAGTGATTCACTAAAATATATGCAATAATTTAATTCCCTAATGAGTATTATGGAAATAATTTTTTACATATTAAGGTTAAATTCATAAATACTGCTGATAAAAAACAGAATATATTTCTCTATGTATTGCACAATTCAGTTTGTAGCAGGTTTTTATCTAACTGAAAGAAAACACAGATATAAAGAAGAATATCAAAGTGTCACCATTAACGCAGATACCAGTTTAGCCCTTTTTGCATGTGACACAGATCTTGGTCTGTTCATACACACATACACATTTTGCTATATGCAAGGTTTCCTGGAGACTCATGGCTCTTTTCTAAACACAGGTGAACCCTGAATATATTTTAAAAGTAAATGAATCCACATCATGTAACATGGACTACCTAAAAGCAGGGATGCAAGAGCCTGGATGTCCTCTGTATTGACAGGAATGCTTGTTTATATACTAGAAATGTCTTTTCATGAGCTACTGTTGCCTTGGAAACCAATACTAAAAATGAAAATTTTGTCTCCACAGGGAAAAAAAACACAACATATTATTCAGTTATCTCAGAAGTGTCCTTATCTTTTCCTGATCAATCCGAAACAAAGACTGGCAGTTGGGTATTACTAACTCTTAATTCCCTCTTCCTATTCAAGAATAATACCTTGCTTTTTTTTTTTTTTTCTTTTTTCCCCCCCATCTGTGATAGGAAACAGAGGCCTGTTTCTTACTTCCTGCCAAACCCTCTTATCAAAAAAGATACATTCTTTGTCTCAATAGTTTGGAAAAAAAAAAAAAAAAAAAGGAAAGCCTTTGCAGAAGTCAGAAAGCTGTTCCCTGAAATTTAAGTCTTTTCATGTAGTGATTAAAGCATTCAACAGTTCTTCTAGTAGCGTCACAGTTTGAAATTCTTAGGAAACACACTGTCCTTAAAATATGTTACTTTGGGGCATTTGTCAGTTTTTCCTATGACTCTTAGTTGAACATTGTTTCCTAACTAGTGTTTCAGCATGAGCACAGAATGCTGCAATTTTCTAAGTGGTTTCCTTTCCAGCCTTTTCCTAACAGAGTTATTGCTTTTTCTAGACTGATTTGTGATTTTTACCCTGCATGTGGGAAGATGTGCCAATAGAAACAATGTAAGATCTATTCTAAACCAGCTACTAAAGAGGAAGAAAACATACATCAGATAACAACAGGAAGACAAAGCAAAATATGTTGATAGTCTTTAACTCAAGGCTGTGCCTGCTGAGGTGTGGTAAATCCATAAGATATGATGGTCATTTAGCTTATTTTTGTTAGAATACAAGCTGTTCAGTCACAGAGTATGACACCCCTATGAAATTTGAGTTGTCTTTTACTTCAGTTTATCTTGTTTTCATCTAGGAATAGGTTCACCTACTTTTGACCACTGTATCAAAGATGGGATGACATACTTTTTAAAATTCTGATTGACTTGAGTACTGCTGTAGATCTTATTTCCAAAGAAAATATCCAATCATAATGTTCTATTTTTGGTACCAGACTAAGACAATAAGAAAAAACACTAGTCTCTTCTGAGTAGTGACAGACACTCATATAATGGGAGATGTGAGCCTAAAAATATTACTACTCAATATGCAGATCAACTCTATGGATTTCTTGTAACTACAGGTACTTGGCTGCTATCAAGAAAAATCTCTGTGGAGAGGATACATGCATTCTAACACCACAAAATCTCCATTAAGAACACTGAGAATTTAACCTTCATATGGCAAAAGCACAGTACGGAACTAACCAAACTATATGCATGAGATAAAAACCTCTAGTAATACGTGTGGCTTGCTGTTGGGAAGATGCTTATGAGTTCACTCCATAAAGTTGATGAATATTCTTGGAATAGTCCAGTGACAAAGTTCTAGCCAGAACTGCTGCCCTGCACGCTACATTTTCCTCTAGGATGAAGTCTTGGTTTACTACCTATGAATACCACAGAGGAAAAGAAAAAAATGCAGCACCCTAAGGTAGCAGTAGGTTGTGCTGGTGAATAGTTTCCTGCCTCACATCACAGAATATTCATTAATACTGTTCAGCACAATAACAGGCTCACGATTATTTCAAAAAACATGCAGCTATATTGAGGATTTTGAAGTTTTACAGGGCTTCACATCCCAACAAATTTCTGTGTATTTCAGAGGAAAAGGTTTCCAGTCACCATTGAAGCAGACCAGAAATATAAAAAAAATCAGTTATTTCCTGATCAGTAATGTTCTGTAAGGGAACTGATTTTACCTTTTAACTTACCATGAGGGGTAGGGGGTGGAAATGGGGATCAGGAGAAGGGTGTATGATGTAACAGGTGGTCAGCAAAAGTGGTGAGAGAGCATGATGTCCGTTGTGGGGTTCTATTCATTTACTACGAAAGTCTGCTTTATGGGTGAAATGCCTGTTCTGTGTTTCAACAAAGTCCTTCAATGCAGATGTATTTCTGTGATTTTTTTTTTTTTTTTTTTTTACAAAAACATAGCATTTCCTGATCAAACATAGCTCTAGATGTGAAGAAAAAGGCAGGCATTAACTACTCTGAAAAACCTCCTCTTTGGTATAGGCATCCATTGGACAATTACAGATAATAGTTGCTTGGCAAGTCCCAGTGTCTTCCACCAGCTCAGCTCATCACACCGTAGTCAATACTGAGCAATGCAACTGAACTTGCCTATCACTGGGGCCACCAGCTGACCCCCAAGCATGCTCACATGGACAATTAGTATGGCTCAGCCAACAACTTAGTAAGCTGCAGTAACTAAAATAATTTAGGTAGGAAAAGACACTTATGATCATCATGTCCAACCATCAACCTAACACTACCAGTTCCACCACTAAAGCATGTCCCTAAGCACCACATCCACACTTCTCTTAAATACCTTCATTTAGTTTTCCTCCAAACATCACACTAGTAAGCAGCGTTAAAACAAAAGAAGCTTTAAGAAATAAACGAGGGAAAACCTCCCCTATGAAGGAAGAAACCAATTTTTTCCTTCTTCCTTGAAGTTTTGAGTACTAACAGCTAGAACCTTGTGAAGTGACTTGTTTTGCTTTAATCAGCCTGCAGTACTGCACAGACCTTGTTCTAAGAAGTGGCTGAAGTTTACAGTGACCAGAACACTTATTTTCACCTTAAATGAAGAGTGTGCAGCCTCATTACAATAGCTATACAGAATTCAACAGATCAAACAGCACTTACTACAATACATTTAAATTAGATGTGTTCACCATTTCAGCCATAAATCACTTTTTAAAGTGAGCGTACTTTTGGAGAAATTACTTAATGCTATTTTACTATCCCTACTGGCATTCTGTCACTGTGCCCTATCAAAGGAACGTATACATTCTGTGCATTTCAGACAACTTGAATGAGAACCTCCCTGGCTCTGAAGTAACTTTAGTTTCAATGAAAGATTAGCATAACTTGAAAACTGTTTGTATTTCACTAAGATTCTTAATGCTGTGGTAATAGTCATAACAGGAATGTAACTGAGTATTTTGCTATGATGAAAAAAAAATGCTGCATCTGAACTTGGAGTTCCATTGGCATCAACATGCTCCTTTTTCTACTTGCTCCATACTGCAGATGCAGTTTACTTTTTCTTAAAGTTAAATTTGAACAAGCTAATCAGGTTTAACAGTTCTCACTTCAGTGAAAATAAAATAGAAGCCCCCATTCTCCACTATAAAAACAATTTACTTGCATTGCATGATGAATTTTTAAGTATTAATGAGATGAGACTTAAACCCTGAGAGAAAGGTCCTAAATATTTTTAGGAAGGTAAACTTAAATAAAATAAAATTAAGTTGTAATTTATGAATGCAAAACTTGATACCATGCTTCTGTCAGTGGAATCTGTGAGATGTCCTCCTCCCCAAACCCCCTTTTTAAAAGCTTATCTTTGTAAGTGAACTTAGGGAAGCAGAAGAAGAAAGGAGGTAGAAAAAAATAAAGATAAAAAGCAAGAACAGAAAAGTCTCTGTGTTACATCTACACATTTGTTAAAAACAAAACAAAACAAAAAAACCTGAAGATTATAAGCCCCCTCACATAGGGGAGGAGGAAAAAAATAAAAAACAAAAACAAAAAACTTCCCTTCAATGAATTGGCAGAGCTATTAAACCACATGCACTGATAATGGAACAAAGATAATGGAACAAAGCCAGCCAATTCAAACTGTTATTCCTATGGTACAGACAAATTTGAAACTGGAATAGAAGAGTTACAAGGCAATAAACTGTTCAAATTAGATAAAATAAACTTACACTTGTTGTATAAGCAGCTTCAGGATCGTCCTCTAACACTCGTGAGAGACCAAAATCAGATACTTTACACATGAGGTTACTGTTGACCAAAATATTACGGGCTGCCAGATCACGGTGTACATAGCCCATGTCCGAGAGGTACTTCATGCCTGATGCAATTCCCCGCAGCATGCCAACCAGCTGGATGACTGTGAAGTGGCCATCATGCTTCTGCAAGTAAATATATAAGTTCAAAGAAGATAGTTAGTTTCCATGAATTTCATACTAGCAACATCAGCTACATCTTTTATTTAAAATGCCAGCCAGCCAACCTGCCCACTGAAAACTCAATTTTTCATTTAACTTGCTCAGCAGCACAAGCTACCCCACCTGTCAGCATGCAGTTCACCCCCCTTTTCTTCAACACTTCCACACTCTCTCTGTTTTTTCTCGTGACTACACTTAATCTTTTATCCTTAGTTACTAAGAACATTTTCCCCAAACCCATTTTGATAAATGCAAGAGTGACAATATAGAAAAGTCCTTTCTCCATCTCTTACTCCATACTCCTAGGAACCGAGAAGTCCTACTTTTACTGCCCCAGCCTTGATGGTCTGCAAGAGATACTGCTGTTGCCTAAAACAGGTAACTGGAGTAACTTTGGAGCTTTACCACATCTCTGTTCTACATACAACACCATATAATCTCTGAACACTAGACTGAAAAGGAAATTTGGGCTGATATTCAGGGGATCACACATGGCTTCTCCAGTCCTCCTAGGTGACTGAAGTTAAGCCCAGACCTATGAAAGTATTAGGCTACTAAACTTGTATTTAGATGTTCAACTCCAATAGATTTCAGCAGAAGTTGTGTTGTTAACTGCACTCATATATGTAATTATTGGTGGGCCTCCATTTCCCGTCTTCAAAATGAAAATTAATGCTTCTACACCAACTGGGTCAGAAGACTGCTGAATTCTTTGGTAGTGAGGACCAAACAAATACCTATAAACAAGTTTGACGATGAGCTCTTGCCTGATTTACATCTGCTCTATCTACCCTTTAAGGCAGACTGCTGACAGCAGAATTTTTGTGACCTCAGCTGGCAGACATGTAGGTTCTCATGGATTATTCAGTAAGCCAAGCTTTTACGCTAGCAAGAACAGCTAAGCAAAAAACAAACAGCTCTTCCCTACAATCAAGTTAACTTCTCATTTTCTCTTTGGACACTTTCAGCACTTGGCTACATACAAGTAGCATTCAGGACATCTGTATTGGTTAGTTCATATGTTTAAGTTAAATAAACTTCACAGTCAAGTCCAGTAAATTCATTAGATTAATTAATGCAATAAACTCAACTGCACAGATATGCTTAATCTTATCCCTGAACAGCAAATCATTTTAGCATATCTATCAATCAGGACTCATTAGTTCGGGGCCTATATTGAACTAGTCAGGTATATAAGCATAGAAAGAAACAAGGGAATGGTGCTCTAACATGTAAAAATGTAAACAAAACAAACAAAAAAACCACCAACCAACCAACCAAACCACACCACACAGAGAATACACATAAGAACATGTGCAGGGTACAGAGGTTGGTGTTACTTGCTCTTCATATTACTAATCCATCTGTCTCAGGACAGAACAGTACCAGACAAAGACCTGCCTCCAATATATAATATGTCTACTTAGATCAAGTATTTATACATTTTTAATGTAAAAATTAAAAGGATAAAATTTCCCTTATGCATAACAGACTGCTAAATTGAGAGTTACTCACCTCTAAAGAGGTTTGAGGAACTAATTCTTAATGTCATTACTGTTTGATTAAACTCTACTGGGTACAAAGAAGGAGAAAGACAAACTTTGCAAAAAGAAGCTGGAGAGATGATGTGGATTTTGCAGTTTGTAGAACTTCTAGAGTATCTTAAAAATCTTCTAATACCTTTAATAAAATTGATTGAAAAAAACAAAAACAAAACAAACAACTCAAATGCTAAGGATAGGGCACCAACTCACCTAGCCTTCTACAACAACTTAGAGCCTCATGCTTCCCAGAACACTTGTTGGTTAGGCAGCCATACATCAACCCCTAGACGAACAATATCATCACATCACAGTCTTCTCCAAACTAATCACACTTACTGACACACCATCAAAACCTACATATGACAAATTCATAGGAACTTTTCCCCATGAATATCCCCAAGGCAATTCCCTCCAAGCCATCACATCACAGCTGTAAGCCTGAACCTGCTTCATCATCTCCATCAAAGCCATCTGTAATCAATTGGTTCAGAAGACAGCACTCAGCTGAGGGTCAAGACACGATTAGAATATGCTCACATCCTAGAAACAATAAGGTTGGTAAAGACCTCCAAGGTCATATGGTCCTACCATCACCCTGCCTCCAATGTCATCCAATAAACCATGTCCCTCAGCACCACATCCAACCTTTCCTTGAACGGCCCCAGGGATGGTGACGCACCACCTCCCTGGGCAACCTGTTTCAATGCCTGACTACTCTTTCTGAGAAGAAATGTCTCCTAATTTGCAACCTAAGCCTTCCCTGGCACAACTTGAGGCTATTCCCTCTAGTCAGTCTCACTTCAGTGCCAGGTAAAACTGTGGTGTTCTTTTATTTTTATTTTTTATTTTATTCTGGGAGTTACTGACAAACTCTTAGAATTGAGTTTATTGAGGCCTGCTGATCAGCCTCAGCGTGCCTGCCAAGGGCCAAGCTGGAGAATCTGCCTGTCCCAGCCATCCCCTGTGTGGCTGGTGCTTCAGGGCTGTGCACTTCGTACAACAAGGTGTTTTACAAAAGGGAATCCCCTGTTATGGACCAGAAGAATAAGGAACCTTTCAGAGACCCAAAACATGTGAGTGACAGATATGTTAAATAAGAACTTCCCATTACCATTTAACAAGGAGAGACAAAAGTCAATGTTTTTAATGCCTTACTTTAATTGTCTGCCAACAAAGTAAGGATTTGAGACCTATCTAGTATTTCATCTATTGAAGCCACAGTGGATTTTTTTTCTTTCTATTGAGTAATACAAACTCTAAACTCATCATGCAAACTTTATTAATCTGGGTTGTTAACAGTTAATTCTCTTTGCATTTATCCTAGATTAATATATATATATATATTTAGTTTATTGTAGACTTAGGTATTGAAACAAAGCATCAATAGCTTACTTTTGTAAAACAACCAAGCAGTCCCCCCAGCCTTCTAACAAAGCATCAACAGAACCACCACCATCCTCAACCTCTAGATTTTACCTCTTCCTTATCGTTCACAGTTCCATTATTTCAATGATCAAAATCTCGGTCATCTGCAACACCTCCCTTAACCTTTTGTCCCTTTAAATCACAAGCATTCTTTCCTTCCTTTTTTAATTTGTTCTCTTTCAAATTTAGACCATGCTTGACTGATTTTTCATAAAACATAACCTTTTTCTGCTCTTTCCAAATCTCAGTATTTGCCTTTGTCGTGGTTTAACCCGGCTGGCAGCTAAACACCACGCAGCCGTTCGCTCACCCTCCCCCCTCCCTCTCTGGGACGGGGGAGAGAAATGGAAAGTGAAGCCCGTGAGTTGAGATAAAGACAGTT
Source organism: Aythya marila (assembly GCF_965140915.1). Classification (NCBI taxonomy): domain Eukaryota; kingdom Metazoa; phylum Chordata; class Aves; order Anseriformes; family Anatidae; genus Aythya; species Aythya marila. Next base: position 111,252,348 of record NC_139042.1, read on the forward strand.
TAATAAGACAGGAAAATAATAATAATAATAATAATAATAATAATAATAATAATAATAATAATAATAATAATAATAATAATAATAATAATACAATGATGATAATAGTACTACTAATAATAATATGTACAAACAAGTGATGCACAATGCAATTGCTCACCACCCGCTGACCGATGCCCAGCTTAACCCCGAGCAGTCCGGCCCCCTCCCCCCGGCTAGCCACCCCTATATATTGTTTAGCATGACGTCAGATGGTATGGAATACCCCTTTGGCTAGTTCGGGTCACCTGTCCTGGGTCTGTCCCCTCCCAGCTCTTACTGCACTCCCAGCCTGCCTGTTGGCAGGACAGAGCAAAAGTCTGAGGTGTCCTTGGCTTGGTATAAGCACTGCTCTGCAACAATTAAAACATCGGGGTGTTATCAGCACTCTTCTCATTCTAAGCCAAAACACAGCATTCCACCAGCTACTAGGAAGAAAATTAATTCTGTTCTAACTGAAAAGAAAATTAATTCTGTTCTAACTGAAACCAGGACATCTATCCACCCCTTATTCCATACCATTTATGTCATGCTCAGGTTACACTCTTTTCCATACATTCTAATTAGTCACCTATAGTAGTCATAGTAGTGATAACATACAGTATTATATAGCAATTAACATGGTACAATTCAGTTCATGGGCTATTCTCACCCAGTATTAAATCTCCTTGAGGTACACACCGGACCTCTCCGTTCTTTTGCATCACCCACCAAGTGTATCCAGGTCCCTGAGCGAAAACAATTCCACGAATGGGTTTGCCTTTTCCTGAGGCAGGAGTAGCCCAGACTGTTTTAACCAGCATATTTTTTACATGCACTACAGGAACTTTATCCCCATCTACAGTACGTAACAGGTTTGATTGGGCAGGTCCAGCTCGGTTGGCAGATCCCCTAGTATTGACTAGCCAGGTGGCCTTTGCCAAATGCGTATCCCAGTTTTTGAATGTCCCAGCGCCCATTGCTTTCAATGTAGTCTTTAACAGTCCATTGTATCGTTCAACTTTCCCGGAGGCTGGTGCATGATAGGGGATGTGATACACCCACTCAATACCATGTTCTTTGGCCCAAGTGTCTATAAGGTTGTTTCGGAAATGAGTTCCATTGTCTGACTCTATTCTTTCTGGGGTACCATGTCGCCATAGGACTTGCTTTTCAAGGCCCAGGATAGTGTTCCGGGCGGTGGCATGAGGCACTGTTCTAACTGAAAAGAAAATTAATTCTGTTCTAACTGAAACCAGGACAGCCTTACCAATATAGCAGAAATGCCTGACTTAAAAACAATCACATGCTTTTGCCGTTCTCTCTCCTTCAAATTTCTTTGAGCTTCTGCCTTGACACAGAAAGTTCAAGCTTATCTTCACGTTTAAAAAATGACAGACTTGCTAACATACCAGTTGCAATTTTATTCTGTTCTCTTTCTTCTCTGAATATTTCTCTGAATCCTCTTCCGCATCTGTTCCCCTCTGTTACTTCTCGTTCTTGGTTTTATATTGTTTAATACCACCCTCATGGCTGGAACAACTACATTTTCCTGTCAGGAGAACCATCTCTTCCTCAAGTCCTTCTCTAATCAGTTATTCTGCATTGGTTTCCATGGCAGCTGTACTCCCTTACTATCTATAAACTGTTTTCTACCAATATAAAGAAATATTTGTCTAATTTATGCTGACCAGAACAAGGACTATGGACCATATTTAACCCTTGGAAAATTCAGCTAAGTTGGTGAAATTATAGTAGGTATGAATCTGGCCTCATATTTTCAGAGTCTGTAAATCTCCACATCCATCTGTGAGTCAAATCAATCCTTTAGCAACTTTCCATTATCTTGTTTCATTTGCTTATCCTATAGGGACATGAAACACTCATTTTAATGATATGGCAGTTGTTATCTAGGGGTTTATTTTGATTCCCATGACTTATATTTGAAATATATTTTTGATAGGATTCCCACAGGGGTGTTAAAGGTGTTAATCAATACTGGCAGCAATTCAGACCCCAGTAGGCTTACAACACTTATCCTATCACCATATCAAATTTTAATCAGTCTTTAATGGCTTTGCTAAATAAGCCTTGCTTATCAACTGAATGTAAATGCATTATCTGGGTAGTTGCCGTTGAATTTATGTAGGCCCTCAAAAGCCCTGAAAATAGTTGTTTTCCATTCACAGAATTGTCTAGGTTGGAAGAGACCTCACGATCATCGAGTCCAACCTCTGACCTAACACTAACAAGTCCTCCACTAAACCATATTGCTAAGTTCAACATCTAAGCGTCTTTTAAAGGCCTCTAGGGATGGTGACTCCACCAATTCCCTGGGCAGTCCATTCCAATGCCTCACAACCCTCTCAGTAAAGAAGTTCTTCCTAATATCCAACTAAAACCACCCCTGGAACAACTTCAGCCCGTTCCCCCTTGTCCTATCACCAGGCACATGGGAGAATAGACCAACCCTCACCTCGCTACAGCCTCCTTTAAGGTACTTATAAAGAGCAATAAGGTCACCCCTGAGCCTCCTTTTCTCCAGGCTGAACAAGCCCAGCTCCCTCAGCCGCTCCTCACAGGACTTGTTCTCCAGACCCCTCACCAGCTTCGTTGCCCTTCTCTGGACTCGCTCAAGCACCTCCAGCCCTGTAAGTGCCCTGTGATGACACTCAAGATAATCTGCTCCATGAGCTTCCCTGGCACTGAGGACAAACTGACAGGCCTATAGTTCCCCGGGTCTGCCCTCCAGCCCTTCTTGTAGGTGGGCGTCACGTTTGCTAGCCGCCAGTCAACTGGGACCTCCCCCGATAGCCAGGACTGTTGATAAATGATGGTAAGCGGCTCGGCCAGCTCCTCCACTAGTTCTCTCAGTACCCTTGGGTGGATCCCATCTGGCCTCATCGACTTGCATACATCCAAGTGCCGTAGCAGGTCGCCAACCATTTCCTCATGGATAGTGAGGGCCACATTCTGCTCCCCATCCCCTTCCATCAGCTCAGGGTACTGGGCATCCAGAGAACAACTGGTTTTGCTGCTAAAGACTGAGGCAAAGAAGGCATGAAGCACCTCTGCCTTTTCCTCATCTTTCGTAACTGTTTCCCCTCGCATCCAGTAAAGGCTGGAGATTCTCCTTAGTCCTCCGTTTTGCATTAATGTATTTGTAAAACCATTTTTTGTTGTCGTTGACGGCAGTAGCCAGATTGAGCTCCAGATGAGCTTTGGCCTTTCTGATTTTGTCCCTGCACTGCCTTGCAACATCCTTATAGTCCCCCCAAGGGACTCTACCAACCAGTGTCCTGAACAGTTCAAAGTCAGCCCTCCGGAAGTCCAATACAGCGGTTTTACTGGTCCTCTTTCTGGCTTCTCCAAGAATGGAGAACTCTACCATTTCATGGTCACTCTGCCCAAGACAGTTTCCAACCACCACATCTCCCACCAGTCCTTCTCTGTTTGTGAAGAGACGGTCTAGCGGGATACCTCCCCTGGTAGGATCACTAACCAGCTGCGTCAGGAAGCTATCTTCCATGCTCTCCAGAAACCTCCTAGACTGCTTTCTCTGGGCTGTGTTGTGCTTCCAGGATATATCTGGGAAGTTGAAGTCCCCCACAAGAACAAGCGCTGATGATTTTGCAACTTTTGTCAGCTGCCTGACAAAAAGTTTACCTAGTTTAAAGCCCTCTCAATGAGCCCCACCAGCTCCTGGCCCAGGATCCATTTTCCCCTTAGACATAGGGACCCATCTGCGGCCATCAGGCCAGGTGCTGAGTAAAGCACCCCATGGTCAAAAAAAACAAAATTTCTGTGTTGGCACCAGCCTCTGAGCCACGTGTTTATCAGGTGGGCTTTCTGTGTCCTCTCTGTACCCCTCCCTGCCACCGTAGGGATAGATGAAAACACCACCTGTACTCCTGCTCCATCCACTAACCGTCCCAATCCCCTAAAGTCCCGTTTGATGGTCTTCAGGCTTCTCTCTTCAATGTCATCACTGCCAGCCTGGACTATCAAACAAGGATAATAGTCAGAGGGACGAACCAGGTTGGGAAGCTTTCTGGCAATGTCCCTGACCCTGGCCCCAGGGAGGCAGCAGACTTCCTTATGGGTAGGGTCAGGCCAACAAATAGGGCCCTCTGTTCCCCTGAGAAGGGAGTCGCCCACAACAATCACCCTTCTTTCTGTCCTGGTAGAGGCAGTCCTGAGGCGTGGAGTTGACTTCCTCACCCTAGGCATCCTCCTGGGTAGACTTTCTACCTCTTCCTCAGCTACTGGTCTCTCAAGCTCCAGGGCCTCAAACCTGTTTTGTAAGGGCACCTGGGAACGTGAGGCCGGAAGGGGAGTGCATCAGCTGCGATGTCGAGCAGGGACCTGTTTCCATTCCTCAACTCCCAGATCCCCTCCGTCTGCCCAACAGCAACAGGGCAGGGGGTCCACCCCCATTTGGGGTGTCTCACCCCAGGGCCTGTCCTTCAGGCCACGCAGGGAGTTGCTCCACAAGTCTATCTCCCGCTCACACTCCCTGATATCCCTCAACCTCTCGACCTCCTCCTTAAGTTCTGCCACGAGGCGGACCAGGTCGTCCACCTGCTCGCACCTCACACACACAGTCTCTCTGCCCCCCGCAGGTGGTAGCAACAGGCTCAGGCACTCCCTGCATCCAGAGACCTGAACTGCAACAGTTTTGAGTGGGTGGTCAGTCTGGGTGTGTACAGACTTCCTGGAGAGCGCACTGTGCCTGCTGTACACCACAGCAGCTGAGCTAGCGGTAGACCGCTGTTAGAGGAGGTGTTCGTATGGGCGGGGGGGAGCGCTCTGCCCTTCCTGCGCGAAGTGCCGCGCCTCTCCCTTCTGACGCGCCACACCATCTTTGCCCGTCCTGGTCACCGTACTCCTGGTTGCCCGCGCTCCCTAGGGGCAGCTTTTGAACGGCCGGGAAGGGGACGCTGCTGGCTCCGCCTACGCCTCATCCTCGCCTCGTTCACCTCCCTCATGGGGGGTGCCCGGTCCTGGCGGCTCCCTCAAGTGTGCTTGGTGCCAGAAAAATTAGCCCTGCCTGTCTGGTCCCCAGCTCCGCTGCAGAAGGTGTCTGCCCTAGAGCCGATCGCCTCGGCAAGTTGGCATTTAGTTACAGTTTGCTTCCAAAAACCTTACATTTGTGAAATATTCTCATCATGCTATGAACTCTTTAATAATATTACTGTATAATAAGGCAGCTAAGAGGATCAGTTATTTCAGGGGAAGAAGGAGGAGATCTTATGTTTCTCTCACTGTTTTTTATTTTTAAGTTTGTAGATCCAGCCTGTAGTAATTTAGTGCTTTTCTACAAAGCCATGGATTTTTTTTTTTCTTTTTTTTTCTGAATTTTTTTTCCATTTTAGTACTGAATAACTTTCTGACAAAGCGGCAAGTCAAATTTCCTGTATCGTTTATGGACTTACATCTACTCCCAAATACACTTCTTTATTTGCCCTATAGTTGAGAGTGAGATCTTAGCAATTCTATGGCCTTATATTCTGAGAAGTGTACAGGATTTGCTACGGGTGTAAATATTCCTCTGCAGATGACTTAGATCTTATTTTTGAAGGAGAATATCATTGAAAATGGTGTGTCTGGGTCTAACTTGGATCATCTTTACCACTGAGAGTTCCTATGGGTCACTGCCTGAAAGATCTAGTTTTTACCATGAATTTATTGTTACTATTTGACAATGCAAAGTAAGTGGCAGATCATTATCGGGATAAATCTCCCGGTGTTCAAGCTGAAACCTTGTATTACTTGGAATTGTAATTCATGCTTTATACTATCATGTGGATTGCACTCATGTTTCTACCACTGGTACTGAATTAGATCAACAGTCAATTTCTTCTTTAATTAATGGCTACCAGGATTTCATACAATTAATAACATGTAATTTCATTAAATGTAATACATATAAAACTGAAATTACTTTAGTTCATTTTAAATGCTACTGAGTGATCCTACACCACAAGAATCTAACTGTCTCTTCAAGCATTAAAAATGTGTTATTATACTGCCATCAGAAGGGACTATAGATGCGTGTCTTCCTCCCACTCATAGGAAGTCTTTTTATTACTAAAAATGTTACAAGATGGAGCTGTTCTGAAGCTTATTGTAGGACACAATAGCTACACTGAAATCTGGACATTATGGGGGGGGGGGGGGAGCAGTAGCCTTGTAACCTGTGACCCTGCCTTCCTCTAACAGCTGTAGCAACAAGAAAGGGCTGTCCTGGCATAACTAGGTGTCCCTGCCCACTTAGAGAACTGGAATATAGCTGTCACAGAGTTGGAAGGGACTTTGAGGGGGATCCAGATGACATCCTTGCCTTTTGTCATGCCTGACATGCTTTTTTAACCAGCACTTAAAACCATTAAGACAATATTTCTTATCCCATCCTCTTCATGCTAGGACCATCTTAAATAAGATGCCTCCCTTGAGTATGACACTTTTACTGGCACAGAGAACAGATTTCATTTCCTTTTTGTAACTGTTTTTGACATCCATGATATCTCTCCTGCGTTTTTCTTTGTGCTAAAACCAAGTTCAGTCCAAAGACCTCTTTTTCTCAATATGTCTTCTTTTCTTCAATATATCTTCTTTTCAGTTTTGTTGTGCACTCTGCCCAGTGAATTCATATAGTTCTTGAAGTGTTACGGTCCAAAGATGTAGTACTCAGTACAAAAATGTAAGGCCTCACCAGTGTCAAGCAGTAAGGAATGGCGACCTCATATAACTTGTAGGGGATACTCCTGTTTCTGGATTGCATTGTGGTGCTTGCTGTTCTCACAGCAACAGGACATCCCTGACCTACTTCAAAATCTAGATTCATTTCTTCCGGTGAACTTCTTTCTGAGTAGCTATTCTCTGTTTTCTATGTTATATTATTATTCCAGCCTCAGGGGATTATCTTGCCCTTGTCCTTACTTATTTCTAATTAGTTTCTAAAACGAACTAGTTCCTAAATTAATTCTTATATGTGTTGTGGTAGCTTTCTCTTCCTGTCTGCCTGTGTTCCTACTCAGCTTTGCATTGTCTGAAAACTTCTTAAGTTTAGTCTCTTTCTTAGGATCCAGACACTTAACAAAAATATGGAGAAACAGACTGCAAAAAAACCCTACTTCATGTGACTTCTCATCTAAAGTCCATTCTCTCCATATAGTATCTACCCAGTACTGTGTCCATGTAGAGAAGTTTTGTCAAGACCATATTTCTCTAGCTGCTCGTACGGATCTCATGTGATAGAGTTTTAAAGCCTTACTAAAGTCAAGATTTATTATATAAACTGCTTCTCCCATACCCACAAAGCTTGTACCCTGTTACAAAAGGAAACCAGACTGATATAATTTGTTTTTGACAAATCCACACTGGCTCATACTTATCACTGTTATCTTTAAGGTGCTTATAAATACTTTTTTGATAATTTGTTCCAAAAATGTAACAGCAGTTTGACATTAAGCTGACTGGTCTGTAATTTCTTGGCTTCTCCTTTCCCTTCTTTATAATACATAGCTGACACTGGCTCTGTTATAATCTCCTAGTTTCTCATGTATTTTCCACAAATTCTCAAAGATAGAGCACACTGAAAGTTTCCACATGCCACAAATTCTTTTTGACTTCAAATACAAGACAGTTGGTTGTAATAAATTTCTTGTTGCTCACTAGGAAGAATATCTTCAGGGATTAAAAAAAAAACAAAACACAGCATTTGCAAATGAACTTCTCACAGTAGTATCAGGAATTCTGTTTTCTGCATCTTTTAACAAGGTGAAACATTGCTCGAGAAGAAATGTTGGCTCTGTAGCATCACAGACACTAGCATCTCAGCCTAACCTCAGATCACATACATACTTGTTGCTTCCCATTTCACTATTAAGGTATCACATTCACTCAAACTCAGTTTCGAATTTCCCATTTTTTTTCTTTTTTTTTTTTCTTTGGTTCAGAAAAAAAGTATCTGTATCAGTAGTCTCCAATGCAAGTTTTCTTCTATATAGAGTCATTTCTGAAAACAAAGGAAATGAAAATGCTGCCTTTATTCTACCAGGAAAGGAATGTGCCTCCAGTAAATAAAAGTGCACACGAATGCTGTGTGTGAAAGCAAAAGAAGGAGTATTAGTTATGAGCTCTAATGTTGTTGCCTCTCTGGATGCAGATAAATAATAAGGGGAACCATTAAACTTCAGAAAGGCCATCTGGCCTCTTTTCCCCAAAGCTGACTGTCTAGTGAGGCCATGTTAGATGGATTTACAACATATACTTTACAGCAACATTTTATAGAACTTTCTACCGATCTTCATTTTTCTTCTTTCTCCCTTTTCCCCAGCATCACTAAATGTAGGTGTCTGCTGCAGCATCTAAACTCTAGTTGAAAAAAGTGAGAGCCTGATAGCAAAGCTGCCCTGAGAATAACTTCGTAACGATTACTGAATCAAAGAGCAATATATCATAATATTTTCTCCTTCCAGTAACATATTTTTTCATGTATTTTTACACTTATCTTAGCTGCTGCTAGACATGCCTCAAGGGATTAAAATTTGGTGATGAATTCCTGGGTTGCATTTGCTGTACTGTCTGCTGCTGTTAATGTTTTAAGGTAGTTAAGCATATTTTATAGAATCTTTAGAAAAATATTTTCTTTGGAAGAAAATATATTAAGGATTTTTACATGCTATGCGCTCCTATAAATAAATCTATTTTTTTAAAGAGTATTTTAGTTTTCTGATGTGAAAAGAAATATATCAGTTTTTAGGTAGGAGGAAGAGCATTACTATTGCAAATGTTAACAGTGAAGAAGGCAGAAAGACCCCATGGTTATCCAGGGTAAATTAATCCCTTCCTCCTACAACTCAGAGATTCACAAAACTGGACAAGACTGGAGCATCTTTCTTTGAAATGTAAACATCCATCTCTTTGGGGAACAGTTAAGGGAAAATGCTGCCAACACTCACGAGCTGCTTAATCCTCACATTCTCTTTCCCACATGAATCCCTGGAGAACACACAGTCTTTTTCTTTGCTATGTGCTGTTTCTTGCCTCATTGCCGTGGCTATTGGTTAGCACACCTTGGACAGTGAGCGGCAGTAAGACACTGACAGCAACCTGGTGGTCTGCAGCTGCAGACGACACTCACAGGTAGCACACTGAAAGAAGTTACAGTACTCTGGTGACAGCTTTTTGGTTATTTTACAGTTTTTAAAAAGCCAGCTTCTAGCTGTTTTCCCTTTCTGTGGTTTAAATCCCCAGAATGAACAAACCACAATGACAATGAGCACAGGCCAAAGCCTGAAGATGTTCTCCACGTGGGAACTGAACCTATGAAGCAGTAACTCCCCAAAGCACGCAAGCCACCGTGCCTCATTATGGTCATGTTCCTGTTCATGTGATGCTAAATGCAATTGCTTTAGCCAAGAATGACCTGTTAGATGGAGCTGTGAAAAAAGAATAGGAGATTTAATAACTACGTAAGTCTGTGAGACATCTATTTAGGGAGTAGGCTAAGCAGGGGAGGGTGTATCAGTGTGAAAAGACCAATCTCAGGATGAAGTACCTTTATAAGAAATATTGTGATCATCTGACAGGTGAAATATTGCTTTGTCAGAGCACAATAGCTAAGGACTGAAACTGGGATTCATACTTGGCTAATATTACTGTATCACTCTCCAAACTCCTGCATGGGCTTGGGTACAACGTGGCACTCATCTCTGTTTTCTCTCAGCAAAATGGGGATTGCATTTATGTCACGTATGAAGGCTGCAAGATCACCCAGCAGTGATTCACGTACCAATGTGGTATACTCAGCCATGGCCATGCTCAGAGAACAGGCACCTTGAACCTACTGAAGTGGCAGACAGCTTATTAAATAGGTTTTGCAGTTTTTAGGCATTTACTTATTTATTTCATTATGCATCTCTCAGTTGTCTTTCTTGTCATATCTTATATACACTGTATCAACAAGCATGAGCAAACATATCTGACTGCAACTATCCTATCTAATTACTGAGTACATCCTTCCATCAGTTCAGATAGCTGTCCTTTCAGCTTTTCATATGTTTATTCTTTTACTCATATGCTTGCAGGATAAGTGATTGCTAAGATCGCCATTACACAGGCAGGTGACTGAAACAGAAAGACAGTGAGTCCTACCCAAACTCTGCATGTGAAGTTGGTAATAGGACAGGAAATTGCTTAAGTGTCAGCTCCTTTTTTCCCCCACACAGTGTACTCTTATCTGGCAGCTGTGGGAGCAATACTGAAAGAAGAGCTTCTAGCACATAAGGAAATACTAAAGTGGAAGCTCACGTCCCTTTTCAGAGAAATCTCTCAAAGTGTCACCAGAAGTGAGTTCACGTGTATCGTATTTCTGGTCAAATGACCACTTCTTTGACAGCAAATTTCAGGTTTACTTTTGTAGGATGATTAACTTATATACATCAATCTTGTATGAGAAAAAAAAAAAAAAAGATACTGAGCTTCATCTTACGATAATGAGTTTTATATAACTGCAAAAATAATGTCAGATTTTTGAGGGAAATTTGGTGTCATGTGTCTCCAGCAATTTAGGATGTCTCATGGTGTGCAATCTGCTGTAGTTAAGTGCCATCATCTTACAGAATCAGTTCTAATTAGCTGATGCCCTTCCATTATAAAAATATCTGCAGCATCTTCATGCCGCAAATACTTGCCAACTTTTTACCAAAAAGCTCAAAGTTTGCAGTTCAGTATATGGGCTATTTTATCAGGTGGGGAAAACAATTTGGCTGAGTTTGATTTTTAATACATCTGGTATTTCATACAAATAATGGCAAAGCACTGGTTTATGGACTTGGCCACATAACTGAAACTAAAATACAGCACTAAATAAGATGGAGGAGGGGTGTAATCCACTGGCCTAGGATTCAAGGGAATTGTTTTCATTTCTGATCTCTGCCATGCACTTTGTGCACAATACTGTGAAGATCACTTAACACCTTGGTGCTCTATTTCCCTATCTGTAAATCAAGGAATTGGAGACTACTGAGAGTTTAGGTTTAGGGTTCAAGGGGACTTCTACTTGGGAGTTTAGGATTCCTGGCACAACTTGTTTGCAAAATGTCTTCCCTGAGGAGTCTTTCTTTGGACTCTCCTCACACAACTCATGACAGAGTCTCTCTTTGAGACTGTACAACTGACCTATTTTTGCAGCCTCTGAGAAAGGACAGGTTGGAAGGATGTGCTGGGTAATGCCTGCAGGTTGCGCCATGGGGGAAGTCTTTCTTATGGCAAGAAATTGATTTTTTTTCCCCCTCACTATCTCTCTATAAAAAGATTTTGCTCTATAACAAGTCATTCTTTTAAATAATAAGGAAGATAGACTATATCATAAGCTCTTCCAAATCTCAGCACATAAAAATTGTTATATTCACCAAATACCTTTCATTAGGATTGTTAAAGATAAACCCTCTCTGCTTCTTTGTATCTTCACAAAAGCTTTTAAAACTGTAGACTTATATCTGCAGGAAACAACTATTATTAATGAAGCAGCTGGGTTTCTTCTTAAATAGGTTACTTTGCAGCCATTTGCTCTGCTAATTATTAACAGAAATGCTGATGATATATCTACTGTGCTTTGGGATGCTGAATATTATCTAAAATCCTTTTAAAAACCATTTGAGAAGAATAAACCACATCTGAAGTGTGAATTGAAACTGTAAAATAATACACATGGAAACCAGCTGCAGAAATGATTAGCTCACATTTTTCCCCAGCAGTTTTGCCTGCAATATCTTTTGCAATGTGAGAAGTATTGCTTCACAATAACATCATAATTTTGTTGATGTCAGTTTCTATTAAAGTATCCTAATAAGTAGTAATTGTTCTGACAAATAAAAGCACATGAATAATAATTAGAATATAGATATCATACTAGAGCATCTCAGAGAAAGGTAGTTCTCTGTCATGAGTTATTTCAGTATTTGGTTTAATTCTCTTGTATGAAATTTTGCACACATACACATACACATGCATGCACAAAGAGCAAAGTTTTGGGCCCAGGATAGTCTTCCTGGGTCACTGCTATAAAATTGCAGACCGTGGAAAACCCAAGTCCTCGAATTAGTGGCAGTCTATCTGTCTCGTGCAGACAGACACAGAGATGAGCCAGAAAGGCAAGAGGGGTGATCTTTTAAACCCAGCCAGTTTCTAGAAGACCTTCATGATATCAAACTCTCTCCAGAAGATAACTTGATTTTGATCAACTATCAAATTCTCACCAGAATTTGTGGTGTTGGTATGTTTCTGACAACAGAACAGATATTAGTCATATATCTTGACAAGGAAAACAAAAAAATATATATATTTTGGACAGTCAGTGGACAGCAAGGGATGCTACGGAAAAAAAAAAAAAAAACACAACAGAATAATCAAAAGCAAATGGAAGGGATAAAAAATGTGTAGGAATATCTAAAATAATGGCTTTGGTGTGCTTTCAAGGTAGTACCCTCCGTTGCAGATGCTCTTCTTTAAGATTACCTCTTTTCTGAATCTGCTGTCACACAAGTGCTGTCTGTATGACTTTCCCTCTCACTCATTTGTGTGTTTTCTTTCTAAAGCATTGTCTGTTCTTTCCCTCCTGGTTACTCACTATTTTCTCTTAGCAGTTCCTTCTTCCTGCTGCCATAACATCCTTTGTCATCATGATCTAGATTTTCCAACAAATATTTTCACAGCTCCTCAAGGAACACCTGTCCTTTGTGCCTGGGCTACCCTTTTCAAGCACATCCACAAAACCACAGTCCTCATCCTTCCGCAGACCTTTCCTACAGTCCCAGCTTTACCATTCTGCAAAATGGCAGTGGCAAGTCAGCAGGCTAGTAAGGACTGACATTTACTTTCTAAGGCAAATTTGAAATACTTGACAGTCACACAGTTTCTTATGTCATTAGGCCTCCAGACACTTCCAATGGTAGTGTCAACAAAGAGGGTGTTTTAGGATAAGTTTAGCTTTGGGGGTCATCCTTTCCTTCTCCTTTTCTAAGAAAAGCTACATACAATCGTGCCAACACATTTTTCATACTTTCTATAGCCCTTATTTAATGTTTAGAGTGACCTTTGGGAGTTAATTAGTGCCGGGACACTTTACCCATGAACTGTTTTCTAATTCAATTTATTAAATGCAAGTAACCATAAATAATTATAAATCAGTTATCGAGTCTATTCCACACTTCACCAGCCAAAAATATCATAACAAAATATTTTTGAAGGTGATTGTGCAAAATGAACAGTTTCCATAAACCTAGGTATTTATGCTTCAATTTATCTTTTCCTTCACAATAACACTAATCGAAATACATTTTACTAAATTTGGTAGCTACTCTTGTAGAAGAAATCAATTATATTCTTAAGTTTAAATCTTCTTTTTTTCCAGCTATGCTCTAATGTATCACTGTACCTTAGAAATGTACCCTGGGGAAAATGCTTCTATTCTTCACTAAAATTCCATGAATAACATTATGTAGAAATTAATTTATGATAAATGATTTAAAATCTTAACCTAGAATGGCTTCTTATTCAAATGCCATCAGAAAATGGCACCTTACCCGCAGAAAGGAGTCAAGGGATCCATTCTCCATGTATTCAACTACAATCATTACTGGTCTGCCTGCAAAACAGCAAAGAAACACATTAGGATTACAGATGTATTATGGGTTTTCGTATTTCCAACTGTTAGGCACAGATTAGTGACATTACCTAAATATGTTACACATTTTCAAAATCCTCATTTATATTACAAACACAACTCCTTGTGTTATTCTCTAAGAGTTGCTTTTTTTTTTAAATGGTAGCGAATTAGCTGAATGTACATCATTTGCTGTGGTGTATTCTCCCCTTAAAAAGGATCAAATAAGAGCCCATTATTTCCAAATAACAATACCTGCTGTACCTCCCATCACAAACTGCTCCAACTGACTTAAATCTACTTCGAATATTTATCTATGTCTTGCAATAACAGTTTGGAATATATCTAAGGCAAGGAAAAAAAATCATAAACCATCTCCATGAAATAACATACTCAGTGCCATGATTTTCCTTTTCAAATAAAAATATCTCAATGATTTAGTGGCAAACAGAAAGACAGAAAGAGATACCACATAAATCCCTGCCAGATTGTGTGTGTGTGTGTGTGTCTATATGCATGTATGAGTGCATGTTGCCTTAACCCAGCAAAACTCTGAATTCATGATTGCACTTAAACATACACACAATGTTATCCGAATAAAAGTTTTGCTCAACCAGCACAGCTTTCCAGTTAGGTTCCAGGATGGCATCACACATAAATTCAGCATTCTTTAGAATACAATAACAAATTATATTAATTTCTTATGAAAATATCCAAATATGAAGATAAACTTTTAAAGTGGGCACTTTACTAAATACCATTTCCCTGTTGATATCCAGGACTAAGCCACCACTCTGGAACTGCTTGACAGAAGAGGTACAAAGAGCATGTTAATCAGGCTGTGCTGCAAGATGTTTTTTAGAATTGTTAATATTGCAAGGAAGCCATTCTAATGTATGCAAAACTAATGTAACATATAAGTATGTCTGGAGGATAGGGAAGGAGGTAGAAAGTCTTAGAATGTGAAACTTCTCTTTTCCCGAGAAAGGCTGTCTCTTTCGGGGTTTGTGCAAAAGTGGTGCTGCATCAATTGGTGAAAACACAAGTCCTCCCTTTTCACTTTCTCTAAATGTTAGCTGTGCCAGTATTTTTAAAATCCAAAAGAGGCCCCTTTCAGGACCCACCTCTCAAATTATCACAGTGTTTTACTTGGACAAGGTCATGAGAAACAAACACAATATTCAAGGTGAGAAAGCACGGAGTGGCATCATGGACATTACAGCACAATTTCCTTTATATCGTTCTCTTCGGTTTGATTAATAGTGGAAGTGTTAATTAAACTGTCCACAATACACAATCAACCACAGACAGGTATTTCTCCTCGGCTATTACAGCTAACCTTGTATTTAAAAAAGTAAACAAGGGGTTTCTCTGTTCCTTCCCAACATGTTGACGTTGTATTACATGTGTGCTGGTGATGCTCATTCATGTGCCTTACTCTAGTCCTTCTCGAGTCCCTCACAACATTCCTTCCATTCCTTCATTTGTTCTAATAAAATTTGGTGTTCTTTCTGTATTTACCCTCATGTTTAGGTCCTCAATGAATAAAACAGTGCTTAATAATGTTTACACTGTAGTAAATTTTTTGTGTGTGTGTGAAAATTTTCAGCTGCATTCTCTGTCTTTTTGAATAGCCTTTCTAAAGTGTGAAGAATTAACAGCTTCTTTTTTTGAAAAAAAAATAAATTAATGTTTGGTCTCACCTACAAGTGTACATCTGTCGCCAAATCAGTTTATTTATATTTATCTGCATCTGTTGGCTATACCCTGTTTTTGCACCATATGTTTACACAATACATCAATTTTAACCTACTAACGATCAGAGCATTAAAAAAAAAAAAAACCAACTTATTTACTTCCCCTTGCTTACATTGACTAGTTCTGTAGCCTAGTCTCTTTCGTTTCAAGCACATGAGTATCTAGATTGCCATACTTCTACTATTCGCTTATTGTCAAGGGACTGAAATCTCCATATGAAAGGAATATTCTATAATCTAGAGAAGTAAACAAATGGCAATCTGATGCTCAAGGATCTTATTATATGCAGAACCTGTCTTTACAGACGAGCTTTCTAAAGCAAGCAGTAGTTTCTACAGTGTTGCAGACGGCAGCATCTTGCAACAAATAGGGATGTAAAGCCAGCTTTCATATGGTATATTTGTTCAGGCTAAAGTTACCCAGAATTTTCTCTTTTTGGGTAAATCAACAAATAAAACACCTTTATGGAAAATTTACATTTGAAGGGAATGACAAATGGAGCAATTGAGCTTCAAAACAATGCCTCTAGTTTGTAACTCTTTGGCACCCTATACTTCAGAAACTATTCTGTAATTTTCTCTAGAGTTTCATAGGCTCTCATCACATCTTTGATGCTCCCTCGATGTATATACTCTAACATAAATGATTTTCTTTGCAAAGAAGAAATTGACTTTGCAAAGTCAATTTTTAATTCTTCTATGTTCTCTCCCAAAATGCACAGCCACCCCCCACAAAAAAAAAAAACAGAAAAAACAAACAAACAAACAAAAACACAACGCCACACACAGAGAAAAAAAAAAAAACAAAAACCAAAACACCGCATGAACTATTCTTCATTTTGCTCAGACCAACAGTATGAACTTCCAGGCCGCAATAACAATGAAATTTATCTATATGCATTTATATTTGAATTTAAAAAGAGATTTCAGTATTTTTCACTAGACAATGTTTATGAGATTTTAAAATGTTTGATGTCTTCCTTTAATCACTCGAAATGGCATGCCTTAACAAATCAAACCATCCCTGATGAAAATACTGTATAATACATGTACAATGAGACATTTCAAGAATACATACAAAAAGTCATCTCTATATCACAGGAATGGCATGATCAGGTAAACACACCAAAGTAAATTTCTTCTTGTCTTCAAACAGGTTGCTGTATATTGGACTACCTGCACAGCATTAAGCATTCAGGAATTTTGTTGAACAATAAATTTAATCACAGAAGCTGACGTTAGCTTCCCACAGGCTCAGTCTGTATCCCTTCCCATGCTACCTTTAATTTCAAATGAACTTGATGTGAGATAGTGTAAACCTTCAAGACACCAAAAAATGAACCCAGCTACATCCCTTGACGGCCTTAAGCAAGAATCCTAAGTCTGGAACCTAACACTAACTTCTCCAATAATCTTCTTTTAGTACATCTGCACTTGATAAAAGCCATTGTATTTTGGCTGCAAGCTTAATATATCACTGAAGATATTTACGTGTTCTTAGCTGGATTGTGACAGGCAATACAATAGGACTTCTAGCCAGTGTAATATTTGTCTTTGGAGTACATGTAGATCAAAAATGTCTCAGCTACTGTTTTGGTTGCTTGAAGATATAGTAATATAAAACTGCTACACAGCAGATTCTAGTGAATACATTTATCTTCAAGATGGTAATACATAGGTTCTATGCTCAGCAAACAATTCTTGTAAAATAATTCTATAGGTTTGCAAATTTCATACAATGATCTCTAAGTATTTTACAAATATAAGAACACCAAGTATCAGGAAAGGTAAAGCAGGACATAACTTGATTTCAAAGGTGTGGAAAAACAGGTTTGGAAAATCAAGTGGCCCTCTCCACCTAGAGAGAGTAGTTTCCAGGCCACATTTGGGTACCAATACACTATGTATGTCGTACTTCATTCCCTAGCTCAGGACCTTGCAGAGACACTTGTGTGGTTCCACTGTGCATTCACGTTGTGTGAACAGGCTCTCCCATTCACAGCTGAAGGAATGGGACTAGTAACTGGCTCTGGAGAAGCTGGCTGAGATGTGGGGATGAGCAGCTGACTCCAGCACATCCAAGGGGAGAATCCAACATTGGATGTCTTGGTCCAGAGACTGAGCCTCTAGTCCCATGGGCATGCAGTGGGACTGACTGGAATGTCCACAGAGAAAAACAGATCCTGATAATAAATGGCCACTGGGTCCAATCATTTCCTGGTCTGGGAAGCAAACCCTGAAAGCACAGCTCTACTTCTGATGCCCTTAATGTAACAAAGCACAATCTGGGATGCCTAACCTCTAAAGGGTCTGAGGATGGCAGCCAGCACAGGACTGGCATAGAACAAAGTTCTTGGTAAGCCAAAAGCTATGCATGAGATTAGTTGCTGTTAATTTTATTTATTTATTTAGCTGCAAAGAGTAGATGTTGTCTTTTATACAGTGGTACAATCTGAGTCCTGGAAAGATTAAGATGAAGAAGATGAAGGAGGAGGAGGAGGAAGAAAAAGAGGAGAAGGAAGGGGCATTATTTAGATTATGAAAATCCATGTTGCTCTCACAGTATGGAAAAAGATCAATTGTTCATCTTCAAAACAAGGACACCAATTAATATTGGTTAGATGGGGGCAGAGAAGTCTCTGAGAGGGAAGAAGTATCTTTGAGTATTTTATCATGGGGTAGGCTAATGCAGTTCTGGGAGTCAGATGCAGATGGGAGTCAGAGAAGCTCTCAGGGCTCAGAAGGACAGCCCAGACTGCAGTGCAGCACACATACAGCTCTGCCAGCATAACAGGAACCTGCCCTGCCCCCTGTGAAAGCTCACACATAGCCACGGGGAATTCTGTAAGGGAAAGACAGCATGTCCCAAAAGGCCCTCCTGTAGGATCAATAACGAGACCCCCCTTAAGCAGGGGTGTTCTACACCAGATAACTGGACACCTGAACTCTAGTTTGAAGGCCTGACAAACTCAGGTGAGTGTTTTCATACAGATACAAGCACAGACACCAGACAATGGCTGAATATGAACCAGGTTAATTTTATAGTCAAGATCCATGTAAGAGAAGTCAAGGAATAAGGACACTGGAAATGGCGTCAACTTTTTTAGAAGAGAAGACAGAGCTCATGATCATCTAGGAGCTAAAAGCTGCAGATTGCTGGAAGAGAGCATACAACTTCATAGTTGAGCTGGGGGAGAACAAAATACAAAAAGGCTTGAAAATGAATTCAAGGATTAAGACAGCAAAACAAATCATTCTTGCAGCAGTTCTAGATACCCAGCAGTGCTGGAGTGGGAAGTACTGCAAGAAAGACTTTTAAAGTATAAATACTACATACTTAATATAACTATATGAAATTATAATGCTATTTATACATGACAGATCGATACCATACCCACATTCACTGTTTTTTATAATTTCTGTGCAACTGTAACTATTTCCATCCCCCTTGTCCCCATTACCAGACACCTGGTTGGTGTATAGGCTAAAGCAGCTTCCCTCTTCGCACAATGCAGAGGGCTCTGGCTCTGGCAGATCCCTGTCAGACTCCCTGCATCTCAGAAAGTCAGACTGAACACGCAAGAGCAGTATCAGTGCTTTGGATGATCCGGAAAAAGGACATGGATTTCATTATTTAGAACTTAGATGAATCTGTAGGAAGTGCAGGGGTTATTCATGGTTTTGATGCAAATACTACCTGGTGACAAGTGGCTGACTGGTTTTGACAAGGTGTTTGTTTTTCCCCGAGAAAGTTTTTCATTAGAATTCTCCCTCACGGCTGTACTGTAATGCCATTGAAACAAAATTCAGCATAGATGACAAACATTCTGTATTGGTGTCATGCCTCCTCAGAATGCATGTTACAATTTTGTATTTTCCACTGATCAATCTGCTTCACATTTTTTTTTATAAGCAGAAATACAAAAAAATAAAAAAAAAATAAAAAAGCCACCATTGCAGAATGTTGTAAAATACCACTTGCATTTAAAATTCACATTATATATATTTTTAGTTGTCTTTATAATTTTTATCCACAAGATTTTGATAGCATGTAATCTAATTGAGTGGTAGAATGATGAATAAGGAGAAGAATTTGAAGTGTCATATCAATGATAAGATATTCAGCTTGTTGTCTCCTGTTGTCATTTTAAATAATACAGCAAAGCCCACTTTAATGATTTTTTTTTTTAAATGTAAGATTAATCCTCCAAAAAGAATGTAGTTAGTACTTGCTCATTCCTACAGTCTTTACTTATAATGAAATCTTTAATACCCATTATGGGAATAGATCTTTTAACATAAACACAGGTTATTTATTCTTCCACTTAAAGAGCAAAGGCTTTGAATTTTCTCTCTAGATCATGTAAGAAAATATTGCTCCACTACTTCTGCAGCTCTGAATTCATGTGTCCAGATAACCTCTCAGAAGTCACCTGTTTGACATTTTTTCCTCCCAACCTGCTGAAGGGTTTCTTTCCATTCCATCCTTGTAAAGCAGGGGAGAAGTCTAAGAGAGCAAAATACACAGCACCTTTAGCACTGGGCTTTTCAGCACTCTAGTTGGGTGCAAAAAACCCACGGTAAAAGTCTGTGTCCCTCGTTCAGGTGCACAGGGCTCAGAAGGCATAGCTGGGTGTCACATAAGGTCTGTTTGCTACACACCGCTTCCAGTAGGAGAACCACTTGCTGTGGCACTGCGGTGTTTTCGCTCCTGCTACCATCAATGATGCAGTTGTATGCATCACATAGGAAGAGAATTAATTTCAGCAAATAGAAAACAGGACTTTTCATAGCACTAAAACAGTGGAGGGGGAAAAAAAGAAAAAAAGAAAGAAAACCAATGATTATGGAAAAAGCAAAGGGAAAAAAAAATCTACCAGGTCCAATACACCTGAAGGCAATGGGGATTTTTCTGCAAGCCATCCCAGACTGAGACCTGTTTTCCAACTAGCCTCAAAAAATACAACTTGCAGTTCCAACCCCCCTCTTGAAACTTCAGAAGCCAGAGTTTGCAAAAGGGACAGCATTCACATCCATCCATCTTGCTGCTACAAGAAATCACATAGATAAAGACTACTTATCTTGCTGTTAGTGCTCTTTCTATTATCCTGTGTCCCACATAACACTTTTCATTAGTCAAGGAAAGCTATCTTCACAAAACAAATTGACAGAAATATAAAATACACGAATGAGCATAAGTTACTATTATTTAGCAACATGGCAACAGGAGAATGTGCTGCAGAAAACAGAAGGTTTAGCAGTCTCCAGCATTGCTACTTCTGCAACCCCTAATCCATATCACTCCTCTTAGTGTGCCTGGAAAAGAGATTCTGGAAGGTTTGGAGGAAAGAAAGTGGAACTGTAAAAAGAAAGCATTTGCATTGTTTCCATGATTTGTTTCCTTGTTCTTGTCTTTTTGTGAGAGAAACAAAGGGAATGCAGCAGAGGGTAAAAACAGAACAAATAGCTGTATTTTACTAGCCGGAGGTGGGTATGTGAGGGAGAAATAGTGTCTAAAATTATACCAAACAGATACAATAAGTAGCCCAAATTTTGGTGTTTTTTTTTTTTTTTTTTTCTTCCTTGCATTTATACTTTGCAGCCATATATCTTTGCAAAAAAAAAAAAAAAAAAAGAGAAAAAAGAAAAAAAAAAAGAAAACAAAAAACCAAAGAACACCCACATTTCTTCTAATTTCCTTATTTTGGGTTAGTTCTTTGTATTACCCTTTTCTACATGTTTATTAGCTTTAGAAATCCAATATGGATGAAAAAGTTCTGTTTTATTCCTGCTGCTTGTGTTTACATGAATATTAAAAGCAAAAATAAAAAAGAGATACCTTCAACATTAGGGCAAGACAGCTTGTTAGAATTCAGAGGCACACATGGAAGGGAACAAGAGCCAGTGCATTTGAAGAACAGCAATGAAAGCTGCCACATGAATGATTCTAAGTACATTTAAGCATTGCATTTGAAAATCTTACACTATTTTTCAAATAGTAACAACTGTACAGATAAACTCTTGCTGTGTATGGGGAAAAGAGAAGATGAGGTAAAGTAACTTGGCAAAGGTAATCACAAAACCCAAGTCCTCATCCTGCAAGAAAAAGCTGTGGGAACGACCGTATCTGCAAGAAGAGGGCTTCTAGCTGTCTTCATGTTCCCCTGATCCTGAGAGGGCAGTGTGCCAGACTGGGATCTCAGCATTAACCGATGCAACTTAAAAACTGATGTGAATTGTATTGGTTGCCTATCGACTTCCGCAGATCATTACAACAGCTGATGTTTGCATCAAAATCTTCATGGAACCAAAATCTTCTGGAACCATTCTGACATCTCCAGGCCTTACAAGGACCACCTTATGCTGCCTTGAAAGAGGTTTTAAGAGTTTTTTTTCTGAACTTCTTCTTCTTAAGGCTAAAATGTTTGGAATTGTTTACAATGACTGTCTGGGCATTAAATGAGCTATTTAGAAAGTGTGGAGAATGAAGACCTCCTTTCATTATGTACTACAGTTAGAGCTTAATCTCAGTTCAGTTCAAGCTAAACTTTAATGGATCAGACCCAAAACCTTTTCTCACTGTTCACCTTACTCACTGATCATCCATATTTTGTCTGTGAAGTCAAAATATGACTTCCTGCCTACTTAATGGAAAAGTCCACATACATCCCCAGTTTGAACTTCTGTCCTCAGAAAATGCATGCCATTATGTATTGGTTGTAGCATTTATACACTAGACATGCCTGTGAAATAGCACTGAAGCTGGAAAGAAAAAAAATGGAAGAGTAATTTGGCTCAGATATCCTAGAAAATGCATATGCAATAAAAGAATCAATTTGTTAGTCACCAAGAAAGGTTTAGCAATTTTCGTTTAACAAAAAATACAGCAGTTGAGGTACTGGAATCCAGAACAGGGAAAAATGCATTAACTGAGGAAAAAAAAATGGTTACTTTTCTCATTATTGGAGTACCATAAAATTATAGTTGAGTTTCACTATGAATAATTGCTCCTTGATGGTTCTTGTTGAGCAATTTTGTTCAGTAAGGGTCTGTCAATACAATTTGCTTTCAACTGTCAGTTTATACAATATCAAGAATAATGGGCTCACTCAGGTGCACTTCGAAATTGTAGTAAAATATTAATTTTGGGGAAAAGAAAACTGATAATCACCTGCTTTAGTATTCTACACTTATGTTTGAGTTTTTTTGCGAATCTCCCTATAATAAATGTGTAGATTACCACCTATATAGTTTGTTAATGTAGTTTCAATACTGAACATTGTGGAAGGAGTTGGGGAGGTTTGCTTAACAGGGCCTTACACCCACATCTAGTTGTTCTTGTCAACAAAAAAATCATGAAAGAAGTTTAGCTTGAAAGAAACAACAGTAAAGGTATTTGATTTCCCTCCTTTCCTTTCCAACCCAGCAGGTTTAACAATCTCTCCCACGCCCTTCAAAGACAGCAGCATACCAGAAGATTTTCTGACCCTAACTTCTGCCAGGTAATAGGGGTATGCATTTAAAACACAACAAACCCTTTACACATGACTGAAATCAAGAGCTGCAAATACACAGCAAGAGCAGGAAGCTATGAGTTCCCCCAAAGTGGAGCAAATACTACTAGTTTGGGAAATTAATTTGAAAAAATAGAGGCAGCACTGGCATTTTTTTTTTCCCCAACATGCACACAAATGTGTGTATGTATGCCTGTGTAAATATAAAGAAAGGGGTAAGCTTCCACACTCATATCAATGTATGTATGATGAGGAGCGGAAATTGCTACATGGTTTAAGAATTCAATATCATTTTTGCAAGGATATCGCTTGAAAAAAAATATGTTTTGCTTTCATGGATCCATTGGTCATTAACCATTACATTATAGACTTGCATCAGATAAGTCATGTGAATTTGTACTGTTAACAACTGGGATAACTAGAGACTACATTGTGAAAAATGATAGTTGAATCAAAAGGAAACTATTGTTTTTAAAGGGGATTATTTTTGCAGAAATGTAGGATATATTTTGGGAGGCCTCCTGAAAGTCTTGCTTCTAGTGAAACACTGTATGGACTGACAAACTTTCAATGAATCTATTTAAATATTAACACCATGCTTTAGCATAGCTATGTCTGGGTTTAAAAAACACCTACATTTGAGGGAATCCATTTATGCAGAAAAATGTTATGTACCATGCCAGCAACATAAATTAATCTCTAAGTTGGCTCAATGAAAATACCTTTTACAAAAGAGAACATCTGTGCAATGTAAAATCAGAAACCAAATTACAAAAAACTGGACATCAGCCGTCAATATGATGGCAAAAAGAATACCACCTGCTTGTCCACCCCTAAAGTAGAAGGGGAAAAAGGAAAGCAAGAGCTACTTTGCCCTGCCAAGCCATTTTCCAGGTGATTCTTTAGGAGGCTTTCCAGTTCAGTTTTGTGTTTCACTTTAAAAACATCTCTGGGGAATTCTGTAGAAATAAAAGACGTAAAGGCATTTTGTCTTGGGTAAGGAGTATTTTTTTCTGACTATTTTGAAGTAAATCTGCCACTTAACTTGAGTTAAAGGTTTTGGTAAATAAAAAGAACATCTCATTATCTTTTTTCCCCCTGACCCTAATAGCAGAATAATGCAAGCATTTTAAGCCTTCCATGTAGTTAAATTCACCGAATTCTTACACATAAGCTATATGTGAAGTAATTAGGCTATAATTCAGCAAAGTTATTAAACGTTAAGTACTTCTGTTAGGTTTATGAAAGCTACTAGCCAATATAAGCCTAATGTCTCAGATAATGGAAGTGAGGTCACTCTGCTATCAAAGGTAGCAGTCAAGCATGCTTCCTTCTAGTACAAATAAAAAAAAAAAAAAAACAACACAGTGATTCTCTTACTTTTAATGAGAGAAGGTAAGGACTGGGGACAGGGGAAGCATCAAGACTCCAGTGGGCATGATTTTGCTCACCTGCTGCTGTTCTAACAGCCACAGACTGCCATGACAACATGGGTATCAGCACTTAAAAACCTTCTGGGAGTACTGTTGCCTTGGGTGTCTTTGTTTCTTGATAAAGCTATATTCAGAAAAAATGTCAGGTGTTGAGTGCAGGTTTTTTTTGTTTTGTTGTTGTTTTCTGTTTGTTTTGTTTTTTACCCAAAGGGTACATCCCTTCTGTCTCTACTCATAGATTATGGATTCAAGGATGAACTTCTCTTTTTTACTGAATCACACAGAGCAAGAGATTCAGTTCTGAGTCTCTCACGTTCCAGATCAGTACTCCTTTCAACAAGAGATTTCTTTTTCAAAACATACAGTAAATATTTGGGTTTTTGGCTCACTTGTATAGCAATGCTGATTTTAGCAATTTAGAAAGTTAGCATGAAACGGATATAGAATCCTGTGGTCATCTCTGTAACAAAGAGAGGCAATTCAGAATTAAGACTGCTTAATGTAAATCCAAATACATGAGAGTAAGAAAGGAACAGTTAAACAGCAACACTACAGATAAGGTTGTTAGGGTACATTTTTTAACAACAATTGCTAACTTTTACAGTGGAGTTTCACGCCACTTGCCCACTCTCACCCCATGCAATCTTTCTCAAAAGAACACCTATCATCCATTAGATTTATCACAGTTCCTCACTAGCTTTCAACTACTGACATTCCTCATTTTCTGAAAGGTGGACAGTCTCTCTGCTCCTGTGGGATTGTTTCTGAGCTCTTTTTTGCTGTTAACATGACCAAGCAACATTTATTTCAATTACATTGCTAGTGTATATGTTGCACAGCATGTAGCTGCATTTCCATTTTCCCGCTTTGAATATTTCATCAAATTGATTCAGAATTCTTAGAAAAGGACATTTAAGTATAAACCACTTTTACTAAACAAATAACATTTAAGAGTTATGATTTAAGTCTAAAACATGATAAGATGTACAAACACTCAGAAAATAACAGGTTTTGTTGTTGTAAGTCCTGAGGTAGGTAGCTATGTGAGAAGCCAATTCATGAGCACAGTGAAGCCATTTTTAATCTAATAGTATCAGTGATTGCCACACAAAATACAATGTTCAAAACAGAGAATATTGGTGGGCCTAGGGTATTTCATCTTCCATAGAGCTGTTTGGTGACAGATACCAATTTCATTGTGAGGCTGACAGCCAAAATAGCCTAATGGTATTAAGAACTCTGAAATACCAAAAGGAGAAAAAAATATGAAAAGCATTTTGCAGACTGTTGACAAAAGACACCTGAAGAGTCATAGGAAGAGACATCAAAGTTGCTCAGAAGTAACACTTAAAAAAAAACCAACAACAAAACACAAACAAACAAACAAAAACAGTAAATATAATCTTCTATTAATGAGGTCTATAATTATCATAATGGATAAAATGAGGCATACAGAGGTAGAACAGTTTCTTTTGTATAGCAAATAAGTACCGCGTATGCCATTTTTCAGTTTGTTCCCTAGTTTTACCATAGGACAATTTTATTCCTTTTAACCAAAACTGTAAGTAACATTACAGGTAGGATGCCCTGAAAGAATTTAAGTATGACATGTACAGATTAATTCTGCATAGAAATATATAGTTTAGAAAGGAACAGAACTGAACTTTGATTCAATTTTAACTATAATTAAGATATATGCATTTACTCTTAATTTATTAGCTCTGGTGACAGATGGTGTTTAATGGCTCCAGACAAGAATGGACAACACGCATAGCCCTTCTGGGAAAGAAAGCCTCTATGCTATCCTTCTTTCCTATTTCAGCCCAATATATGATAGCAGCCTATTTACCTGGCTGTTCTCATTCTCAGCCTACATTCATTCAACCCTAGGCCAACCCTCTGTGGTCCTCCGTGCCACCATACAGCTGTACTTCTGCCTGGGACCTTGCAAGAGGCAGTGTAGAGTATCATGCTGACAACATAAGCCATGGGATTTTCTCACTTATTGTAAACAAGTTCAAAATAAATTAAATTAGTTTGAATTGTAACAAAAGTTGTTTTAAAAAGTTAAGGCATTTTTCATGAGATACAAGTTGCAACTATGGAACAATGCTCAATGATATCTGGCCTTTTCACTTTTTGTTTTGCTTCCATGGTTTAATGAGAAAATGCAAATTTTTACATAAGAGTCACAGAGTCACATAAAAACTAGGATTTCACAGAGGTATTTTTAGTTTTGTTTCCCTAGTGGACACGGCCATGAATGAAGCACTTGATTAGAGGACATCAGGCTTTTGTTTAGGTTGACCACTTAACTACAGATCACTTTACCTCACATTTTCTCCTCTACAATGATTCAGGGAAATAGCTGGTTCCTGAAAAATAATTTCTCTTTCCCATTTCCTTCCAGTTCAGCTTTTTATTGGAAGGGACATCTGGTCTCTCTGTCTAACCAGTACCATATTTTGTTTCCCTAAAAGGTGTGAAAAGATGGGGCAAAGGGTGAAGGGAAAAATTGATGTGGGGGAAAAGGCTGGAATACCTACCAGAGGAAATGCTGGGGGGTAAAGATCCGCCCCCTGACACTGGATGTGAGGTCAGGATGCTATTTAAAAATCCCGCCCTCAGGAATCTCGAAAGAGACTTCACCCCAATGGTCGGAAAGGATCCTTTCAAAGAGATAAAAATGATCATTAAT
Organism: Aythya marila; assembly: GCF_965140915.1. Taxonomy (NCBI): domain Eukaryota; kingdom Metazoa; phylum Chordata; class Aves; order Anseriformes; family Anatidae; genus Aythya; species Aythya marila. The sequence continues at coordinate 111,279,437 of NC_139042.1, forward strand.
CAAATGAGTTGTTCTTTGACTGTTAAAGAAGTTGTCTGTTTAAAGAAAAAATAACCAAACCTCTGCAAAGCTAACAACGGTTTCACTGGAACAGATTGCATAAAATGCAGTTAAAAGTTTTTGAGTGCTTTTTAACCAATTCATACAATACACGGCTTTAACCAGAAAGAAGTTGTTTTCTGCATACTTTGCAAACGGAGAATTCCAGCACTTCTAGGAGGAATGTAAAAAAAATGAGATTTTAATGGTAAAATACACCTCTTGGATATTCACAATGCATTCGAAATGACTACTATAAGAGCATTTTTACAGTTTTGTATATGAATCAGAGAGAGACTAACAGAGGCAAAGCTATAGCAGCAGAGCTGAGTTTTATGTCAGTACTTCAAAGACGTGACAAACCACCTGAAATAAGTCATGTCTGGCAAAGGGAGAAGGGGAACCAGAATTAGTGTTAGGACAGCTAACACTGTTAAGCCAGAGCTTCTGTCAAATCTCCGAACACCTGTCAATATATTGATGCAGGCAAACAGAAGTATGGATGTGGCTTCTTTCTGCTTTGCTATCACCAGAAGCTTTCCAGGTTTTACACTTTTGATTGAATGAACTTTACGTTCTTCTCATTGCCTAATAGTACAGTTTGATTTCTGCAAACAGAGATTATCTCATCCATCCATTTAAAAATAAATACTTGTGATATATCTAAGATAATGTTGATAAGGACTCTATCATTCTATCCACCGTTTCAGCTTTCATTGTGCATAGAGACCTAGAGACATCATTACAGTTAGCTCATGTTAGTGCTCAGTGAATACCAGCATCAAAGCTGGACCTGAAATGGCAGCTCTATACACTTTGCATAAAAATACAGTCAGGACCTTGCAATATATCAAAACTGATAATAATTTTTTTTTTTTTAGTTTTGCAAGTATATCAAGCAAGCATATGTCCAATCATTTAGGCTATGGTAAGTTTGTTTTCATCATCTTACAGGTATTTCACAACTGTTCCTGTTAGAGATAGAAAAAATCTTATCTATACACAAAGAGGAAAAAAAAAAAGTGCCTCTTAAAATTCAATCAGCTGTTTTTTTTTTTTTGTTTTTTTTTTTTTGTTTTGTTTTTTTAACTAATACAAGTTAGAATAGTTTAGCCTCAAAACACACATACGCATTTGCTGAGCTTAACGTAGCCTAACAGCTCTGAACTTTTCTCTTGTACTTTTAAGCAGAAGATCTTTTGTTTCTTCTCAAAATATTCCTCACTTGCCCTTTATATTATTAAAATTACCACGGTCTGTGGAAAAAAGAATTAATTTAATTAGTGCTCTGGGTGCAGTATTTTTATATTTGATGGCTAAAGATATGGAATGAAAGTGTTCCCTCTGGCTATTCTAGAAAAGCCTAGCTTTGGCTGCCTTGTCAAAGTGTTTTCAAACTCCATGGCTTTCATTTTAAAATATTTTCAGAAGAGCTCATGGATAGAGTCCAGAGTGCAATATACAGAAATTCAAATTTAAAATGGAAAATTGTTCCATAAACTCCAAGATGGTGTATTCTAAACAGCACCTTAAAACATGAAGGCTAAATAATGAACATATGAAGACCTCCCAAATAAAACTTTCCTCCTTTGTTCCAAAATATGAATTATACCAACCATAAAGTACACCCACAGTAAATCACATGCCATGTATATAGACCTTCAGAAAAGTGAAACAGCTTGAGCTTCACGATGGATAATTTCCTACACTTAAATGGAGTTAAATGGCAAATATCTCAAGTTGCCTGATAGTGTTAAAACAAATCACAATGTTATAGAAAGTAACAAAGACAAATACAAACCTGCTTCACTTATTGTGTATATTTGTAAATAAAAACAAGGAGAAGCAAATTCTGGAGCAACTCAATCTGTGAATACTAAAAAAGCTGGAGGGCTAAAATTACTGAGGTCTTCCAAGTAGCCTTATAATTAAAGCAATACATATAAACAATGTTTACTTATTTTTTTTTTCACGCACTAAAAAAAGGTAGAATTCAGTTGCTTAAGCATAAATGCTTTGTGTTATTTCAGATGCTGCAGAATATCTGAGACATTCATATCTGAGTGGCACACATGACAAGATCTGCAGGAGATTTGCACTCTTTGATAGTGGCAGCAAGAGGCAAAGCAGCAGTTCGGTCTCTAAGAGGAGGCATCCAGTCCCATTTTAGGCAACTGAAACCCATACAAATACTTTATTGTCACCTCAAAAATTTCCTCAGTGAAGCAGAATACACAGTTACAAGAACAGTAACTTTAGTCTCTTCCAGAAGTCCACAAACAACTTTTAAAAAGGACCAGGCTGATAACATTCAGCCCTGATCAGTATCCAGCAACATAAAAATGTGAAGGACAGATTGAAAGTTCATTCACATTAAAGCAGGCATGATCCTAGTCCCAAATACAGCATGTGCCCAAGAATGAAAATATAGTGTGTGGCTGGTAAGAAGAGTCAATACTTTGGTAATATCACCTGCACACTGTGAATAGGGTTTGTGGCTATTACATGACTATAGATGTGGAAGTTGGCTATTATTACAGGTAGCTGGGAAAGAAAATCAATTCCCATAGCTCCCGTCAAACACCACCAGAAAGACAGAAGTCTGATAAGAGATTTGGGCATTTCCAATAGCTTAAAGCATTACTCAAATTTTTACTTGTTTGCATAAGCAATCACAAAATCTTTGAAAGAAAAATGGCAACAAAGAATTGTGTTCAAGACAGAAAAGGAGAAAGCTCTCTGCTAACACAACAGAGGAAGAAGGGAGGTGGGAGTGTGATATTAAACAGAAAACACCAGCTTCTTAGAAATACATAAATTTCCGTGTGGAAATCAGTAATCAGAACTGCATTTCCTTCTATCTGAATATGTTATTTTTTATTGGACAATGAGTCTTTGCTCTTTTTCCAAATTGGAATTGTGCTTAGCTGAACAAAAAGTTAACGAAAAATGTGCTGCATCCTGCTGTTTTACACAAATTGCAAAGGCAACATTCATTTTTTAGAGGTGCATTTGAACAATAAAAATCTTAATGCTTAGTTTAAATAATCTCTTTTAAATAACCACACCGGACACTTTCAAGACACTTGGATATTATTTCTTTAGCTAAACAACCTTTTTGAGAAATGCAATTCTTTCGGCATACATCATGCTGAGTCTAGGGTTTTACACGTTCTGTCATTTGTATGAAAATTATTCTTTTTCCAGTGGGTGGAGTTATGCTAATGGAAAAAGCTTTTAGTATAACATCTTACTGGTTCTAGAAAGAGAAAATGAAACGTGAATATCGAGCCATGATTCCTGAGTGCACTGAAATACAGTTGTTATACAGCAGCTTGCAGGTATGATTTTATTATGGGAAATAAATAGCAATAATTAAAACAAACAAACAAAACAACAACAGTAAATCCCAAAACTCCCTTCTGGTCCATAGTTACCCACAATGAACATTAGTCCACCTTAACACAGGAAAATGCATTAGTTATAGGTATTAGTTGAAAAAGGGCATTGAAAGAGTAAAAATAAATGACAATACTCTCAACAGCTGACAGTTCGTGGAGTATACATCATTTAATGAGTTCTGTGATACCAGTTTATAGCCCAGCATCAGTTCTTCTCTTTCACAATTATTGCAGCTAAGTGCTTGTGCTGAGAGGCAGTGGGGGAGTGCTGAATCAATTAGCCTGCCTTCTGCCTTTGTCTGTTGTTCCAGGGGGAATATCAGCCCACAAATGATAGAATTTGATAGGGAAATCACTTGTATAGCGTCCTACTCTGGCACGGTTTTAGTAGCGTATTATCTACACAGAACAGAAGGGCAAGAGTAGATAGCTGGGTAAAGGAAATACATATGCTTTGTTCAACTCCAGAGTGCATACATTAATTCACACACATTTATTAGCACTTGCATCACAACAGCATGGCCAACCAGAAGGAACAGCCACTTCTCCCCATGGCAAAGGCACATCCCAGAGCCTAGGGCTAGCAACAGCAGAATTTTGCTGAAGATTCCTAGATCTACAAAGGCAAGAAAGTCCTGTCATGTGGCTCAACAAAAGTACTGAACAGATGAATGAATGGATGAACAGAATGACACGAAACACGCCCAGTGCTCTACTGGTAGAATAAAACAGACTGTGATTTCTGCCTGAATGGCAGGACAGATACAAACCCAGTCCTACTCTGTTAGTGACAGCACATGCCTACTCACACCTGCTGAGTGAAAACATTCCCACCAGCTTTGCTCCCATACACACTGCAGAACCAGCACAGTGCCAACAGTCCTCTGTGACCCACATCCCACCCCTTCCTCCTTCCTCATCAGCTGTGGCTCCTTTGTCCCAGTATCGGAGCTCTTAAGCTGATGTCCTGGCAGCATCTGGACCCCATGGACTTGCAGGGATGGGACCTGAAGTTGCTCTGTTGTGCAGGTACAGGAGGGTAGGGCCATCAGCTTGTTCTGTTCAACAGAGTCTCTTGAGTTTGCTGGAAGCAAACTAAGCACTTAAAAAAAAAAAAAAAAAAAGATTTCACTATCGGATTTGGGTTTTTTTGATGACCTTACTGCAGCTTGTGGAAACTTGCTTTTAAAAAGGAGAACATTTCTGAAGTCTCTGCACTGTGACTAATGATGTGTCTGAAGTAGGTTATTAGAAAGCCTACTGAAGATGCAGGATGTATGTATTAAATAAATCCTGTAACATACCATGTAAGAAAAGGAAACAACATAGAAGCCTCAAGCAGTAATCAAACTAGATCAAGTATTTATTAGAACAATAACATCTTTTTTTTTATATGCCTTTTTTTTTTAAAATTACGTCTTTTTTTTTTCTCCTTGTTGCTGAATTATTTGATCCTACTTGTTATGGTATTTATCAAACATATATCCAGACAAAAATAGGGCTCAGCAAATTTGAAGATGAAAGCAAGCTGAGTGGTGTGGTCAGTACTATAGAAGGAAGGGATGCCATCAAAAAGGACCTGGACAAGCTTGAGAAGTGGGCCCATGTGAGCCACATGAGGTTCAACAAGGCCAAGTGCAAGGAGCTGCACTTGGGCCAGGACAATCCCAGAAATGAGCACAGACTGGGAGAACTCATTGAGAGCAGCCCCACAGAGAAGGACCTGGGGATTCTGGTGGATGAAAAGCTTAACATAAGCCAGCAGTGTGCACTTGCAGCCCAGAAGGCCAACTGCGTCCTGGGCTGCATCAACAGGACGCAGCAAGACAGCAGGTCAAGGGAGGTGATTGTCCCCCTCTGCTCTGCCCTTGTGAGGCCTCACTTGGACTACTGCACCCAGGTCTGGGACCCCAGCACAAGAAGGATGTGGGGCTGCTAGAGCGGATCCAGAGGAGGGCCACAAAGATGATCTGGAGGCTGGAGCACCTCTCTTATGTAGAAAGGCTGAGAGAGCTGGGGATGTTCAGCCTGGAGAAGAGGAGGCTCTGGGGAGACCTAACTGTAACCTTTCAGTACTTGAAGGGGAATTCAAAAGGGAAAAAAAAGATGGGAAGTGACTCTTACCTCAATCAGATAATGACAGGACAAGGAGAAATGGTTTTAAACTAAAAGAGGGAATATGTAGATTAGAGGTTAGGAGGAAATTCTTAACTCAGAGGGTGGTGAGGCACTGGAACAGGTTGCCCAGAGAGGCTGTGGATGCCCCATCTCTGGAGGTGTTCAAGACCAGGTTAGTTAAGGCCCTCAGCAACCTCAGCAACCTAGTGGGTGGCGTCCCTGCCTATGGCAGGGTGGTGATCTTTGAGGTCCCTTCCAACCCAGGCTATGATTCTATGATTTGTCTAAGCAACTTCTAAAGAAGCCTGAGCTTTTAATCTCACTGTAGTAAAATATAGACATCTTCATTTACCAAGTAGACTGACTAATTAAATTAGAAATATACATTTCCTGACTCATCTCCAAGGAAAAAATGACAACTGAAATCATATCATTTATGTTAGTAGGTTTAGCAGAATGCCAAGGTATATGGGAAAAAGAAACAGGAAGACTAAATATACGCTACTGTTGGAGGCATGCAGCTGAGGATTGCTTATTGGGATATTTTTTAACAAGTGAAACAAGAATTCCTATGGAAGGAACTCATGCGAACATATAAAACAGCAAAAGAGCTTTGCATCTGTTCTGCTCCCCATATGGTCTGGAAGTTAGGTAATATAGGCAATTATTTGACAGAACCTCTTCAGATAATGAAATTTCACAACTTCAAATATAAAGCAGTGTCTATAAACACTGAAGTTCAGAGGAATCTATCGGGGAATATTCACCCAAGTAAGGTCTCTATTAGAAAACTTTAGGACTCTTAGGATTAATTATTGTGAGGCATCACTTCCTCATAGGATGTTGCATGGGTATATACCATCTCCCTGACATGTGCCTATGGAAAAGAAAATTGTATGTCCTGTTCAGAAGGGACCTGCAATGAGTTTCAGTCACTTTCTCAGTCTAGGATGCAGCTACCACATACCTGGACCAATCCAGAGCTCCTTTTGTCTGCCTCTGAGCAACTAGATCACTTAACTGGGTTTCAGTATCTCAGTCCAAAAGATGGCCTAGTTATAACTTTATTTCTGTCAAGACAGCGTCTTGAAGAAGAAGGATTCCAGGAACTTGTCTGCAACACCACAAATCAAAGAGTGACCAGTGACATTTTTTTTGTGCTGACATGTAGCCAGTGATGGTGATTTCAGCTAAGGATAAACTGTGCCATGCATTTAAAACAGGAATTCAGACCATCCCAGACTATGAGTATTGCTTATGAACACTAAATGGCTTTTATGAATATTGGTGAGCTTAAATCAAAATATACTTTAGGAAAAGATCTCTAAGAAATTTAGAGATCTAAATTTCACAGACGTCTTCCAATGTTTTAAATGAACTTACATTAACAAATTGCTCTTAAAGAGAGCTATGAGGTCACTCGTGACAAATGCTGGAAGCAAAATGGCCGGGGTACAGATGTGCCCTAAGAGCAATAGGAAATAACACGTTTAAAACAGACAAAAATTCAGCAAACAGAAGATTGCACCTTTGTTGACAAATCAGTTCTCAGTAACAAACAAATAATAGCAAAACTTCTAGAAATTCCGTAACACATTTTTAAAAGCTTTGGATCAGATATACTTATTAGAAAGAGCAGAAGAAAAGTGAACATTAGAAATACAAATATATGGATGAAGGAAAAGTGGGTACGTAGATATGTGCACTTTGTAAAAAATAAAAGTGCAAGCAAAAGCGGGGAAATGAGACACAAGGACTGATGAAAGACCTTAACACAGAGGTCTGGAAAAGATTTCAATGCATCACACCTGCCCAGCGGTGACAAACAACTGTATGCACAAATATGTATCAGCCAGTTCTGGCTGATTTGTGACATGCTTGTTTCTTAAAAAAAAAGCTTTAGTAAGTTCAGAAAAAAAAATGCAGAGAAATACAAAATGAACATACTAAGGATATTCAGAAAAAAATATTAGAAAACAGAGAATATTTTTTACAGTGTTTGATTATTCTAGGACTGTGTCATGATTTTGAAGAGCCTTGACCTGAGATGTTTAGATGTTTAGTTAGAAGCAACTTGCTTCTCAACTATGAAGCATTACTGCAAGATTTTTTTAATTCCTCTTTGTTAATTTGGGAATAACAAAGCATCCACATGTTTTGGCCTCAATTCTGAGAAGTAGACTGCTCTAACCTAGTTCTTGTTGGAAAATATTTTTAAAGGCTGTTTTCTATATAGAAGCCCACTGATAGAAAAGCCCACTCCAGACTTAATTTCATAGGGTCTATCTGGAAACGTGAAGATGACAAACACTTGGCAGGGCAAAGCTGCTGCTCATTTTTCCATCCCTGATGAGTTTCACCTTGACATCCTTGTGAAAGCCAATGCTTTCCTATGAACCCATAGAATACGAGTTCTCTTATTTCTTGATTGGCATGTGGAAATAAATCCAGATTTAGGAATATTTACATAGAATAAGATGATATTAGAAAATCCCAGTTAGAGCAAGGTTTGGCTTTACTTAGGATTTCTCTGGGAGAAAAAGCAAATGCTGGAAGAAGCTTACAATTCCTAAGGAGGAACAAATAGAAGTTACAGAATATTTGAGTAGAATATTAACATCTAATTTAATTTCCCTTGCCACTTCTAGACAAACAGGCAATTTGGGGGAAAAAAATGAGGGAATTGCTTGAAAAGAGTTCAACAAACACTTATAGCCATTTATTTTGTTATGTGTTAAATGTCAATGCACACTGAATTTCTGGTTGCTGAGAAGACTGGTGTGACAACATTAATATGATTAAGGCTTTTAACAGCAATAACAACTGTTGTGTTGAATCATCTTTGCAGTCTTAATGGAATAGTAATTGGAAATACTGTGCTTCTGTTACAGATAAAACAATCTGTCAATGTTTAAATTGTCTATTAAAGAAGTATTTTTCAGACAGTGCTTAAACTGAAAATAGCTTTAACACAATGCTAAACAAGGACTCTGAAATCTCTATGTATTTATGGGTATGTACAAACTCAGAATGCTGTTCCAAGCAATGTATGCTGTGCATTTGGATTTCATGGCCATGCATGTATTATCAAATTAGCTGGAAGCAAAATACTTTAAAATTGTGTTTTTCATGGTGGAAAAAAGCATAGTCTGCAATTTCAGCCAAAACCTTTGGGATTTTGTATGCATTGTTTTGCAATATTATTTTCATTTTGGTCTTAGTTTCTGTGATTTTGGAAGGAAAGATCCTCAGTAAAATCTGAGAGTTCCTATGCTGTGGAATTCTTCATCCTTCAAGAGAGGAATATCTCATGTGATATATTGATGTTGTCTTATAAATGGGATGTTTAAGAAGTTTTAAATTTCTAGGTGTTTTTTTTTTTTTTTTTTTTTTTTTATGGTATTTCCATAAAAAGAAAGATCATAAAGGTTATAATTTTGAACTTAATGCTTAAAAATTGCAGTGGATTTTTATTTAATGAGTAAAGTATCTTTTAATGTATGATATGTGAGAATGGATGTATCGATTTACCTTGCTGTAAAATATGCAGATCTGCAATTAAAACTCTGGTTATCTACTTTTTTTTTTGTCTTTCTAGTCTGTAAGTGTGAACAAGAATTAAAACCTCTTTGTTCACAGGATAAACCCTCTCCAATTGTAGACAGCAACTGAGGATGCACCGCTTTCAGGAGAACAGTTGAGGCTGAATTTCCAGAGAGTCAACTGACAAAAACTGGTTTTCCTTACAAACACTGACTCCTAAAAATAAGTGATGCTAAGATGCTCATTATTGTTAACTCTTTGAGTAGAAGTGTAATATGTGTATAGATTTTCAACATTTACAAATCTATGTGCTAGATTTATAAATCTAAGAGAAATAATCATAGGCCTAAGGAAGTTATCCCAGCACACACTTGATAAACTGTGCTAGAAGCCAGAACACAGGCTTCTCCTGATATCTGATGGACTTTGCCATATGCATGGGCAGTACTACTGACCAAAGACAAATGGTTCTGCTAGTTAATTATCTGTTTGTGGATATCTGTGTATTCAGCAGATTTTCTCCCAGTCTCAAGGCTGAATCTCAATTCTTAAGAATAAATGTCATGAGGTAGAACCTCTTTGATCTGATCTTCCTTATTTTAGTTCATTGTAGCAAGATGAATATTGGGCGGTCAGTATTTAAATAGGCGAAAAAGTCAATTTTTCCATGCACCTAAAGACATTCACTGAAAATTGGAAGGAAGTTGCAAGCCTTATCTAAAATAGCAAAACAATTTCTGAATGATGAAGAATGTACTCACCTACAGCTGAGAGGAAAAACAAGAAAAAGGGAAAAGCAGAGACTCATTTCCAAAGCGGGTGAGTTATTATCATTTTAGGGCATATAATAACTTTCTGCTGTTTCAGGAAAAAAGGAAATAAATTATATGAATTCTAGTAACAGTACAGTAGTTTTTTTCAGATTTCAACTGTTATAAAGATTCTGTACTATGCTCCTCTAGATAAATTATTGAAATGAAGTCATTATCAGCTTAACTTATTTACTTTCAAATTTCATTCAGTAGAAATTACCTTGTTAAAGTTTAGTAGAAAAATGACAATATTTACCAATTGATGTAGACATGAATCTATTCAGGAATATCAGACTGAATATATTTCTCTCTTAAAACGTGTTTACAGGATTGCCATTAATGTATTGTGCTTATATTAAGAGAACATACTCAAATTGAATACCCTGCAAACTCACACCATCTAATTATGGTGTTTTAAAAATACTTATTTTTTCCACATGCTTCTTTCTTTCAATTGTGTTCCCTTCAACAGTTTTACCATCTATTGCTGATTTATAAACAGTGCCAAGGCTATGTTTATCTGTGAAGAACAGTAAGATTTAAGAAGCAGTATTTCTTGTGAATTGCATTTCCAGCCTTAACTTCAAGAGTCTGGAATGGATCCCAGGCAGTTTGCATCTAAATTATTTATTCATCTGGAACCTGAACTGTGTATGTATTAAGAATCAGAAAGATAATTACAGACTGTGAAATGGATACAGCCAAGATTCACAGTAGAGAGGAAGCAAAGAAAGGAATTTGAGGGTCAAGAATATACAAAGAACACAGTGCTGGGCTGAGTGAATTGATTCTGAATAAGCAGTTTACAGAAGAAGACTATTCAAATTATGGTATTATTTTTCATGGATGATAATGACGATGCTAGAAGAATGGTGGATGCAGAAATAATTTATCTCCTTGGCTGGAGCTGCAATGCTGAGTGACATGGGTAAGCAAAACGTGGGGGTGTGTATTCAATGCAAACCTCTGTCATTAAAGTTCTCACTTGCTCTCCAGAGCAGAACACAGACAACACATGGCATTTTTCAGCAGTCTATAAATCAAACGGGTCTGAACAGATTTTCATTGCATAATATGCCTATTTCACTTCTATATCTCAAAGATCACTGATAATTGTTACTTTCAGCAGCATTCACTTCTGTATACTGGAAAATTGATCTCTTCTTGGGAAGTATGTCCCAACTGGTGATACTCCACACAAGTGCTTAGATTGTTGCGTGAGGAGAATGTGTTTGCTTTGAGATAAAGGGACAAATTGACCTGCAGTTCGCTACAACAAACTGGTATTACCTCTTTCTCAAGAAATTCCTCTTATCTTTTGATCTCTTTCTGTACCATCCAAAGTACCACAGCTATAGTTGTTTATGGTAATCCTGGTATTAGAAAGATGTTGGTATTGTAAATAACCAAAGGTTTCTTTTCCTCACTTCAAACTTCATGTTTCCATGAAATGTAGTATCAGATTGTTTACAGAAGATTATCAGTCCATATTTTAATGCTGCTTCTTCAACATGAATCTCCCGTTAAAGATATCTCAGGCTTGATGCCTTCCATTGGAAATGTAGGTATGAGTCTTTAAGCTGTAGTCAAGTCCACAATACAACTTCTTCAGGCAGAGGTTTATAAGACAACATGGGTGAGATCTGGATAACCACTACCATAAATAACTATGTGACGAACTACCAGTTCCCTTGATCCCTAGTCTATTTTGGGGTGACAAGACATCAATCATGAACCTCTTTCTTACTCTACTTCTGGTAAATCTAAGGACCTTAACTTGTCCTTCTGTATTAACCTATTAAAGATATGTGAATCAGAGAAGGGGTGCAGATTTTCTGGAAGAATTCTAATGGCTCACACAAACATTAATTCAATCATCCCAAGTTCAAGCACACAAGCCAACCTATTTAACTTTGCACATTAGGTGAATTAGGGAATATTTACACAACGTATTCTTTTGTTTCTCCAGTGAAGGCTTTAACTCAGCTGGTGATAAAATGCAGCAGCATAACATGGTTGAAAGTACTAAGACCAATACTAGCATGCCCATAAAAACTGTCAGTCTACCCCATATTAGAATGCATATATAACTATGGTCTATTTTCAGTCACAACACAGACATTTACATCAGTTTTTAGAAGTTATTTAAACGTCTCAAATTACCAAAAAAAATCTAGTTGCTACCACGTACCTGTTTACTTTCATGAGACTTACGCATTTCCTAAGGTTTGCAGAAGTACTAAGATATATAACTCCATCCTTATGTGCCTAAATTCCACCAGACTAAAGAAAAAATAATATTCTTTATGACATTCACTACCTTTGGCAGCTCTTCTGAAATAAGGTTTGATCATTATTAAATTATTTAGTTGCAATGATTATAACTTTAATAGCCCTCTGTATCCTGTATTGTATTTCCAAGGACTTTAGAAAAAAACTTGCACATCTCCACAAAATTCTCTCCATACATGTCAGGCAGTATGCTCACCAAAAGAACCAGAGAAATGCAAGCAAAACCATGATGGTGAAGAACTTTTCAGCAAAAGGCAAACTTTAGACAGCATTAAGATAATACATTGAGAATAACTTTGTATCACATCAAAAACAGCAGGGATATATTATGTTTTATACACTCCTGTAAATTTGAATTTAGTGAAGCCAGTGAGAATGGTAGCTGTTTCTTTTTTTTTAAAAAGTAACAACGGGGACTTGACAATTACCATGATTATGTCTTTCATTTTTCATCTTGTCACCTCAAGGAGAAGCTGTGTTTCTAGGTATTAGACTCGGCCCTAGATCCAGCACCCCCATGGGACAGAAACATCAAATTATTTCCTTTAGTTTGGTATCTAATCTAGATTTCTTACATAAAAGTGTAATCTTAGGGTAACATCTTAACTCAAAAGATCATGGAACAACACGACAGTAAAACCTGGTATGATAAGGTTTCTACCTTAAGCCAGACACATCTTTTAGCTTATTTTCAAGAACCAACTGTAATCCATAAAAATATAGAGATATATATGACAGTCTATCTGATACAAGATCTTATCTTCCATCACTGCAGCCTGCAATAGCTTTATTGTCACTTCTATTTTTTAAGTGACTGGTAGTTCAAGAACCACAGCTGGAAACTAAGAGACTAATGGCAGCACAAAAGAAAGGAAGATAATAAGTAAATATACTCTGAGGCAATGAGACATTGGTCCTAACTACATTACATCATGATCCACACAAGCTCGTATTCTAAGTAGCATTCTATAATTTACTTCTTCCTCTGTACTTTCCTCAAGTTCCCCCAGACTAAATATTACAGTTGTGCATAAGGATTTTCATTTTCTACTTTCAGATGATTTAATCACTCTTACTATTCAAAGTTAGGCAGATATGTACTATACATGCCACACATTCCTCCACAAGAATCAGTTTAGAGTTTAAATTCTTATGCTGCTCTGTAGTGGGAAAGTGCCCATCTGTAGTTCCATGCCAAGGACAAAAATAAATGAATAAATATTTTTTTTCTTGGCAGTGAAGAGCACAGAAGTTCTATTAATATTGATTTGTTTTTGATTATTGCTGTCTGTACTAATTCAATTGCCGTATCTTCCATACTTTGTAGTTAACATGCCTCGAATCAACAACTAATAAATTCTTTGTGTCTCTACAGTGATTCATTGTTTTGTTATTTTCTGATTTTGTCAATTTTTTTCTGTAGTCTTCACCTTAGTCTGTTTAACCTCTCCTGGCAATTCAAACACATTACCCATTTCATTTTCTGATACTCTTATTAATCATACCTGATTTTACATGGTTTGCAGCCTAACACTCAACAGCTCCATTATGGAACACAGACCTGTTATACAGCCTTAACACTGATGGGTTTTGATTTTATTATGTTAAGCAGTATAAGACAGAATTTGAAGTAAATGAATATACACCAAAAAAAGTATCAGTGAACAGCAAAAACATAAGTATAAACAGCTCAGAAATGAGACACGACCCATGATTTTTCATGTCTCTCTTAAAGATTGTAAGAAAAATATCTTTTAAGCTGCTACAGTGAGTACCTAGTCTCTGGGGGTAGAGTTCTTTGAACTGCATTGAGTCCTAGATTATATCAATGACATCTCCCCTTAATATATGTGTAGTGAGATGGAGACTCCTTTTTCTTTTCTGACTGATAGACAAAGGAAGGAAAAAAATACACCTACCTTTTCAGGTAGGTAAAATACTCAGTGTGTGCTTTTCCTTTGTCATTGGTTTTAAAACTAATGTAGTTCCATTTATTCCAGCAGTATCTGTTCTGATTTTGCAGAACATAAGATAGTAAGAGGGCTCCTGACTCTGATATGGGCCAGCAACAGTGCTGTCTGCTTTTCTCTCCCTTTCAAGGAGCTCATGACTGAGCAGGGCTCATGATTTTGCAGCCATTACTTCCAACGGTGTTTGGCTGGCACTTTCACAGAAGTTGTATTTGAGAGGAATTTCAACATTTCAAATATCAACATTCAAAGTCTTGGCTGAATTTGCAAAACTGAAGTTATAAGACACAAAGGTTTTTGTGGGTCAATTTTAATCTTGTTTTTTTTTTTTTTTTTTTTTTTTTTTTTTTTTTTTTTAATTTAACATTTCAGCTTTTCTGTTTTCCCAATCAACTAGACTTGGTAACAGCTTGTCCTGGTTTCAGTTAGAACAGAATTAATTTTCTTCCTAGTAGCTGGTGGAATGCTGTGTTTTGGCTTAGGATGAGAAGAGTGCTGATAACACCCCGATGTTTTAATTGTTGCAGAGCAGTGCTTATACCAAGCCAAGGACACCTCAGCCTTTCGCTCTGCCCTGCCAACAGGCAGGCTGGGGGTGCAGTAAGAGCTGGGAGGGGACAGACCCAGGACAGGTGACCCGAACTAGCCAAAGGGGTATTCCATACCATCTGACGTCATGCTAAACAATATATAGGGGTGGCTAGCCGGGGGAGGGGGGCCGGACTGCTCGGGGTTAGGCTGGGCATCGGTCAGCGGGTGGTGAGCAATTGCATTGTGCATCACTTGTTTGTACATATTATTAGTAGTAGTACTATTATCATCATTGTATTATTATTATTATTATTATTTTCCTGTCTCATTAAACTGTCTTTATCTCAATTCACGGGCTTCACTTTCCATTTCTCTCCCCCGTCCCAGAGAGGGAGGGGGGAGGGTGAGCGAACGGCTGCGTGGTGTTTAGCTGCCAGCCGGGTTAAACCACGACACAGCTGAATTACATAATCTCCACAGGCATATAACTAATTTATGATGATCTCTAAAGGATACAACAATGTAGATGGAATGAACTGAAATGATGAAACAGATCATACCAACAACATTTGCATGTGCTCATTACAATTTGATTTCTAGTTCATTTCTTTACTTTTGATCTGCATAATCACAGAATCACAGAACTGTAGGAGTTGGAAGGGACCTCGAAAGATCATTGGGTCCAACCCCCCTGGCAAAGCTTGTTCCTCAGAGCAGGCTGCCCAGATAGGTGTCCAGACAGGCCTTGAGTATCTCCAGAGAAGGAGACTCCACAACCTCCCTAGGCAGCCTGTTCCAATACTCCGCCACCCTCACCGTGAAGAAGTTCTTTCCCATGTCAGTGCGGAACTTCCTGTGCTCTAACTTGCAGCCTCTACCCCTTGTTCTATCCCCACAAAACATTGAGAAGAGGTTGGCTACATCCTTCTGTCCCCCACCCCTCAGATATTTATATACACTGAGGAAATCCCCTCTCATTCTTCTCTTCTCCAGGCTGAACAGACCTAGTTCTCTCAGCCTTTCTTCATAGGAAAGATGCTCCAGGCCCCGTATCATCTTTGTGGCACTCCTTTCCAGGAGATCCCTGTCTTTCTTGTACCGGGGAGCCCAGAACTGGACACAGTACTCCAGGTGAGGCCTGACCAGGGCAGAGTAGAGGGGGAGGATCACCTCCCTTGACCTGCTGGCCACACTCCTTTTAATTTACGCCAGGATCCCATTAGCCCTCTTGGCCACAAGGGCACAGTGCTGGCTCATGGTCAACCTGTCATCCACCAGGACCCCCAGGTCCTTCTCCTCAGAGCTCCTCTCCAGCAGCTCGTCACCCAGCCTGTACTGATACTTTGCGTTGTTCCTTCCCAGGTGCAGGACTCTACACTTGCTCTTATTAAATCTCATTTGGTTTCTTCCTGCCCATCTCTCCAACCAGTCCAGGGCTCGCTGAATGGCAACACAGCCTCCTGGCATGTCAGCCACTCCTCCCAGCTTTGTGTCATTGGCGTACTTGCTGAGTATGAAAAAGACAGCTATAGGAGTTGCAAGTTTCAAGACTTATATCAGTCTCAATTTTACTTGATCAAGGGATGCCTCATGAAGTTTACCACAAAGCAATGCTTTAAAAAGATATGAAGGACTTTAACTTCTAAGAACTTGAAAAAAATAATCAAAACATTTGTAAATATTTAGGAGATGACGATGTAGTAACTAACAACTTGCATGCTTTTATTAAGAACAAAGAATACAGCAGCCTAATTTCTGCCTGTGACAAATAGGTCTCAAAGACAGAAGAGCTTCAGTAATATCATGTATGCATGTCCCAGACTGGTCACAGTAGGGACAGGGCATTACAGTTTCCTTTTTTAATGAAACTATTGTACAGCTGGGATAGTAGCAGCTGGGAAGCTGTCCTCAGTGGCTCACTGTCAATCTGGAAAAATTCAAATAGTATGGTCCAGGACTTTTGTTATTATTCTGTTTTTGACAGAACAACTATCGTGATGGAACCAAGAGCATATTTTTAAACCTGAGAAATACCACCAAAGTGGAAGAAGCTCTTGGAGATTTGGCTCATAAAGTAAAACAACTTGGCATACTAGGCAAAAGGTCTGAGAAAACATGAAACAAAACTCTGTGAAGACAAAGCGGTTCAATGGAGACAGCAGTAATTAACCACAAAAATACATCCTGAAGGAAAGACTAGACGGCCAGCTCCTTCACAGAGGAAGATCTACGGGTAATAATAAATCAAAATAAACCCCAACAATGGTTGCTACTGAAAACCGCATGTACTTAAACATGAGTAACACCATTTACATTTAAAATAATTCTTTCCTTCCTGCTAGAGGAAAGTAAGGCTCAGCATCCACAGTACCCACTTTTGAAAGTAATGCTTTAAAAAAGATATGAACTGACTGGAAGGAGTCCAGAAGAAAGCATTAAGAATGACCAAAGGTCTAGCAAACATATACCATGCAGAAAGATTTGACAGAACCTGGCTGATTTACTGAAGACAGTAAAGACATTAAAATAGTCTACAAATGTAAAATACTGCTGCAAGGAGGAAGGGCTCAAACTGTTCCACCACAAGAAGGAAAAGAGTTAATCGCCTTAAGGTGCAGTAAAAAAAAATAATTCAATTTAGCACTGGGAAGGCCAAGTATGAGGATAGTTAAACACTCAACAGATTGGCAAGGGAGGCTGTGGATGCTTCACCAGATGAGGTTTCTGAGAACAGAATGGGCAACCATCTATCAAGACTAGTTTAAATATAATTGATTCTGCCTTTGGGCAGGAAGACAGAGAAGATGACCGCTCAGCGTCCTTCAAAGCCTTATCCTGTACACTCTGTGAATTACGAGAGGATGATTTAACATTGAAGAATAATGCAGAAATTAAGCATTTATTTAATTTGCATTTTATAAGGACACAGTAACCCTGCCTGAATTCTGAGAGTATTGTAATACTTAACAATTAGGTTGAAGTTTACTAAATAATGCTTCTGCTTCCATCGGACTTTGCTAGTGTGTTAATACCTCTATACAGAGTAAGAAATAAAGTACAGAAATCAATCAACTAAAGACAACTTGTGAATCTGGATTATTGATTGCTTTTTATACACTCTTTAAACCCCTTGCTCCCTTATCTGTTGACTGTGAAAACATACATATTTTATAATTTTTCTCATCATTGCTCACATGGTTTTGGTACACAGGCAATGGATCAGCCATGTTTCTCCAGCAAACCTGTCAGCACAATGCAATCTTGTATCCCTGTTACTCATGAAATCTTACGGTTACAGTTGTAAAAAAAGCCCCAACCCTACATATATCACCTACATACTGTATCTGTCTTGCCTTTTAACTTAATGCACCACACTCTTCTCTAGTTTTATGGTAGAGGAAGACATTGAATACCTTATCCAGAAGATACATGGAAATGCAATCATTTGCATTTAATTGTGATGTTAATCATGCAAATTGATGATCAGGTTTTTCCTTAAAAAACAAAAACAAAACAAACAAACAAGCAAGCAAAAAAACCCTGGTGATTTCTTATCTACAAGATTTCTTCTTTTTAAGGCTATTGGCAGAAATGACTTCTGTCACCTATTTTTCTACTAGAACAGCATCTCACATCAAAGCATCTAAATATCTTTGAAAGACAGGTCCTATATGACTGAATGCAGACATCTGAAAGCAAAGGATCCTGAAGAAAGTAAAATCCTGTTTCTCAGACATAAAATATAAAAGCAGAATTACAGAAGTTTACTTGTGTTAGATAACATATCATGGTCAGATTAAGCTGCTGCTAACAAGATGTTAGCTCTTTGACTGTTTGACAATATGCTTTTTCTTCACTGCTTATCATCCTGTGAAAGATGTTACAGCAGAGTTGACGGTTATAATGTATAGCTTGCTTGCTGCAAAACAGAAAAGCAGAACACAGAAATGTGACTGATTTGAACTTCAGAAAACCATAATGACACTTTAATTTCTGTAAAGCAATCCTCAGATTGTAATTAGTATAAGAAAAAAATATTTTTCCAGAGGTTTAAGGGATAATTTCTTTTTAGTATGTATCATTTAGGAGAACCAAGTATTCGGTATTAATTCCTGGCAGCAACCTTCAACAAATGAAATGCATGGTAGTTTGCATGCATTGTCTGAAATACCCACATGCATGTGTGTGTGCGTAAAAATAACTTAGTACTATGTGGGTAGTTAGGGTCTGGCGGCTGGAAGATGTCGCGCTGTACGGAAAGGTGGAGCCCGTCCCTTGATGGACAGTAGCACGTGGTCTGTGATGTAAGCAAGCGGAAATGACGCTATGGGCCTCGGGTATATAACGCCATGTGACTCGACAATAAAGGCCATTTGCCATCCACCACATTGGTGTCTGTGAGCTGATGGACTGAGCGGCCTGGGGTTGGTCGCCGTGCCGTTCCTGAACCAGGTCGCCACTGCCCCCTGAAGGCAACAGTACTATCGATGTTAATTATGTACTTTCAATACAAATCATGAAAGGTAACCTATTTTGCAAGAAGACTATAGATACTTAGTTTTGTCTGGGTGACAGCAGTCATGTACATAGCTCTATCATTCAACATTATAGATTTTGTTTTAATAAATTGATCTACTAAATTTGGTTCATAGCAGTGGAGGTGGTTGTGGCTTTCAGTTTCTATGCTGGTGGCACCAACGCTGAAATCAGTAAAATATTGTGTTATTTATCTATGAAACAGGACTGAGAGGAAATTAAAGCCAGCAGTGTGATGAAACCCCATTTGACATAACCCTTTGAGCCTGAGCCTTCAGCCAATTGTTCACCCATCATGCTATGCATCTATCTAGTTGTAAACAGGACACTTTGTCCAGAGGGATGCTGCATGAAGCAGTATCAAAAAAGTAAAAGTAAAAGTTCATTCAGGAGGACTTTCCCCTCAAGAACCTGTGTTGTCTCCGATCAATGACCGCGTTGTCCTTCAAGTGTTTTTCAGTAATTCCTACAATAATTTTTTCCATAGTTTTCCCTGGCACTACGGTGAGACTGACAGGCCTGTAATTACCACATCTTGGGCATGGTCTTGGGCAGCCTGCTCTAAGTGGCCTTGCTTGAGCAGGGGGAATGTCCACATTCTCCCACAAAGTGCTGCACAGACAAATGCAGACAAAGTGTACGTTAACACGAGCAATTTATTGGCCTCTGCATAGGCTGAAGCTCCTGGATGGAACGGAGTCTCTCCAAGGGTCTGGGTGGTCACTGCCCGCTGCTGACAGGTGTCTCTGTTGCGCTGCTGGAGAAACTGGTGCTGTGCAGTGGCGCTGTGCTGCTGGTGAAGCTTTCCATGGCCTACTCTAGGCTCAGGAAAGAGTCCGAGTCATCCATCTGCACCCCAAGCGTGATCTCAACGGAGAGGGTGCTCTCGGAGGCGCTGGCCAGCTTGATCTTGCAGGAGCGGCGGGAGGGCAGCACCGTCAGGCGGCAGTGGCGCGACTGCGGCAGACGCTCCCAGGCTGCTTTCACCAAGGCCTGGAACCAGCGGGTGGTTTTCTCCACATCCAGGTAGGAGCCGCTGCAGAGGGTGCGCAGCAGGCTGGGCTCCTGTCTTCTCCTCAGCTCATCCTCGGGGTGGTGGAGGAAGCACAGCATGTCCCCCACCAGCCGCTCCCTCACACAGGCGCACTCCAGCTCCACGCGCAGGCCGGGCTTCCTCGCTGGCGTCTTCCCCTTGGCACCCAGCTCCGGGTGGAAGGCGTGCCCGGGGGGAGGCCTCACGGGCAAGAGTAGGTGGTACAGGACGTTGTCTTCCCGGGCACTCCAGCCTTCGTAGAGGCAGCCTATGCCGATGGCCGGCTGCAGCCGTGGGTTGAAGAGACAGTTCCCGAAGAGTCCTCGGCAGGCACCAAGAAGTTCCTCCACCAGCTCCTCCACCATCTGGCACTTGTCAGCCATGCCTGGTGCCGGCCACTGGGTGCTATCTGCCCAAACTCTGCCCAGATCCCAGCTGTCATCAGAGTCACCGTCATCATTGTTGTTCTCCTCCTCTCTTGTAGAGCTGCCATGCTCGCTATTGCTGCTGCCTGGTTCACGGCTCCGTTTCCTGAGCCAGCGGCAGAGCCCAAAGACCAGGACAAGGAGCTTGACCAAGGCCCAGAACTGCCACTGCTTCAACGCGGTGAAGAGCAGAGCTCCCAGGGCCACCCAGCTCTGCTGCTGGTTCCTCTCCTCCACCGCTTGCACCAGCCGAGCCATGCCCTCAGACAGCTGCTCCGCGTACTGCTGCATTCTCTCACAGCCACCTCTATCCCATTGATCGTTCACCAGCCATGGCTTCTGGGCAATGCCCAGCACAGCCAGGGCAAGGAAGATCAGGAGAGCCATGGCTTGCAGGAGGTGCGATCTGCACTCACCGACGGCCAAGTCCACAGTGTAGTGGTGCTGCTGCTGCTGGCCCTTATAACAGCTGCCCCATGTGACTCATCCTTTGTACTGTCAAGGGCACCACAGCTGCATCACACCAATCCCCCTCGCCTCACCCCCCTGCAAGCTTGTGGGAAGGTGAATATTGCAGAACTCAACAGAGTAAAAAGCCATCTGGACGTAGAATCATAGACTATCCTGAGTTGGAAGGGACCCATGAGGATCATTGAGTGCAACTCCTAGGTCCACACAGGACTGTCCAAATACCAAGCCATGCATCTGAGAGCAGTGTCTGAATACTTCTTGAATTCCAGCAGTCTTGGTGCTGTGACTGGTTCCCTGGGAAACCTTTTCGAGTGCCCTAACAGCCTCTAAGAGAAGAGTGTATATTAACATAAGCAATACATTGGCATCTGCATAGGCAGAAGCTCCTGGAGGGAAGGGACTCCCTCCAAGAGGCTCAGACATCTGCTAACAGATGTCTCTGTTGCAAGCCTGCACACAGCATCTTCCTCAGCTGCCTGGGACCCCAAATACCATTTGGCTGCAGAGAAACTGTTCCAGAGCAATTCCCACTGCCTGTTGAGCAGTGTCTTCTGTGTGTCCGATGTGCTCAGTCCTGAGGCACCAGCATCCAGGGGATATCTGGGGCTGGCAGATTCTCCTGCTTGGCCCTTGGCAGGCACACTGAGGCCCATCAGCAGGCCTCAATTCTGGGAGTTTTTCAGTAACTCCCAGAATAAAAAAAAAAACACTCCATAGTTTTACCTGGCACTGACGTGAGACTGACTAGAGGGAATAGTCTCAAGTTGTGCCAGGGAAGGTTTAGGTTGGAAATTAGGAGAAATTTCTTCTCAGAAAGAGCAGTCAGACATTCGAATGGGTTGCCCAGTGAAGTTACAACATTAATGTCCCTGGGGTTCAAGTTGAGCTTGGACCCGGCACTTAGAGACATGGTTTAGTGGGTGACATTGGTGGCAAGGTGACGGTTGGACCATATGATCTTGGAGTCTTTTCCAACCTTACTGTTTTTAGGATGTTTTCAGGATATTCTAGGATTGGCAGTTAGTCAAGTTTAAATTTACAGCTTCGCTTACTGAACAATTTATAACACAATGGAAATTCTGCTGCTTTGTGTATCATTATGGGTATGGCTACCATTTGCTTTGTCAGACAAATACAGCTTTAAGTCTAATGCTATGCATAGATCACTGGCTAATACTACATAGATAAACTCTCACTACCAGTCTGTGTCATAGTGTATTGCCTGTATGCTGAGCTGAAGGTACTGAGGGGTGAATAACACCTTGCTACTCTGCTTAGCATTTCTGCTGCAGGAGGCAGGAGGCAGAGCCTGCAGTGCAAGAGGTGGTTTCAAAGGGTGGATCTAAAGCTGTTTTGGCCTCCAATATATATGTGCCTGGAGATGCCAATGATGTCTCAGTGATGTTCTGAGATTACTGACAAAAGGAAATGTCAGCATTTGAAATGGGTTACACTGTAGGTTATAACCAATACTATAATGCTAACATGGAATTTATTAATGTATGTTTTCTGTTGATCCTGAATGTTTTAATTTTTAGAAGTCAACAATGAATACTGCAATGTAGGTCATGTTTTTTGTTGAATAATCCTAATCACGTTTTGTAAGACATCGTGGTATAGCCAACTTCAAATAGTCACAATTTAACTCTTAAATTGCCAACATTTTATCTTCATACCATGACTTTTCCTGGGTATACACGTTCATGACCAATGTGTAAGAACTTACAAACACTGCCGTAAAATTTCCTCAATCTTTTTGCATAGTACACAAGTATATAAAGCTGTGTATAATGAACACATACATTGTAAAATATATCACCTTCCAAAAGGAATTCTGAACGCTGTTAAGGAGTCTCAGCCTGATAACAGGTTGAAGAAAGGAGGAACATCAGATTCATTACATTAAGGGATGAAAAGACTGAAACAAAAAGTCTTGACTGAAAAAAAAAAAAAAAGAAGAAGATTAATTGATATCTCTTGCTTTTTTGATGAATGAAGAATAGGTTGGATATGAAGAGTTACATATTGCAAATTGCATTGAGACAGGATCTTGCTGCTACTTTGCCTTTCTCATGGAAAAGGACAATGTACATAGATCTCAGGACCCTTCTTTCACTGTACAGGTTATATAATTTATAATAATTTAAAAAGAAGCTCTATGATTAAGGCTTGAATTTAATCTGCCAGGTGAGTGACTAAAGATTTCAGAGCTGCTACAGCAATCTATTTGAACATTGCCAAAGCAAAACAGTCAGGAGATAGTAAAGTTTCAGGAGGTCAGGAGATGAAGGTGCCACTCCAAAGCCAGACTCAATGTTATGGGGATGTGAGCTTACACAGAACCAAGAATCTAGGTGGTGTCTTCAGGCATCCTTTTGTGAAGGGCTAATTTTGAAAACTCTTCTGAAGAATAGCAATATACATAGTGTTATTACAGAAAATCAATGTCTTAAAAAGATTCCGCTCGTCATGGTGACATGTGTGAGTCCTCCGGTGTGAAAAGTCTAGAAACCAAAGCACTTATTTAGAAATTAATTTTAACAATTGAGAGTTATTTGGGATAAAGTCTGAGGCGGAGGGGAACAAACTAAGACTATGGCGATAACAAAGCACTCGTGTGCATTGATACCTTGTTCTGACACAGTACTATACCATACTGACAAGGCTATGCTTTAAACTATTGTGTAAGATACAGTCAAAGTAAACTAACTACAGATTCCTGTTTGGTTGGTGCAACTGTACCACAACAATGATTTCTCCCAGAACAGTTAAAATAGTCAGAGATCATTTTCTTGGTGTGTCTTGTAGATACAGTCATGTTGGCAGGTGTTTGCTGTAAACACAGCTTTTATTTACTTTACATACTTCACATGGGAAGCCTAAAACAGACTTCAGCATGGTGTAGGTATGGAAGATGCATCTTATTTCTCTGTAGCCCAGATCTCAGCATTGGTTACATATGCTTGCTGTGAAGAAGAAAGTTTTATTTTTCTTATACCTGTTTATCAAAGTGTAGTGGACAATGACACTAAGTGTTTGGACAATGACACGCAGGTTGCTTGAGCATGTCCTCAGACACCCAAGAAGAGCTCCCAAAATTATCACTGTGCTGGTATGAATCGGAAGGAAAACATGTATGGTTTTGTAGTGTGTTAAGCAACTCTCATCAATTTGCTAGGCAAATCTGCAGTCTTTCCTGACAAACCATGAACGGAGTGGTGCTGCTAAAACAACACAAACAGGAATAAAATTTCCTTTGTGACTTCTGGTTAGCAAAATGAGTGAACTACTGGGTCCAGATTCTGTGCTACACTGTATTTGCCTTGGCCTGGCAAATTGCCCTTGAAACGAACTCTCTATTAGCACAGAGTATTTGCTACAGCAACAATTCTGCCTACTGTTAACTGCGATTAGGGACTGCAGTTAGCACAAATGAGAAATGAAGCAATTGGAACAGAGGATTAAAACTCTGTTGAAGACTGACTTTTGAGCAGGCTTAGTTTAGCATTTTTCACTCTCTACAGTACATATTCCATAGCAATTTTGGAAACAGTATAATTTAAAAGTTAACATCTGCTGAACTGGTAGCACCAGATAAAGGCTCTCATTTGCAATGAACAGGCAAATTTGTTATTGCCCCAGTCAATAGCTATCGATCTGGTAGAGCACTTCTGTTTATTACAATCAAATCCTTTTCCTTTTTTGTTCAATAGTCAATGACATTGTAATGGAAGGTACTGCTTACAAACTGATGCAATATATATTAGCAACTGCTAGAAGTTAATGACTAATGGTTATAAAGTGGAAAGCATGTGCTAAAAACAGCATTATACTTCTATTAATCAAGCTTACTGCATCCGATGTGCCTTTATAGGTTAGTAGAACTGAAATGCACATCACATAAATAGTTTCTGCTATTATTAATCTAAATTTTAATGCAGAACACCTTTTAATCATGCTATCATTACATAAATAATTTGGCTAGGCCAAGGTTCTGTTTGACTTTTATAGCACACCTTTTAGTCATAGGAAATTTCTTTCCCTTGTGCAATCTTAGATTCTGCATTTAGGGAAATACAAGGTAACTGTTCTGCTCCCAGCTGAACCCATGCTATTCTCTAATAACCACAGATGGGAAAGCATAAAAGGTAACAACCTAAAGACAAACTGGCAAAAGAGGGGCATAGCAGAGTGCATGTTATCTATCCATGGCTTCCTAGCTTCTTCTCTGCAGCAGAGCAGTACTGTACAACTTTGCACTTTGTATTTTATATAACCTGCATTTTCCAGGCCTTTGGGTAAAATTTGTTGATAATCCATGTATTCTTTTCACTCTATAATTGTTGTTGTGTAGTTGTCATGTTTTAAACCTGCCTGACCTCAAAAATATTTGCTTTCAAATTTTTCTTTTATATCTGAGAGGGATGCATAGTTTTATAGGACAGTGTGACTATAACAGTTACATCTGCTATTCTTGCCCTCTAAGCAAGCATTCTAAAGCCACTAATGAAGTGTGTAGGCCCCTGAGAGAAAAGCACAACTGCTAATGATAATTTCTTGACTTAAGGTTGTCTATAACCACTCTTCCTGTAGAACAGGAACAAATACTCTACTGTTAGAGCACTGATTTATCTGTTTGTTTCTGTTTCCTTAATGCAATTTTCATTTCTCTCTAGATTGATGATGAGACATTACAGAAACAAAATTTATAAGTGTGGCAAAGATTAAACAATCATGCCATTGCCAAGTACATTATTCTGTAGTCTGTGTGCACCAACTAATTGGATTTAAACAATGTTCATAAATTAAGGCCCTTAGCCTTGTTAAGAGATGAGACATACAATACTAGATCCACCAGGCAGATTCTGAAACTGGTGAAGACTGGTGAAATTCGAATTGCTGCTCTACTGCTCATTATGAATCAAGGAGCTAAACTCAGGTAAGTACCTACATATTTGCATATCTTTACAAAGATATCCAGTGCTGCTCAGCCAGCATTGGCTTGTGTTTTTTGTTGTTGTTGTTGTTGTTGTTGTTGTTGTTGGCAGAGCAGCTACTGACAGTACAGAAATGGAGATTAAGCCATATCTTTCCAGAAGTCTGCAACATAATGGATTTTGTTAGTCTAGTAACCAAACATTCCTAAATAGTAATGAATTTATTTTTCGCAATACTGTGTGAAGAAGAACAAATTGATCCTCTTCATCTTAATTTAGAACCAGAGAGAGACAGATTTGCACAAGGTCATCCCGTAAATCTACTGAAATTCCATTCCAATGACATGAGTTCAGGAGATATAATTTTCTCTCTGTTCTAGTATGCTGTGTTTTCCAAACATAGCTTTTGATATTGTAACAAGGTGAAAACAAGAAATATTCATATTTATTGTATCTACTGTGAAGGTAAGAGGGCATCATTGATTTATATACACAACAGTTTATCTTGTCACAAGTTCTACAACCACTTTAGAAGATAAATATATGAAAGCACTGCAAATCTGCAAACAACATAGCTTGGTTGAGGCAATGATTATGAGAAGAGTATGTCTTGTGAGTTTTGTAATTCAGTGCAGCAAAAAGATGCCATTAAACAATTACATGCCTGATAATAAGACTTCTAAATAATACTTAAATGATAAATATATATTTTAGCATTTCAGAAAGATTCAAAGCCCAGACTTCAGAGACTGTCTCTGAAGTCTCTTTAGACTTCAGAGACAAGATTGTTAGCCTCTCGGCAGCTGCAAATACATATAAAGAGTAAAACATTGTCATAGATTATTCTGGAATTTTAGAAAATCATTTGTAATTGTATAATAAGTTTAAAATAATTTACATTTTTATTTCTTTAAAATAGGAATTTGATCTCTTCTGGCACCAAAACCAGCAAAATGAACTGAGTAGAGTGAGTACTTGTGAAAAAGAAAAATATAGCTGCTACCTTACAAACTCTACAAGGTGAATTGACCTTACTGTCAACTCAGTTACATTTATGGTTTCCTCTGCTGAATTCCACTTGCCCCTAAGCAAAATCTGCAGTGCTATTTCATAGGAACCTGTAAAGGTTTTATATGAATGAGGAGGATTTTTAGTAAAAAGCAAAAAACAAAAAGCCAACACATTTCTAACTGAAAACAGACAGGCTATACATTTCCTAATGTGATCTGTATCTCTGCAGTATTTGCCATCACCTTATGATTTGGATCATTTCTCAGGACTGTAATCCATATCAAATGCGGAAGCAATGCTTAATATCAATACTAAAAGACACAGAATGGGAAAACAAAGAAAAAACTCATAATAGTAACTTACTTTTTGTAACAACTCCTTCAAGGCGAATTATATTTGGGTGATCAAATTGTCCCATTATACTAGCTTCTCTCAGGAAATCTCTTCTCTGTCTGTCCATATAGCCACCTTTCAGAGTTTTAATTGCAACAGGTATCTCTCTTTTTCCTGGTGTCTTCAGCCGTCCACTGCATACTTCTCCAAATTCACCTTAAATATAAAAAATATTCATAAGATCATTCACAATGGCTGAAGAACTATGGTATAGTTTGTACTGCTGAACCTAAACAACTTATTTTTCAAAATAACCTCCAATACCTACCTTAAAAGTTGTCATTTTTAATAGCTCAGTGTTGTTTGTAGTGGTCAGTGAAACCAGAACACAAAAATATTCAAGAAACTCATACAGCCCATAAAAACAGACAGTATCCCTGTCAGTGAGAAGTAACAGATAGGATATTCAAATTCCTGAGCTACACCTTTCATTTGTGCCACTACCCTGAGATCATGGGGACTGCAGCAGCCAAAGCATCTGCCATCCATGGTGTAGTTTACCTTGTTTTACTGACACTTTGAGATTGAACTTTGATATCAATACGTTTGTGGTATAAGTGAGCATGCTATGAGGAAGTAATGTAAAGAAGCTTAGATTTTACTTCTAATGATGACAAAATACCTATCTATAACTACTTATAAGGCATGTCGCATCAAGACCTACATGAATAGTAATGCTGTTAGAGTAGAAGAATGTATGACTACCCTGCACTTGGAGAAGGCATTTAAAAATGTACTTAACACTATTATGTTTCTGAAAAGCACTTGCACATGGTTTATTTAAGTGACTTATGTACCTACATGAAACTAACTACCTATTCCACAGTTTGAACAGCCAAAGGCCAATAGTTTCAGCAAATCAGGACTGGGTTGTGTAACAAGAAGAATCTTAAAGCTTGCTTCAACTTGTGTTCAATGTACAAAAAGGTCTTTGAAGAACGCACATCTCACATTCACTTTGGACATTTACTAATTGAGTTTGCATTGAAACCACAACTTTAATTTGATCTTGGAGCCACTCAAAAGTTATTTAAAACCTATACCAAACATGCCTTGGATGCCTGCAGGTCAGTTTTCAATGGGTTGTAATTCAGTAAATCAAAAACAATGTTTACAAAAATACGTCAAAGCACTTGTCAGTGCAAGGTATTTCCATAACAAAATCAAATTTGCTACCCTAGCCATTTTGGAATCAGAAACACTGAAAAACAACAAAAAAAGAAGGTCATAAACAGATTTATATTTATCTGGAGAAAATAATTTTTTATACCCTCCGCGGAGTGCTGTATGAACTAGTTTTCCTTGAAGTTTAACTACAGAATGAAAGAAAATACAGTGCGTGACTAAATATAAGCTGAATACAGAAGAGATAGACTGAAAGACAGAAGCTTTACTTCAGAAAATTAGAAATCACTGATATTATAGGATTAGAATGGTTGTTGTCAGACAGTCTTTATTTTACTAGGCTATGTCACTTCCTCTATAATATAAAACCATGTAGTCAATAAGATACAAGAAGAGTGGAGGGATTAAAAAAAAACCAACACAATTTGATAGCTGGCCTTTCACTTCAAAACAGAGACATCATCAAGTGCAAGAGTGCAGTTAACAGATGTGGAACATAACCTCTGAATAAATTAGCCTATTCTTAAACAGCTAACGAAAGCCAAGTTTCCCAGGTCATCTTTCCACCAAAACAACCCTATTTCTTTTATTTTTATCTTATTTTGAAAATAAATGTGAGCTTTATAAAAGTGTGAGCTTCCCTAAAGATATGTAATGTGTGTAAACACACATGTCACAAGACTAATGCTCTGGGAATCTTTTGACAAAATGTGGGGGGGTTGGCAAGAGAATTTCCTATATGATTTACGTGTATTCCCTTTATCTCATAGAAGGCTCTGCTTAAAACTGTTTGCCCGACTAGGGCCACTGAAAAAGCAGTAGTTAATTATTTATTATTTCAAAATTCTACCATAAAACAAAATAATGAAACCTGAATGTTTTGAAGGATACAGAGTCACAGAATCACAGAATGGTTGAGGTTGAAAGGAATCCATGAAGTTTAATCCCCAGTTCAATATCCCTCCTCAAACAGAGACACCTAGAGCAGGTTGCCCAGAACAATGTCCAGGTGGCTTTAGAAGATCTCCAAGGATGGAGACTCCATAACCTCCCTGGGCAATCTGTGCCAGTGCTTCCTGATATTTAGATTGAACAAGTTGTATTCTGCCTAACCCACATCACATAGGCATGGTATATCAATTGTTTTATTCTGTGATATATCCAGCAGTGTTAGAATTTCTCTCTAAAGCCATGGCCTTATGAGGCCAGAAACAAACAGAAAATCTTACTGGTTTTTCAAACTTAATTAAGTCATCTTAAAATTAGAAGAAAAAAAAATAAGTTATTTCTCTTGCTGAAACAAAGTGTTAAGGAAAATAAATATTAAAACCTTCATATCCAGTTTTTGAAGATATTTCAAGAAAAATAAATTTGTAAACTGCAAAATCTCATTTTTTAGAAAAAAATGGAAAGCACTGGTTATAGAATAAATTCTTTTGCTATTAAAATATAATACAAGACAGTACTACAACTTCAGAATTTCCGAAATAATAGCATTGATACCTTAGGGACTGTAGAGTTGTTCAGCAAGTGTTTTGAAACGAATTAAACTGAAAAAGGCACTTGAAGGACTTACAAACCCAAGATTTATTATCTGTATAACATCCGAAGTGGGAGAAGAAACACCATGTCTTGCCCTGATCTGTCTCTTTTCCCTTTTCTGAATTAATAATTTGTACAGGCAGAATACTCCCCTTGGATATTGTGACTGATGAACTGATAAACATAAAGACTAGCAGTATTTTTTTTTTTTTTGTGGTGTGATGTCAACCAGACAGTTATTACATTTTGAAACCTAAGGTATGTGTAATAATTTCTAGGTCTGGTTTAGACTAGATAAGGATCAATAATATCACTTAAAGTGTTGAACTATTTATGCTGAGAAACATTCTGACAAGATTCCCTTCCAGAATATTTTTTTCTGGACTTCTGTTAAGATAAAGAAAGAATTTTAAATTACTTTAAGTGAAAGGGAAATGTATTCAACAAAAGGGATTTTTTAAATCTAAGAATCTGATTGTTCAGATGGAAGATAAACAAGACAAATACTGGCCCTGCAGCACTAAAGTTTCGTGACTGCATGGGTAATAAGTAGAAGCTAAGAGACAGATGTCAACGAAGTCAACACCATTCCTTGCTCCAGGGAAAAAGCTGGTGATAACTAGAGTGAACTAGAGTTCATTGTCTGTTCAGTTTTAATAATGTGTAAATAATCTATGTTTTAATGATATAAAACTGACATGTCTTATTGTATGTTACGCAAAAATAAGCTAATTGAGCACTCCAGAAACCTGCCTTATGCAAGCCACACATCCCTTTTCTCATCCAGTCATAAAATAGGTGTTATTTAAAGCAAAACAGGAATAGTCAGTCACTTAAAAGTCCGATATACAGACCTGTATTGCTACACTGTGTTGGGTTTGTATGGCAAGATTCTGGTAGCTGAGTGCTGCAGGGATGGCCTCTGTGAGGAGTCCAGCAGCAGCCCCATGTTAGACAAGGGCCAGCTTCAGCCGACTCCAAAAGGACCTGCCACTGTCCTGAGACAAGTCAATAAGTGATGTTCTTTGTGCCTCTGTGAGAGCAGATTTATGAAAGGGGAAAAAAATACCTGCTGTGCAACAGCAGCTGGGAGAGCAAGGAGTGAGAACCAGCCCTGCAGACACCCAGGTCAGTGCAGGAGGGCAGAAGGTGCTCCAGGCACACAGCAGCAGTTCCCCTGTGGCCTGTGGAGAGGCCCCTGGTGGAGCAGGCTGTCCCTCTGCAGCCCATGGGTCCCACATGGAGCAGATCTCCATGCTGCAGCCCATGGAGGAGCCCCCGGTGGAGCAGGTGGATGTGGCCTGGAGGAGGCTGTGGCCCATGGAGAGCCCCTGCAGGAGCAGGCCCCGGGCCGGAGCTGCAGCCTGTGGAGAGGAGCCCACGCAGGAACAGAGGGTCTGGGGGGAGCTGCCGCCCACCCGTGGGGGACCCGTGCCGGAGCAGTTTGCTTCTGGGGGATGGACCACATGGTATGGAGCCATGTGGGAGCAGTTCTTGAAGACCTGTTGCCTGTGGGCAGCCCCCACGGGATCAGTTCAGGAAGGACGGCATCCCATGGGAGGGACCCCATGGGTAGCAGGGGCAGAGAGGGGCTGTGAAGGAGCGGCGGAGACGAAGTGTCAGGGACTGACCACAGACCCCATTCCTTGTTCCCCTGTGCCACTCAGGGGGAGGAGGTGGAAGAGGGTGGATGGGGTGAACAGTGTTTTTGGTTTGCTTTTAGTTTCTCACTGTTCTAGTCTGCTAGTCATAGGCAATAAATTATATTAATCTCTCTACACTGAGTGTGTTTTGTCCATGGTAGTAATTGGTTGGTGATCTCCCTGTCCTTATCTCAACCCTTGAGCCCTTTCCATCATATTTTTCCCCCTTTCCCTCTGAGAAAGGGAAGTGAGAGCACAGTTGTGGTGGAACTCAGCTGCCCAGCTGGGTAAAACCACCACAAACATGAGATCAAAAGAAGTATCTGACAACACAGAATTGCTGTTTATAAAACTGAAAGGTTGCAGCACCAAAACCAGCTCATTTCCTCCAGTTTTAGTCATTAGACCCGTTGGAAAATTGACAGAAGCTTTAGAATATAAAATAATAAACCATACTGTCTGAAAAATTGAAGAGTTGGCCTCTTCCTTATGTCTCTACCATTTAATAAAGAAAACACAAAGTATAACTTTTAAGAGAGACTTGACAAAGATTTGTCTGGGAATTCCTTCCAAGAAGGGCTGAAGCTTTAAACTAAAGTGCAAGAAGAGATGGGGCAAAAATAGTGTCACAGGAAGGACAAAACCAAAGGATGTCATAGCATGTCAGTGGGTGCAAGTGAGCTCAACACAAAGTGATGCTGAAAGGGATAACATGAAGAAAACCTACAGCAGTGAAGAAAAGGCAAATTGTGGGAATTGGCAAAAAGGCACCTGTTAAACTTTGTGATGAACCAATGGGAGATCTGATGGAATATTTAGAATTAATGATAAAAAAAAAAAAGACCAACAGTTTTGAATCTAGATTTATGTGCATATTTTGTTACTTTAAAGCAGGTCTGCCTACTATTGTGTGTACAAATGGAGTAAGTGTAGGACTGAAGTATGAACAGTTCAGAAAGGACCTTGCAAAGTCTGTATTTTATTTGCTTTATTTGCACCAAAGCACCAGAAGGGAGGACAGTAGTTTGGAGAGTTTCTAAATGTACTGGAACACCAAAAGCAGGTCAGAGGGGAGGACTGGGAGAGCTGAGGTCGCAAGGTCAATTAACTGGCCCTGTGGAATATAGTGGCCATATTCAAAAACACCAGCTCAGTAAATGTCCACTATAATGATTTGAAAAAGGATTTTCACAAGAGATTGCACAAATTCATTTTTTTTCTCAAAGTAATGATGTCTCATGAGCTCAGCACCCTTTCTTAACTTTTTACTGCTTTGCATTTATTATTATAATCTGCCTAATTATATGAACTTGCAACAGGAATGCTTATTCCTACAATTAAATGCTTAGACATTCTCTTTTTATTTTGGCTATGATGTATGTCTTTGACAGTTGCAGGCCAAGTGTCATCTTGATCTTTATAACTATGAAAGGGTATTTTCCAATCTGCTGTCACTGCTTAAAGATCTTCATACTTTTTCAATTTTACCATTTGATGCCACCTCTCTGAATCAGTTTTTAATTGCTTACAGAAAAAATAGCACAGTGTGGAAGAGTGTGTATGTGTTACCAATGATTTTAAGCACTTGTTTTTTTTTTCATGTAACTTAGTATTACCCTTATGCTACTAGCACTTGGCATGAAGCAACAGACACAATTGTATAATATTGCTAATGAAGGATTTCAGAGAAATCCCAATGTCTAGTAAAGTATTCAGAAGTATCTGTACAGCAGAGGGAAACATAGGACAAAAACAATAAAGGAGGAAGCCCTGGTTCTTTCAAGTTGAAAGTTTATTTGTATCTGGGGTAAGTGGAGAGTTTAGATTTTAACTTTTTACAGTGCTGTCATCAGAAATGAGATAATCATTTACTGTTCTACTTCAGAATATTACTTCTGACTTACCTTCAGATAGTTGCAAAATATTATTCAAATAATATAACGTATATTACCAATGCACACCACCCAAGGTCATAATTAGCAAATACTTTAAATGACAATATAGGTACAGAGGTTGGCAAGCTGAAAAAAGAAGCTGGGAAAAGAACTTGACTGTCAAATCCACCTGCACTGCAACTAGTGAATTATGAAGGGCTTTTGGACATGACTTGTTCTATAGAAAAAGCAAATTTGAAACTGCTTCAGGAAAAGATTGCCTTCAAAAATTTCTTGTCCAGAAATGCTAGAAAACAAAAATCAAATATTTGTTATGTTCTACTCTGACATTTTGCAAAATAAAAGTTTTTAGTTCTTGAATAGAAATAATTTGTTTTGAAAAATAAAAGTTACAGAAATTCAGAATGAAAATCATTGATCAAAATAAAATGTTCTAACAACACCTATTTAAGAAATACCATTCTTAATTCAATTTTTAAAAAGGTTTTAATGATTCATTTGGTAAAATATTTTATTTTTAAATTTCACTGAGGTGAAAATTGTAAACATCTTTTTTGTTTTTTACAGGAGTAATTCTCCTCTGATAGGAAATCCATTTTACATCTAGTTGCAATGTTTAGTATGGAATCAGAAAGAAAGCATAAAGGAAGCTTCAGGACTGCTGTGAATTATAATGATATGTCATGTCTCCTAGCAGCTATTCAAGAACTCTGTGAGAATTTGTACTCTCCCTGCCTCAGGCACAGTATTTAACCTGTATCTCGCCTACATGGAAACGGGTTTAAATTTCATCGCACACAGTTTGCAAGTCCTACTGGGCAAATATCTTTGAAGATGACAGATTATTTAAGTAATTTTAGAAGATAAAAAGTATAAAAATAAAATATGTCAAAGCAGGCAAAAATTCACCCCCGAAGACACAACAGAAGGGAAAGGGAAGCTGAGTAAGAAATTTTCATAAATGAATTAAGTTGAGAATAAGGACACAGTTTTCACCTCAACAAAAATCAATAAGCTCAGCCCTTCTCTGTCATATTCAACTCCTCAGAAATCAGCAGTCATTCCAATACTGAAGGTAGTTCAACATGCTTTGTAATCTAAGACATCAATATCTACAGTATGTCTGAAGAAAACGAAGAAATACAACAAATCAAATAGAATATTATCTGCAAAAGTCAGCCCTCTAAGGGCTTTCTCAAGCTAATTCCAATGGTGCACAGTGCCAGCTACACCTTATCTAGCTTTAGCAATCAGGTAAACTCTAAAGTACTCTTTAGAGTTTTGACTGCAGGGTGAAACCAAATTTTCTCTCTTACTTTCAGGTCAATACATCCTTTTCTCTGCTAACAGTCCAGGCTTTATGTCTATTATATTATTTGCATGAGATTTCCTAGTGTATAAACACCTTTTAGCAACACTGGAGTCATTTCCATTGCTATCAGCATAATAAAGTATCATTAAATGAGGGATCTCAGCTTAAAAATACCTCGTTTCTTGGGTGACTAAGATGTATGAAACAAAGGTAAAAAGAAGGCTCGCAATGCATTAGGTATTCTTATGGAAATTTTCCTGACAACAGCACAAATTCTGTAGTGGGCTCACTATGAGCAAATTACAGAATTACTTTCTTTACTCTTTTTTCCTTACTGACGCTCTTCCACAAGGTGTAACTGAATTTTGCTCTCTGTTGTATCATGATTTTTTTTTTTCTTGATGTCATTAAAGTTAGAACAAGTAAAAAAGTTCAAAAAATCAGCCATTTATGCTGGCATTTATTTATTAAGCAAAAGAAAAAAAAAAAAAAAAGTATTGTCAAAGAAGGTCAAGAGTGGATTGCTCAAAGATGGGCATTGGAATATGGCAGTGTGCACATAGTATCGCTGAGGATGTAATGCATGCCAGTGAACTCCAGACTCTCCCTGACAGTCTCTTTCTCCTTTTGATTTGCTTTAACACCAAAAAAATGTGGTGGGCCTTCTGAATGACACATTGGTCACAATGCATGCACTGAGATCCACTAGTTTGGTTACCTCTTAAGAACATTTTGAGCCTCATCTCTGTAGGTCCTCAGTAAACAATAATAACATGCCACCTGTCCTAGAGTGTCCGAACACAAGTTGAAAGAAATGGTTTTAGAGGACCGATCTTTACATGTTTTTTCTTCTCTGTAAGGAAATCCAGTATCTTTGTCAAATGTATCTTCAGGGAAAAGACAGAATCAAGTGGGCCTACCACACAGCTAATCCAAATCAAGTAAAAATTACTATATTTTCATAGTGCACATTTACCTTATATAACACATCTTTATTCAGTCAAAGACTGAATTAGATAAGTACAGTTGTCTTTATGCTAACCATACATAAGCTAATCTTTTCTCATGGGTATCTAATTTATTTAGACGGCCTGTCTGTACCAAACCTCCACAAAGCTTATTGAAATAACTGAGCTGTTATGGGAGAACAGGCACACAGAGATCCTTAGTAGCAGCTGGACAGGAAGGCTGCTGCTGTAACTTCAGAAAATGAAAGACACTTGAGAATAAACTGGACTATCAGGGAAATATGCCATTTTTAACTACTTAACCACTTGCATTATCATGACAACTTCAGAAAAGTAGTCTTTCCATTCATAGACAGTTTTTGAATGTGTTTGCTTTTACCTGCCCCAATGACTCTCTCAATGCGAATTCTTGAGGGATCAATCTCCTTTGCAAATTCATGGACAGCAAGAGATGGGTCTTCATATGTGTCTGGATCAATGTATGTTTTGATTCCTGGGAAACGTACTGCAAAAAAGAGAGAATACTAGGAAACAAGCATTCTTTGATACTCACACATTATAACAATATAGATATTAATTTTCCGACACAATCAAAAGCATTCAAAATTGCTCCTTGAAACTGCAAGCGAGGTCCTGCTGAACCCTGCTCGAATCTCTTGAGATATTCTAGGTGACTGAAAGCATGGGTATGTCATCAGGATTGTTGCAATGCATTCTTACATCAGACTTCCCTTCAGCTTGCAATGATAACTGATAACCAGTGTCAGTGTAAACCCCAGAGAAAATATAGGCATAGGGTTCTCTGAATTTTATGTATACATCTAGGTATTATCATGTTTGCTGGCTACACAGGTGCCAGAGGAACAAAAAAGTCAAAGGCCTTTGGAAAACTCAGTCTTTGGATTTCAATTGATAAGACAGTGTCAAACTCTTATGCAGTTCTGTCTCTGTCACAGCTGAACCAAGCATCTCCTGAGAAAATAACAGCCCTTCCTAAGTTTTGAGATAAATGCTATTTTAGGTAAGTCAAAGTACTTTTTTTTTTTTTTTTAATTTTATTTTATTTTTGTAAGCATTTCCGTTCCAACTGATACTTAGTATTTTGGTCTAAAGAGGCTCCTTGGTGCCTCTGCACTTAGCTCACATCCTGAAGGAATTTTTCAAGTACAGATGGTAAATTTGGAAACTATAACCTTGGAAAATTCAGCAAGTCACAAGGGAAAATATGAGCTCTGTGCTGTTCAGCTGAAAGGATGTCTACAGAGACACCAAGTGAAGCCTCAAAGATATGGTGAAAAGCAGATCCCCACGATTGACAGTGATTATTTTCAAAGATGTTGTGTCCTCCTTTGCTACTCCTTGGACAATTTAGACAATCTGTCCTTTACTTTGAAAACACTGTTTGCTAATTTACTCCTGTCTTTTACTGGTGGATGGATGAACATTTGTTTTGCCAAACAGGTCCAATCTTTGGGATCCTCTTCGCTGAGAATGGGTCCTGGAGGACTGTGCTGCTTTGTTCTATTCTGATCAGCTTGCACAACCAAAGAGCCAGGTGCAAGATGAGAACAAAAAATATCCAAATCCATTTACAAGGCTTTGATAATTTCTGTCTGCTTCCTTGGAGATGGCTGCAGCAACAGTGGGTTGGTGCCAGATTGCTTTGGCAGGTTCCAGCAAGGCATCATTTTTCTGGCATGGCTAATATCCCTTGTGTTCCTGAATGTAGCATGTCCAAGAACTTACGTTGTTTCTCTTGGACTATCTGGATAAGAAATTCTTTAGGCTCCTGCAATGTAGTGATTAAGTTCTGGAAAACTTTCAATTCATTAACAGACATTGATGTAGATAATGCATCAATTTAGCATGATAAGAGGAGAGTATTGCAGCTGGGTACAGAGAACCTCTTTAAAAGAATTAAGTACCACTCAGACTTCTTCCTCTTATCACTTAGTAGATGAGTTTAAATTACTTCCTTATCTGATGAGTCTAAATACATTAGGTGAGACCTAGTTAAGGATGTACAAATATGACTGGGCTTCATTAAGTCACCTGCAACACCCATTTGGACCAATTCTGATAGAGTACACACACCATTCAGAAATGGGAAGCACATCATGTGATTCCACATTACCAGCAAGATTATGGACCCCTTTCTAACTTTCTTCAAAGAGTATATTCCTTGAAATCTTCCTCAGAGTCATGCAGAGTTCCCAAGGGATGGAGGTAGGATAAACAGGAGGTTGTTCTTCTCTGCTTGCAACAGAAGCATAGGAGATAAAGCACGGACATGACTAAGCTAAGAAATGGGAAATGCTAAGAAGTGCTAACAAATGCTAACAGCAGAATTTGTTTTTTAAAACATCTTCAGCTTGTCTAGGGGAGGTGACCCCATAGAAACTGTGCAGCCTCATATCTTGTTTCAGGTTGAGATGCTAGATACCAAATCTGTAAGTACTCAGCAGTCAGGCAAAGATTGCTACTAGCATGAAAAAGGTACTTGTGAAGCCAGTGAGTGCTCCCATTGTAAAGGAGGGAATATTGTTGGCAATACAGTCCTGGCTATTGGGGTAAATCACAGTAATTCCTCTTGATCCTTGGTTCTGTGGAGGACATGCATGATCAGGTAAATACCCTCTTGAGTCGGATGCTGAGATTACCCCCAAAGAATGGGAAGCCTCTTAGGTGAAGCTTTGTGTCAGCATGAAATAGGGGATATAGTGTAGTCAACTGAAGAAGGATTTTATTTCTCATGACATAGCTTCAGTCTTGATCATAGTATTTCCAGGGATGTTTTCAAAAATGAATTAAAAAAATAATAAAAATATAACACCCTTTCTAGAAGTAAATAAAAACTTCTTTTAGCTACTCTAACATAAAGTGATGAAGCTAGTAATAACAATTAAGTAGCTAAACTGAGCTAAATAACTAATATACTGCTCATGAGAGCTTTTCTCTCAGAGTACTGATCAGTGAGAAAGAATGTGAGAGAACGCAACCCATTCTACTTTTTATTTCTTGAGTGGCCGGAAGTGTAGATCCCAAAAGGCATTAATAGTCAAAGAGAACTGGCTACAAATATGGCACACAGTAACCAAGAGTGTTATTCTGAGGCAGACATTCAATAGGGTCCAGACCAGTTGTGAACTCACAGAAATACACCTGGAAAACTGATAAATGTGATTAATAGAATACCAAAAAA
Organism: Aythya marila; assembly: GCF_965140915.1. Lineage (NCBI taxonomy): Eukaryota > Metazoa > Chordata > Aves > Anseriformes > Anatidae > Aythya > Aythya marila. The sequence continues at coordinate 111,318,636 of NC_139042.1, forward strand.
AAACTCTTACTCACTGGAGTGAATTTGGTGAAATTGTCCAAGAGAACATAGAAATAAACACAGTCTTGATGGTGCAGATAATAAGGAACTATTCAAATGGTCAGATTAAAACATGAAGGGCAAAGGACGCACACAAAACAATGAACATTCTTCATTTAAAACCTAATATAGATTTTATGTAACACAGCGTTAAACTACTTACAATGTCCATTTTGCAAGTGAGCCCTTCTTTTTTCTTCAGATTTCATTTTGGCCTTTATGTACCACTGGCATCTTTTAAGAAAAGCAAGTGAGGTTTAAATTAAAATAGTTGTCATATATAAAATAAATGTACATTATTTTATCTGCAGATTTATAAAAGCCAAAATTTTGCATTCTGAATCAAGAGATTTAGTTGTGAAACTGAAAAGAGAAAGACACACAAAGAGCTACAGCAAATTAGATACCAATGAAAAAAAATCACAGTTGGATTAGTAGTGAAAATGACTACTGAAGTTTCATGCAATACTTTATTTCCAAGTTTGAAAGAATCTTAAATACTTTGCATACACTGGCTTAGGCAAATTAAACCTTATGCTATTACCTTTTATACCCATTGGGTCAAAAAAGCTCATAATTTCTTCATAATATAATAAGTTCTTTGACTTCAACGTATTTCATGAAAAAGGATTTTTTTTTTCCCCATTAAGACTGCTATTTTTTACTTCTGATTAGCTCTGTTCAGTCTGTTAGGCAGATTTGTTATTTCTTATAAGATAGCTGCTATCTCATAGGATAAACTGTATGTAGCCTGCTATGTGAATACAGTAATTTAGCATAGGCCTGGATGATTGCAAATCCTTGGCAAACAATGCTAAACCCTGTTGATATTCATTAACAGTTAGCAACCTTACCTGGCAATTCAAGGTTATGCTGGAGAAAACTGCCACATGGCAAGATTTCAGGTTCCCTCTAACAAAACCTCTCCTAATTTTAATGCTGTCTATCTGTGGGACTGTTAGTGCCCATTTAGAGGGCCCAATGATGGGAGAAACTGTTTAGGGTCAAGAAACTAACATAAGATTTGCTCTCGGTCTTATAGGCTCTTACTCACTGAGCAGCCTAAGAAGGATGACTTAGAGGGAAACCTCTGGAGCTAAGGGCTAGGCTGAGGGCTAAGGGCTATCTGGGCACCAACAGCAGTGCATGTGGACATACGCTTTGGTGTACAGAAATTCAGTTCCATAATGAGCTTTGACAAAATGACTGGCTTTTTTGTGTTCATAATCAGCCTAACAAAATAAACTATAATTATAGATAGTGTATGCAGTAAAATAGTAACCACAGAGAAATGGGAAATATGTGAACACGCCCACCTCCTCTCAATGGTTCATTTAAACTACTGAAAAAGATTAGGAACACTGACAAATGCTTTTGCTGCTATAGAGGTGACGATGAACATCTGAAGGGCAGAAACTTCTTAAGCTATCAAAATTAGCAGGAAGTTATTTTCACAGTTGCGTACCCTAATGGAGGGAAACGGTAACCATGGGATTCTCAGCTTCTGTGGAAATCTTTGGATTGTACACCAGTTGCTAGGACCACTAAGCATGCCAGTGACATTTTTAAGACCTGGACAACTGGTCTGTGGGGTCCCAGGTACTAAGAGGAACACTGAACTTACACTCTTACAGCTCTTACACTTGGAGTGTCTGCCCAGAGCAACATTTGAAGAAACAAGTCTTTATCCCCCACAAATCTCTGAAGTATCCAAAGCCCTAAAATTAAGACTATAGAAGCCAGTGAGAGCCAGCAATAGAGTCTTCCAGTCCCAGCTCTCCATTTTCTACTATTGCCAGCTAGAAAACAATTGGAAAGGAATAATTTCTCTAATGATAAGGATAAGGACCCTGAATTTTAATACTGCACTTCCTGGAATTTAGCCAAGACTCTGGTCTCGCTACCTACCCTGTGCCTCGAAGTCACTATCGCTTTCATTTTTCTATCTGCAATTGACAACCATGCTTCCTGCTTGCTCTTGGTGGATAATCACTCAGCAGAGTGCAGAGGCAGGTGCTTGTTTAACCTAGCCTCTCCACTATGAATAGACTCATCAGCGGCCCTGTAACTCGATAGCTCATCAAATTGCTAATTCTAAACAGCGAAGCAGAGCACATCTGTGGGATACCAATCCCATTTTTCATGCAGAAATTCACCTCCAGTCCTATAGTAAATTGAGTATTTATTCAAAATTTTCTTGCTCTTTCTTTTACAGAATACACTCTTATCACTGCATTTAAGCAGCACATCAAAATGAATTCATATCTTACATAATTGAAATAGTCCCATCGAATAAGATGTTAGAAAGCTACGAGAGTCACCAGTGTCCTTAACATTAAAAAACAGGAGAAATAAACCCAGATAGAAACCCATTTCCATTTCCATTTCCTTTTTTTTTTTTTTTTTTAAATTTTTTTTTCATTCCTGAGTTTACCGAATGTTTTCAGAGGAAAGAGTTCTAGTTAGGTTTCAGGAGTCACACTCAAGGATTCTGCAGAATCATCTTCTCTGAAAGTTTGTCTTTGTCTGAGTAACTCTTCTCTGAAATAGTCTATCATTTATAGTATTTGTAGTAATTGTATAAATAAGCTTCTAAGATTACTTGAGATCACAATATGTTCCGATGTGAACTGCTTCCATTAGCTTCAACTGAATGCTAGACTTAACCTGTTTTATTGTTTAGCAGAGAGCATTAATTCACATAATGGTAGCTACTGTAGTGCCATATTTGGCTACTGGGATACTGCAAATAAATGATCCAGCCTGCACTGGTAGGACTTTCTTTTCAAATTAAAGGTAATGTTATACCAACAAAATAGCAAATTAATTACAAGTCTGAAAGTGCAGCATTGTCAAGTGATATCAGCCTGGTCTGTAACGATTACTATCCCATTCAGAGAAGTAACTGTAACATCTTCCCTCTGTGTAAGCACAGACTCTAAACAACACCAGGAATGGTGCAGAAACTCATCCAAACTTCAGATTTTTTCTGTCCCAAAGCTGGGTAAGAAGGAAACTCCGTGGAGAACACTCCTTACATGGAGGCTCTTCCACCATTTGTATTATGCATCCGCAGGAGGGAGAGGCAAAAAGAGTAGAGATGGGCAAAAGCCCACACAGATCCTCCTACAGAACTTACTGAAGGAGATGAGCCCAACTACCTCTGCTTGGACTCATACCTCTACAGAGTACCAGGCTTTTTTGAACCATGGCAGAACTACGGTGCCACTGATGTCTCACAGAGATCTCGAGATGAGACATAATGTCTTCATCCTTTTAAATTTTGCTTTTTTTCCTGGTGGAAGCAGATGAAGTCCCAAAGACACATGGAAAACACTCGTATAAAAAGACATTTTACAATAAATACTGTTTTTTGTGTTCCTTTCTTTTCTTCGTCTTTGAATGCCAGAGCCTTGAGAGTGCAGTTGTATTGTATTTAAAAATGTTTGCTCTACAGACAAGAGGGCCAGAAACTTATTTTAAAAATATAAATTATTTCCTGATTTCACATAATTACTTAGCTGCCCAAGCCAGGCTTTTAAGAACTGTGAGTGTGAGCAGTGCTGAAGAAAGAGGACATTGACCCAGCTACATCTAACCCATATTTCAGCACTGACAATGTGGTTTAATTACTTAGCTATTCTTCTTAAATTCTTAGTGTTGGATGACACAGACCCTGAGTAAATAAGAACACTGTAGCATTAATTACCTTCCAGTGATCAGGAAGAACAAAGTGAGGATGACCAGGAGAGTGAATCCACCAACAGCAGCAGTAGCAATCACAAGAATCTGTCCCTGCTCCGCAGCCATATCAGAAGCTGAAAGAGAAGCACAAAGAAATGATGTTAAAACTCCAGTACTTGGATTCATGTGGAATGGGTGACAAAATTTCACTGATCAAATGTTGCAATTACTCTGTAGTAGTTTTCTTGGTGCTTAGACCAGACATCAGATGTGAATATGCCTGTGAAGTGAAAAACCTTAACCTGTGTCCCAATTATAAAGAGGCAGAAAAGATTTTTATATATATATTTTTTTTTTAAATGAGGAGCTGGCATTATCAGATAAGTTTTTCAATCGAAACTAACTTGCAATTTACCAAAGTTTGACTACAACAGGCTTTTGGACATAAAACTAGAACAAATTTATTGATTTTTTTGTAGCTTAACCTTGCATCTAATTCAAAACTTCTCCCCATCCAACTGTCCCAAGTGAAGTCAGCAGCAGTGCTATGCATGTAAGACATACTAAACTAGACTCAGTAGAACGTGAAGTACAAAAAGTGCACATAACACGTAGCCTCACACATTCTTATGTGTTTCTGTTATTTAGTTTTATCATCACAAATTTATATGATTTTATCTAGCTCTGGTGATTGGCATAGCTATTGAAAAAAAAAAAGATTTTCTTATGCCTCATGTTTTTCTTCTGCTTTTTGTAGAACATCTTCTGGTTTTTGTAGAACATTTAGCAGGTAAAAAAGATCATCTGAAACTATCTAGTATCCAGACGCTTGATCTTTTCACTATTTTTTCTTTATAATATTAAATATTTACACTGACAAAGTACCTACTTACAATTAGGCTGGTCCTCATTGTGCAAATACTACTGAATAGAAAAAGAATGGTATCTCCTGTTTTATGACTTCAAAGTTTTACTTCTGAAAGTAAACTCAGTTACACTTGAATATTTTTACCATATGATATTTACCTAATTCTGATTTTCTTTTTCTATGAGAAACATAAGATTGTCCTGAAAGAAAAATAAATAATTCTATTCAGTTACCTTGGACAACAGCAGTAAATGCAGAAAAGAAGTTTTAGATTTATCAAGAAAGAAACTTTGGCTTTGTAATCTTGTAAATAAAATCTTCAGCTTTCTTTATGCATCAGATGATTAAAGTGTAGGGAAATCACCTAGGCTGCTGGAAAGAGAAAGCTCAGCAGGCTATATTCTCTCACTTTGCAGTTGATGAAGCCCTATACAATGTACACATAACTCCCCAAAGCATCATAAAAAATTGTTTTCAAGAAAAACATTTGGCTTCTAAATAATATTTGTGAGTGGCTTAGAAATTAGCTTTGTAAACTGGCTTTGTAATAGTAGTAAAGCGAATAAAAGCAATAGTAATTTATGTCCAATTTTCAGCAAAAACAACTTGTTAAATTTCTGCCATTTGGTTTCTGTCCATATAATTTAATGGAGATGTGCACTGGCAGTAAATTACAAGGCATTCAGTATCTGTGATCATAAACTCTCCTCAGACAAGTTAAATACATGAATCTTCCAATAAATGATGTATCAAAACCCTTTATCAAATACTTACTAAATAACTAATCTCCAAAACAGTACCTAGTGATACCACGGGAAGGGACTGTAGCTCTGAATTATCTTACGTTCCACAGAGTCAGGTTTAGATGAAAAAATACAATATAAAACATGGTGCCACACGAGTAACAATGCAAAAAGTAACAGGCTCTTCAATTCAAATGTTGAATACTATTTCTAACTAGCAAGGGTTGTGCTAAATGTTACAAAGACAGCCAGGGATGATTTGAAGTTGCAAAGGGTAGGGGAAGTTTTAAATGAGTGTATCTTGTCCATCTGTGCAATGGAAGTGAGAGAATGAAATACAGTTTTATTTTATTTTATTTTATTTTATTTTATTTTATTTTATTTTATTTTATTTTATTTTATTTTATTTTATTTTATTTTAACTTTTTAATAGGAAAAATAAGTGTGCAAAAATATTTAGTTCAGTAAAACAAATGTGAACCAGAGGCTCTGATAAATTAGCTGGAATTTTGTTCAACAGGCTTTCATTATCAAGGAGAACACCCAGGGTTTGAGAATTAAGGTTCAGAGTGCAAATGTAGCAACTGATCCTATAGTCCGAAGAAACCTTTTGCTAGCTACTGAGATGAAAAAAGTCAGTGTCCTGGATCACTCATGCTGAATGGAGTTGCTTGGAGTTTTAGCTAAAGCAGACTGCAATACTTCAGTTTAATAACACACATATTTTTTACCAGGAACCACAGTCAAGTTCTTAAAGGGGGAGAAATTCCCCACTGACTTAGTTCTTTCCATGTCTAACCAATACAATTTTTAGCTGAGACTGTACATTCTTAAATAGCGATCATTCTGTTTCTAGCATTTGTATTTTACTCTGTTGGCAGAGATGCCAGAGTCCAATATATTAGGATTTTTTTTCAAGTAGCCAAATCATTATAAAGGGCCTTTCAAGCCTGAAACTTCCTGATGACCTTAATTTACTTGTCAGATAAAAATGTCAAATGACAGACAAGTATAATTGGAAAATGTGGATTTGTTAAAAACTGACAGAGAGGCAGTTAAGGCAAAATGATGGAAATACTTATTTTTGCTTGAAGTGATCCTTCTAGAAATCGATAAAGGCACAGTGCAGTGAACAACACATATATAAACACGAAGGCATTTGTACACTCATACAGCGAGTCCTTGCACACAGGCTCCACAAAGTACTGTCTGGACAGGGAGAAGGTGGTAATAAAGGAAACTTGATAATTACAATTTTTACAGCATTTTGACATTCCAAATTAAATTCAGCATGTCCCTTGACTTTTCTGTTCTTTTCTTCCCAATTTCTCTCTTAATTAAGGTAATGTTCAAGTTGTAAATAGTAAGTGCTTTAATAAGAGATTGCTTTTATTATGCATGTCCTTGATTCTTTTTTGTCATTTCCTCCTTTTTTCCTTAATTTTTCCCATCAGCTAGGCATGTTTGTATATGCCCCTGTGTTTCTCCTCAAGAGTGTTCTTAACTATGCAAGATAGAAAAATAAAAAACAATTATGACTGCAAAGCCCAGCAAGTTGCTGCAACATTATTTTATCTTTTTGTGTGTATGTATTACAGTGCTGCATTTAACCACGCAATCACACAGCAATTTTCCCAGAATTTTATTCTAGACAACAGGGCCACTAATCGTGTAGCTAAAATCACTGTTTTGTTTCCTTTACGCTGCCTAGCACCTGCTGACTGCACAAGGATGCTTAGTAGTTCTGTGATTATAAGGATGAATGTGAGTTTATGATTTATAGGGCCATACTCCATTTGACAGTTATAGCTGATAGGCAAGGGGGTGGGGAAGTGCTGGTGGAACAGGAATGTGTAAACCACTAGCAGATCCAATGGGAAAACTATTGCCAACTTACTGCCCTTGTCCATATTCCCTTGTCCCTGTTCCTGTTTCTGACATTACATCTCTCCCTGCGCTTTCAGAGAGGACAAGCATGCTGCAGAAGAAGTGCTCTCTCTCCTCATTAGACTCCCTGTGGTGGTGTGAGTGGGGAGGTCAGTTCTGTCCACCTACAGCAGTTCACACAGGTTTGTGCACTGGAGAGAAAGAGGATAGGGTTTGCTACAATTCCCTTCTTGGTGCTCCAAGACACAAAAGGTGGATTTATCACCCAGGCTTCTGCTTCAGAGTCATCTCATGAGGGAGCTTAGTACCTGCATACCTGAGTGACTGTTAGGTCTGGTAGTACATTTCATTCTTTCTGGCCATTTGCTCTATAAGTACATTTTGACAAAAACATACTTTTAAAAATGAATGGCATAATGCAAAGATAAGGGAGGATTTATGAGTTATCCTTGCAGATGATTAGATACTCCACTAAAATATTTGGGTGTCAGAGTTTTTCAGCATGGTGTATCCACCACTGATATGACTAGCCAAAGCGGTGAATGGGTTCTACAGCTACAACATGTATCACACATCCATGTACCCAGAACCATATTATCCAGAGAAACTGTTCACTCACATTACTCTTCATGCTTAACTCAGATGTGGGTTATATGCTTAAAATGATGTTTAAGAGTTTCTAATTGCATCATTCCAGCTTTCTTGCTCAACAACAAGGCCAGCTTCCTTGCTCACCACCATGTCCAGAAATCCCTTCTACATCCAACCTGGAATCAGGTCAGTTCCCATCAGCTACTTTTTACATTCAAGGCCTGTCAAAGTTGCAGCTCCCCTCTGGGTTCTTCACCCAAATGTGTGGAGGAGGACCCACATTTCAGCTTCTCTCTGGGCTGATGGGAAATATCTGAGGCTTCTTTGCTTCCTTAATGGGTAGACTGTGAGAAATTGTGCAGAAATTTATTCACAGTGCAAGAGGATAGTATTAAGTAGTATTATATAGTAATATAGTAGTAAATTTATTCACAGTGCGAGACGGAGAATATCCTCCAGCTCTATTCTCTGTTCTTTGAGCAAATTTCTTCAAAGTCTTTTAAAAGGTTGTGTATTTGGTCTAAAAGGCCTGGAAGCCCTAATGACAGCTCTCTTCTGTCTCTTAGTTACGTGCTTTAGTTATTTCAATTTAACATCTATCAGGCAGCGGACCTTCCAGCAGAGTGAAAGATAAAAAAGTGACAGAAGGACAGCTAGATAGATAATAGTAAGTAGCTGTGAGATAGATAAGTGTGGATGGTGAGAACTGGAGCTCTAACAGACAGTAACTGACTGTCAGATGGATTTACAACACATTGTAAACAACAGTGCTTAAGAACAAAAGGAAAGAAAAACACAAAGCCTAGTTAGGGTAATCTTTACATTTCCAGAAGTGCTGCAGTTCAAGTGCTCCAGTGAGATGATGGTCTCCAATCTAAGGCAGGATGTGGGAAAAGGAGCAGGTAATGGAAAGGCAATCTTAAAAAGGACTGTTATTAACATAAAAATGTAATGCTTCTTTCTATGTATTGGCCTGAAAAGCCTTTTTCCAAGCGTCACTAACATTAGCTTCCTGACCAGTGATGAATGGAAAGCCTGTGCAAGAAGCTTGAGGTATGAGCAAGAATGTTGCTCTTGTTCAGGAAATGCAGACAAAAGTAAAATCTCTATGGCTTCTGGGCACATACAATAGGGAATCTAGATAGGGCAAGGTCATATCTGAAGAACAAATGGCTGGAAATACGAAACATAGTAAGGAAATATTTCAAGATTAAAATGAGACACTCTGAGGTATCCAGTGCTGACTACTACTGAATGAACAGTAGGACTAGGCAGACATGAGGACAGATCCAGCAAAACAGTTACTAAATAGGATGCAGTCTCATTTGCTTGGTGGTTTCATCCAGAAATTGAATTTACTATTGTCAAAACATCAAACATTCTAACAAGAAAATCTCCGTTTTGCACTGGCAACCAGATATATTTCTAAAAATCCTATGGACAGCTTCTCTGCCATGGCATGAATGTGCTTGAAACAATATTGGGCTCTTTTAGAACCAGTTATTCAGGACTGCCCTCTGCAATTCCAGAAAGAATGGAGCTCAGGGTCCAGATCACATATGGCTGCAAATGCAAAATATCATGGTTTCAGGCTGATAAGGTAAAAAATATTGTGGGTTTGAGGAGGAAGAATGCAAGGATTCGGCAGATCTGGCAATAAAAGAAAATCACCACCCGTGCCTATGATAAAGCAATTAAAGTTATTATTTCATCAAGATCAGGGTTCCAGACCAATTAATTTTTCACAGTCCTCAAATGACTAAAACACATAACTAGGTATTCTGTAAGTATTTTTCTTTCTCTCTTTTTTTTTTTTTTTTTTACTGTTAATATAATTTATTTGAACCATGTGAAAATCTACATTGCTTTTGGATTAAAACTCATCATGTGTTTATATTTGTCACTGTCTGTTCAGCTCAAGTAGTAGCCCACACTGCGAACACACTAGTCTGCCTGTTGGGTCCCTTCTGAAACAAGCCAATTAGTTCCCTTTCAGATAAAAATTTCTTTCCTGATGATGGGAAGCCTGGTGTGGAAAACACCCTTGGATTTAGAACAACCCCTGCAAAAGAGAGCCACAGCATGCAAGCACTGCACTGCCTAACAAAAGTAAATCATTCAATTTTTTACAAATTCCTGTAGGCACAAGAGCCACTGGGGTGATATAGTAAAGAGCATTCCTCCAGAAAAACAAACAAGAATGCTTTGAATCATTAAATTTTCAAAAAAATATCCACCTCAAAATATTCTGTAAAGCCAGCAAGAAAGAAAAGAGAGAAAGAGAGAAAACAGTGAGGGATTAAAAGATGTTTATGCTGGGACAAATGATCTTTTATTGTTGGACTACGTGTTTTTTTCTATTCTAGAAAGGACTGGAGTCTTTTTGCGGTGACTTAAATAGTTGGTACTCCTGATACATAAAAGAAGGAACTATGACTGAGGTTATGCTTCAATTTATAGCCACAACAGTGGTACACGTGTGTGTGCTGGAGTATATAAAACCCCGTCAACTTCACTAGAAATATTTTACCTGTGAGGTTCTCAAACAGGGAGACTGCATAAAATGGCAGTAAGGAAGAGGGTCAAAGGCAGTAGTTACTATGCTTTTCAAAGGTATTATGTAGAAATTTCCCAGCTTCTCTTAGCTTTAATAGTGGAAAACACCCCTGACAACATCCATTCATCCATCCCTGGTTCCTTGAAGAGAGAATTTTTCTGATTTTCTAAATAATGACATTTCCCTTCGCGAATAAAGTACAAATTTTATTCTTTTAGCTGACTCTGCAGTGGGAAGAAGAGCTCTCTGGCAGCAAACTCCCTAGGCAATAGTTGCCTCAGTCTGCTGGTCAGGAAGTCAGGGTGCTGCACAAAAAAATCCCAGACAAGCATTGCATGATTAACTGTTTTTTCATGAATCCTACACAGTTAATCTTCTTTCTGCTTCATGCACCACCATTAATAATTACACCAAAATTTCTTGGTGTTCCTAGTAATGATGTATCTTATTTTAAATTGTATAACAGCAGCAGCACAGGTAGTGTTTCAACGAGTAAACTGGAAAAGGCATGACAGCACTGTCCTGCAAAGGACAATACATTTTAGGATGTTGATAGATCTGTCACGACTGAAGAGTGAATATCTGTTCCATTACTGTCTTTAGAATCTGTCTATCACTTTAAAGAAAAATACTAATTATGGACTGCTCATTGCACCACTATTTATCAGCAAGTTGTGTCAATATTCAAGTAGAATAAATAGAATATTTTTGGTTGTTCTCCTGCAACTGGTCCCAAATTTTTTCTCTAGAGGCTAATATTATAACATGTACAAACATATGACTTGAAGTGTTTCCTGTAATTTTTATGAGGTTGTTGGTGGATAAATTTTATTTGGATAACACAGACTTTTTAAACACTTTATTTTTCCTACCATTCTGATGAAAACTTTATGTAAAATCAGTATAGCTCACCTCAAATTAATTAAAAACTGGCTAACTGAAAGACCACAAAAATTAATTGCAAATGTGGAATGTTCACCAAGTAGCTTGTTTCTAATGGGTAGAGATTGAGGAAGCTGTAACAGTCTACCTTGGTCTAAATTATTTGGTATCTTTCAGAATAATTTAGAAGAAAATGTATTACAAAATTAAAAAAAAAAATCAGCTGCAATGAATACTGCCAGAGCTGTAATTAACAAAAACAGATTGCTACAGTTTAACTTGGACTGCTTGGTAAGATAGGTGCACACCAGTAAGGGTCACATATCATTTACGTGCACTTATATGAATATGCAATACAAGTTTAAACCCTCCTCAACCCTTGCATCTAAATGAAGGCCAGTATCTTGGAATACAGCAGCACTCACAAAATTGTTGCAATGTGCTAGTTATTCAATTGTGTAAGGCAATGCTCTAGTTGAGACTGCAAGTACTTGGATCTATAAATAAAAGAAAACTAAACTATAAGGAGGTAAGTGGTGTTATGACTGTTTATGGCATCATAAACAGGTTTACTTTTCCAGTTCAATTCAGTATCAGGTTCAGCTCTGACGTTATACTTCACCAAGAATGCTAAAATTCTGGAGAGCTACAAAATTGATTCAATGGTTGGATGAACTGCCTTTTAGAGGGAGAGAGCATTTTTCTCACTTAAGGGAAAGATGAGAGTATTCTTAAAAAGAGCCTACACACATTTAGAAGAGGAAGACATTCCTGACAGTATCTGCCTTTTTAATTTGTCAGAGAAGGGTCAAAAGATACAAGCTAAAAAAACAAAGTCAAGCCATAAACAAGTTGCAAATTTTTAATAACAAGGGCTAAGCACTGGAACTACCTCCCTATAAATATGGTGAGCTTCCCATTGCTGGAGATGGTATATTTTAATCTATTGTCATAAACTGTCTGAAAAAGCTACTGAGTTACACAGGTTTGGTTGGTGTTATAAAAGGGGTTCAAATGAATAACCATAATAATCTGATGTTGCATTAAAGATTAAAATAGGACTACTTTCAAAATACTGCTTTGAGGTAGAACAATATTTGGAGAGCAATGGTTATCATTTGACTGATCACTGCTTCCATTTGAAATAAGAAATAGTTACTACCAGGCACTCCCTTTGTTTTCTTTTTTCCTTTGAAATCTAAAGCAGTACTGTAGAAATACTTAAATAAGACCACAGCTGTAACAAACCTTTGAACTACCATTTCAATTAAACTGCAGTTTTTACCTAGCTCCAGGTACCATTTCAAACTGAGCTGCAGAATTTTTCTCTACCCTCATCTCAGCTAATCCTTAACAAAGCCTACATTTCCTCTCCATCACACAATTATCTCATTTTGTAACAAATTAAATACTTTAAGGCAGGCACAAGACTAACCAATACATGTTGGTAAATAACAAATATATAATGTGTATTTATGTTTTACTATCAAGATTCACACTGAATGCTTTGTAGTAATTGAGGCATTAAATGTTGAGTGTTGAAACCTGAAATCTGTTTTCTCAAGATATCCCTGTTTCTGAAGGAAACTTGTGTTCCCACGCAGTGAGAAGACAGACATTTAGAAACATACATGCTATAAATTATTATAAGCCACTGAACTTTCAAACAAAGCATCAATTATGATATCATTACATATTGCAAAATCCAATGCTTCTCTGAAATGCATTCTAAATTTGAAAAAAATAAATTACACATGAAGCAAATAACCTGTTTTTTTTTTTTTTTTTTTTTTTTTTTTTTTTCCCCACTGAATTATTTAATGGATCATATTTTTGTTGCTGAGGTAATTCACTACCCAGTGAAAGAAAGTTATACTTACCTGTTTCAGAGTGAAACTCAGAATAGCATCACTTTAACCTATGACCTGTTCTTCTACCTTAAAATGGAGGACTGAACCAGACAGCCCTACTAGTCATCCTCTGCCTCCACTGAGTCTGGAGAAAAACTCAGGCTTCTGAGTCACTGTTTATGCTTTTCACAGTACCATCCTTAGTTCTTTGTCTCATGGTGTTGGAGCTAGAGGAGCTCCAATATACACAATCCCCAGGCACTATGGAATTATGGATGTCTACAGAGATTTGAACTGCTTCAGACCTCAGACACTTGTAATGACATCTTATGGAAGGGTCATTTACAATGCCACCACTGGCTCAGTCATCTGGATCCAAGTCTACACTATTAATGGATTACAAGCATGTTTGAAACCAACTAAAGTTCCACAGCATTGCTTATAGTAGCAGTGGTCAGCTTAAAATTTTTTTTGTCTTTGATACTGTGCTCAGTTAATTGCCAATTATGGATTCAATTACTTGTTCAGATCCATATATAAATTTATTTTTAAACTGGATTAACACTGTACTCTACCTCACCATTCAACCCAACCAAGCAGTTGCATTAGTGCAAATGAGAAAAAGATGTGGGTTTTGGAAGGCAGAGACTCTCACTCCCAGGAGATATTTCTATCAGAAGAGCTGATGCAAGAAATGTCACAGGCACCACAGTCTTCCTGATTTGGATGGCTAAGTCACATTTCTACATATATGACATAGGCTCATAGAGGTTTAAATACCATTTACTTTTGACAACATTTATGACCCACTGTGCCTAAAGGCTAGTATTTATCGTACCAGTAGATGCAGACAAGAACTACTAGAATTCTGGAAAGCACCCAAGTGCTTAATGTCTATTCAAACCAATTGGCTTAAGTACCTAAGAAAATTTCAAAAGTCCAATTAGGTATTAAGTACTTGAAAATCTGTCCCTAAAACATTTTTGAAATAGAAGTTAAGAAGCAATGAAAATGGAACACAAACCCATGGGTGCTCTTGAAAACACTTGTATAGTTTTCAGTTTCTACTTTAGCTTAAGTAACTTGAATTCTAAAACACTAATGAAAAACATAGTATACATAATTGGTAAATTAAAGTAATTTCATTAATGAGTGTTTTAGTGCTATATCTACTACACTCATTTTATTTCAAATGCTGGTAAATAACTCGTTCATGGTTTCTTTGAAAATGCAGGGTAATATATAAGATCAATATACATGTAAAATTTTTCAGAGCATGAGTCAGGTCTTTTTGCATGTGCTTCACGAATATGTAGGGTTTTTTTCTTCTCATTGGCAAATTTAGTAGACTTACTTGTTGAAATACATATAAAAGTTTTAATTTTTTTAATCATAGATTCTGGGACTTAAAACTATAGAGAAAAGACTCCACCTCTATGTTGTAAGAGCTTGCATGAAGCTGCTGGACTTACATAACATGTAAGACTTACTCAGAATAATTCCAGATGTTAAAAGGAAGGCCATCTTTAAGTGAAAGGATATGGGACAAACCAGGAAATCTTGCAGAAGGAAACACTCCTTCACCTGCAACAGTGGTCTCAAATTTCTACATGTTGCTCAAAAAAATAAATGAATCCAGAAGTGTGAGGCTGAGGCTTACTTACTTTTTTATCATACAGCAGTGGTCACTCTGTGATAAGCATATCATATGGATTCAGACATTCAAACTTCAATGTCTGACTGCTATAGAATTAAATGCTACTTCTATTGTATTTGATTTCTTTTTCCCTTCAGTAAAACTTACTTTCATCTCCAGTTTCAAATTCAAACTTCTGGCTATAGCCGCTGTATCCTGCTGCCGTCCTGACTCTGATATGAAATATATACTTGGTGGCTGGCTTGAGACCTGTGATGATAACACTTGGAGCCTTGGACCTTGTGGAGGAATAGCTGAGCTGCTCATGCTCCTGAGGGACAAAAGAGGGGAGAAATGATATCAAGTTGAGTTGTACAAATTTTGCAAAAATTATATAGCAAAACTGAAGCTCCACATTCTTCTCATGAATGTAAAATGTTTTTATAAAAGGAGGTGCAGATATGGATTTCAGTACTTTGATTTTGTGCTATAATCACAATGTATGATATGGCCTTGACTTAGATTTCATTTTTTTTTTTTGTCCTTAGTCTTGCATATAAACATATCACATCTTTGTGACTTAGGTTAGTAATTATACTGTAGTCAAAACAATATGGAATTAGTACAAGACTACATTCACAGAAAATGACAGCTAAAATGGCAGCTGTTTTTGCACAATGGACAAACTAGGAGGTCAGTAAGTACTAGTAAGCTGTAAAGTAAAGATGTGGGAGTATTCAAATACCCGCTACTCACTTCTACCCGCAGGTAGTGCCAAAATGCCGGCGCTATCCGTGGGTAGACCTGTGGGTAAAAGAAAATAAAAATTAACTTTTTCTTTAAAGTCTGTAAACTTCTAGCATGGTTCAACTGCTTCACTGCTGTTGAACTTTATTTCTTTTTCCAGGTAGCTGTAATGTAGCCATACATGAAATTCCCTTTCACATTCTGTAAAAGAGACAATTTCTGTGAAATTCCCCTGTTAATCTCCTAGGAGTTGATCTTAGGGATCTGCTGAGAATTCCTGACCCTTACAGAGATCACTGGGAATTACTATTGCAGAAAAGCTGCTGTAGTATGGAGATCAGCCACATTGATTGCTGCACAAAGTGCAGCTTTGCTAGGCACATCATTGACTATACTTTACATGAGGGAATAATTTAAGAGAGAGTGTATTTCCTGTCATTAGTTACCATCACTCAATAAATCAGTAATCTGTAATATTTTATATAGTGCCTTAAGGCTTACTTTTCTGTATTACAGCAGTTGTCCCCAAACCGACACATGAGCTTCATAACCCAACTGTGGTACCCATTGGGCACCATATACATTTATTGTCTCATGCAGTATTACTGCATGAGACAATATGTTGTATCTGTTATTCAAAGGATGTTTCCAGCCTATTAAGAGGGAAGCAATCCAGTTCACAGAAGAGATACAGCCAGCAGAAGAATAGGTTTCAATTAAATTCTGTTGAACTCTTAACCTCTTCTGAGCAACACACATGTATTTTTTATATAAGACAAACAGTGAACACATCAAGTCAACTTCAGTTGAGGTCACATTAGCATAGGGCAGGAGGTATATCAGTATTCCCCCAGTAGGCATACAAAGAGATGGTTAAGAAAAATAAATCAGAAAACAAACACATAAAACCAACTTAATCATTCTGTTAAGAGAAGGAAATAAAGGTACACAATGATGACCAATATCTAAAATAATAGTATTTAATGCTCAGTTCAAACAGTGGAAATAATTTGAGAAACTGGAGTAAGAGGAAGCATTTATTTTTTCCACTGTCTATGAACAGATTTTGAAACATCAAGAAATACATATTTAAATTAGAATAGTAGGACACTGTCCACGTATTCTTATGAATGGAGACTGCAATTAACACACGATCTAATAACTGTTCTAAATATCAGATTTCTCCTATTACCTGAAATGTTATAACTTTGCTTTGAGAGGGTCAGTGGATTTTAAGCATTCATTTTCTGAGAAATTTCAGAAAAAAATCAATTTTCTTCTGCCAGAAAATCAAGCTATTAAGGTGAGGAATATACATATGTATATATATATATATATATATATATTGAGATTAAGCTTGCTTCAATTTGAAAATAGAATGTATGTGAGAAAAAAAGGTATAATAGGTTAATACTTAGATTTGCAAGAAAATAGAGAACACTTACACAGAGTAGTTCCCATGTTTCTTTATAGAAATTTCACAAATAGTCAGTGTATTATGAAGAGTTAATTTCTATTCTATACCCTTGTTATATGTGCAACTTCCAGGGACTTTTGTGTGTAGAGGGCTAATATACCTTAACAAGTAACTTGGCCAGGTTATGCAGGCTTGAAGAGCACAAGACTTGAATTCACTTAGTACTGAAGCTGCTAAGTGTGTATATTTCTACCCAAAGAGACTAAGTTTTTTAACAAAATCATAGAATCATTAAGGTTGGAAAAGACCTCCAAAATCATCTGGTCCAACCATCACCCTACTACCCATGTCACCCAATAAACCATGTCCCTAAGCACCATGTCCAATCTTTTCTTAAACACCCCGAGGGACGATGATGCCACGACCTCCCTGGGCAACCCATTACAATGCCTAACTACTCTTTCTGAGAAGAAGTTTCTCCTAATTTATAACCTAAACCTCCTCTGGCTCAGCTTGAGGCCATTCCTTCTAGTCATATCACTAGTTATCTGCGAGAAGAGGCCAACCCCCAGCTCCCCACGACTTCCTTTCAGGTAGCTGTAGAGAGCAATAAGGTCTCCCCTAAGCCTCCTCTTCTCCAGAGTAAACATCCCCAGTTCCCTCAGCCGCTCCTCTCAGGACTTGTGGTCCAGGCCCTTCACCAGCTTCGTAGCCTTTCTCTGGGCCTGCTCCAGGGCCTCGATGCCATTTGTGTAGTAAGGGGCCCAAAGCTGAACACAGTACTCAAGGTGCTGCGTCACCAGAGCAGAGTACAGGTAGATGATCACCACCTTGCTCCTGCTGGCTGCACTATTCCTGATACAGGCCGGGATGTCATTGGCCTTCTGGAGCAACTGGACACACTACCAGCTCATGTTCAGGTGAGCATCAACGAGCACCCCCAGATCCTTTTCCTCTGCACAGCTTTCTATCCAAGAATTAGGGGGAAAAAATGAATGAAACTGAAACAGAACAAAACAAAACAAAATAATAAAAAACTCACAAGAAATTTTGCACTATCCTAAGGCCACACTAAATTGTGTGACTGAAAAAGAAATAGGTATATCCTTGTTTGTGATCCTACCTGTTAAATAACACAGTATCATTCCAAGAGACGATTTTTACATTTCAGTCCAGGAAAAGACATGACAGGAAAGACTCTGGATATGCTTATTAATGGTTATGTAAATAGCACATGCTTGTTCTGTACAGATATTATTATTCTTCCGTTCAAAGATTTAGCAAGTACTATGGGCTCCATCCGTCATCATCCAGACATAGCCGAGCAGAGGCTTTATACTCTGGGACTCTCTGGAAATTTGTATTTAGGCTCCACAGCCTGTGAGGTAAGGAGGAAATCATCAACTAAGGGATTTCACTGTACAATCTAGTAGTTGAAAACCATTTCCTTTCCCCAGACCACCTTGCTGCTTGAAATAAAGTACAGAGCATTTAATACTTTACTCTTTCATGACTTGCTGGAATGCAGAAATGAAGTTTCAGTACATTTGGATGGAATTGGAAAAAGAATAGGTTCTTTCAGAGGGGGATGAAAATGGAAATGTCAAAAATAGTGGAGACTCCCCAAGATCTGCTGCTCAGATTTACTCTTGCAGAAGGTCAGTGTCAGCAACAAACTTCTGAAGAAAACAATCTGTTCTATATCTGCTATGTTATATCTGTTATTACAGGCTAGCCACAGCACGTGTAGAACACAGCACTTGGAATATAGCTGCTTCCTAGCCAGGAATGTGGAACAGACAGTTATCAAGTATAATTTATTATTTTTAGTTGGTCAAAGACGATGAGTGTGACAAGGCCTGTGATGGTAACATTTAATCAAGACAGTTGATTGACAGAAAACTGTATCCCTAAAAAAGAAGTTTGTTTTTTTCTTTTCATTTTAGATAGACCTGAAAGATGAATTTCCAGTCAATAAAGACAGCAATAACTATCATGAAGTTTATGCTGTTTCCTCACTGATTCACAGAAGACTGACAAAGAGGTGCAAATGGAGTGGACTAGAAGAATAATTCTAGAACAGTTTTAAAAAATAAAATGTAGAGCTTCCTTTGTATCAAAGAGGTCTGAAAACAGTGAGAACAAGACCACACAGAAGTTTAAAAAAACGGTGTTTCATGGTATTGTTTTAATTCTTTATGTTGATAACTTCATGTGTCAGAAATGTAAATGCTATTATTTTCCAAAATTTACTTACACTTACAGTGTTTCAAAGTCTCAGGCATAGCCAACAATACATCCGATAATTAAGGAACATTTTTTCCTCTCTTGCTAATGATGGCTCAAGGGAAAGGAAAATAAAAATGTTTCTGATAATTGAAATAGAAATATATCAATGTGTGTTTGATATTGGAAGACATTGCTTTGTCTGCAAATTAACAGAAAATGAGTATTAGCTTCTGGGTTGTTGTAGCATATATATAAAACATTACAACCAGCTTATTAAAAACCCATTGGATCCTGAAAATTGTGTAGAAAACATTTAAAGTCACTTTTTCTTGTAAATCAGGAAACTTCCAAATTACAGCAATTGTGCCATTTTGTTACCCTTAGCATACAGAAACAGTGAAGAAACACTAGCAGATACTTACCTTCAGACCCTGCAGGTTAAAATAATCCAAATATGTTTTTCAGGTATTGGAACCTAATTTGTAAACATTATGTCTAGATTGATGCAATTGCAATTTTTAGGGTGATGACAGCTGAAAGACATTTTAATGACTGACCACTCTTTCTATTTCTTTCATAATGTGGCAAGAAGCTATTACATGTTTTTAGGCAGCCACAATATGGTATTGTAGATGGAGATGTTTGTAGCTCACATTTCATCATATTCTGTCATTCAGTGCTTTGTGCCATAAGAAAAAAATATGATAAATTATCTGTCAAGATAAACAACTTTTATAAAAATCACACTCTGACAAAACAAAAGAAATGGGGAAAGGTTTCACAGCGACATGCATTAGCTTTCAATTACTTTCACATTGTGATTTTGGCAAAGAAATTTCTTTATTTGTCTCAACCATTTTCTTCAAAAAACAGGCTAACTTTTTAGAAAGCTGCAACTATTACTGAGAGATGAAACTTGACAAGAGCTCCAACAGGATAGTTTTTAACAAAATATTCACAAAGAGAAAAGATTTTTGGTATGTGCTTCAGGAAATCAACACTGGCAAGTGATCAAATACTATATACCACATCCCAGTTCTCTTTCTTTTTCTAATTTTTTTTTTTTTTTTTTTTTTTGGGGGGGGGGAATTTATTGTATCCTTCTCTTCTTAATTACAGCATCAGAAAGAACATTTTCTCTGCAAAAAAGCTAGATGTTAAACCTCAAATTAAACTTAGGTTGTAAATTTGACAGGATTTATAGACTGGCAGCAACAAAGCTGTTAGTTCATGAAAAAGAACTCTGTTTAGATGTTGTGAGTACTAAATCATGCTTCATAATGAGATGTGGAAAACGGAGTACTAAGAACAAAATTTACTACTGAGAGAAGTATATTCATGGTACTCAATTGACCAGCAGTCATTTATGCCAATGACAAAGTTGTCTGTCTTTGAATGAAAGGAGGCTGTGGCCTTCTTCCAAAATAAAATTTAGAGAAGGACAGACATAACAACCCCATGTGTATTTGGAACTAGCCAAATGACCTTACAGTTTAAGGCACTGCTGACAGTATATTGGATATTATTCAATTTTCTGTAGAGGAGAAAAGTGGATGAATTTATTAACTACTAGATGTTCTGACCAAGACACAGATTATTATTTTGCATCAGTCACATACTGTTGGAGTACAAAGAAATATTATGCAATGTCTATAAAAACACAACTGTGACAGTAACTGCAGTACCTCCCACATTTTGTTGTGGAGGGATACACACACACACATCCTTCCTTCAACGTAGTGACCAGCAGTAGGAAGTTTGAGATTACTAAAGAATATTTTCCTTACTTGAAAAGGTGATGAAGTGCTCCATTAACATAACATGACCACTACAAATACAAGTTTAAGAGTTTTGCTTCTTAAAGAAAACACTAGAAAGCAGACATGGTGTACATGTAGTTGAGCAAAATTTGCATTCACAGAATCACAGAATTGTAGGGGTTGGAATGGACCTAAAGAGATCATCAGGTCCAACTGCCCTGCCAAAGCAGGTTCTCTAGAGCAGGTTGCCCAGCTAGGCATCCAGACAGGGAATTCATGACATACATATACTATTTTTTGTTCTATTTCATTTTGTTCTACTGAAATCATGGAATGTAATTGACTGTATTTTCCAGTCCTTTTGGAAAATTCCAGTTTCCATCGATCTCTGCTAATAATACTATCTAATACAGTATTAGGTAATCCTATCTGCAGTTTGTAACAGATGTACAGCTGTACTCGTGGAGACAGAAGTTACCAAGGATCAAGAATGACTTCACCACTACTCTCTTCTCGTGACAATGACAAGATTTGTAGCCTACCTTGGAAGCCAGAGCCTTCCACAGAGAGAAGTTTGGGAGTAAACAGGAAGCTTTGACTCCCAAGGTTGGTCAACCTTCTGCCATGACCAGGGAGACTAAAGACAGTCACAGAGTAAAACACCCCAATTCCAATGTGTGGAGAAGTATGGGATGCTTTGTCTCATTTTTGCCACAAATAATATGCACTTGCACTTGCATGGATTTGGGGTTCATAAACTGAATCTTAAACTGCAAGATTTGGATGTACTCCCTGGATGTTCAGGCATGCTTTTACATGTATCAGAACCTGATTTTATGTTGTGGCATAATTTAGACATGTATGAGCCATACATACTGTCATGTACATTACTTTCCATGGAAAGAAAGCTTGGTTTTGTGG
The DNA here is from genome assembly GCF_965140915.1 of Aythya marila. NCBI lineage: Eukaryota > Metazoa > Chordata > Aves > Anseriformes > Anatidae > Aythya > Aythya marila. The sequence goes on from NC_139042.1 coordinate 111,340,447, forward strand.
GCTAGAAGAAGCTACAGTGTGCTCTGTGATAGACAGACAGTGACAGGATTGGGATCACAGGAAATGTCAAGGACTACATCTGTTCTGTATTTACTGATAACTACAGAGGATTTGTACATAATCTGCAAAATGAAAGAATAGTTTCACTCATATAGCTGTATTACCCATTGCATGTAAGTAGGAAGCAAACTGATGGCCCTTACATATGGCTCAGGGTTCATATAAGAGGGGAAATATGAGAAATGTTCTGATCCTTCACATTATTTCCAAACCAACATTGTGATCTTTAGATGGCACAGGATTTATAAGAAGTAGTTTTGAGAACACAGGGGTTGAAGGTTTAAGCATAAGCTAAACTAGTCTATCTAACAAAATACACTCTCACAACTCCTAGTCAGAATCTGATATGAGGAAATTCCTAAGACTTCTTCCATAACCTACTGCAAATCTGTCTTGGGAAAATCTGTTAATAAAACATGAATATAATCCATACAAGAGATATCAATGTTATTACACAATGTAATACAGAGCCTAGGACTATCCAAGTTAAACAGAATTATAATATGAGCTTTGAACATGTTTTTTTTTTTTTTCTATTTCTAAGGAAACTGCATTTTTCTTAGTGTTTGTGTGATCCTTCTTGTCACTGGATTCTGTTGTGCTTCTGAGAGACAGTGTTCACAAATCCATGACAGTTTGGTCTGCTCATGAGCACAAACATTTTCCAGAATCAAACTCTTTCCTGTAGCAAACACTACTCAAGTATCTGAACACACATCTATCTTAAATTTGTATTTGGCTTTATAAACAAAATATTTTTTCAGATCTAAATACATTGGCTGACTGATTGGAAGTAACAGTGGTGTTAATGGCTGAAGACTAGGGAAACTGATTTCATGGAGTAGCAGTATCAGAGTATAAAAAATAATGAAAAGTTTTCTGCTTTCCTAATATATCAGAATAGCTGAATCTGTTTCATCAACATACGCTGTAATGAAATACTTCTATTGTATAATACCATCAGACTAAAAGATAGTTCTTCATTATGCCTCACTGAAAGAAGCTACTTTATTTATGAATGTTATATTCACTCAACACCCAGATGCACTACTACCATGATATTAGCATTTTTCTCATAAGCTCAAAAGAAAGGATTCATTCTGATGATATTTAAAACCTGCAGACAGATAAACCTTTGTACATCACCTCTATCAGAACATGCTGCTCTCTCTTTTTCCCCCACCTTATTTCAAAGGGCAATAGCACAGAAATGAAGATGTTGTGCACATACATGAAGTAAAATACTGATAAAAGACTGAACAAAATATGAATACCTTTTATCAGTTTAGACTCCTACTGCTATCAAAGAGTTTATATACGATTTTATGTGTGAGAAAAAATATTACTGAAAATATATACTGCAAAGAAAAATTAATGGAAATAAAATCTGAAATGTAGAATCTTACTTTTCATGTTCAAGTAGCCTTTAAAAGATTAACTTTACCAGTCAAGTGCTGATAAAAAGTCAGACCCTTTTAGTCTAACATTTGTCACTATTAGTATTTGAGTAGTAAAGAGAAACGTGTCTCTAATCAAAATAATATCAGTACTTAAATTAGCAACTGAAAAAGATAACCAAATATAATTTTCTATCTTATAAAATATATAAAGGGAGCTCCAGGAATTACCACTCTCTTGCAGTTTACTCTGTGCCTAGCTAATTTTATGAATGACAATCAAGGCATTCAGTTCATTGAATCTGAAACTGCTAAGCCTTCTTAAGTTGACACTAGTGATAGGGTTTTCATAGGCCTCTGCCAGCTGAAAACACACTTGTTGCCTACCTACAACTTCCAAATGCATGTGTGCAGAAAGGATCCACAGAAACAACAACTGAATTTAGTATCAACTGTTTGCAAATAGATTTTCTGGATTATATCCATTGTCTTCTAACAATAAAATTCTGTACTTGAGCCATATAATCCTCCTTAGCCTTTTTGGAGCACTATCATCTAAAAGGAGGAAATACTACTAGAGATTCAATCTACATGCCACAGAGAGCAGGTCTTTCTCCTGTGCATTAAAGCACAATGTCAAAGCTGAATAAGTACTGCATTAAAGTAAAGAAGATTCTGAATTCTGTGATTCAGACATTATGAATGTTTAAATAAAAGCACCAATAATAAAAAAGAATCTTTTATGAGACCATTTGTTCACATTTTCCCACTTTCCTAGATACATCAGTTTGAAGGATATACACAATGTAACCTACAGAGGAAGCATTATTATTTTAAAGGAATGGCCACAATTCCGGAAGCCAGGAACTTTTATTAGTTGTAGCTCTGGGCCATCGTGAAAGGAAAACTCCTACTCCTTCCATAGTTTTTCCTTGGAAAAACCATGATGGCACTTAATTTACTCTGAGCTCAATAGAACTTTACTGTTGCAATATATATTAGAATAAAACAGTAGGTGATTAGTAAGTATGGTCAAATGTGATTAATTGATTCAAACAGAATCTGTTGCAGACAAATAATAGCAAACTGTGGAATTGGTTACTACTGTCTGTGTTTTCTGAGACAAATATAGCCTACATAGTTCTAATTTGTGGAAATTGCCTGTGATCTGTCTCACAACAAACTTGTCTCCAGTAATTCCCCCAAAATATATTCTTTCTTTGCAGTGTGACTGTTCCTATAATGTAATTGTGAAATGTTTATTGCCCCTAATCATATATTGCTTCTTACCTCACTTACATCATTGTAAAGAGGAGTACCCACATTAAAAATAGGAAAATTAACTACACCTGGGAAACTCAAAATCTGTCTTTGAAAGCTTATCTTTATAATATTTTGTACGTGATTTTTTGTTAGGCTATTTTGACCTATAGTGTATCTCTTAAGATGAATGCCAACAACAATATTTGGAAGATTTTAGAGAAGAGATTCATAGGTTCAAACATGTGCTTCTGAACATTAATTAGTATCTGATTACAGTATGATCAGCAGGATTAGGTAAAGCCTCATTGAAATAGAGAGAGATAAGAAAAGTTACACAATAGGAATAATAGTCAAAGATATCATTCACCTTAAAAAAATGCTTGCTAAAAATGTTGTACCTTACAGTTCCAGCTGTCTAACAAACTTCAGGTAAATTTAAAAAAAGTGATTACAAGGCTGTGACAACCAATCTGACCTAAGAGGAAAACTGACAGGAAAAGGTGGGGCCATAGAGAAAATTGCAGGTGACTATAGTATTTGCTTCAGAGAGGAAACCTGTAGAATTTTAAAGCATCAGCCACTTCAGGCTGTAATCTTCTCCCTTCCCTTCTCAACCTCCCTTGTCATTAATCTGAGGCATAACAGTATAGGGAGCTAAAATACTAAAGTCTGCTTTATCTGTTTGGCCTTTCAATATTTTATATTCTGATTGCCTGTCAGTCAGCTCATCACTTTCTCCATACATAATGTGAAGCTGTCAACTAGGAAAGGGGAAGAGCAGATAACCAATCATAAAGAAAATATGGAAAGGTCAAAACCAAGCCAAACCTCATTTTAATTGGATTGTATACCTGGAAAGGCAAAAATGAGTTAATGTGAGGTGAACCACAAAAAAAGATAAAATTAAGTGAGAAGCAATGAGGACGGGGTGAGTCTGCTACAGTTAACGCTCCCACAAGCACAGTAAGGTGAGAAGTAGGGAGAGCAAAACTGTGTGGCTTACATGGAGGGAAAGGAAAAGCAGGTGTGAAGGCAGCAGATAGGACACAGCTGATCATACTGACGTGGGGATTAAATTGAGAGGAATGAAAACAAGTCTGTGCCTTAATTTGGTGGTTGGACAGGGTGCAATCAGAACATAATAAAAGGAGCTGGGTTACATGACTTGAACTGTCAGATAAGCTCAAACATTAACATTTCATCTTTTCAGCAGTTATGAGCAATTTTGATAACACGTGTTTTCTAATTAAAAGTATTTACCAGTGAAAGCCTCTGCAACAGTGTCTCCAGGAGTCTTTTTAACTTAAGCATATAAAGATTTCAGCCTCTCCAGTTTTTGTTTTTATTTTATTTTATTTTATTTTATTTTATTTTATTTTATTTTATTTTATTTTATTTTATTTCTCTGCACTATATTTTCCAGTTGGAAAAAGCAAGCATGAACTACCTTATTAATGGTGAAAATCAACTCAACTAGTGTTCAAAGAGTGGCTGTCATCTTTGGAGAGTAAAGTAGTGTCCTCTGAGATACCTAATCCTTAGGTTTACTTTGTAATCAGATAATAAACCAGCTGACAAATAATGCTCAACAGCAAACAGATGCAATCCTTCAAAATTTTAAGATTGGAAGCCTTCTGTGACTTTCTCTGTTGTGAAACTAGCCCACAGAACCACATACATACAGCCAGTAGGCTAACTGCCAAGTCATTCATTTGGTGTGTAAGATTTGTAGTTCAAGTTTCTGAATCAGGACTGGCATATGCCACTGCAGATTTGAGACACATACAAGAAAGCTAAGTTCCCCCTCCCCATGCCTACCTGCAACACTGCCACCTCGTCCCCCCTGCCCCAAGTCCAGCAATTTGCAGATTAGAGGGTTTCTTAGTTAGCTAAATAAGCTTCATTGTATTTTACAGCTCATGGTAGACTTTTCTTCCACAAATTTAATTACATTTTTGAACCTATTTTACTACAGGCTTCCAAAACATCTTTAGGCAACAAGTATAATTGTGAACTGTTTTTAAAAAAATACTATCTTTTGTTTTGTTGTCTGTTTCCTGGTGATTTTGTTGAATATAGTATAGTTCCTCATCTATCAGAAATAGTGAATAATCATGAATATCCATGATTTGTTCAGTCAAACCCAATATACTTCTGTAAATCATAGGCATTGTACTTCTAGTTAAAGATGGGAAGTAGGTGACTATATGATGAAATTTTTAAACTGAAAATGCAAGACCTTGGAGGAAAGACAAAAAAAAAAAAAAAAAAAAAAAAGGGACAACCTATGTAATACAAAAAAAGACCACCTCAAAACTGAAATGTAAAAAGCAACAGTCCAGACACCTGCAGGTCCCTAAGCTGCTGAGACATATGTCGGGTATTCTTCTAGCATTATCAGCATTGGTGTAATTACTGTAATGCTGTACACACAAAACTGCAGCATTGCCCCATGGCAGTACCCAAACAAGTGATTCCTCTATCTCATATTAAAGCACAAAGACATTTTTGAAGTAAAGAATTATCTTAGAACTGAAGTGAAAGTTCAGTACAAAGGCAATGATTCAATTTTTTTCAGAAGATGATGGTGACTTTCTAAAATACGATGTTGCCATTGCTCTATTTTTACAAAAAAAAAAATAAAAAAAAAATAAGTCCAACATACTTTCAAAGCTGTGAAATACAATTCAATCTAGCAAGCCTAAAAATAGAGTGTAACACTGATAGTGTTACATGCTACACAAAACTCAGCCAGCTTTAATGGTGTTGACAAAAAATGTTTAATTTACCCAATTTCAGAACCCTTACAATGCCCACAGGTAGTTAGGTCCAGGGTTTGGATTAGGGCTCCTGTTACATGGTGTATATTTTTTTCAGGTTTGTAAGAATTTTCCTTCACAGGAAAATTTTAATTGCTTTGTGCAGTGTATACATTTTAACAAATGCCCTTGCGAAGACTGCATACTGTATTAAAAACCTCTGGAAGCAACAAGCCTTTCCAACTCCTTTTAAAATGTATTTCAGCATCTTGGAGTGGGAGGACAAGTACAGTGACAGGGCTTTTTAAAGACTGGTTTGTGCCTAGGTAGAACCATCTACATAAATACCATTTTTTATTCCTAGAACAGCAGACTAATGTATTGTCTTCTGTTTCCCTTTGCTACTGTATATATTCCTACCTACAAGAAAAAATAGGCAGCTACAGAAAAGCATCATAGTGCTACATAACAGCTTGAAAAAAGCCATATTTAAAGCAAAACTATCCATGGCTGTTGATTTGCTTTATAGACACACAAAAGAGAGTTATTAATTGTGGTTCAGTGGTATTAATAATACTATCCCTTTTATTTACATAAGCAAATAACCTACTTTTATAGATAGAATTGATTCAGATTGCTTTGTGAAGATGGAGTAAATGACTGAAGTCAATAGGATTAATTTAAATCCACATGAATGTTACATTTCACATGATAACTTTGCGTGTGTGTGTGTATGAAGTTCTTTGGGTCAACTGTTTTCTTCCCCAGAGAAATCAGGACTTACAAGTTCAGAATAATGCTGAAAACAGTAATATATATTTCAACACCACTCAAACAAAATCAATTTTGACTCCAAAATACAAACTCTGACACTAACTAAAGTTTGAACTTAATAAAAGTAATAAATGAGAGGCGAGAGGAGACCTGCTGATCTCTGTATCAGGACAACCCTGAAATTGTGTAGCATGTGTCATTATGCAAACCTCTTCAGATATGAATTTATCAACAGATATCGAAATTCAGTGAAATATTATGTTCTTTGTGTATTAGTGAGTGTGTATGTGCATTTTTTTTTACCTGTACACATGCAGACAGCAAACATCTGTCTTCTAATGTTAACTTAAAAGGGTTGAATTCATCTCTGGAATCATGACTATATTGCTCATGCTGGCATTACATCAACATTATTATTTAATTAATAATTTAACAAATTAATATAATTTACATGTTGTATTAATTAATATAATTTGTATATTAAACATGTAACAATTTGCTTAATGTACAAATTATTTAAATTAATGTTTTCTTCAAACACCTTAGTGAGTTAATAGAGGAGCAAATACTGAAGTCTTTTTCTGATTAGTTTAACATAAATTTTGAAGGATGAAGCAAACAATCTAACAGGTAAACTAAAATGTGGATTTTGCACTTTCAAAACAAAGAAAAATTTGTTTCTATTTTTATATCACAGAAGTGTCCATTTCCAGTTTAACTAACTTCATCTGAAACAGTATTTTTTGAGTTGGTAAAACCCCAAATTTTTAATCTGAAAAAAATGTAAGGACAGGTGACAGACAATACCTTTTCAAAGAAGAACAGTCTCAATCACTAAAGAATTGCTATTCTGATAATATAACACACTAGTACTTCTGGCAATATATACAAGAAAACCAGATTTTTGCAAGGTCATTGCAAATACAAGATGTATTAACCTGGTGAAGTTCCTACAGCAACATAAATGTTTTTATGAGCAGCAGGTGAATTCCTGCAAAATACTCTAAAGCAATTAACAGCTTGGTAAGGAGTACATAATAATAGGTTGTTAACTCAGCTTCCCTGACAAGAACATCAAGAAAGGGCACTTTGAAACTATTAATACTAGTACTTTAAAAATAAAAAATAAAAATAATTTTTGCATTACATTTCTTTAAGTCAAAAAAAAACACCACAAACATTCATGATTTTATTGGAGTACAAAACTAACAAAACTAAGTGCGAATTACTAAATAATATACCTTTTCTAAGAATAAGAGTTGGCTAAAGAAATCACACTTCTGAATGAAAGGCCTGCTTATGTGCATTTCCAGTCACAACAAAAACAATTTAGCATAACTTTTATTTAGGACAACTGTAAAAGGCTTATAATAATATTAAATACAGAAAATAATATGGTTTATTCCATCAGAATAGAATGGGCCTCCTTAAAAGAGTTTCCTTTTACTCTTTGGAGTTTTCTCTCTTCTCCCAGCCTGACTAATTCAGGGACATCGTTACTTTAAATAAAAAAGTTTGCCTACATTATGTAGTTTGTGGCTTTGGTGTGGGAAAAAAAAAAGTGGAAAACTAATAACAATCTTTCCTTCCGCATGGGTAGGGTGTAGTTGCTATGCAGCTTTAGAAGAAAAAAAGGAAGAAGAAAGTCACATTCTCTATTATCTCCAAAAAAGAATACATGTCTTTTCAGCTCTATTTCCCCAAATATCTCCTAAATGCATCAAGGAGAGCAGGAAAAAACTGTAAGTGAAATAATACCTTGTACTGGAACATTCCTTCATTTAGATAAAGTTATTACCTTAGCCATGTCTCAAAGTACATATCTCCTTGATTTCCCATGATTCTGGGAATTCATGTTTATGGTTGGGAACAAGCAATTTTAGTAAAGTACATATTTTATGTATTATTAAAAAGCTGACCAAGCTTCAGTTTTTAAAATAGTTCGGGCTCACAGAAGGAGACTTTCAGGAACGTTTGAGGTGGTTCTTATTTTAAGAAAGTCTAAAGGAAACTTTCTGACATATTTTAGAGCAATGGGTATCTGGGCATTATATTTACCTTATATATAAGGGATTTATTATTGATTAGATAGTCATTTAGCAGTCACATTAGTTATACTTAGATCACTGCTCATGAAAATCATCGTTCTTTTTGTAAAAATAGGTCAAACTTTCAAACCCAAAGTCTGATACTTGAATGTGTGCAAAGGTACCTGAAAAAGTTAAAACTCTCATTAACTTCAGGTATTAAAAAAACTTACTGGAACTACACTTAAAGGTGAACACACTGAAACTGGGTAATAATACAACAACAGTAATATTTTGAGTGCAGTCTCTTATTTGTTACTTCCAGATTAAACATGTTATATGTGTTACCATTTCCTTCTGTGCAATTGATATGTTGACTCTGAAAAGACAGCATTGCTTTTTTACAACACATTCATCAAAATCATCTCAAGTTTGATCTCCAGAGCGAGCTGAACTTTACTGCACTATAAAATATGAGGATCTTCTGGTATTTTGAGCTCACTTAATCACTTGCTTAAAATTAACTGTTGATTGCTATTTATATTATTATTATTATGTAAAAATTAAATAATAATAATAATAAGTATATTATTATTTATTTAAGTTATAAATTAAATGATAATAATATATTATTTATTTAAATTCTATAAATTATTTTAAAACTTTTTTTTTTTTTTTTTAATTTCAGCTGCTGAATAGCTGGAAAAAAACATTTAATAATACCTTTTTTCCTCAGGAACCAACCTCTACTGTTGGGAATTGGCATACAGGATGTGGACATGTGCCCGTGGAACAATTGTTCAATTTGAGCTTGCTTTAAGCAAGCAGGGGTAGGCCTTAGAAAATTTCAGGGCCTGCTGTAGCTGAGCAAACCAAGCTACCAGAGTAACTGTGAGAAGCTCCCACGGCAATGACTCTCACATCGTCCAATTAAGGAACTCAGAAAAATACTGTTACCAGCAGCTGGCTTCAAGGACAAGGTCTATGTGCCTGCTAATCACAAGGGGGTTGTTTTCTTGCAGGTGGGGTTGTTTTCTTGTAACTGTTTTTCTGAGTGCTTTTGACCAATGATCTTGTGTGAGACACTGTCCGCCCCTGTTAAGTTCACTATAAAAGTTAGGCTATTCGGGCAATAAAATGGAGCTTGCTGATCACTCATATCGAGTGCGCTTGCCTTCCTTCCGTCGACAACAAATGTCCTCCCAACACTCTACTATTGGTGGATTTAGCCTCCTTAGCTTTCTGTGATGTATGGAACTAGTAGGGTATTAAGTTTGTTGTCTTGATAGTTTGTAATGGTTGTATGCAATAGTTTGCATACCTCTCATGCCTGTATCTTTGAAAGAGTTTGAAAATGATTAATTCAAAACCATTAATGCACTTCTACATTTGTGCAGCTCTTCTATAGCAGTTATTGAAATATGTATTGTGCACACAATTTTCCTTGGGGAAGATGGTATTGGCTACAGACAAAAACACAAGATCAGCAGAGACAGAAATATGTTTTTTTTTAATCAAATCTACAAGGGTTGCTTAAACAGCATCCTATTTCTTGTCAAGATTTTTTGTTTCAGCAGGAATGACAATAGTAATAGCTCCGTAGGCTACTTTATTATTAAATACAAATGGCGAGAAGCTAGCTCTAAGTAACTGAAGAAAACTATTAGAAGACTGGTCAAACCGGACACCTAATGGAGCTGGCCTAGCTTACAACTTCTTTGGTAAACCCTTTGTGGTACCTAATTGATATTTAGAGGCAAGATTTCTTTTTCTCCTAATAGTAATTATATCAGTGTCATTAATAATGGCTGTTGCAAGGTCTTTAGGTTCCTTCCCAAAGGCAAAAATTATATCTAGGCAGAGTCTCTTAGTTATTCACTCTCATTTTATACAGTTTGGAGACCTATTTTTTTCTCTTTTTAGAATCCTTCAGCCTTTCACAGTTCTTCCCTTGGGAAACTAGGTTAATAACAGCAGAATAGCAAAACTGAGAAGCTTGTTTAACATCACTTATTATGCTAAAATAAGCTAGGAGATTTCATTTTAATGATTATCTCCCAAAGCACATTTGTAGTGATTATTTTTTAAAAACATTTGCCAGACATGGTTCATTTCCCAGGAGCTCTGAACAGCCAGGAATGCCAGAAGTGCTCCATGGAGCTCTGTGGGCTCACAGCAACACGTTGATCTGTTCCTGCTGCTTTGGTCAAACAGTAGGGTTTGTTTAGTACTACTGTCCAAAAGCTCTTAATATCCAAATTACTCAGTGCTCTCATTTTTACAAGAACATGCTGAAAATGTAACGAAAATGGCCCCTACATTTCTTGCTTCTGTTAATTTCTGGAACACTTTACTTATAGGGAGCACATTGCTACTTATCCCTCAACTAATTCCAATAATTAAAAAAAAAAATTACAGGAGCAGATTTTTCATTTTAAAAAAGAACAATTAGCATAAGTTTAAGAACTGCTCAGTTGATCATTCAATACTAACACTGTAGTATTCACCATTTCGTACTGAGTATACATTAAAAAAACCTAATTGACTGGTCAGACACCTGAAGGGATCATATGCTCATTGCAGTTTTCCTGCTCCCTAACCCTGTCACCGATATTTACAAAACTTAGGAAGCTTGCAACAGCATCAAGCACAGCATGGCATGCCTAGCAATAATAAAAGGATATGCCTAGAGAAAGAAACAGTACATGCTAGCAATGCTGACACAACAGCAACAACTGAGATATGCCTGCTCCTGACACAGTCCGCTAATTTTGTTTCACCTTCCCAAAACGTCACCCGGAAATTGAGAGGACTGTCTTAACTACATGATGTACTTAGAAAAACTGCCTGTCTTGACTAATGAAAATACGTGGCTTCTTGTCCTTGAGGTTAGGACTCCAGCTGATACTTGAGTAGGGCCAGGTTTGGGGGCAGAGAGTTAAAAAGGAGAGAAAAGAAACATGATGTACATATTGCCTGAGCAGTGCTGAATTCATCTAAAGAAAAGGATGACAAAATGTCTCCTTTGCTAAATCCACACAGCAACATCTGTTGTCCTAAACAGTGATGAGTCACACACCCTAAACTGGCAATTCACATGGGAGAAAATACAGAAATGAAACAACTTGGGCACGTGGGCAAAAGTGAGCGTGGCATGTCTCCAGGGCTCCCAGCAGCATGTTACTGCTGTGCCAGTCATCAGAGTGGCACTGAGCAGAACACCAGATTCTCTGTTCCTCAAAAAAAATGTAGAAAAAATGGCAACGATATCATTTCATACCTTTCTACGTACATTGAGTGCCATATCTTTTTGCTGTCAGAATACATAGTATGCAATATGTGGTACACATGTTTTACGGCTTTGAAATAATATGGTGCATGTATTTCTGGACAGATAGATTTGCTTTAAGCAACAGAATATTATTGTAGGTATACAATTCTGCAAGAGTAATTTAATTCCTCATTTAAAATTTTCCACATTAATTTTTGTAAAAATAGTTCTGTCTTTTAAGATTTGTTGCATGTTGATGTGCTCAAATCTTCACAATATTCCTACCAAGTCAATTTCCTCAAGCTCTCTTACATATTTTCATACTCAAATTCAGGATTCTTCATTTTAATTCATACTAATAAATATTCAAACAAATAGCAGTGTTTGCTTTAATATCGGAATTTAAGTGAGCATCACTCCTCATAGAAGTTAATTAAATAGAGCTGTAGATTGATAGAAAAATTAACAAGGTCATATTTGTTTCCAATTCTTTAAATCTGGTACTTTATCTACCTGCTTCATTGGCTCTTCATCTCTTTTCAAAATCTCATTGGGAAACTAATTTTCCCCGTCTCTACTACTTGGTTGTTTTTTCTCCTTTACTTATTAATCCAATGCTAAATAATAGTGGAGCGGAGGAAAAGTCATATCTGACATCCTACATATCTTGTCTAATCACTGTCATGTAGAGGTGGGTTAAAATTTTTATGTGAAAACTGCTTGTAAATTACGAATTGAATCTGACACCAAAATGAAGCATTTTATTAAAGGGATTTGGCTTTAGTGCAAATTTCACCAATGGACAAGAAAGCAAAGAACCATCAGCCAGTCTTTCCATCCTGCATCCTGCTCCAGAAGATGCTTTCTATTTGCAGATGTCATTGCAATGCCTTGGATATTGCTTGGATGAATCCTATAAAATCTCTTCCCTATAGACCAACATTATCAGCTAATTATTTATTATCTTGTAATACAAAATATAATCCAGCTGGTGTATTTGGGCCATATGGGAGAACTTAAAACTTAATATAGTTTCTGATATGTATACAGCTTGGTATGCTTAACACAGCTCTCAGGGAACATTAATTTTTGATGATTAACTCCGAGGGTTTGGGTGGAAAAGGGGAGGAATAAGCATTTCCCAGTTCAGCCGCACCACCTGAAGTGCAGCTGGTGTGGTTTATATCCACTGTGTACTGTGTTTCCTTTCCCATGAGAGAATTCCTACAGAAGGACTCAGCTTCACTGCAAGGCTGTGGCAAGGTCATATCAGCCTTCATCTGACTTGAGCATGCAACCTTTGTAAAGGTGATCAGATTATGATGCCCTGGAATCTTTCACACTGTAAAAGCTTTAGTCAGTGTCTGAGTAATAGTGTTAAAGTATAAAGAAAAAAAATTGATTTCTGTTAGCAAAGAAACAGAGATTATATTGATATCTGGAGTTTGATTTTTGAAGGGAAAGTCAACAATGCCTATGAAAGAATCTTTTCTTCTAAAAGTACTTTGCTGTTTGTGGAAGATATTAAAGGACTGTAAAATAGAATGGATAAATAACAGACTGTAGAACAGGGTAGACATCCTGTAGCAAGAGAGATAACTTGAAAATGTTTAGTATCTGTGAGGACTACAAAGAAGGTCTTTGAAGAAATGCTTTACAGAGTACATCTTAGATCTCTAAGGTCAAACACTTAATGGATTCTTTGTGTGCTGCAGTGAAGACTCACTTATTGTCTAAGGTGACAAATGTTGCTAACTGTAGCTTTTTCAGAATGATTCCAAATCTACCGGAAATAAGATATTTCAACTACAAAGCCCCAACATGCAGTATTACTTTAGGATCATATTCTCTCTCTGGGTATACCATGTAACTATGCAACAGAAAACTTCTGCTCTTCACTGTGACAGAAACCCATAGCATCTTGGACTAAATTTCTTACAATTTTTGTTTACTTCGCAGGCCAAGTCAGCTCTCAAATTATGTCCTAGGTCACCTCATGTTCCCTACATTTCTGGCTGAAAAGCTGCAGAATAGCAGCCAACCCCGCAAACATGTGTGAGTGTATTCCTAGAACAAAAAATATGTCGGATACATATAGAACTGGCTTACAATTAAATTTTGCTATTTTCTCAAGATTTTCATTTTTAGGGACTGACAAAGGCAAACAATATTTTGTTAAAGTTATGAGTATTTTTCAGCAATTCACTGAAGAAATGAAGGTCATATGGAAGAGGGTGCTTTAAAGCAGTCAAATTACTGAGCTGCTTTATTACATTTTTGAATGAATGTATGGCTTCCATACTTGTAAGCTTGTTGATAGCTTTGTATAACTTCTCTACTTTATTTCTCTATTACTTGGTAGCATCTTTCTCAGAAGATGAGAAACTATTTTTCACAAAGAGATAAGAGGCTTGATCTTTCCATGGTTTCCATGGTGTACAAATTGTATCACACAAGACTGCAAATAAAACTTTCATGCAGATCTAGCACAGTCTAGTCTTATTCCCTTGTTCTGCTTGTTGTGGATATGCATGGGAGGATGCTTCTGTGTATTCTGAGTTCACCACCACTAATTTATCCTACTTACAAAATTGTTGGAAACAGTCCCATTTTGTGGATTGTCCACAGTATTTTGTTAGATGGCTACTGGATTTCTGTAAGCTTACAGATCTTTCACGAAACCATGGGAGCACATGTCAAGAAATGACTTCCATTTACGAGTTGCAGAATTCCTACTGGTTATAATTAAAAGAAAGCATGCTCCCTTAGGGTCCCCAGTGTCTTCTTCATAATTTTGCAAACGTTACCAAGGAGTCTTATAAGAAATAGATGTTCATAGTTATAAAAATTTTAAATCCTGCAGGGTTCTTCAAAGTTTCTCAAAGTTAAGAAACGGATACAACCTGTTGAGACCAGAATATTGAGTGTTTGTACTTGATGGAAACATTCAATTCCTTATATTGTATGTAAGAAGAAAACCTCTTTTCTTTTCTAACAGAAATGACAGGTAATGAAGGATTGAGAAAGGACTGCAAACTCTGTTTCTTTTTACTAATTCTTTTGTATAACAGTACCTAATACAAATGCACACGTTTGTTCATTTTTATTGTTTCCTTAAGACATTAAGAAATTTTCTGAGCTTTTAATATTTAACTTGTTTTTGAGCTTTAGCTCAACTTTTTATTCTCCAGAGGAAGGTCATCTTTGTGGTAAATTCATACTAAATTTGGTTAAATTATTTTCCTTTTATCACATTTCTTGTAATTTTGCAACACCATCCCTATTTTTGTCACTTCTGATAATAGGAATGGTGATATTTTCCCCTTTTGGGGTCATTATAGGAAGCCTGAAAGATTACACTTGCTGTATCTACCCCTGACATTACACAGACTGTGCTATTTAATATGTGGAGTTTCAAGGTGAAGAATACGGAATTTGTTAAAGTTCATGTTAATATTTTCCAACTTTGAGGTAGACACTCTCCTTTTTTTTTTTTTTTTTTTTTAAACATACAAATCCCATTTGCATTTGGCCACTATACTTACCCAGGAGTATAGTTGTAATGTATGCTTCTTTAGCAATATTTAAATATAATTAAAGTGGTATAGAATCACATTTTGTAATTTAATACTGCAAATCAACAGAGTGTTTTGCAGTATGAGATTATTAATCTCTCTAGAATGTGGTCTTCAAGAGAGCTCTTGCAAATCTGTCACATAGCTGTTCTGCTCAAATAAGTGGCTATGTTACTGTTAGGTGCTGGAGTATTTGTCTCTCATTCCATCTATTACATAGCACTGACGGAGAGCGTATAAGTTCTACCTTAACAACAAAAGGTGTACTGGAGAGCTATGCATGTAGTCCAGTTAGTGACTTAGGGAGAAAATAATCCCTGTACAACAGTACTGGAAGATGCCAGCAGTGCATTTATCTCCCCACACCTAAGAGGGAGGAGAAGTTAATAGTTAAAAGATACTCCTTATGCATTACAAAAGGTGAAAATAGAAAATGGTTCTTTTTTTTTCTTTTTTCTTTTTTTTTTTATTTTTTGTAGAAATGGACAGGAGCAGTTAAAACTATATATATCACAGGGCCACAAAGCCTGTTTCTCTAGTCTTGTATAATGGACAGGACTTACCAATATGTAGATCTCTAAGAAGAGCTATTTGCCTTGTCACTCAGTATTGACAGATATTGGCAGATGATCTATTGATAAAAGATTTTTATAAATATGAGCTTTGTAATTTAACATCCATATGAATGGTTTTGGATATTTGTTCCCATATAATTGAATAAAAACTTGCTATTTATCTATTTTAATTCACTTGGTTATTTTAATATAAATAAACAAAAAAGGGCAGTGCTAGTCATAGTATAGTTTGCTATGGTAATGGATCAAAACTTGAAAGAGTTCCATCATTGTAGGAAAATAAAGTTTCCTTGCTTGACTGCCAAATGTTCTAAACAAACTGTTTTCTCCCTCTAGCTATACTATTAAAATTACTTGGATTTTCCCCAGTTTACCCTTTTTTTCTGCATCATTAAAGCTGCATAATCTCAATAGAGAAGGGCAGCCAAGGAAGGAAATTCTGATATTTACAGAGCCTATCATCCCTAAATCTGTCTTTCATGCCTTGGCCTATATTACTGTTCTTTGTGGTCTTCTCACTTATCCATTAGTTCCATTGTGACTTTTAGATGGGGACAAAGAAACAGCAAGAACTGATTTAGCAGATTACTCTTTAAGATATGCACATCAAGAAATTCTTTCCTATGTTTCAAGGAATAAAGACATTGATTTGCACTAAATTTTTACACTAGTGCTAGGCCCTGTAGCTAACTGGAAACAATTAAATGTTCTACATGTATGCTTTGGAAAAAGCAGGCTTCAGATTATGCTTTTGTAGGACATGCTGTCTGTCACCTTGTACCTTTTCCTGTAATGCATGCTGTTGCCCACTGCCATGCAGTTTCTATCTCTTGTAACCCCCTAAATGAGGCTAATGAACTCTATCATTTAAGCACAGATTATTGCTAAATAATAGCACAAAATGAAATTACATTGATGTTCTCCTTTGATATATTGTTTCAGTGCCACTTCAATGTAAAGCTTTTACAGTCTATGCATCAAAACATGCTCAATTATACAATCCATTTATCCATGTTCATAATTGCTGCTACTATGAGACAGGTATATCTACTGCCTGCCTGCTGCTCTATTTGGTTCTGACATGAAACAAGACAGTCATTAACAAGTCAGAAGTGCAACAACAAAAAATCTGTACAAAATCCAACAAAAAATGTCTGCTTATAAAGCATTGTATATGGGATTGAGTGAAAGGTTTAAAATACTATTTTTTTAAGTACAAAAATAACAAAACATATTGATCTTTAGGAACTGAGTTGGGGTGATGCTGTAAGTGTGACCTACTTTCTCATAGTACTTGATCTCGTAGTCCAGAATGGCTCCATGGGGAAAGTCCGGCTCTTGCCAGGAGAGGGCAATGCTGTTTTGGGAAGCCCAGTCCTTCCTTACCATACCTATCAAGGAGGGTGCTGAAAGGGAAAAGGATAACTAAGGGTTAAAGACGAAGTACACGGTTTATCCTTTCATCCCACTGTCTTAGGATACCAACCCGTGGTAACTTTGAGTGACCTCCAGGCAGAAAAGCATGACAGATGGCAATTCTCAGGGAAACCATATAACCTGGAATTAACATTGCAAGTACACACCAGTAACTCCTTCATTAAAGTGCAGACCAGCTTCTGAAAAATAGCTATATACAAAAATACAGAAATGTCTTTTCTGTCTCTCCCAGAAAAAGGGGCCCGTGCCAGTCCCCACCGCTGGCTGTGCACAACCAGGATGCGCTGCTGGCTCTGAGGACATCGCATCCAGAGCAGAACCATGTTTCAGAAACAGTAAATTCAAAACTCAGGATACTCTGCTTTAAATGTCATAGCTCAGCTGTGTAAAATGTACTTTTGATTTACCCCTAGGGGTAAAATAATGTGACACAACTTAAAACAGATGTAACGTGTTCTGTTTCTGCTAGCTGGGCTGACAGAAGCAAGAGTGTTTCAGCCCGTCAGGGAGGTGGCTGTGTGTATGTAATACCCAGCTTGTTTGAGGAGGCCAAGGGCAGGGACAGGGTTATGGGCAAGCCATGGCAGCAAAGGTGCCCGAAGCCTACCTGAAGCACTTGACAGTGTAGGTCTGCGGCAGCGCAGTGAGCAGGAACCATTTCCAGCAGTTTATGGAAGGGGCCTAACATGGGTGGATGCACCCAAGAGCCAAACTATCTCACTGTGGGGCTAAGTGATTTTAAGAATTGGATTTGCTGCCCTTTTGGAGAAGAAGGATCAGTGCCTACTATGTAATAATGTCAAATGGTGCAAAAATTCAATTCTGGAAAACTCTTTGCTTATTTTATTAATCTGGTCGAGTATGGCAAAGAAAGCCTAGTATTCTCCTGACACTAAAGCTGCTTTACTTGTACTGACGTGCAGCTTTCCCAAATGTCACAACAAAACCAATCACATTGTTCAACAGTCTTGAAGACAACCAAGAAGGTTGAACAAACCTGCTCCCAAGCAGCACGTCTGGGTCCTGACAACTTCCTGAGGTTGTCTCCCACAAAAAACGTGCTTCCAGTGGTTCACAGTTTACCCTATTTGTCATTCAAGTAACATATACCACTTTATTACACACCCTCCTGCACTCCTCTCTTTTATGAATCTTACTTAACCTCTTCTAAGCTTCTAAGGAGCTGTCTCCTAAAAATAACACGCTTTTATGACTTCAGGTTTTATCTTTTGGGTGAAGGAGTCTCCCTAGGAAAATAAAATAAGAAACTGCATCTAGTCACAAAATTCTGTGCCTTTGTTTTCTTTCTTGTAAATATTTCAGGACGTTTAAGAGATGAAAACAATCAATAAACTCTAGAAAGCAAACGAACACTAAAGAAAACAAAACTGATTGTTTTCCTTTGAAAGAAGGGAAGCTCTACACACAGACATGCATATAACAATCTCCTTCTCTGTGACAGTGAGAGAAAATAAACTTTTATCCACTTTCAGTCCTCCCTGTGGATAACTATAGTGTAGTATAACAATCCAGTCCACTTTGATGTAAAAAAAGCCAACAGCCCAACACATGATACTGAATGAAAAAAAAAAAAACCATACACATACCAACAATGATATTAAGTGTATAAAATAGCTTACACAAGAAACTTTTCCACACCTGCAATTATGCCATTTAACCACAGGTTAACAAAGGGAATGACTGAAAAAAAAAAAAAAAGGAAAAAGAATTCCTGCCTTGCTGAATAAAGGATTAATGTATTTTTCAGGAAGCCCTTAAACAGTATAATGGAAGTACAAATAAATAAATAAAAGGCATTCATAAATTTTGGGCAAAAATGTTATCCCTGGGTACATATAAATACTCCCCCAGTTAAAATGATATTTTTGTTCTTGAAAATTGAGGGTGAAGCTGAGCTCTCGTAATTTTACTCTGGGGTAAAATCAGCTACTCCAAGCAGGGAACACAGACCAGTCTGTTTAAAGGAAATCACGAGGTAGCAAAAATGGATTTGTATTTGTAAAACACTGATCAAGGGCCTATGAGGGCAATTCCTCATATACATTTGTTTACTGTTTGTTGTTTTCAGTCATTCACTGGCATCAAGATGTGATTTAGAGGTGGAGTCTATGGGAGCTTTGCAGATTTGTCTGATACACCCTGTGTGCCTGTTCATGCCTGACGGACCTCCTCAGCTGGGCCACCTTCCTCAGCACACTGTGGCTTCATCACACTGTGTTGTGGGTTCATTAATCTAATAACCAAATCCTTGCAAAAACATCCAGTTTGATTAGAGAAAGCACCAGGTTAAAATGCAAATATAATTATACGCATGGTCTTTCTGGGCTTTTCAAAATACAAACCACCAGTATTACACTTCTTCATATTATGACCTAACCTTTGTATGCTTTTCATACACACTGCATGTGGTGCATTTTTCTTTGAGTTCTGATTTAAAAACTTATATGACAATTTAAGTTTGTATTCAGCCTGAGTTCACTGCAGTGACTCTTCCATTTGAGCAAGTGCATGTCACAGAATCACAGAATTGTCTAGGTTGGAAGAGACCTCAAGATCATCAAGTCCAACCTCTGACCTAACACTAACAAGTCCTCCACTAAACCATATCCCTAAGTTCAACATCTAAACGTCTTTTAAAGACCTCCAGGGATGGTGACTCCACCACTTCCCTGGGCAGCCTGTTCCAATGCCTCACAACCCTCTCAGTAAAGAAGTTCTTCCTAATATCCAACCTAAAACACCCCTGGCACAACTTAAGCCTGTTCCCCCTCGTCCTGTCACCAGGTACGTGGGAGAATAGACCAACCCCCACCTTGCTACAGCCTCCTTTAATGTACTTATAAAGAGCGGTAAGGTCGCCCCTGAGCCTCCTTTTCTTCAGGCTGAACAAGCCCAGCGTCCTCAGCCGCTCCTCGTAGGAGTTGTTTTCCAGACCCCTCACCAGCTTTGTCGCCCTTCTCTGGACTCGCTCGAGCACCTCGATGTCCTTCTTGTAGCGAGGGGCCCAAAACTGAACACAGTACTCGAGGTGCGGCCTCACCAGAGCCGAGTACAGGGGGACAATCACTTCCCTAGCCCTGCTGGCCACACTGCCAGGATGCCATTGGCCTTCTTGGCCACCTGAGCACACTGCTGGTTCATACTGTTAGTGTTAGGTCAGAGGTTGGACTCAATGATCTTGAGGTCTCTTCCAACCTAGAAATTCTGTGATTCTGTGATTCTGTGACTATCCACCAATACTCCCAGATACTTCTCTGCCAGGCAGCTTTCCAACCTCTCATCTCCGAGCCTGTAGCTCTGCTTGGGGTTATTGCGCCCCAGGTGCAGGACCCGACACTTGGCCTTGTTGAGCTTCATGCAGTTGGCCTCAGCCCATCGGTGCAGCCTATCCAGATCCTCCTGCAGAGCCTTCCTGCCCTCAAGCAGATCGACACACGCACCTAGCTTGGTGTCATCTGCGAACTTACTGAGGGTGCACTCAATGCCCTCATCCAGATCATCGATAAAGATATTAAAGAGGACCAGCCCCAGTACCGAGCCCTGGGGCTCATAACACAGTCGGTGTAACAGAAGATCAACTCAAACACTCAGTATCAGAAGCAGCCCATGTCTTCTCCCCAGGAAACAACTCAGTAGCAAAGTAATGGAAGAAAAGATTACTTCAGCCCTCTTGTAAACCAGCTCTGCTTGACCTGCACTTGAAACCAAAAATCCTATGCAGCAAGGCTCATGTCACACCTGTACCACAGCACCATCAAAATGTGAAGGTACGTACATAAGGCTCCGAATACAAGAATAATTATTTTGTTTCTACTAGGGTACCGAGTAAAAATTAGGACTTTTTCTTTTTTAAGGCTTTTTTTTTTGAAGCCTCAAAAGACTTATCATTAACTATTTCTTAATTGTTCAGAAGAATGATCCTACTATTTGTCACACACAGATTATCTATTCACATCTCAGAGGAAATAATTACTTAGAAAAAGAAAAGGATTCCAGTCAGAAAGTTATTGTTCAAAGAAATGGGCAAATAAGACTAAGTAATTAAAAGCCGCAGCTAGCTCAGTTTCTATTTCTTTAGTTCTTGTGAAGTGTTTTTAAAAACAGTACTTTCTGTAGAGAAATTTCAGCTTCTTATATGAGTTGCTCACTAGAGCAGAAGTTATTTAGACCCTAAAGATCCTACCCATTTATTGTTTGAGCTCTCTAACTGTGAAATTGTAAGATAGGTAAATCCTATTTGCTCATTTATAAAGATTTCTCTAATGTTCCTATGATGAATCAATGGGACATTCTTTTAATTAGTTATTTCAAATCCAGAAGCTGCAGGAGAGCTCTAATTTGGTTACCCAATGAAACCATTTGGAAAAAAAAAAATGCTTAGAAGCCCAGCATGGCTTTTAATCACTTTAATGGCAGCATTTTCTTGCCATTGGTACTAAGCTGAAGGATGGTTTCTGGCTCTTGAGCTCAGTGTTGATCTCTGTTTCGTACTGAGGATTCTTTGCACCATCTGCTCTCTACGTTTTCCTCTACACTGTTATAAATTTCTTGAATTGCAATGAGTCATCTACAGTTCTGTCAGCTCCTCATTTAATTTAGTCTGATAAGTTCCTTTGTTTTTTCAGAATTGAATTGAAAGTTCATTCCTTAATTCAGAGTGAGCTTTTTTTATTCTAAATGCCTTTGGCTTCTCTCCTTTTCAGAATCCCTTTTCTCATACACTACATAGAAGGCAGAAAATGTGTATTTCAAACGATGGTTGGAATTTAGTATCGTTTCTCTAGAGAGTTTCTCTTCTTCCTAGATTGACTTCCATTATCTGTAACTGATTTCAAAACAGTGATCTGTAGGAGAAGCTTTTATCCTTGAGTCCATATTCTAATTTTCAAATTTCTTGTTTCATATTGTTAAAAGTAGGCACAGAATTTCCAACATTTCTTACCTGGTTTCTGGGGCTAAACGAATTTGATATATTGCCCACTCATTATAAAGAAGCCTTAGACCCAGCAGTTGCTGATAGCAAAAGCTAACCTGATGTCTGTCTTTATTTGGACTACTCTACCTCTCTAGTATTTTATTTCTAATCTTATTTCTCTAGCGAAGAGAAACCATGTCAGCGCACTGGCATTTTACTGGCTGTCGGAACAAGCCCTAATAGGAATGTGTAAACACATTTGTGTTAAAAAACTACCATCAAACAAACAAGATAAGCTACATCATCATTCTCCCCTTTCCTCCTTTCCTCCCTGCACTGTGTCTGTTTTGCCAAGGTGAATGAAGTGTCAGCACACACAAATCTGGGGCAGCAGAGGGATCTGAAGTGCACACGTGGTGTGGTGAGGACTGCAACTCAAGTCATTTAGACACCATCCTCACAGGAAGGCTAATGATCTTCATGTGTAAAATACTGCTATTGGGAATAACGTGGTTTAATTTACTTAGGCGTTTCTATACCATCACCATTACCAATAATAATCAGAATTGCAATAAATACAGGTTATTCTTTCCTTGAGACCCCTGCCTGCTTCAAGACACAGGAAAGACTATACTCACTGAAATATAGAGCTTTATCACATTTTCTGAATAAAGCTTTCCCAGCCAAGGAAGGAATCTGGCCTTCACCCTACCTGTTCTTTCTCTCCTTCCTTGGCTACTTCCCAACTGAAGTTGAGAGAGAACACTGACTTAGGCCCTCTCAGCAACCAGTCTTTTTTTTGCAAACTCATTAATTGAATTCTCCTAGTTTCCTATGACACAGGTAGAGGAAGAAACATACTTTAGCATCCTCCAAGGAGCCTGCTTTCCTCTTGTCATTACATTAAGGGAAGGACCGTTGCAGGTGGAAGAATCATAGAATCATTAAGGTTGGAAAAGACCTCCAAAATCATCTGGTCCACCCATCACCCTGCCACCAATGTCACCTGCTAAACCATGCCCCTAAGCACCATGTCCAACCTCTCCTTGAACACCCCCAGAGACAGTGACACCACCATCTCCCTGGGCAACCCATTCCAAAGCTTGACTACTCTTTCTGAGAAGAATTGTCTCCTAATTCCTAACCTAAACCTCCTCTGGCTCAACTTGAGGCCACTCCCTCTAGTCCTATCATTAGTTACCTGCGAGAAGAGGCCAACCCCCAGCTCCCCACACCTTCCTTTTAGGTAGTTGTAGAGAGCAATAACGTCTGCCCTGAGCCTCCTCTTCTCCAGACCAAACAACTCCAGTTCCCTCAGCCGCTCCTCGTAGGACTTGTTCTCCAGGCCCTTCACCAGCTTCGTAGCCTTTCTCTGGACACGCTCAAGCACCTCCATGTCCTTCTTGTAGCGAGGGGCCCAAAACTGAACACAGTACTCGAGGTGCAGCCTCACCAGAGCAAAGTACAGGGGGACGATCACCTCCCTGGTCCATGACTACACTATTCTTGATACAAGCGAGGATGCTGTTGGCCTTCTTGACCACCTGGGCACACTACCAGGTTGTGTTCAGGTGAGCATCAACCAGCACCCCCAGATCCTTTTCTTCTGCAAAAGCTTTTCAGCCACTCTCCCCCAAGCCTGTAGTGCTGCATGGGGTTGTTGTGGCCACAGTGCAGGAACCAGCACTTAGCCATGCTGAACCTCATCCCATTGGCCTCTGTTCATTGACCCATCCTGTCCAGGTCCCTCTGCAGGGCCTCCCTACCCTCTGGCAGATCGACAAGAAGAAATATCAGCGCTGTGAGGACTAATTTAAGTTGACTTTGGTTTCATGAAGACATGGTTTCATGTCTGTGTTGGTCAGAAAACTAAAGAAGATGGGTTTACTGTTCTTTAAAAGAAAAAAAGACATTTTTAAGCTTATAATATATAACAGGTAAATGGTATCAATTAATTTACACATGAAACTATGCATAACACTACAAAAGCTATTGGTACCTAATTATCCAAACGCCATTCAACAGAAATTTTAGGAAATTAATGAAACAGATTATGGTGTAAGTACATTAACTTTCTAATGTTTTGTCCTATTGCTTAATTACGATGCTATAAAGTTATTTAGTAAAGCACCAATAGTATTAGATTATAAGGCAAAAAGTTGTCTATATTTGTATTTCTCATTATAAATACAGCCATACTGTATTTATAAATAAAAAGTGTCATTTTTTTTCAAACCATATGGACTATTTCAAACAGTATGGACTATTTATAACTGTTAATCATAGAGATGTACCAAGGTCCAGTATTATTCTGGGTACTAAAAACCTTTCCACTTCTTTCTATACCAGAAAAATGCTATTATATTTACTCCTTATTTCTCTAGCCTAGATTCTGTAACTATATTAGAATTTCTATACTATTTGATGCTGAGTATGATTTTATATTTATGAGTATGATTTTATACATAGCAATAAATGAACTCTGGGTTTTTATTCATGATCCCACGCTTGGAAAAATTGTTATTTCAGGACACCGTAGGAAAAAAATATTGATTTTACTTCTGATTCTGGAAAGTCTGTAAGGGAAGTAATAAGCAATAAAAAGATTTTTTTCTTAGGGGAGACATATTACTCCAGTAGCAGAACTGGAAGTAATGAAATAACATTTCCTGATCAATGATAATGTCTTCTGTATTATTAGCATTTGTGCTATTTACCAAGGAAGGATTTACCAGGGAAGCTAAAACGCCAAAACCATTCAGCCTTCATCACTAATGCTACCTGTGATACATATTCTTGGTCAAATGACAAGTATACAGTAATGCTGCCAATTGTCTCCAGCAGCCTTCGTTCCTACAATATGATTATTAGCCCTCCAGCAGAATTCATTTCATTCTTTCTTTCTTTTGTGTTTGTTTGTTAATATTTCTATCTTTGTAGGATAAGGGATAAGGGAAGAGACTATTTTATGAGTGAGGAATGTGATAGGGATTCAGGAGACCCATGTTTATATCTTTTCCGGTCACACTTTAGAGATTTTCTTTAATATCTGTGACTGAGCTATCCTAACCTACAACAGGAATGTCAATACTTCCATTACTTCCAGTATGAAAGCACTTCTATATAAGTGTTTATATGGGGGGCTGTATAAAGGCTAAAAATTTTTAGATTAACCACAAGTTCACATAGAAAATCTCCAGTAAGTATGAACATAATTTTTTTTTTTAAATAAAAAATGTAGTCTCTAATGAATCACTATATTTTAAAGATGTGTACATGGCTGAAACATCTTTGTGTTTATCCTTAATTCGGTAATAATTACTTTTCTTATCATACAAGGCTGCTTCCAATTAGTACAGGGACTAGATAAGATACTTGATTCTTCACATAATAGAGTTTCTTATCTTCCTAATCACTTCAGTGGTAATTTACAGTTATAATGCTTGGAGGGTATACTATTACTGGCTCGAACTTTGGAGTTCAAAGTTGAATATGGACTTTTCCTGACAAGGCATTAGCAAATTAACAACTTGGGGTGTAAAATAATGTTTTTAGTTTATATTCTTACACTAGTTCCCTAAAGGTTTGCATTCAAAAGACAGCATACCAGTACACTTCTTTTGAAGCACTTCATTTACTTAAAAAATATGCCTCCAGCAAGCTATAATTACTATCTTTCCCTCCATTTTAAATTCTTTCCCCTTGCAGATTTTCTTTGCTTGCTCAGAAATGGTGGGAAGAAGCCAAGTGAACTTAATCCCATTATTAAAAAACAGATTCTGCTACAGTGTTCTGGGCTAAAGGTCATGGCAGATGTAACCCCCAAATCTCTTCCAGGCTAAATGCAGATTCAACATCATTTTTTTCTACTACGTTCCGTAACACAATTCTTTATTCCTTGCTGCCGAGTTTCTCTCTAATCTGTTGTTGGTCTTACGTATGAAGACAATAATTATTCACCCATACAATTTTTCAACACTACAGATTTTCTTTCACTTGCAAAACATGCTGCCATTCATTATTTTACAAGCTTGAGACAGAAGCACTCCTAGATCTTTACTACTAACAAGACTTGCTCAGTCCCTGTTCCTTCAAAACGGATTGTATCAGGAGATATTTAAAAGAAATTCTTTAAAATAAAGTCTTACCACCTGTCAGTCTGTATGGCCGTTCTGTTCTGTCTGATGAGGTGTATGTGTGAAACACGCCCTCAAAATTAAATGTTTTGTATTTTATTTTAAAGTATTTTGCATAATTACTACTACAGTAAACAATTTAAAATATTTTAATGATGTTTCTTTAAATTACATTAGCTAAAATAATCACACAAATCTGTTCCAAGAATGTATGTTTTAAGGAGTTACTTTATATGCTGTGTATTTCTGAACCAAGCAGGATAACCTCAGTTCAAAAAAGCTCAGTGGAAATGTAAACTTTCAGGAATCGTATGCAAACCAAAAAACCTGTAAAACTGGAAAGAGTCCCCTGCCATATAAATGGAAATAATGTCAAATCAATGCTCTCTCACAGTCAAAGGGATTTGCACCATAATAATCAAATTCTTGGCTCCTTTCCATTGCCTTTTATTGCTGGAGCTGCCAATATGTGGTTTAAAGATGTAATAGGTCACTGGGAATCCTGCTGAGGGGCCAGCTCCCCCAAAATTAGAGGTTAGCTGTCCTTGCTTGGCAGAAGACAAAATTATGGTTGTATGGCACCGGCATATGAGCTCAAGTCAGGTAGCAGCATATATAGCTGAATTACACAGCAAGAACATGGTATCAGGTACCCATAGTACCCTTCATTTCATCTCCTTCTCCCAGGCATTTTGTTCTGGATCAGGTGATGGGCTGCTTGATGGCACCGGGAAATGTATAAGAGACCCCCCTGCCCCAAGTAGATCACTTTCCTTCCCATCACCTGTTATGATGACTGTAAACCCTGCAGCAAAAGTAACAGGATACGTGTTCATAAGCAGAAATTTTTCTGCTTTTGCAAACTCAAATGTTACGTGCTGTATTGCTCACAATTCCTCCCGACTCAGATGTTGCCACTCTTTGCTGTATACAATTTCAAATCAGTGTGCATGCTTCTGGGGAACCACTCCTGACATGCAGGATTCCTCCTAAAAATGATGTCAGGGTCGCTTATAACGTTTCCTTTCTAGGAAATTTGTGTTAAAAGAGAAGGAGGTGGAAGAAATTGGTTTACCAGCAGAATCAGATTGCAACTATAATGCTGTTAATCAGCATGAAAAAAGATGTGCTGCAGCCAATGTGTTATGTGAGTTATAAATATCGAGCCAGCACTGCTAGGTGCCCTATGATGCAGGGACAACCTGTGGTGACACATTTGTCCGAAGAACCTTGTTTTCAGATGCCTAATGTAACCTGGGAATTGGTATAAATTTATTGGAAATACAACTTGAGGTTAAGAAGGCGTCATTTATTGCAGCAAGATGTCATTATGGAGACAGAGCTGTAAGTAAGTCTCATTCAGCAACAACCCCTCCAGGGTCAAGTGGAACCAAATTGCTCTGCAGAACTTCCTGCTGCTAAATTGATCACAGAAGTTTGAAAATGAAATAAGCAGGTTAAATAGCACTAGGAAATCTGCAATCTTTTCACTCCATTAATTGCTAGTCATCCTGCGATGTAAGAGACAAGCCTAAAATGTACAATAGTTTGAGGAAATCTTCCCTGCTCTTGTTTATATCAAAATATGAAACTACAGATTGTAGGTCATTTTCTGTCAAACAGTACTTTACAGGTCTGAAAGAGGTTTTTGTATTAGCAAGAAAATAATAAATATTTTATTTGAACACCTTCTCTGAACCTTCTGTAAAAGCTGTTTGTTGGCATGTGCAGAGAATGTCAGAGCTACTGTACTTTAATATTCTCAGTTAATGTAAGTACATACAGACGCAGATACATCTGATACTGACTTAAAATGTACATCTTCCAACAATTCTCCCACAAATGTTGGTTCTTACAGAGCATTTCCTTTAACAGTGATGTACAATAGATATGCCCTCATAAATTGATTTTCCCAGTGACATTAAAAAAATATATATATATTACATACATAAATGCTAAAACCACTCCAAAGGTATGTTGTTACCTGCTCTTTACAAAAAATAATTAGAAATGATAATAGCTATCATTTAATATGCCTCTGCAAACAGTTTTATGTGCATGGCTTATGTGTATCCTTTAAATCTTTAGTGTGCATACTTATGCACAGAAAAGCACACCCTTTTAAACCCTGGCATATAGACTCACAGGACAGACAATGTGAAGTACTTCCAGAAGACCAGTATGTTACTGGCTTGTACTTGAGGCACATGAATCGCTGAAAAGCACTGTTGCTGTCAAATGTATGTTAGGTGTTCAACTTCTTGTCAAAGAATCACAGATGAATAGAATCACAGAACGGCTGGCGTTTGCAGGGACCTCTGAAGATCATCTAGTCAACCCCCCCGCAAACCAGGATCACCTATAGCACACTGTGCAGGATGGCATCCAGAAGGGTTTTGATTATCTCCAGAGAAGGAGATTGCAAGGACCTTCCCACAAGCTTGCAGGGGGGTGAGGCGAGGGGGATTGGTGTGATGCGGCTGTGGTGCCTGTGACAGCACAAAGGATGAGTCACATGGGGCAGCTGTTATAAGGGCCAGCAGCAGCAGCGCCACCACACTGTGGCCTTGGCCGTCGGTGAGTGCGGATCGCACCTCCTGCAAGCCATGGCTCTCCTGATCTTCCTCGCCCTGGCTGTGCTGGGCATTGCCCAGAAGCCGTGGCTGGTGAACGATCAACTGGATAGAGATGACTGTGAGAGAATGCAGCAGTACGCGGAGCAGCTGATTGAGGGCATGACTCAGCTGGTGCAAGAGATGGAGGAGAGGAACCAGCAGCAGAGCTGGGTGGCCCTGGGAGCTCTGCTCTTCACCGCGTTGAAGCAGTGGCAGTTCTGGGCCTTGGTCAAGCTCCTTGTCCTGGTCTTTGGGCTCTGCCGCTGGCTCAGGAAACGGAGCCGTGAACCAGGCAGCAGCAATAGCGAACACGGCACCTCTACAGGAGAGGAGGAGAACAACGATGATGGCGATGACACAGACGAAGACAGTGACTCTGATGACAGCTGGGATCTGGGCAGAGTTTGGGCGGATAGCACCCAGTGGCCGGCGCCAGGCATGGCTGACAAGTGCCAGATGGTGGAGGAGCTGGTGGAGGAACTTCTTGGTGCCTGCCGAGGACTCTTCGGGAACTGTCTCTTCAACCCACGGCTGCAGCCGGCCATCGGCATAGGCTGCCTCTACGAAGGCTGGAGTGCCCGGGAAGACAACGTCCTGTACCGCCTGCTCATGCCCCTGAGGCCTCCCCCCGGGCACGCCTTCCACCCGGAGCTGGGTGCCAAGGGGAAGACGCCAGCGAGGAAGCCCGGCCTGCGCGTGGAGCTGGAGTGCGCCTGCGTGAGGGAGCGGCTGGTGGGGGACATGCTGTGCTTCCTCCACCACCCCGAGGATGAGCTGAGGAGAAGACAGGAGCCCAGCCTGCTGCGCACCCTCTGCAGCGGCTCCTACCTGGATGTGGAGAAAACCACCCGCTGGTTCCAGGCCTTGGTGAAAGCAGCCTGGGAGCGTCTGCCGCAGTCGCGCCACTGCCGCCTGACGGTGCTGCCCTCCCGCCGCTCCTGCAAGATCAGGCTGGCCAGCGCCTCCGAGAGCACCCTCTCCATTGAGATCACGCTTGGGGTGCAGATGGACGACTCGGACTCTTTCCTGAGCCTAGAGTAGGCCATGGAAAGCTTCACCAGCAGCACAGCGCCACTGCACAGCACCAGTTTCTCCAGCAGCGCAACAGAGACACCTGTCAGCAGCGGGCAGTGACCACCCAGACCCTTGGAGAGACTCCGTTCCATCCAGGAGCTTCAGCCTATGCAGAGGCCAATAAATTGCTCGTGTTAACGTACACTTTGTCTGCATTTGTCTGTGCAGCACTTTGTGGGAGAATGTGGACATTCCCCCTGCTCAAGCAAGGCCACTTAGAGCAGGCTGCCCAAGACCGTGCCCAAGATGTGGTAATTACATGATAGGATATGCTCACATCCTAGAAACAGTAAGGTTGGAAAAGACCTCCAAGGTCATCTGGTCCTACCATCGCCCTGCCACCAATGTCACCCACTAAACCATGTCCGTATGTACCAGGTCCAAGAATTGGCCTAATTCAGATATATGTTCCTCAGTAGTTGGCAATGATATCTGCTTCTGTCACATTGAGCTTATAATTTTCAAAAACATGCAATATTTTCAAGTCCCTCTGTACTCGAACATATGTTGAAACCTGTGCAAAGTAAGCACTGAAACACAGAGCAACTACTAACGGAAGCTTTGATATAAGGAAAAAAAATCTCTATACATGTAGGAATCCCTTGAACACCATCTTGAGTTGTTCCTAACTTAGCATGACCATGAAAGGGTACTTACAAATCCAGATGTGTGCACTCTAGATCTGTTATTCCTGTGTGTATTGTTCAGAAGATAATGGTTCATAAAATGTGATAAAAGATGAAGTTTAAAAATAGCAAAATAAATAATTCAGTGTACCTTCCTAACAATTTTCTAAAAATATTATGCTGGCACAGAGTAATTCTTCGCCAATAACCTTATGGAAAAGAATTAATGATAACAAATTGGCTATTTATGTATCGCAATTTTTCATCCCAAGATGTGCTTGTTATCATTGTCAGGAACCCACATCAATAGTATTCATTTGCTGAGCCATCATGCTAACTCCACCATAAATCAGAATTTTCTATGCATCAGTAATCACAGAATCACAGAATTTCTAGGTTGGAAGAGACCTCAAGATCATCGAGTCCAACCTCTGACCTAACACTAAAAGTCCTTCACTAAACCATATCCCTAAGCTCTACATCTAAACGTCTTTTGAAGACTTCCAGGGATGGTGACTCCACCACTTCCCTGGGCAGCCTGTTCCAATGCCTCACAACCCTTTCGGTAAAGAAGTTCTTCCTAAGATCCAACCTAAAACACCTCTGACGCAACCTAAGCCCATTCCCCCTCGTCCTGTCACCAGGCACATGGTAGAACAGACCAACCTCGCTACAGCCTCCTTTGAGGTACCTGTAGAGAGCGATAAGGTCGCCCCTGAGCCTCCTTTTCTTCAGGCTGAACAAGCCCAGCTCCCTCAGCCGCTCCTCGTAGGACTTGTTCTCCAGACCCCTCACCAGCTTCGTCGCCCTTCTCTGCACCCGCTCAAGCACCTCGATGTCCTTCTTGTAGCGAGGGGCCCAAAACTGAACACAGTACTCGAGGTGCAGCCTCACCAGAGCTGAGTACAGGGGGACGATCACCTCCCTAGCCCTGCTGGCCACACTGTTTCTTATGCAAACCAGGATGCTGTTGGCCTTCTTGGCCACCTGAGGACACTGCTGGCTCATATTCAGCCGACTATCAACCATCACTCCCAGGTCCTTCTCTGCCTGGCAGCTTTCCAACCTCTCATCTACCAGCCTGTAGCTCTGCTTGGGGTTATTGCGCCCCAGGTGCAGGACCCGACACTTGGCTTTGTTGAACTTCATGCAGTTGGCCTCAGCCCATCGGTGCAGCCTATCCAGATCCTCCTGCAGAGCCTTCCTACCCTCAAGCAGATCGACACACGCACCCAGCTTGGTGTCATCTGCAAACTTACTGAGGGTGCACTCAGTGCCCTCATCCAGATCATCGATGAAGATATTAAAGAGGACCGGCCCCAGCACCGAGCCCTGGGGGACGCCACTAGTGACTGGCCTCCAACTGGACTTGGCTCCATTCACCACGATTCTTTGGGCCCGGCTATCCAGCCAGTTTCTAACCCAACGAAGCGTGTGCCAGTCCAAGCCAAGAGCAGTCAGTTTCTTGAGGAGAATGCTGTGGGAGACGGTGTCAAAAGCCTTGCTGAAGTCAAGGTAGACCACATCCACAGCCTTTCCCTCATCCATCCAGCGCGTCACTTGGTCACAGAAGGAGATCAGGTTCGTCAAGCAGGACCTGCTTTTCACAAACCCATGCTGACTGGGCCTGATCGCCTGCTCGCCCTGCAAGTGCTGCATGATGACTCTCAGGAGGATCTGCTCCATGAGCTTCCCTCGTACTGCGGTCAAACTGACAGGCCTGTAGTTACCCGGGTCAGTCCTCCGGCCCTTCTTGTAGATGGGCGTCATGTTTGCAAGCCGCCAGTCAACTGGGACCTCCCCCGATAGCCAGGACTGTTGATAAATGATGGTAAGCGGCTTGTCCAGCTCCTCTGCCAGTTCTCTGGAGTTGACCTCCTCGCCCTAGGCATCCTCCTGGGTACACTTGCTACCTCTTCCTCACCCACCGGCCTCTCAATCTCCAAGGCCTCAAACCTGTTGTGTAAGGGCACCTGGGAAGGTGGGGCCGGAAGGGGAGGGCATTGGCTGTGATGTCGAGCAGGGACCTGTTTCCATTCCTCCTCAACTCCTAGGTCCCCTGCCTCTGCCCGACAGCAACAGGGCAGGGGGTCCACCCCCATTTGGGGTGTCTCACCTCGATACCTCTCCTTGAGGCCCTGCAAGGAGTTGCTCCACAAGTCTATCTCCCACTCGCACTCCCTGATATCCCTCAACCTCTCCACCTCCTCCTTGAGCTCCGCCACCATGCGGACCAGGTCATCCACCTGCTCGCACCTCACGCACGCAGTTTCTCTGCCTCCCGCCGATGGCAGGAACAGGCTCAGACACTCCATGCATCCGGTGACCTGAACTGCTGCATTTTTTAACGGGTAGTCGGTCTGGGTGTGTACCGACTTCCTGGAGAGCGCGCCGTGCCTGGTGGCGACCATTATCACCTAGCTAACGGCTGTCGTTAAGGAGGTGCTCGTATGGGCCGGGGGCAGCGCTCTGCCCTGCCTGCTCGCCCTGCCTGCGCGAGCTGCCGCGCCTGTCCCTTCTGACGCGCCACGCCCTGTTTGCCCGTCCTGGTCGCCGTGCTCCTGGTCGCCGCGCTCCCTAGGGGCAGGTTTTGAACGGCCAGGGAGGGGGCGCTGCTGGCTCTGCCTACGCCTCGTCAGCCTCCCTTCACGAGGGCTGCCGGGTCCTGGCGGCTCCCTCAAGTAGGCTCGATGCCAGAAAAATTAGCCCTGCCTGGCCCGATCCCCCGCTCCGCTGCAGAATGCATCTGCCCCGGAGCCGATCGCCTCGGCAAAATAATGATCGTGGTCACAAACTATTAGTGCTGTTGGTTTAGCTACTCCAGCCATGGGTGGTCAGAGAGACTGTGATTGGGTTTATAACTTTCATGTAATGCAAGTTGATCTTCCCCTGAAATGTCTTTCCAAAAATTTCCACTTTGACTGAATGTATAAAGACTTGAGGAAGAAAGCCTGTTGAATAATTAATTCATTGGCTCTGGCTGACAAGAGAGGATTTGGTTGATCTAAGAATGCATTACTCTTCCTGCAACCGCTTTAAGTTTGATGGCGTTTCATTATCAGTACTCACTTTCTGATCACTTCCTTTTATATTTACACCACAGGATTCAGTTACTTTAGGAATCTAATTCAAATGGGATGCCCAAAGTTAGGAGCACCAAGACCATGTACAAATAGTGCAGGCAGACAGTGCCTCCAGATGGACAGGCAGAGCACTGATCTTAGATTTCTGAAATAAGAAAGCACCCCATGCCTTCTTTGGTGCCTCACCAAGCAACTGAGGTTCACAAACATACCTCCATGAGCTAAATGTGATTTCGTCTCTTAGTGCTGCTTGTCCAGAGACAGACAATGTTCCCTTCTTCCAACTTCACACAGTAAAACAAGACCTTAGAAAACACAACTAAACCCCATTCTCTATTTATAATCTGAAGATTATAAAACAGCCCATCTTAAAAGCGTTATGATCTCAGGCTGTCTGGTCTGTGCCCTGCATCTCTTCTCAGCATCTGGACTGGGAAGACAGAGCTGAGCCACAAGGTGTCTCCTAGTTCTTTCTGCAGAGATGAGAATGAGTGAGACTGATGTTACTCTTCTCCCATCCAGGACCTCCTGAACGCTTTGTGCTTTCTCAGACATACTCTGCATATCTGCTAATGCACCTCTTCTGCTGGAAGCACCTCATGTGCTGTGTGGTCCTAATTTGTACCTCAAGCACTGAACTCAGTGAAGCCACACAACAGAACAGTGGAAGGAATATAGCCATGATGCATGCAATTGTATATTTAAAATGTACCCCCTATCTCTACATTCATGCATGCATTTTACGTTAAGCTATGTCTTCTACAAAAGCAAATCCACACACACAGAACTGCACTGACATAAAAGCTAATGAATTTTGCTTGTAAAAGTATGCAAATATGGCAAGACTTCTAAAATACTGAATTATCTTTCCTCAACCAGTAGGAATTTCTCACCTCTAAAACAAGTTCACAAAACTACCTTACTTTTTTTTTTTTTTTTTTTTTTTTTTTTAAGCTAAAAAACATAGTACCCTGGTCCATTTGACATCCCCATGTAATATCTTTAAAAAAAATGCTTTACGATTTCATAATGTAATCTTTTGCATCAGAACCTCCCATCAGATATTCAAATAAGTCCTGTTGTAACATCTCTACACCAATTTCAAAGACACTGTTTGCTTCCTTTTAAAATAGGTAGAAACATGAGCATGGTACTAGAGATTTCAAGATAACAACAATCACTATTACCTCACGTTTTAGTAAACACAGTCCTGAATACAAAACTACCACAGCTGATAAGAACAGCTGATAAGAACAGCTGATAAGAGGCATTTATTGGTATCCTTAAGTAATTGCAACTAGAGAATCTTATAGCAAGGAGGACAATAGTTGATATATTTCAATGCTTATACTGCTTGATGAAATAATTATGAAAATTTTGTATCTTTAAGAGTGATTTGTATGTGGCATTCAGAATAATCACTTGTAAATATATTTGCTGTTATGCTAAATATATAATTGAAATACTCAGTTCTTATAATTCCAGTTCAAGTGGCATATATGCGCTATTCTCAGCGTCTGAAGCATTCATATGCTACACAATCAATTCACAAGTTTAAAGAGTTCTTATATGTATCTTGTTAGCAAGCTATCTACACTTGTTCTCTCATGCTGAGCACAGCAGGGCTACCGCCAGCCCCCTGATCCCCCAGCTGACTTCCAGCCCTGCAGGAGAGTGCGGTGCGGCCTCAGGGATGCCAGTCCTGCAGACTCCCATGCTCCTGTCTTTGCTGATGGGCAGCCTGAGGGGATTTAGTTGCAGTTAACCCTCACTGACATTATCATCTTCCAGCCCTGGGGGTGGCCTTAGGCTGAGGATCCCCCTGTTTGCTCCAGTCCTGACCCAGGTCTCAACCTCGCTCCCTGCAGCTGTGTGAGCGCTGGCGTTGAGCTGCTTGGTGGTGTTTGGGTTTGTGGCTTCCCAGATTCCTGGGATCTACCAGGCATGAGTAAATACAAGTTTGTATAAAGGGAAGGCATGCTTTATAACCTGCTGGAGTTTTTTGAAAGTGTCAACAAACGTATGGTTAAGGGGAATGCATTTAATATAGATGACACAGATTTCTTAAAGGTTCTTGACAAAGTCCCTCACCAGAGTCTCTTAAAAGAAGAATGGTCTTTGCATGGATGGATAAATAAATGAAGACAGAAAACAATAGGTAGGAATAAATGGTCTTTTTGTTTACAGTGCAAAAAGTTTGCCAGAAGCCTCCTGCAACACATTTTGCTTACACTGTGCCATTCAAGTTGCTCATAAATGATCTGATGAGATGACAAAGTCTGCTAAACTCATTAGAGTAGTAAGAAAGGAGTACTAACTGTGAAGAACTATGGAAAGACTTTATGAGATTGAATTACTGGTTAATAAAATGGCAGATGAAATTTGAAACAGCAATGCACATGCCAAAAAATACCCTAATTTCATAAGTAAAATAAGCTCTGAGCTAAACATTCCCATCCAAGAACAAGATTCTGGAGTTGTATTAAACAGATCTATGAAAATGCCAGCTCTGTGTTTATTTATGTAAAAAGATCAAGTGAAATGTTAGAGACTACAAAGAAAGGAAAAGAGAACAAAACTGAACTTCATAGTGCCACAGCACCAGTTCGCATTTCAAAAGCATTTTGAATATTGTGTGTGATTTTGGCCCCCTCATCTCAAAAATGATATAGCAGAACAGGATGGGCTTCAGAAAAGAGCTGTAATAGTTAGCATATCAGAGAAGCCAAGTGAATTACATGCAAGTAACTCCAGAAAAGATTAGGGCTTTCAAATCTGAAAAGGAGGAGACAACAGAAGGTTAAATCATGAATGACATGGAGAATGTAAGGAGTGATCATTCATTGCTGCTTCCAGCACAGAAACTAGACAGCATCGCATGAAGTTAAAGGAAGTGATTCTCAGTAAAATGTGAAATTAAGCTGCAGAATTTCTTGGCAATGGATGTTATAAATTCCTATTTAGATTCCATGTACTCAATAAAAAATTATTAAATAGCTACTGGGCAAGGAAGTCCTCAAGGTACAACTTGTCAGAGATTAGTTGAGTACTCAGGGAACGCATCCTGTGAACTTCTTTCTCTTACTCATCTCTAATCTTTAGGTTTTAGCTTCTGCGAGAGAGAATATGAGACCAGATGGACCAACAGTGTGTGATGCAGGACAGCTGCTTTTCTGTGTAATCAACAGGAACAGAAAGTGAACGGATGAGGAGAGTAGGGTTGCTGCCTAGCTTGTTTGTCTACCTAATAGTTTGATGAAGAGTTTATCTATATTTTTTTATTATTATATTTTTTTCACTGTGTGTGGGTGATCCTGTGTGTTGTGCTGGTGACAGGTCTGGTCTCTTCTCAATGAATCTACTGCATGTGCGTGGAGAAACTGCTTGCATATTGCATATTGTACAGGATCTGCACAATACATGTATGTGGCATCACCGGCATATCTTAGATGCACTAGATTCGTTCAGCATGGAGTCCAGTTGCATATACTCTGCTTTTTTTTGTATGGAGTCAGCAAGTTTACAATAAACTGACGAACTGCTAACCACAAATGAAGCACTGCAATGAAACTTATGGAATATTTGCAGGGAGATAGTTGTACCAAAAAAGGGGTAAACGGTGATATTAGCCCATCTGTTTGAGGGTGTCATCCAAGAGAGACCTGCATTACCCATGGATTTTTATAATCACACAAATATGAAGTAGGTACTGAAATTAATACACCACTGGACTTATCTTTCTTTTTAAGTCTCACAGCAGCTGAGACATTGCTTAAAATATGAGCTATACTTCTTAACGTGATTTACTTGATTAAGGAACTCAGCACTATCTTAAGTATCATCACTACAGCAAGCATTTCATTGAATAAAGATGTGACTGGGTTGAAAAACTCACGTGAAAAGATTTATTACTTAATAAAGTTTGCTTAGCACATTTAGTCTGGATGTGAATCATAAAACATTGGATGTTCACCATCTATATCCTGCAGCACATAAAATAAGGTGTATCTAGTCCCCTTCCACAGGTCAAAAAATAATAACTGCATTTTGGCTACTGATCAAACAAAAAATATGTAGAGATAGAAGCTGCCCCATCTGTGTTCTGGCAGCAAAGTGGCTGAGGCATCTTCATAACTGAATCAGAGACATGAGCTTGAGACCGGCCTCATCTCGGCACTGAAAGCCATCTACAATCACTTTCCCTGCAGGTGGGAAAGCATCTGTGGGCTGAGCAGCAAAGGTGGCACGTCAGGCTGTCAGCCACATCGCTGGCCGGCGTTTCACTGCCTACAGCCCTTTATGTGCTGTACCGACACCAGCCCAATGGATCACCTATGTAGGAACTGACTTTTTGTCTCAACTGTCTAGAAAACAAGGCTCCATAGTGATTGCTTTTAAGTCTGCCTGGCAGGTGAACTTAGAAATGCCTAAGAATAGGCAACTCCTGGGTGGCTTTACAATGCATGACATTTTGTGTCTTCACGGCTACATACGCATTTATTGCAAACTGTTTCTAAAATAAGAGATGGCTCTTAGCATGTAAGTAACAAACAAACTAAAACCTCAGCAATTCATGATTACACTACTATCCTGCAATGGAAAATACACTTTCTTCTTTCTTTTCTTTTTTTTTTTTTTCTTTTTTTTTCCTTTTTTTTTTTTTCTTTTTTATTTTTTTTTAATTTCTAAGTTTAAATTGAGTTCTCTTATCCAAGATTAGTTAAGAAATGACAGTATGAATACAGAGATATACAAGATGACTGAGTCACGTTCCACTGATTTACTGAAAAGCTGTTAGGCAGAGAACACGTAAGGTCTGAATGCGAAGCCGTGTCTACTTGTGAAAGTCTGTACGCATTATTTAAGAGGTGAGAAGCAACCACAGTGATACAAGAAAAAAAAAAAAAAAGTGAAAAACAGACTTCTGATGAGAAATATTAAAATATACAGCTTTTCACAGAGAACATTTTTATAGATCTTTATTTTAAGGACATATTTTCACTTCTGCTTGCCACCCCCTAGTACGTTTTTTTGCAACTTTTGCATTCATTTTGGTTATTTTTATTACAAATATTTCTATCCGTAACACTTGTGGAAACTCATTAATGGTTATTTCTTGAAACATTTTTTGCTACCAGAAATGAATGAATAATGAAAAAATATTATAAATGGATATAAAATAGAGTCTACTGCTATGTAAGAATCGGTGCTTATTTATACCCACTTAAAGTACAAAACTGCATGGCTTAACCTTGCAAACACGTATATGCTACTGGCAGTATCAACCAGGTGAGCAACCAAAAAAATGTGATTTAGCCACAAAACCCTGATTATTTCTCTTTTCATTTGTTTTATTTCGAACCTTTTAAGGGTACGCCATGTTGTCAAAGTGGCCACTAACAGTGCACAGAAAGTACTCCTATCATTAGGTTTCCTTTTCTGTACATACCCAGAATTTCTGTACATACCCAGAATTCATCTCAGTCACTTTCAGTCTTTTAACATCCCTCAAAAAAATCGTGTCTTCCTACCCAGAGACAATGTCAGTAGGATTTCTTTTTTTAATGGCAATTATCCACTGAAATCTTTGGGTAAAAAACAAACCAAGAAACAAACAAAAAAGAATAGTCATATAACTTAATCCATAACCTTCAACATTTTTATTTGGGAATGTCTATAGGCTTTCATGTAGCTCATGACTCTGTTCCTTTCTATATGTTAGATTTTTTAGTCCCCATGTGCACCAGTTTCCTCCTCTAGTTTTAGGAGGAAACTAATCCTTGGGACATCAGGCAACTGTGATTGATGTGAGATACTGTTTGATGGAGACCAAAAAATTTCTACTCTGATGATAGCCAAACTTCAGTTTTCAAACTTTTTGATTCTCAGAAGGAAAGCAAAGGCTTTCTAAGAAAACAGACGCCATATAGATAAAAATCAACAGTAATTATAATTTTAATTGAAAATCTTTAACCATCTCAGCTATATTTACATCTCTAAATATTCCACTTTGTTCCTGTATGATATATATTTAAATGTCAAGATGACAGAAGATTTCAATGTTGATGAACACATAGGCTCATCTGGGAGCAAGCACACTTTTTTTTTTTTTTAATGTATATTTGAGACACAGGCAGAGTACAGTTTCTGAAGAATTAAGAAACTCTGATCAAAATGATGTACTAAAATCCTACAGAACTTATACACCACAATGATCAGGGACGGCTGATTACAGCTAGCTTGCTGAATTCAAATTAATCCCAGAACTCCACATGTTGGCTTCACCACAAGCATTGCAAATGAGACATTTGAAGAGCGAGGGGAATTTTCAAAATCAGACATAAACTAAGAATCTTATTCCTGAGACAGTACAAATCTAGTCTTGCGCTATTTATGACATGATAAAAGGAAGCTTTTAAAATGTGACAGAAGGAAAGACTGGTATTGTACATCTGAATTCTTAATCAATGAGACCATGAAGATTAGGACTGTTACCAGGCCTGAGTCACAGATTTATTGCATTTGGAAACACTGATGTGAAGTATAGACAAGATAAATACTGGAGATGACACTAGCAGCTGATACAAGTACTTTGAAGTCCTCAATTATGATCCATTATTTATGATCTAGCAATAAAAGTGTGGATAGGAGGACAGAGTCACTTTCTCAAAAGCTTGAATCCAAGAGATGAGGAATTAAAGAAAGGAACAGATGATTTCCTGAGAGAGGGCATAACTTGTGTTTTCCTCACACTTCTAGCAAGCAATCCCAACATTTGGAATGTGTAACAACATTATTAAAATTGCTTTGCATAAAATTATTTGTATCCTAAATAATGCATAAGCAGTGCTCATTACTGTTGGGATTATTTTGGACTAATTCAGTGTCAGAAAAATTACTCTAACCAGAATCAGCAGGATATTGGACTCTGCACAATACACTGAAGCTGCCTTGCATGTACATTGGTTTGGGTCCAGTAGCCCTTCATTACAGTCACAGAAGTTTTTATAGCAGCTGGAGAGCCTTATAATTGAAGGTATAATCTACTACATCTGAAGATTAAATGTAAATTAATACTAATTTTCAAATGTACGTATTTGATCATGCAACCTGGATTTCCAAGTGTACTAAGCTCTTACAGCATCCAGATGGAGTTACAGCTGCCCAGCTCCTCTGCAGTGCAGGCCATGGGCACTAATTAGAATTTGGAACAACGACAGTAGCTTCTGCATGTTTACACGGACTACCCAGGGTAAGCTTTCATTAAAGCTACCTATAGAAATAAGTATATATGATCTTTAAATTAATCTTTCCAGAGCACCTCACCAAGTTATACTGAGATTCTAAGACTACCGTTACTGAAGTGGACAATTTAATCCTAACAGCCATTCTTCTGAAAGATGATGTTGAATACATCCTTCTCCAGTACCTGAAATCTTCATGGGTTCCTACCATAATTAAGAAAATGATATAGGTACTTAAAAATTTGTTTTCTGCTTTGAGCAAATATAAATGTAGGGAAAAAACAACAATAACAAAAACAAAAAACTTCTGCAACATAGCAATTTAAAATATATAAAAATACATGAAAACGTAGAAAAAAGGCCAGTATTTCAAAGAAAATTAAAAAAATATATATATCATTTCTTCACTGTCCATTTCAATTAGCAGAAATATTTTACTTAGTTACATTTGTTTACCC
Source organism: Aythya marila (assembly GCF_965140915.1). Classification (NCBI taxonomy): domain Eukaryota; kingdom Metazoa; phylum Chordata; class Aves; order Anseriformes; family Anatidae; genus Aythya; species Aythya marila. The sequence continues at coordinate 111,381,757 of NC_139042.1, forward strand.
ACTGATCCAAAATACATTACTAAATAAAGGCACTCCATTGTGTCCTTTGAATTTGACTTCAGTGTAATCAAAATCTGTTACTTTACATTTAAATCTTTTTGCAAACACATTCATTGCTCATTCTGAACAATGAACTGCAGCCAAAATGAAGGGACATAGAGAAATTTTGATACAGGATTCAGTGGAGGAAATTCGTACTGCTCTTTTATTTGTCTCTGCAAAATGCTAAAACTATTCCTAAATTTAATACTTAGAAAATACTAAGAATAACTTGGAAATCACCAACATCCACGCCTTTTATATCTGTTTAGTGGTAGCTCCAAAAAAACAATCCATTGTCTAAACTCCATAGGGTTGTGTACAAATCGGAGTTTTCTCCCCTACAGCTAAAGGTTTAAAACTCTAAATTTCTTAGTAATTGCTGCACCAGTGATGATCTATTTTCCTCCTTTTATTTGGTTTCTATTTTTGAGTAGGAATACAAATTTCTAAATGCTGTTCATTGATTCATTGTTCAAATGGGTTACTGTTTCTACTTTGCTATCACAGCTTCTTCCCTGGATCTTGCAAGACTCTCCAGGTAGGTGAATTTTTCTGTTTCCAATGCATGACTGTAGCAAGGACAGGGAGTTTGAAAGGGGACCAGGAGGACATGGGTACTTGCTCTCCACTGTGGGCAAACCACTGGTTGCAACGTGGTGACAGCGAACTGGGAAGTGTCTCCAGGAGGAACAGCACCTCAGCCAGCAAAGTGTTTTTCTGCAGTTCTACCCAGCAGCACCAGCAGTGTTCCTCCATATACTTCTGTGGCAGGAGGCTCCACTCCTCAGAGATCCTCTTGCAGGATGGTGTTGTCCACTTCTACTCAGAGGGGATTTAAGTTATTTTTAATGTGTGCCAAATGATAAACATGCATAAGCAAAAGGCTCTGACTCCATCAGAACCCAACTGAAAAAAATTCTGTCCGAAATATTCTCACTTTGATATCATTGTTCTGACAAAACAGGTATATTTCTTGGTTGTCAACATGAGAGCATATTTTTATTCATGCTACGCTGTAAAGGATTTTAAATTGCCTATGAAGGGGCGGTGGGGGTGGGAAGTTTGTTCTTCATGCCACCATCCAGGTGGCCTCTTTAGCAGCAAGTTGGCTCAAGCACGCGCTCCAGTCTCAAATTGTTGTGTGTGTGCTTCTGTGGCATGCTAAGCAAATCCTGCCATCCTCTTCCAGCTCTATCAGCTAGCATCTTTCAATCAACAAATTGCACTTTGGCACGAACAGAAGGTTGAAGATGGACTTCTGCCACCCTCCCAGTCCCAAGCTAAATAGCTATGAACATATGCAGAGTGTGTTGTTCATTTTTAGGGTTTTATGAAGGCACGTTTAATTGTACTGAAAGTGCAATTGATGGAAAGTGAGCTACAGATTGAATAGGCAGTGCAGCAGATGTACAAGGTCATTCAACAAGGACTACTCATTACTTCAAATTACCACCCTTGAGGAGAAATTGTAGTATATGCCAGGATGGAGGCTTGTGCTCTAACACCTCATCTTTCTGTTCCATCCCAAAGGCCATCTTTGTTGTCTCACAGATAACGTTTCCCAATTAGAATGTGCTACCTTAAATTGCAATGACTCGATGGCCATTTCTAGTATAATTCACATATGTGAAGTATGCTACTACTGCTTCCATTCATTTTAAGAAATAAGTTGCTAGAAGTTGCATACAGTGCGTTCATATGTTCACAGACCTGTTTCTGACCCATTTGGCAATGATGACAGACAGACGCCTTGCTCAGTTTTAAATCACATTAGTGTTCTATTTTCATTTACCTTTTACTTTCATAACTCCTCATTGAATTATAGTCCGACCAAATTTGTCAGAAAAGAACATAACTTGCTCAACAACTTACAGGGTTTGACAGCTTTGGAATTTTTGCTTTGACTTACTTGGCATTCGTGAACAAAGACAGATATTAATTACCCGGACACCATTAACTACACCACTTTTTCAATTCTTTTGGAATCAACAGTATACTACACAAGATAATTCATCACCTTTTTGCAACAACTGCTGCTTCCCAAAGAGCAGCCATCACAGCTTTCATACTTTTCAAGCATTTCCCAGTGAGCTAGAAGGGAAGCTTTGCTCTTTCCATATAGGAGAGATGTAAATTTAGGTGAGATGGAGTCAATGAGGCATTATATAAAGAATGCTCTTTCCAAGACTTCTTCCAGTTTCATTTAGCAGAAAGTCAGATTTCCTATCGAAGGAGTACTGGCCAGAAGCAGGAGGAAGTGACAGCAATTAGCTCAGCCGATAGTTATGTCCCTCTATACCAATCAGTTCTCTCTCTAATATGAGAAAAAAAGAAGTGCATTTTCCTCAGTACTGTTTCTGATGTTTGTGGTGGGAAATGACTGTCAGCTGTACTTCTTGAAAGTCTACACATCTTCTGGATTTACTGACCTATGGTAACATGGCCATCTCGCAGTGATGATTCTCACAGCTGCTTGAGGAAAGCAGTCTTAGTTTTCCACTAAATCTTTCCATGTCTAGATTAAATAAAAAAGATGCCTTGAAGTCCCAGATGATTATTGTATATATGAACAAAGCTGATTTTAGGCAGCTGTACCTACTTTTGCAAAGATGAGTGCTGCTGTATTTACAGTCCAGCTGCTTTGCCCTGCCAATGCACAGGCTAAGGAGTTTTGCCTTCAGGGGATGTGGCTGCTTGCCTGTGGGACCTATGGATGTCACCTCATCGGCTGATTTCTCACCTTCTGCAGCAATACTTTGCACCGGTGGCACACAGCCTCACTGCCTTCTCACAGGGAGCAATAGGTTACATGTCCTGTCCATCCCTTCAGTGGATGCTTTTCTGGCCTCTCCAAACCCCTTTCCAAATCACAGTCTTCTTTCTCGGCAGGACCTTTAAAAAAAAGACTTTACGTTTCCTTTCCCTGTTGGCTTTTTAGACTGTTGTCTTCTACACAGCAAGCCTTTTTGTTTAACAAATGCATGCTGTGATGGTGTATGTCATGACATCAAGAAACTTTTTACTGTTTATTTTTGAAGACACGGCAGAGGTGCCTTCAAGTAAGAATGTAAAAAGTCTTCAACCTTTCTCTGAAGAACTTCAAGTTGGACAGAAGATGTTAAAAGCAAAAGAGAATGGTGAAAACCTAGGGCATAACTTAATATTTACTACTTGTATTGGTCAAGACAAATCTCAGGAAGTATGTAAGCTACATAATCCTTAACCTTGTATTTTTGTGCTAGAATTTAGTCTAGGGATGCTGACAAAAGAATACGATAAACAGCATGTTTACTTATAGGAGAATGATGGCTCCTATTCATATCACCTTCAATCTACATATTTAGAACTGCTGATCTAACAAATGCCACTGAATGAAAAAGAACTGGGCATCAGTAGGAATAGTGTTATTTGCAAACACTTTTTCTGCAGAAAAATGTCAACCTTTTTCAAGATAACTGACTCAAGTAGCTGTACTTTGAAATATTGGCTAATATCTTCCAAAACATGCTAACTAATTTTCCTGAAAACTGAACATATATATATATATATATATATATATATATATTTGTTTTCAAAATGCAAAAGAGAAAGTGTAAGAAAATGATTTACTGGGTACATTTCATAATGTAACTGATAACACTTATCCTGCATGGTTGCAGAACACCCAGTAATTATGAAGAGTGGAGTAAATTTTTCTTTCTCATTTTCATGTCATCCCATTTCTTCAAGACCTGGCATCAACTACATTTATTTATGAGTGGTCACCTATAAATCTCATGATAAGAACTGCTTCTTACAACCCAAAGGCCTGAGATAACACGCTCATTCAAGAAGGTATTTTTATCTGTGTGCTGTGTACATCACTGTGATGAACCATTTTTACTATATTCAAGTACTACAAGGTCTTCAAGAGTATCAATCAGTCAGCAGATACACTCTCTGGAGGCTTTATGGTTCTTTAAAATGACACACAATGCTTAGTTAGTCTATGGACTGCATGGCTGTCACAACTGATAAGAGCTCGAGTCAGTGCTAGACACATGCAGCCTTATTTTGTTTTTCTTCCCTCATTCTTTGTCACTGTTTATCTCTGTTTTGCAATACTTAGTTTTTCTAGTGGACAAATACAGTTCCTTACAGTAATATGACTTTCTGCAAAATGTTAAGAGCACCAAAGTAATTCCATTTTTTTTTTCATTTTTCCCATACATCTGACTGATATACCACTCAAAAGTCATCCAATCAAGTGTATCACACTGCAATACCATGTCTTGTGGTTTGTAAGATGCACTCTGATCAAGAAATGGCTAGAAACAGTAGTAGCTGTATCAAAACACTGCAAGAAGAAACCATTATGTGAAAGAAAAACACTTTGAGTCTATGAGCATTGCCAGTGTTCCTTCAAAAGCAAGTTATAAAATGATATAATAACACACAGAAGCATTTGTTTTGTTTTGTTTTTCAGAGGATGCTCCCTGTGCACTTAAAAAAAATAAATCAAACTTTTCTCTAATGGAAGGAAATTAATGGAATTACCGCAAAGACAAAAATAAATAACATGGTAGAGGTTGGTGGTGTCATTTTATTTCCTGATAAACAGGTAGGCACACTGAGTAGTCACTACTAGTAAAGTAGCAGTTCTGACTTAAGTGTTATGGATGAGGACAAACTTTCTGAAGTGCTCCATTTATATTGGAGTCAAATTATACCGATCACTGTCACAGTTGGAACTCAAAGTACTGCTGCTTGCACTGATCTTGTTTTCCAGATTAATCTGAGTTCACCCTCAAATTCTGCCTACAAAAGTACTACAGTCACTAAAACAATTTTTACAGAGAACACTTTCCTAGCAAGCGAGTAAATAAGATATTCCTTTCTACTAGACATTTATTAGCTCCCATTGTTCTTGAATTTTCACTTTGCTGCGCCCATTTCAACTTATGAAGACACTGATAGTTTATGAAAAAATGTGTCATGTTCAAAGTCTCATTTTGAATGAACTCCCCATCTAGTCTTTCATCAAGTATACACAACTGCAGAACATTCTTCCAAGAAGGATGTTCTTTTACAAAGAAACCTTACTACTGCAATGGTTTTACTGCCATTACATTATTCTTAAAAATACATATTTTCAGTTATAAATTGTATGCAGGTTATTCAGCTGGCTATCTATAACTTTTGTTTCTACATTAACTCATAAAGTACTGAGAAATGAGAATACTGCTAATAAAAATGGAACAGTGCAACAGGCAAGGAGGTAGCTCAACTTCTATATAGAAAATTATTAAATGAAGGTCTATACGGCTTGACATAATCTGATGCAAATATGACTACAATGAGTGCACTTTTACAGAGTAAAGAAACACATCACTTTATAACTATGAAACCTCAAGGAAAGAAACTGAATAATCTCATCAAAGGACTGAATGTTAGGTGTACTGGAGCCAGCAGTTCATAAAATCTTGTATTTCAAATTTAGATTAACTTCTTTTACAGAATATTAAATTTTTATTTGCTTAGGGGCATCCCTTTAATGTCACGAGAATGTTAGTAGGAGTTAATAGAAGAAATTTTGTATCATCAACAGTGAAGAAAATTGGATCCTAGCAAGTGTATTGAATAATAATATGATGAAGAGGACACAGGAACTGGACAAAGATTTTATGCAGCTACCACCATGCCCAGATAATGCTAGATGTAGAACAGACAAGGAACAGAGCAGCCTTTCAAAAATTAATTAATCAACCTTCATTCCACTGAGGTAATGCCTTCTTTGAAATGTGTTTTTGCAGGGTTTTTTGACAGCTTCTCCTCGCATAAATCACCACCTTAATTCCAGCTCCCCCTATAGCAGAGGTAAACCCTGCACACCTTACTGTTTCAACAGACATGCCCCATCCCCTGCTTATCATCTTACCTGCATACTTTCCACCAAAACACTTAAACCACAGGGCTGTTCTGTGTGAGAAGCATCTCTCCTCCTTAGCTCTGATGGAAGACTTTCCAGGTAATGTTCCTCATTAGGAAGTAACACCCTGGGAGCGACATTGAGCATCTCAGCATTTCAATGCATTTCTCAAGAGCACTTCAGCAGATGCTGAGGGTAAGCATAGCTTGGGGCAAGATGCTCTGTTGTGGGGTAGGACAACAATGTGGTGCTATATTACAGGGAACAGCAATGTAAAAACTGAGTAGACTAAACAAATAAACTCTGTCAGATACAGGAAATAAACAGTAAAAAGAGATAAGAAAGTGGGTGTATGGTGGGGAAATGAAAAGCTCTTTTCAGATCAGATCTGTATAGAAATAAAACTTCCGTAGCCCAGAGACCAACCACAGCCTGCAGTGACTGGAGCTGCACCAAGGTGCAGGTAGGTTTCCATGGGAGTGACTGGTTGGGTTCTTAGGCTGTTTGAGGAGCCATATGAGCAGCTCCCACATAGTTCGTGGGCACCTCTATCTCCTGCCTGGCAGCGCAGCAGGGCTGTTACCAGCCCTACTAGATAATATGAACCCAGTCCTGTGCTAAAAACAAAATCCTAAAGCTGCAGAGAGCACCTCTCATTTCCTGGTGGCCAGCTCCCCTCTGCTCTCTGAAGCATGGTGCATACCTCAGACCTCTTGATAGGTCACACCATTTGGCATGTGGCCCTGAGGTTTTCCTGGGAGACCAAACAAGCACCTTAAGTTTTATTGTTAGCGGCCATTCAGCACTTCAAATGTGTGTTGGATCACCTCTGAAGGACACTCCAGGCTTCATTTTGTTTCAGAAACTCTGGCTTTTGGTTAGATAGCATATCCCAAGAGCAAATGGGAACGAAGTAGGTTGCACCAGCTCCATATCATCAGCATCAAGTTCACAGTGCAGGTTACATTTTTCTATTGAGCTCAGACAGGTTCCTGCTCCTGTTGTGTCCCATGCATTTGTTGACTATAATTCTAATTATTAGATGCTGTATACATTTCAAGAAATGCTGTTATTTCTGTAATTTATACTGCACCCGTTAGTATGTTCCATGCTTGCTTTCTGTTGCTTTCCCATCACATAGTGTGATGTTGCATAAAGGCTTTTATCCCCAGAGAGCTTTTTTTCATGAAATGTGCTGAGACGCTGGAAATCTATTCAGAACACTGCTGCTATCTTTGACTTTGATACAATTAGCTGCTCAGTAAAAAGGCACACTGGAATACACTATGAAAGAAATAAAAAATTCACCGAGTCAATTCCAAGTTGATTCAGTGCTGACGTGTTTAGCCGACTGTCTCAAAAAAGATAAGTAGCAAACCATTTCAAAGATAACTCTTCCCAAACAATAAAAAAAATACCTTAAACTTGACATTTCCAAAATGATGAATCTTGGATTAAATCATGTGAAATGTCAAAATGAAGAGAAAAAGAAAAATCAATAGCTGTGCAGATGAAGCAATGTGAGGTCAATCGTACTATACAGCCAGTGCCAGGCCACCCATGTCTTTTTAATAGCACCATTTTTGCACGGTAACTGCAAGACACCAGAGAAAAAGTTTCAAGACTGAATCCCTTCTTAACAACAACATTATTAAGCATTTTGGTTTTAGAGACTGGAGTAGAGGCATAATAAAGCACGTCCAAAAAAGTTTTTATTGCATCCTTAGGATTAGTTCACCAATGTTATCCTCAACATTTCGTGTTACATTAGCATCTCCCTTTGAGTCTGGGATGTTTTTCCTGCTGGGTAACCGAAAGCTTTATTCAGAGAAGAAGAAAAGAAGGGCTTAGAAATCAACACTGCTTCTGAAACGTGTCCCGAGCCTGCTAACTCTTTTGTGACAAAACCAGGATTTTCCTGTGAAAGCCAAAGGTGTGGCACAGGCATGCCAGAGAGCGCAACAGGGGCGCTCCTATCATACTGCCTGGGCACATGTGCTGATGGAGCACGTGCCTCCCACCCCAGGCCAGGAGGGCTGCCCGAGGTGGACACCCAAGCTGGCTGTCTTGGGCCCAAATGCAGACAACTCCCCCCACTGTACTTCAGTGTGTGTGGTTAAGAAGGAGATCTGGTGCATTTCATTTTCTTTCATGTACTAAAAGGTAAAATCTTTCAAACTTCTAGTTTTGAAGATGAACATTGATTATTTTTGGCTAGTCTGGGTCTGAGCTACACTTGCAGTGAGGTGACCATGTACTCGGCATGTGCATAGGCAGCTTTCACTCCATTGTAGTGGGGTTTTATAGGCCTAAATGCAATCAAATTGATGATGCGATTGCTAATGCACTGGGAAAGATGGATGAGAAGCTGAGCTAGCTGGTAATGCCTTTGGACCAGCCAGAGGAGCTGCTGAATACAGAAATGTACCTGTAAGTACTGAAGAATAATCATCAAGTGGGAAAAACACACATTTTTCTAGAGCAGTGTAACATAATGATTTTACTGTTAACCCAAAATCACTGTTTTAATTTAGGTTTAAGAGGTTTCTCAGTGAACATACAACCTAGATGTGGAATATTAGCAGAAGTGTTTGTAACAGCTCTATTTACATCTGAGAGACTAATGTAAGTGTCACGGAACTGGATAATTCCTGGAAAATTCCTTAAGAGGGGACTGAGCACAGAGAACAATTTTCTTCATTTCTATCTGATCAGTGAGACAGAACATTTATTTGAAAAGAAAGAAAAAAAAAGAAGAAATTTCAGATGAAAGAGTATGTTTGAAATTATATCAGGGATAGACTCATAATGGTGTAAACTACATATAACCTCCTAAAGCTAACTTCTCACTCCAAAGATAAATGGTATTAATTCACAATACCATCCCTAAACCTCTCCAGTGCTTCTGCATAAGAAGTTATTTTTTATAGCATGAGCTGCTTTACAACTTTAAGATGGAGACAAAAATGGAAACTAAACTATTTTATAAAATACAGTTAGTGCTAGTAAAATAAAGCTGTATGTGAAGGTTTTAAGTTTTTCTACAATAGTTATTATCGATATCTTTTATTGCTGTTTAAAGAGAAAGTGGGGGAAAGAACCTCACTTAAAAGGATATGAGTGCATTATATCAAAAATGGTCTTCATTTTAAGACTTTTTTACAGCTAGAAAAAAAATCAGCCGGCTTTTGAAATGAGATTTTTCACTCAACCACCCACTGTAGAGCTAACGTAATTGTGGTGTCAAACCACACCAGACTGTATCAGTTCTCTCTGCAACTACTGAGCAGACAAGGGCATTCCAGAGTATGACTGAAGGATTGTTGTTTCCCAAAATTTGGTAGGAATCTTTCTGAGCTGAATGTGGGCAATAAATGTGAAAAATTTATTGTCTTTGATGATTGGATGGTTAAATAGCTTCTTTAAAAATCTCTTGGCATTTGCCAAGGCGATACATGCAGAAACACATCTTTGAAAAAAAGGAAGACACCCCTCCCAGCTTCTCTTTCCATCATTACTTAGTATATGGAGATGCAAATATGAACTGTTTTATTCAAAAAAGCTGAAATTCAGTAATATGGCTCTGATGTAGGACATCTATATGATAGAAAATTATGCCGACAGTGAAATGCAAAAGATGACCTGGAATTTAGCCTTGCACTTACAAACATTGATGATTAGAAATCACAAAGTGACTGAAGAGAGAGAATGATGCTTTCTCAGAGCTCAGAAGAATCTCTTAAAAATCATTTTATGCTTGTAAGATTTTTTTTTCTTTGCTCAAATACAAAAAATCATCTTTAACTATCCAGTTCTTACAAAAATGCTATGGAAAGCAAAGCCTACATTCTCCTAGCTAGTTTTACAGTACATCAAGGAAAGGACACTTTGCTTTGGCCACAACGTCCACAATGTCCACAACATTGCTGGTCCATATAACAAAGTACCCTCTTTGAAAAAATAACCAATGCGTTACCGCTACAACAGAAATGTATAAAAACATTTTGATAAATTTCTACCAACATTAAGTTTTCTGATGTTTATAGAAAAAGAAAAAAAATATCAAAATAGATAGCCTCCCTCAGGTAGTAACTATTTACTTTCTTACCAAATAAGACCTAGCTACTGAATTATATCTGGGGACAAACCATGAAAGAGACAGATGAGAAAAATCAAAATGTCAAAACAACTGCATGGTCCTATGGGTGAACTCGCAAGCAGTCCTGGAGAAATGATGTTTTTACCAACTTCAGCTCTAAATTACTCTTGTACATTATCTCTTCCTTTCTACATAAAAGACAAATACATAAGGGTCTTGTAATTCAGCAAGCATTTTTTCAGGTATGCAGCTTGCTTTAACTTGTAAGATTTCACATTTCAACTTCAGAAATCTTAACTTTCCCTATCTAAAATCATTTACACAAAGATCTGAAAGCAAAAATATTTTAGAATTACTGTTGCAGAGGACTATTCATTCCTTTTTTGCTTATAGATTAGTATCTTTTGGGATCTTGCTATTCCTGCAGTATGAGTATGTACCAGCTGTTTGTGGAAAAAATCCTGTTAATCAGTCTAATTAAACCAATACATTTTATTGCATATATTTGCATTTCATTAGTATTCTGTAAAATCAAACTGCAAATGCTAATTACATGAGCCAAAATTCAAATGCAAGCAAATAGCTCATAAAACTCTTTTTTTTTATTGTAATATAAAAATATCTCTTGCAAAGTCTTGTTACATCTGCTTAAATTTAGAGTATTTATTTTTAAGTATATCCCTCCTTAAAGTATTTACTGTTAGTTTAGGACTATAGAGAAAAAGAGTGGCATGTCCTGCTGTATACACACTTGTCAGCAATTCCTCAAAGGCTTTTAAGTTGCTCATCAATCCCAGTCAAGCTGGACATGGAATCAGAGAATAATTCATTTTGGAAGGGACTTCCAGCAATGGTCTGCATATTTGCTCAAAACAGGGCCCAGTTAGGTCAAGGGTTTCAGGACTTTATCCAGTGAAGTTTTGAATATTTCCAAAGATGGGGTAGAAGACTTCAAGGTACCACGTTTCCACAAGTAAGCGGTTCAGCAGAGTAGAAAGTTTTTACTAACATCCTTCACTGAATGAAAGGCTGCTCTCAACCCTTATGAAATGCCACACTATCCACTTGAGAGTGCCTGAGACTTGAAACCAAAGCGTATGAGGCTTCAGTGGGTTTATTGCTTGCAGAACCAGGTGTTCTGCCTGCAGAACAAACCTTCATGAAAGGCTGACAAAGCTTTCTAAAAACTTTCAGTCTACTCTGTAGTCAATGGTAATAATATATTAAGCGCTAAAGCATCAGTTTAACTGGGAATGATAAATTATGTTAAACTTATAAATGCATTGGTAAACAATTGACTGATTGTTAATTAAATTAAAATATAGATTTTACCTGGAAAACACATGAAACGAACCTAAGTTTTCTATCACTGTATGTAGGGAAAATAACTAAGTAGTTCAAACCATGAGGTTTAATTCTCTCATATGATCTCCCAGATCTGTGCTCTCTGCTTATGACTCTTCTATCCTATTTCTCAATGGAAAAAAAAAGTACTTAAACAATTGAGATTATCAGAGATCTCAGTCTCAGTAAGAAAATTAACACATACATGAGGTCTATTTCTCTACAGATCTGCCACGCAAAAAAATCTAGTTCAGTCTTAAAGTTTACAAGGACCTTGAATGCCCATCTGAGTAAGTGAATTCAGCATTGCTAAACTTATTATCCAACAAATCACAAATCAACTCGAATTGAATAATGCATCTTAATAAAAAACAAACCTGAACCTTTCAGATGGCAGCACAAGGATTTGATTAGATCTGTGGACATTGATGAAGGTAGTTGATTTGCACTGCCTTTCATCTCCAGACCTTCTGGCTGCTTCAGCCTCGTGTATTCCTTACACCAACAACATTGCCCTTCTTTGATTTGAGAGTTGAGGCAATCCAGACACGTAGCCACAGCCTGGAGAGCTTGAGTTTCTGATTATGTGTCATTCTAGATGTCACGGAGTTGCCTAAAATCTTTTCCCTATGATGCATACAATGTACTCTTCACCACAGAGAAACAGCCAGAAGAAAGACTTCATCTGGCTGATTAACTGCGTGTGATTGAAAACCTCTACTGACTAAAATACTTAATTGGGAATAATTTTGAGGGAAAATAAATACATATACATATAATATATAGTGTCCAAGTCTAGGTCCAAGCATGTCTAGCAAGCCTACTACTGTGTGTAGCCTTCAGTAAGCATGACGTTGCCATAGTCTGTAACTGGCCAAACTTTGGGTTAAGCCAGCAACGCAGGCCTCTGGACTTCTCCTGGCCTGCCTGAGGCTCTGATTCAGCCTGGCGAGCTGCAACTAATGCAAATAATCACAGCAGCTACCTCAGGACTAGGTGACTGCTCCTCTTTTAATTTGCTTTAGCTTCATTTCTGAAGTGGCATAATGTCATGTATATATATATTTTGCATTACTAACAGACAGTAATGACAAGGAGTTATTGTATGACGAATGAACTACTATGAACTACAGAATTAACTGCAGCATAAAGGAATACAGGCACAGGAGGATAGCATACACCTTCAAAGTGCAGTCACAGGGTGATACCAGAAGGCCCAGAGCTATAAGCAACTCAGCAATCATCAGTTATCACCCTCAAAGAAAGGCTGCTTTTGGAGCTGGATAAAACCAGTTTTAGAGGCTTTAGGGGGAAAAAAAAAAGTATCTAACACATCTAAAATGCATCATATACAGAAAATTCTGATGTAGCGTGGAACTGTGAACCAATGAAGAATGAGCAAGTTATACCATATGTGAGCAAACATATGAAAATAGCCCCAGCCAGACCCAAGAATGTGGAAAATGAATTAATATCAATATCATACTCTTCCCAGGAAAATGCTACCAATCTCCTTCCTCTCAATCAGCCTTTGGAGTGAAGCCATCAACCCAGAGAGACAGTGGAAGGGTAAAACCGGTAGCAGAGAAAGGGCGAGATACCAGAAAATTTATGTGTATATGTATATATACATATATATATTCTGTGATACTATGAATTTAAGAATTATGATAAAACTGAAAGAACTAATATTGTTTTATTCATCTTGCTATCAGATTATCCATATATTAAATTATGTTTAGAAGGTGACACTGCAGAGTGAAGCATTCAAAAATTAGAAGAGTTCAAAATTATGGCTGGCCATCAACCTAATTAAACTCTATGTGTTTAAACCACGATACAATTCTTAATTACTTGCATGAATTCTACCACCTCAGTTACAGAATCAGATGAATCACATTCACTGAACAGGAAGTCATTCAATATTTCTCATATTAAACCACCATGCTCCCAGATCATGTTTGCTGTGTCTCCAAAAAGTTATGTTCCCATTCCAGGATTTTGTAAATGCAATACCAAAATACAATGCCACAATTATCTGCCATGTGACTTGCTATTACTGTGTATATTTCACAAAAAAGAAAAGAAGGACAGGATTTAAAACAATGTCTCTTGAAATGTGTGCATACTGCTTTTGACATAGCAGAATCCACAATGCAATAGGATATACTGCAAATTTTCACTAAAGATTATACCAGAAAAAGTAATCATAATTCATTTTTATGGCATGCTGAGAACTAACTAGCCAGTAGTGTACCTCTTACGCTCTTACTAGGTTCTGAAAATAGTAGTTCAGCACCAGAGCCTTAATTCATGACTGATATAACTTAACCAAACTGGTAGAATGACCCAGGAACATGTGATACTGGGTATTACAGCAGAATATGCTGCTTTCAACATGCTAGCCTGGGTGCCTTAATATCCCACCTCCTTTGTTAAGGCAGAAGCACTTACAGTCTCCAGAACTACATATCTAAGAGAACCCCAAACAGAAATGTGGCCATAGAAGGACACGTCTATTCTTCAATGATTTAGCTACTACAAGTTATGGGATGAAGCTTTTGGGCGAAAGCATGAAATGCAGACACAGCACATGCTGAGATGAAAGAGGAAGAGCAGGGAGGGAAACTCCAGACAAAGAGAAAATAAGCAGAAGAAAAAAGTGGAGACAACACACAGGAGTAGATCTAGCTGGGAGGAAAGATATGTGGTAGGCTGATTTGAATGGAAAGGACTCAAAGGCAGCTGAAAACAGCAATTTTTTAGCTGTTGAAAACTACAGGATGAAAATGACAGAAAACGCTATTTGCATGACATGTAAGAATAAGACCTAGATTAAGAAAGCACTTACAACATTTCTTTTGTTTTAAATGGACTAAGCATTAAACAAGGATCAAGCCTCTGTAAGTCAAGATAGCAAAATGTATTCCTCAGCTAATGCAAGTCCCTAAGATAAAAGAAAATGGTTTGCAAGCCAAGGAGGATATGGCTCTACATGAGTTTCACCTTTGCAAGGCATTTTGTGTGTATTTAATTAAGAACACATTTCGAATTAGAAGATTGCTTCAAGAAAATAGTCTCCAGAAATCAGAGATATCCTAAGTCATACAATGCAGACATAAAAATGAAATTTGCCTTTCTGTTTTTCTTTTAAAATTTCTTTCAGTTAGTGACATTCACACACTAACAGCTCAATGAAAAACTTAAACAAAATGTTACTAAATGCCACTGCACTGCCTGTAGAGAATAAGGGGCTTATTGACATACCAGCTTCCAACATAAAATGTCATGATTGCAGTATTGATTAACAGCATATCAAAATAAACATCTGAAAGTTAAGGTAATGCTCGGAGTTGCTGAAGACAATCTTCCTGAAACACCAACTCTGCATTTAAATATATATATATACATCCCCTGAAACATTTCAAGATATATATTAGAAATTATATCTAAAGGGTTGAGGGATAATACAAATATATATACATATATATCTTTTTAGACTTCTGTTTTAGGCAACTTAGCTCTTGCCATTTTTCTCATTATTTTTGCACTGCATCTTCGCTGAGTATCATCCTATGGGCATGATAGCAGTACGTATTTTCAATTTTACTTAATCAGAATTACTTGAGAAATTGTCCTGGAAATGGCATTAATAGCAAAGCAATATACAAAACAATAAATTGCTTCTCCTACCAGTTAAATACCAAACCAGCACTGAGATGTCTATAAGTGTAAATGCCATTCATTCATTGTCAGCAAAATCCAACCAATTTACTTAATTTGTATTGTACTTGACATAGGAAAAAAAATCAAGAAGCCACATTATAATGACTGAAATATGTTTTATCACAAGGGTTTCAAAGTTTGCCAACACTGTTGCTTTGTCACGCTTCTCACTGACATTAGTATTGGAGTTTCTCCTGAATTAATTTCTCCAGACAATACAAGCCCTGTGCTGGAGTAGCGGGTTTGGCCAAGATCTCCCACATTAGCATTTGGACTCATCTTTAGCAGAAGATGGACAGATGAAATTCTTTTCTGCAGTTAATCTGGTTTCTTCATCCATTTTATTATTGATGTAAAAGGAAATATGGATGCTATCACAGTATTATTTATCAGTCTTTATTTCTTTATGGCAATACCAAATGGTCAGTTCAGTTTATGTTGCATATACCATTATATGTATAGCTATTTTCTGTTCTCTGCTTCTACGTTAATGTACAGTTCCTTTTATTACTAAAGTCTTAAAATGCATCTATATAATGCAAACTGGTCAGACTCATCAGTTAATGCTTCGCTATAATTCTTAACATTTAATTTTTTGGACTCTTAGAAAGCAAGAGGAATTTTAAAATGTTAACTGCTTCACTGTAACAGGCTTCAGTCAAGCACTAAAACACAGCCTTAGTTACTGGAGAGGGGAAGAGAGCAACATGCAGCCAGATTTTAAACTGTCTCCCTGAGGTTTGTGGTGTTGCTGTTAGTCTGAAATCTTACCTGCCTCATACCTCTGTGCCGTAGCTTTTCTATCTGTCTGTAAAACTGACACAAGGGCAATTTCCAATACAAAAATTCAGAACTGAATGGAAACTGATAAGTGAACAACATAGGGATATATATCACACATGCAGCATTTGCTCTATGTATATTCTCTCAGGGGCTGGACAGAAAAAAGACTATAAAATCCTCTTTTTTTTTTTTTTTTTTTAAATAAATAAATTCCCAGTTTGGGAACTTGTCTCTGTCTGGTTTTAAACTAAATAATTGAAGCCTATGTTTTAAAGCCTGTGCAGAGACTTTTTTTAAATTTTATTATTTTTTTAAATCTTAAGAGCTCAAGCTGTCCTCTAAATAAATAGCTTTTCATAAGTGCTGGGCACTCACAGGTACCTGGATATTTACGCAGGTTAAATATGGGCAGATTTTCGTGTAGTCTGCAAAAACTGGAGCTTACAGCAGCCCTAGTTCTCTCTCTCAATAATAAAAAAAATAATTATTCAAGGTCAAGTAACATAAAATTGCTCTCAGCGACAGACTTAAGCTGGAGTCCAGTAGTCTTCATCTTTTCCAAGGCAGAGAATTTCTGTCTTTGCATAGACTGATCCATAACCCTCAGCACTTTTAAAAATAGCATGGACAACTTCACATGAAGTAATGACTTTAAATGGTATCGGGCATGATCTGGTATTACTGACATGCAAATCTTCTTTTCTGGACTGTGACTGGCTTTTGCCTGTTGTTCTATGTCCAACTGAAGCTAACAGCAGATACACTTCTTGGTTTATGTGGTGAAACACTGTGCGCGTGTCCTGATTTCTTAAGATCACTAGCTTTCTTTTATGGCAGATATATGCACACTGAGTTGGGTCAAATAGTCAAGTGTAAATCAAATTATTTCCTTTTTGCTGACATAAGTAGCTAACTCAGTTTTAATCTGAACAGAGATATCAGCAGTCATTCAGTTACTATGTTGAAGAAACATGAAAAATGAATTTATCTATTATTATAATTTATCTATTATTAATAATAGATATTATTTTATCTATTATTATTATTTTAATGAGACGTGTATCATTGCTTCATGTCCCAAAAGAAGATTCTCCATCAAAGTGACTGTCTATGAACGTGAAAGAACAAGGCTTTTTCAGTTGAAATTTAATCTTACAGGATTACAGGAAATAAACCTGATTACATATGAAGTAATAATGAAGTAAGAAAGGTAGAATCTCAAACAAGTCTAAATCCTATTAAAATTTATATTCTTCTACACCCTTGAAGCAGACAGATACAAACTCAAAAACTCATACTGCAAGGAAGAAAATGGAAAAAATATTATTTTACTTTTGCAACTATGTTTCTGTTTTTTGGTACAGTTTTGTCTGTTTAAAAGAATGGAACTTATAAAACAAATTATTCTTGATGAACTTCCAAGCACTTAGAAACTGTGGACCTAATATTGTTTCACATGGCTCCTGGGAAAGAGCCTCTGCTGAATACACTCCTGACTTCTTTGCCTGAGTCTGCTGACAGGACTGACTCTCAGTGCTCAAAGGGGAACTGCAAAGCAGGTCCTGCTATGGAAGGTGAAAATTAACCAGCAATAGTGAGAAAAACAATTCTGGCTATATAGCAATCTGCTGTCTTTTGAAAACTAATTTATAAACCTCAGACCTGCCAGATACTAGGAATTATTCCTGCAAGCTACATATTTTGTCAGCATGGAAAACAGGTGCCCACAGAAACCCTCTCCCACTGGCTGCTTTTCCCTCTGCATCCTGAGATGACGTGCCTGCCAGCCTGTATCTCCACCTCGTGAAAGGCATGCTGTAACATATGCAGTATGTTGCAAACTGGATTAATAATACACTGCAAAGGCACCCTGATACTATTAGGACACTGCCATACGATCTAGAATCTCTTAAAGCATATGACATAAAGAGGAGTACTAAGTGAGCGTAGTCCTGCATCTCTGCAAATGCCCTCTGGCTCAAAAGATCATCACCTGCCCGTCCTGCTTGCTAGGTATGTCTGCTTATTTCCTCGTATTTATATCTGCCAACAAAACTGAAAAATCAGATTATAAACCATTCCTTCTTTGGGGATGGACAACAAATGTCCCTCTCTCTTTCTGTAAGTAATTCAAGTGTGAAACAACCACTAAACCATTCTGGACCATGCTTCAAGGACATGTGGACATGCCAACCTTTTGATCTTTCTTTCTCCCTCCTCCCTAA
The DNA here is from genome assembly GCF_965140915.1 of Aythya marila. Lineage (NCBI taxonomy): Eukaryota > Metazoa > Chordata > Aves > Anseriformes > Anatidae > Aythya > Aythya marila. Next base: position 111,399,884 of record NC_139042.1, read on the forward strand.
AACGCTCTGGTTATTTTTCCACTGACATTACAATCTGCTAATGAGACAGGGGCCTACATCATCCCAATAGTGTGGGGAAAGTCCAGGTGTTCTAGCTGCTTCTCGGTCTTTTCCCTGTGTTATGAGAAGTGTTCCTGTATATTTTGAGACACAAACTCCCTTCACAGAGCTTCTGAAGCCTTCTGCTCAAACATACAAAGGTCAAATCTTTTCTCTTATTTCAGTCTTCCTCCTGTCCCTATCCATTGCTTGAGAGTGCACTTCTCCAGGACAGACAACTACTCTCCCATCCCAGAGGACTCCTCTCACTCGTGCAGCAATGTGGTTGTGGTGGATGAGATGGCAGAAGGCTGCCCAGGAACAGCTAAAAGAGACACTCAAATCTCTGAGCAGGTCAGAGTGGATGGACAGAAGAGGATTGAGCAGCTCTTCTCCAGGACGTTCAGCTCCTATACGCTTATTTATGTACTTATTTATTTTGCATGTTGTAATAGAGAACATCCACATGAGGAAGCCAAGAATCATTGTAGAATTTTATGGAGATGTACTGAGGCAAGGTGAAACAGAGTAATAGCAGTAGAGCTACTTAAAAGATTAAGTTTCAGTAGCTGAAAGGTATCTGGGAAGAAGGTAGAAGTTGTCATTCCGTTTAGTAGGTAGCAAAGTCTGGTACAAGTTGGGCTGTTTCTTGAGAAGGTTTCAGGATTATTTCAACTCCCCTAGCCCCCCAAAAACTCATATGTCATATGCAGTGGAAAAAATCTATAACACACAGGAAAACAATGCAAGCTACAGACAGCACAGATTATCAGAAATGACACAGACAACTCATAGAACTAATGGGCCAGAATTTTTCCTGGACCCTCCCTTATGGCCAGTTCTGAAGCACTGTAGATGGAGGGTTACTAAAGAGCACTCCTGTCTTCACTTGTTACAGATGACAGTGTGAGAAACAGTGAAAATGGGAAAAGTACTACATGTGGAAAAAAGGCTCTTTTGGAGGCCACCTGCTCCAACCTCTGCTCAAGCAGGGCCACCCAGAGCAGGCTGCCCATGCTCATCTCCAGGTGGCTTCTGAAGATCTCCAAGGAGGGAGACTCTACAACTCTCTAGGTTTCCTGTTCAGTGCCTCAGTCATCCACACAGTAAAAAAATGTTCAGACAAAATCTCATGTGCTGTGTTTGTGCCCATTTCCCCTTGTCCTGTCACTGGGCACCACTGAAGAGGACATGGCTCCATCATCTTCACACCCTCCCTTGAGGGTGTAAATAAATCTGAATTTATTTTTCTTCCTACAGAACAGCCTATCTTAACTTAGCAAACACAGATAATAATTTAAGCATCATTATACTGTATCCTGAAGAGAACAAACTACTAAAAGAGAGTGAGAATGAGCTTTGATGACTCATTTGGCCCCCATTCATTTCCCAAATGTGCATTTTTAAGGCCTTACATTTTAACTCATGTAAGACAAATAAGTCCAAACACAGTACTATTAAACTTGAAAGATTTTTGCTTGCAAGAAATCTGTATAATTAGTATGAATAGAAAAGAAGCAGGGACATGGATTTTGAACTAAATTACTAATAAATGCGAAGCACAGAGTGAGTGGAAAATAAACACGGGGCAAGCAACATTCTATCTCCATTACACGTTGCAGCCCAATTAACTCCATCAGTATCACCTATGTATAACAGAGCAAAACTGACAGGTGTGCGTTTTTGCAGCAAGATACCACTTGCTTTCCTCCCATCCATTTACTTCTGCTAGAAGGGAAAAAACAGAATTAATTGAATAAAAGAAGACGATGCCTATGTTCTAATTATTGAACATCTGCAAACCTTTCACAAGTGTTTTTGTTTATATTTTATTCTGAGTTACTCAGCGCTGCTGATCACAAAACATGTTTATTTCCTTGAATTGTTATGGAATTTAAACATCGAGCAGTGTTGGATCACTAAACTAATATGCATATTGATATTACTCTTTACTGGGTGAGGAAAACTTGGTATGTCCTTTACACAACTGGTGGCAAAAGTGAAACATTTGTCTTCACTAGGAATAATGATGAAAAGCTGTCTGTACAGATCAGCTCACAAGAATGATTATTAAGGGACTAGTTATTCAATTCCCTGTGTGGACATTCTATCTCAGAAAAAATATATAAATTCTTTGAATAATTAAGTCAGAAAATACAATAAATATTTCACCATAGTGTGCATATAAAGAGAGCTACTGTGGACTAATTTATTGTGCAACACTGATTCAGTTAATTTCCAAATGCAGACAAGCTATTACATATTCTTCCTTTCAGGGGGACAGAGGCACATCTCACTTGTCTCCCAGACCTTCATGAGTCACTCACAAGAGGAAATCTGAAGAATCTCCGAACTGAGGAACCATGACAGCAAGAGATGGAGCAGTTTCCATGGATCTCCCTGGACCTTTTAGTTCCAGGTGCTTTGTAAACTGCTACTTTCATGGTGATCAAAAGCAAAGCTAGGGGAAAAGAACACTTTGAGAAGACACAAGTTAACTCAGTAATAAGGAAAAGGTGCTAGCTGTATGTATTGGCCTTTAATTTAGCACCAGTTCTGTGCTTTTTTTTTTTTTTTTTTTTTTTTTTTTTAGTTTAAAGCCTAGGTTGGGTCCAACCTCCAAGGCAGATGTGTATTTTTAAATGTAGATATGTATTTATGTAATAAATCGGATGCATGTTTATGTAATTTGCATCTTGAGAGAGAGGAGAGGAAGCCTTGCAGCTCCCATAAGCCTTGCAGGGAGTTGCTTTTTGTCCTGTCACCTTCTTTCCTGTGAACTGCTCATTTTCTGCTTTACCTGAGGAGGATCTATCAACCCAAAGAGTCTCCTGTAGTGCCAACTCTCTCAGCTCTCTGAAGTATATCACTACCTGTGGCACTACTTCACAGGAAAAGAGCTTGCTAACTGCACTTTAACTGGCAGATTTTTTTCACATATTCTGGACTACTCATTGCCTTGACTGCTCAGAAGACAGCATGCATTCCCTTAATGCTGGTGCTTCACCAGATTTGAGAACTACAGTGAGTTGCTGTCCAGCGCTCATTATTTACTTGGCCAGGTGATACACCAAAAGGATTTCAGCACAGGACAGATGCCAGCTGGGATCTTGGCAAACAAAAGCGGATTTTCCCAGCCTTAACTCCTCTGCAAAGATTATAAGCACTCACACCTGAAATGCAGGATAATTTGAGCTTAGATGGCAGGAGAGAGCATGCTGCTTTCAATACTTACAAAGGTACAGGTTATTACTGTCATTTTTCTATTACACATGCAGAGCCTCTTCACTTACTTGGTAAAACGAACCACGGAGATTTGTAACATGCAGACACAGGGCTACACTAAGCATTCAGACAAGTGAAACTGTTGGGTTTGAACCATGGGCTTCCTTGAGCTAAGTCTAAATGAGTGTGTGCATGGAATCGAAGAGAAATACTTATCGTTTTTAATATCTAAAGAGTTATGAGTTCTGGACTAATGATTAGATCCCACTATTAGTGTCCCATTGTGTGAAGCCCTTAATTCATATAATGGAAAGATTACTTCTGAATGAACTTAGAGTACAAATGCATTCATATAAAGGCAACTAAATTAAAAGTATAAATATGGATAAGTTTATACACTTTTCCTCAGCAATTTTGTAAGAATTTACAAAATCCAGACACACCATTATCATAAAGGAAAATAAAACTTGAAAGTTTTCCCCAGCAGTGGCTACACTGACAGCTAAGCCTACTGACCAGCACGAAATGCACATGAAACCTCTTACCAACAAAGTGCCTCCCTCTTCTTTCTCAACACTCTCATCCTACAGTAAGTCCCTTACTGTCTCCTTATCTTTCTCTCTGTTCTGCAGCATTTAATCCCTTCAGATCATTTTCATTTTTTTTCTCAATATTGCTCAATCTGTCCTGCTCCATACATGCATTCATTCCTGCCTAACTATAACATTACAGTCATTTAAGAGTTTGAAAGAAAAACCTACTAATTAAGGATTGTTCTGAAAAGGAACTCATCTACCTACAGTACAGACTGGGCTTCCTCTGGAAAGCACATCAGTGCTTCATGTGCTCGCACACTCCCCTGGGCAATGGAGTGTGTCCTGTAATGTACTGAACAGCAAGATGGGCTTTGGAGGTCTGATGCTCTCTCCTGTGCTGATTGTTAATATTCTTGTACAACTCAAAATACATGCTATATTTTTGAAGGGATACAATGATCACCCACTAGAGAAAGAGGAAAAGAGAAGCAAGATGAGATCTATCTAAGCACTCTAAGAAGCGAAAGCCTTCAGCAACAGGAAGCTTTCAGCAACACGTCCTGTTGAAGTGGTTCTTCACCCTCCCTCTGGTGAGCTTCCTGGCAATAATCTGAGGGCTTCTCAGCCATTCATGTTTTTCTTCATTTTTAGGTCTCTTCCAGCTGCATTTGCTATGCCATTGCCCTAGTTTCTCACTACCGAGAGGCAGTTTGTCAGTGACTGTATTTTCCTTACCCTCTTTTTAGCTTCTCTCTAGGTTTTGAACAGTTGTTTGTAGCAGACCTCTCTGTTGCAAAGACACATACAACATTTTGCTCTGTTCACTTTGAGAAAGTCACTTTTGCTAACAGCTATGGAAGAAACTTTGTCCCAGTGGTGCTGTCCATAGGTGAGTTGCTTAGAAAGCCTGGCTGATAAAGCCTTTCACTTATAGCTGCATTTTTAAAGCCCTGAAATACACCTTGCTTGGGAGCCGATATCAAACCATTCAGCTTCCAATGAATGTTCCCAGATGTAAAGGCTCAGATATCATTTCTCCAAAAAGCCCTAAATTTTTCCAGACTTTTTATAGCCTGTGTATTGTTTAATAAATGAGTACCATTTAATAATGAATAGTGAGATAAAACTTAGTTCTTTTCAGAAACTGAAGTACAAAGATTCTCTTCTGACAGGAATACATTTTTTCTGAATTAGGCTTTCCGCCTCTGATCTTGGTAACAGTTCAACAGAGAAAACAGTACAGCATTACTGTTTTAAATTAATTTAGTTTAATTTTGAATCCAGTAGGAATTATGAGATGTTTTGACAAAAATAACTCAGAAGTGATCTTTTAATCTTTTGTTCTCCTTTCACTACTTATGACTGTGTTAAAATGAATAACCATATTCAAGATAGGTGCCACTTTAATAATGGATTAAAATTTTAGAATAAAATAACATCTACATTGCAGGGAACATGAAAATATGTGCATTGACTCTTTGGAACTTTTTCGAACTGTTTGGTCTGAACAAATTCGTCCTCCTCCCCTGTTCAAACAACAGACAGCAAGTGAGAACCTGTGCTGCAGTTACTGAGATCTCAAGATCTGCTAAGTGGGAACAAAGGCTGGCTTTGTGTCAGTGGGGCAGTTGGGGTCTGGATGTGTTTAGCCCCAGCACAGCTAAGAGCAATCTTGAGGGCTGTTCAGTGTTGGCATGGCCTTAAACATCCTGTGTCTGCCCCGTATTTCTGGCTGGCTGGGGAACAGTGTGGTCACAGAGCTCCTAAAAGGAAGCACCTCAGTGAAAAGGAGCTTCCCACAGGAGTTGTTCTGCTACACTATATTGCAACAGCAGGGAGAACAGGAATAAGAGAAATCAGCCCCACTACACTTACACTGACAGGCAAATGCCACTTGTGTTGGTCATTTTAAGATTTAAACCTTACAACATCGGAGACACTGCTTTAGAGGACACTAATACGAGTTACTAACACAATTTCTGCTTTGGTTGTACAAGCAGAGAATGCTCTTAACTACAACCGTGCGATCCACAGGGTATCAATCCTGCCCCACACAATTACTCTTAAATCTATTTACTTTGCACTTCTCAGCATTAGTTTCTTTGAAGGAAAGCCGTATACATGGATGGCTTGGAGAAACGTGCAAGACTTGTTAGAGTCTGTATCAGGTAGCTGTATCATTTTTTTAAAAGAACAGCATATTAGCGAGGCTGTAGCTAGCGGAAATGTTGGGACTTATTTATTAGTGCAATGTATCTTCTCTAAGTACTTACATTCACACGGTATGAGAGCTAAAAGACACCAGCTCAGAATAACAGTATTTTCATTTAACTCTGCAAAACTATACATGTCTACACAGGACGAAAAGCAATAAAGGATCAGGCCCTAATTTCCATACTACTTATTGCTACTTTTCCTTCTGGCTGAAACTAAATGCAGCCATAAGTACAGAACCTGAATCATTCTCTATCACTTGAGAATATCCTGGAGTAACATTAGAGATTGATTAAAATATCCAAAAAGACTCTTCTAGCAGTATCACTCCATCTTAGACACAGAAAAAAAGCGGTAAGGGTAAAGCAGTTTTGAGAATACGCATTCCTGTCTTAAAAATATATTCTTCCTTTAGCTTTAAGTAATCTGTGGTTAAAAACTTCTTACTGCTATCTACCACTTAGAGGGCTGAAATGTCAGGAGAACCCTTGCTGTCTCATCTAAGATTAAACAATCAATTCCGGTGACTGTGGTATACTGCATTAATCACAGATGTTTTATTTTTCTGACAATCTTATTGATGAGATGCTGAATTTGGATTCTCACCTTCAGCTTTTACTCTTCTCTCTTTACCTTCATGCCTGCCGCAATACCCCTCAGGCTATCATCTTGTCATATCAGGCCAGTAAGAATCTGAATGAGATTCCCCTGTAACAAACTGTGTAACAAATTAGACAGTAGCAGTCACTACTCCCTAATCAGTAATGAGGTATATATCCAAGCTTCTGAGCACTGAGGGCCATTCAGTTCACATTAATATTTTCCATTAGTGCTACTGAAATTGCACTTAATTTAAGAATGTGTGCTCTTCCCATTTCTGCTGTTTTTTCTCTCTTGTTTTCTAAAAAATGGTATGGTAGCTCCTTCCTGGACCCCGCTACATTAACTTTGACTTTCTTTCGTGGTACTTTTCATGAGATCTCCATGCTAAGTATGACAGCATTACTTCTCAGTATTGAAAGCAAAAAAGTGCTTTCTGATGGTCTTGCTTGCTTATGGCCACAGTGGTGCATCAGAAGGCATCTCCTGATCTATCCATGCATATGCTTAGAATCTCTTTTCCTTAACTGGCCCACAATACTTCTCCATTTAACTTCTATCTTAGTTTCTGATTTTGTAATTCTACTATGTAACTCTGTATGTGACATTGATACACTCTGGGGAATTAGGTTATGAAAAATTAAGCTTTGAAGTGCAGAAACATGCACACAGAAAATGACACCTCTCTCATGAAAGGCAGTAAACAAATGAATTAGCCTACAATACCTCATAATTTTGTCACAATTCCCACATGTCTACAGAGGCCATCAGTTGCAGTCATATTTGCAATCTCTGTGTGTGCATTATCAAGTTTTCTTTATTAGCTGCCATTTTAATTAAGTGAGAAAATGTTTTCTCTTAATAACAAAATACTGTTTCTTAAAGAGGATGGAAGCATAGTTTGTAACCTATGGAATATTCCACCTTTTCTCTGTGGAGAGGTGTATGTACTACTCTTCATTTCAGTTTTCTATTAGCATCATTTTACATGAAAAACACCCTCCAAGGCCTGAAGCTCAAGATACTACCCCAACCTGATAGCATCTTAATGTGCTCTTGTAATGGATTCTGGAACAGGTGGCTAATAAATTAACCAGAGGTATGCAATCTATTATTGACTGGCATCATTCCAACCACATAGCTCTCAAACGACAGCTTTTTTCATGTAAATTTTATTGTATTGAAGGTTCCATTTGTTACCAAGAGACTTCCTTATAAATGAAAAGAAAATGCAAATATTTCCTACTTTACATAGAACAATGCTAAAAAAAAAAGGCAAGCAAACCATACTTTATGTCATTTAATCTGTAGCGTGTTAACTAGTAAATTAAATATGTTGAGAATGTAAGGTTTTGTGACCAAACAGATGAAAAATTAATGTAAAAAGCTAACGGTTACCTCTTTTGGTGCTTTTTTGACATTACTAAATAAAACAACTATGTCTGAAGCAGATCGTGAAGCTCTGCACTAGCAGAGCTCTCAATACTACTAAATTATCTTCATTTTGCCATGTAATACTTTACAGATTACTGAGTACCTTCTAAATCGCCTTTTACCATGTACCCAATGGCCTCTTGAGATCCCTCATCTTTTGCCACCCACTGATTCAGATACCTAAACAAGTAAGGCAAAGGCATCTCTGCCAAGTCTATGCGGTCATTACTAGCTGCCTCCTTATTTCATTGTGGGTGTACGAAGTGATGAGCTGAATACTGTGAGGTGAGTTATTCTGGAAAAATAGATTTTTATTCATGAAGGGCAGCCAAACTCTTTCCCTCCAATTCTTGCATCAGTGTGCACAATGTTTTCCTGCAGAAATTCCTGGAGGACGGAAGGAGGGCCATGAAATAGGCCACATTAGCTGTGCGTGTCCGTATCACGCACAAGGACCCAAGCCACAGAGCTTGAGACTGATAAATGAAATTTAAAAGCAATAAAGGACTTAGAATAACAGGCACTCAGAAAACCTACATATTTTCATGAGTTACAGGAAATTGAGTTTTACCTTCAAAATGATAGTAAAAGTGATTTAAGTTTGACTGGAGAGAAAATGAATCAAAAGTTACTATTTTGAGCATGTATCATAGTACACTTGTATTGTTGGTATGTTGTTGTTTTTTTTTTTTTGACATGTTATGACTGACATATGGATCTCAGTATTCTTAACTTAATGTCGAAGGACACTAGGGGACTGATACTTCCTCTAATATAGCCGTATAAATACATTCTTCTGAACTGATTATTGCCTTTGTTAATCATTTCTACCTGATAATCCTGCCTCAATAAATGTGATGGTTAGTATACTACAAACAATTCAAACATTTTCACAAATAGACATAACTTGTCCTTTACCTGTCATTTTGTTATGTGTCAGAGAACAGATACAATTCTATCATCTCATTATGGATTTCAGGATAAAAAATGTCTTCTGCTATGAACTGCAGCTAATGAGTTTCTATTTGCCTTTTTGCACAGAATCTTTTAATTCTGATTCTTTAAATCACTTAAGAACTATTATATTTTTCACCATAAATATAGCACTTGAAACATAATATTTAGTCATTTGTATAAAGGGCAGTTTTTTATAGAAACAACATAATCATCTGATTCTTTTTTCCTTGTAATCACTGAGAAGTACACAAGGAAAAATAAAAATAATAAGCCTTGGTATTTAAACACTTGTTCACGAGCTTTCAAGTATTACATGAAAATTAAATAAAAAAAATAAGATCAAGTACTTCATGTGTTTTTTCTTCTGCGCATTCTGCAGGTGAACATCAGGCATGGCCGTGAGAGACCTGAGAGAGTCTTTTGTAGCCTGTGTTACAGCTGTCTGAGAGTTGCTATACACAAGGGTTTGTCATTTTGATGTTCAATAGAAGCTTTTCCTCTCAAACGCTGTCAGGCATAGAAGAGCTAATACTGATATTGATCAGATAAGCCACATGCCAGCCATGCTAACATAAAGATTAACATCAGAAATGTTCAGCTGCTTCCCAACACCTATTCTGGCCTGCTGGCAGCAGAGGAAGTTTTCCAGATTTTCAGTTTGCTCTGGTATTTACCATATAGAAACACAGAGAGGATGCCAAAAGCTGGCCTGTAATCATTTGTCCTCTTTCTGCATAGCCCCCTGGGAGGCTCACTGAAGAACCGAGATGAGGCGATGGCTGGAAGAGCGCTTTGGTCACATGCACAAAGAAAACCACCCGGGGAAATTTTCACTGAAGTGTAATACTGAAGGCCACATCACAGGTAAACCTAAACCTGTCAAATGCTTATTTTGGAGTTTCACTAAGAAATACGTTCACTGCATACATAACAGTGGAAAAAGAATTTAAAAATAATAATAAAATAACACAAAGTCATTAATGAAATTTGCCAGCATAATGGTATTAGATAAAAAAGAGAGTGCTATAGCAAATAATCCTAGATTACTGTTTCAGTACACAATTGATTATTACAAATGTTTTATCTTTCATGAGCCCTTGAGTTCTATGGGAACAGGAAACATTATTTTCCAGAGATCAGTCTTTCTGTTTTGAGTTCTTTTATCTGCTCCCTACTGTCACTGCTTTCATTCATCTGTTCAATACACATACAGATTGGATAATCACGATGCTTCTTTATGATTTTTGCATTAAAAATAAAAATAAAGGCCAAGAAAATGAGCTGTCTTGATATTGAAACAAAATGAAAAAATAAAATCCAGCTGATGGCTTTGTACATATGGTACTGGTAAGGAAATATCAGTAAAGCAGCTTCCAATGGCCATCAGGAAGCCAGCTACCTATATTGGAGATGACCTCCATGTTAGAGCAGCAGTACACGAAGTGGAGCATCTACTTAGTATTCGAAAGCCTTGTGTCATATACCAGTATATCCTTTCCTGTCCACAACTGGAATAACATGCTTGCAGAGGTGGTGAGAGCTACTTAGTATACACTACAGGACTGAGCATTTAAAATAAGAACAACAAAACTCCCAGCAACTAATCTGCTCTTGCTCAACAGATACAGCATTTAGGATGTACTACCGTGGTCCTCAGACCAGTACACTTCCCTGCAAGCACAGAGTCTACCTCAGGGCTGGGGGAAATTATATTTGGTCCATTTTTACACCTCCCTGCACCCTTGATCACTTTCCTCTACTCCTTCCAAAAGAACGATCTCTTCTTTCCAGCAGCCTCTTGTAGAGGACAGCATTTTCTTTGAGGCAACAACAGCAGGATAGGGATAGTTTTCTCAATTTCCCTGATGACCAGATTTAATGAGGAGATACCTATTTACATGTTGATTGTTGTAAAAATATTATGTAGCCCATAACTCTTCTGTTGTGTATCTCTGAAAAACAGATTTACTTTCTGTTTAATTTCTATCATCAAATTTATCTTTTCTGAGATTGATATTTATCATACAATGCTGCCCAAGCAGCATCAGGGCCCTGTCACACAGAGGCATTTTGCACAGACAGACAGGGCTCCATCTTAACCTTTATAAATATTTTAGAGAAAACTTCAGCCAATCTTTTTTCACTTTCCTGACTTCCCTCATGTCTGTTATTACTCCTTTGAATTCCTTTATATTCTAGCCACAGTTTATTTTTGCATTAAGTTGAGGTGCAGTGCATTTTCTGTCATCTTTCCTGTCACACGTTTACTGGGTGGCAACATCAAGCCAGATACTAGTAATGAACTTACTAAAGAGATGTTAATGCTGTCAGTTTCACTGATGTATAGGAATGTTTTTGTAGTTTTTGCTTTGCTTAAGCCATCTGCAGAATTCCTGATAGTGTTACTTGACTTCTGAGCATCTTTTGTTTTACGCAGATGAGTTTAATCCTAAATCTTAAATTTCATAAAGTCATTTATTTTGAATTTTTTTCTAATTGCAGCTTAGAAACTGCATCCTATTTATTGACTTCTGTCTCAATCCATGCTTACAGCTCCTATGACATGTCTTTTTGGCAGTATCATACTAAATATTGTCCAACAAATATTTTGATGTAGTCATCTACAAACATTATGATTCATTGACCAATGTGTAATTAATTGAAAGTTCTTTATCTCAACAAACATGCCTCTAATTTGTTGCTGTTCTTACATTCAGAAGAGACAAAAGAAAGTTATCATATCCAGAAGGTCAATTGTTACCAGTCTGATCGTTCTGCTTTCTGCTCCTTGTTTGCCCGTTTGAGCTAAGAAATACAGGCCCTAACTGCCATCTTGCCACAATGAAAAACCCTAAAACTGAAGCCAAAACAACTGGTCAGTGGGTAACAATTTTCTTTTTGGCTCATGCAATCATAATTGTCTTCTTTCCCTCTCCCTTTCCTTATAATTTCTTATCCACTTGCTCTTCGTTATTCAAACATTAAATTGTGGTTTCATGAACTCTCTCTCTATCAAGGACTCTCTTCATTTGCTGATGCTGTGCCTTCTGTATAGGAACTCTGATTCTTATTCTGGGTCACTGGGTGCTAACACAGTAAGAATAGATATTCACAAATGTTGTATAAAGCACTCGGTAAATCTATCAGACAGCAGGATTGTTACATTTATCAGGTTGACATTTAAATTATCTTAGTCATTTTCAGGATAGTGTCATTGGAAAATTTCTAACTGCAAACAGTTCAGGTGAAAATGCAGAAAATGGAACAGAATACATTTAAGGAATAGTTAAAATAATAGAAAGAAGTAAAAAATACTTCCATTATTTTTATGCAAGTGAAGAATTTCTTATTCTCAAAACCATTCACACACATGCACACAAAACAAATAGTGATGGACTACTTGTCTCATAACTTGATAAATCACTTGTAAAATGAAGCAATTTTGAGATTTTCCACTATTTTTCTTGTCACAGCAAAGTACCCTACCACTATGGGCTATTTCTACCCCACTGTGATAAATTGGCACCTCAGGCAGCTGTGTTCCTTCTATTTTATAATATCAGCAGTCAAACAAGAGAAGAGCCATTAAAAAAAAAAAAGACAACTTTTTCAGCAGACCATGCAGATATGCTCCAATTGCATATAATTAAAGAGAGCAAAATTAAAAAAAAAAAAGAAAAAAAAAAAAAAGAAGAGGAATAGTATGTTATAAGTAAAGATGTAGTGAAGGAGTTAGAAAAGTAAATGCAAGAATGCTTAATTAAACAAGAAACCAATTAGAAAGTGAAGCCCTGTAGCCTATGCAAAAGGCTGGACAGAATGGTCCTGCAACTTTATGCACAATTTTGTGTTTTACGGTATCATCCTGCAGTAGTTCTGACTGCATACGCAGACACTCCTGCAATCCCCTGGGCCTGAGATGTTGAAGACAGTGAGCGAGACCTTCTCAGTACACCATTTCTAGCTCTGGAAGTCATTCACACCTTCAGTCTCTGAAGGCCCAAACTTTACTATGAATTTTTATGACTGTGAACAGATTTCTGGCTAAGCTTCCAAAAATCATAAATGTATGACGTTTTTTTTGAAGTCTATTGCAAATAATCGAAGGTGATGAGAAGCCCTTTATTGAATAAAGGAATATTTATCTTTCTAGAAGGAAAGCCTAAAATTTTATTTCAGTGGCAGCAAAGATTTCACAGTGTCTCCTAATGATACTTACATGTCCACATTAACTCAAAGGGATCTAAAACCTTCTGAAATCCCTGCAGAAAGACAGACACAGGAATGGAAGCCTGCTGTGGGCAGCAGCATCTCACAGCCCTGTGAATAAATCTGTCAAAAAACACCTGGAAACTGGTTGATATTTTCTTCCTATGTATTCTTACAGCAAGTTACAGAATTTAATCCCTGTGACAGTGGAAATCCTTCATATAATCATTAAGTTAAAGAAATGAGTCAGACTATTTATTTATTTATTTATTTGTTTATTTTTAATTTATAGACTTTACACGGTCATTTGAAATAACAGCAACTCAACTCAGTCTGTCATAAATTATCACTAGATGAGGGTAAATGCTTACCAAATACATCAAAACCAGACTGGATGTTGATATATAAACAAAAAGAATAAGTTCTAAAGCAAATAAACATTCTGCAAGGAATAAAATCTAACACATGCTGTGAAATGGAAGAGGACATTTCCCTTCAAATGATGATCTTGTAAAAAGACAGAAAGTTCCCAAATTTTCCTCTGAATCATCTGGCATTGATAATGATCAAAAATAAATTAACAGATTAAGTAGGTAATTGATTTAACCTTGTATACCACATTTTTATTTTTAACTGGAAAAAAAAAAAAAGTATTATATACTAGTAAAATTATCCTCAGAGCCACTCAAAAATGTCCTTGAAATCATGAAATTTAGAACTTTCAGAAGAGGAATGGTTACTTCATAAATAAAATTATCCCTGTGCAGCATATATGATGTCACAACAAGTCTACTTCTGTTATCATATATACACAGCACATTTATCAGGAGAAATTTCCAGAAGGCAAGATACGTTTCTTAATTTCTCAGTGTAGGCAGGACCTTATGCTACAGGAAGTTCTGAAAAAAAAAATAAATCTGGGACACATCTTCAGGGGAAGCGAAAGGGAAAAACCTCTTTGACTTCAGCAATGACTGGAAACTTTCAGTCTCACTGTATGCTGTTATCCTGTGTTTCTAAAACATTTTCAGTTACTCTTTGACAATCAGTTCATAGTATTTAAAAATAAAAAAAAAAAAGCTGCTATAAGTCAATCAACTTGTATCTTCTACTTGGTTAATGACTGACACTAAAAGGTTTTATAATAGCTAAAAATGAGAACCCTTTATTAGGGAATGATGTAAAATCTCTGTAAACAAAGAAGAGAATCATGACAGGGTATAGCTACGGCTAATGTCACATTATTTTTTTAATGGCAAATATGTTTAGCAATTTATTTATCAGACAGAAATCTGAGTCCTTATTATTGGCATTTGACAGAAATCACTAGCTATAGTATACAGAGCTTCTCAGACCTGTCATTAACAAAACCTGCAGTATTAAGCGGGCCCTCCATCATGTCTAACACCTAATTATCTTGTCTAAGTGGTTTTGCCAGGCAAGAAAGATAAACAATTAGCATGAAGGCTGGAGAATTTCAAAAGTTCAAAAACTGGTTGTATTTGAAGAAAGAAGAAAGCTTTGATTCCTACCTGCATGCTTAAGTTAAACATATTTTTAGATTTTTTTTTTAACACTCAATTAAAATAATCTTTTGAATATTTATTCTGGCCAGTGAAATGAAAAGTCAATTAGATACACAGCTTTGCTCAGTAGACAAGTGGTGAAGCCCAGGTAACCATGAAAAACCATGAAAATGCTGTAGGTTACACAGGCAGAAACTCTGAAGGCTTTCTGTGTTTACTTGGGCTGTGAGATATAATCTGAACTTGTACCCTCTCAAAATTAAATTATTTTCTTTGTACTTAAAGCTTCAATAGTTTCCTATTTCGTATAATTACCCACTTCTAAAATCGTATGCATTTTCAACTGTTTATCAGTTTGCTACCCTTCTCGGACCACAATCCTCTGCACCTTCCAAAATAGGTATTTTGGCACATAGATTTGTTATAGTTCTGTTTTTAAACTTTAGAAAAGAATATGTAAGCATACAAAGCTTAACGAAAATCAATTGTACCCTTCATTTCCTTGTGGAAAATCAGAACTAGTACATAGGAGCAAGAACACAAGCACCGAAAATTTCCTCGGCAGCACATTTGTCTGAATCAATCATATTTCAGAGCGGATTTCTGACTAGTTATGTTGCAAATGCCAATAGAAGTACACGTCTCCAGTCACTCTATTCCATCCCTCAAACTTGAATGCTTTTGCCTTTAGGCACACAATACCTTAATTAAATACAATCCAGTGAAAGTGATGAACGCTACACAGGTGTAGTGCTTTACGAGCCAGACGGCTGACCACTTTGCATTTACAATAAAGCTATGTTGTCTGCACATTATTTTATATGTCCTCAAATTACATGAAACACACAGCTCATCAGAAAATCAAATAATTGGACTCCAGGCAACAACTCCATACTACACTTTACTGAAAGTACGAAAGCCATCTCTTAGGACAAGAATTGTTCTCTATTGTTTCAAATATCTCTTGAATTATTTCAGTTCTGAACTAAGTACATCCTTGGCATGTTTCACTGCAGGCATGAACACAAAGTCTAAAGGTCTCTGGCTAAATTACAGTGTGACCATTCATGGAATCATTTAACCATTTAGGTTGGAAAACACCCTTCATGATCATAGGTCCAACCATCAACCTAACCTACCAAGTCCTCCCACTAAACCACATCCCTTAGTGCCATGTTCCCACTCCTAAACACCTCCAGGGATGGGGACTCTGCCACTTCCCTGGGCAGCCTGTTTCCACACTTGACCACCCTCTCTGTGAAGAAATTCTTCCTATTGTCCAATCTAAACATCCTCTGGTACAACTTGAGGCTGTTTCCTTGCATCTTATCACTTGTCATCCTGATTTAATGGTCTATAAAGTATTTTCTTAATCAGGATATTAAAAATAAACCTGCTCCCACAAACCTAAATTTTGGTTTCCCCAGTTTCAAATGCACTGGCAAAAGTATAGGGCCACTGTCTACAGGAGACCTGAAGAGCTGCTGCTCCATGTCCAGGAGGAAGCTCTTCTCACCAGCCTGGCAAAACAAAAAGCAGCGAGACACTGGTGAGGGGGTGCCTGTTGAGTAGTACCTCACTAGAGGCGAGGAGGAGCAGGCTGAACCTTCATGTAGGGAATTACGCGGGCGGCACCAGTGGATCACAGCACTCTTTCAGTACATTCTTTAATCTCAGAGCTTTGAAGGTGTACTTGCAAGGTATACACAAACTGCATCCCAGCAAATAACTGCCAGCTAATGAAGTTAGTACTGTATATGAAAATCATACCCAGGACTTCAAAAGAGAACTACGCCAGGGAAATTGGTTTGTGAAAAACACAGCAGATTTTCAGAAAACAATACATTTTTTGTTTGTACAGGAGAAGCTAGTAAATACTGCAACTGGGACTGTGAAACCAATAGGAAATTCTGTTTTATCATAAGATTCTTACAGCAAAAAATACATCTTTTGCATTTGGGAGATATTGGGCATGTTGTGAAAACATAATAAAGTATTTCAGAAGAATTATAAAAGTAGTGGTTTGTAGAGGGTTATTTTTCTTATCCTCAGTTGCTCTTCTGTCCTTTCATTGGTGAGGCAATTAAAATCTTAAATAAAAATTAAATGAATGCTAATGAGCATTAATGCAGAACATATGAAGAAGGAAACCTGTAACAGCCTGTTATAGCAACCAAAACTGTCTTGCAGGCAGGCAAAGGTCTTTTTTTCTGAAGTGACCCTTCCTATAAGCCTTTTAAAGGCTATGGGCTGATATAGGGAATTAGCTCAGCCAGAACATAAATGTCTGCATAGCACTTTCCAAACCAAGAATTTAGTAATCACTATAAAAATGCTCTTTTAAAACATTGATTTGAAATGAAAGCTGGATTCCTGGCCTTAACTGAAGAACTTTATTGACAATAAAGTCGGCACCTTGCAGCCTGGTGGGAAAATACATGCCCCAACCAAGAATTTTCCCTTGGAAATTCAAGCACCTGGCTGTTCATATGGATCACAGGAAGGATGGTGATGCTGAAAGGAACAGTAGCAGCAGCAGCAGTAGTATCACTAGTATAGCATTAAGATGAGTAATTAAAAACCACCACCAGGTATTGATGTACTGCATTCTGGTTACAGAGGGTTCTGGTATTGAGCCACCAGTTAGAGAGCTTACTCAAAATTATCCGAACCCCACAGGTCTAGAAATCAACATGAAAATGACAACATTATATGAACTGTCACAATCTCCACTCTGTATTACGCACCAAAAATAATAATAATAATAATAAAAAAGTCTTCAACTCTTTCCTGTTTGGGGTATTTCTATTTCTGCTCTGCATGTAGAAATATGAAGATGTCATTCACTGTTTTCCCTGGCTGCATCTGTTCTCACAGTGCTGTTTCCAGAGCTCCAAAAAAAAGCCCAACAAATGACTCTTTTGTAACTCAAGAGTACAGAAAATGGGCCAAGATAATTTCCAAGCCCACAGCTTTTGGCTCTAATAATCTAATTTACATATTCACACATAACTTGCATATGCAGAAAGCTTCAGAATTTAACAAAGGCACAGGTTTTGTGGTGGGAAAGGAACTGCCACACCAGTGCTGCTTCATGAAGCTCTCTGTTTATCTGCAGTACAGAAAAAAAGATAAGATTCGTCTATTTGCATAAGTATGTTCTCAAGTATTAGCTCTGCACTGGGGACTTTTAGTTTTCAGCACCCACTTAGATGTGGGATTTCACCTTGTTTGTCACTGGTGACCAGCATAAGAACGTACAAGGGTATGGGAATAGAAACTAACACCCTTACTGAGAGAAAAACATCCTCCGATTTAATATAAATCACTTAGGGCTTTCTGAAAGGAGAGCAAGTGTAATGCAGAAGTTCTTTTTTCAGATTACAAATGACTTATCTCAACTGAATTTTAACTGATTCCTAATTAAGTTAGTCCAAACCAAGTTCATTTGCACATTAAGTCATGGGCGATTATAGGATGAAATCTTAATTTTGGCAGACCGAAGGTTACGCTGAAGATGCCAGACCTTCTGGAAATGATCTTGTTGAATTTTTCAGGAGCCTTCAGAGTAAAATAATACTTCCTGCCCAGAGCATGAGGCTCTGCATGACCAAAGTCAGAGGGTGTGCAGAAACCTTGGCTTCCAGATTGATGCATAATCCTCTCCAGAAGAGTGGCCGTGCAAGGGAAGGTCTCTCCCTTCCCGTTCTCCCTGAGGTCTGACATGACATGACAGATCTGTCAGCTGCATGGCTGTGAGGCATGGCATCCGGCAGCTTTCCTGAGACATTGATTTATCAGTGATTGAAAAGCAAAACTCGATTTGTAAACGCTTTCACCATTCCTCCCTACCCATCAAGCATGAGACAAAAATCTATGTCAACACAGTTCTGGCCTAGGAAGGAAGTGAGAGCTGGCATCAGCCTTGCAAGAGAGGATGCAGAGAAAAGGCGCTGCCGGTGGCTTGCACCCCTGGCAAGCTGCCTGGGTGCCCCAGCCCAGAGAGCTGGGATGGGCGCTGGAGCTCGTCTCCTTCAGCCCTTTGCCTGCCCCCTTGTAGGCTCCAGCTCCTTCTCTTACTCTTGCTGTGTGGGATGGCTTAGTAATCATCCTCCACAAAAGCACTTCATGTGAGCATGCAGTCTGCTCATCATCTGTCCCCTTTTTGCTAGTTCTTTACAACTTCAGATATAGCCGGCTAATTTCAAACAGAGAGATGGCCAAAAGAGAAATTTCTACAGCTCTCACGAGAATCAATACATGCAAAAAACTTGACCTATTAATAAAGGTGTAACTGCAAGCTTGTTGCATCAACTCTTTTCAGTTGTCCAGCCAAACTGGTAAGAAATACCAGAAACAACCCCAAGCACAAATTTAAAGGAAATGAAGTTACACTACTCATACTACAAATCATTTGGTCTTAACGAATAAAAAAAATAAAGCTATTTTTATGAGAACATGGGATAGCATCTATTAAGAAGTGAAAGGGTGAAATCAGGTAGGCCTAACTTTACTTAAAGACTTTAAGGTCTTTATTTACTGCTTTCCTTTATCAGAGACTTCACTTTATATGGGAAAAAGCAATTCTTAAAAATTCTTACAAAAGAAAACTAAAACCTATTAAATTAACCAAGTTAAAACTAAAGGCCTGTACTTCTGAGGGGACAGTACAAAGATAATTAAAGTTTCCAGAGATAAATTGAGTTATTTTATTAAGCAGCAGCTTGTTTTTTATAGCTGACAAGAGCATTCAGTCACCAGCAACAGAAAATATTGTGATTCTGATATCAGTGTTAAGCCATAAAAAGAAACGACATACAGCTTACACCTCAGTTAAATCTCCTTGCTAAAAAGCATGCCTTTAAATAAAAACAGGCAGACCTTCACTGAAGAAGCCACAGCAGAATCTATGATGGCTTCAGAGAATGTAAGGAGAATATATTTCTTCTAGAAAATTGTTTATATTGAGCTGCTCAGGCATATCAAGAGGAACAGTATCAGTGGTAACCAAACTCCTGAAACTAATGCATTTAGACGACAATTACCTTTAAACTGCAAGATATACTGATTACAAACTGTTCTTTTCACATTCTCCAGGATTTCCAGGATTAAAACAAATTAATTGCCAAATGAGATAAGTGCATGATAGGAGGTTTTACATTTCTAGACTCCTGCACATCAGTAACTCCTCTGCAGATTAGACCAGGGGCCTCCAATATCCTACATTGCCAAAGGAATGAAAAGCTCTATGTACTTGGCTTGATCACCTACGTGAACTTGCAGAACCTTTCATAATGTTCAGTGCAACATTTTCTACTCATCCAAGAAGCAGTAACTCTGGAAGACAGGCGGTGTCCTGAGCTGGTGCCATTTAAGAACTGACTCAGCTGAGGGTTTGTGGGGGACCAGTGAAAGCAGAGAGCTACTGAAGAATGAAGCCAAGAAAGATGATAGAAAAGATGGGGTAAGAACATTGGAGCTTGGAGCAAGGAAACTCCAGTGAGTGAAATGTGTGCAGCTTCAGCTACTGATAGAGGTGGGTAGGGTGGTGCAAAGCAAATTTAGAGGCAGAAGAAGGTAATGAACATGATGGTGACTGACCATTGACAAATCAAGCTTGATAATAAAAAACAAACAAACAAACAAACAAACAAACAAACAAAAAACAACTGAGTTCAGTGCTCTGTCCTTTCTACTTTCACCATTGCAATGAGAGCTCTACAGTAATTCATATTAAGTTGTGTTGGCCCGGCTGCAATACAGAAGCTTGAGAAACTTAAATGTTCAACAAACTTCTTTGGTTTAGGAGGTAAAGATTCATTTGCATTTTCTTCAGCTTCTGCAGTTTCTTTTTAAATGCTTTTTTTACCTGAAGCGAATTAATATTTCATCAATTTGTATACTTTTTTTTAAGGCCTTTTCAAGCAACTACTGAATAACTCATGTGTTGCTAGAAAGAACAACACATTAGTTGAGAAACAGTCCCACTGATACCAAAACTAAAATTAAATTTGAAACTTCAGAAAAAGGAAATTGTTGTCCAGTAAATTCCTGAATATTGTTGTGTCCACTTTTATATCTCTGTATAGTGGACACAGAGTGAAATAAATGAGAGTCTATTTAAAGAGACACAAGATTTACAGCTCTGCTCGGTCTTTAAGGTCACACTCTCTTAAAGAGAATAATTGTTCATCCTGGCACTTGCTGCCACTAAAACAGTTGACAGCAACTCTAATATCTAGTCAGTAGTGATAGAGATATATGTACCTAACTCCCAAGAACCTACAAGCTAGGTACAAGAACGTCTCTTGCATCTTTCAATTTGCTCCTAAATTTTTAAGCTGGCAAACATGTTCTCAAAGGAAAGTCACCTTCAGATACTCGTAGGCATCGCCACAGATATACACCCACAGCAAATGCCCACTTTTTCAATAGGACTAATTTTTATTAGTTTCTTTATTTTTTCATATGTCAGATGGGATTGCTGTAAAGTAAAAAAAATTGTTTTATGATGCCTTTTCCAATCAGCATCACTGTATTTATTCCAAACTAACAATTAACTTCCTGACTAATTTGTCACACTTAATTTAAAATCAAGCATGCAGTGATGTTTAGAGCTACAGTCATGGCATTTGTGTTTGGCTGAGGTAGTGGTCACTAGCAATCTCAATTTATCACTTTTAATTTAAACTCCCATGCCAATGATTTTAGTTCTTAAAGCTATGACTGGCACTTATGGATTTCAAAATCAAAGGGAAAATAAACTACAGTTAAGAATTTAAACACTCAGATCAATGAAAAACTGTTTTATAACTGTGCATGCTCCAGTTAAATCCCAGCTGCCTGACAGAAAGTATTTAATGTATCAAACAGTTCTTTACCAACTTAAATACTCAGAATACCTTTATATTGCAGCAGTAAGCCACTACTGGCTTGACAGAATTGGACTGCTGATATATTCACAGATAATACAGTAAATCAAGTAAAGGTGGGTGCATCAACCTAAACAAGCATGTACTAATACCCAAATGGCAGTCCATGGACTGTTTGAATGTTACTACTGTATGTCTTTCTCTTTTAAGACTAGTGACATTATGTATTATTTCTTTATTAGAAATTAATAGCAAAAGCATAAGAGAAATTAGCAAATTGAAGAACAGCACTAAACCTATTATCGTCGAAATAAATGTCAGTTATGTTTCTAGACTTCTATGGGGGTGAATAATCTGGATTATTTGGAGCAATATCTCACAATTAGCAGATAATTTAGAGTTCTTTAATACCCCTTGAAAAAGATAAATTGATACATATTTTATACTACTATTATTATTTGTTAATATGTTTAATAAAATAAATGCATTCATTTCATGAAAGAAAGTCTCTATACATGTGTTTGTGTATAATGTTGGCATGCACATGCAAGAAAAATATACAGAGAAGGAGATAAGCATGAGTCCACATATTTTTCCATACTACGTATAACAGAGCAAGAAACATCCTACCAGGGAACCATGTTGGTCAGTGGAACCTAAGAAGTCATTTGAGAATGTTTAACAAGAACAAACTTGAGTATTTCAGAAGGATGTTTTCATTTTTTTGTTTTGTTTTATTTATTCAAATTAGCTTTTCCTCAATCATATTTTTCCATCCACAAAGGGACTGTTACAGCTTTTAAAGGGTTTAAAATCTTCAACAATCTTCCATATTTTTGTTTTGAGATCATTAGTGTCATTCAAACACTGAAGCTTTTTCCACATTTTAGCTGTGAAAAAGCCAAGGATGATTTGAGGGCAATTCTCTTTCAACAGACTTGCTATAGTTCCTTGGATTTACAGGAGTATCAGCTCCTACTCTGCTACTTTGAGTTGCTTACCTTCCCAAATTTTCATTAATTGAAGTAGCATGCTGTGCTTTGTAGTCAAATTTCCCATACAAGAAATATACTTCGAGAAAAGAAAAAAAAAGGAAGCAAAGCAGTACTTATTACAGGAGTCACTAAAAATAAAATAAAATAAAATAAAGTTCTTTCCTCATATAAAAAAAAAAAAAAAAAAAAAAAAGATTAATTTTCAAAATAATACAACAAAATGTTTAAGTATTCACTATTACTGGGCTAGGTCTAAGCTTTTTTTTTTTTTTTTTTCATAATTTTTGTACACTTGGCTTGTACAAATGCTGAGTACATTCAACTGTCAGTGAAGGCTACAGGAAGCTTCAAGTTCTCCTAAGTCTGAAAAACGAGGACATCTGCATCTCAGCAGAGCCATGCGAGCCTTGTGGATAGTTATGCCATACATGGTTTTATGTGCCAAGTCTTATCCCCTACCTCCTAAAATTTGAGCAGTTCTACCTACTTGCCTTCAAGGATCACTGGTGTCATGCTTGCAATGTGAATAAAAGCAACCACACGCTAGAGACTATGAATGCAGCAGAAAACCTACAACAGAGAAAAAGGCACATTGAGGTTAAGCTTTGGAAAACTGTGGTAAACGGGACAAAAGAGACAAAGGACAGATGAAGGTGATGTGGAATAACACTGACCTGCTATCATGGAAGCCTGACCAAAAAAGTGTAGGAGATTTACATAACTAAGGACAGCACAGTAAAACATAAAACATGACTCTTAATAAAAGTTACTTGAGAAACTTTCCAGTGACCTTGGAACCTTCATTTTTTTTAAATGAAGTTACCAGTAGTAACTTAAGAATAAATATTTAATATTTGATGCTTTATAGCTACTTAAAAATAAATTCTCAAATAAATGGATACATGATGTTGCATAAAAATGGCCGTGAAAGTCACCATAAGTAATACAATCTCCTTGATTAAAATCTGGAGTATTTGTATTACTGCCAATACATCTGTGATACTATTATTTTTTGTTGCAAATATTGCAGTTGCTACAAGAACTATTTCACGTTGCTTTAACTCAGAATAATGGGATCTCTTCACACTTAAAAGTCCAAAGAGCACAGCCAATACACTTACAACATCTTTGATTACTGCAAAGGTATTTAAACAAACTCAATAGATAAGCAGAAATATCCAGGAAAAAAAAAAAAAAAAAAAAAGAAAAAGAAAAAAAAAGGAGCAAAATAGAAGTAGTACAAAAAATATATATATATAATAATTTATAAGCAGAATTTTCAAAAGAATTTTCAATTCTTTAAGAAACTGAAAAAGCTGGTTCGTCATAACACTGGCCACCTAGTAGTAAGGCTAAGTGTACTAACCTTGCAGTTTCAGGTGTTCCACCTTATATCAGAGATCAGAAGTGCTTAAATGGCACACTGTGTTTAAACCATTTGCTTTCACAGTTACTCCACACTTCTATCGGTGTAGGAGATAATATGTGACCCCTATCCTTCTGAAATAAATATAACACTTGCAGTGCCTTTTATCGATTGAGACGGTACTAATGGCTTGGTTTATAAAACAAGCCAGTTTCCATTAAGCATCTCAGTGATGGGGCAGCATTTTCAAAAGTGCTCAGTGAACTGCATCTCTCAGTGCTTTCCTTTCACTGAGGTGCCTGATGAGACTTGAGTTCCTGCGAAAAGCAGCCACTCACCTGTCAGTCCTGCAGAAAACATGCACACCCTGTCCTTACTCTGTGAGTACTTTCCCACTCGGTGGAATACCCACAGTGTGTATCAGGAGCTGTGTAACAGGAATCCCACTTCCCGTTACTTTATCCCACTTTATTTTGTAACCTGACATAACAGCTTTTCAGTGTTGGTCATATCACTGCTTAATTCACAATACTCTACTCAGGAAATAGATTATACGCACATCAGGTACTTAAAATGTTACCTGTCAAAGCAAAGTCTTAAACAGAAATATGGGAAGACAGTTTAAATATAGAGTAATGTAGACAGTAGGGAATGGATTGCATTGCATCTAATCACGTTTTTGGAAGTTTTGGACAGTTTTAATGGAAATAAAATTTTAGTGCTGTGTGGAAATGTAACTCATGTATCAATCTGGTAAAGATTAAAATATTAAAAAATTATATTAAAATATTTCAACAAAGCAAAATTTTCTGATCAAACAAAGATCTTAACATACCATCATGTATTTTATACTAGATAGACTAATAAATTAGCGGCGAATCATTATTTGCATGCTATTTATACATATACTGACAGTTTTGCATAATATATACTTATATAGAAATAAATCTATATATAGCAAATATGATGTGTATTTACCCTTTACATTATATCCAATTATAGAATAAATTCCAGATTGAGATTTTAATTATTTTTAATCCTCCATCGACTGAGACTGAAGAATACTGATTTGCTCATTCCACCCACTCAAATTATTTTTTAAGATGTTACAGTCTTATTCTCCCTAAAACTGCATGAGAAAACCATATTTTCAATGTCTGACATTATAACCATCATATTAAAATGGAAAATAGAAAAATGAAGAATATTTTATTCCCACTGCTGTTTAAAAGAGCTTAGATTTATTATGTTTATAAGAATGTAAAGGTTATCTAGAGAGTTTATCCAGAATGCAACTGTATATATGAACATGGAAAAACAAGATCTGAATCTATTTTCCATGCAGATATCTGGCTTATGGAATTGTTCACCACCCAGTATTGCAGCTAACACCGTGGGTGCTTACCTAAAAATGTCAGGCCATCGTTATGAACCAGCCGTGCCATAGATTAATGATCGTAGCAGAAAAGCTAGAGTTTTGGAGGTGGAGATAATGAAGCAAATGTGATAGATAACTCAGAAAATAGATAACTATGCCCTGCTGTATGTCCCTGAACCTTCACAGAATTGCACAGATACATACTTTGGAATATGGTGTAAAGACATTACAATATCATGTTAATCCCTTAACAATGTAGGTGCAGGTGGCTAAATGGGATACAGGAGCTGTATCTGCCAAGGGGTGGAGTTTTCAGGACACAATTCCTTTTACATCAGCTCCTATGGGCTGTAACATGAGAGACTATTCACAGTGAAATTTAGCTTCAAAAATCTCCCCCAAAAAACTTTGTTCATCTGAGATTATAGTTTTTTAGTATTACAGTCTGTTTTATATACCAAAAGTTCCCACTGAAACTGGCACCACTGAACATGATTAATACAGGAACAGGTCAGGGAGACGTATGTAGATAAAGCTACGCTCCTCTTTTAATCAGCTGGCATAAAAATAAAAGATACCAGTACACTAAGTTAATACAGCTCCACAGTCACACATGTTCTCTGAAAAGGTACAGACTTTAATCTTCCATGCTGTCAACTTGTTTCCTTGACCATGCAAAATTCACTTCCAAATACAAGCAAGCATTTTCAAGACAAATAATATTTCTCACATTAGAAAAATATGATGTTCTCTATTTCTTCTCTCCAAAGATTCTAGTCAGACTTGCATTATTTATAAACTGAAATCAATACTTTCTGTAAATTAGCTAAGAGGGATGCTAACTATCAGTTTCAATATTTTCCCTTTCTTAGAATAAATCATATTTATGAACAATTGGAATTGACATATTGGCAAGTCACCTCAAGTCTAATTAGTAAATGACATTTCTAGTTTGACAGGGAAGTGGCAATCTTATATCTTTTCTATTGTTGATAGACTGTAGCCCATCATCCTTGAACCACAGACACAACTTCCTGAATCCCATTACTCTATTACGCTACCCTGTAATTTATTTTTTTAGTCCTTATTGACTCTCAATTATAGAAAAAAAGGAAGTGCTAAATAATTTTAAGAGAACAATCTAATTTTAAAAAATGAAGCCTAGAGTTTAATATTATATATATGTGTGTGTGAGCCAGTTGCTGGAATCATACAATTTGTTTTCCAGACTTACTTGAGTGAATACAATCAAATAATCATTTATTTTCAAACTGT
Organism: Aythya marila; assembly: GCF_965140915.1. Taxonomy (NCBI): domain Eukaryota; kingdom Metazoa; phylum Chordata; class Aves; order Anseriformes; family Anatidae; genus Aythya; species Aythya marila. The sequence continues at coordinate 111,426,510 of NC_139042.1, forward strand.
AAAATACAGTGTTGGAAACTGGCTCAACAACTTGTTAGGAACTTACAGGATCATATATTAGCTGTCTGCAATGAATAACAAGTTAAAATTTATGAATCACTTAGATAATGCACGTTAATTTCTAAACCCTTCAATACAAATAAGGATAAAGCACATGATTTAAAAGCCACCGCATGTGTTATTTAAAATGATATGGAGAAGACAGACTTAAAAATATTACTTTATATTCAGACAGAATGAGCACAAAAATAATTCTTGCAAATATACCTTAACTCAATGGAGAATGGGATTTAATTAATACCAGAGCAATTTTTAGGGTTTTGCCATTAACTTCAGCAGAAAAGTTGTGCCTAGTTATCTGAGTGCTGTGGATGAAGGCAAAAGAATTAAGCAAAACTAGAGTAGAAAACAAGCAATGTGTTTTAATGTCATGAAAACATTAGCTGAGCCAGATGTCCCTTCCATTTCATTCAACGGGACATCTGTACCTGACTTCTAGTGAAACAGCTTTGGGACATTAGACCTAATTTTGCAATTATATAATTTCTTGTATTTGGTTTAGAATTTTCAAATACTGAGTGTACAAAATGACATTGTTATTGCAAGAAAGAAACCATGAACAAATTGGTCTAGATCACTGAAGGCATTCCTTCTTAAATATATTTTATTTAATTAATTTATTTAGTTTGGTTTATTTTTATATTCTAAATTATTTCATTCACACGCTTCTTCCTTTCATTCATGTATTCCCTGGGAATGCCCATGCATATCACCTTCCTTCTCCTTTGGGCTATCATAATGACTCCACACGCAGACAAGAAGCTCAAGCACTTTTATCTGATACACTTTTTGCTAACTTCCAGGTCACTTTAGTAAGTGAAAACAACAGAGACAAAACACTCTGAATAGCTAGTCCAACACAGAATTAGTTGCGCTCACTCCAGAGGACCAATGAAGTGTGAAACTGTATTATTGGAAAAATCTGCTCTAGAATCTGTAGCCACATTTTGAGTATCTGGCAATATTTCTGCGTATAAGAAGTTTTTAGGGAAGTCTTAAGGAGAGGATAAAGAAAAAGATACACACTTAATACGCAAAACCCACTTCTCAATGGGAACCAGAGATTGCATGCTGGATAGAAATAAGATTTTAGAGATTAAGAGTGTCTTTTTTTCCCTTCTTTTGTTTCCTGCCTACCAATCCACTGACCAATCTTGACACCGATTTTCACCCTCCCTCCCCATCTCTTTCAGACTGGGATTCTGACTGGAACGTGAAGTCTGACTGATGACTGCATAGTGAAAGGCAATATAAATTTCTAAACTAAATATTAAATGTGCATTTCCTGGCTACTATAATATTTTCAGAGGAACAAACTTTATTTCTTATGTGAGTTTTTCAGTGATCCACTATAAATTTACAACGGTGATAAAACACTTAAGTATGTAACATATTTATCTGAATATGAAGATAGCAAACAGATGTCCCTCATTGATTTGAGCAGGGAAAGGTAAAAGTATGCTATTAGAAACGTTATCTGGAAGCTAACAGAACTGTAAAATAAATAGACTTCTGAAGCTTTAGAAACTACATAATTTTGAGTCTGCTCTCAACCTTATGCCAATGTGCACAATTTAATGCCATTACCGTATATAAATGAAAACTATTTCCAAACTCTGAGCCTAAGGCAAATGCATATGGAAGAGTCACAGAAGTGGAAGGAGAAGGGTTGTTGAGTGTAATGAAGAAACTACATTTTAAGAAGCAAATGAATTGGAGCAACCTGCTACCAACATAATTGCTTTAAAGACCCCATAGCAAACATCAGCAGAATTGGTTTGTAATTTACCATGTCCTTCATGCTCCCTAAAGGTTTGTGTCAAAGTCATGACATCTACAAACACAATTTGTTTCAGATAGACTAGCCATGATGAATGTCTTCCTTTACTACCCTTGACCAAAATCACTTCTCTTGCCAAGAAAGCAACAGAAGTCTTCATTTCACTTGTCATATACTGGGAACATCAGAGGTTTTTGTTTGTTTGTTTGTTTGTTTGTTTGTTTTTAAATGAAATAGCTTTCAGAAATGTTTAGGTAAACTTTGAAAACAGAAGGTTCCTAATGTAACTCTGAAGAATTTCGTAAGTCGGTCAATTAACATCTGTGGCAGAGGTTTCTAATTACTTAAGGCACCAGTTTATATCTGAAATCTCTTGTATCCTACCCTGACTAGAATACTCAATAATCATTCTTCAAACTCTATCATTCATGGCAAGAGGTTCCAGCTAACTGAAATGTGCTTGATTATCCTAAGAGGGCTCTTAACTGAGTGGAGTGCAGATAGCACCAATAAGCTTAGTTGAAAATTTCATTTAAAGTCTCCAAAACTGATGAATAAACATCTTATCCTTGATCATGGAATGTGCTGAGTGTCCTTAGCAGCTGTTGACAATAAAAGGACCAAACAAAATAAAGGCATATTTCTTATCCAGTGCTACATGCCTACCAATTTATGTGTAACCATTATTTTACAGTATTCTCCACAAAGGTTCCCTTCACAAATTGAGAGAAACCATTGGTATTAAACACACAGTTGTTGCAGAAATTGTATGTGGTATTATACATGTAATGACAGCAACTGAAAACAGAAACTTGCTGAAAAAATGCATGTCGTAGACAAATTACCAATGGCTATAAATAATATTGTGCTATGCAATGAAAGAAACTATTATAAAATCTAAAAGACTGCACTGATAAGTAGATTATGGGAAGAATACTTGGTGGTATTGATTAACCTCTTTTCCCTACTCCTCCAAGCCAGACTTTCACTTTGTCTCCTCATACTGCATAACTTAAAGAAAAAATATCTTAAAGCTATGTGAAGTCTGACTTGCTTAATGGATAATACTGGTGAATGAGAAACGAAAGTACATGGAATCAGGTTGACTTTTGCTGCATTAAAGAAATGGCTGAATATCAATATCTGCTAGCAAAAGAAGCCATATTTGGTAAAGAAAATTCATAAATATTTAAAAAATCTCCAGGATAGAAATCAAGATTATTTAAAGTCATTTTTCACCTGTGATTATTGTGTAGTAATCAGACATATTTCAGCAATCAAAGAATCATCAGCAAAAAGTCATCTAACTGTACAGAGGCCAGCAGATGAAAATTTGTGAGTAACAACCATGCCGCACAAAGACCTTTCCTCAAAACTTTGCATTTCATTCACAGAATCATAGAATGGTATGGGTTGGAAAAAAACTTAAATATTACCCAGTTCCACCTCCACTGCCATGGGCAGGGACACTTTCTACCAGCCCAGGTTGCCCAAAGCCCCATCCAGCCTGGCTTGAACACCTCCAGGGATCAGGCATCTGCAGCTTCTCTGGGCAGCCTGTGCCAGTGCCTCACCTCCCTCTGAGTGAAGAATTTCTTCCTAATGCCTAATCTAAATCTCCCCTCTTTTATTTTTAACTGTCATCCCTTGTCCTATCACTACACTCCCTGACAAAGAGTCCCTCTCCAGTTTTCTTGTAAGCCCCCTTTAAGTACTGGAAAGCTGCTGCTGGAGCCTTTTCTTCTCCAGGCTGAACAACCCCAACTTTCTCAGCCTGTTCCCATAGGGGAGGTGCTCCAGCCCTCTGGGCATCCTCATGGCCCTCCTCTGGACTTGCTCTAGCAGGTCCATGTGTTTCTTATAATGGGGGCTCCAGAATCTTTGGGTAGACCTGAAGAGTGTTCAACAGCATCTGAGTTGAAAAAGTCTGAGAATGAAGACTTAGCATTTTTTCCTTGTGGTTTTCTTTCCAAATTTAAATGCTTAATGTATACACACACTGAGATAAATATGAATATATCTACATATAGTTTCACAGACTAGCATGAATATTCATTGCATAATGTTGAAAATCTTTTTAAAATTAAACGTGTAATTGGAAAAGAGCATTATTCAGATGTGTCTTAAAATAGGGACTGCACATCTCAAACTTTTTTTTTTTTTTTTTATTGGTAATCTCTCTTACCATCTTCATGCTACACTCAGTATGGGCCTTTACAGACTATCTTTAGCTAGTAACCACCATGTTAACATTTTCCTTCAATTTTTTCACGTGAATAGCACTGGCAGCAGTGTTCTGCACTGTTCTCATAACAGGATATGGTTTGGTGGAAGTATCTATACAGCTGTAGGTACTAGGTCCACAAATGCCATAAATTTCTCATTTACTGTCATCTATGAAATTTTCATGACATTTCTTATTTAATCAAATCATGTGGCTTGAGCTTTGGTAATGTCTGCTGGAGGCTGTTTTGTGACTGTTTCATAACAGGCTTTTATGTGACCTGCTATTCCATTTTGACAATTGGTTATTACAAATAGCTGTTCCTTTAGATTTAGAAACCATTAACATAAATAGTTTGGAAGACGCTTTAAAGGGTTTTGTCGTGCCAGTATAAGAAGATAAATGTTCTTGACTTTAAAGTCACAAAGGACAATCACATCTATAGAGGTTTGAGGCTCAGGGGAAGAAAAGGAAGGTTGATTTTTGATTAGGGTGAAAGTCAGATGCTACCATGCAATTTAGAATAAGTGAACAGGGCACTCTTCTCCCACCCTGACAAGTGTCCTGAAACTATGCTGTGATCAGCCAGAGGGATTGATCCTGAAAACTGTCCTGGTAGAAGTACTACTGAGATGCTTTGCTTACAGTTGGATGAGGCAACGTGTGCTGTCTGCATTGTTAACATCATGATATATGCTATTAACGAATGATGATGAGGGCATGTTAAGTCCTGGAAGAGGCACTGAAATCCTTCCACGCACTCCTCAGCTCCCACAGCTCTAAGGGAGTGAAAAGAGCCTGCTGTTGATACAGCTCATCTGCACCAGGGTACAAACACATCTGAAGAACTACCAATACCACAAGCAATGAATTTGCCATAACTTATCTGGAAACACAAATTAGATGAAAGGCAATCCCTTTTCAGAAACCAGCAAGATTTTACCACCAGGTTAGGAAACATCTTATCACCTACAATATATCTGCCAATGGATAGAAGATAAAATGTCCTAGACAAAGGAACCCTGCCAGATTTGCAGTTCCAGAGTCTGCCCTAATACCTCAGCTAGGCGCAGAATGTCTGCACTAGACAGACACTGCAAAACAAGGCTGGTCTTCAGCACAGTGATAGGGTGTATGCACAGACAGAGCCAAGTCTCTCGCGACAGTTTGTCCACTGGTAGCAGGTCTTCGATACTGGGGAGACCAGAGACACTCATGAAATGCAGGACTGAGGAGGGATAAAATGAGATGTCTGGGTTGCGATGGCAGAAGGAGCACTTCTCTGTAGCATTAACTTTCTGTCAAGGCGGAAGAAACCCATGAAAGGAACGATGCCCATGAAACGTCCCATGGCTGGCCTGTGGTTTTAGGGGAGGTCGCTGCTTGTGGGGCTGGCAGAAAAAAGGTGAGCAGGGGACTGCGGGTGCAGAATCCCACAGGAGGAACACGATGAGGTGAAGATGCAGATCGGACATGGAGGAAACTACTCAGTCAGAGACTCCTTGGTCACACAGTTGAAAATGGGGGACTGGAATGGAGCAAGCCACAATCCATCTATACGTACATAATGACACACTCAGGACCTGTCTCACAGCTCCACTCCCATGTAATGTCAAAAAAGCCCTTTGTACTCAGGTAACAGAACATATGAATGCTCACTGGGTGAATGTATATGTTCGTTATTATTTGGAAACAGGAACTATTGTTTTAAGTTCTGCTTTGCTTAATTATTCATCATTTACTACGTAAATTATGCATGAAAACCTCAAGTATTTCTGAGTTTTCTTTAGGCAAGGCAGACTCCAAGAAAGTTATGTAGTGAGGTGTCTCTTCCTCCCATTATTCATAAGGGAAACATAAATCACAATTCAGCTGCCTTTTTACACAATGATTTAAAGTCAATTGAGTACAATTACTTCACACTCAGCATACTCACTGCAGTATAAAACTTTATCGTCCCCACAAAGAAAAGGCATCATAGCACTTTGCAGAACAACAGTATTACTAAACATTTCTGATGAAGTTTTTTTTTTTTTTTTTTGGAAAATGTTTTACCCTTCAGTTCACAAATTAGTTTGGCAGTGATTTGGGAAAGCACTTAATTCGAGCTAATGTTCTTCCTTGAACAAGGACTTTCCTTAAGTGCTTTACTGAGCAGAATCTCGTTCTGTTTATCTGCCCATTTATCTGAATTTAAAGTATGGATTATTTTGGTATCTTAAAACATTTAAAAACAAAACAGTGAAAGAGTGGCTTATACTTGACCTTCCCTCATTCTCCATCACAACATCTAAGCTTTCCAGCACATCCCTACCCCATCTTTGTCACACTTGCTGGACAAGGCAGCACATACTGTGGTCATACAGCAATTATACGTGTACTTTCCTAACTGGCTAGCTGATATACAAGCTAAGTGGTCTGTCAGTAGGCCTCTCAGGTCCAGCCTAACACAGCTTGCTTTTTAACTTACAGACCCAACCAGCAGCTTGGTGAGCATAAGTGACCTAAGGGCTGTTTTTTCATGCTTCTGTTGAGAGAATGCAGTATCTGGGAAATCTTTTTTGTTATCAAACTCGAGTTGGGTTCACAGTTCTTCAGGGTGCCTGACAGACAATGAGACTGCATAAACTTTGTATCTTTATGAAACCCAGAAAAAAAGGCTATTGAATTTATGAATATTTGTGCAAAATTAATAACTAAACGAGTCATGGATGATAACAAATTGATTTTATATAGCTTGCATTAATGTCAGTAAGTTTTCTTTAGTATTCGATCAGATCTAGTAATGCTTTAGTCATCAAATTGCAAAGTGGTTTGTGGGTTGCAGTTTGCAAAACCTTTTCAAAGTAAGTGTTACTTTCCTTTAGTTTGCTTCTTGCCATTGTTAGAGCTCAGCGTTGTACTTAATCTTGCTGATGATGGTGATTGCATGTAGAGATATTACATGCATGTTAAGACTTTAATATTAGTTGTAGTATAACTCCTAGAGACGAGCCTTAATCACTTCTGAAGTAGTTCACTTCTCCTGTCAGCAACTATGCTCCCTCTGATGCTCTTACTCTCTGCTCACTAACTGGGGTAGAATACAATTTCTCAGTTTCTGTGGATGCCCATGGTATTATTCACTGCACTGCAGCAAAATACCAACAGCAGTATCTTCTCCAAAAAGAAAGAAGAAAAAAAAAAAAAAAACAGCACTGAAGCACAAACTAACAGTTTTGCATGTTTAAAGAACTATCTGTTAATTCCACATAAAGTGTCAAAAAGAAGGGGCCACTAGAGGGAAGTAAATCCAATATGCTCAAAGAAAATAAAATGCTAGCTCCTCAGCTACTGTAAATTCTTGTACCTAATAAGAATGGTTTGTATTTAGAACAGCTAAATATATTGTTCCATATTCTTAACAAAGATAAAATAATTGAAGAAAACAATTTATATAGAGAGAGATCTATCAGCATGTAATGCGTATAGCAAAAAATATTACAACAGTATGTATGAAAAGACTCATATAAAAAAAAAATATGAACATAGGATAAATAAGTTGTCATGGTATAATTCATTATAGGTCTAGATTTTTCAAATTAGCCACATCAAAAGGAAAAAAAAAATGTTTTAAGTGTGGACTTTTGGTAATGTAGTACCTGCCCACACTAAGACATTTTTGATTTGTTGTCACTTCATGTCTATAATCTTGTATCTTTCATTTATACGAACATGTGTATGATCTTGCAGCATCAGGCAATAAGTAGTGTCCATTTCAAGATAATTAAGATTAGAAGGAAAGATTGCAACAGTGAGCTTGCTGCTTGGTGGTACAGCTGGAAAATATTTGCAATATAAAGGCAATTATTTAGTATTTTTGGTAAATATGGCATGAAAAATACTGTAAGTTGTTTAGTAGTATCTGGCTACCAATGAAATTTAAAAAAAAAAAAAAGTCATAAATCCTTTTCTCAGAGAACTCCAGCGTGATATATAAACATTAATAAAATCTCTGCAGTGGTCTGAAGCTTTAGTTCTACAGCTTTGTTTTCTCAGGTAAGATACCCTAACTTTCTTCATACTACCACTTTTTATTCATGACTAAAAGAAACTCACAAAAAAATGTTTATTTTCTTCTCAATTTCCATCAACCAAAACCCCATTAATTTTCTTCCAAAGACTATTCCATATGACACTATCTTTCTCTCTTTTTCATCTAAATATATAGTTACCATTTTTATGATTTTATGCAATGACACAGTTTTTAAGCCTACAAAAAATATTTTATCTTTATAACTGCATTTTATAGATGCCTCTATTTCATTTATTACAATGCTTCCCTCCTGCAAAGCTGTCTTTTTATATCCAAATAAACATACTGATATTCTGGAAATCTGGTCTTAAATTCTCTCAAGCTCTTCCAATAGAATTTTTAGCAATGTAAGAATTATTATAGTGCAAGCAGCCTACACTCTAGACTTTACTGTCAGTGTGTCACAAATTATCAGAACATTGGTCTTTTCCCTGTTTTGAGTAAACTGCGGTGAAAATCTATATCCTTAAACCAGAAACAGACATCAGCAAAAGATGTATTATTTTTTAAAAGCCCACCACTTAAATACAATTCACAAAGTGTGTTCAGACAGCTGTTGGCCAGTTTAAAAATAAACCATCTCTCTGGTGACCTCCACTTGTGCATGCTTACTGACTTGCATTTTGTACCATGTAACAAAACATCTGAAAGTAAGTATACCAAAGAGGTAGATTCTAGCAGCATGTTTTTCCTCTGATGAGAAAGCAATAGTGAGGTACAGGTTCAACGTGTGATGCATAGCCCGAGAGCTTAAGACAATTCTCATTGCAATGAACATATCATTAAGTATCTTATGTAATCATCTGTTCTGTTACTATCATCACATTAAAGATAAGTGAGCAGTTTTCATTGTTTTCCCAAACCATTTTCAAGAATATTATTAGAATTACCATCATTGTCATTATCATCATCATCACAGCAAGCTGTTAATTTTGGCATGCCCAAAGGCGAATAAGTCATTACTTAACTCATCAACAAAACTGCTTGTCCCAGATACACAGGTAAGCAGATTTTTGCTAGGCTAATCAATGAAAAAAAACAGGGCCTTCCTACAAGTGGAACATAACAGGATCCTCCTGAACATTAGCACTTTTACTAATTACTTTTACACGACCAAAGGTTTTGGTACTCAAAATCCTAGTTTTGCCAGTTCAGCTCGTGTCCTACATTAAACACTTCAGCTACAGTTGCAATGTCACTGCACAGTAGGTGAAAAACATTTCTGGAACAAAAGTCAGCAAGGGATAATTTTGAAATAACCTTCTGATCTACAGTAGCACAAGCCAGAAGATAACACTACTATACAGATTGCTTTGTTGGTAACCTATGATGCTTTTTGCTGGCATAGTAAGTATTTCTATAGATGGAAGAGGAAAAATGTGCAGAAATAAACTACAGAGCTCTTTTTGGTACCCATGTTTCTCATAAAGGACAGCCCTAAACATGAATCTGAACTGAAATGGTGTGTGGGGGAATATCAGAAATGATAACATGAAGTTGACAATTAAAGTAACAAAAAATCCATTATGATATCTCACCTGAGGAAATGGCTCATACAGATGCTGAAACATCTTAGAGTAAATCATGCTGTATTAGTACTATGAAACATGGATACTAAAGGAAATGAATTCACTTTCATTTCACCTTTAAACTATGAAATTGGTGGGTAATGTGGTGCTTTAGTCTTTCAAAACTGAAATTGTAAGGGAAGACTTGGAAGAACATCAGACACAGACTCCAGTTGTGACAAACCACTGGTAGGCTCAGGTTGTGTTAAAGTATGCACTTCATTTAAACAGGAAGACACATTAAGCAAAGATGTGGTTTTGTGCCCTGTGTTTTGGGGTCAAGGGCCAACTGACAAAAGCATTCAGTGGCCTCATCAGCAGAAACTGAAAGTCCTCACACATAAAAATGCATAACAATCTGCAAAGCATCCTAACTCACTGACCCAGACTTCCAAGAAGCAAAATGATACCCATAAAAAGTGCACGAATGACAGGGGCATAGTAACAGACGCACGGTGGTGAGACTTACCATCTTGGTCCGTGGTAACTGTGATAGCTGTGAACTGCTTGGGCGAGAAACTCAGCTCCGAGACGCCATTCGTGGCCTCTATTTCAAAGGTGTAGTTGACATGCGACACAAAGTCCAGCACTGTCACGGAGGAGTTGATGAGACCTGTGTGCCTGGGGATGAAGCGGATGCCTCCCCCACATATCTCACACTGGCTGGCATCCGACCCGCATTTCTTACAGATGACACTGTAAGTGAGGTCTTTTCTTCCTCCTGTATCACTTGGGGGGCTCCATTCCAACATGAGAGCTGTTTCATTAATGTTAAAAATCACGTTCCTGGGAGCAGAAGGTGGCCCTGCAAAGAAGGAGGGGGAAAGCCTGTTAAGCGTCTGTTGTCTGCTTTGGAGGCAAAACCACCCAAAAATATAATATTAATCTTAAGGCAATTATTTGCAAAAAGTTGAAAAGATTATGTTTGAATAGTGAATTCAATTGAAAAACTTAAAATTATCTAAATAATTTAAATCCTTGAAAATTAAACAGGAAGGATAAACATGTAAGATCGTAAGAAGCTGAAAACTCTAAATGAATTAGAATTAATTCAGAAATAATTTAAGACAACGTATAAATTACTTGGGAAGGTCCAAGCTAGACCTGATAACTTAAATTTGCACTAAATACTTTTTGACTTGTGGGGTACTGGGGTAGAGCTGTAGAGTTCCAACCACAGAATTTATTTCCTTATGTTTTGCCTAGTAAAGTAGGCTTTTCTGATACTTATGGTCCTCTGTGTCTTAGAAGAGTTAAATTGAGTAAGTAAATAAATGACAGCTTTGGAATAACTACAGGAAGTGAAGTTGTTTGTATTAATTCTTTAGTACCACATATTTTTTCTATCCTTCGCTGCTATTATCCTGGGGGATTTCTTTGCTGCTACTCATTAACAGAGCTGGGTAGCAACAGGCTAAGAGTATTAGGCACAAGAGACAGTTTACATGTTTTTTATCCCTGCCCGGCACCTAATCAGCATCAGTTTAACAGCAAAGACATCCCACTTACAAGCTAAAGATCTAAAGGGATGGTTGCAAAACAGGAGAAAAAATAGTTCCTGAAGACCACAGGGAGGAGGAATGCAGAAGTACTAGCAACAGGCAGAATATAGGAAACCTCTTAGCTAGCCAACAAGTGGTACAGCTGTCTGTGTAGAGTTGGAGGAACCACAAGTGATCCATTTCCAGTGGATCCCACAATAGCCAAGGGACACCAAGCAAGTTTTAAGCTGTTATGCTGATTTTCTGTGTATCACCACAAGTAAATCACCTGAGACTTTGCATATTCAGACAGGAATTAGTGAAAGGATGAAGGTGGAAACTGTTAGAGGAACTCTAAATAATCTTATCTCTACTTAGCATATTCTTCTTTTTAGAGCTAGCGTATTTCAAACAAACACAAACACACAGCTTTCAAAACAAATTATATGTAAACCAAAAAAGTGCCCATAAGAATTAGGCAAGAAACATGGATCTGGCAAAACGCAAAGCCTTATACTCCAGGTTTTGATCTATGTAAAATGACTGTGCTAAACTTAACGGGTGAACTCTGGGCTTATGGTGAGCTGAATGAACATTACATTCCCAGCTCTCATCAGAAAATCACAGTGCACTAAGATGGTTTAGTCAGTGGTTAGTAGAGCTTCGAAAACTTTAAGCTTGCTTTACAGCTTTTCATGATTTATATAACCTGCCATCAAGACTTAGCTATGAAGTTTTGAATGGTTAAACTTTACATTAGAAAGGAAAAAAAAAATATCAAAGCTCCTTCTGACATTTCATATATAAACCAGGACCTCAAATCCCATTCCCTCCCCCTCAAAAAAAAGTTATATTATTTTTTCCTAGTCATTTAGTTCCATTATTTTACTTTTTTTTTTTTTTCCTTACTAGTAACAATTACTACAGCACTGATATGCTGATGGAATTTTCAAACTTTAAGCTGTATTTATCTGAACAAAAATGTTGTGAGATTTAGAAAATCAAGCCCCTGAGTAGCTTTGAAATATGCACCTACTGAAGTAAGTCTATTTACTCAAGTCCTTATTTCTTGAAGATGACCCAGGATACTAAAATGGACTATACCTTAACAGAAAATATTATTTCATCTTATATTTTACTAAAAAAACATAAACATCTATACAACTGTACCTACACATTACATCAAAAAGAAATACTAACTTTAATGAAGGAAAGAAACAATAATAGTTGCAGAAGAAAAGTCACTGCTCGGCTCACCAAAGTTTATAGTTTTAAGTGATGGCATTTGTTTACTTATACAGTGTTAAATGTATCTATAAAAGCTGTGATGCTTGTAAAGGAAAAAAAAAAATGTTTGTATGGCACAGGAGGGATCATGTGAACCAATAAATGTTAAGGTTTTTTGTGAATTGTAGTTGAACATTTGAGTTGCTTTTTTCTTTCTGATATTTTTTGTAACGTTAAACAGCTGAGGCTATGGTTTTATTAGAATGATTTTTGCCCTAAGGTGAATGATGAGTTGGCTACTAGATTTCAAGCACTTGATAATTAAAATACTTGGAGCTACTGTGTTTGCACTTTTTTCAGTGGACAAGAAGGATTAAAATATTTTGAATGTGAGAGTATTTGTGTATCTATCTGCACAGAGCTTATGGTTAGCAGCCAAAAAGCCCCTGACAGTGAAGAGCAGTTATTTCTTGGAATATCAAGGAGTCATTTAGCTGAATGGTACGTGACTTATTTGTACTGTATGAAGATCAATATTTCTGGAACCTGGCAGATGAAAATTATTTTTGTAGTTTGCAGTTTTTACAGTCCCAGAGAATATTTTGAGTATATCCTTCCTGGCTTTTGAGTGTGACCTTGTGATAAGTCTAATATTGTAGCATTTGAAATACTGTAATACGTAAGTATTTACAAATGCAACTTGTTAACAACTGCTATTTATATTGATGCATTATTTTCCAATGGTGTGGAAAGCAGAGACAAGGTACAGCCTTGAAGATGCTGAGTTGGTAGAAAAAAGCCTCTATAACCTTAGTGTCTCAGATTCACAGATCTCTTAACTTCCCATAAAATTACTGTGACACCGGTGGTTGTAGCTACTCTGGAAAACAGTTCTCCAATTGAAATAAGCTAAAACCAGCACAGATTACTTCAGCTTCAGTTCTTAGTAATTATGTGCAGAAGAAAGGAGTAATTGTGCTTCATCCAAAAACATTCTGTGAGAAATTAAATAATGACTGGTCTTAACAAATTCCCACTGTTAAAACCAATAAGGAGTTTTAGGAATACGGAAGAAGATCTTTAATCACGCTTATATATGTGCATAACTTTAAGCGGATCAGTTATCCCCTTGAAATAATTGGTAATATTCATGCATTTAAAATTAAGCATGTGTGTAATCACTCATAGGACTGGAGCCAATGTTTTAAAACTGGTTCAGATCTAATCTTATATAAACTACAGATATTATGACAATGGGTTATCACAGCTTAGTTTTTGTATGTCCCTTCAATAAGTTTGGCATGCTAAAACATAGGAATTAATGTGTATCCAGGCACTAAGAGGGCTTTTTCTTTTGCCTGGATTTGTCTATCTTAATGTGTTTAGTTTGTTGTTCTGTGTAGATAGTATCAGCCAAAGAGCCAATATGGTAGATAAAATAACTTTTTTAGCCATATACTGTGAAGTGAAGGTTGTTATATTTATGATTTGGGATTTAACTCTCATTTATAAGAGAAAACACAAATTATTGTACATTCATATTTCAATGAATAAGGAGAAGATTATCAGTTATGTTAGGGATGTCTGAAAGTATACGACTGTCCGCCTGCAAGCACTGAAAAAACCCTCAGACACCCTTCATACTCAAGGCCCCTCATGCCAATTTGCATGACGATTAAATAGCTTTTTAATTGCTGTTAAATTATGCCAGTTTAACTGTGATTTCATGCAAATATTAAGCTGTAATGACATGCAGTGAATCATTTACTAAGATTTAGAACTTGGAACAAAGAGAGACAATTAATTCTAATCCTCAGATTCAGCTAAATTATGTGTCACTGGGCTTTTATGGATGTGGCCCGATTGCTTTGTTATCATTTATAAATTACACAAAGATTATTTGACACATCAAAAAAACTTGGCAGCAATAACCCTTCTGCAGACATCTGTGTGCAAGGCTCTCAGGGATTTCCTCATATTGTTTTTAAGGAAACCAAGTACATTGGTGAAAATGATGGATCCTTTTCTAACAGCAAAATTCATGACTTTGGATTTTATGCAGAAGAGTAAAACAGTTCAGATGGTTGAGCATTACTAAAAATGAAGCTCTTCTGCTTTTTAGATAAAACACAGCCTGAGTGTGAGCAATGCCTTTTGCTTCATTTGCGAATTATAATGAAACAAGTATTTCTACACCCTCTGTGGAGTAGACTGGCACTGATCTCTTATGGAAAATCAGGCTTACTCCAAGAGCATCACAGCTGAGTTTATGCCTCATGCTGTGCTTCGCACCTCGCCTAGCTGCTTTGTGTATGCTCTCCATCTATGAAAGTGAAGTGCATTTTGCCCTTTGTGGAAGGAAGGAGGAGCAATCCAAATGCTGCAGAAGTCTGGTGAGGACAGTGCAGTATTTTACATAATACAGGGCAATGACTGTCTGGAAAATATTTTTTTTCTTTTCTTTTTTTTTTTTCTTTTTAAGCGAGAACTGTCTGTTACCAACAACTACACTGCCATCGTTGTGTATTACTTGACAACTGAATTCACAGCAGAAGTGGCAGAAATTAATCATCATCTCATGAGAATACTCAGAATCACCGTCTACCTGTGTCCCTTGAGTTCGTAATTGCTTTTTTATATACATACATACATATATGCAGCATAGATTAGAGACACTTGGTGTGGAATGCTGTATTACATTTTTGCCTTTTCAGAATCATTTATTCTTTTCTCAATGAGGCAGGCAGGAAGAATTTCCTCATGACAGGAACTGGTGACTGCAAACCAATACTCCAAGTCTGAGCATAATGATAAATTACAAACAATATATATATATATATATATATATATATATATATATATATATATATATATGTATATACACACGCAAATAGCAATAGAAGCAGTACAGTCAAAGGCTTCAAGCCTGTTGCTTGATTTTGCTGCTGGAACACAGTGGTAGCTCTTAAAAAGTTTCGGTATGGAGGATACAGTTTGTGCCAAAGGTTTCTGAACAGAACATAAATTTGTTGGCTCAAAATTGTTTAAGCCTAACATGAGAATAGATGCATTCATACTCAGACTCAACGAAAGACTGCCTGCCTTTGACCTTGAAAGATAGATCAATTTATTAATTACATTATAGTGGGAAATGTTAGTTTATGCACAGAGTAATCAGACAGGGAAGAAGATATGCTGTTATTTGTTGCTCACTGTGTGTGTGGAGAGATCACTGATAGAGTACTCACATATGGCAAAGAAATACAATAAGGAGAAAGAGCAGCAGCAAGAGATTGATAACAAGTGCCAATTAAATGGAAAAAGGCTATGAGAAAGTAATTAACAATATATCCCAATGTAATTTTCTTTTCCTCTCATTAAAATTAGAATTCTACTATGCTTTCTATGAAGTGCATACTCTGCTTTTATAAAATACAGTTTCATGAAGTAAAAATGGGAACTGTACAATCTTGGGAAAATATACAGTATGCACTTTCACAGAATTAATGAAATTAGATTCAAAGCTCAGCTTGAAAAAATGGATGCCTGAAGCTAAGCTCTTCAATTCATAGTCTCTTGGATCAAGGTCCTTATTCTCCATATTGCTATTCGTGCAAGTTTTCCAGAACCAAGGAAAAATTCTGGAGTGAGAAATTACTTTCTAACCGTATACAGGAATGAAGAGAGAGAGAATAAAAATATCTACCTATTTTAGGCATATTGCTTTTCAGGACGTGAAGAAGCAAATAAAATAGGTTTGAATGTAGTCGGTTTAAAATATTTTAAAATGAAGAGGTTTGTAAAGAGAATCCATTAGTAAATGTGTTTGATTCAAGAACAACTCGTTTGAAAAGTCACAAGAAAAATTTCTAATCTCTTATCTTGTCTCATATGTCAGGATAAAAATTTGAAAATTGACATCAAAAATAGAGACCTGTCCCAAAAGTGTTTATGTAGAAAAGGCATATTCTTACTGTGCAGCCTTTTCTCTTTGTGTAGTCAAATTGGCTCACTTTTTTTTCTAACTTTCAAGCTCCTTTTATTACGGTAAAGCATGACAGTTTGGAAGAAACATGCTAAATTCTACCCTGTCTCATACATCACCAATATCTTTGTTTATTAAATTTAAATTATCCTCATCTGCACAGACCCACCGAAGGCAGTGAAGTTGTATTTATGACAGAAACATAATTTTAATAACTGAGAGCATAATTTGAAAGCAGTGGGGCTAAAGATATCGGTTAGGGAATAATTTAGCCTGCAGACTCTTCATTACTGATGATATGCAAGAAGATAAGAACACAGTCTGCCTGTCAGAATCTTAGTGTCATTTCCAGAGCTGATAATTAGTGAAATAATCATCATTGTAGGTATAAGATGAATACATCTGCTATTAAAGTCAGTGAAATATTGATACCTTGCAATCTAGGTTGAATAAGAGGCAATCTGTGGTGGCACTGAACCAAGAAAAAGGAAGAAACCAGAATGTGGTTCACGGTCTCCCTTATTTGTTATTTCTCCAAATCTGAGGTGAGATGGGGCACTGGTACTGCTGTTGTGGTTGATTTCTTCCCTACACCCACTTATTCGGTTGCTCTGGCTGATATCCTCAGCAGGAATAGAGTGGTCTGGCAGCAAATCTCTCCTGACAGCTGTCAGCCAAAGCAGCTTTCAGCATCCCAGTTTTGTTGGGGAAAAGGGAGCAGGACCAGGGTGCTGTAGGTACCTGCTCCCTGGTGCCACAAGGCTCTCATGTTCCTCCTTACCTTATCAATACTGGTGGGTAGCTGGGCTTAAAATTGTGCCCTGAAAGATAACTAGGGGAACATAATGCCATGTGTGAGCAATTTTTCAGAAAACTGTCTTTTGGAAATGAAAAATCAATGGCATAAGTAATGTGGTACCACATCTGCATAATGTATGAGTGAAACCATCTTAATAAGCATGAAACTGTCAAGAGTGCCTGTGATGTGCGTTAGCTCTGTGGGTAAGTTTTCATAGCCTATGCTCAGGGCACTCATTTGAGTGGAATTGTTTGTAATCAACATTTTCCTTTGGGAAGTCTGGAACAACATTTTTCTCCCCTCACACATTCCGTAAAAAATGACAGACCTACACGCCTCACTCCAGAGCGAGCTGACAGCAGATTATGTTACTTGGTTTGAGGTGCTTCTTGAACCCACGTCCCTCAAGCAGCTGGAGTCTGGGATGTACCTTTCACCTCTGAATGCTCTATGGCTAGATTGGACAACTTTCTGATAAGTGCCTTGGATCTGATCAATGTCGCTTTTGGTGAAGATCACTCCCACTCAACGGACGTGAAATGGCTTGGTCTACGTAATGACCTCAGGATTACAGAACACCTATAACTTTGTCAATCAGCCTCAAATTACCTGGTATATTCCCAGTTTATCCAGTGTAGTGCCACATGGAGAGACTAGCATGAACACGGGAAGTACTTCAATTCTGCTACTGTCAGCTCAGTTACTTTTACATCATTAGTCATACCAAAAATTGACTATGCACTGCTAACTACTGCAATAGTACTTTGGCTTTAATTTTTATCTGAGGAGACAGGAGAGTATGTAATATCCGTGGTTTTTTTTTTTTTTTTTTTTTTTTATTCATATGCAGCCGCAGTTTTTTGCAAGTTTTTGCGCAAGAATATTTTCAAGTCCTTAAAATACATATGAATAGTTAAAATTCAACATTGCTATCTACATGACAATGATTACATACCTTACATTATCCCTCAGAACTACAGGTTAATAAGTCATTAATGTAAGAAACATGGCAGTATTTTTAGGGATATAACTAAACAGAAAACTGCTGTTTGAAATTTGATCAAGAAATCTCTTTTGGTAATTTTTAACAGGATTATTCAGAAAATGTACAATTTCATGTCATTTTTAAATAAAAAAAAATGCATAAATGAGTCACAGAACTGCAGACACCGGTAGTGATCAGACTTACGGGTACATGCCATAGTTGGTGGGTCTTTCTCAGCTCTGAAGTAACCTTTCTCACACTGACATACAGAAGTTGCTTCAACATAGGTCAAACTATGTGGAGGGCACTTGGAACACTTTACATTTCCAGCAAATGCTTTATAGAATCCAGGCCTGCAAGCTGCAAAACAAGAAAATATTTTTTTATTAATAGCAGCAAATTTTGGTCGTAAGTAAAATCTGTTCCATGCAGTTATAATGCACTGTCTTTTCTTTCCAACCTAGATATATATGCTATTCTGATCACATAATGCTTCACAGTTTTTATTTTGGTATATGGACTTAAAAAATATATGTATGTTCTTGATGTCTGATGGGTAAACATTAAAAGAGACAGCTTCCTAATAGACAGCCATCACTGCTGCTTGAAACTGTTACCTAGGAAACTTCACTAGTATCAAGTAAACACACGCTCACTGTCTATGTTTTATGTAGGTTTCATATATTAATAACACTAAAGAGTGGGATAACTTCGTATCTACCAATGCTATTTATATGGCTTCCTTATTTAAGTAGTAGAGACTTTTAAGGCTCAATGTGCTTCTCCTCACAATGCCTTGATGAGACAGGAATGACATCCCTGTATTTGCAGATGGGCCTGACCTGCCCAGAGTCTCCTGAGAAGCCTCTGACAGCAGGGTCAATTAGTTGAGTCCTTTGCACTGTGTTGGAATGAGGGCTGGGAGGCACTGCTCTAATAACCTTTGGAGATGTAGGACAGAGGTGCCAATACCCTCTAGCACAAACTACAGAAAGCCTGAGGCTACTCTTAATTGTGTCAAGAAACAACCCAGATAGCAGCTGCTGTGAGGATGGGAGATGCTGCAGCAGTCAGAGCCCACCGCCCACCCAGTTGGAGCAGGAATCCCAGCAGTTCTTCATCACAGCAGAACCTTAAAAGCCTTTCTGCTGACCTTTAAAGCAGAAACAATTATTTAAAATAAATGTTATCATAAATATGCCTGGTTCGCATTCTGAAATATTATTTTAAAACTGTTCTCAGCCTTTAGCACACAAGTTTAGACAGAGATTTCTTTTTTTCTCCTGCCAACTACTACATTCACACATGCCAGTATGAATTACAGGTACTGTCTTCTGGATTCTCAATCAGCAAACAGAACTGAAACAAATGAAAGAGCAACTCTAACACGTGTAGACTGCATAGGCTCATATTCCTTCCGACTCCTTCACCAGTACAATGGAAGCCATTGGTATACATATTTCAAAGATCCATGTGGCTTTTTCTCATTTTGACATATTCAAGACTATATTCTTTTTATTGCTACAGGAACTAGGCAGTATTTCCTTCCCTTGCAATAAGACAAAATAACAATATTAGAATGCAGTGTTTGATAAATAAGTACCAAGATTTATGAATTTTATGGGTTCACTGTCAGTTCAAATTAAGTGAATTATTAAAGGCATTAACTTACAGATAACATATACACAGATCAGTTTGGCTTCTGATTCCAAAGCACCCACTTGATATGAAAGCTGTTTCATTAGTGTCTGAGGGAAAAGGGAGTGTGTGGGACTAAAAAGGTAGCACTTGATTACCCATCAGAATGCAGGAGCCATTTTTTCAGATGTAATTTTAAGAGCTTAATTTTGACCCAACAATTTCAGCAGTTCTCCCAGTGTGTTCTTCTGACTTTGCTGAATAGGTATTAGGAAGGAATCCTGCCCTGCTGTCACCGAAGAAAAAATATAAGTATTTCTGGTGCTAGAGATAAGAGAGGTGGGAACAGCAGGGGATTTCCCTTTAAAAGGCTGCTGGTCTGATACCACCGTGATTACAGTCAGTGGCAATTTTCTACTGATTGGAATGACAGCAGGTTTGGTACTAGGAAGGCAGCAGCATTGTAGATATAGGCGGTAGATGCTGACTCCTCTCAGCTTTGCTGGGAGGAAGGAAGAGAGAAGGTAAGGTGAAATGTGGGAAGGGTGTTATGAATGCCTGCTCCTTTTTTACTCATGTCCAAATCCTGCCAGGCCTTAGCTGAAGATTAATATTAAATTCTTGCTTTTAATAGCTACCTTTCATACATACAGTACCACAACAAAGAAGTTTGTGATTAAAGAGGTGGCAATTCCAGGCTACCTTTTCACTCGCAGCAAAATGAGTTCTCTTTAAAATCCTTACTACTTCCAATATTTTTTTTTCTGTCAGTTCTCAAAGCACTCCTTCCTTTCTGTCCCCCAAATGACAAACCAGTTTAGATCAAAAGAAACACAGCAGTCCTATTCAAGAAAAATATTTTGTTTAAACTTCAAGCTGTTCATTATTCAAAAATAAAACTGAAGGAGAACATGATTTATTTTCAATTAAGAAAAAAAAAGTAAATGTTTTATTCTGAAATGGCATTCTGGAGTATATTTAAAGCCTTTATGGTTTCAATATGGTTGGATTTTCTTTTTATTTATTTTTGTCTTATATATATACTCATGAAAATGCTGGGGAAAAATGGGTGAAGATGTTGATATTCTACTTTTACTGAAGCCAACACAAATGCACGCACCATTATGTCAGATAAACTCCTCGCATTCTAAAGCCAAAGATATCAGGACAGCTTTGGTATGGTTAAGTTTACAAAGCTACTGACAGTCCTCCCCCATCCAAATGTAGAGTAAAACAATTACAATTACTGGATACTTTTAAATAAAATCCAGCCCTTCATAAACATACTAACACATGCTGAGAGCCCCCAAATGATCACAGGTTTTGGATAACTTCAGCTCCTGGGATAACTCGGTGCTGACTGCCAACATTCAAGGTGAAACTGTTCCTCTGTAAAGATCACTGAATATGCAGCACAGGATTGAAATACAGCACTTCAGCTGCCATACAATATCAAAGCCTATACTCTACTAACAAGTATTATGCTTCACTGTCTGAATTTCAACTTCAGAAAGAAGCAATTTACCATTGCCTTTCAAAAACTAGCAAACACTAAATTTCCTACCCAAGTTTTTAAAAGCTAATTTACCAAATGTCCCAACCACTGTAATTTCAGAGACATGCATGCATCTTTAGAGACTAGGGTGGTGCTTAGTCCAAAACAAGGACAGAAGAATTTGTGAACAAGCTTATTTCAGAGAAAAACAACAACCAATAACATGAAAATTTGCCACAATATCTGTTCAGGTAATAAGCAAGCAAGGTCATCACAGGCTGTTAATTTGCAACCTTAATTCCTAAGGAATTCCTCCTGAACGTGAAACATGTCTAATAGCATGTTTTAAGGGCTATGATTTCTTCTAACCTGTGAGTTAGACTTTGGCAGACTTCTGTCATGCCTGTTTATGCCCTGATAGGTACCACCAAACCAGCACAAACTGAGTACAGCTTTACACTGCTCATGGTCTGTACAGAACCATGTCTGCTCACTGTGAAGAAATGAAGAATCTCCTTATTACTTCTTTGGCATATCAAACAGGACTGAGGATGGTTTGGCCTCCACTGTGGAGCTTCAGGCTATGTAAGACCACTGCCAACTGTAGCTCAAAGCAATTCCAATCAAAACTTATAGGAAAATTGCACAAAGAATCAATGGTATATGCACTCCACTGTAATTTCCAATTTGTATAACGTTTTTTAGAACTAGGGTTTGCAAATGTTCTGCTATGAGATCACAGATTGCGTTACTGCATGCAAGTCGCTGTGACTGCAGCTTGTGGTATCAAACCATACACAGGTGCTAGATGTATTCAACTTAGGGAGTCCCCAAACCACATGAAAGCTAAAATAAGGATTAGGATATGACTCTGTAAAGAGCATAATCAACAGAATTACCTGCATGCTTAACTTTAACTGAGTTCCTTAATGAAGCAGGATCTTGGCTTTTGCCCAGCTTCCTATCCTCTTTGTTGCTTACTGATCTGTGGCAGTTCCAGCTCCACAGAACTCAGAGCACAAACTGCCTGATGGGCAAATCGGAAACTCAGGCACTTCATTATGAATAGGTTGTTGCTTTGTATTTGGAGAAGGAAAAAGGTCATCTTTCCCACTCAAAATCACATGTAAAATACATTACAAGTAAGTTAAAAGTTTGTTCCGGATGCTTATGTATGCAGGAATTTTCATTTTTCATGGGTTGATAAATTAGTACTTTCAAAATGTTTCTCATTATAACATTTCCTTCATTCAGCTAGCAGTTATTGTACCTATCATTTGCACAAATTATTTGTGCATTGATGACTTAAAAAAAAAAAAAGTTTGTATTTGTTTGTTATCACACAGCATTTTTTTCTAACTTTTTAATCACTGGGAGGCATCTTATTTTCCCTGACTTTATCCAACAGAAGTGACTTTGTGAGCTACTAATTATATGAACTGTATAAGATTTGACTTTTGTGAAGCCTGGGGGATGATAATAAAATATTGCCTTAATGGTTAAGTAATTAGCAGGGAGTCTGAATGAACAATTCAAAGACACTAAAGTTTTCTCCAATGAAATACCAGGGATCATGCAGAGAAGCACTGATAATTTAATTGGCTTCACAAATGATAACATGTCTATAAAAGTGCTTTACTGTAGCTTTATCATGATTTGACTAGTGTTTTTAAGCTGTAGAAACTTTTTAATTAATATAATTTTCCTTATTTAATGTTTAATGTATGACATTTAGGTTCGTTTGTATTACACACAGATGTATATGAAAAGATCTTAACACTTTGCAAAGCTCTGGTGAACTCTTAAAGACACTGATTCATGACTTGCTAGTTTCCAGCTTGGGCACAGAGTAGGGAGAAGGCATTTAAGAAGCAGCTGCAAAAGAGTTTTAGCACTGTTGAAGCTATGTGCAGAGGTACTGAAAGAGACTGTAAAAGCTTTTGAGGTGCATTGTGCACCAGAGCCCAAAGTTAATACTTATTGCTTAAAATGAGATAAGATCTCCACTGTTCCCAGCAGTGTTCCCAGTGTAGTTGTGTCTGTTTCCCACAAGGACTTGGGTGCATGCGGTGCATGGCTTGTGGCCATAACCACAGCAAAGGGTAATGTGCTACAGTAAAGTGCCTCTCCCCACAAAGACTTTGGCTGCGGGGCCTCGGAGCCAGCTCAGAGCCAGTGCAGCTGAGGGTGGCCCCATCCCACTGGGGCCGTGGTTAGAGGCTTCCCCACAGCTCAATCCTGAGGACACAGACAGGGCCGACTCCTATCCCTGGGAGCTGCTTTCAGCAGTGGCTCCTGTTCTTGATCCCTATGTGAGCCACAGCCCTGCTGCGCCACAGCCCTGCTGCTCCACAGCCCTGCCTGTCCAGGGACCCTGCTAAGCCAGGAGCACCCACAGGCCCACATCCTGGCCTGGCTGCGGGCCGCACTCATGTTGGGGCTGTCCTGGCTGCCCCCCACCCTGCCCTGCACCCTGCTGGGATGGGCCCTGGCTGTGCCCAGGGAGCCCAGGCCGCTACAGGCCCCTGTGGGCCCCAAGAGCTAAAATCTGGTGTCCCTCTGGGAAACCACATAAATCACTAAAGCTGGGGGGGACAGCTGATGGCTGCCTCTGCTGTCAGGCCCTGCTCTCTTGGTATTGCTCAGGCAGTGAGGAGTGAGGGCCTCACCTCCGGCTAGCTGAGACTTGATTTCTAAGACTCTTTTGAATTGCCATGTCTAATAAATAAGGTCATGGGTCAATTACCAGTCTTTAGTGATCGAGACAGTAATAACTGTTAAGTACTTCCCTTACCTGAGAGGTACTCTGTGTGCTATCAAATGCAGACATGTTGGTCACCATAGCGCTCACAAACCTTGCTTCTTTAAAGACAGGGGCATTTTCACTGCTTTGCGCAAGCTTGTCATGGTGAGGACATACACTGGTTTCCCAGTTTTACAAGGTCTGAATTGACTGTTACCAAGTAAGCCGAAGTAAAGGGAGTGCACAGAAAACGTAGAGCAACTTTTATGTGTATCTGACACTTGTTGGTCTGTGTGTGGGAAAACATCCCTCATGAAAATGGGAATTTTATAGTTGGCTGAGAACTCATCAATCAAATTAAAATGGAGAAGACTGCTGTCATTTACAATGAATGGCAACCATCAGTAGCTGAGGAAGAGATGGTTTAATCTTTCTGAAACACATAATTTGCTATGCTTTTACACACCTCATACATTTTCTTAAATTGCTTGCTGAAACCCATTATTGTACTATGAGACTGACATCTTCCATATTTGTTATATTCTGTCAATATATAAATATTACAATTTTAAAGTCCTTTTATCCTTCTGATACCTGATCACTTTATAAAAAGAGCAATCTAGGAAAGCCTGTTTGACTCTACTATTGTGCAGAAACTAGGATCTAATTTATTTTAAGCAATTATTTATTATTTCTTAAAAAAATATTATTTTAACCAATTTATATTCTAGTAAAAGTATGTAGAAAAAAACAAAGAAGTGTATAGGAAAGAACAAGGAAAAAGAATATAATGGAAGATGCACAATGTATTTTACCTACAAAAGGCAGAATATGATCACAAAGATTAGGATATTACAAAATAAGGATATAATGACAGTCTTTGAATGTGAGTACTATCTGATTTAGTAATTGCCTGTCTTTTCTTTCTTCACATGATCCTTGTTTTATTCAGGTCACAAATGGACTTAGAAAAAAGACGAGATGTGCGTTGGGTCATGTTCGAACTGATAGTGAGATTATGCAGGAGGAGTTGCTAGAAACATAAGGCACTGAGAGAGAGACCAGCCATGATAGATCATAAAATACAGAACATGCTGCTTAGTCGAAGCTACAAGAATAAAATACATCATTTATCAAAAAAGCAATTATCTAGCTTGGTTCCCCACTTCCTACAGATGGTAAGGAGAGATCCATACCCAACCTACTGACAAAATGACCCAACCATTTTAGAAGAATGGACTGATTTTCCTTTTCATTTGAGGTAAATCTGATGGGATTATATGTCTGTGTGCTGGGTTATGCACTTAAATGCATCTGTGTTTGTATACTAAAATCAATCTCTTCTCTTGCCAATATCTTCTGCTGTCTAATAATTCTATTTTTTGGGGTGGAGAAGAGAGGACAGTATTAAACATATCATTGGCTTTGGAAAGCAAAAAGGGAGAGGAAAGAAAAAGAGTCAGGTACAAGGCTGCTTTCTCTAATTAAACTATATAATGAAGATAGTTAAATTAAATTACGTATTCTTTGTGTTGTCTTTTTTTCAGTGACTTATTTTCTGTCATTCTTGTATTTCAGTATTCTACCGAGACTGTTTATTAAAATGATTACAAGAAATGACAAAAGATATAATTGGTATATATCAAACTATTTTCAGTTCATGTCAATACAGTTTTTCTCTATATAAAACATCAGTTGCAATTCAAGAACTGGAGCAGTGATTTGGGTCACATACCATGTTTTTAAAGAATCTGAATTTTATCCATAAGCTCATGCAGGCAAGGAGAACAGTCAATGATACTAATTTTATCACTGCCTGTCATACTAGATACAATTCAATGGCTCATCAAAGAGCTGGGATCTTCACTACACAACACAGGTGAATACTATTCTGCACTTCTTAAGGTGCTTTGTTAGCTACTTCTCAAAGAGTTTTAAGTTAGCAAGTAAAGGCTTCTGATAACAACAAAGATAAACACCTTGTTTGCCACTGAGGTGACTCAAATAGCTTTTGCAGTGTGAAAACAAACTATATTATTAAACTTTTCACATACAGAGCAACAATTACTCAGTGACATTAGCTGCTTTCCTGTTGCTGCTGGAGGCTACCAAAACCTGTTCTTTGTCACTGCCTTGTAGTGGAAGGATTTTCAAAGATCTGGGAAGAAGACTGGCTGTTAACATTCTGGCTTCCTCTAAACTTACAGACAAGAGGGAGACGGGGGTTCAGAAAAAGTGACAGTGTAGGAAAAACACAGCTGACAGGTGCTCTTCTCTTTGTTAACTACATGCAGAATGATAATGTCACAGGCTGCCTACCTATTCTATTTATTACCTTATTTATGTGTTTTCCTGTAGGCGTATGTAACATAGGTGCATTAATTTTGGTTTTATCTCCATACATGGCCTTCAAAGGCCTTTGTAACACACTGTTAAGTAATATTTCTTCCTTTTTTTTTTTTTTGTACATAACATTATTCACAACGTGTGTGTATGTTATAGGACACACTCACACCACAGTTTTATCTAATTTAATGAATCATCTACCTGTCAGGCTATTATTTTGTTCTACCTCAAAAAAAAAATAAATATATATATATATAAAAAAATTCAAGATTTCATTCCAGACAGGATCCAGTAGTAAATGTATGTACACACACATTACCTACATACATATGCCTTTGTATAAAAAAAAGGAGACAAAATCAAAAAGGTGATGGGATGTGAGATGATCCATAAGACTTTAAATCACAGGAAATCTTGTCTACTTATTGGAAACCGGACACTGGGAGATCATCAGTTTAAGATCCATGCAAACTTCATCATATGCAACTTATCAAAGTTTTAATGGGCAAAATAAAACATTTATTTCTACTGTACATCAACAGGTGTGGAGAATGCCAAGGAACATTTTAATTATAATGAAGTTTATATGTAAAATTGCTCTTCAAAGACTAATAGAAATGTTTTCTAATTTTACATTATTTTCCATCCTCAAAAGACTGAAATAAATCTAAAGTGAATAATAGCATCAATTGGCTACAATAAGAAAAAAGAGAGATGATCCCAAGATTCAACGGATGAAACAGTGAAATTAAGATCTTGTTAATTTTATACCATAATACCACATTTGGTGGATATGCTTACTTTTTAGACTATTCTATAGGTTCATATCCATGAAGATCACTGGGCTAGCATGGTACAATTCTCAAAATCCAATATAACTATTAAATGTGACATGGTTCTCTGTGGAACAGAGAGGACAGGTAGCTATGTAGGTAGTTATGACCACTTATGATTTACTTTAAGGTCCTTACTTACTAAATATCTATTTGGACTTTGTTTTGTAGTTGTGCCCTACTGAATTTAAAAATCAAACCAACAAAACCTTAAGAATATTTACAATACAACACTGCAGGAGAAAGATTAGTGTCCAAGAATTTGTATCAAAAAATCAACAAGACCCGTACACAAACAGAAAACTAAATTATGTGTAATACATTTGCTAAATAAGGGATTAAACTATTGAGTTGTTTGGATAAATTTGAGGGACACTTTTATTCAAGTACTAATGCTATGTTTCTTAATGCACTGTAGATTGCTATCTTCTTTGAAAAATCTTGAATAAGGATTCATTTTAGTGTTTTTAAAGAAATAAAAATGAACATTCTAAACATATTTGTGTAGATGCAAATTTATGAACATGATTCTGTAAGCACAGGTACTAATCATAAAAAGAGATAAAATTTTTTTCAATACTGATACAACTTTCTCACTTAATTCTCAGAACTATCTCTACAA
This sequence comes from Aythya marila, assembly GCF_965140915.1. NCBI lineage: Eukaryota > Metazoa > Chordata > Aves > Anseriformes > Anatidae > Aythya > Aythya marila. The sequence goes on from NC_139042.1 coordinate 111,454,371, forward strand.
CAGGTAGATGTCAGGTAGCAATGTTTCAGCATGAATGAATAAATTGGAAAAATTATAAGCAGCTGAAAAGAGGCTCATTTGATTGGAAATATCAAGGATTGAAGCTATAAGTTGAGACCATATCTGTAAAATAAATGCTATTCATAATACAGGCTACACTGCTTTAAATAAGGTCTGCAACCTTTTTAAATTAGCCTTTAAATGCATTTTATAGACCGCACTGATGAATCAATACAGTTAACTTTTTAGAGAAAGTTATAATATTGCAACTTTTGTTATGTTTAGCTCAGCTACACCTCCCTAAAGGGGCTCCCAGATGACTGTACAGTTTCATTTTGTGTTAGATCCTTTTATGTATGCCTGTATAAGCACCACTGGTGAAAAACAAACTCAGGCTAAAATCAAAACAAAACAGCTTTCATGCCACTTCGATGTGCCTGGAAGAAATCAGCAATTATCCCCTGCCCAGTGAAGATGCGTCAGTGATTTGAGAGAAACATTTGTTTTGGGCATCCAAGTCAATAAAAAGGCTGCTGAGGTTAAAACAAAACGAAACAAACAACCAAAAAAAAAAAAAAAAAAAAGAAGCTATTAGGATTGTGAGACTCCAGATTTTAACCACATATAGACTGCACTACCACGTTACTGCAGCACAGTGTTACTGGCATTACAACAGGGACTCCCCGTTAATAAAAACATGACCTTTGAAAACTGGCTCAAGATTCCCAAAGCAGGAACACCAAAGCTGGTTCAGTATTTTCAGTGGAAATGATCTCTGATTCCTCCATGCGAAGGCAATGACAACCTATGAGTCTAAACGTAATTTATGTGTACTCTGCATGGCCCTAAAGACCTCTTGTTCGTTGGTAAAGGCAGAATCTGTTCCTTAGTTTCCATGGCTGTTGCCCATCTGTGTAAGTAGTTTCTGAGAGGGACTCTGATGCTGTCAGGCTGTCTTGAAGTTGTCTCAGCAACGTGCAAAGCAAAAGACGATGACTAGGGTAGCTGAATTAAGTGATAGGATAAACGAGACCACACCAACAGCCTGCACCTCCCTGAGCAGGTGAGCAACTGTTTTTGGCTGCCATGTGGCGGCTGTTATGGGGATCCCTGAAATCAGGTAAATTTTTTGAGGTGGGAAATATGCATACTCAAATGTACTGCTCTGTGCTCAAATTAGCCTTTTGTTTCATTGATTGTTTATGGATTGATCCCAATAGAAAATCTACAAATACCCAGACTTCATAAATCTTTAAATAGCATTTTCTACAGTGCCTAATTTTAAAGGAACATCAGTGTGTTTTAGGAAGATAGTAAAGAAAAGAAATCAGTCAGAGTAATTAAGGAATGCAACAGAAATGGTAATCAAGGAACATGAGAGCAGTGGAAAAGAAGGGAAGCGACTCCCAGCAATGTACCAGTGCCTACTCCTAGGACCAGGAAAGACTGCAAGAAAAGAATGGAAGGAAAAGACAACTACATCTCCAGGCAGCCTTCTCCAGCATCTTCAGTACCCATCTTTAACTAGAAAAGCAGAAGAAACATAACCCTAAGAACACTTTGGGGTGATGCAGCACTGGAGTAAATGATGGAAGTTACTTACTGAGTCCACAGATTCATCCACAGCAGCTGTAAAAACTCTTTATTTTAAAGTAAAACTTAATAATGCATTTTATTGCTTTTTAATCATTATTATTGCAAAGTTGTTTTTTCTCCCCCCCCCCCCCCCCCGCCCAAGGAAAGAAAATGCTTTCTTCATTTCGTCAGTCCAGTAAACAGCTGGCATCTGAGTGACATGGAAAAACAGCAATGCCAAGGTGCATTCTGCACCTATGCAAGTCCTTAAAACAAATACCAGATAATCAGCTGTAATAGTTGTCACCTCAGCATATCCCCTGCAGGGTGTCTTTGGGATAGATGTGTTCTTCCACCCAGCTACCCTGGCAGATTTGGGAAGTGGTTAACACACGGACCAAAAAGGAGGAACATGCTAGTCAGGAAAGCTCACTGGCACATGTTAGAAAAGTGGAGAGAATGCTTTAATCTCCATGTAAATTTTAACAGCTTCTATTTAACACATCTAGGTCCTTGTCAACGCATAAGCCAACGTGAAATGGAACATTTTGAAGCAAGTGGGCATGTCATCTCCTGTGGAATGGATGTTGCAGAGCACATCTGTCCACAAATTTTTGAAGAGGAGAGGTTCTTCTGCAGAGTTCTTTACCATTTCCAAAAAACAAACAAACAAAAACATCAGAAGGGAACTGTTGCTGCTCTAGTCCTCAGACTAAAGCAGTATGGAAATCAAGAAAATCCATTAGACTGAGGGCACCATGCCGTAACGCACACAGGGAGTAGTTTACTTAACATTGCTGGAAGCTGTTCAGCATATCAAATTGCTTTTCATAAAGGAAAGTTGAAATAGTGGTTAGGCTATAGCTGTTGCTGAAAGGGCTTTTGGGGGGAAATGAGAAGGTAGCAGTATGATAAGTTTCTGAATACTGCAGTGAACATTACAAAAGAGAAGTTTGAAAAAAAAAAAAAGCAAACAGTAAGATATTATTTAATATAATTGAGGAAAGAACCTGTGTTTGCTGGATTTCCCCTGATCATTTCAGCAGGAATTAGTGTCCAAACTGGTGGGCCACGAAGCCTAATGTTTTCACAGAATTATTTACATTTCTATGGACAGCTGAGGAATCTAACCTTATAAGAGGACTCTGCAAACCATATAAAATATTTCATTCTGCCAGAGAAAAAATTGTCTGCAGATACCAGATCCATTTTTTAGGTAATTCCTTTTGTGCGTTATCCATCTCTGTATCATAAATGTTAGAATGGCATTCCTCCAAGGAGCTGCTTTGTATCTTTCATGATCACAAAGAATGTGAATCCTCAGAGATGATTGCTCTACAATGCTGGCTGGTGCTAGTGTAGGGGCTGAAAAATGGTCCAGCTCATTTAAGCTGTGGCTTCCTCTTTTTCTACACTTTTCCTTTTACTGTTACAATGGTTGTAAAAAGACAGCTCTCCTAACTCAGAACTGTGTTGCTAGCTTTGTTTCCTAGATCAAGTAGGTGTCATGTTGTCTATAAGGTTTTCTCCAATATCATAAATATGTTCAGATAGTGGCCAATGTGGTGTTGGTTCCAAAAAGAGTTTTCTTTATTGGAATGTTTTAAAAAGAACTTCCTCAGACTGGTGATAACAGTTGTAAAATTGTTCTCTCTTCAAGTGAGATACAGCAATGCTAGAAAAATACCTGCTACCATTAGAAAGATTCAAATTATCTGTCAGTGCTTTCTTTCCAATATATGTACCAAAATTGTTGATACATGTATATAGAGAACAGGTTGTCAATCTCATGGTGTCCTTTATCAAATGCTACAACATACATGTCGTTCTTCCTCTCGGTCCCTTTTACCGATACTGGAAAATGATGTTTCTCTTTAATCCTTCTCCCCATTTTTCCTCTCTCTTCCTCCCGTAGTGAGAAACATCGTTCTATTTTCAAGTCTACATATGTTAGTTAGTTCATGCTATATTTGCCTTTTCCTTGTGCAGGAACTTTGCAGGTGCACATTTGTCTGTTCATAACAAGTGAATCTGCTCGCCTGGGTTAATTAATTCCTATGATATCAATTATTTCATCTGTTTTGCAGGTGCTTTTTTTGGACGTGATTTTTCTGAAGCTGCAAGGTTTCAACTCATGACAAGTACCAAAACTTCCAGCCTATTAATTGTAGCAACAGCATTTTTTGGCTGCTTAACCCATTGTTGTCCATCTGATTTTCTGTGTAAGAACAGTAAGGCACTAGCAAACTTCTCAAATAATTAATGGCACTTTGCTTCATGCCTCAGCACACACTCAAGGTGTACACTGAAAGCCTACTAAAGCTCTCCCTGACATGACTTATTACTTTATTATAAAACTGTAGAACAGCTTTCTAGAGAAGGCATACCTTGAAGGAATGTAATATTCTTACAGGCAGTTATTAACAATAAAAACCTGAAGAATAGTGCAGTCACTATTTACAAGGATACAATTTCTTGTTATGGCCTTATTATAAGACTGTAGTTTTTAATAATTTAAAGATCTCAATGCTCATTTTTTTTTGGATTCACAACTTTTACAAGATCAATTGCTTTTCTAATAGATCAGCTGAAGTTATGCAACTCTTTTCCCTTCTCTGTGTAACTATCCCTTTAACAGTATTATAATTAGCAAGGAATTGTAGCAATGAGTACAATCCAACCCATTGCAAGAAATACCACCCAATTTTTAAAAGGAGAGGATTGAAATTTTTATTCATACGCTTACATTTTTAGTTATGGATACCATGATTGTGCATTTTAGCATTGGTTTGTATGTGTGATTTATTTAAACCTCTGTTTTATTTGAACATACAGTTAAGGAGTTTGTGCAAGCAGGAAGGGCAAGCAGGAAGGGCAGAGCGCTCCACCCCGCCCATACGAACACCTCCTCTAACAGTGGTCTAGCTCAGCTGCTATGGTGTACACCAGGCACAGTGCGCTCTCCAGGAAGTCTGTACGCACACAGACCGACTGCCCACTCAAAACTGAGGCAGTTCAGGTATCCGGATGCAGGGAGTGCCTGAGCCTGTTGCTACCACCTGCGGGGGGCAGAGAGACTGTGTGTGTGAGGTGCGAGCAGGTGGACGACCTGGTCCGCCTCGTGGCAGAACTCAAGGAGGAGGTCAAGAGGTTGAGGGATATCAGGGAGTGTGAGCGCGAGATAGACTTGTGGAGCAACTCCCTGCGCGGCCTGAAGGACAGGTACCAGGGTGAGACACCCCAAATGGGGGTGGACCCCCTGCCCTGTTGCTGTTGGGCAGAGGCAGGGGACCTAGGAGTTGAGGAGGAATGGAAACAGGTCCCTGCTCGACATCACAGGCAATGGCCTCCCCACCAGCCCCACCTTTCCAGGTGCCCTTACACAACAGGTTTGAGGCCCTGGAGCTTGAGAGACCAGTAGCTGAGGAAGAGGTAGCAAGTCTACCCAGGAGGATGCCTAGGGTGAGGAAGTCAACTCCACGCCTCAGGACTGCCTCCACCAGGACAGAAAGAAGGGTGATTGTTGTGGGCGACTCCCTTCTTAGGGGAACAGAGGGCCCTATTTGTCGGCCTGACCCTACCCGTAGGGAAGTCTGCTGCCTCCCTGGGGCCAGGGTCAGGGACATTGCCAGAAAGCTTCCCAACCTAGTTTGCCCCTCTGACTATTATCCTCGTTTGATAGTCCAGGCTGGCAGTGATGACATTGAAGAGAGAAGCCTGAAGACCATCAAACGGGACTTTAGGGGACTGGGATGGTTAGTGGATGGAGCGGGAGTGCAGGTGGTGTTTTCGTCCAGAAAACAGTGGCAGGGAGGGGTACAGAGAGGACATGGAAAGCCCACCTGATAAACACGTGGCTCAGAGGCTGGTGCCAACACAGAAATTCTGGTGTTTTTTTGAACATGGGGCGCTTTACTCGGCACCTGGCCTGACAGCCACAGAAGGGCCCCTATCTCTAAGCGGAAAACGGATCCTAGGCCAGGAGCTGGCGGGGCTCATCGAGAAGGCTTTGAACTAGGTAAGAAGGGGGACGGGGCTGAAACAACGGCGTCCTGGCTTGTATAAGAAGCAGTGTGGCCAGCAGGGCTAGGGAAGTGATTGTCCCCCTGTACTTGGCTCTGGTGAGGCCGCACCTCGAGTACTGTGTTCAGTTTTGGGCCCCTCGCTACAAGGACATGGAGGTGCTCGAGCGAGTCCAGAGAAGGGCAACAAAGCTGGTGAGGGGTCTGGAGAACAAGTCCTACGAGGAGCAGCTGAGGGAGCTGGGCTTGTTCAGCCTGGAGAAAAGGAGGCTCAGGGGTGACCTTATCGCTCTTTATAAGTACATTAAAGGAGGCTGTAGCGAGGTGGGGGTTGGTCTATTCTCCCACGTACCTGGTGACAGGACAAGGGGGAATGGGCTTAAGTTGCGCCAGAGGTGTTTTAGGCTGGATATTAGGAAGAGCTTCTGTACCGAAAGGGTTGTTAGGCATTGGAAGGGGCTGCCCAGGGAAGTGGTGGAGTCACCATCTCTGGAGGTCTCTAAAAGATGCTTAGATGTTGAACTTAGGGATATGGTTTAGTGGAGGACTTGTTAGTGTTAGGTCAGAGGTTGGACTTGATGATCTTGAGGTCTCTTCCAACCTAGACAATTCTGTGATTCTGTGATTCAGTCCTTGCATCTAGAATGCTTCATGTGATTGATGACAACTATCAGCATTAGCTATTTCTACTGAGCATGCTAAGGTATTTCACAGGAATCTCACGAAGATGAACCATGAGTTTAATATCAATTCTCAAATAATCAGCTTCATGTGAAAAATGCTGCTTTCCATAAAACTATTGGTATGGGTAGGGAAGTTTAAGAACAAAGGTAAGTTTTACTATAGAAACATTTTCATTATTCACAAAATCTCCATGTATTTCCCAAGTTTTCTGAAGAAGTACCAGAATGGCTTTTTTCTAGCATTCATCTGTATTGGATGTCATGGATGGATATTAACTACCTGTCTCTTTTACAATATCCACTTCTACAGTGCCAAGTGCTTTCAAAAGGAAATAAAATTAATTAATTTAAAAAAAAAAAAAGGAATGAAAGAAAAAAAATGAAAAAGAAAAAAGAAGAAAGAAAAAGGAGGGAACTGAAGCTATGAGGCTTTTACAAGGTCTTCTCACAACCCTGAAGCAGAGGCAAGGTCAACCCAGCTACTGGTAGTATCCTGACTACCAGAACAGTGCCCTCACAACTCATAGGCTAGGTAGGGCTGTGGCTAGTGAAATGAGGAGCCAAACACCACAGAATGGTGGGGAGCATGAGCAGTTCAACCTACAGCCAGTTTACTTTTTAATTTTTTTTTCAGTTATATACTTCTCTACAGGTGCAAACATGCAATCAGATATTTGGCACAAAAATGACCATTTAATCACAGATTGTTTAGCTTAAATGTACTTTTTAAAGTTCCTGGCAGCAGCTAGGATTGCATGGCTATGGTATCTGCCCAAACTGCAAATCCTGATTTTTAAACACATGCATTCACATGACAGTCAGTTTTAATTCTGAAAACAAAATGTTTAAATTTTGTAACATGCATATGTGTTATCAGTGGTATCATGCTGCAGAACATTCAAACATTTTTAAAAAAAGTGGCAACAAGTTATATATATATATACACACACCATTTATACACATAATTTTAAATATTTAGCAGATGGTCAGATGCAGCTAGAAAAATCCCTAAGCCAAACCAAACATAAGTGAAAAATTAGGATTGATTAGCCTACAATGTTGATGACTACTGATGTTGCATACCCATTTGTCATCAAGTTGTGAATTTAATTCCAGTGAAGTTTAACTCAGTTTCAGCTTTTAAATACTCATTAGAAAGCCTTCATGACAGCTAAGTTTAGAGTTCATAAATACTGCAACTCAAACTAGGGTGCAGACACATGAAAGGAAACAAGAGGGTTATCATGCACCCACTGAACTGTAGATCCTGGTTGTCTTAGCCCCGTAGCAATTAACAATACACATATTTCACCATTGGGGATGGCAGAATGCTTGTACACAGTCAATTCACTTAAATCCACCCTTATCACATTGTGAACAAAATGACGGGGAGACAAGGTCAGTGTCTGCGAGTCTCTGCTACCATTGTTCAGTGTTTTGAACTGTAAAACTAAGCTGTCTGCATTTGTCAAAAGCATAACAAACAAAAAAAAAACAAATAAAACAAGGTACCATTTGGCATATTTCTTGGATATTATAATGTTTTGTATGTTATATTAATTTTTGATGGAAAATAGGAGAGGAACAAGCAGTTGGCTCTGTTAACAAACTCGACCGCAGTACGGTAACTTACACTTGCCGCTACTTTTTCAATTAGTACAAACAACAAATAGGTGTATCTCATATAATGTTAAGTCTTAGAAAAAATATATGCAAGTATTTGTCACCCTCTTGAAAGCATTTAGAGAGTATTTCACTTCTAACTTAGTTATTTTAGTTTCACTATATGATCATTGGTAACTATCAATGTGATCATCTAGTCTGTGTTCCTACATAACAGATGAACTTCATCCATTTCTAAATCTATTTCAAATGCAATATATTTTAGAGCAACACCATAGATCACTTGTTTTATTCACTTCTTTAGTGGTTTCATTCCAAGAATTTCCATTTTTTCTTGTCTACCATGATGACATTTCTCCCCTCCCAAGCTGCTTTTCCTGGTCTTTTCTTCTGCAATTATTCCAGAATCTGCTTTCTTCCTCTACTCATTCCATTGTTACTGGTATCTGGGCATAGTATCCCACGTAAATTCTCTACTGAAATTCTACAATGATTGCACAGAAAAAAAAATACATTCACTGTGTTTGGGAATTAAAAAAATAATAATCTTTTCCAGTTTCTTTGTTTTAAAATATTGTTTGAGCCTTTTCTGCCGTCCTCTTCAATTTCATCTAGCTCTATTCTACATTAGTGTGAATTATTATCAATGCTGTTTAAGGCTAGGACCATGGATAAATAGACTCTGAGCTCCCTATTTGAAAAGGTCCCATAAGACAACAGCTGTTCTCTGTACCCTTTATGAAAAAAACAAAAACAACAATTATAGGACTAGTCAGTGAAAGCGTGTGTGCATCTTGGTCAGGCACTAAGGAAGTCAAAAGCGGTCAAGTGCTTTGTTCCCTGGGAAGCATAAAATAGACCAGACTTGGATCCTACTGCATCACAGGATGACTCTGCATCGTATAGTGTCTGGAGCTTTGTGTGAGACTGGAGTCTTCAACATGCTGTACAGACTACAAATAGGGGTTGCTTCTGCTCTGCACAATTTGTAGAAGTTTTTTTTTTTTTTTTTTTTTTTTTTTAAATAGAGTTCATTAGAAAACTCAGGAAAAAAAAAAGAGATCCTTTTATTTCACAATGCATGATGCCATTTATGTGATACAAGAACTTTTTTTTTTTTTTTTTTTAAATAAACATTAACTAAAATGAGAAAATTCTCTTATATTACCTTTGGATAGGAAAAAACAATCCACCTCTTCATATTAGATTTGTATTTCTTAGCCTGAGAAAATGTTTTAGGGTTTAAAGGAAGCAGCAGCTTAGGTCAAAAATGGAAATGAATATGAGCAGCCTCATCTCAGTTATAAACTTGCATGTATGCAGCTCAAATATACAACAGCTGACATAGAGGAACTTGACTGGCAGTCTGATTAAGAAAGGCACAAGCCTGGAATTACAGGTAATTTCATTTACAGGATGCATTTGTCTAGGAAAGCATACATGGCTTCTCTGATGTTACGCTTGATATCAGCTTGTGCTATGAATCTATTTTGGGGATTACCAATAGGAATTAATTCAAGTGCTCTTGTTTCTCCTTCCCCTTTCTTCCATCATATATCATAAATACTGCATGTTCAGAACGGATCCTAACCAGTCTCTCTTACATAGTACAGCTAAGATTTCGAGGCAAATGAATACCACACAAAGAGGCCTGCCAGCTAGATTCCCACTCACTTTCAATAATATTTGGAGGAAAATGAACTCAGACCTTCTTTGAGTACAGAGAGAAAAAAGATTTAACACAGCAATCCAGAAGTGTAAGAATAGACAAGAGCCAACAAAAAGAGGATGTCTCTCAGTTTCTAGGTTTGTAATATTGATGAAATATAAAATTGGAAACAGCCTCTGTTCAGGGGCACATAATGTGTTAGGCTTCATAATACCTCTGGTATCTCCTTCATGATCCCAATTAAGTCTTTAAAATTTCATCCCTAGTATTACAGTTGCTTCTTTATAGACTCCTTTCTAATGCAAAACTGACATACGCCCAATCTTAACAATGTTTGTGGAATAATGAGATTTGAATCATCTATGAGACTCCTAATCTTAATTGGCAAGAGGTGTGGGAAGATGAAAAATCTCCTTTCCATATAATCTAATCAGACCCAGCAATATTAGCTTCCAGATTGCAAAGTCAGCCTTTCCACTGAAGGGCTTGAGCAGGAGGTTAGGAAAAAATTAATCATAAACGTTAATGTAAATACCAAAAGTGCACACTGGTCACGCATGGTGGGTAAGCCATGTCAGCAACATTTGTGGTCCCTCTTCTACCCTCACTAATGTGACACCACGTTGTTGGTATTGCTTTTGGGGTCCCTCCCTGACAAGCTGAAGCAGGAACTGTATTGTGAAAGGTTTCCCAGTGGGTTGGCTGGAAACTCAAGCTGCATGTTCTCATGGAAAGCCCATGAGAACTCTAAGTCAGGACCACTTCTGACTCATCTGGTCAAAGTCAAAGCCAGGATGAACTTTAAGATGCAATTCTCAATTCAGCAAGAAAAGATTTCTGCAAGAGCTCTCAGAAAAAAGCCCCTATTGGCTGCTACTGCTCCAGAGAGGCAAAGACTTTTTGCAAAGTATTTGCAAAAAAGTGGAGTTTCAGCATGTGCTGAAACTGCAACCACTTCGCTATCCACAATGCTGATGCTCATCAGGTGCATTAACACTTTGGGACATTGGGGAAAAACAGACACATTGTCACTGAGTCCTGGCAAGCAGCCATCACGGCTTACCTCCAGCACACAGGAGGAGACCTTGTCTGGATTTCTAAGGGCTTGCTTTGACATCAGTATAAGACTGTAGCCATGAAGATGAGAGCACTGTTCAGGACAATGCAACTTAGCTGGCTAAGACGCTTGTGAGAATTGTAAGATGCAAACAGGGTCTGAGTAGGGAGGCTGAGGAGGCTCTGCACCACTGCTGAGGCAAATCTTAGGAACCATCAAGATTCCTGGATTATCCATTCTTATAGGCATTAGCAAATACAAGAATTTGAAAAATAACTTGGCTTTTTGAAAGCACCTAAAGAGGAGGAACTCTCTTCACACCACAAACAACAAACCTTATGGTTCTTTGGTTCTTACGGTCCTTATGGTTCCTTGAGTCAATGTAAGCAACTTTGCCCAGATTTGTAAAGACAACCCTAAACCATCAAGATGACGATGTACTTTTTTTTTTTTTTTTTGTGTATGTGTGTGTGTTAACATCTGCATAAATGAGAGAAGACTCTGAAATGTGACTTTGACAATCCCCAAGGCAGGGATGTCTGTTTGCCTATGAAAATATTTCAATGACCACTAACAGTATCATCTGTCTCTTCTACTTCGTATAAAACAAACAGAAGCAAAGGTGAGGTGTTTGATACACAGTGGAGTGAGGAAGCAGCTGGAATTACTGCAATTTATGCACAGTCAGCCAGACAAGCTGTTGCAACCGATGGCTATGCATTTTAGGACATTCTGCAGTTGGCACATCATTTAAATAAAAAATACCGTGGCCAGGCAGTCAAAGCAACGATGGAGATTTAATGATCAATTTCAAAGGAGTTCACTTTTGGTAAGTTAGTGCTGGGTTTTGTTTAATTAAATATTACACTTTATCATGTCCATCCTTTATTACATAACACCAAGCAACACACTGTTGTAGTTGAGTGATTTAAGATAAACTACGGAATTATTGTTCCATATTGCAGGCATTTTATGCACTATTCAGAAACATGGAGTGAAACTGATAGAGCTAGCAGATAATAGCATCCCCCAAATGATGGGGCAAGTCTAACAAGTGCACCATCAGGTTCAATGTTAGCTGTGCACCAGTCAGGACTTACAATACCATAATAAATTGAACATTTTTCTGTGGCTTCTGCGTTACTTTTTCTCATCTCGCTCCACTACATTTTTTTCTGTGCCACATTCAGTTCATGCAAAGCACACAGAAATAAAACTGACCCAAACAAATGGATGAGTTTCTTCTGTGCATCAAGCAGGAAGGTGTCACAGGAAAAATGCACCCTTGTACTGCCTGTCGATTCTACCCAGCACAGAGACTGTTAGTACTTTTAACTGCAGAAAACACCTGGCAATTGCAAGCATGTCATTTGAGACAATTTCTGGTAATGTTTACATGTACATGAATATGCCCAGCTGCCAAATTGCAGAGGACGCCTGTTGAGGTGGTGATAATCTCACATGTGGGCAAGAAATAAAGGTTTCCAGTGGTGCCTGTGCACCCTTACACTTGCATGTTTCTCCTTGTACAATCCAGTTTTGTGGGAGAATACTCCTAATCTATTTCATACCAGTTTTATGGTATTTTAAGTCATGTTAGCTTTGCAGAATATGCAGTTCCAGATGTACTGTAGAACATGTTAATTAAATATTGATGGTTTGTGAGACAGCCTTAGCTTTGCAACCATTTTGAAACCTACTAACATGGAACAGAAAATGCTTTCATTAAGCTAATAATATATTGTAAATTTGCAGAAGATGCATCTTATGTAAATTAGAATGTAAAATGTAAATTAGAAGATGCAGTTAAGGTACTCAGGGTCAGGGAGGAGGGTCCAGTCAGTGGAGACTCCTAGTGGAAACAGCAAAGAGAGAGATGGTTTGGGGTTACCAGTATAGGTGTAGATCTGGACGCTTCATGCAAGTACTACCACAGAGTATTAACCATGCCTTGCTAAGGAAACAGTTGACCCAAATTTACTAAGGTAAATTAACAACTAGCCTCATTATTCATTTTTTTCCCACTGCATGCTAGATGCAGTGTTTCAGCATTTTTATTTATTTATTTTGAGCACTACAGTCCAGTTCTGTCCCTCTCAATTTGATAATTTGTCAGTGGTACGACTGGCTAAAAAAAGACTAAAATAGTCAGTGGTATGACTGAAAAAATCTCTTTTGACTCAATTCAGTGCATGAGCCTTGATGGCTTGGTGAGTGCCCACATGCTTAAGGAAAGCTTCTTATGGGACACACTCACAAATGACGAAGAACCAACCAATCCCTCTTGGATGAGTTGATTACCTAGAAAGCAATAAGCCAATGAGTTTGTTCTGCCAGCCTCCAGGACATGTGCAAATAGCAATTGTAACTTCCTGCAAAAGTAGCCTTGGGCAGCAGAACATGGAAAGCGCATCGGAGGCAAATATCCATAATGCAGGTATGGAGAGCACTGGAGTACAGATGCTCTTGTTACTACCCCAAAATACTCTGCTGTTGACATGGAGGGCACAAACATTCTTATTTGATAAGTCAGTGTCTCACTGCAGGTAATTTTCCACTGATGAACAGGAAGCCCAGAACACACTTTTACGAACATCCAGGGAACTGAAGTAGATCCTGATGCAGCACACTTTGCCCTTCTGGTAATGTAGTTTGTGTTTTAGATTTTGTCTGTGACAAGCTTTGCATTTTTCTTGGGTTTAACATGGCCTTACAGCTGATAGGTCTTTCACTTTGTTACTGCCAGGTCCAGAGATACCACAACCTGGGAAAGGAAAACAAATGCCAGCAACAACTGATTGGCAGGCCCAAAACACCTGGGAGAGGACCATCGCACAAGAAATAATGGCTTAGAGAAAAACAAATTAGGAGCGAATTTATATTCCAGGAGACATTTTATTGCCTGCCACTCTCCGTCCCACTGAAATACCGTGATGGATTGGGGTGAGTGAAGAGAATTGCTAGGTGCTAGTAATGACTACTTGAACAATGAGCTGAAGGAAACAAGCCATGCTCTGCCTCTCCCCAGACCATGGTTAGCTTATTGTGGAGGGAATCAATCCTACTAGTCACTGGAGGCACTTTGGGATGTGTTGTTGATGACAAACACATTCACACTGTGGGCATCCCTCACCACAGCTTCTGGTGAGTTTGAGGATTTGTATTCCAAGGGCAAGCTGCTAAGAGGGTAGTGAAGACTGAAAGCGGATTAAATGGAGCTCTACAGGTACTCCACTGAGCTGCCAGCCAGCCAGCAGTTACTTGTCAAACCACGGGAAGAGATCTAGCCCATGTCACCTACAAAAATCTTGGTGAAAGACTAAGGGGTGTGAATATGTTCTTGAAATGTTAATAGACTAAAACAAATTGGAGCTCTTTGTATGAAAAATCTGCAATCACAATGTGATGATGTTCAAGCTGGGCCACTTCTGCAAGGATGATGTTGCAATTACTGTCATCACTGTGAATCTGCAAATAAAGGCATTCAGCTTTCTGAAGAAGGGTGTCAATCCTATATTCCCAATAGCATTAAGAAATAATCGTGGTAGGATCTCTTTCATCTGATACAAAATACGAAACTTCTGGATGATAGCTAGAGCCAGAAAAAGGAGGGCTCTTCTGCCAAAGGAAAATGGTAGCTGAAAAGGTACGGGAAGACTTGGTTATGTAGGTAGCATAGATATAAATTGAATCCTGACTCTCTACAGTATCAGTGGCCAGGATCCAGCCTGGCCTCAGGCGGCATGTTACCATGACGACCTGTCCCAAAAAAAATGAAGGAATAGAGGGAAATGGAAAAGGGAAGATCTTTGTTTTTCAGCACACTGTCATGAAGGGGGAAGGCTGAAAGTGGGCCCGAATTCCTAAAAGCACTGGGGCTCCTAGTGATGTTTCTGAGACCTCTGGAATCTACCACAACCACTGTTAGAGAAAGGCAGTCACTGCTTCCCTGGGAAGGCTGGGAGATTTACAAAGGCCGTAGGATGCTTTCGTAAGTGTGCATGAACTCCATCAACCAGTTGCTCAACGGTTCGTCTCTACATCTGCTGGCTTGTGCCTACGCATAACATGTTTTCATGCACATACTGCTCTTCGTGACCTAAGAGATGCTCTTCAGGCAAAGGTGGTCTGAGTGAGGTTCAAAATGTTAGTCTCAAACTTAATTTTAAGTCCTCTTTATGTCTCTTAGATCTTAAAGAGGATATTGTTTAAGAAGGTAGACCTGCTTGTCAGGTAAAAACTGTGGGGAAAAAACGGACTTACTGTCTTATACTCACATCTCACTGGGCCTGACTCTGACACAGTCCAAGCATCAAGCTTGTTAAACTTGTTGCTACTGCCAAAATTAGAGATAGGGAAAAAGAAGAAAAGAAAGCCAGGCCTAGATGGGGAGAAATCCAACAGAGTTAGGGAAATCCTTGAGGAATTAGCACTGAGCTAGGCAAGAGCCTGCTCTTGCCAAGGTTAGCCCAACAATTATATTTTATTATCTACAGTTCAAGCCACCAGTTTGCCTTATAATGCTCACCAAGATTTAAAAGCCTTTTCTGAGGGGATTCTGATATTTATTTTTAAATTAAAGAAACGCTCAAAATAACTTGGATAGTGGAGAAATTGATGGCTAGATCATTGGGCTATGAAGAGAAGGCACAAGCAGAGACCAGAGAAGGTGCCAAGAATGAGAAGGGTGATCGAAAAAGAACCCCAAAAACTCATCCTTTCCTACTAGATGAATGGAAATATTTGGGGAAAACAATGTAAGCATGGAGGTAAAAAATTCTTCTCTCTGAGGCCAGTAGTAACTGTAGAAGGATGCCTGAGGCTGTATGGGAGGGAAGGTAAATAACAGAAGGACTGTTCTCTGAATTCCCTTTTGCAGCGAGCAGGTGTCCAGCACTGACATAACTACATCCTTCTTAATCTTCGGTGATCTTCTTTGTTGAGGGTTTTCTGAGAGAAAAAAAAAAACAAAAACAAAAAAAACTCGCAGAAGAATCAGAGGAGACTAGTTGAGGGATGAGACCTTAGGAACAACCACATGGATGGAAAATGGCTTTATCCTCGGGATTTTGATGACCTGAACTAGATATTGCAGCACTGCCTCTGAAAGAGAAATGTCTGAGTCATATGATGGCAAAGTGACACCTTCCCTCTGATGGTTTCTATGATCTCAGAGATAGATTGAGTCCCAGTAGTGAAAGTAGGGACAAGAGATTAAAGGAAATGTTCATTTTAGAAAGCATCCAGAAATGAGAAAGTAAAAATCCTGACAGCAAATCTCAAATCTAAGGAGGTTCAGCAGTAAGCAAACAGGAATACTCTGAGTCTTGCAAGGCCACAGATTTTGCAGATGTCACACACAAGGTGATTATGAGTTTTTCCTCTCATCTTTAGCATTTGAGGTTCAGCAAATTTAGTTTGGGGATAAATGAGAAGAGGTTGGAATGGAAACTGGCCACCTATTAGATTTTGATTTTGTTGGGGATGACATCCTAGAGAAAAGGATTCTTCCTAAATGTTAGAGTAGAGAGAGTCTGAGACCTCTTCTGTGTCTCTTTACCCTTAAGGGGAAAATTTATTATTATTATTATTATTTAAAATATGTTTTGTATGGGACACCGTATTCTTTAATCAAGAATGTTCCCCATGTCTATTAACAGTCACTTCCCATAATACTTATTTTTTAATCAGCTCCTTGACTGACCTGTTACCATATCATGTTGCTTTTGTCATTGAAACTACTATTTAATATTCAAAACTGTGTATATCACCTGGAGTAATAAAAATATAACAGGCTCCTAAGTGTGATCCGCATGATTCTAGGATCATACCCATTGTGGAACTTGAGTTTAATGTCAGACATCTTTTCAACTGGAGAAAAAATGGCTCTAGAGAATTTTGTTATGTTTGAAAATAAAGGCACAAAATGGACCACTCATAAACCCATTACATTTTAAATTCACAGAGATGATAAAACCTAACTTGTAGCTTTCCAAGCATTCTCTGCATTTCTTCTTCCACTTAGGTGTACTGATGTTTTTACAGATTCCCCTGTCTGAAAGATATCACAAATCATTTCTCTCCAGCATTTAGTAAGATTCAGGCAGTCAGCTGAACATCTCATGATTTCCAAGTACAAATAGGTCAATCCAGCTTAATGCATCTAAGAAAACAACTTGGAAACAAACATCCTATAGAAGATGATTGCTGTAAGTGACAAGACCAGTGACACTGATTCAGGGTGTGAGAAATGATGGCAAAATAAGGTTAGTAAGGTTGAGTTTACAACAACAAAACCCATTGACAAGATCAGCAGGTAAGTACACAACTGCATCCTGGAGCAAGGAACTTTGATGATCAGTTCTGATGATACTTTATCGGAAATAATATCTGCATTCCTGAGAACAAGGCAGTTGTAATTATTTAAAAGAAATGCAATAAAGGGAATGTATCATGATACAGAAATTAACAAAGATTAAAATAGCTAAATAGGAGGAGCTTTGCCCAAACAGCAAACTCAGAAGAAGAGGACAATATTGTAAAGATCTGTAGAGCAATGTAAGTAGGTAATCATTGAGGACAAGGTGGGTGATAGGCTGGTGGAGTAATAATGCAAAGTTAAAAAAATAAAAAGGAAAACAAAGGAAAAGCATAGTCCAGATGATAAGAAAAAAAAAAAAGTAGACAGTAATATCTATTCAGCCATGAAATATTCTCCCAGAGGATATAGAAGTTCTATAACCTATGACATTTAAAATCCACTGTAAACAACTTGCTAACATAAAATAAATAATGTAGGAAACTTTTGGCTCTGAACCAGATGACCTGGTTCACTCCTCTGTTCATTGAATTTTGGACATTTAAGATAGAGTTATATTATCAATTTCTCCAAACACTTGCCTCGACAAATAGTGAAATTTCTAATGTTTCATGCCCACCTAAATCACAGTTTTACATATGGCACCTTTCAGCAGTATTAGAAGAATTTTCATTATGCCATACTGATAAAGAGGTTTAATTTATGTAAAAGATGAAGATCTGAAAATATATTATCTGAGACGCAGGTGTGCTGTGAGGTGAGAGAGCAATTATCAGGATCATTACTATAGTACATTAGTGTCTAATGGTGTGTGATAAGGATTGTAAAATGCCTGCTATGTACTTAGTTATCTTTCATTTGGCATTCAGTGACAAAAAAGAAAATGATCTGTGTCATATGTACACACTGAACAACTGAGAAAATAGAAAGCAGTATCGAATGCTTGGAGATTTAGAGTAGAAAAACAAAAACAAACAGAGAAAGAAGAAAAAAAAAAAAACAAAAAAACTTTTAATTTTTATGACCAGAAGAATGAGCTTTGGAAAAAAAGACCTTTAAGAAGGTGCTGAGATGACGTCTTGAGGAAAGCACTTTCTATTTCCTACGGTCTATTTAAAAAAGTTTGCAGTGTGTGTATGCAAGCACATGCACAAAGGACCACCAATTTAGTATACTGTTTTTAAACAAAATGCTTTACTTTCACCACAATTGACTTTCTGAGCAAAAGATGTCTAGCTGCATCAATTCCAACAGCAACACAGAATTCTGCAGCAATCCATTTCTGCTGAGATTAAACCAGCTGCTACCAGATCCATTGATCCTTTTAGCTATTGATTTGTTAATTTAATGAAAAATGAAGTTTTAGAATGTGAGCAAATTCACAGTGCTGAGGAGACAGGATTTTGATAGGTTCTGCTGTCACACTAAGCTGGTAATGCTGTCAAATGAGAAAATCACACATGATTTAAAGTATTAAAGATTTTCAATATGGCAGGTTGCTTAACGCATGAATCCAAATAGAAATGTGAGCTGTTAGGAAAAAAAAAAAAAAAAACACCAAACAAAAAAAACCTCTCAGGATTAGAAAGGATAATCTTGAAACAAGAGACCTGCCTCCTTTGTCTTCTATCTAATAATATTAGCAATTAAAGCAATTTCACCATAATTCATACTTCTATTTGCTTTGAAGAGCCACATTTAGGAGAAAATAACAGACTCTATTCTTATCACAGAGAAAATTAGCACACGTTCTAACTAACCTGCAATAGCTCCATGCCACAACAGTCCTCACTGTGCACCTCCCCGCTTTTCTTCCTTATCAAAAGACTGTATTTCAAAACAGGTTGAGACTTCGCAGTCCAAGCATGCTCTTAGGAGACACCCAATCTGTGCACCACTGATGCTCGGGTTCTGCTGTCTTGTTGCCTACTTGAGGCATTATACCCATTAGGATGTCTTCGTTTTCTCATGAATTCAATTCACATAAATGAATGTTTGTGAGTCAGAGGGCCAGAGCTGTAGCTGGGTAATGAGACTGCCAAACTGACAGAGTGACCCCTCCTGCTGCTGGTGTTTAAAGCAGATCAGCAATTTGCCACCAAATAGTTTTTCCCTGGAAAATGCTAGTTACAGGAAATTGATGTTTTGGAGTAAAAGAAGTTGTAACAAATCTATAACAACCTGCTTGTTTTCCTAACAGCTGTCCTGAATTGCTGCTGGGGGTCCCAGGCTGTGAGCAACCTCAGCTCCAGCTGGCTGACTGAGGACAGAGGTAACTTATAACAACTTTAAGCAGCTCAGAGGCTAATGTGCTGTGTGGACTGTCTCCATAAAATATATAACATCTATGCACTATTGATATATAAGAGATATAAGAATAATATTTTCTTATTCTATGACATGGTGATAGTGCCAGAATTCAGAGCAGTTTCTTGGGTAGCTAGCTGAATGGTTTGAAATAAGATGTTTGCATGTCATGCCAGCAGCTGAGAATAGTATTTAACAGAAAGATAGAAAAGCAACGAATTAATACATCATTATTAGGATAAACACCTGGGTAAGTTTGAAGGAAAGTGCAGGCTTTGAACTCACATTTTCCATAGCATACAGGCCTACTCTATTACTGAAAACATGGATGGGGGTTAAGAGCACACTAGACAAGTCAAATACAGGGAAAACTTACTATGTTTGTAGAGGTACTTGACATGAAAAAATAGAAAATGACAAACCCCAGAAAATACAGCTAAGTATTAACGTGAGTCTTGAGGAAATCTATATACTTAAAAAGTTTCACTGCCTATGAAATTCCAGTCTGACCAGAAGTAACTCAAGCTCAAAGCTATGAATTGTATATACCTCGTGCAATAAAAATGTAAGCAATCCTTCATTCTATGAAACTATAAATGTGTTCAGTTGCACTATGCACCTGGTCAGCAGCCCAGCAAGGAAGAGAGAGCAATGAGTCTGCCCTTCATAGACGGCCAGCTCAGCTCAGATGTTGATAAACAGAAGTACAGAAAATGCAGCTCTTGCTGTTATGGCATCTCCTGTATATGAATACACACCACATACACATACGAATATATCTGTATGGATCAAGTAAAATAAGGAGAATTAAACTGAAAAGTCAATAGCTTTATCAGCATTCAGTGTTGACAAAAATCCCTGAAATGATTTTGAAACAATTTAAAATATTTAAAAGCTAAGTGCTATTTTCCTATCTTTACGATTATATTTAATAATTTATTTATATTCATTTATTTATATTCATATTTTTATTTATTTATATTTATTTATATTTATTTATTATTTATTTAATATTATTTAGGAATTTTTAGGAAAAATTATATTTAGGAAAATTTAGGAAAAAATAATTATTCATTATTTTTGCATTGCAATAGCTACAGGTTGGAACTGTGACATAATCAAACCAGCCTTCAGCTGAGCTTAAAGTCAATTTCCCTGACTAGTCCAGATTCAATTTAAGATACATTGTCCACTTGAGAGGAAATCTACCTTAACAGGAATATGGTTGAAAGTGATAGTGATGCCAAATTCTAAATATTTCCATTAATAAGTATTTACATTTGAAGCTTTGCAGTGCAGAGCCTGCTCTTTCTGGGTGTTTTTAAGGGATCTTGAATGACATAAACTTGATGCAGGATTGGGCCTTTTGCACATCTGCCACAGCAACTCAGAGTTATATTAGCCCTCAAACAACAAACAGACATGAAACATCCAGTAAATTCCACTGACATTATCATATGAGACAGAATTTGTGTTTTATTTAGTGCCCTTCAAACTTGATCATCCCAGAGCCTTCAACAAGCAAATAAGCACAGTGACTTTGAAATGAAATAGGAGATGATATAGCCTTATTATAAACTTCTGTTCCACTTTGAACATTAAAACTTAGTTAGGATAGGTTATTGACATGACAATATGCCAATACTTTCTACATTGTTTCAAAAAAAAATCTATGGATCACTCTGTTACCTTTTGTATTTGAAAGAGATTTAACATTATTTTACTTGCTAACCAATGATGACTCAAATAGCATCTTACCTTTTAAGATTTCATCGCAACATGAAAACTGACTCCTGGTATCATACTAGACTGGGACAGGATAAAGCCTGCATTTTTTATATTCTTCATTATCAGGAAATAGAAGTCTACAGACTAATCCTGTAGCATAACGAAGAATTAAAACTTCAGGTGTTTAAAATTAATACACAGTTTGCTGTAGAAGTGGATAACAAAATTCCTTCTAATAGAATTTCATAATTTCAATATATATATATATTTTAAATCAATCTGGCTAGTTCTGTTGTATTAGATGACACAATTAAAATAATAGGTTTTAAATGGGTTTATATTTCAAGTATGATTGTGCTGAATTGAATTATTCCCTACTTATGAAAATATTGGATGAACATTCCTCATTTTCAACCCACACTTCTAAATTGATTTCCATCCACTTCAACATGACTAAATTTTTAAAAGAAAGTAGGCAGGTACTTCACACTCTCAAGTGCTGTCTCGAGTAGCAAATATGATCTAGAATGTAAAAATTACCGAACTGGGTCCAAACTCTATAGAAATATGCAAACAGACATATACCTGCGGGAGTTTACACACTGTCATCTGCTCTCTAGCCGAAAAGTTGACTAACACATAATGATCCAGTGTGTTTTTTAAGGCTTTCCATTTAGAGATATTTTATCATCAAAGAAACTTTGAAGAAGTTCAAGGTGATATGGAAAGAAAGATGGAAGGCATAATACAAAGCATGATGAACTGGATAATGTGTTTTTCTCCCCAGACAGTAGGGAATGATCAGTTCCATCATGGAGAACTTAGGAAAACTCTCAGTCTCTACTACACAAGGATATGTCGTGGAATAACGCCAAAGCAACAGATTACCTTGCACAATCCACCTCCCTGTGAAACACAAACTCCTTTTATAGCTCCCCAGCTCACTACAGAAACCATGGCTGATTTGTGGAACTCTGCCCCAGCTGGTAGAGTGCAAATGCCACTTCTCAGAGGAGCTGAGCAATGCTGAGAATACAAAAACCTTCTGCATAATAGAAATTATGAATGCTTTGTAATGTAAGGTGGTATAGTTAACCCATATGGCAGAGTAGTGTTTTAGAATAAAAATAAGGGAACATTTGAAAGTCTTCATACCATTAATAACATGTTTCTTGAAAGGATAGCAGAGACTGTTCTAAGGCAGACAGTTTTAATTCCTAACATTTTTGTGTCTCGTAGTGGAGAAAAATTGTTAGGAGTGATTAGGAGATGCAGAAGGCAAGAAGAAATCTCTTATTGGACACAGAAATTCAGTAATATTGCACATCAAATAAGGAACGGGTTTCTACCAGAAAAAAAAAAAAATAGAAGTCATATGCAAATACAAAGTCCCAAAGGAAAGGCTAATGCAAAAGTCTGATAAATAGAAATACCAGACTTCTGTGTGACAAACCAGGTAGATCTTTATATGCCTTGACTCAAATGGCACTCATGCATTTTCCCTGCATCTGCGGAATGAGATTCATATATATATGTGTGTGTGTGTTTATCTATAAAATCATTGTGTACAGGAAAAAGAGATGCCATTCCTATGGACTGCCACTAAGGATGGTGGCAGTAAGAAAGGTGCCACTTTCTATGTGGCACATGAAAGCAAAGCAATCCTCTTCGTGGTTTCAAGCAGAATTGGATGACTGGGGCTCAGAAATGAATTATCAGAGTCTGGTGGACCCTCAGCAGTGACAACTAGGAAGTAAGAAAAAAAAAAAAGGTAACTTCTGAGACACATGACCACATCCTCTGGATCTACACACACTGGTTCTCCTTGTGACTTTCTCTATTTATCCCTAAAGCTGTGTGAGGAATCCTGCCATTCAGTGATGGCAGGGATGAACAGTAGGAGCTGCAGCCCACTGCACTGGCTACCATTTATTCCCAGAAAACATTTCTATAGAGCTGAAAGACGCTGCCTGCCTGCCTTTTAGGAATGTGATGTCTCTGACTTGCTTTTACCTATAAACCAGAATCAGTGCTAGATTTCTACGAAGATAAGAAATAATGAGAATTTATGTTTCCTGTCTACAGAAACCCCAACTTCTTCATTTGCATGCTTGAAAGGAACCATTCCAAAGAAGATGAGTATTCCTTAATGTAGGTCTGCTATGTATGTCTCTCCAGGGATTTCAGTATTATCTTTTTCAGAGAGAGATACCATCAGAGATGCCTGACAGTTTACTAATATCTTGGGGGTCTTCTGCTACACTCACTCTGGTTTAGTGATACCTTTCTTGTATTGGGGTGCCCCAAAATGGATGCAGTATTCTACATGTGGTGCTAAGTAAATCTCTTCCCTCAACCTACCAGCTGTGCTCCAGCCAGTAGAGCCCTGCATGCCGATGGCCTTCTTTGCTGCCAGGGTGTACTGCTGCCTCATGTCACCTCCTTGTCTGCCAAACCCCAGTTAGCTGTCTTCTGCAAACTTGACTAGAGTGCTCTCTGTTTCCACCTCTCTGTTTCATCAATAAAGGTATTAAACAGGACACAGCACACATTTTTGCTGTACCCCAGCACAGACACAAGCTGAAAAGACACAAGGCAAAAAAGCAATGTAAAGGTTCTCCTGCTCTCATTTATGAATGCTTCAACAAGTATCTAATATTAGGTACCAAAATTAGATGCTGTTGGCTTTCTACACACTCTGTAGAAAGAGGTGAATTTTTCTAGAGGGTAAGTCAGATGCTAGAGAACCCTACTCTTGACAAAAGCACTGAAATGACCAAAAGATCAAAAAACACTTTTAAAATTTACTGCTTATCACTATAATTTTCATATTTTATTCTTTTGATTCAATTTCTGTTCACATTTTGAAATGTACGTATTTAAATGAGACAAGGAAAACAAGAGCTTCCACAGTTTTCCTCTCATATTCAAACTGTGTAAAACTAAACAAAAAACAAAAACAAAAAAATACTACAAAACTACATCCTAAGTAGTCAGCACAAACAGTATGCTAACCACATTCAGTTTAAATCAAGAGGCAAGTTAACTTAAGATTCAGATGTAGTATAAACATTTGCTTTCCATCTCTGTTTAAAAGCTGGGATATGTTTTTGGCACTATGTAGGACATTTACAAAATACAAACCCAGCAGCTTCTGGAAGGACTGAAGGCATTAAATAAAACTTTCAGAGGAATTAGGGTGGAGCTGAGAAAGAAGCTTCTGGTGCCATTTGAGAAGCCCTTGCTAAGGTGAGCACAGGGCTAATAAATAGAAGAGAGGACTTGTGCCCTTTCACAGAATAGCTGGAGTTCAAAGAGAACACCTTAGGATGTCTAAAATGGCACTAGGCTCTACATTTAGGCAGCTGAATCTCCCTGTTAATACCTGACAGGATTCAAATGCAGTTAGAGAATCAGACCTTGAAGGAACATCAACATAATCATGTTTCAATATGTTTTTAAATGCTCTGCATATATGATTATCATAATCATTCTTAATAACAAGTCTGGAGACTATGTATATGTATATATAATGATTTTATGTATATATAATGCATATATAATATATATACATTATATATATGTATATATAATATAAATATAAATATATATATATATAATGAGTAAAAATATAATATCTGCATTAGGTACTGAGAAAGGGATATGAAGAGCCTTTGTGTTTTTTTTTGTTTTGTTTTGTTTTGTTTTTTTCACATGCACTGTAACTTCCTAATGAGAATAAAAAAAAAATCCAAATAGTAAGTCAATATGACTTCTTATTACATGCCAGAAACCAAAGCAGGGATCATTCCTAATTCCGTTTCTGAAGAGCAGGAAGCAGTGCTGTTCATTATACCTACCTTGTTTTTCAGAGTCAACTGCTGGAGGTTATAGTTTTCCAATATAAACATCGACTGTAATAAAAGAATGAACATAAGGCCAGAGGAAAGAGTGGCTGCTATGCTGTTCTTTGAGAAGAGCATATATGCTCCAGCTCTCAGAGCTGATTAGTTATATGGACAGAGGAGGGGAAGGACCAAAGCTAAGACACGACAACCCTGGGGTTGAATATTGGTGAAACTTCATTAGTTCCATGTTCTCCAGAAACTCATTATCGGAAATAACATTTGATATTGCACCAAAGGGACCAAAAGAGCCCTGCTTACTCTTTGTCCTTTTGCATTTTCATGAAGAGTTTAAGTGTGCTCAGAATGAACAATAAAGCTTTGTTTTTGTTTTGTTTTGTTGGAGGAAGATGGTTTAGGTCAGTATTACCTGACAATAATTGAAAAAAACTCATCAGAAAATATTCTTATTTCATAGAATCACAAAATAATTTGGGTTGAAAAGAATCTGTGGAGCTATCTGGCCCACTCCTGACTTGCTTCGAGTCTCAGGTAGATGAGTCGCTCAGGGACTTGTCAAGTTTTTAGTTTTTTGTTTCTTGCCCCTCTTGAAGATGGGTGCAACGTGTCCTTTCTTCCAGTCATCAGGAACCACTGTTGGTCACCATTACCTTTCAAAGGTGATAGACAGTCTTGCATGGGCATCGCCCAGTTCCCCCAGCAACCTCATGAGCATCCCTTCTGGTCCCAAGGGGGCCAGTCTATATCCTGTTGGTTTAATTCCATTTTCTAGTATTATAGATGATGCTTCATTTCCACTGATACTCTGGGACCCAAGAGGATCAAGAGCAGATTTTGCCAGATAAGAACAATAAAATACAAACCTGGCATTCTTCTTTATGTAACAAATATATTTTTAACTTCCTATCACATCTGATTTCCAAAGGTGCCTGTGACTAATACTACACAGCTAGCTTAAATGTCTGGTCATTGTTGCCTGTTTTTCACTCAGCTCTGAATGGGGAAAGTAGGACAGGTTTTTCTATAATACACAATTATTTACGAATTCAAATAAGTCTTCTAATAAAATGTTCATGCCCACAACATACAGTGAGCAGAAAGTCATAGTTTCTAATATTACTACACACTGCAAAACACAGCATAACATCAGGAAACAGCTTTTCTTGAAAACCTGTGTTTTTTCTAGACAGTTTTGACTATAAGTGTTTTAGTCCCATCCTACTACTAGCAGTAGCAACAGAAGCAACTTAACCTCTTTCCTCATCTATTTGTGTGCTCAGGAAAAAAAAATCTTGATATGTGGCTTTCATAAACACTTAGAAGTATATCACACATGCCAACTTTAAGAATCTCAGATTCAGATTTCTTAATAATTTGTCTCACTCTAAGCAGAAGAGAGGCCAGAGAAATCCTCTTATTCAATCTGTTAATTTTCCACCTCTGTATTTTCAGTTAGGAAATGTATGGTTTTCTATGCTTGAGTTTGTCTAATCAGACTGAAAATCATGATCCTCAGTCTACTTATGCTCTACATTTAAGTGACTACTTCCCTGTTCATCGAACGTGAGCAATCTTCTGTAGGATGCAAAGCATAACATTTTTATTACCCAATTTTCTTAATGCCCATGCAGTTTCACGCTGATATCAAGAGACTGCGAGAGTTTCATTCTTCTCTTTAATTATTTGTGGCTGTATTTTGTGATAGCTAGGGTTGCCACTTCAATTCTACTCCTGTAAGGGATATATTACCACCTGACTAAACAGTCAATACACTTCAGATTTGGGCAGGTTTCTTTTTATTATTTATTATTGATTATTTTTTTTTTAATTTTCCTTTTTAGTCATATACTGAATTTCACATGCTCCACATTTTCTAGCAAATTTTGCAGTTATCCCTACAAATTTCCATTCAAATTATTAGCACTAACGAAGCACAGGTAATTAACTAATCACTGCCCAAAGAAAAATTTGCTGTAATAAATATCAGTTCTGTAATCCATCAGGAAATTACATACAGATTAAACTGTGATATCCCACCTACTGATACTGCAATGCAAAATCAGACACTTCAGGTAAATTTTTATCACTACACCTTCTGATATTATTTGTTACAAAAAGAAATGTAAAATAATACTGCTGGCACTGAAAACTCTAGGAAAAATGTATTTTCTTGAAGGAAAATATGTTTACCCACATTTTTCATTAAAATGAAATTTTGTTCCAAAATACAATGTTCACCTATGTATTGAGATATTCTGGTTTTGTTTGTTTTTTAGTCTGTTATGATATGTGAGAAGACATTCTAAATATGGTATCAAAGTCTCAAATTCTCAATTTACTACACACAGGAGAAACTTTTGGTTCAGGAAATCACCTGAGCAAAAAGGTATGAAATAAGCTGAAGAATAATATACTTATTTAATTTTATTTAAAGTATTTCATAAAGGGACAAGTCATACAATAATAAGGGATCACTTCTGTTTGTGTCCTGTCATAACATTTCACAATGTAAGTACCCAAAAAAGAAATTAAAAAAATGTACTTTTATCATTCTATAAAATTAATGCTTTGTAGAAACATTAGTAATAAGCTGGGCAATAATTTCTTCTGTTGTGATTCAGAAAGAAAAAATAATACCAAACTTATTTGCAGCAGAAATTCTACATTTAATCACTTTCATTGGGCATGGGGTATCCTCAACCCTCTGGTGTGCTGATAAGAGAAAGTTCACATTGGGAATCAGGATCGCAAGTAAAGGGATGCTCCTCTACCCAGGCAGAGTCTGCCCTTCTGCTCCCACGCATTTCCAAAATCACTATGTGCCTTGAGGGTAAAAGAGTCAGCCTGAGTGCTCTGCCTTGGAGAAGAATGATAAATGTTACTTAATGGGAACCTATTTTAATCAACTACCAACAGACTGGAAGCTAAGATCACTCTTTTCTTCTGTAGGAACAGTAAGAACCAGTTCTCACTGGTAACAGTAAGAACAGCATTCCCTATGCAGAGATACCAGAGAAGTCCACTCTTGTCCATTTACTCACAGTGAGCTCCAATTTCACTCAGAACCAGCTTCCAAACACAACAGCAGTGGAAAACACATCCCCATACATCATTTAACTGCTAATCATGAAATGAAGTGTCTTTCATAGCTTCTCAGCACCTCAGGAGTGGTGAAAACGTTGCAACGTTGCTTTTGTTTTTGCTTTCTGCTAAAGACTGAGAGGTTATCCTTGCTGCACTGAAACCAAAAGACAAAAAAAAAAAAAAAAAAAAGACAAAAAATCTATTTTTCTCTCCAAGAGACAATGGGGCTCCAAAACATTGTCAAATCTAAAATCTCAGAAGTTGTCTATAGTTTTCTGGCAGCTTTCTCCTTGATTTATGCCACCTGCTGCTGCCCTGTCACAGCACAGGCACAGCAGGGAGGGCGAATAAAAGGAAGAGCCACAAACACACGCGGCTGGATTGTGTTTTCCCAGTGGAGCAGCGGGAGGTAAAAATGATAGGGATTATGTTGCCACTTGCCCCGAGGCAAAATGTTAATAATGGAGGAAACAGCCTTATGCTTTCCTCTCCCAAGGGGAAAAAAAAAGAGGATCTTTGATCTTGGGAAATTGAGTTTTTATGCCCCTAAAGGTTGCTCACTGGCTTATAAACGTATATTACTGCATGGGGTCGTTAAAGTAGTAACATGATAATATAAGGGCTAGATTTTGTCCAAGGAATCGGGCCTTCATTGCTTCCAAAGAGGCATCAAATAGGTTTTTCAGATAATCCAAAAGTGTTTTTTTATTCCAGCATGGCTTTATTACCACAGCAAGGGTTTTTTTTTGCCTTGATGTTTCAGGATTTTCACATTAGGTAAGTCCTCAGAAAATAGGTCTTATAGTCTGTTGACTGCAATATTAATCCGTATTCACGTTTCAGTGGAAAGTAGGAATAAAAACTCATTTGTAGCTCACTAAACTCTGCATGTTTAAATCTGAGAAAGCAAATAGGCTTGGGTCATCCTGATGACCACTTACTCTGTCTGCAGGCACACCCAACCACTGCAGCATTCCTTCCCGTTGTCATTCACCTTTCCATAAGTGGTACTGAGTTTATGATTATGAATTTCAAGAAGGCATGATTAAGTATTATTCTCTTTTCTGTTGATAAAAACAGCAAATGTGCAGCAGAAATCTTGTATTATTCTGAAGAAATAATCCAACTTCAGTTTTTCAGATTTCTTTCTTTCCACTAGTTTACCTTTGAAAAATTGTTATATACAAAGACACTTTCCTGACCTAATCCCAGACCAAACAAAAATCATCTCCTCTATTTCACAACAATAAATATTTGCCAAGTATCAGTCTTGAAATCCTGAACTATAAGAAAATGAATCGCATCTGACTAGAAGGGATTTCCTCTCCATGAGAGATACAGCATGACTGGCACTGCACAAACAAAAAAGCATAATAATTGTTGTCTCCAGTAAATGTAGTGATAGGAAATACTTTCAATATCTTTGCTACCACTTTCTAATGCTCAGAGAGCACTCCTGAAATTACAGATATAAGAGGGACCTGTGGCATTTTTGCCTTAGGATCAATGCAGTTGATAGGATTTGTCATCTCCTTAGTATGGCTTTGGGTTGTAGCAGCTTCTTTCCTCGTACATACCTTATATTTCCAGTCTGTTATGCTCATAATTCCCTACCAGTATTAAATGGAATTATGAATGTTTTTTTTTTTTTTGCTGAGAGAAATGTTCCTTTATGGTAGTAATTTCTCCCAGTGAGAAAAAGTACTGACTCATGTCCAGCACGATACATTAAAGTGGATAAAGCACAAATATTTATTACAGGCTGTCATTCTTCTCGCCTTCTACTTTTTATTTCGTTAGGGTCTTATAGCAGAAACAGCTTTAGTTAGCCTTGTTAAGTTTTATTTGGGAAGAAGAATGGAGAAGCACCACCTGCCAGTCTGAAGCAGCTATTTCAGTCCACAACAGGACTTCTTTCAAATTGAAAATGCCTATGTGAAGGAATACATTTACCTCCAAAACTTAAAAAATATATATATTTTTTCTGATGTTGGTACTTTTTTCTGTGTTTTCTAATAACACTAACAACTTTAGACCTTAAGAAAGAATCAGAAACATACAGATAGCTATAACAGCTACCTTTATAACAACTAAGTTAAGCTAGCCAAACAACAAAAAACAGGAAAGCTAAGACAGATTTTGAAAATCAGTGGCATCCAACACTTGTGTGCCTCAGGACATGATCGATGCCCAGAGTTCAATAATTTTTACTTTTATTTTTTTAACGGAGATTAGCAGTCTGATGAATAATGAAATCCTTTACCAGATACTATGATGGTGATCTCCTCTCTCAGAACCTTCACAGCTACAGATACACAAAAAACAGCACAACTTTCCTTCTTAAATCTTAGAAAGGATTTCATATTTGAATCAAAAGTCTTTGCACGCCTGATTCAACATTTAAAATATTACTTCTGTATGGACAGCCAGGACGTCCCTTGTTTTCCTTTTGCTACAACTATTTCAGCTCGAAACTGAGTTGTAGCTCACCGGAAAAGCCTGCCTTTGCTACTTTACTTGTGGTCTGTATAGTTCAAGAACATCAGTGACATGTTATACAAAACAGCTGGGGAGCGTCAAGCTGTCTGAGAGCATCTGCCTCCCAGACCTGCTCTGGTGCACGTGAGGTGTGTTCTCCAGTCGTGTCACCCCAACAATGCCAGAAGGCAGACTGCAAAGAAAAGGCATTGTAATCCTGTAGGGAAAAGCCAAAGGCAGCAACACTGAACAGGGAAAAGCAGATTTTTATGTTGTGCTATCCTTAGTGTTACCATCACAGCCCAGCTCCAGGTGAAGGAGTCAGGATGGATGCACGTTGTCCTGCCTACTGAGACCCATACAGAACTGTGCCTTCTCTTACCATCATCTCCACTCATAAAGGGTTGTGTATCAGCAAGTGCATCACAAGCAATAAAAGCTTTCACCATCTTCATGTTACTATCTTGGGAGAACACACACTGAGGGTGTTATCTTTGGTAGTGATCTGTTTGTTCCCTGCTGGTCTTTTGCTTCTTGCTTTTATGAGCTTCTGATGTTTAGCAGATGCTTCAACCCGATTTTTATTGTTGATATAAAGCTTGGTAGCCTGTTCCTGAAACA
Organism: Aythya marila; assembly: GCF_965140915.1. Classification (NCBI taxonomy): domain Eukaryota; kingdom Metazoa; phylum Chordata; class Aves; order Anseriformes; family Anatidae; genus Aythya; species Aythya marila. The sequence continues at coordinate 111,485,403 of NC_139042.1, forward strand.
GCAGCTTTTCAAGACACTGAGGTAAATTTTTTTAGTGAAGTTACTGTAGTGAATGGAACAACACTCACCAGATGCAGCCATTTTTCTTACCACTGCCACCAAAATACAGAGCAGAAATTTTATAGGAAATTATGGATGTTATAGTTGGCATTTGTATGAATGAAAGCAAATGTTTATATTTTTGCATCTGACTTGAACTAGTCACTTTTAGAGATCTTTTCTAGGTATTGGAGGAAAGCTCTTCTGGGCTGTCATTCATCTTAATGAATTTACTCTAAAGTACATATCTAAAATACAATGTATTGATCTGGCTCCAAAAGCACCTATTTTTTTCCCACTTACCAGAAATAAAGCCTCAGCTGTCGGTTCAGATGTAGACATCTAAAGCTGGGTATGATGAATCTCGCCCTGTTAAATCATAAAAAACTAACCTGCCAATCAACTTGCCTCACTGACAAAGGACTATTACAGAATTGCAGACACATAGCACACATGATCCAAATAATTAGTTACCATAAGCTCACCTCTATGCTTTCAGGGACAGAACAATTTCCTGCAGTGTCTCTGCATGAGCACGGGATCCTTGCACTGAAAAAAAAACGTATGATTTCCCTGGTAGTAGCACTGTATTTTCTAATTTTTTTTTTAATACAGGTGGAGCACCATGATGCCCTCTGTTTCCTGTGCTCTGCAAGGCAGACGCTGCCCTGGGCTGTGATGTACAGCTACCTGTACAGCTGCTGCCAATACCACAGGACTGAGAGCCCGGAGCGCTCCTCTGAATGCTTCAGACACTTTGCAGCTGCCAAAATCCGTGCTTGCTCTTTTGTCTACTCCTGCCTTACAGACACTAGCAGAAATTCTTTCAGCAGCCAGACTTGTTTCTTTGCTCATCCTTGCACACCTACACAGGTAAATACACGTCCCGTGATGCTCAGTGCTACCCATTGCATAGCAGGAAAACCATACAGCTGTGAGTACTCTATTAAATTTGGCAATAAGATTGTTAATAGGACTGCAAAGTTTATAATTTTCCTCATTTCTATGGGAAAAAAGATGGCAGAACTATTTGCTCCATTTATCCTCGTACACGAGTCAGGAGAGGAAGTGATGATAAAGTGTATTTTAGAACATTAGAAACTGTAGTTTGAAAAGCATTCTTTAGATCTATAGTTTATAATGAAGTGTGCAGAATGATGATAAGGATGAGCTATCCTGAATAAGTATTAATTCCATTCCTACTTATCTATCTCTTTTCTGTGTCATGGCTTCAATTTCAGGTTATGATTACCTAGATAAAAATCCTTCCCTTAAGATACCTTGGCATTTTGTGTGTGCGCGCATGCAATGCAATTATGGAAAAGATCATTTGTTTTCTTTTGAGTACAATCTCCATATCCAATGTACTGAACTAATAAATGAGGCCAAAAGTTCATATAATGAAAAATTGCAAGAACTATGAGAAAAAAAGATGTAAAAAAATTGGAAAGTGGAGAAGACACAAAAAGAGTTAAGTGTGTTTTGTGAGAGGTCTTAACAAAGTACCTCTGCTCTTAGAGAAGAAGTATGAGAGAGAAAGGGAGAAAAAGTTGCTCAGTCCAAGGGGAAACCTTTTTTTTTTTTTTTTTTTTTTTTTTTTTTTTAACAAGGGAAAACAGAAAAGGAAAAAAAAAACTGGCTTGAGAAAGAAAGCTGCTTTTTATTTATTTATTATTTATTTTTGTTTTTATTGATTTCCTGAGTGATCCTAACAGCACAAGGCAAATCCCAGGAGATTCTGGCTTTTCTGGAATGAAAAAAAAATGTTGCACATGGAGCTAGCACAATAATATGCAAGGCTGGTAGCATGTGTACTCACTCCAAACACGTGAAGATCAGACCTGCAAGGCAGGCTAGTGCTGAAATTGAAATTCCTATTTTGTTTCATATCTATAGTTGGTCTCTTTCATCAGACCCCTCCTTTGCATAGGATTTTATTGATCTTATAATCTATGTGGTGAGTTGGGTCAGTCTAATGAGTTAAGAAAAAAACTGCTGTTTTGACAGGTTCATTTTGTGTCAGCAAATGACAGAGCTGAACCCACTTGCTGTGTGGTTGCCAAATTCCTAGCACAGATGACTGGGAGGCTGGGACACGAGCATGTAGCTGAGGAGACAGGCCATGGCTTGCGACAGACACACAGCTGGACTAGAATAAGGGCATCGTGATATGCAACTTGCATTTTTTCACCTATTCAGTTCCTGTGCATGAGTCACCACTGGTATCATCCCCAGAGAACATATGAACATGATTAAGGCCAGGGGTATAATGATGAAGGTAGACCCTCCTTGTACTGGCAGTGCCTAGCTGGAGTTGTGACAAATACCTGAAATACGAGAAAGGAGAATGGAAATTGTACCGTGGTTATCTGTGAAGGTGGGAGGACTCAGATCCAATGAACAGCTGGAGTGCAGAGGGAACAGTTACAACTCAAGGGCAAAGACAAAAAATCAGAAGTGGAGGTGAATGTGAGAACACAAATTTTGAGAAGTCTACGACTGGAAGCCAACGAGAAACAGGTACAGAAACAAAGCACGAAGAGCTTATGCATAAGGAAAGATCCCCCATGTTAATGGGGTGGAAGAGGGGAGCCACTATGGTATGGAAGATCAACCTGGACTTGATCAATGCAACCTGAGATGGGAGACAGACACTGGGACCTGAAAAACAGATTGGGTTTAGGAACGAAAGGAGATGAAGACCTGCCACAATGTCTCAGCTGAAAAATGGCAGTACAGTGCTAGACTGGAGAATGCTGAAGACATCAAGTCATCATTGACAGAGGAGAGAAAATAAGGAACATATACCTATGTGCCTGCAAGAACATTACAATGTGACCTACCAATCCTGTGCCTACTTTAGCTTCAGTAAACTTGTGGACATCACTGTGGTGCTCATTTTCTGCAGGAGAACATCAGCCAGAGAAGGGCCATGCATACCATGCTACTTTAAGCAAAGAGGAGAGAGAGAGAAGAATGAACAAAAGCTTTGTGGGGAACACCACCAGCTCCTAGCGACACCAGCAACTTGGAAAGCCAAACAGGCATTGTGCTCTCCTGAGTCCTGCCCTCACCTAGAATCAGCCTTGCGCAGAGTGTACATGGAAATCAGTAGGGAGTATACTTAAAATAGTAACAGCACTACAATCTGGTGAAACTCACTGGGAATTAATAGGAAAAAAAGAAAGAAAATTGTTTCTTTTGTTTATATGCCTAATTAAATTGCAAAAAAAAAAAACAAAAAAACAACCAAAACTATTAATAGTGAGACAATCAGATACAGACTGCTTAGAAATTCATTTCTAATTGTGCATTTTATATATGTGTAAGGGTAGATAATGAGCTTCATGGTGATTTTTCATTTTACACAAAATGAACTTCAATTATCTAGACACCATTTTTAAATATAAAAGATTTTTTTTTTTTCCTCACATATTGATATAAATTTAAATTAAATAATAAATATGCTTAACGTCTGATCTCTTAGTAGGAACCTGCATTACAATAAAAATTCAGGTCATTCCAGATTACAAAATCAGTGAGCAAAAAAAATAAATATAATGGGTAAAATATAGCCAAGATTTCTCTCATTCTCAGATGCAACAAAATACCACAGCCAGCCAGAAAAAAATAAGTATTTCTTTTAATAAGTCATGCTCATCAATAAGAAAGCTGACATAAATGGAAGAATTCTCATTTATTTTACACACCCTCCAAAACATCATCAAACAAACTGTGACTTCCAGAGTAATAAACCTAAGTATCCAGAACATGTTGTATACATATTTCCAGTTACACAAACCTAACAGTACACTAATAAGCTTATTAGTCTCCACTGTACAAACTAAGGGGGCCAATATGCCATACCCCATAGCTTCACTATGAAATCATAAATGAGAGGTGCAATTACAATGTACCACAAAGTGCAAAACCAGACTCACTCATCAACGCATACACAAGGATTACTACTAACACATTCAGAAAGACAGAGATCTTCATTAAAAAAAAAATAAAATAAAAAAAGTTATCAGATGCTCACTTTTACATATTTAAAATCTTATCTGTGATGATGCTGTAGTTATACTAAGTGTACCTCTTTAACATTTTGCAGGAGTCAATGCTGTAGAAAACCAAGCAGTAGGAAAATATAATTACAACTTTTTGTTTGTTTGTTTTTTAAGAAACAGTTATTCCAAAATCCACAAGGTTGAGAGGGTCTAAAACTAAGAGACATGTTTTACAGCTCACGCTAGTGGAGGCTCTGTGCTGATTCTTCTCAACAGCTGGGAATTCCACCAGCATGATCCATGGTTTACAAAAATCCAGAGAAGACTGGTTATATTAAAATGTGTTAAGAAGAGATTTTCTGAATGCTTCTTATCATCTCCTCTGAATTCAACTCTTGATTAAAAATGATCAGGTTCATGCTATGTTTATTCATACTCATTTATTAAACAGTCAAAACTTAATTTGCAAGTATGCATTCTTAAAGACCGTCATGAGGAAAAATATGTTCACGTAACATGCCTCTTGCTACAAAATGCTGGAAACCCTGCTCTGGCCATTACGTCCACCTCTGAGCTCAGGGGCGACTGGCTTCAAAGTCTCCTTTCTGCAGATGGCTTGGGCCAAATGACCTTGTAGTCTCAACTACAACATCTCCAAAGTGTTTCATAAACATCTTGTAATTATCTCAATAATGGGATTTGCTAGCTGTAACAGATACATGTTTTTTGTAAATAATCCACCCAGGAGCGTGCCTGCATAGTCCTGATCTTTTCAGCTGCTCTGAGGTAAACACACAGATGGGAAGAAAAAAAACAGGCTGCTGAAATAATTAGCCTTGAAAATTCTGAGCATGGAAAACACACCAGCAGCATGCATTGAAAATAGAAGCCTCCTGGTTTCAGACAAAGTTGGACTCCTGGTGCTTCCGAAAACTGTGTTAAGTATCCATCTACACCCCTGGATGAAAGATAACTGCTTCTTGAAGGCTTTTGATAAGATACATATACATATCAAACTGACTTGGAAAAACTATATAGATGTGCTTTTGACAATTTGACTCTGATCAAGCTTTATCCACCCTGGAAATCCATCTTCTGCTTCCTATGCCAACTACATATTTAATACAGATTTGCTATTTTTCTTTCTGCACAGTAACTTTTCATGATGACACGTATTAGGCAGATGCAAAAACAGCAATTATGTGTTCGTAAATGAATTTAATTTTGCACTTTGAATTCCAAATGCTAAGGGATCTTTAATCCAATGTAAGTGACTATCTTGAATGTGACCACCCACTAACCTTTATGCAACCTATCACAGTTAACCATTGCCATGGAAGCCTTTATGTCCATAATGCTCTAAAAGAAAGACATTATTTATATATATAACAATAGTATTTACCTCTATTTTTTTTTTCTCAAAACATAGTGAGGGGTGCCAAGATTGAAATGATCAAATGCTTTATGTCTTTGGATAATGAGAAATATATGTGAAACTATTTGTTGTGTTTGGATTCAAACTGGAATCAAAATAATTCCTCATTAATATCACTGTATAAGCTTACTGAAGGCAGCCCCTGTTCCCTGAGAGAACCAGTAACTATTTGTTTAGATGCTAGAGTCCTTTTCAGTGAACGCATGACCCTTTATTTGGCTATTACTCAAACGTGTCCTGTTTTCTATAGCCCAATATTTACCAGCTATGACAAGTCACTTAGTGGCTTGGAAACTCCTCGATTTAACCATTCGCTTCCTATCAAGACTTGACTTTTGTAAAGCCTCAACAGAAATTTGTGATATCAACTTTGATTCCCCAAATAAACCTATTTCTTGAAATTTATAGGTTAAACTTTTTTTAATCTAACATACACCATGGTGATTTGCTAGTTACTTAATTAAAATGTTGCTAATTGTCAAAATCAAATATAGAAGACCATAGTAAAGACATGACAAAAATAAATGAGACAGTGAACACTATGGGGCAAGTGACCCTGAAAATTTAATTTCTTCTTATTTTGTAACCTAAATACAGTCAATGGATATTGGACATGAAGTGAATAGAAAAGCTGATATGTATTGTTTCCGAATAGCATGAAGTATTGAGATAATGCTTGTTGCTGTAAGAACAATCTGACATGAAGTATTCATTCATATTTCAAAGACAAAGGTATTTTTATATCAAGAATTTTTAATATAATTGGGAATGAAAACGTTGGGATATACAGTTTCATGCTTTTAAAGTTTAATCTAATTATTAGATTTCGAGAGAAGAGCTAATGTGTGGCACATGATACCACATCTGTGGAGATCTTAAACTTCCCTTTGAAGTGTTTGATATCAGCTTTTATGAAAAAAAGGAAGTTGGAGTAGCTGGATGTTGTGTCTGAGTCAGCATGGCAACTTCTGTTTTTCTATTTAATGGAATTTTATCAACCAGCTGCTAAGAAAAGACTCTGCAATATAAATATCACGTAAGTAAAATCTTTTTTTTTTTTTTTTAGAAAAAAGCTAACAAAAGTTTTCCATTAAAGTACACAGGTGTTTTAACAATCAATGAATGTGTAGTAAATATTTTAGTTTCTCACAAAAATTGCTACGAAATGTCATGCATACATTTGCGGGATAGCTGAAACAGCCATTCACTGGAAAAAAAAAATGAAGCAATTTAAGGCTAAGTTTCCTCTTGCAAACACATTCATTGTTTTTTCCTCAAGAAACCCCCCCAAGTATTCATTATTTTCCAGTTCAAGACATCTTTACGTTAGTCACTTGTAGTCTGAAGAAACTTTAATTGAGGCATTTCCCGTATAAATAACTCTCCCCTCCTTCCCTTAAGCTTCGCAGTATTGATTTTCACCATGCAAATGACTCCAGATAGTTTTTATTTGTCAGGATTTCTTTAAAAAAGTTTCCTCGTCTGCGTTCCTCACAGAATGGCTTGAGGTGAAAAATTACTCCTCTCGCTTATTTTTATTCTGACACTTTTTCTTCTTTATATAAAAATACCTTCATGTCTGAATGATCCATTTTATTTACTCTCTTCCAACACAAAATTACAGAAAATGTGTTGTTCCCTAACAGATTACTAAGAGTAAATGTGTCCCCCGTGCACACCCAGACACTATATACAGCTCGGGCAGAAAGGCTGGAGTGCTGTCAGCATTTCGGTTTTGGCGTGCTGTCATCAGCTGCAGCAAGCAGTGAAGGCGCATGGCACTGGGGCTTGTGGAGACCGAATTAGGGTAATTTACTGACGTCTGTGAAGGAGATGGTGGTGCTGAAAGCTTACCGCACTACCCGCATTTCACAGCTTCAGCACTTAGTTTCACGAGGCCATCAACAATTAAAGTTATTCTTTGGACAGTCTGACAATTTTTTCAGCTAGGTAGCTTTCTCCAAAGCTTGTTTTACCTACCTGACAGGCAGACATTTAACTTGTTGCAAACAGACACGCAATTCTCCAGGTTTTCAGAAAGCTACTAAAAAGGGAATGTTAGGAGTACATTTAGAAAATGTGATGGCACATGGGAAGCCTCCCTCAGGCTGTCACTCGAATTCCAGGCCAGGGGCCTTGTCCACCAGGCTGACCATGGGTGGGAGCTAAAAGCAGCCCATGGACTCAGTGCCAGTCTCTGTGTAAAAAGACAGCCACCATGCATGTAAGTAGCCCTCCATACCTCAGAAGGAGGAGATTGTTAGGTCCACTTGAGCAGAATTAAGACAATAAATCTCTGCCTCTCAGGACGATCTCCCCTGCCTTCAGCCCTCAGGGTGGAGTACTGTTTTTTTCATATTCCTTATGCTATAGAAAACAGCTCCAAAGAGTATACTGGGCATCATATTGTACCCGATTTTCCTTTAACAACACTTTCATTTAGTAATGTCCTTCACAACAGGGATGGATATTTTTATTGCATTGTGTCTGACTTCTGAAGCACAGTTTCCTAGCCCATCTGAAGAGAAAACAAATCAGAAGTAGGCGTCACAGATTTACTTCAGTAGGAGCAAGGAGGAACTGAGAACACTCAGGAGTCAGATAATTTATTACCTGCATGTAAAAAGTGAAGTTTAATCCTTGCTATGCAACTAGAAAAGGGGTGATGAATATCACGGATATAATCTGCTTAACACTGACAGCAACAGAGCACTGAAAAAAAACCCTCAGAAATCTTCAGCACAAAACAAATATGCTGCAACTAATATGGAATACTTCAGTCACATAAATTACAAAAAGCAGGAAAATGTTTCACAGCCTGACTACAAGATCGTCTGCCTTTAATCAAAAAGTTATTCTTAGGCCGTAGGTTACAAATGAGGTTTGGGATTTTCACTCATTTTTGACCTAGAGACTCTTTATTGTAATATATGGAGAAATTCAAATGACACCGCACATTTTAAGCTGATGCAAATTGATAAGTCTGAAAGAAAATCAGTGGGGAAAAGAATGCATGCAAAATATTATAGAATTGTTAATGTTACTTTGACACTGTAATAATGCAGATGTTACAAACTAAATTTTAATTTCTTGTTTATAAGCAGGAAAAGAACAAAATGTTGAAAAATTATGTAGGAAGAAGTACTTGTAGTTTTATTGCCAGCAAGTTGTTTTTTCTTTTCCTAAAGGTGGCAATATTTCAGATACCATTTACTTCATTTTTATTGGTTTTGTTTGTGCATTAATTTTTTTTTTTTTAAAAAGAGACTGCTTGGTACTGTGCTTGTACATCTAGCTGAGTGGCACCTTCCACTCAGGACCTTGACTCTGACTCACAGTTTCCACCTATATCTGAAAGGACAGAAAGGTAGACGATGCCCATAAAAAAGTTAAAATAAATAGAAAGAAAGGTGAGCATGCCATAAAGCTAACCTCAGCAACTACAGTATTTCCATCATGTTGTGTTACAGAAACCATGCTTCTTTGAACTTTGAATGTAAACATCATTTAGGTGTTCATTTGCCTATATACAGTGCTCCAAAGAAATGCGTATTGGGCTGGCAAATATGATGAAGGACCAACAGTCCTTCTTTTGTTTTACTATGCTTGTTTAAATTATCATTCAAAATTTTAAATATTTCAACTTTGGTTGAGTCTGATTTTGTGGTAAATAACAACAAGATCCCAACTTGTATTTACAACACTTTTTTTTTTTAAAAAAATTAGATTTATTGCCGATTGTTACTGAGGCAGCCTCTTACTTCTTATTGTCATGTAGTGAAATAACAATAAGATAAACAAGCTTAAATTGCTTCTGCTGTTCTGTACTAAAGCATGTATCAAGTTGTGATTATAAAACAAGATCAGCTCTCAATAAATGATTCTCAAAATATAACGTGTAAATTCCTGTTACTCTGTGATTCGGTGAATACATTATAATGGCTTTAACAAGCATGCTTAATATTCATCAGCACTTGCAAGATCTCAGGGAACTATAATAATACAGTGCAAATATTTATAGTCAAGATTTACAAAGAAAAAAACTTGAAGATTCAGTGCAAACTTATGTGTGCACTTCCATGCCTGCATTTTTAAGGAGAGTAAGTGTGCAACAACAACACTATATACTTAGGCACTACTTGAAGAAGGAAATTTTGAATCCCAAATCTATTAACATCGCTGGATATCAATGCCAGAATAATGCTTAAAACCTTAGGGAGTCCAGAGAAAATTATTTAATGATATAAAAACTTCAATGAAAACTGTGAGTTTTTCAGAACTATAGGAGCCGATTAAAAACAACTAAGAATAATTATTTCTAATCTGACAATACATACTCTCAAAAAATCATTTTTCTATGCAACAAGCAAATGGACTTCTGTCTTTTCCTTCAAGAATGTTAAAAAAAATACTTGCTATATCCCCATAAAAACAAACAAACAACAACAAAAAACACACTATAATTCCCTGCCCAGTCAAGTAGAGTTTAGAACTTGCTTCTGCTTCTGTTTTTTAAATTCTATGTTACATTCTGCAGTAGCATTATAACATATCTGAGTTAATATCAGGGATAATGAATTTCACACAATCTCATAATTAAGAAAATATTCTGTTCCACCGAAAACTTCCACAGTTTCCATGAGTAACAGATATATCTGTAAGACTGTAAAAGCTGTTGCCTAAAAGTAATGGAAGATTTACTACATTTTTTTCAATGGGGTGCATCTATTCATTATTCAGATGTAATAGTCTGGGAGGTTTCCCACCTTATTTCCTGTTGCCTTCCATTATAGTGACATTCTTAGAGTTTCTTCCACTTGCTGGAAACGAGTCATTGTTTAGAAGAGTGCAAGAAGTAGATGAGGCCTTTTTTTTTTTTCTTTTCTTTTTTTTCCAGTTTATTTTGGCTGGGGGCTGTGCAACCAGAGGAGGATATGATTAGTGATGAAGCTCAGTTTTCCCTTTCAAAAGCAATCTACTTGCTCTTATTTTCACTGATCTTCAGAGCTCCCCCTCTATCACAGTACAGTGAAGTTTTTGAGGAACCGTTCACTACTTCAGATAAACTGACGTTAATTCAAAATAAAGCTGCCTTGAGAACTAGTATCATTCCAAAACATAAAAACTGTTATTACACCTTTGGTTTTGTTCAGTCAGCAAGATCTGGGCAGCTGTTAAATAGAGAGGAATTCACAGAAGGTGCATCAAACCTTCAAGTAAGTGAGAAAAGAAAAAAGCAATTATACAGCAAGTTCATGAATCCATTGACATTGTCAAAGCTTCACCAACCTAAGATATATTCCATCATCTGGAGTGGCTTAAGCCTTTGTCTCCTAGATGGCAGGATTTAAAAATAAACCAGATTTCAAGAGACGTGGTCAGGCAGGGTGAAACAGCTGTGCATTCCTAACCTTTTGCAGGATTCTTCCCAGCCCTTAGCTGACTGAACTATCTCACTAGTTGTACAAACGCTGTGAAAGCTGGATGCCCAGCAAAGTACAGCTGAGTTTGGTGATTTGGACCCTGGGTAGAGAAAGACAGAAGGGACAGAAAGTGTAGGTGAGAAGCCCAAAGCAGTGTGTGCTAGTCAGGCACCACTGCACCTGTTGCACCACAGTAACTGAGGGAAGACCACCATGAAAGGAACTCTCACATTCTTGTGGCAGACACCTACCGTAGTGGATTTTGTTTGCTGGAAACAGCAAGAAAAGGGGAAAAAAGAACATGCAGACAGAAAAGTCATTTGCTAAACTTTGCCTCATGTCACATCCTACTATGAGAAAGACCTACGTGCCTATTGCACTGAGGTAACAATCAATCTTCAAGTGAATCAAAGCGTTCAGCAGCTAACAGACACAGATGGTTTCCTATTCACACATTTTATTCATGAATTCAATTTTGGATTCAAAACCCAGTATAATTATTGAGAAGAAACATTCAAACTTCATCCTCCTAAACTGTCAGTTGTAGCCTTGCAATATATCATATATTTCTTACCAGAAGGAGTAAGTTACGTACATAACAAATGTAAATTATCACAGACAAATAAGTGAAAGTACAGAACAAGAACAGTCTCGTATACTTAGTAGGGGGGTTGATTTATGCTAAATTCAGATTACCCGAATCTAAATGATTATCAGAATCAAATTCATGATCTAGTTTCAAATGTGTCTTCTTTACCACAAGTTGTAATACAGAAGGAAAATGTATTCTATGTTGTAGAGACCACATAACTTTAAAAGACTCTTTACATTCATATTTAGCGTAATGCTTCATGTAAAGACCTGAAAAGCATTTGTATTAAAATAAGTTAAAAAGAGAGAGAACTGAAGTACAGTGGCTCTTCCTTGATTAATGTGAGAACTTTAGACAAAGTCAGAATGTGTTCTAATACGTATAACTCAAATCAGTTTATTTTTCAGTTACTTGTAAATATAATTAATAATAAATGCAAGAACAAATCACTGATGAACTGATACTGCAGAGCGTGAGGAGTATTCACTAATAAATAGCAACGTTCAGAATCAAGACTAACACATCTGCAGTTGGCACTTATTCATCAGCCCCATCTTATGAGAGACAGGCTGAGGCCACAAACATGATTTTTCAACTAAGTATTAATATAGCAGAAAATGCAACAAAACTGGCATTAAGGAAAAAAGGGAATAAGGTACACTAAGCAGTGTCAAGGTTGTGCTATCGCAATGAATCTAGCTTCACAAAGGCAATTGGGCTGTTAATGCAATGTTGCTATCATGTCTTACTTAATCCAAGAAGTATAAATAGATCTTACAAAGGCTATTTATTTCATTCTTCAGGTCAAATTAATTTTATTCCTGTATCATGATAAACAGAGACATTCAGGATATCCATTCAAATATGGACATTTCAGATTAATTTATTTTAGCTTCTAGTTTGGAACTTTATTCCATAGAGTTTATGTAGTTTAGCAGCCTAAAATGGCTGACATTTGGCTTCAGATATTTTGTATTCTTATTGCACCTGGTAACACTGGAAACGTGCTTTACTTTACCATCGAAATATACACTGATTTTTTTTTTTTTTTTCTCCCCCAGCAGGATTGCTAAGAGTTCTGGCTAAATATCTAAATCAAGTTTTTCTCTCTGTTTATAAATATATAAAAGCAAATGGCAAGTTACGCTTGTACAGGAGTGTGGAAACTGGGCTGTCACTATTGTGGGGCAAGTAATTTAGTTAATGACAATTTGGGGGGTTATTTTCTGCATCTTGAGAAGTAACCTCTAGAAGCTGTGAGGTATTGCTTTGTGGGCTGTCAAAAAAGAGTATGCTGTCATTTTGACAATGTAATAAAGCAAGGATGAAAACTACCACTGAATCCTAGGAATATTTATTTCATATAAAATTGTAGAACTTAATTTAAGGTTTCATTTACAGTTATTTTTCCTTTAAAAAGCCACATTGTAACAGATTGGAATGATAAAGAAACCCACCCGCTTCTTACAGAGCTGAATCTTTCTGACCAATACAGAGCATATTAAGTAACCTCAATGTTTCTATTTAGGGAATAGAAAGGTGCTAACCAATTACATCCAATAAATATTTTCGTATTTTGGCACATTGCAGAGTATAATGAAAAATAAATCCCATTATTATTTAAATGGAGAAAGTTTGAGTTTTACCATTTTGTAACAAGAAACTTAGTCACTTACTACTTTTATAATGGCTGTTGTGAAATACATAATAAAAATACTAGTAGATACAGAAAGAATTTAATTTGAAATGTGGAAGCACAGGAAAACAGATTGTTCAGTGATATAAAGTGACAGAAAAAAAAAGATAACTGAATAAGACTGCAAATCAAGTTGAAAGACATCATGAAGCCTATGGCTGTTGAAACCAGCAGAGCTAACTGCTTCTCAAAAAGCAGAGATAAAAGATGCCTATCTATAGAAAGGAAGAGATGAACCTGCTACGAAGGAAAGCATAGTAAAGATGCCAAAGGTAAAGATAATGAAGACTAACCAGCAAGACCTGCGTAGCTAAGTTTGCCAACTGCATGGGTGAAACCCCTCAATTAATGAAGTCAGTAACTGCTTTTGGAAGAGAGAAACGTCGCAGACTGCAGGGAAGAGAATTTTTATCTTTGTGGGGATGATTTATTCTGAATTGCAAGGCATAAAAGGAGCTAAACAGGCCACAGATTTAAATAAGAACCCCCAAAAAGGAAACAGAATTGAAGAAAGAAATGATTTTGTGGATAGAGTTTGACAAGTATTAACAAGGGAATCCAAATTACCTGCCCACCTCACCTCCACACACGCTGCTACAGAGACAACTTTGCAAGATGAGAAACCATTTAGCAGGAAGTTTTACTTTGTTGTCATACCCATCCCACGGCAGCACCACCTCCTGTTCTTACACACTGTGCTATTGCAAAACAGTGTATTGTAAGCTGGAGAAAGACAGCACAGCATTCCCAGCAGATCCCCATTACCGTAGCCCTCGCTGTGCCACACACGGGGCTTGGATCCTTCCTGCTTCTGCATGATGTGAGCAGGAGATGCCCGAACAGCATGGTAAATAAAGCAAAAAACACATCCTGACCTTGTATCATTTCATGGAGTCAAAATAAGAACATCATGTAAGGCTGCATTTCTGCTAGAACTTCTCTGCATCCCTGTGAGCTATTGGTGGCACTCCTGTCTTAGTTCTTGCCTCAAAACCAGGTCAGGCATGCCAGGGTGGGGCTGTCCACACTGAATCCTCACCACCTCACGGCTGAAATCCTACAGCATTTTCTGCCATTGACTTCCCTGGTATTTATTTCCTCCCCTCAAGCCTGTATTTCCCAAAGCTCTTCCACCCCAAGGGTTTCCATCCTCCTTATCCTAGGACTGCCTTCACCTCCCAGACCTGGTCTCAGAGGCTTCATGCTTCCAACCCAAAACTTCAGTTAAAGACTCCCATATTCTTTCTTTTCTCAGATCATTTCACATTAATTGCAGCTGCCCTAGCACCCTTTCTGCCCCTATCTGTAAATTCATCCTGCTGTACCTCAGCCCAATGCACTCGTACTATCTACCAGCACTGCCTTCAGGATTTTTCCTATATTCCAGATAGCTGTTTTTTTTTTGTTTTGTTTTTTGTTTTTGTTTTTTTTTGTTTTGTTTTGTTTTTTTTTTTTCCTTCCCTTCCCCCCTGAAATCCTGTCCAGGGTGAGTATTTTACAAAAATTATAATTATTTTAAAACTTCATCTGAGAAGCAAACAGAGGGGTATTTCTCCCTGATCCAGCAGGGTATACCAGCTATGTTACAGGTTTCACCAGCAGTCAGTGCTGGTAGACAGTACAAGGCATGACACTGACTGCTGTTGTGCATTCATAATTCCCCTGCTCATATATTTATTATTTCTTTGTGTAAATAAATACACTGTATCTTCTCTAGATATAAAGAAAGTGGTTTAGTGGGTTATTCAAATTGCTGGTCTACTGCAGAAGTCAGCCCCAAACTGCAGGAATACTGACTGTTGTCTGTGCAGCAGATGCAAATACTTGGCTAATTCCTAACACTGGGAACAACTCTTCTGCTTCTGCTATACAACTTACTAGAAGTGTAATGGTATTTTTATAAATTCAGTAAAAAGTGGCAACAAATTAATTAAGAAAATATATTAACTGGAAATGGTTGGCATTCTTTTCTTGGTAATTATTTCACTATTCTTCAGTGTTCATCTTTTAAATGTTGAGTATGGAAAGAGGATACACTCTTGTCTATATCAGACAGCAAAGGGCAACCTGCAAATATTATAGAATACTGCTGTGATAGAAATCTGCCTTTTTATCAGATATTGTTGTCTTGAATCATCTTGCAACTACAGAAGAAAAACAACCTGACACTGTTCACATTTCAGTTAGGAAGCTTTGCTAGCACTGCAAGACATCATATGTAAGCACCTTCAGTACTTGATGTAATAGTCTGGTATGATCCATTCTTGAGCAATTCTAGTGCCCATTAGTTGCATTTACTTTGTGTAAGAAACTGTCTGAAGAAGGAAGGAAACAGAAGAAGAGGAGGTTACAGTGCAGCAGTTATCTACCAAAGGTTTTTCTGGTTTTCTATGTAGACATATTCAGCCTCATATCTTACTGCCTGAGACTTTTTTTTGTGACATGCTACACATTGCTAACGTGTTATGCTTGATTTTACCCTTCAGAGAAGTATTCTTGTAGACCAAAACAGCCCACTAACTTTCCTATATCATCATACTTGCTGGCCTGACTGAATCAGACTGAATTGGTAAGAGAGGCGCCCTACTTTCCAAATATCCCTGTTTCAACTCTGTAATGCCTGCACACACCCACAATCATATTGTAGGCTCAAATTGTACCTAAAAGGAATTTATCCTGACACCTGAAACATGATTGCGTATTACGGAATAACACTAAATATATATTCATGCATCAAGGCACAATGTATTATATTTTTTTCATAAAGTAAGCCATCTCACCACACAAGATAAGAACCTGAATATCCTAGTCTTTTCCTGTTGCACATAGTATCCTACACAAAAATGGAAATTGCCTTGGGTAGCAAAAAATAGCTATTTTTAATATGACATGGATTTTCCCATCCTGTAGAAATATATTTTTATAATTATGTATCATCTTTATGTTTAGCCCCTGTAAGAATTTGTTTACTGCAATCCATCTCTAAATTTAAAATACGTTGCAGTGGTAGTATGTGATGTGCATATACCGTATAAAAGCATGTGTCTATAATATATAAGTTAACAACCTGCACTCAGTTAAGGTGGGTGGGTGCAAAGGAGAACAGAAATTAATTCACATTTCCTATAATATATGAACTTATACATTTATAGTTATAGAATATTTATAAATGTTTACATAAGTTAAATGGAAAATTCAGATTTAAATTTTGGCACACCCTTAAGAAACAGCTCTTTGAAGTGAGTTTTCTGCATTAATAGTTTGATTTTCAAGTGTGCCTACTATCCAACAGTCCTCAGGTAAAAGTGATAAGAGGACACTGGCCCTCAACATTACAGAAAAAAAGATTTTGTAAACTGCCTCCATGGAAGACGTGAAGGGATTGCTGTCTGTGAGGGGGAACAGCAGAACTTAATGCTCATTTGTAGGTGACTTAATTTGTCATTTGTATTTCATAATCTGCCCAGAGACACTGAGGTGCAGTGTCCTGAATCCAAGCTGTATCAGCTAACATTTAGAATTTGAATTCAGTGATTTACTAGTTGTCCTTTAGCCGGCTTCTTTATGATCCCACTGAGGAGCAGAGGATCTGACACTGGGTAACAGTGACAGCCAATATATCTTAAGCTGAGAATCTGTGCTGTCAGTCAGACTACTGCATTTTTGAATGACAGAGAAAATGTACCTTCTCCAAGTGATACACCAGCTAATTCTGTTAAGTGGCATATGCACTGCTGATCACTTCCTCCCATTTGAAAAGCGATAGGTTTGGGGCATGCAGACCTCACTGACTAACACTTGGACAAACCACATGTTGGTAGTTGAAGAGAGGCACAGTCAAGTCCCTCTCAGTTTTCTACCTGGTTGCAAAGCTTTTCATTGCTGTTCTTAGAAGAACTGGCTGCTGGCCATTTTTTTTTTTAGTGCTTGATGATCGCTTCTTTTGTAGTTATATCTATCAACACCACTAACACGCTTTGCTCTTGTGGGTATCTCCTTCAAACAGAATTTAGCTTCTAGGATTGTTAAAATTGGGAGCCTGGCTTTCAAGGATGTGCAACAACCTGCAGCTTTTTAAAGGCAACTGTTGGGAGCTAAAGTAAAGCAAAAAAATAGGCCACAGGCTCAAATCTCTGCTAAGTACCATATGCAGTTGTTGCTGGAAAGGTTTCAGGGCACCAAGCGCAACAATAGGCTCTCACGGTCCTGCTCAAAGCTTTGCCTATGTACACTTTTACTTAAGGATGTTTTTAATGACTCAAGTTGCTAATCAATTCAGTGACTGCATCTTAGTCACTGAAAATAAGGGGCAGAATTATTTTCTTGTACATGGAAGAAAGCCTGGAACCCTGAATCTAAATAAAAACCTCCCACAAAGACAGGTCTTCCAGTCAAGGGATACCATTGCCGGTTTTTCAAACAACCGGTTTGAAAATCTTCCTAAAAACTGAGGCATTCAAAACACATCTGAGAGCAACAGACACTCATCAAACAACATCCTCTTTAGGAGATGGAAAACAAATTGTCTGCATGATATCTACTGCTAATACAAACAGGAAAAAAAAAGTCCTGAAAGATTAGTTGGCCAGCACCATGACAGATTGTTCTGCTTGTTGTATTTGTGAACAGAAAAATATTTTAATAATCCAAGATCATCCAATTCCTTCAGGAGTTGCATTTCAAATTATGACTCATTTATTTTATAACAGTAATGCACCATTGATTTATAATTTTGATAGTAAAATCCTCTCAGGGCTGAAATACAGCATAGGAGAAAAAAGCTGTAATTTATTTTTTCCTTTATTGTTTTGAAAGTTACGGCTTTTGGCTATGAGTACGTATTTAAAATTTCATACACATGTTTAAACAAAACACTGATATAATATTTAAAAGACACTTTTACAGAGAATTAGCTCATATTGTTATTTATTTCCAGCTCAATGTTCAGTTACGATTCCTATCTTCAGCTCCTCCTTTCTCCCATTTTCCACCCAGCCACACCACTGTGACTTCCCCCGCATTTCCTTCCCTACCACATGCACGACTCCCCTCTTGGCTGAGAAATGAGGTTTCACAGGGACAGAAATGCTGTAGGAGTTGGGGGTGGAGGATAACTATTTTCTGTCTTCCTCTATGCTCTACGAGAGTGTCCTGCTGTCCTCTTCTCAAGACTCTGTCCCATGTCCTCTCCTGCTCCCCAGCTTGAACCTCCTGGGGCTATGGAGAAGCACCAAATGAAGAGTGATGGATGAGGGCCAGGCCCTTGGTGGTAAGGCCAGGGGTGTTGGTTCAGAAAGACAAGGTGGAGAAGCACCTGCAAAAGGGGCTTTCAGCTTTGAACAATGATGCACTTAGGCATTGCAATCAACACGTATCTGCCCACTCCACCAACATCTCAAGCCAGCTCTGTTGGGTAGGCAAGGAGCAGCAGAGCCAGGCTCCTCTCAGGTGGAAGGGAACCCCTACATACTACATTGAACCTGGAGAAGAAAGAGCGAAAGACAGAGAAAAAATATATCTGACAGCAAGCTTTTAGGCCATATGCTTTCTGGAGTGCCCCACTTGCAGGTGCCAAAGTTTGATTACTAATGGGTGGAAATTTTCTTGTGGAGTGAAGAAGTGATCCAGCCTAAAGGCAAGGCATGCTATGCCCACTGCCCAGAACGAGCTGAGGAGCATCACTAAACTGCTGCCTATACCCACATGGTTAACAAAGAATAAATGTGCAATTGCTGCCAGAGTCCAGCTAGAGCAGCTGAGTGGAGGCGGGTTTCGATGATTTGAACCTGCTGTGTGGGACAAGACACCTGTCACTAAAGGAGCAGAAGAATTCATCTCAGCTGGCAAGGCAGTAAAACGACAGACCTTTTTGTGGTGAGCTGGAAAGCTGGTTACAATTGTCACCGGAGTTATCTGAGACAAGATCTAAATTCATGAAAGATGTCAGTTCAGGCTGCAGCTCTGGAAGGCATTTGGGTTTCCAGCTCTCTGCGTCTCGGGTTCTTCGATAAACTTTTCAAAATATTACAGGTAATGTTACCGGGCACTTTTGGGAATCTTTTTTTTTAAAAAAACAACAAAACAAGATGGAATTTAAAGTGATATACATTGCCAGCTAATAATGGAATTTCAAGAGAGTTTTACCTCATTTCACTGAATCTATGTATATTAGAATTAAATTTGTCCTATTTACCTCTACTTCCTCTACATAAGCTAATGCACTGGATGGTTTCCATAGTAAGACAGCACTTATAACTAACAGTATGAACAAATAAAATGTACAGGAGAATAGAAAGAGGAAGGAAACATTAGCAGTCTTTCTGTCCTTACATGAAAACAATTATTTTTTTAATATCTCCCAAATTAGTAAAACTAAATGAGCAGGAGTTATTTTAATGTATGGCATTTTGTGGCAGAACATTCTGCAGATTTTTAAGAGCTTTCCCTTTTCTTCTTTTAAAAATGTGTACCAGGTCTCTGCCAATATGATGCTTCTCTTACATAATTCTACAAAACGATGTATTAAATATTAAGCCTTTTGATACAAACGTTACTCTATTATACAGAAATAACTTTTGTATTTAAAGTCACGTAAGGAAAAAAATCTTTCTAGTTGAAGTATTTCAATGGATAATTTAAATTGCCATGACTCAGATGCCCAAAAGCTGCCTTTCCATCTTTCTGCCTTGCAGTTTAGTAGAAGATGATAACATGCCTGGTGTGTTGCTTCCCTGCTGTCACCATCTACTTGGCATAAAAATTGATACTTTGATAGCACATAATTCTTAATAGGCTAAAAGCTGGGTACGTATCTTAAACTAATATAAGAAAAGTAACTGTTTAGGGGATTATAAAAGCAATACTGCAAGCTTTTTTTTTAATAGTATTTTGCACCAATTTAAATGGAAGTACTTTACAAGTTGTTCATGTGACGTGATCTATACACTGTTTTCACAAATACTTTTCATTCATCGAAGTCATATTAACCTCCCCTTAGTTTTTGGAAGCTATACTTGTGATTTTTGATTTATGATTCAGGAGCACATACACCTTATATAAGCTGAATTCTTGTAAGCTTCAGAAACCGGAGGGATGGCATTCCTGTAACAATTAAACCTCTGTCATACTAAGCCAAAGGGAACTGAGAGTATTTGAGTACTGATTTTCCAAGCTGCTGTCCACTGCAAGACGGGCACCCAAAAAATATGAGGGTCATTACAGTTCCTCAATCAACAGCTCCTCCTGATGCTCCCTCCTTATGTTCATGCATGAATTCTTTTCTGGTATGAACTGGAGTAGGGCATCACCTAAAGGCATGACGACGATGTGCTGTCCAGGCTACTCCTGAACAGAAGTATTCCTATTCCAGTGTGAGTCTTGTCTTGTTCTGCTTGTATCAACTGGTAAAAATACTTTGTTATATGTCCGTGTTTTAAAATCTCCAGCCATAATTCAGAAGAGTGGCCATGGAAAACAGACTTTGCAGTCCCTAGTTGTGAATTGGGAAGGTTCCTGAGCACAGCAGAATCAGAGAGCAGCTCGAGACATTTTCTAATTAAACATACTGCATATAGTGAAGTTGCCACTGTTTTTAACAGGACAGGTAGATGCAAAATAGTCTCTAGATCAATCAATCCCCAAACGGGAAGCTGGGCTTCAAAAAGGAATAGTTAGAATGAGTCACATCATTAGCTGTATTACGTCAGTATTTGCCATTTCTAGAGCTTCGTAGCTAAACCCTCTGTTAATGTACACGCCATTTAGATGGAGGATGCCAACACATCTGCTGAATCTTATTAAACTAGTTTTTAAAAGATAATTTTTTTTTCTGAAATTTAAAGTAGAGACATAGAGCAAAAAAGTGGTGTGTTTGGTAGCTGATATATAACATTATCCATCTGCCTGTTTGGTCCTTCTTTACTGAAATAACGCCACTAGTGAGGACTCTGCCAACTGCATTTGCAATTTTCTTTCTGTTTTAAATAGCAGGCAATTTTAGATCCTACTTATATTACTCATATGATTTTCTCCAACTGAAAATCCTTCTGTTACTATTTTCCACTGACAGAGAAAATATTGTTTGATATGCAATCTGTTCCCTGCCTTCCACATTTCAAATTTAAGCTTTTCTCAGCAATCAGCTCCCTATTTTCTTCTGACAAACAAACCTTCACCTCAGCATTTATAGAATAGAAGCCGCACAAGAAAAGTTAAAACATTACTGCTGTCCCAACACACACCTTCTTATTGAACATCACAAACTCCATGTAAGAGAGAATCTGCAGGGACATTCTATCATATATTCAATCATACCATATATACACCATATAGCTCTCTTTAAAGCTGAGGTATCTGGAAATACGTGGTAGTAATACCACTGTTGCATTAAGCACAGGTTAACAAAGTCTTACAGATGTGTCCCACCTTCATGAACATGTGGCAGCCATCCCAAATGCAGGGGGGACAGGGAGGAAGCCAGGATTCAGGGAGCTGAAACTCCTCAGATAAAGAAACCTCCAGATTTTCTAATCTCTACCATCCTTACAGGTCTTTTCCTGAGACAGTTAGTTTCCATTTAAAAGGCAGCAGAGAGAAGAAGGTGCAAGAGTGTTTTGATTTGTATGCACAAATACTGTGCAGGGTACGCTCCTCTCCATCTGTCTTTTCAGCCCAGCAGACTGTCAGAGACATGAAACAGATGAAATCCTCTTCTTCAGAAAGCCCAGCATGCAGAAATGTTCCCCACCTCTCCTCACCCAGTACTCTCTTTGCTCCTAGGAATAAAACAGGCCACAACAACACACGGCACGTAGCCTACATGGCCAAGCTAGGTAGGACCTGAATGGTAAGGACTGGTATTGTAATGCAACTGTTGACATGATCAGGCAGAAAAGTCCTTCTCAACCTATTCACATCTCAGCAGGTCACATAAACATTAAAAACAGTAAAAGCTAAAAAAAATGACAGACCACTAGCAATGTCACAAGAAATGTAAAACATATTAAGTGACGTCTTGACTCTCCATCACTGTTACCATTTCTTTGCTTGGCAGAAGAAGCAATAGATCAATCTTAATTTTCATCACCACGTTATTATTATTTTCTTTCATTCTGATAGCTTTGTGGACCACCAAGTAATGTCTAATGGTCTATAGGTAGAGAAGTTGCTGGAGGAAATCTGTCTCAGAGCAGCAAAGACGCATTTTTCACCTCCAGGGGAAGTGACAGCTGCTGATTTCTGCCCCGAGACTCGTAAAACTCGTTTTAAGTAAAAATGATTACATAAGTGAATAAAATGAAGCTGACAAATTTTTAATTACTCCTAATCTGCCAACTTTCTCACCCACATAACTAGAAACAGATATTCTCATGGGGAAAGTTTTAATATTCTGAGTTTCATCTTATACCCAATAAAATGTTTGTCTAATGTCGCTGACACTTTGAGATGACTCTTGCAAATCTTGCTAACAAAAAAAGGTATGTGTCCTGAAAATGGCTTTGTTTGGTGAAGAAATTCTATCCGTTAAAAAGAAAAAAAAAAAGTTGAGCTACAAAAAGCATTTCAAAATGTAGTTGTAAAGTCTCAAGCTAATGTTTTCCCGCTCTTCTATATAAGTTCCTTCTGTTTTTTGTATTTATTATTAAGATAACATTAGTTATCCAGACAGAAGACAATTTCACCTTCTCACTGAAGAAGCAGCAATGTTCAGGACAAAAAAATAAAAAGCCCACAGAATTTTAAAGCTACTTTGTTACTTTTGACAGAAGACAAGAAATATTTCAGGTGCTTGATTTACGGCTGTGGGAGCTTCAAGTTCATGAATTCCAGCTGCAGGATCAGCACTTAGTGCCAGTACGAGACATGAAATGTGCAGCCAACACTGCCGTAAACCAGCAGCCCAGTGCAACCTTTTGCTCTACATTTCAAATGCCTTCACTGGGAAGGAGTTTTGACCTTTTTTTTCCTTTTTTTAAAACAAACAAACAAAAAACAGTAATAAGAGAGTGCAAATACATGCAAAGCTGTTGTCTCAAACATACTGCTCGCTGCCCAGCACCCTGCAGCAACCCCTTTGGCATTCCCACCTTGTGCAGGGGAAGGAGAGGGAAGGGCTGGGAGCAGGTGGTACCAAAACAGGCCTAAAATTAACTGTTGGATTCATCTGGCTGGCAATGCACTACTTTTGAGTCACCACAGTGACTCTGTGCATGTTTGCAATTGCAGCCATTTCATTTACCCATTTAGTAAACCAAGGTGCAGCTCAGCTTGTGGCCAGAGGAAAAATCCATGTTATTATCAGGGTGATGGGAAATGCTGAAAGCAGGTGCTTGTCCTCATTCTACCCACCTGACGCTACTTATCCCGATGGGAGAATAACAAAATTTAATCTAATACCAGGGATAGGCAGAGGAAGAGCGAATTTACAGTGTAGAAGAAATTCACCATCCAGTGGATACATTTTTTTCCATAAAAAATAATAAAAAAAAAAGTTTGTCTTAAAAAAATATAGAACAGCCCTAGCCATTGGTTTAATTTAGAGAAATAGCATCCATCTCTCTTGAAAAATTTAAGATAATTGGAACAGCCTTTTAGACAGACACTGAATTTCAGAGATCTATTTAATATTTCAGCTTCTAAACTGCTTGGCAACATTAAATGCATTGGAAGTATTCTATTTCATCAGTAAATGTAAATGACAATTCAGTCTGTACACCTTTAACATAAACAGCTTAACTCTAGTGAAAACACATTTCTTCCTATTTCTCATAGGCACATTTGAATTACATCTGAGCTGAAGGCACAACCTTGATTTTGGAGTCCTTAACGACATCTCATTAACTATGAAGTTGAACAAAAACTTGTCACAAATAAACGCAGAAAAAATTACTTCAGAGAAGTCCCTTCCAGTGGGAGTGCTAAAGCTAATCTTAGTAAAATAATCATAGAATCATAGAATATCCTGAGTTGGAAGGGACCCTTAAGGATCATCAAGTCCAACTCTCGACACCGCACGGGTCTACCCAAAAGTTCAGACCATGTGCCTAAGTTCACAGTCCAATCTCTTCTTAAATTCAGACAGGCTTGGTGCAGTGACCACTTCCCTGGGGAGCCTGTTCCAGTGTGCAACCACCCTCTCTGTGAAGAACCCCCTCCTGACGTCCAGCCTAAATTTCCCCTGCCTCAGCTTAACCCCGTTCCCGCGGGTCCTGTCACTAGTGTTAATGGAGAAAAGGTCTCCTGCCTCTTGACAACCCCTTACGAGGAAGTTGTAGACTGCGATGAGGTCTCCCCTCAGCCTCCTCTTCTCCAGGCTGAACAGGCCCAGTGACCTCAGCCGTTCCTCGTACGTCTAATAATGGTAATTTACTTAAATTTACTTATTTAAAAACTGAGAAATATTCTCAAAAATGTTGTTGCTGTTATTTTGACAAAGTGATGTGGGAAGGCTGTAAGGTTTCAGTCTTGAAATACAAAACAATGAGGAAGCTTATTCTGAATTAATGAATATACATGTTGACTTTCAGCTTCAATTCACTGGAATAATTACTGCACATTATCACATGAGCAAGCCAGCAATCACCAATCTAAGTCTCAGGTCACTGACTATGTCCTGAAGTGTTCCCCCCTCTTCCTACGATTTACGATCTTTGTGCAAAATTCTTGATCTTAGTAAGTTCTTAAATATTACATATGCCATTAACTGAGGAACCAAACTTTTCATATATAGATTTTTAAGTGTATGGATGGCACAAGTAAAAAGATGTGCTTAGAGGTAACTATAATGGCACTGCCACGAACTCAGGTAAGCAACAGCAGACAATCAGAAGAGCCAGAACGAGCAGGGGATGAGACATGGTGCTGCAGTTTTGGAAATGAAATTGCTTTGTAGAGTCCATCTGCTTTACTTCTTCCAATTTTTTATTTATTTTATTTTACTTTTGTTCTAGTCTTCTATTTTGAACTAACTTTTTTAAAGATCTGGAAGGGATAAAGATGTTTCAAGACATAGCAGCAAGGAGTGACTCAGTGACAATCTACCAGGTCTCATCATTCCAAGCTACTAAAAGCAAAAATCAGAATTTGATCAATTTTCATTTCCTACAGGATACAGGTTGCTTAACTAAGTCTATTTTTCAATATGTAGATTATCAGTTCCTGTAAACCCCCTGGACAAATGTGGCAGTTGTCTATCTAAAAATTGGTACAAAGAACAAAGTACCTACTTGCCTTAGAGTGCTGATACATGGGTGATGAAATAAAATTTGACTCATGATTTCCCTCTAGATTTTTATTTAAAAAACAACAATCATGACAGAACCCCCATCTTCTTCTGGAGTGGGTTTCAGGAATGGACAGAAGAGACCCGTTGTAATCTGATTTTAAGGACTGATATCACAACGCTCCTATAGCAGTGAGAACACAGCCTGGCATCTCTAAGTTTGATGGCCTGTTGAATCCTTCTGAGAACCAACCTCCTGAAGCAACTTCAAAACAGGTGTTGCACCTAACAAGCAGCACAGCTCATTATATTTTGATCTTATTATTCAGTTTTCTAATGTTATTACTATATAAAAACCCCATCTTGGCAATTCCGTTCTTCCAAAAATATCTTTAAAATAAATATTAACACTTTTTTTTTTCCCCAAAAAAGCCTATTTTATGAAATGTGTTTAGTGCTGATGATAATGACAGAATAAACAAACAAACAAACAAACAAAACCAAGAAAAACAAACAAAAACATTTAAAATACAAGGAAGGTATATGGCCAGAACTAAGTGTTATTATTACCTATTACTACTATTACGGCTAATTTGCCTGTTGTGAATTTCTCTCAGCTTGAGATGTTTATTCTCTACCAGATCATGAGAGAAAAGATAAAAAGATATCTTATCTGATTTTTCTAAAACCAATGTCAATTGCTTCCATCGGAATTAAGTTTAGCATCACGGTATTTATACTCTGGAATGTAAAAAGCAGAGTGTAGACTATGATCCACAAAACAAATATATTTTCTGATTGCAGCAGTTCTCAGTACTCTACCGTTATTACATATGCTATATATATGTATATACACAGTTTGAAATGTTTTCTTTTCTTTTTTTTTTTTTATAAGACAAAGTCATTTTTTTTGCAAGCAGCACACAA
This sequence comes from Aythya marila, assembly GCF_965140915.1. Classification (NCBI taxonomy): domain Eukaryota; kingdom Metazoa; phylum Chordata; class Aves; order Anseriformes; family Anatidae; genus Aythya; species Aythya marila. The sequence continues at coordinate 111,511,742 of NC_139042.1, forward strand.
ATAATTCCATCCGATATGGAGACATAGAGAAAAAGCAATTTTTAAACCTAAAAAAAGATAATTATTTTTAAGTGAATTTTCACACCATACCCACCCTACCACAAAGGTATAAGTTTAAAAAGACCAAACTCTACAACATTCAAAAGCTTAAAATAAACATGAGAGAAGGAAATAGCAAAGTGGATACAACTAGACATGCTTATTTTTCAAATACTGCTATTAGAACTTCTGTTAATGCTAGCAATACTGCTCATTGCAGGGTAAGTTTTATAGAAAGAAATCTTTGTATGAAAATTAAAGCTTGGTCTTTTGAATTGCAGAAGATCGTTTTCCTTTGTAAGCGTGACCACAGTGGGATAATTACTCTGACATTTAAACATTTCTTTCCCTTTAAATTGTTTATGCCCTTTAAGCAAAACAGCTGATTATGAATTTCACTTTTTTTTTTAATCAGACCAGCTCTAAAGGTAGAGTTGCTAATAGGTAGAGTTTGCAAATAGGTTGCAAATATGTACACAGTTTACCAAAAGAGATCCAACTATGCTTAATTTCAATAAAACCTAATAAAATTTAAGTACTAGTAGTTTTTGTTGTTGTTGTTGTTGTTTTTCCTTTGATGAAATAAGTATTGTTTCAAGACTGTCTTTAACTAAATCTTATAATGTCTGGTTAGGGAATACAATGAAAGAAGGGTGGTTTAATAAAGCAACTTTAATTTAAGTAAGTCTCCCCAGTTTAACTTGTGTGAATTGCATCATTTTTATTTTCTTTTTGGCACAAGTTACAGAATGCCAATAATGAAGTTAAAAATGTCGAAAACTGAGAAATGCTTTATAAGGAAAATATTGGGGGAAGAGAGGAATGTTATTTATGATACTACAGAAAGGGTGATGTTGCCTACTGTTTTGCATAAAGACACACAAAAGACTGACAGCTTGCTTCAACTCCCTTCTGCCCAAACAGGCTCCTGTCTTCGTGCAGAGGGCTCCTGATGTGTCCTCCTGCCATAGGAAGCAGATCAGTGGGATGAGGCACACAGCCACCAGCTCTTCTACTTCCCAGTCAGACAGGCTGGGAAATGCCACAGCCCAGAAAGAAAACACAATTTACCTGTGAGGACTACGAACTGACAACCAAGAGCCTCCTAGGCCAAAGAGCCTCCATGTGTCTCCACCGTGGTCCATTCCCACTGCCCTCCCTCACTTGTTAGCCACACAGGTGTCCCACAAAGCTGGCAAAGCAGAAAGGAGGTTGCTTAATTAACAAAGCATCTTCTTCAGCCCTGCCCAGCTGGTGTGTGAAGGCCACAGTACTGGCAGATGTTTCTGGAAGAAGTCCCTGGCAGCCCTCTAGGCCCTGCTGAGCATCTGGCAGTTGCCTCGACCTGCCCTGCGCCTGCTGAGAGCATTGCAGCCAAATTCCCACTTCTTGAGAGGCAACACTCGGCGTTATTTTTTCATGCCACCAACTCAAAGTCAGCCATGCGCTGTTTAGATGATCTGAAACACCGATTTTGCACACACAGAAAGCAATAAGGGTTTCCACAGGGGATATGCAAGATGGTGTGATTAATAGTGCTTTTTTGTCTCTGCCTTCCTTTATTTCCATATAGCCCGAGGCTAGATTACCACTGTCCTAAGAGGTCCTGACTACTTTCACTGTTAAGTTTTTCTTAAAATGGGTGTATATGTGGCCTTATACATAGAAAGAAATGGGTCTAGTATTTTTTTATTCAGAATCAGTTGTGCAACAAGGAAGGACGTGCCACCCTTTGCTTTCACTCAGTAATACAGAGTAGTTGTTGCCACGCAGAGAACACATTGCCAGCCTCTTCCTGGAGCAGATTGAAGCTAGCAGCAGTGCCCAAAATACCACAAGCACTTTTACATCATGGTACAGAAAAGTAATGTCACTGAGAGCTTTTGAAAACTTTCTTTCCTCATTCTCCTTTTCCTCCACTACTGTTCCCCAGGGTGCGCTTTGGCAGAAAAGTGGGATGTATGTCTAGAGTAGCAGACTGCACCCTGGAAAACACTGACCCTAAAATAAGCCTAAGGGTCAGAGCCAACAGGTGCTCCTCTTGCGAAGATGCCACAAGGCAGGTCTAAGGCAGCCCTTGGAGAGCGAGGCAGACAAGGCCTTCAGCTACGCTGAGGTCTGCATTTCAGAAGGTGACTGAAAAGCTAGGGGGAGGGCAGAAGAAAAGCCACAAAACCTATCTGAAGATTAGAGAAAATGTTTTATGTTCAGAGTCCTAATGAGCTCCATCTATTTATTTACCAAAAAATGACATTCAGTGGAGACTTAAGTAAAGAGAGACTTTCAAAGGGAAGAAACAACAGATACTAAGGAGCTCTTCAAAGAATTGGAGAAAGTAAGGGCAGGACCAAAAAAGGCTTCTAACAGCCAGAAAGAGAAGCTGCAAAGATTCATACCAGTGTAAGGCCGTGCATTTCAACAGTAGATGCACTGCAGAAACCAACCAGAGAGGTTTCCTTAGCCATTGAAGTCCCCAAGTGCACACTGGATGCAATTCAAGGAGATTTCTGATAGCAAAATGCTTTTACTATAATTAAATACCCATGAATTCATTCTATACAGGGGTAACTCTGTGCTATATAATGCCCTGGAAAGCAGCAGAGTGCAACTGGTCAATGTTTACAACGGGTACCTGTAGCTCAGACTTTCTTGAGGAGCAGCAGCAGCTAATAATCTTCTTCCAGAGAGGAACAAGCTCTTTTGAAAATTGTTTCAGAATAAGACACTATACTTTAATGTTTGAATTGGTATCACTCATCATTATTGGTTAAAGTCACCCTTTGTAAACATACAACTAGATAATATTGAGGTCTGGTCTGACTCTAAAGAATTGGTTTGGGCAAAAAGCTTTGACCAGCTCAAGACCAGCTGAAAGTGGGGTTAAAAACACTGCCAGCACAGTCAGAAATGGTTCTTGCTCACAAATCTTTGGCGGGCGCACTTCTCCTGCAACTCTAAAGACAATTCCTTAGCCTACCAAACTAAAAGAAACATTGCTGAGAAGTGTATTAATTAATTACAATGAACAAATAGTTATTAATAGGGAAATTTCAGAAAAATACCGCACATCAGTGCTATTTTTGTTGTTAATATTTAAACAAACAAAAAATAAACCTCTCCCATATTAATATCCACTTATCCTTAGTTAGACATTTTTTAAAAAATGGATACAAAGCTACCAAATCAAATCCAATGAATAAAGTAACTGAAAAATAAAATTCTGAATAGTCCTCTGTCTCTTCAAGGAATGGTCAGCATCATAGCATCACACCTGCAGGAACACTGAAGCTACAGAGCCAGCTCTTTGGCAGAGAGTCATTCTTCAGTCCGTGCTACTTACTCTGCAATACACTGATATAAACATCACCTTGGGAAGACCTCCTCAAACTGGTAAAATACAGCTGAATTGCAGGTTGTCCTTAACACAGACATGATGAACATCTGGGAGTTGCTAGGGTTAATGGGAATGTGACACAGCAAGGTGGATTCACTCACATATCCTTTAATTAACACATTTATAAATATTCATAGGTCAACTAGCTCTCTAATTATTCCCAGAGACTTAGGGAGGCCTAATCTTCTATTAAAACCGTAGCCTTTTATCTTTTTATCTACTAGTTTCTTTTTGACCACATGTTAAATCTGGCACTCAAAAAAACGTGAATTGGGGAGTGCTCATTAGAATGTGGAGAGCTCATTTCAATGAAAAGTTAATTTAATTAAAACAAAGTGCAATATAAACAGCACGGTGCAACAAGCTGAACAAGGAATGCTAGACACGTCCACATTGCCTTATTTCAGGTGTAATAACATTTCACATTGGCATTTTTTACGTAATGGTAAAGCTTGAGGCACAAACTGAAAGACTGTTTTCACTATTTCATTGTACAGACACACTAATGTGTCTCACGAGTTTACAAACATATCGGTACCCTGTGAGTTTGTCCCTATACTGCATACAAGTGGAACAGTTACTGGTATCTCGCTGTCGTCCTCTGCGGTGCCTGGACCGTGCTGTTCCTCTGCTTCACAGACATCTCTGAGCCACCATGGGGGCTGCATGAGACATTACAGCATGCTGCAAAAGCAGAGACTAGACATGGTGAGATGCTGGAGAGGTGTCCTGTCCTCTGTCAGGACATTTTGCCTGTACCTGCATTTTGCAGTGCAGCCCTCAGGGTGAGAGGATGCAGATGTTCGGGGCAGAGCCCTGCACTAACACGGCTGCAGCATCCATGGCAGGCTGGCCAGGAATCTGTGCTGCTTTGTGTGCATTGACCTAAACCAAAAAGCTAAACACTGCCCTCTCCCAGCTAATCTACTGCTCTCTTACTCGTGATCCTACTTGTGCAGGAAAAAAATGCACAGAGATTAACTCAGATAAAAAGAAAAATCTTTCCAATTTCAACCCAAGAACTGTGCAGAATCACCTCTTCAGGACTGCTAAGCTCTCCTGAATAGAGACTCATATCCACCTCCAGTAACAACTGAATGCTCAGAAAATAAACCCCATAACGTTTAGAAACTTGCTACCAGCCTCACCCAGTTCTGTCTTTTTCTTCTCTTTCCTCTTACAGATTTTCCTTTGGTTGAGGCAAAAACAGCTTTGGAGTATCATAGCTAAGATACCACCTACAAGGAGCCCTATACCCTACCTTTGTGAGATGAAACATCTGTAACTGCTGACAGATGCAGCATTTATTCTGTCAGCCCTTCATGTGGAGACTGCAACTCCTAGATCTCAGTGTATATTTGGCCCTACCTGAGTGCCCAGAGACGGGCTGGAAGAGGCACTGCATCAGCCAGACAAGAGGATGCACTGTGAGGAGGGCAGCTCCAGTCTAGTGCAGGTGATGCTTGTATATGAAAGTGCAGGCGCTTTTCCTCAAAGGCTAGGAAATAGACAAGAAATAGGTAGAAGGCAGCAAAAAAATAAATAGTTATTTCAAAAGGAAAAAAAAAAAAAAAAAAAAAAAAGTCTCCTTCCAAGTTTCTTCTGAAATCAGGGAAAAAGTAATCTGAATTACAGAGGATGCACTTCTGGCCAGATAGAATCTGGTAGGAGTGTGACTGAAGAGTTTAGGTGGCAGAAAACCTAAATCCCAGAGTGAAACGCTTCTTTGCTCGGCCAAAGGGTTCATACTGGAAAGCAAAGGTAAAATAATACAAGGCTTGTGAGAGTAGATTTACCCCTTGTTTGCACAAATATAATTTGGTATCTGTGTTTATACAACTCACTGTTATACTGTAATCAGAAACAGAAAGCTTGTATATCCTACATTTTTGAATTGTGAGGACATTAAGAAGAAATTAAGTCTTAACATTTATAACACTGGTGTAACACCTAAAGGAACAAACACTGAAACCCTCATCAGCATACCTGTACCTAGTGTCCTACTTCTGGGGTGTTGTTTTGCATCTCATTTCCTCAATTTCATCAATTCAATTCCTTGAAAAAGGCAGTATTTCCTATGATCTCTTTTCTTTTCCTTTTATTCACACCCATTTCTCCATGATATCCTGTTCCCACTCTCGATCCCTATGATTTCACTGTTTCTTTTTCACATTTTACTCAGTTCTTTCCCCTTTAGTAATCACAAGACTGTAGAAGAAATATAGTCAGCCTATAAGGATTTTATCATGAAAAATGCATCCTAGTAAAATAAAATCAGGTTCCTAAAAATACCCTGGTTTGGAGACTTCGGGAATTACATTTATATAACAATGACAGATAAATACAAAGCAATGGAGAGCAATTATAGCTACAGGTATCCAATATACAGCAATTATTCCTTTACAAAGGAGATGCATAATCTCACAGTGGCTATACTGAAGAATGTAAATTATTATTATTGAGTGCTATATGCCATTTGTGTGTAAAACCATAAATTAGATTTTGATACTGTACATACTCAGTTTGAACAGTTTTGAAGTTCACTAAAAATACTGTAAACATAATTATGAACCCAGAAACGATACCCACCCCCTACTTTGCTAAGCATATCACCTCCACACAAACTAATACAGAATAGCACTTACTGCATTGCTCACGGCCAGTTCCCACCTTGCAAACTGGCCATGCCCACATTATATATAGCATTTAGTACTCTGGTTTTAAAGCAGAGATTTTGACCAAGAGGAAGTAATCATTAATCTTTTGTGAAAGAAAATGCTGAAGTGGATTATACTTTTCATGGTGCAACTGGTAAGGCCAATAGTGCTTTGAGAGAGGTGTTATGAAAGAAGCAATGAATATGAGAAAAAAACAATGTATTGTGAAATTACGTAAAAAAAAACTACAGAAAAATGATTGATAAGTACTGCACAAGGTTGACATACAAGCAAAGAGTAAAGGAAAAATGGATAAAATAACATGAGCAAGGAAAGTTGGGCAAACACTATAGTACTTCAAATATAACAGCAGGATTTCACATGGTGAATTAAAGATTGGACAGTAAGAAGTGCAGTGGTGAGTCAGAAATCTTCCTCACGTTTTGCTGATGGTTGCTGAAATTCCTTCACCAAATATATATACATGAAAATTACAACAACAAAAGATGATACATTATTGTAAATATGTTGATCAAGTATAACGTAAACCTTTTTAGAAATATCTATAAACATATAATTTGAATTGTAAGCAATAATCAAATGCTGATGGGTAAAAAACATGTCACTTTCAGCCAAACTGAACTGAATTCTTTTCTTTTGCAACAGCGTTATTCCTACAAATAGCAACCTGGAAATGCTGAGATTCTGGAAATGGTTTTGAGGAACCATCTGCAAAATGAGGCATATCTCAAAAAGTTTTTTATTTATTTATTTATTTATTTTATTTTTTTTAGCACAATGGAGAATATTGTTCCTTACTTAAAACCTTAATTTCTAATAAATGTTAATTTAATATACACATACTGACTTTGTAATAAACCAAGATCCTCTTTCTAGACCCAGCTGTGCTGTTTCAGTCTTTTCTCCCACTAAATCAAAGTTTAGAACCAAAGACAAAGTTGCACACATCACACAAATATCTTCGTTCCTCTTTAAGAGAACAAAAACATTTGCAAACTAATTACCAAAACAAACCAAAAGAGAGGAAATCAATGACTTTTACTCAACAAGCAAGAAACTTCACTACAAAATGCTGACAAAGGGGTGAAAGAGAAAAGTTGACTCAGGGAAATGGGATGAACAGAAGACCTATGTGAAAACATCACCCACACATCACAGTGATGGTGCTTCAAGCACAGCCTGCTCTGCAGCTGCGGGGAGAACTAGCAGATTTTCCTCTGATGCAAAAGCAATTAGAATGGCTGTGCTTATAAATGTTTTACTTTTAGCTTTTAATATAATGGACAGCTCGATTGTATATCTGAAAAATCAATAAGTACAGATCAACAGAAATGCAAACATTAGCAATTTTTTGCCAGTACTGTCTATGTAGGGATTTTGAAAGAGTTTCATAATATCAAGTAACTTAGGAAAGCATCTGACAAATACAGACGAACGCATGCACTGGCAGGCACAATTAACCGGTTGCTGCCTCTTTCGGTCTTGCTATCTCTCCTAAAGGTCAGCACACCTTACCCATTGGAAAAAGAAACAAATGAATCCATCTTTCCTGCTTTGGAACTAGTTGTTGAAGAAAAAATGCTTCAGATTCTCACCCATAATTCTGGTATTGTACATGGAGTATCCAAATCCTGCCAATCTGGTATTCCCAGTACAGCTTTGAAGGGCAATGAAGGACATCTAAAAGAGATGTAGGGAACAGCCTGGGAGACACATTTCTGCAAGTAAGAAGCTACAGTACTCACTGCAACCCACAATAAATTCCTTCGGATTTATTTTTAAGTTTTTTGAAGTGTTAAAGATGTATTCTCAAACAAGGCTATCCATGCCTATATCCACTTGATTTTACAGTTTTCAGTCTTTCCATAATAGATCTTGATCCCCTCTACAGAATACTGTACCCATTATTTAGCTGTCATGAACATCAAAGCAGTTCCAACCTAAGGACTGCAAATGATGACCGAGGGCTAAATTTCAGGCACATCAAGCACCATGGCCTTCTATTAGCTTTAACAGTATGGGAGAAAAACATTCAGTTATGTCTCCAGCAAGGTAAGCAAAACTCCAGTGACTGCTTTTGAATATTTAGTTGTTAGTGCTTGTTAAAAAGATCTATTTGCCTTTATAAATTATTTGCAATGTGGGATAGGAGTACCGTTGATATACATCGCACATGAGTTTTATGGTAAAACACGCAATATCTGAGCTCACAACAGAAATACTGAGCAGCATCTCTTAAACTGCATGCTGCGTGATACTGATTTAACAAAAATTTTTGTTAATGTTACAAATCAATGCGCACAGCTCTCAGCGGGCATAACCACTGCTATAATTGCAATCAGAGGCGTAATTGCCGATTCTTGTTTGAAATGCTGGAGGGATACTTTTCTGGATAAAATTTCGGACTAGAAAGGGGAAGATCTGCCGCCTGCTCCCAGATTCTGGCTTTCCATTTACACAAGCCAAGCCAAAAAGCCGTGGGCAGAGTTTTGAAAAGCCACCTCCGTTCACACTGTGATGGACACCTATGGCAAACTGCAGCCCCCCAAAGCCACAGCCACTGGAACAGCTTGTTTCAGGAACCGCGGTACATTCCCTATTCACTTCTTCCCCGTGTGATGGGAACATAACAGCTCTGCGAATAAGACCCTTAACGCCTGTCTATTAGGGTAGGGAGATAGAGTAGCAATTATGATAATTAAATGTAATTACATTAAAAATAATTAGCACTTTAGCTATCAATTGCTATGCACTGCACGGCAATTAAAAAGAGACCAAATTTCAGTATAATTTTTATTACTCTGTTCTTCATTCAAAACAGTAAATGGTAGAGAATATTTTCTTTTCATGGGCTCTGTGCTCTCATTTTAATGGGTACTATCATCATCTGAGTAGAGTAAGTACTACCAGAGGTGACATAATTGTCAAAACATTACGATTTGGACTTTTTCCCAATAGACCCGAGTAACTTACTTTAATACGCATACTTGTGAGAGCGTGAACAAAAGATGCTTCCCACCTAACTTTATGGTTTAACAGATCTCTCCTCATTAAAGATATTTAAACACAATTAAAATGGATAATTGGACAAAATTGAGTAAACAAACTTTCAATAGACTTTACTGATTGACTATAGCATTAAAAATCCTTTAGCAGGCCAGTATCCTACAGGAATTCAACGGGGCTGTTCGCACACATGTAACAGCAAAATACATTCTGGCATTTACCGAACCTATCCGTGACAGAACGTAAGTCAAAACCACTTATCTTTCTAGATCTGGGAAACTGGGCTGCCAACTAAGACAGCTCACGTGGTCTTCATAACTGATAACCTTCTGAGCAAACGAGCAAATGCCTGAAGTGCTCAGAAGTGGGACTAACAAGAGACTCTCAACTAATAATATACTCAAAATACAAAATGAGCCCTTCTGGAAATGGTGGCAGGATAAATGACAGCAAACCTGCTCAGCCCACAGAGTGACTTGGGACTGATTTGATTTGACGAATACAAGAAAAATAACACAAGAAAAAGAATATAGTCATGTACCACTTCTGATTCATATACTTACAACTGGATTGGAAAGAATAAATTAAAAAGTATCTGAAAGGAAGTTTCACACAGAACAGACTGCCTAAAATTGCAGAATTTTCCTGGAACTGTAAACCAAAATGGACACATTAAGTTATTGAAATGATACCCAAAGAAACAAAGGAATGAATAGTGCTGAACAGAGCTGCCTGGTATTAACTGCTATCAAGGTAGTTTAAGTCAGAGCACTGCCTAAATAACCCTTCTAAGACAGTTTTAGGACAGTCCTCTTTCCTTTCAGGCTGCACTTGGATCACAAGTACTGCAGAACATGAACTAAATTTACTAGAACGCATTTTTGCAGCACCCACTACCACCTCGCCCCCTTCTTGGTCTGACACCAGCGGCCACAACTCTAAGCATAATTAACAGCTACTACTGGAAGGTATTTCTGACCAGTCCACGAGACACCATCAGTAACATGAATTCTACAGGTCATAATGTATTCATTACTCATTAATAGAGTAAATATTGGTCTAGCGAGGTGATTAAGAATCCAATGCTTACCTGTGTTAAGAAAATCCACCTGCATTATTCATAAGCTTGTCTCATAAAAATAACTCTTCTCACGCTTGGCACTCTGATTTTTCTCCACTTCACAAGGACCTTCTGAGGCCAAACCATTGGCTGCTCACACCTCACGTCTCCTTTAAGGACTGCAGCAGCATGAAGTACAGGGCACTTTCACGCTGATTTACAGCCTGTATTCCACTCATAATAGAGTCCTGACAAACTTGCTTTTAGGGGTTGCAGCCACTTAAGATGTTTTAAGGAATATTAAACTTTTACCTGTTGCTTCTTCTATGCATCACACTCAACTTCTGCCTTCTACTGACACAGTCATTCCAGGTCTCTGAGGGAGTTCTGGACAACTGGCACAACTACGGCACACTTATGGGATAACGTCACTCTGAGAAAAGCCCTAGAGATAATAGGTCAAGATAGTAAAACATAGGGGGAGCCAGGACTCTGTGAGGATAATAGGGTGGGAAGAGAAAGAAAAGTTAAAGGAGAGGGAGTACCACTTGAATTTGTCTTGTGTTTGCAAAATGCAGCCTTGCAGCCTATAATCTGAAATGGGCTGGCGAATACTGCTGTGGTTACACAGCCAAGTCAAATTGTTTGATTTTCAGCTGATTTCAGAGGATTTTATCTTTTTGGTATAAGGACAAAAAGCTTAATTCAGGTCAAACAACTATTACATTTGAACATTCAGTTTATAGTTTTTTCATTAGAACAGGCCTTCAAATGATGTACTGTTTTGAAATGAGTCAACTTTTTTTTTTTTTCTTCCTCTATTCACTTAGAACAATATTATGAACAAAATGTAACTTCATGAAACTTGAAAGTCACCCTGAACTACACTTTTAGGAGAAAAGACAAAAATATTTTTATTTATTTATTTATTTTTAACAAAACAAATTTAGTTTAGTTCCTTAACTTAAGTCAATCTGTATAGTATCTTCTCAGGAGGATGCATATCTCATCCTAAACTACAATAGCCAGATGGAACTCAAATATTTTTATACACACATGCACGTACACATATAGGATGCCCACGCAGAAATGCTTAAAATAAAGACGAATGTTCATTAGTTATCACTAGCTTGCCGAGTCATATTTTTACATGGTCTGTAACTAAAGATATTTATGAATCATATATTCCTAGGCTGTGCCATTAAAACTCTTTAACCTCTCTCTCCAAAATTAATCAAACCGTTAATAAATCTAAGTTTAATATCCCATGATCTTTCAAATCCATGTTTATTTAAAGAAAAAGAAAAAGTAACATCTCTCTGGAATGTATTGCTGTGTAATGCTTGTTGACAACATTCATTACACATTTGTAATGTAATCTTTTCATTTGCCTGTGAAATAGATGGAATAAAGGAAAAGGTGACTGCACTACAAGGAATTCAAAATACGAGACTGTACTTCTGAAAATCTGCTAGAAACATGAAAGCAGGTAAGAAGACTGAGAAGAGATTCAAAACTATAAGGGAGAATCGAAGGAATTGGTTTTGTCTGATCAAAAAAAAAAAAAAAAAAAAGGGACAGAAGACATTTAAAACAACCATCTTCCTGATAGAGGATGCTACCCAATAGATGATGATGTACCAAAAAAAAAAAAACAGTCTGAGCTTCAACAGAGGGAATGAAGGCAATGAACAGGGAAAGCTGTTCCACTCCTAACCATGATGAAAGGCAGCAACAGGGAGCTTGTAGCCTCCTTCACCAAAGGTTTTAATAAGCCTAGCAGAAACCTCTTTCAGGGTTGTTCTAGGTATAATACAGCCTGCATCAATGCCAATTTATGAATAAAATGGTCTCCAAGGATCCCTTCCAGCCTCAAATTTCACCGAGTGCTATCATCTCCGCAGGTAACACATTACAATATGCTATTAACCCCACTTCATGTTCCAGTTACACCTGTCCCTGAAAAGCATGACAGAAGTAAATCCTGGACTTAACTCACAGCCAACACCCGTAATATTCCTGTAAAGGAGTTCAAAGGTGAGAAGAAATAGTCATGGAAGCATTAACTATGTGACCTGCACTTGCATCATGGTAGCACAAACTTCATTGGTGGTATGAGATCAGCATTGCTATCTCACACAGTGTTTATGGAGCCGTTTACCAACCTTTTGTGGGGCCGTCCTTCACATGCGTGGAAATACAAGTTAGTCTCATTCAGAGCCCTGCAGCCTGAGACAACCACAAGACACGATCCATCGGGAATTCATCAGGCTGTGCTGCTGAGTGAGCACAGGGTTTTCACACACAGTTGCATATATTTACCAAGCCCTCTTTACGTACAACCAGTAATAGCAGCCAGTTCAGAAATCAATACTTCTGTCGTACATTTGTTACGAGGAGTGATTATAATGCCCATTTTTCAATCAGAAAAAAAATATAATCAATGCCAAAGGCTCGTTTACTGCAGATAAAGGAGATTGAAAAGCTTATGCTAATAGCTGAGGCTAGAAAGCCTTTGAGAAACAGTTCCCCAAAGGGAAGTGAAGGCATGCAAAGCTTCATTTTATATAGCTGGAGTGTTTATGCAGATGAATATAACAACAGAAACTTATTTGCTTCTGAAATATGGTAAGAAAAAGGTACGGAATAAATAAAAGCAAGTAATGCACTTACAAAACTCTCAGCCTACTGTAGACGTGACATTATTCACTCAGTTTTTCACATATGCACTAAAATAAAAATTAAATCATACCACTTACACTGAAATTAAAGAAAAACAGAAGCTGCACAGCCTAGGACTTCTGCATTTCTCGTTTTATTAAAACCTGCATAATGGGAAGTCTTTCTAATGCTGTATTTATTAACAATCCAAGAAGTAAACTAGAAAGAATGTTCCAGCTGCTTTCCAACTGTTGTCCTGATAATAGAAGATACCATTCAGATAGCTATTGCATGCTAAAGAACTGCATATTATAGCAATTCTTGCAATCTGAATGTGCAAATGAGAATACTTAAATACAAAATTTCAGTTAAGGTGACTGCATATCTGTGAGAAAAACACGTACGTTTTTCTGATAGCAACTATCTGCAAGAATGCAGGTCAGTGGCTAACACCAGTTTATAAATCCTTCTCAAGCAAAAAATCCATGATGAGGATAAGCTATTATTAAATTTCTGAATGACAGCAAAAAGGGTGAGACTTCATGAACATGTGAGGACAAGACTAAATTTCAGATTTGGTTAAAAAAATCAAAAATGCAACTAAAAATAACCATTTCAGTATGAGAAAGAACAAAGCCCAATATTCATCTAGAACCAGTAATTGGCTAAACACAGAATTGATGAACTAGAGGCACACAAGCAGGTAGTCCTCGGAAAACGGTAAGGTGACCTGGACCTGTTAGTGGGCCACCATGAAAACATACTGATGTAAAAGGAGAAATACATAAATAAATAAATAAATAAATAAAAAGTTGCCCTTCCTTTCAGCTTGGGAAGGGCATCAGATTTTGTCCACTTGACTTAGTCTGCTCTAAGGTGCCATATTTCAGTAAGGATATGAACCAGACCATGAAAATCAAGAAGAAAGCAATGAGTTTTTCTCAGCATCTAGAAAAAATGATTTTGAAGAAGACTTAAACATTCTGGACTTGTTTAACTGCATGAAATGAAGACTGAGGTCATAACAACAGGTTTTGTCTATGTCAAAAGTCCACTTTAAGGACATGGACCGTGGGGTGATCTATACTTCGTATCTATAGTGAATAGAGCAAGGAAGAAATTTAGGTTGGAAGGACATTTAGCAGTTAGGAAGCACGAGGACTTATTTTTTGTATCCATCACTGAATCTTGTATATAAACTGCTTTTAGGAATGCTACAGATATTATTAATCTAGTTGTGTCAGGGACACAGTATAAATGACTTTGTTGCAGCTCTATAAATCCACAGTGATTTTCTTCTACATACTACCAAGCACACACATCTGTGTCACCCCAAGGAAGCACGCACACAGAACTAGTTTTGTTCTTTAAATACTCTGTGTCTCTTCCACAGAGCAATCATCTTAATTGAGCTGTGTGAAAACAAACAAAACAAACAACAACAACAAAAAACATACATTAAGGTGGTTTTTTGTTTGTTTTGTTCTTTTAAAAAAAGTTAATTTGGAAAAGTTCAAATGCATTCTTACTTTTTTCCCAGTTTTTCCAAAAGATAAAACTGCAAGCTAAGACTCATGTTTTACTCTATAATCCTGAGATCTTTTCCTACCTAAAATTGTCAAAACAAATATTACTGAAGCAAAGGTAGGCAGCTTTGCATAGCTCAGATCATACAGCTTGAGAAGTCTCTGCTGAAAAAGTGGTCATGAAGGTTACATGAAAATGAGACACCTTATTAACATAAAACAAAAACTGAACAGACATAACTGTAAAAAATATTTTTTTGGAATCTATTATATGGGGTGGATTTATTTATTTATTACAAACTAATAAAGAGATCACCATAATTACTTCTAAACTAAGAAACTTCAAAGTTGAGTTACAAGAACAGTAGTGAAGAAAAAGTGAGTTATGATACATACTCATCCAAGAAAAAAAGAAGGATCACAACAAGTTAAATACCTGCAAATATCTAACAGGCATTCAGTAGAGAGGAGTAGGTGAATTATCTGCATTAGCTTTTTTAGGGCAGAAGCAGAAGGAGGCTTGAGCTGCATCACAGGAAATGTAGGTCAGTTATTGGGACAGCAGTAGACTAGAAAAACATTAAGGAGTAAGAAAAAGCTGTTGAGTGAAAGTAAAATTCACTAAATCATTTTAAGTTGTCTTTAAAGCCTGAATTGATTCAACTGGAATGAATGGATTTGATAAAATAAGACATAAGCTTCACTTTTATCTTATAGTAAATATTATTTTGTAATTGCACTGAATTGAAAAAAAATTAAAATGTTTGGTGTGCATTTCACATACTTTCTGTGTTCCCTGTGTACATACATTCTTTGTTGTCACAGATACTGTAGTCACAAATTCATGTTATAACATTAAGATGTCTGTACACACAGCCAAACGTTCTGGATCTGATTAAGTGTAACAAGGAAAAATGGAAGCTGTGAAGTATTTCAGACTAGCATTTCTTAACCTTTTTCTGGTGAAAAGGTTAAGAGTCTACTGTATTTGGGTAAATATATGACCATTTATCAATTATAGAGCAATATGTCACTGTCTGATATATTAACTTCTATTAATTTGGCCACATTTACTTATTACTTAATGCCACATTTGTATTATGGCATTGAATTAATTTGCTTATTATAAAGGAGCAAAATCTGAAATAAAACTAAGGGAGCAAGGCAAGAAATCCATGTGGTAGCAGTTAATCTTCATTTATGGAAAAAAAAAAAAAAAAAAAAAAAAGGAAAAACACCAAAAGGAAATAGTTTTTCTTTCTCAAATATGGCCACAGTATGATTTCAAAACTTCAAGACATTTTGGCAATGGTTCTCTGAGTCATTAAAAGTAACTGTGTGTTATAAAGTACAAATTCTGGAGCTTCTTGGTATGTGAAATTTCCACTCACTTACTGACTACTGTAAGAGAAGCAGAAGTGCCCTGAATTTTTAAGTTTCATCTGTATTTTGTCTGGTAAATGAACCCATGTGCTTGTTTCCTTTTAAATACATAAGTTATTTACATTGGGAGATTAGCAGACAATCTTTAAAATAACCAAAACACAGACAAGCGTATCACCCATTATTTTATGTAAAAAGAAATTAACATCATAAGCACAGCAGCATCTTCTGACTCAGAAATCTATTAATTTGGTCTCCTCTGACTGTGCCTTTGTGAGTGGATGAGAAGGTGAAGTAGAACTGCCAGCTTTCTGCAGATAGCCAATGTGCTTATAAAATAACATGTACATGTGGCCATATAGAGGCAGACACCCAATGATCTTCGTGGGTCTATTCACATTTTAAAGTTTAGCACGAACATCTGAGAACTAATATAAAATCAAGTACACGTCCTGGTATACAAGACAAAACAAGCATGACGCACACCAAAAGCACGCACCACGAGGTTCATATTATCTTATGGCTATTGAAGTTATTATATTTGTATAAAATAGTGTAAAAAACAATATGTCTACATTTATATAGCATGTTTTTATTTTTATTATACTGCAATCAATATTTTCTTCTGGAAGCAACTGAAATGACTTCCTTTACTCCTACTTGTCACCTCAACAAGCGACCCCCTCATCTCCGGGCTTTTACAAGTGAAGCTGCTGGCAGGCTAATATCATCTTCCCCCGACGCAGGCCATCTATCACAAGAGCCGTGCAGTATTTCTCAGCGTTCGCTCCCGAAGCAGCTTGCCTAAAGCAAGGTCACACTCAGCCGCTGTATCACACAGCCTTCCCGCGCGAACACGCTAGCTGCGCCGTGTGTCACCCCGTGTTTATAGCAGCATTACTCCGCAGCTGATGTAAATTTTATGGCCCAGAAGGTTATATCGTTTAGGTACTCTGTCAAATATATTCAGCCCTATCAGTCAAGCTGCCTTCTGACAGAAGGCGGCAAAGTCTATGGCACAGGCAGAATGAAGGGCCCTTGCTGTGGTTTTGGTGGGTTTTGCCCCCACAGGATGGGGCACCCCAGCTGGCTGTGGCAAACAGGTGCTGGAGCACTTGGTGACCTTTTATAAGTCACTTCCCAAGGTTAATCCACACTTGAAAAGTAGGGCATCATAGTGTCTACAGCCTAAAATAATGTTAAATGACAAGTGCATGTCCTTTCTGCCGCATCGTTTCACAAGTCAGCTGTCGGAGAAACTCAAATCGTTTCTGCTGCACTGGGACCCAGCCAGAAGCCCTGCCTTCCTAGTTCCCTCTGCCAAAGGAAGGGAGAAAACAAACACACATATACCTACATACCCAGGCAGCTATTCCCAGCATACTACTGCCAAAACTGGTAAATGCTAAGATGAATTCAATACAGAATTGCAAAGAAAAATTACCCTCCTTATCCTATGGCTTGTAACAAACAACTGATTAAAAAGAACATCAGACCATCCTGAAAGCATTTGCATGCATCTTTTGTCCCATCTTGTGTTTCTTTCTCTTTGTCATTAGATATTAATTCCTCACCACACCTAATTCACTCACCAACAGCCAAAGGATATTTAGGTCCAACTTGGGGAACCACATTTCCATTAGCCTCAGCCCTGCTGACAAAAAACACCAGCATGTGGAGAAGGGAGCTATCGGTCTGCAACAGCAGAGAAAAACAAAGTTTCTCATTTTGGTAGAAATCTGCTACAGCACGTAACTCTCTAGACACTTGTAAGATGAAGAAGGGTTTGAATCACTTCAAGTGTACACTCGCAGAGCAGTCATGTCGCCTTTCTTTCTGGATGAACTTTTGATATATTTTCAGGACTGCATGACCAGCTGCCCTGAAGAGCTTGCTAGTACATGCTAAATAAAATTAATAGTACGTGGTGGAGCTTTTGACACAGCATGAAACATCTCAAATGGTACTGATGATGTACTAAACATCAGAGAGCAGAGATGAAAGACAGCGTTTCTGGGTGAAGGATTTCGTTTTACAGATACTGAATGCATGACCACTTGTCCTGAAATCTAACTGAGTTTAAATAAAACAGCTAGAGAAGACAGAAGCAAAGTAAAAAGCTATAAATGCAGCACTGATGGAACAATAAATTATGTAAATAAGAGATTTGTCCTGTGAAGCATGTTTTAGTGGTTCTGTGTAAGTGCCCAGCCATTCTAGCCTGTTTTGAGAGCAAATCAAACACAACTGAGCAAAAGGAGACATAAGATGTTTCACACAGGTAACCTACTGGAAGGAAAACTTGAAGGTACACACAAACACACCTTTGCAACAACATAAACACATTGGCTCAGCACAGAAGGACTGTACATATGAATGCTACAGATGTGGTAATCTTAAAGAAAAAGTATTTGATTACTGTGTTCAACTGAAATTTGGGATATGCTCACAAATCTACAGGTATTTATATATAGTTGTTTTAAAACAAGAAAAACCTTAACAACTCTGTCACCCTTGACTGAGTGGCTACTTTTCAAGTGGTTCAAGCTATTTCTCACTGGAGAAACATAAGCATCACAGAATCATATTTGCTACACTGTGTTTATTTGTGACATAGGTGTTATTCTCCATATTATGAAAGTTTCATCTGAACCTTCCTATAAAAATATAATTAATTGCACATAAGCAATTTTGCAAAATTCTGTTAATCTATCCTGTTCACTGTTCTCCCCTCTTTTTTTAAAGATGCCTGTCCTTTTTGAGATACTATCCTTTCATGAGCAAGACATGCAGCAGTAGACTCAAAATATATTTTGCCTGATACCGCTCATCAGATTTATTTCTGTGCGTATTCATATTTAATCAGGATTCTGCCTTTTGCAGTATCTGTATTAACCACTGCCCTTTTCCTTTCTCAGCACAATTATGAATGATTAACAAGACACGCAGCTCATTATGGACTTGTAATACAAGCTATTTTTCCAGTGATCTGTTTTGTATATTCAGCATTCTGCAAGGCTGGCATGGTACTTCACAGCAAAACACGATCAGTACTCTAACTCTGCTACTCTTTCAACGTCCTTGCTTTTTGGAACAGGCCACTGGTGAATAAATATGATAAAGGAAGAGGTAGGGTGTATTAGGGAATGCAAAGACCACAGTATGGAGGAACAGCACAGGGGAAGACAAAACATCGTAAAGCTGGTGCTGGGGACTTCTTTTTAGAAATCAGAAACTACACAGACTGCTATATGCAGAAGGCCTAACATAATCTGGAAAGCACACCGTTTGCGTAACCATTCCTCACTTTCCTACATCCTTCCCATCAAGGACAATGGAAGGATGCATGAGAAATCATTAAAAGAAGAAATATCACAGTGCAGAGCTTTGTATACCTTAATTTTTTGCTTTATTGTTTTATTATTTTTGTGATAGACCACCCTGCAAAATTTGCAACTATATTTGAAACAATATTTGAAAATATTTGAAATATTTTCTGTTCTCAAAGCGTTACACATTTAACACCTTGCAAATCTGCGAAGTAAGACTACAGCAATGTAGTACCTCTACAGCATTTGAGGCTGAAAGCTCCTATTTTAAAAGTCAGTTTTGCTCAGCCTAACTAAACTGCTGTGAAATGCGGTGCATCTTTAGTGGCTTCAGCGAAGGACTGGTGATAAAAATATGGGATCATTCGAGCATTTGAGAAGCTGTCAGAAATGTGCTTGGCTCCAACTTCTCCTTGTGGAATCACTAATAAGCAAAGAGTACGGAAAATGTTAAGCTCTAGTGGTATGTGTAAGCTTGATGTGTGTTTGAGAATCCACCGTGTCTTGCTTGCCATTGCCATGCAGCCCCGGATATGGAAAGGACCTTACATGGAGGTAGATTGAATTTAGGTTCTGTAAAAAGGAAAACAAAACTTAGAGTTCCACCATGAAGCAGTTGTTGAATTGATCTGCTCCAAGAAGAGAAAGCATTGGCAAAATGTCCCACTCAGGATAGCTCAGGCCTCCTAGTAAATATTTCCAATGCCATGCCTCTGGAAGAAAAGGATGCAACGTCAACACAGCCAGGAACACCTTTAGGGCTTCTAGAACATGGGTGAATATATATATATATGCGTATATATACATATACACACGTATATGTATATGTGTATATATGTATATGTGTGTATATATATATATACGCGTATATATACATATACACACGTATATGTATATATACGCGTATATATATATATACACACGATACTTCCCTGGGAATAGCAGCAGAAACTGTGGAAGATGAGGCACAACATGCTGCAGGGACAGAGAAATGGGAGAAGTACTGCTCCTCCAGGCACCCAAACTTTCCCTCAGAAACCTGTCCAGAACTCATGAGGAAGACTATGCTCATCAAATACCAGTTCATATTTCTTCTACAGGCTTAGTTAGTAGCTATATTCTTCAAAAATGTCAAAGTTACAACTTCCTTCCTATTCTACTTAAGTGACTGGATGAGGTAGGGGTTATGTAGGCACAGCATGATTCACTCAGATGCTGTCATATTACAGCTAGAGCCACCGCTGTGTGACCATTAACACCTAGAGAAAAACAAGTGAATATACATATAACCAAACCCACTTCTTTTTCTGCTAAAAAGGTTTGAAATTGCCAACTAAAGATTTTATTAGTATCATGATAAGGCTCTGCAAAAAGTAGTTCATATCCTTACGGAACTGCTTAGTAAACTCTTCTGAAAACAAAGGAACAAAAATAACAATTGTTGACATAAAATTAATACTGCCTTTCTGGCTGATAGGATTGCCTCCTAAGGCTTCTGATTCAACCCCCGAACAAGCTTTAGCTACCATTTCCTTACAAACAGCCTATTCTGCAATAATCTGCTAAACATCTGCTAACATCTTCTAAAACATCTCCTAAACATCTGCTAAACTTTATGACTCTTCTAGTCCCCTGATCATTTCATAGCTCAGTCACAGCTCTGACAATCTGCTTCAACAGATTGCTCCTCTATAAAATGAAGCTGTGTGCAAATCGGTGAAGGAACTTCAGCCATCAGTTCCAGGGACTGGTATTAAGGCGTTTTGGGTGTGCATCTTCATTTTTTCACATAACAATACTCAGGAACAAGTTGGTACTTACTAAATGCAGTTTCTGGCAGTGTACTAGCAGGCTGTCCTAACTTTGTGATGGTTTGATCTTCTTGACATTGAATATTCCTACAGTTGTAGTTTTTAAGCTCTCCAAATGCATTTTAGCACTTAGAAATAAAAGAGGGGTGCGAAAATAGTGCCAGAGAAGCCACAAAATGTATGCAGCTGTTGGCAAATTTCTCTATAAAGATACCCAGATACAACCCAAAATAGAACCTTTTCATGATACATTTTCTCATATCCAGCATTAATTAAATTTATTTATAGCAATTCTTTGAAATTGCTCCATTTTTTTTTTTAATTACTGACAGAAAGAATTTTAAAAAAAAGTTAAAATCATTCTTTTTATTTGACAAGTGTTTTAAGATAATTGCTCTTCTAAAAGAATGATGTCCTGTACTCCAGATCTAATCCAATGTCACTAGGCCACAACCATATTCAGGTTAAGTCCATTATCAACAATGAAAAGGAAATTGTTATATGCTGAGCAGAGATATGTACAGTCACCCCATAACTTATCAGTGCTTCAGTTTAAACTTTCTGGAAAGTCTTGCATTACCTAATTTGCCAAGCATCAGCTTTGTAAGATAATAAATAATAAATTGGGGCACAATTTAGGTTTGGTGAAGAGCACTTGTACAGTAACAAAAATAGATTTCTGATTAGATTAATTCACAGATTCTAGCACTAGCTGGAATTTATGTTTACAAATCATTTTTTCCATTCTAGCTTTTAGTTAAGTAGAAACCTTACAAGTAAATATTATAAATGTAGATAAAGTACTTTAAAATTGTAAACTCTTATAATTTCTCATTATGTTTCTTCTCTTGATGGCTGCGCAAGGAATTTTCCAAATTACATGAAATCCCTATACCATAAATGTATAAGGTATATCTGAAGCTGGTCTCATTTTAGGCTCATTTATGGCCTCACTTTGGGGCTCAAAGTGACACCAGCATTTACTTCTTCTTTTGTTCTCTCTGATTGCACTAAAATAGAGTGCCATAAAAACAAAAAGCTACAAAACATTTCAGTAAGTTAGAAACTTCACTTGGAATGGTGAGACGAGTTGCTAAAGATCATTTAAACTGAAGTCACTTTAAAACAAAACAAAACAACAGCAACAACAACAACAACAACAACAAAAGAAAAACAAACAAACAAACAAAACAGGAAAACTGTCTTGTAGGTCCAGATTAAGGCCCCAGGCTTTATAATGAACCTGGAACATGGATCTAACTCCTATACTGGAAGAAATCTACCTCTGATCAGATGCTTCATTAGCACATATTCTCTATTACATAGATATAATTTATAGACATATGTTACCTGAACTTTTCTACTACCTCAATAGATGGAGAACATTACCATTACACACCACTGTGCTCCCAAGCAATGGGAAATTGCTCTGCACCCGTTTCACCATCATTTCAAACTTCCTTCACTCTAGTGTTGCCTCCATTCCTCTGGGACTTGACCCTGTTCTTGCTGCAAAGTCAACAGCAGTTTTGCAACCCAGCATGAACATACAGAAGAACTGCATCTTTCTCCTGTTTACATTTCCTTCTTGCGTCCTTTCCAATAGCAGGATGTTATCTGTTTTCACTTTTAGTAATTCATGGCATTCTTTACTTTTTTTTTTTTTTTTTGCACTTATACTTTCTTTTCTATTCTCTTCCTGCTCTGTTTCGCTTAGCTGCTCTTTGTAGCAATTTTCCACTGACTGTGCTTCTGAAGACATTGTGTCGTAAGAATTAGCATAAAAAACAGCCATCTTCTCTCTTGCACCTCTAGGGTTTTGTTTGCCTTTCTTTTCTTTTGTCTTTTTTTTTTTTTTTTCCCCACAATTCTGTGATTCTGTGTAGAGCTTAGGGAAATGGTTTAGTGGGGACTGTTAGCGTTAGGTCGGAGGTTGGACTCGATGACCTTGAGGTCTCTTCCAACCTAGAAAATTCTGTGATTCTGTAATTAAACTAAACATTTTCACTACGACCATTCTTTTAAGTAGAACTACGAAGTAGCAGCAGTGGCTTTCTAGCTGGGGATTTGATTAGGATACATGTAAAACCTGAAAAACTGATCAGATGCATTACAAATCTGTAATAGCACCAACTTTTCTTCAGACTTAAACGCTATGAAAAGTATCCACGAAGCCATCAAGTTTTATTCCAAGAGAAAGCATCCAAATTCATAAGGTTACACCAGTATTTTCAGCTTTGTCTGTGCCTGAAGTACTGCTGTGATGAGACACACTATTGGAGAATGGCTGAACATCACCTGAGTGACAACTTCAAGTGACCTCCAAGTATTTATTTAATAAGAAGGCATTTTGATTAGGTTTAATTATATGGTAATTATTAAAGCTTCTGTAATTACTAAAACATATTTACTAAACAGAACGTAGAACTGGTGGTAGCCTTGCTTGTGTTTTATTAGTCAAGAAAGAAACATACAGAATTGACTCTCTAAAACTTGTAGGCTAGATTAAACAGCAGAATTTTATCTTTAAAATACAGATATATGTGTATATATATACATATATTTAACACAAGGTTTAACAGAAGGTTTGTTCACAATTGTCTGCATGAATTCCTGTCATAGGTTCAATTCCTGAGACGTTATACACATTTACTGCACCATAATAGATGTTTCTTCTATGGACTTCTTTCTGTCATTCACAGTGCTAGTATAAGAGAAACACAAGCAGTAAAACCAACTACACTTATAAATCTATTCAAATTAAAAAGTAATCAATATCAAACTTTTAAAGGTATTTTCTATCTTCTTCTGTGCATCCTATTACTATAAAAAATGAATTAACTCCCTATTAAAGAACATATTAAATTTACAACAAAATAAATGCATTTCCTACCTAAAAAAATATACCTGCATTTTGTCATCCTCTGTACTGCAGGCAGCATGAAGATATTTTCGTATACCAGTTTCAGAAAATGATACCCTCTGATTACAGCCAATACCACAAACTCAAGATCAGTAATATTTACTAACATAAATCCTGTCATTTAGTAGATGTGGATTATTTTCCATTTGACCCTGGAAGGATCTTCAAATGCCTCTTCACACAGAGAGCCATGGGTTCTCTGCAAGATTCACTGAAAGAAATTGATCCCACTCCAATTTCTTTGCAGTTATCTCTACTAGTCTTTTTTTTTTTTTTTTAATCTTTTTGTCTAGTTTGGCATCAAACCCACTAAGTCTGCATGCATTCTCTGTTGCTTCATTTGGGAGGCTGTTACATGACGAGTTTTGCTACCATATCCAGAAACTTCCCACGGAATTTCTGCAATGTGATTTAAAAATAAGAAATCAAATGTCATCCAGTTACTTTATGTAGGCAATCCAACATCCATTTGTGTGCACTTAGCCTTCCTTTTTCCAGCCATCACCTGTTTGTAACTGATGCCTTTTACTACTTTTCTGCTCCTGACTAACAAGTCTCCAGTTGAGCTGCTCTTGCTTACCCAAAGAGGTTCCCTCGGAAATCCTCTTAGCAGAGGAAGTCTGGTCCACTTTGGCTGTTTTACAAAGACTCAGCCCCATACTACTTTTTGCAGTGTTCTCAAGCCCACCACAGTCTAATAATCTAAGGCTATTCTTATCCAAAAAGACACAGATCCCTTCAATCAGAATTTATTGTTTCTGTTAATCCCAAAGGAAGCACTTTAAAAATATTAAATATATTTTCTCATAAGCAAATGCTTTGGAAAAAAAAATACTATGAAATTTCAAAATAAAATCTCTTTCCTTTGCAATCCTAATTAATCATATATTTTAGTCCAAAAAGAAACTGCTTTAAAGTGTTGAACTGATATTAAAATTTTCATTTTGAAATTGGTTCCACAATAGGAAGATGCCTGTACTGCCACTTGTAGAAAAAGCAGTCCAAATTACAGAAGATTAAATGGATATCATATTTTATGTCTAAACTACTTTAATGAGAAAATCACCACCATAGAACATTATTATTTAATTCTTCAAAGCACAGAAGGCAAAAGAAAATACGTGTAAGTTCATTTAATTGAATTCAAAGGATATTATTCTCTGAACTTTTAATAGAGTTGCCTAAAATATTGAATTGTTGAATGCTTCCAAAGTCTTATTTTATTTGTGGAAGCACTCTTTTGCAGAAGAAGAACCCAGCAATCTTGGTGTACCTTCTCATGCCTACACAGCTTGGCCCAGAAAAAGGACATAGGCTCATTGAAGAAACTCCTAACCCTTCTCTTTATGCAGTTTAATTTTAGCAGGTTTTTACATATTCCTATAAACATTGTGTATCATACATAAAATTATGATAATACTTATAATAATTTTCTACTGCTGTGAGTATTCAAAGCATCAGGAAAACTCTTACTTGAATGAAGTCTTATCTACTGTTATCTTGATTAACAGCATCAAACATAGGGTTAAGTGAAGAGCAACTGGGAGTTACTTATGTGCCTATGAAAGGATTACCTTCACATTCCCAAAGGAGAAAGCAGCTTCAAAATCATTGATTTATTGTGAAAACCTTGGGGAGCTGGTTAGTATCTGTGATTCTGACACAGAACTAAGAGAATAAACACATGAAAATGGGCAGATCAGAATCAGCAGCCACCACTGTTTCCGTACCGATGTTTCAGCTGTTGAGAGCACAAACCCCAAGGCAACATCTGCCTCAATATGGTACTTGAGCCAACAATACAATCATCTTATCTTCACTTCCCACCATCATATTCAAGTATATTCAAGTAGAAATGAGCAGTCCCCTGGTGATTTAACAGAGGAATCAAATTCCTGTAAGATTACAAATCTTTCTAAAACCTAATGACCCAGTTTAAAAGTCTTTCTATAAACAAGATACTTGAGCTTGTGGATATTAATTGGTGTAGACGATCAAATTCAAATGCATTAGCTGTTTCTAAAAGCATCATATCTGTATCTACTGCAAGGTCTTCCGCATGAGCTGGGACAGTATTTCTAGCAAAAAATGGAATGAAAAGGCTTCTCAGCCTAATAGTGCTCTGTCAAAACAGTTATAAAAGCTGATCTGTTTTATTTGATACCCAGAGAGAGGAAGAAAAAAAGGCCTGTACTCAAATTAAGTCAGTAAGTCCCTATGTATAAAAAATGGCATCTGTTCTTTCACCATTACTTCTGTGACTTTCACAGAAGTAAACTACTAAAATACATTGTGAGATACTAATTTTAGATGAATGTAGGAAAACAATCAAGGCTGCTGTCTCAATCAGCTTCAGGTTATGGGTGAGTTCCAATAGTTTCTTTAAGTAGTTGTAAAGACTAAACGGCCTTTTTGTGAACTATAAA
Organism: Aythya marila; assembly: GCF_965140915.1. Classification (NCBI taxonomy): domain Eukaryota; kingdom Metazoa; phylum Chordata; class Aves; order Anseriformes; family Anatidae; genus Aythya; species Aythya marila. Next base: position 111,537,978 of record NC_139042.1, read on the forward strand.
TCTTTACTGATTTGGGTCATTATAATTTTAAAAGTGCTCACAGAATACTGGTAATATAAAGAAATCAAAACAAAAAGCAATCTTTGACTTTGAGATAAGACAGCATATACCTAATCAGACAGACAATACTGCTCTGACCCTGAATTCATTGACTGTGCAGCACATTTCAACTCATATATATATATATTTCAGTTCTTCTCCTACAGGTGCTTAATTTGCTGAGGTACTCTATGTTTCTGGAGATTAATGCTTCTATTATTGCTATTACCAGCTATACTGCAACAATGCCCAAGCGTCCCAGGCATGGGCCAGGACATGCTGTATGAGGCAGCAGTCACCAAGAGAACAAGAAGGCACACCTGCCCCAGAGATCTTCGTTCAAAACGTCTGAGAGAAAAAGTGCAAAGAATGAGAAAAGTCCAAGATGAAGATGTTGGCCAGAATGAAAAGCAGAATAACGATTAAAATATGCAAGGATGAAAGAAATAAAATAGTGACTAGGCACCAGCCCAGGAAACTATTAATGCTGAATTTAATTTGTTGAGAAATGTCAGAAGGCAGGTATTTTCCTTCGGTGCAAAAGTGATAGGAAGGAGATTCAACAAAAAACCTTCATCTGCCTTCCTGTCCTTCCCTGATGTGAAGCAGGACTGAATTTGTACAGACACACCTTACACACAGTATTTAAAGTTTGGCAAAGCTAAGAAAGCACATCTTTATAACACAAACCAGCAGCAAACATTACTTGCATTCTATTTTTCAAATTTTTATTGTATAGCTACAGAAAGGGAATTTAACAAAAATAGCTCCTATTAAATAATTAGGTTTAAGCATCTAGATAAGAGACATACACAACTCTCAATGTCACTGGAGACTGATGTACTTTTCCTGAAGTTGTAAAGTAATAAGATTTTAAAACTCGTTCCTCAGAAGGATTATGATACCATTTATCTTAAGCAATATAAAAATTAAACAAAAGAGAAGAGATAATAAAAGCTGTGCTCTCTCCTGCTGCAGTCTCTCAGAAATAGAACTTTGGAACTGAATTACAGTGGTTAATAAGCAATGCAATCTTAATGGTAATTTTTCAGTATCTAAGGCAGCAGATTCCAACTAAAATGTTCAGTGAAGCATCCTGCTAACAAGATTTTGATAAAATACATACTCTCATTTTAGTACCCTATCTCATAGGCTATGCGAATTAATTAAAGCTTTCAGAGCACTGAAACTTCAAAAAGACTTCAGAAAAACAGATTTTTAAGAGGGAAAACTCTTAATTTTGAGGCAGAGGAGTTGTTTGCTCTTAAGTATTTTTTCTGCTATTTCTTGAAAACTGGGCATTCAGGAGTTGGGAAAGCACAATAAAAATTAGAAACAGCTGTACTTCAGATGTCTTTTCTTAGTTTCTTCATTAGGAAGACATGCTAACAGAATTACAGGCATTTCTTCTGCACTTTCTGAGAATGACATCAATGTGTTCTTAATGAAGATGATGTACTTTTTGTTCCCATATAACCACTCAAAGCAGGCTCTTTCCTGCTTTACAGGACATGTGTTATCTTCCTGAATTCCCCTTGCTTCATTTGTGCAGTGAATAAAACGTGGAACTGGACACTTAAAAAACCCAGCATCTACACTGAGATCAGCCTACTTCTCTGGTCATCCTAGCTACTGCTAATAAGAGGATTGCTACCCATCCCTGAGGCCCAGTGACATTTACTGGCTTTATCATGTTGCTGAATGCTGGTTGCTCAATGCAGGTTCTGTTTTCAGAGAGAGCTTGCTGAGGTCCAGAGGAAAGCCAAGGAATGAGCTGACTGAAGTGCATTGAACACTGCCATAGACAGCTGGTAAGAGACGACTCTCCCGATACATTTACCGCTGGTGCAGCCTCCTTCCCTGGAGGAATACAGCGTGCAGTTCTGGGCCTCACAATACAAAAGGGATGTTAAGGTCCTTGAAAGCATCCAGAGGAGGGCAACAGAGTTGGTAAGAGGGCTGAAGGGCATGTCCTGATTGCTTCATCTCCTCTGAAGTGGGATTTGCAGGGGAGGTAAGCAAGAAGTACTCCAACAGACTCTGCAGAAGAGTCACAGGCTCCTGAGAACACTGCTAGGCATCCCTCGTCTGACCCCACGGGCCAAATTTCTTAGCTGGCTGGCTGGATAGATGGTTGGATGGATCTCACACTGAGATGAAAGATGAGGAAGATGTGCCTGAAAGAAGCCCACGCTGGCTCAAGAAAAATTGCTGGCATTTGGATTACCCAAGTACACAGAATATTAATATGAAGCATTTCCTGTGGGCATTTTCTCACAGTTGTGAGCTTTAGCTATGAAACCACTGTCATACAGCTCGTTTCTACAGTGGGAAATCAAGTGATATAAAGATGAGCTGCTCCCTGCAGTTTGTGCAAGAAGCACTGTGAAAGAGCAAAATGAAATCGGTTTTCGTGTTCTTTTTGTGTTTTTAGATTAAAAATCCTCTATTTTAGATATGAAAGCTTTCACTGTTTACCAAGCAAAAGCGGGATTTTAATTGTGTAATATTTTTATATTTGTTAATTGCAACTGTTTAACAAAACAGATTTGAAACATGAAGCAGTAGGGACTACTGTATCCAGTACATATGCAAAAGTGAAGAAAGATGAAAAATATTTGCTTTGATATTTTATCACAGTCCCAGAACACCCATGGCCTTCTATCCTGTGGAGTACAGTAATATTCCCCTAATGCTACAGAAAGGTAATGGGATTTACCTTGTGACTACTATGTATTACAATTAAATCAAGTCTTTTAGATGATAAAAGTCTCAAAGATAAAGTAAATGGTAAGCAACATCATCAAAGGTACGCTTCCCTTGTTTTAAAAACAGCAATGTTAACAGTCAAAAGAAATGCAAATCAGTAAAAATAATTAAAAAAAACCTGCATGTGTCATAAAATTTGAGATGAATAACTCCTCTAGAATACACCCAATAAAACCCCACTGATGTAAAAATTTTTTTGTTTCAGTACAATAAAAATTTCTCAAGCCTAGGACAGAGCTAATGACTATCACATGAAATATAAATCTTTTAAATTGCTCCCTGGTTGAATTCAGTATTCCTTCCCAAGAAGATGGGAGCAACACGTGCGAGTACACAAACGTAAGTGCATGTTCATATACACAAAAATATGTAGAAAAATAGACAAATTTAAAGACATACTGATGTTCTTAAGATGTTTTCATGTACATTTTGAATGTTTGTATTAAAAATGATAAATGAAATCATAAGTAAACGAGCTCTACTGAAAACTTTAGCATATCCTTACATATTCCATTACACATGTTCTTAGCACAATGACAGTCATGCTGTTGTCTTAGTTCAGTTTTGTGAGTCATTATGATTCTACAGTCCTAAAAACAGTGCCTTATTTTTTTATGGATTCTGTTCTGTAGGATTTATATGAAAGAGGGAATGCTAAATACAAGATTAAAATTTTCTAGTTATTGAAATAGTTCCTCCCTCGTGGAGATGAATACAAGATACACTAGATATGAATTTGTTTCAATGTCCTTTACATTAAGGTATTTCCATAAGCCTAAATATTTTCTAAGCTATTTTTACCTTTTTAATAATAGTGTTTTTGCATTTCTGTTAAATTACTAGTCTATACTTCTAACTTTAATGTAATTTTTAGTGGACATTTTCTAATCACTTTCTAAAAGTTAATTTGTATTGAAATAATACTACTCACAAGCAGTATCACTACCCACAAACAGTAGCCACAGTACACTAAGAAAGTTGAGTTCACAGCTGCTCTGTCATTAAAAGGAAGCTAAGCAACTTAAGTACATTGATAAATGCAGCACGTCATTTGTAATAATCTATTGGGTCTGTACTATTCAGCTATTTTGGAGCAGGAGTGGAAACTAGGCCAACTGAGCTTCAGTCTTGAATCTCAATACCTCCCCCACCTTTGATGATTAAAAAAAAAAGTCAAAGCATGTCAACCTCAGTCAGAGCTGCAGAGTACAGAGAGCTAAATCTTGCATTTTGTGTTTCTTCATATTACACTGGCTGTTTAAGAATCAAACTCATGGCAGCTGATAAATTTTTAATAGGTGAAACCATTTAATGAATTAAAAATTTGGTACAATGTATGTGAATACCTCAACACCTAAGAGTTAGGAGGCAGATGGAGGTGATGCCATCACAGAAAAACAATATTCAACACATCTTCTTGACTCTGTATAAAATAGAGGCAAAATAGAATCAAAAGAGCCTGGCACATTTTAAACCTCAGAGTATCTGTCTGGTTAGCAGAAGTTGTTGTTTCCTCTATTTTAACCCTAATCATCTCTCATTTAGTCTAATAGAATAGAGATAGCAATGCTGGGAAGTGCAACACTAGTGAGAAACAAAACATTTGCAAGATGTTCAACAGCAATTAATTCAATTACACTTTCTTGCTCTTCATAGTAAACAATTACATCATTCTTCTAGTAATAAGTCAAGAAGTATGATATTGTCACTGCTGGATCCAACAAACACAATTAGGATTAAATTTTCTCACTCCAGTGACAGCTCAGCACAGAAAACTGCATGCAGACGGATCACTGCAACCAGGTTAAAATCAATTAGAATTGATCAGTGATAATATAATTTTCAAAACTATCAAAGGAAAAACCTGCAGTATGCCCAAGGTTCCAACACCAAGAATGTTCTGTCCAGCCTTACTGATTGTAGAAATTCAAACCAGTAACTACCTCACCCATTTGCTCCTTACTTCACTATATTGTTTTACATATGGCAAATTATGTACTAGTCAGGATGTTCCATTAGATGCCTCAATTATTGCAAAGGTAGATGATTATTTTTCAAAAGTGTTACTCAAATTAAGGTTCAAGTTACTTTGTACTCCTCTTGAAATATTGGTACTACCAGTTTATTCCATGCTGGGGGCAGTCCTGAGTCAGATTATCATGTGAAAAACTCTCTTCTCACAAGAGTCCTGTGAGAACATGAGTCATATCATCCTTCTGGCGATGAAGTTTGTCATCCCAGAGTCCCCTTCCTCTCCTCTCTCTTCACTGTTCCTGGTGGTCCCCTAATCCCTTTCAGGTTGTGAGGAATGTTTTAGCAATTCGTGTCAATAGAGACCTTGAAGGGAAATGTATTTATAGACTTTTCCTTGAAGTCTCTGATATCTGGAGGTTTTCAGAACAACTGCTATTATGACTATTGCATGGGACACTATGCAAGTCTCAGATATCTGACCAGGAGATTCAGAAAGCCAAAGGACAACTAGAAGACAAAGCTTGTAGGGGACGCTGCACAAGTCTCTGACATACAGCCAAGTTGGATAAAGGGGAAGGTCAAGAAAAAAAACCTGGGAGGAAGACTATGAGCCTTCAGCATGAGAGACCCCCAGAGGGACCCCCAGAGACTGATACGCATGCTCCAGTAGGAGGGTTTGGATTCCAGAAACTAATTATGATAAGCCTGTTTTTTCTAGAAGTAGTAATGAATATGTATTAGCCTAGGAGCATAAAAATCAGCTGCTTGATGTGACTGGTGTGCGTCTTGCTGGAGCAGAGACTCCCGGCACACCCAGCGCTGTTTGCTTACCTCTATTCCTTTAATAAATTGTAAACTTTGATTATAGTCCTATTTTGAAGACTGAGCCATTTATAAAAAAGTGATCTCATAAAATGCTTCAAAAGAGCAACACTCCAACGTGCTTAGGGTTGGCTACATGTAGTATCTAAGTCTTCTCATCTTCACTTCTCACTACATGCATAAACATAACATTTGGTAAAGCCTGTCAGATTTCTGCAGAGCTACAGGACAAGGTACATGGGACAGTTCACCAGAGCACCTCACTTACAGCTGGTGAACATTAAAGGCGCTTGATGACGTACCACATCTCTTCAGTCAAGATCTAAGTGTACAGCTTTTCTGGGACACAGAGTCCTATAAATAATTTAGCCATGAGATAACTTAGGGACTTCACCATTTCAGCTTTTTGCTTTTGGTTTTAAATCTCAAGTGTCTGCTTACACAGGGACAATATGAAAAAAATGACTGATAAGACAAGTCAAGGTAGAGGCTTACACAAACTTTGAACATCTTTCTGTATCATGCATCCTCATGCTAGTCAAGCCTTGTAGTCAAACCAGTTGAGGTAGTTCAATGACAAATCCAAGACAAATCATGCTCTTGTTTTTTATGCATAGAAGCCAGCTAGTACAATCCAACTAGAAAGCACAGAGCAGTTCGAGATACTTTACCATTTACCTGACTTGGATGCTGCCAGTAGCTTGTGATTATTCAGCGTGAAAATCAAAAGCTCAATAACTGCTCTGCAAATCCTCAACAGAAACACCCCCTTTGCCTGCACTGCCGCAGAGCTGGTGTTTGTGTCCAGCTGAGACAGCCCCATGTGGGGCTTGGCCAGGTGCTGTCAGGATGCTGAGCCACAGCTAGCATCCCCGGGGAGCGAGGGAGCAATGGGGAAGAAGGCCTGCTTAGCTTGGTAGCCCTGAGCTGGCTGCATGGAAGAGATGAACCACCGGGAACAGAGCCATGGAGGAAAATAAGAGGAAAGGAAAGAGAAAAAAAAAAGTGCCTCAGGAGCTTATACATCATAGCCATATTATGGACTGCACAGATGGACCCAAGAGGAGGGCAAGTGACCAAAGATGCCTTTGCTGCTGCAAAACCCAAGGAGAATTCTGGCAGGCTGGGTTAGCATTTCTCTGTGCTGAAGAAAAGTGGAGCAGCAGCTGTGCCTTCCTTTGGGATACTGAAAAATACTTCTCTTGGATCATACTCTGGATTAGCTTTGACAGCCAGTTAATAAAAGGAGCTGGTGCCAGTAGCTCGGTGCCAGTGTTAGTGCTCCAAGTCCTCTGGGTAGTACTACTAATAGCACTAAGTTAGGCATGCTTGGGAGGAACAAAGGTTGCAAATTACCAAGTATTGTCATAAAACCAAGGAAAGATGCTGTGTGATATGTGACATACAAAATTAAAGCATTCAGTATTAAGCAGGCTTACTCCATTTCCACGAAAATCATCAGGAGCATCTCTATGTAATGATTTAAAAGCTGAAGGTGCCAAGAAAGTGGATGATAGCTAACAGTACAAGACACTGAGACATATAGCTCTTCTCTTTGTAGCTTAGAATTATCTATGGTACTGTCTTCACACACTTACCTTTTCAAAATCACAGTGCTTTCTTTGCATTTTTGCAAACATTTATAGTATCTTTTTATGAAGTAAATGCTCTTGACTAGGAGAGTCTACAGTCAGTTGCATCAGTTGCAGCTAGACTGTAAGGTATGCAATGCTGTACAAATTCTCTTACGTGGTCCACCAGTCCTCCCTTTAGGGATTAGGTTTCTGTCATTACAGATCTGTCATTACAGATCGTTCCGAGCAAAGCGAAGGACAGCATACAGAAATTCTGTTAGAAAGGACTCCACGTGTGCTCTTTTAGGTCACAGTATCACTATTGCTGATGTGAGAGCAAAGACCTCATTTGATCTCAGTGGGACACAGACTGAGCGCCCAAGAAGCATTGCAGCAGTTTTACCCAGCCAAAGAATATATTGAATACATTTCACTGCAGCACAGATCACTGCAAGATGAAAAATTAATGCCTGAGGTCATAAAAGGAAACACCACCACAGAATAGAGCATTCCAGGAAAAAATCTCATATTGAGATTTCAAATCAGCCAATAAAAACAATACCAAGATCTTCTTGGTAGATGCAGATAGAAGCAGACTACAAATCATAATGAGATCCCCAAAAGCGTGCAACTTACGCCTGAAAGAACGTGCTGTCCCACATAAAATGTCAAGAGTTACAGAGTAAAATTTAAATGGGAAACAGTTATTTTCTCACTGTTAGGTCCTTTTTGAAAAAATAACATTTGTGAGAACCGTGCTCCCATTCCAAATGAGATTTGTGTAGAACTGCTCTACCTAGTCCTCTAGAAAAGTTCACTTTTTTTTTTTTTTTTTTTTTTTGAAAGAAATTAATCCTCCCAGGCAAACACAAACACATGTAGAATTTTACTCCAAATAATAAAAATTTACTCTAAAAATACTGTATTTTCAGTTAGAGTAACTGCAAAGATTTCTCCTTCAGCCTAAACTTAAATCTGTATGAAAGCAACTGGAAGTTTTATATACACAGAAAGTATCAAGTTAAATTGAAATTAGTGAAAATAACTAACACAACAAAAATGTTAAAGTTTAAAATACCTCTGAATTTTACTAGACATCTGTCAAAAGGAACAGGCTTAAGATAAACCAACAATGTTGGAGTTATTTGGAAAGCATGAAGGACCACAAGCATATGTCCTGAGACCATTAAACAGTAAGAATGCTTTGGGAAAAGTTTCACAAATCTCTGAAAGTTATTTAAAAACAAAAATAATAATAAAAAAAAAAAAAAACAACAAACAAACCCCATGCTTCAGACTCCAAATCATGACAGTTCCTATTTGATCCATCTAAATTGCATAGTATCCCATGAGAAACAGAACAACCTCTTTGTCTAATCGCTATGATAATTATTCTCAAATACTAGATGAACAAGAATGGTCCATCTGTGGAAAAATTTTCATGCATCACATAAAAGTCATTTTGGAAAAAAGAATAGGCTGAGTATGTGGGAGAGCATACACATGTATTTACCTGTGTATGGGGAATGTTTTTAATATATTTTCTGTGTGTCAAAATGCCCCTCAATATGCCTCTAAATAAGAGATAATATTAAACAGTGATAGGCAATAAAATAAACAGCGAGATAAAGACAGCGAAGAACAGCATGAAAATTCACCCTACTTTGGAGTCATTCAGACAAATCTAAATTCATTCATTTAATTATACACAGTGTTTGTAAGGATGCATGTCCCTTTACTTCATGGAAACTGCTGCTCATATCCAATATATTCAAGTCTTCTGTTTGCTACTTGATCTTATTAATCAGTAGTAAAACCATCACCATTTCTAGAACTATTAGGGGAAGAATTTATTGATAAATAGTCATTACGGTCACCACACATTTCTTCGTAAACAAACTCTGATCATCTTAGATCAAGCACAAATTCTTAACTATTCTTCCTATCCACTTTTGTGGTAGATTAAATGACTGAGCTATTACCCAGTTCCTGTTTTCTCCTCTGAGAAGGATGTTTGCTGTGTTTTCCATTACTTCCAAGGTATCTGCACTCTCAAGTTCACTTATTAAGATTGAATTACTGTAACTCTTTCTCTCTTGCCTTGCCAAACATTTTCCTCTGTTTCATTCACAACATTTTCACGCCTGTTCTCAGTACTATTGCAAAAATCACTTCTGAATGTTCTTTATTATCTTCTTTCTCGCCTCTCCCTGCTTTCCCCCTCTGTAGCAGGAAATATACACACCTTGTCTTCACGAAAGCTGTGCTAGCCCACCCAAGCTTTACTAACCACAGCTTACAACCAAGTCAACGTCCAGTTGGCTTCAGGTGCCAACAAATACCTAAAAAGTTATTTCATTATTCCCAGTGAGAAGCTCCCTGACACACTCATTTGCTAAAAGCCTGTCCATTTGTTTTTTTATTTTTAAAAAGCTAATTCTCAGCTAAGACTGTAGACACTGCACTGCCCAACAATGTCTCCTTGGTTCCTTGAATTTCATCATGTGTTTCTATGTAGACAAACTCTATTTTACTCTATCACCTTGTGTCTATTAACTTTTAGGCAACTCTTACACATCACCTAGAAAAACAGGTCCCCGTTCCATCACTAGAGCACTTGGTTAATGTATATAACACATTAACAACATATGGTAAGAGATGTTCTATTTTCTTATATATTAATACATCTCTACAGAATATCACTATTTTTCCCCTGAGGATAAAAATCATCTGGCTTCTCAACTTTTGGGCTGACATCACTTGTGTAGCATGATGGAGTAAATTTCTCAAATAGTGAACAGTTTGTATTACTTGTCTTTCTTCTCAAACAAACCTCCTGTTAAGTTAGAAATACTCAATCCTCTTTTCCTTCAGCTGCTGGCTAAATCAATACCATAATAGATGTAATCTTAGTAGAAAGCTGCCTCACTTTTGACACTGCAACTGGCCAAACAAATTCAAGCAGCTTAGGTTCCTTCTTGTCAAGCCTGGTTCCACAACACCATTGACCTTGTAAAGCCCTAGATTCCTGGAGCTGTTGTATGATCTTCACGCGTTAACCTCTGGGTTAACAATTTATGTTAAAATAAATTCAACCATGATGGATAAGATCGGTTTGAGCTTTTTCATTGTTTGAGCAACTCGGACTCTTTAGACTTACTGCTACAATATGTGAAATTGAAAAAAAGACATTTTTGAATTTTCCGTGATCAACAGGGCATTTGAGAAGATTCACTTAAAATTTAACAACTACACAAAAGAAGACATATTTGACCTGTTCTTCTGGCTCAGCATTTATTTATTTGTTAATACAGTGGCAATCACATTGGATGCTATTTATATGCTATTAGATTTTATTGGAACTTGTTAGTTTTTTTACAGTCCTGAAATTTTGTCAGAGACTGGAAGAAGTATTAGTGACCTACTATTTAAGACCAGTTATTCATCAGTAGTAGGAATAAATGAAGAACACTGATACTCAAGACAATGTGTCTGTTTGCATAATGTTTCTTGTCTTTGCTGCCACCTGCAGCAGAAGAGAGGATAAAAGCCCAATTCAGATATTTCTGTCCTACTTAGCATTATTACTTTCCAGTCCCTCTAATACCTTATTATAAGGGTTTTTGAAATTTATCAGAAATGGATAGCAAAAGATGCTTTCTAAACTAATCTGGACTTCCAAATGTTAAAATGTTATGTGAAAAATATATCAGAAGTCTGAAATATATGTTTTATTTCACTAGATCAACAAATTATTCGTATTGTGTGGAATTGACACGTGTATGCCTACATTTTTATTTAGATTTTCCAAAGTATTTCCCATTTAAAATCTCTAAATCCTAGCGGTAACAAAATTAATTTCCATTCTACCTAGGTAGAATAAACTTATATATTCACTACTTATAGTGAACATAGGTACGACCTATACTGAATATATACATCATAATATATGGTTCAGATTCCAAAATATATATGTAGTTGAATTACTTTTTCAAATATATATATATTTCAGCAACATTTCAATAATACTGATGATACATACACATCTTACGGTGAAGTCACAGGTAAAATCTTTATAACACTATATTTTTTACATCACAAGTCCCATTGGAACAAAAATAATTAACAGCACAAAGGAAAAGCAGATGGCTGAGTATTAAGGTGGATTTGCTCATTCTTCTCAGCATTAATTGGAAACTATCATTTGACATATTTCCTGTTTCTCAAAGACCATTGCTTATGGCTTCCAAGGCAGAAAGTAACCTGCTCAAGTAAAACAGAAGCAATACATAAGCAAGTTATCACTGAAAATGGCAACTACCCTGAAGAGCTCTCCAAACTTTCTGTCTCTACCTTCTGTCAAAACGCTACCAGACCCATTTGTCACAATAAAAATATAAGGTCTTGTTGGATTGTTATTCTTGTTTGTATTTATTTTTTTTACTCAAGGTGAATATTCACAGAGTATCAGTGTCCCAAATGGCCTCCTCTTATCTCCTGCTTCTTAGGAAACTTTCCTTCCAGATGAAAAGTTGGTCATAAATCACCCAGTGCGTAGTCACCTTCAGCGTAGGTCACTGGAATTCACAGTATCTGAATATTAATATAATATTATAATGTACAAGTTGTGGTTCATAGAGGGAGTGTATCTACCTACCTTCGTTTCATGCTTGAGATCATGCTGACACCATCACCCTATACTTCAAATCCTCTATCAAGTTCTAGTAAGAACTGGATGCCGCTCTATAATACCGTCCTGATTTATGAAGCAATCTATATGAAACAATCTTGATATTGGGTCACCCATGTACCTCTAAAATGAAGCAGATAAAGCGCATGTTATGGTATCCAGCATTGAAAACTCCAGATATGGAGGAAGTTTCTACTCTTAGGAACTACAGGAATTTACTTTCACACCTTCCCCTCACAAGCTTCCTTGTTTCAAACACTTACTATGAACTCCACAGGCCCATCAGAAGAAAGCTCTACAAACCAGAGCCTGACTGAGAAAAGTAGTCCCAGAAATTGCACACATTCCACTATTTCACTCTTGCCATTGATGAGGTATGAAAAACATCAAGTCAAACCATGAAGGAAAGCAGTAAAATGTCTTAGGATACATAATGCTCCTTGTGTGCATTCTGTGATATTGACAAGTTATTTTTGGTATTTTTGTCCTAGAACTAAAAAGCTGATACAACCCAAGAGCTTGCTGGATTGCATCCCTTCCCATATGGCACTAGAGAATTTAGTTCAGTTACACCTGTCCAATGTCTGAGGCTATGCAGATGCACAGCAGTTCTTATGACCTTAATTTAATCTACAAAACCTTTTCTTCGGATTAAGGGGAAAACGAGAACTCCAGCTTACCTCTCAGATATTAGATTTTTATTTTTTTTTCATTTTATGGGTGTGGGTGGGTTTATTGTTGTTTCAGTAGACAACATAAGTTGATTGATGACATTTTGTTGAATATTTTTCTTTCACACTAACCTTTTGTCAAAGGAATGACTTCTAAGGACAACAGAGAGTTAGGCCTTTGACTGCATTCAGTGTTCTGAACTGCTGAGCAGATATCTTGGAAGTTTATTGCTTTAAAATAGTGCTCAAGGACCCCAGTTGAGGTTGTCACCCTACTGGGTTCAGTATAGTACAAATACAAATTAAGACAGCTCTCCTCCAAGGAGTTTGAGAGCTCATCCTCTCTATCAAAGATGATTCCACTCTTTGGCAGTAAATCTAGATTTGGTTTCAAACCAAAACAAAAAGAACCCTTGGCTCATCTTCTGTTTGGTCTCAACGCAATGAGTTCCTGCCAACTTACAAACAGCAAAGCCTCAGAAATAATGAAAAGGGAAAAGAAAGCAGAAACTCAGCACTGAATCTGGATTTTCATCCTGGAAATCATCAAGGGGAGAAAAGTTGCTTCCATGGAAACACATACTGAAATGGGAGAGGAGAAGGCAGACAGCCAGTACTTTTTCCCTTGCTGAGCCTGTAGAGACCGTCACAGAAGTTGTTAATAACTAGAGGAACGGTTGTTCCCTTGGGATCTTCATGCAGCTGCTGCTCAGCCCAGTGAGACCCTGCTAGCACCAGAACATTGCCTGTTGAAATTGCATAACAAGAAGAAACACAAAGAGGCTTGGGATGTTGGGAATAACTTTTTTCTCCTTACTACTGAAGAAGTGTGCTTTGCAGACCCAGATCCTTTACCTGCTCTTACCTGGGAAAAACTAGCCTAAAAACTTCATATAAAGTCTTAATCTTTCTCATGGTTTTCCAACAGTGAACTGATCGTTAGCTTCAAATAATCTAAGTCTGAAAGAGTAGGTATAATTCATAAGGAAAATATTTGATTCTTTCTGTTCATGAATAAACAGCAAGGGTCTTTTTGATTAGCTTACTTAAAGCTATTCAAAAGTCAGTCAGTGCTGTAAATAACAGAGGTTCTATACACTGCTCACAGGCATTGCTTTACTGGAGGTCCTGTTAAGGGACCAGAGTTGTTTGTAGTGGGCATACAAGAGAGACGGATGCCTGTTCTCATTTCTGCTCTGTAAATGAATGAGTTTAGTTTTCAAAGTAAACATGAGCACCAGTTCAGATTCTGCTTGCAATCTCTAATACATACTTACTACCAGTTTGTAGAACAATTATTTGAAATTACAAAGAAAAAATTGTACAGAGAACTACTGAAAAAAGAAATGAAAACAACACTTGTTTTCATTTAGATAGATACGAAGGACTAATGTCTATTTTGAAAGAAGTATTAAGGAATATTAAATTTGTAGGAAGGTAAAGATACATAGCAGTTGAGTTTTATTAATCAAGAAAGACTGAGAACATTATGAAATCATCTTTGTTTCTTTAAATATTACAAAATATGGAGATGAGAAATGAGAAGGGAAGGTGCTCTGTTTTTCATCCTAAGAACCACTTCTTTGAACAGTGCTGATTTTATTTTTAGGACAGCTTCAATCAAAAGACCTTAATACACACAAACATCCAGAGAAAACTGTATCTACATATCCTTCGTAACTCCAAGCAAAATGGTATAGAATTAAAGGACAAAAAATAAACCCCTTGCTTACTACGCTGTTCTTATTTTGTGTCTCAATGGGAAGAGAATGACAGATGGAAGTATAAAGTATGTTTACTCATATCAGGCCTTTGATATGCAAATGCTTGTTCTGAAAGAATGAGAAATACACTGACCAGCAGACATCCCCTCAGAAGAGAAGCATCGCAACCTGAGAGAGAAGAGAGATAAACACTCCTTGGCAGATGCATTATGAATACTGACTACGGCAAGTTCTGCCACAACGCTTTCCTGAGGGAAGTATTATGTTTTCAAATGTAACATCTTGACAATATTTAAATGCCAAGAGTGAAAGAAGAGTGAAATATCTAAGGGATATAGATGATGAATAAAAAACACTCACTCCACTTTTTATATATATATATATATATATTTCAGCACACTGGTAATTACATTACATAACCCCCAAGACACCACAGACAAAAGCCAAGTTAAGTCTCATAAGGTTTGTCTCAAGGATCTCCTTTTTTTGTCAATGGAGACACATCAGTTGACGCACAGGAGATAGCAGACCATTATGTTCAATTTCTGCTCTGAACTGGCTGGTGGAGCCACGCTGTCTCCATTAACCTTACAGCAAATCAGCAGAGACTAGCCTCTCCCACACTGCAATATTGTGCTTTTCTGACAATGAAGCTATAAACATTAACATTAGTTTAAAACCTGATCCAAACTGCTTTAAAAGTTTGTGACCGTAAAAACAATAAAGCTAACAATAAAGCCTCATAAATATCCACTAATATGAAAGAGCTTGCTGTAACTCTACAGGGAAGCAAGAATGGTCTTGAAATGCATTTAACCTCTCTTGCACCATGTAAAAATAGCATTTCCTCTCATTTCCAAACTGCTACAGTACAGAGTTTGGGTGCACAATGAATGCTCCATGAAGCTTGGAGCGCATCAGTGAGGTAACATTTCAGAAACACTAAAAATTCAGAAACAATAAAAAAAAAATGTAGCAAGAAATAAACAATTATTTTTTTGTTGTTGTTTAAGGACTTTGAGTGGGCATGAAACAAGATAACTTGACAAAAATGATAAAGACCAAATCAATACCACCAACTGTCATTAAATTTAACATACCCATTAAACTGTACTTTTAAATTTGAGATTCATCATGTTCTACAACCATCCAGACCACGGAAATGTAATGCAGTGTAACGCAGATGTGTAATTAAAAACTTTTCCCAAATTATCCCTTATTCAGGCTACATGCCACATCTAAGTGTTCACAGTAGAAGTCAGGTCATGGATTTCTGCCACAAGTATTTTGGGAAAGGAAACAATCCATTAGGAGACATGTCTCAGAGCAGGGAGGCACTGGAACAGGTTGCCCAGGGAGGTGGTGGCGTCACCATCCCTGGGGATGTTCAAGGAAAGGTTCAATGTGGTGCTTAGGGGCATGATTTAGTGGGCGCTATTGGTGGCAGGGTGATGGTAGGACCAATTTATTGGCCTCTGCATGGGCTGAAGCTCCTGGATGGAACGGAGTCTCTCCAAGGGTCTGGGTGGTCACTGCCCGCTGCTGACAGGTGTCTCTGTTGCGCTGCTGGAGAAACTGGTGCTGTGCAGTGGTGCTGTGCTGCTGGTGAAGCCTTCTGTGGCCTACTCTAGGCTCAGGAAAGAGTCCGAGTCGTCCATCTGCACCCCAAGCGTGATCTCAATGGAGAGGGTGCTCTCGGAGGCGCTGGCCAGCCTGATCTTGCAGGAGCGGCGGGAGGGCAGCACCGTCAGGCGGCAGTGGCGCGACTGCGGCAGACGCTCCCAGGCTGCTTTCACCAAGGCCTGGAACCAGCGGGTGGTTTTCTCCACATCCAGGTAGGAGCCGCTGCAGAGGGTGCGCAGCAGGCTGGGCTCCTGTCTTCTCCTCAGCTCATCCTCGGGGTGGTGGAGGAAGCACAGCATGTCCCCCACCAGCCGCTCCCTCACGCAGGCGCACTCCAGCTCCACGCGCAGGCCGGGCTTCCTCGCTGGCGTCTTCCCCTTGGCACCCAGCTCCGGGTGGAAGGCGTGCCCGGGGGGAGGCCTCAGGGGCACGAGCAGGCGGTACAGGACGTTGCCTTCCCAGGCACTCCAGCCTTCGTAGAGGCAGCCTATGCCGATGGCCGGCTGCAGCCGTGGGTTGAAGAGACAGTTCCCGGAGAGTCCTCGGCAGGCACCAAGAAGTTCCTCCACCAGCTCCTCCACCATCTGGCACTTGTCAGCCATGCCTGGCGCCGGCCACTGGGTGCTATCCACCCAAACTCTGCCCAGATCCCAGCTGTCATCAGAGTCACTGTCTTCATCTGTGTCATTGCCATCATCGTTGTTCTCCTCTGTTATAAGTTGCCCCCTTAATTAATTTTCAGAGAGCATTGCATTAATAATAGAAAGGAATTTATTGAGTAAGCAACAGCAAGCAAAACAGCGCTGGGCGGCCGGGGAGTCTCGGCTCCGCCAACGGCACGCACCTCACCCCCGCCAGGGTCCCTTTTTATATCTTGGTAATTCCGAGATTACGCAGCACATCCTGGTATAGTCTGCGACTGCGCGCACTGTTGCTAGGGTGCTGTCTCTGTCCCTCTGGTGGTCGTGAAGATGAAGGCCGTAGTCTTCCTCCGCGTTGTGGTTCAACTTCTTTTTTTATTTGGTCACGTTAGCCCAGCGTGAGACAGGAAGGCAGGATGTTGATACACTAGTTTAGCAACTTATCAGGAGATGGTTACATGAGCTTTGCAGCAGTGTCTTTGAACAAAAGAGGCAACTGAGATGCAGAAGGAGAAGGGGAGGGGGTTCTCTTTTTTGTTACATTAAGCAAAAGAAATTTCATAGTGTCTAGCCAAGTATTATACAGCTCCTTACTTCAGCAGGGAGCTTTTGCAACTCCTGCTCCTCAAACGGAACTCCTTGTTTTTGTAATACAAAAGACAATGAACAAACATTTATTGTGTATTACAATCCCTCCTTTTTCTTTTAGTTACTTATTTTGTTCATTGAATATCTGCAATGCCTGGCTACTGAGAACTAATGTTTCGTCAATTCCTTCGTTGGTACTTATTAGCTCGTATTTGGCATGTGATGTGCCGCTTCTAAACATCCCTTTACAATCGCAATCAATTTATTAAAAATACATGGTCCAAAAGTTAGTGCTATTATTAATAACAACAAAGGTCCTGTTATTGTTGATAATAAAGTAGTAAGCCAAGGTGAATAATTAAACCAAGATTCATACCAGTTCTGTTGGGCTTCATTCTCTCGTTTCCTTTTTTTTTTTTCCCAACCCTTCCCTGGGTCTTGCCATTGTATCTCTTACCACTCCAGTGTGATCAGCATACACATAGCATTCCTTTTTCAGGGCTGCACACAGCCCGCCCTGTTTTAAAAAATACCAAATCTAATCCCCTATGATTTTGTAACACTACCTCTGAAAGTGACCTGATAGATTTTCCAGGGCCAAGATGGATTGTTCAATTTGGGTCAGGTCCTCGTCCACAGCAATGTGTAAGGAAGTAAATTCTTGATTTTTTTTAACCAATGAGGCTACCCTGGTCCCCACTCCAGCTCCTCCCAGGATTATTAGGGTGGCCAAAGTTAGAGCCTTAGAGCCGTGAATGGTTCCCGTCTTTCCAGATGACGACTTGCCACTGTGTGCTGGGTGTACATATAATCCTCAGGGTGGTATAGAATCCTTGGTATAATTATCACCTGTTATACAAAAATCACGAGACGCATTAAAGAGTTTTAGTGATAGACAAGGAGTTACGCCCACTGACGAACAAATCCACCTAGCGTTGTTGGCTGGGATTAACCACTCGGCTGACTGTTTTCCATTCTCCGTGCTATTATATAGGTGACACTTCCCACTAGGAACCGTGCCCACACACTTACCACCTCCACTGACTTGTGTTAGTGTTACCCCTATGTCTTTTCCCCAACTGCACTGTAGAGGGTTGTTCTCGTTTGTGTGGGTGGGCTCCCCAGGATCCCTGATAGCATAATATGAAGGCCTTATACTAAAGCATAATCAACAATGTTTTGTTACATTTGGGTTTGTTTTATTTAATAATTGGTAGCTGGCATTCATGACTCCCCCCCATATGTTATTCTCAGCTATGTTATCATTCTCGGCTTTACTTGAGCTCGTAGGGCTGCCGAGGGTTGGCACTGTAGTATTTTCCACAGTCTGGATTCCCTGGACACTTTCTGACAATACCTCATTTGGTCCTACTGCCTGGGGCCTATCAGCATCCTCCTTTTTTATTAGTATGAGTCCTCCCCTATCTGTTCCATCTTCATAAAATCTGACACCTCACATTTTTCCTAGTACCCAGCTAGTATCGTCCAAGTTTGTTATATATACAGAGAGAGAACCTTGCAAATTTCTTTATTTCCGTGGAAGGCTCCTGTATACCCTATACCATGCCCTCGCCACCTGTAACAGGGATCTGCTTGTCGGTTACTACCTTGCGGCCCATATCCCACTTGTAAAAATTTATCCCGACCAGCCCCGAGTGTCCAGTCTGTAGCAACGGTTTCACACCCCCGCTATGCACAATAATACACATTCGGGTAATTACAGTACACCTTTCCTGGGTTAGAACTTGGGCAGAAATAAAATCCTGATCAGTTAAAGCATGGCTGCACTGACACCAGGTCACATAATGTGATGCGGAAACTGGGAGCGCCCGCTGTCGTTGTTTGCTGGATGACGAATTGATCCTCCCATCTGATCAAGCTCCATTTAAAAGGCTGGTGGGGATGCGCAGACCCATAGTTGACCAAAACAGTGATACTGACTCCCATGTATCATAGGAGGTGGTTGGAGCCCATCTCTCCAGGGTGTTTTTAAATTGTCGGCCCCTCAGTCCCCCACCGTTTTCACTTCTCTGCCTCGCTTGTCAGCTTGGTTGCAGCGAACTACAAGGTATCGATTCTTCTTGGCAGCAGCAGTGTTCTTCAGGGGAACCTACTAGGGAGCCTTCGAAACAGGGCCTCCTTCCCTTCCCACGATACACAGATAATATACAATACTTATCGAGTCCGCCTTAGTGTCAGCTTCAAGTCATCAGGGCCTGGAGCTGCCTCCCATTTACCTTCCCAGATTGGTCCTTTCACACGGCTGGCATGCGTCCATCATTTCTCCGCAGTTCAAATAGCCGTTTCTGTGGTAAGCAAAACAACATAGGGGCCTTCCCCATCGTGGTGTTAAAGAAGTCTCTTTCCAAGTCATAATTAGAATTGAGGGTGATCAAGTGGCAATTCCAAGTCATAGGGCATACCATGTAGCATTTCAAAAGGAGAAATTCCTACATCAGTTCTGGGCTGTGTCCATATGTTTAACAGTGCAAGAGGTAAGCATTTTACCCAAGAAGCCTTAGTTTCCAGCATAAGTTTTGTTAGTTGTTTCTTAATTTCACCATTCATTCGCTCTACCTTTTCAGCACTTTGGGGATGCCATGGAGTGTGGTATTCCCAACTTGTTCCTAGAGCTTTCATAGTCTCTTGAGACACTTTGGAGACAAAATGAGGGCCTCGGTCAGAGTCAATTGTTTCTATAATTCCGTATCTAGGAATAATATTCTCAATTCCCAATTCAACCAAATTTTAGTATTTACTTAACTGATCACAATTTTCGGGATGATTAGGGTCTCGGTTGGGTCGGTCAGGGGAATGCAATTGTCCACAGTTCCCTGAGCGGTCCCATCGGCAATCTGAGCTCGCACATGAACTCGGGTTATTTTAAGAGTTAACTGCTTTTCTGTTTCCATAACAACTCTCTCTCGGACCCATCATGATCCCTTTGCCCCAGAGGGCTAACATCCCTGATTTTAGGATCTCAGCCTCAGGCTGAGGCAGAACTATTAACATTCCCACATCCTCTTTCCCTGCTCATTCAACTTCGAATACCTTTAACACTTTCAACAAACCTTTTAACACTTCCTTTATCTTTCTCTAGCCTTTACTTTTCTAATGCCGACATCAAAGGCTCAGTCAGGGGCCAACTTAATTCCATACCTTTTCCCTCCAAGATGCTGAAACAACATCAATATACAACATTTCATCCTGTTTTCCTTCTCTCTACAAAAACAACATTGACTGTAATATGGTGTTATAATTAATAGTTCCATTTAGGGGTCACTCCTCTCCATCCTCTAGTTTATAAAGTGGCCACCACTGATTACAATATTTGGTAAGAGTTCTTTTACTTTCTGTACCCTCTCACCCCACTATATCCCTCCAATGTGTTAGTATACATCCTAGGGGGCTTTTCCTCGGGATTTCCTTGCTTTGACCTTTTCCTATTGTAATCTACAGTCGTTAATAATCCACCGGTTTCCTAGAAGCTCTTCACTAGTCAATCCCAATCCCTCCAAAATCCACAATATACAGATACACAAGTAAAATCAGACCACTGTAAATTAACTGCCTGTACACAATTACACTAAGGACATTTAAACCTGATGAGCCAATGATATGCCTGGGCAAATTTTGTTCCCTTAGACATACACATCAATGGCAGTTCTTATATTTACATATTTACATATGTATAAAAGAACACTTTAACAAAAATGCCCGGGATTTTATATATACAATATACAGTTATTATTCCAGTTAGAATTATTCCTCAGCAGCTGCAAACGTTATGCCAGTTGCCATTAAAGCTTGTTTCCCCTCCTCCTGTCTCTTTCTTAAAATCTCAGACGTCCCCGGAGTTAATGGGGACTGCCACATATTCCTAGTCACTGGTCCCAGAGCGCTAGAGTCAGAGTCGTGCTAGAGTCAGAGTTGCTATCAGAGTCTCCCTGGGGTTGCGAATTAGGAAGCCTGGGAGTCGGAGGGGCTGCAGGTGGGGGTGGTGGAATATAGGGAGGCAGTGGGGCTGGGATCTCTAATTCTCATTTTTTCTTGTGCCTCCCATCCCCTCCTTTTTCTTTTAGAGGATATAAATTGGCTCGAATTTCCGAGCTGATCCACGAATGCGCATATTCACTTTCTCCCAAACTAAAAGGTTCCTTTGAGTTTACATAAATATTTAGGGCCTGGCAAACCCAATCTTCAAAAGACCCAAATACAGGCCAGTAAAGGTGGTCTCCTCGAATCTGTTTACCACCCCAAACTTCAACACAATAATGTATCATTTTTACTTTATTCCTTCCCCGCCTAAAAGGGGAATCCTCCCAATTTTTATTCATTAATCCCGGGGTAACCTAACATCAGACGTTACCCCACCCATGGGACCAGAAGGCTTACTCTTCTTCTGTCCCATCTTCCGGAGCGCCTTCACACACACACGCATGAATCGCTTCCCCGCAATTCATGCGTGTGTGGGAAAGGAAACAATTCATTAGGATTAAGAAATTAGGACACATTATGTCTCAGAGCAGGGAGGCACTGGAACAGGTTGCCCAGGGAGGTGGTGGCGTCACCATCCCTGGGGATGTTCAAGGAAAGGTTCAATGTGGTGCTTAGGGGCATGATTTAGTGGGCGCTATTGGTGGCAGGGTGATGGTAGGACCAATTTATTGGCCTCTGCATGGGCTGAAGCTCCTGGATGGAACGGAGTCTCTCCAAGGGTCTGGGTGGTCACTGCCCGCTGCTGACAGGTGTCTCTGTTGCGCTGCTGGAGAAACTGGTGCTGTGCAGTGGTGCTGTGCTGCTGGTGAAGCCTTCCGTGGCCTACTCTAGGCTCAGGAAAGAGTCCGAGTCGTCCATCTGCACCCCAAGCGTGATCTCAATGGAGAGGGTGCTCTCGGAGGCGCTGGCCAGCCTGATCTTGCAGGAGCGGCGGGAGGGCAGCACCGTCAGGCGGCAGTGGCGCGACTGCGGCAGACGCTCCCAGGCTGCTTTCACCAAGGCCTGGAACCAGCGGGTGGTTTTCTCCACATCCAGGTAGGAGCCGCTGCAGAGGGTGCGCAGCAGGCTGGGCTCCTGTCTTCTCCTCAGCTCATCCTCGGGGTGGTGGAGGAAGCACAGCATGTCCCCCACCAGCCGCTCCCTCACGCAGGCGCACTCCAGCTCCACACGCAGGCCGGGCTTCCTCGCTGGCGTCTTCCCCTTGGCACCCAGCTCCGGGTGGAAGGCGTGCCCGGGGGGAGGCCTCAGGGGCACGAGCAGGCGGTACAGGACGTTGCCTTCCCAGGCACTCCAGCCTTCGCCGATGGCCGGCTGCAGCCGTGGGTTGAAGAGACAGTTCCCGAAGAGTCCTTGGCAGGCACCAAGAAGTTCCTCCACCAGCTCCTCCACCATCTGGCACTTGTCAGCCATGCCTGGCGCCGGCCACTGGGTGCTATCCGCCCAAACTCTGCCCAGATCCCAGCTGTCATCAGAGTCACTGTCTTCATCTGTGTCATCGCCATCATCATTGTTCTCCTCCTCTCTTGTAGAGGTGCCGTGTTCGCTGTTGCTGCTGCCTGGTTCACGGCTCCGTTTCCTGAGCCAGCGGCAGAGCCCAAAGACCAGGACAAGGAGCTCGACCAAGGCCCAGAACTGCCACTGCTTCAACGCGGTGAAGAGCTGTCGTGGTTTAACCCGGCTGGCAGCTAAATACCACGCAGCCGTTCGCTCAGCCTCCCCCCTCCCTCTCTGGGACGGGGGAGAGAAATGGAAAGTGAAGCCCGTGAGTTGAGATAAAGACAGTTTAATAAGACAGGAAAATAATAATAACAAAATAATAATAACAATAATAATAATAATGTTACAATGGTGATAATAGGAAAGTAATAATAATATGTACAAACAAGTGATGCACAATGCAATTGCTCACCACCCGCTGACCGATGCCCAGCCTAACCCCGAGCAGTACGGCCCTCTCCCCCCAGCTAGCCACCCCTATATATTGTTTAGCATGACGTCAGATGGTATGGAATACCCCTTTGGCTAGTTTGGGTCACCTGTCCTGGGTCTGTCCCCTCCCAGCTCTTACTGCACCCCCAGCCTGCCTGTTGGCAGGACAGAGCAAAAGGCTGAGATGTCCTTGGCTTGGTATAAGCACTGCTCTGCAACAATTAAAACATCGGGGTGTTATCAGCACTCTTCTCATCCTAAGCCAAAACACAGCATTCCACCAGCTACTAGGAAGAAAATTAATTCCGTTCTAACTGAAACCAGGACAAGAGCAGAGCTCCCAGGGCCACCCAGCTCTGCTGCTGGTTCCTCTCCTCCATCTCTTGCACCAGCTGAGTCATGCCCTCAATCAGCTGCTCCGTGTACTGCTGCATTCTCTCACAGTCATCTCTATCCAGTTGATCGTTCACCAGCCACGGCTTCTGGGCAATGCCCAGCACAGCCACGGCGAGGAAGATCAGGAGAGCCATGGCTTGCAGGAGGTGCGATCCGCACTCACCGACGGCCAAGGCCACAGTGTGGTGGCGCTGCTGCTGCTGGCCCTTATAACAGCTGCCCCATGTGACTCATCCTTTGTACTGTCAAGGGCACCACAGCCGCATCACACCAATCCCCCTCGCCTCACCTCCCTGCAAGCTTGTGGGAAGGTCCTTGCAGCTCTGGGACATGAGAAGACTTACCATGTCACACAGAAGGTCCCTAAAACAGTGACAAATTTATTCTTCCCTTTATATGTGATGCAAAACATACTTGCTCTTACTCGTTCTGATATAAATATGATTTCTTGAATGTCTTTGTAGCAAATTGTCAAGGTGAAAACAACATTGGTGAAAAGGAAGGTGAAAAGGAAGCTGTAGACAGTGATGAGGTTGCTCCTCAGCCTTCTCTAAGCTGAACAACCCAAGTTACCTCTGCTGCTCCTCCTAAGTTTTCCCCTCTAGACCCTTCACCATCTTTGTTGGCCTCCTTTTGACACTCTTTAGTTGTTTTGTACCCTCCTTCTATCGCGGTGCCCAGAACTGCTGACTCCTATCCACTTTGCCATCAACCAGAACCCCCACCTCCTTTTCTGTGGGGCTGCTCTCCAGCCTCTCATCCCCCAGTCTGCATGAATATTCAGGATTGCCCCTTCCCAGGGGCAGAATCCAGCACCCGCTCTTGTTAAACTTGATACAACTGATAACTGCCCGGCACTCTAGTCTGTCAAGATTGCTCTGCAAGTTGCTCTGCAAGGCCTCTCTACCCTTGAGGGAGTCAACGGCGTCTCCCAGTTCAGTGTCACCTACTCGAACACCTTCAAGTCATACACCGGAGTCATTTATGAAGACATTGAAGAGAACTGGACCAAAAATAGAGCCCTGGGCAATGCCACTAGGGGCTGGCCAGCAGTCTGATTAAAACCCATTTGCCATAACCCTTTGAGCCTGAGTCTCCAGCCAGTTGTTCACCCATCATGCTATGCATTTATCTAGCTGTAGGCTGGACATTTTGTCCAGTAGGATACTGTGTGAAGCAGTATCAAAAGATCTGCTGAAATCCAAAAACGTGACATCAGCTGGCTTCCCTAGGTCAACCAGATGGGAAACCTTGTCGTAAAAGGAAATGAAGTTCGTTCAACAGGACTTTCCCCTCATGAACCTATGTTGTTTCTGACTGATGACCACGTTGTCCTTCAAGTGTTTTTCAGTAACTCCTAAAATAGTTTTCTCCATAGTTTTCCCTGGCACTGAGCTGAGGCTGACAGACCTGTAATTACCACATCTTGGGCAGCCTGCTTTGGGTGGCCATGCTTGAGCAGGGGACACAGACGAGATGACCATCAAAGGTCACTTTTAACTTCAGCTGGTCTGCAGTTCTTTTTTTGGAAAATGCTTCCTAATTGCATGGCATTAGTGCACTCAGTTACTTATGTCCATATTCCGTCCTCCCCCTCCCCCCCCCCCAAAGTGCTGCACAGGCCATCAGGGACAGAGCATTTGTTAATACAAGGAAGTTATTGGCATTTGCATAGGCAGAAGCTCCTGTAGGGAATGGACTTCCTTGAAAAGGCTGAGAGGTCACTGTCCAGCTGCTAACAGCTGTCCCAGTTGCAAGCCTCCATACAACATCTTCTGCAGCTGCCCAGGACCCTGGTTGGGACCTGTGGTTTGGCTGTAGAGAAACTGTTCCAGAGGAATTCCTACTACCTGATGAGCAGTGTCTTTTGCGTGTCCAATATGCTCAGTCCTGAGGCACCAGCACCCAGGGGATGTCTGGGACAGGCAGATGCTCCCTCTTGGCCCTTGGCAGGTACACTGAGGCCTAGCAGTGGGCCTCAAACTCATTTCTGGGAGTTTTTTTTTTTTTTTTTTTTTTTTTAAAACAACTCCCAGAACAAAATAAAACACTGTAGTTGTAAACGGCAGTGAAGTGAGACCAACTAGAGGAAATAGGTTCAAGTTGCGCCAGAGGAGGTTTAGGTTGGAAATGAGGAGAAAATTCTTGAAGCCAAGAGTAAACACTAAAGGAATATCTTTGATATTACTACTACTAATTTCTCAAGTATCAGAAAAATTTCATTGTGCTCTTGTCCTTGATCAAGGTGATTTTTACATTAAATTAGTTTGGTGATACTATTAACGTTTAGCTAAAGATGGTAAGGTACAGGCGTAAAGAGCCAATGAAATACAAGAGAAGCAATACAGGTAATTGGTAAGTACACTATGTTTATTTGCATGCAGGCAACTCTGAAAGTTGCCAAAGACAGTGATTTGGTCAAAAATCAATCGGTTGTTTTATAGCTACTGCACCTTCATTTCTTTCAGGTTACCTAATTTATCGCTGAAGAGTAGGCAAGTCCATAAATCAGGAACAAAGATAGCAGTTTCACAGATTTCTCTTGAAAGAAAATCTTTTTGTTACTATATACAATTCTTTTCCTAACTATAAATATTACGACTCAGTAGATTCTATCATTGTTTGCTATGCCTTACAAATTATATTTTTATTTCTGCAAGGTTCAGGATTACTTATGTAAAAAAATGAAAACAACTTTAAAGTATTTTGAATTACAGCTTCCACACTGTAGATAAAATACTTCTTTCTCATCAGGAGATTGCAGTTTTTATGATATGTTTACAATGCAGCAGCTTCTAGCTACAGCTAAATAACTGCATGTAGAAGAACTAGTACTGTGATTAACAATTCTCCTACTGGGATCTGGGGAGCAGCAATGCTAACTGGTAACGTCTGCAAGGGAATACACCAGCAGAGAGTTCAGGTCACCAAACTGCACAACAAGCTCGAAAACTGCAGCACGGGTAAGGAGAGGTGATAGAAATATGACTGGTAAATAAAAAAAGGTGCGTGGACACTGTGAGATAATTTCGATCCCCATCTCCGTTCTGGGTCTGTGGTCAGCCATCCCATGTGCTAGTTCTCTCCAGGTCTTCCTTTCTTGAGATAAAGAATCTTCTCATCTGCAGATCTTTTCCTTGGGGTGCCCCTGGCATTGGTGGCTACACCCATGGCAGCCAGGCTCACCAGGAAAGTGGGCAACAAGGACCTTGGAGCCAGCTCTTTATGGTCACCAATATGGTGAGGAGCAGGGGGAATAATTTCTCCAAATACATTGATTCCAGCCCAAAACCCCAGCTAGTGCCTTGTTAAGCTGCTAGCAAAGACACCTGGACAAGAACATAGCAAGACACCATCCACTGTGGAGCATCTCCCATCAGTCAGCCCTAGCCCGAGCCTCTACTGGCACTGTCCCACAGAGAGGGGTGGGAGAAGCATTCACTGCTGCTGGGTGGGTACAGCCTTCCCAAACTTATGGCCAGGAGACATGTTCCAAACTAGAGCCATCTATCCAGGCACTGCTACAGGAGTGGTAGGGTCTGAAAATGCTGCCCCTTTAGATCTTTTATCCTTGCCATATTGCCACAAAGAAACTTACTTGCATTCAACATTTATGGGGGAAGAGCAATCTTCATGTCACCTTTTAGAACATGTATAGTTCTGGATCATTAGACTAGGTAATATATTTTATGAAGGCTATGCCATTTTATCAAGAGACCGCTTGCAAGCACCACTTTACGCTTACTGGAAAAAAAAATATTTTTTCTGTAGGCAATTGCAGGCTACAGTGATTAACGTGACCTACATTTTGGGAAAAAAAGAATATGCCCATAGAGAGTAATCCTACAATTATTTGCAGATTTGATTTATATTGTGATTACATATTCACTATTACTTCAGCTACCTGGAAGATGAGTGGACTGTTTTAAAGTTTATTCTCATTTAGTGAGGCCACCTATTTCCTTAGCAGAAGAATTCAGTTTATGCAAAGTTTCTCTCAACACAGAATTTTATATTATGATTTTTTTTATTTAAACATATCAAAGTAAGTTCTAATTTTTAAAATGTCATGGTAATACATTTGAATGTAAATGTCAAAACACTAGTATAAAGCAGCCTGAGCTGTTAGAATACATTTTTTTCCTACCGTTTTCCTTCCTATATTGCTTATTAAAAAAAAAAAAAAAGCAAACACCATACCAACTGAATGAAGAACTGCTGCATGAGTATTAAGTCACACTAATGGTGAATTATGAAGGTGGTTGTACCTGCGGATCCCTGTAAGTGTTGTCTCCCCTCTAATCTGAGCCTACACAAGTATTTTAAGAGAAATAAAAAAGTTGACGACTTTTTTTCTGATTGTATTTACAATTGTGTATTAACTTTTACTTAACCATTGACTTGATTCTAAATTACACAGCCTTAATGAATATTATCCACTATTTTCCTTTTGGAACTAAAGGAAAGGAATCACAATACTTAAAATGCATCATCACACCATCCCTCCCCCCACCCAAATAACGACAACTAAAAAAAAAAAATTGAACTAGCTGGTACTTAACTGAGATCTGCTACCAATGAAATGGCCTGATACTAAAATTTGAGTTGTGTGCAAATAGTAAAAAGAGCCCAGCTAAATAACGTAGACTTATCCTTAGGGTCATCCCAATTACAGCATTAGAAAACTGGATCCAATGACGGAAGAGGCCAAAATGAAGGTTGCTAGACTGATCAGCAGGAAGAATGAAGCCACATGACTCTCATTCTGTGCAAACACACACACAGAAACCACACTCTAAAACACAGGTTTATTAAAGATGGCATGCACATCAGTACCTGGCTTCTCTTGAGTATACACATAGGTAAGTTCTTGCTGCCATAGCAAACTAATCCCACAGTATGACAATGTCTAGCGTCTCTTAATTTCAGCTATGGAGTCATGTTGGATTTTGCTACTTTCATCAGCTGGAACACACTCCGAACTGTCCATACCTTATAACACTCATCCAAAGAGGCCTTACAGAAAAACTCTGGAAGATGGAATTGTCATTGCTTTTGGTTTACTGTTGAAATTTCTCAACAGCCTCACAGATCAGAAAAAATGCATTGAAACAACCTGTTTGTCAGCTTAGGTCATGTCTTACTTGAAAGAAATACTCCCTTTGCCCCTGCTACCAGATTAAAACCTAAGCTCCCAAGCCATTAAAACATCAATAACCAATCTTTGCATTATACTAATGTACTCTAGAAGCCTTTAAGGGTTCATTGTTTACCTACTCTGTATGCTGATGACTGGTAAGAGAAAAAGGTTCTCATTGTCCAAGAATACTTTTCAAAGTATTTCTTGGATCATCTTCAGTCATGATCAAATCATGAGCTGTACTTCATCCCATTATCCTTTTCCATCATGTACCACCATTATTTACCGTTTTCTGTAACATCACTACCAATTGTACCACAAAGTGACTGTACAAGAGAGGCCAATATGCTGCTTTAGTGGTCTGCTCTGCTCTTTAGTGCTCTGTTGCTGTCCTTCACAACAGTTCCAGCTATAAAAAACTAGTAAGCTTTTATCTCCTCCCTTTTTTCAAGAAGGAAAATCCTCAGCTTGTGTGTGAGAGTTTTTCATTTCTAGGTAGGGCTGCTGTATCTCATTCAGACTATGCCTTACCAAAGAGGATGAGTTTCGCATAGTTCTATGAATTTCAAGTTTATCTGAATCAATCATTTGGCTACAACAACCGTGACTATTTTTCTCCCTCCTCTTGTGCTTTTTATTATGAAATTGTCAATAAGAACAGACATGACTGTAGAAGTTTGTGGTAGTTAACTTTGGACAGAATAGCTAATAAATCAGGTTGCTGAGACATTAAAGGAAGAGAATGGCATCCATCTAATAGTGGAAGAGCAGCAATAGTTTAAAAGTCTTGTAAAGGTCTAGAATATGCAGAGAACACTGATCTGCATTTTGCACTAGCATTAGCACATCCCATTCATACATATGAACATATATGCTTAAAAAAAAAAAAAACACACAAGTTTTCAGTGACTTTGAGCCAGTCACCAAACCTAGTGAAACTTCGCATCATTGGCTAGGCTTCCAACAAATGACCAGGAGCCATCCAGAGATCTCAGGCAGTTCATCAACAAATCTCTTTAATTGGACTTCATCAACATGGTGGCCATTTCCTTATGAACATCACAAATTTAAACAGGCTTCTTTTCCCTCTGCTGTTTTTCAGTTAAACACAGTAATTTATTTTGGGACTTCTCAATTAAATCAGGAACTTTCACACAGGAAAGTCATTTTTAACATTTATGAACCTGATCAAATCAAAAATATTATAATCTGGCGCCCAACGTGGGGCCCGAAAGGTTGAGATAACGGCAGATCTGATCAGAGTGTGTTAAACTAAAATTGGTGGAAGGATTAGACCTGCTTAATAGTCACTTGTCATGATGCTGATTGCTTTAATCACAACTCTGCTGCGCCTGTTTTCCAAATTGAGTATTATAGTACATTATTTTCCGTATTTGCTCTCTGTAGTGTTGTTTCTCCTCTCCGGGCCCTGGTTTCAGACCATTATGGTACTAAGTGTTATAGCAATGGCTTATGAGACGATAAGATATCATCAGAGGAGGAGGTGGGTCGTGCTGAAGAAGCCCCACTGTACAACCAGTTGCCAGAGAATGAAAAGAAATATGCCCTGTTCACTGATGGGTCCTGTCGTATTGTGGGGAAGCATCGGAGATGGAAGGCTGCTGTATGGAGTCCTACGCGACGAGTTGCAGAAGCTGCTGAGGGAGAAGGTGAATCGAGTCAGTTTGCAGAAGTGAAAGCCATTCAGCTGGCTTTAGACATTGCTGAACGAGAAAAATGGCCAGTTCTCTATCTCTACACCGATTCATGGATGGTAGCAAATGCCCTGTGGGGATGGTTACAGCAATGGAAGCAAAACAACTGGCAGCGTAGGGGCAAACCTATCTGGGCTGCTGCATTGTGGCAAGATATTGCTGCTCGGGTAGAGAACCTGGCTGTGAAAGTACGCCACGTAGATGCTCATGTGCCCAAGAATCGGGCTACTGAAGAACATCAAAACAACCAGCAGGTGGATCAGGCTGCTAAGATTGAAGTAGCTCAGGTGGACCTGGATTGGCAGCATAAAGGTGAATTATTTATAGCCCGATGGGCCCATGACACCTCAGGCCATCAAGGTAGAGATGCAACATACAGATGGGCTCGTGATCGAGGGGTGGACTTGACCATGGACGCTATAGCACAGGTTATTCATGACTGTGAAACATGTGCTGCAATCAAGCAAGCCAAACGGTCAAAGCCTCTTTGGTATGGAGGACGATGGCTGAAATATAAATATGGAGAGGCCTGGCAGATTGATTACATCACACTCCCTCAAACTCGCAATGGCAAGCGCCACGTACTTACAATGGTGGAAGCAACCACCGGATGGCTGGAAACATATCCTGTGCCTCATGCTACCGCCCGGAACACCATCCTGGGCCTTGAAAAGCAAGTCCTATGGCGACATGGCACCCCAGAAAGAATAGAATCAGACAATGGGACTCACTTCCGAAACAACCTTATAGACACTTGGGCCAAAGAACATGGTATTGAATGGGTGTATCACATCCCCTATCATGCACCAGCCTCCGGGAAAGTTGAACGATACAATGGCCTGTTAAAGACTACCTTGAAAGCAATGGGCGCTGGGACGTTCAAAAACTGGGATACGCATTTGGCAAAGGCCACCTGGTTAGTCAATACTAGGGGATCTACCAACCGAGCTGGACCTGCCCAATCAAACCTGTTACGTACTGTAGATGGGGATAAAGTTCCTGTAGTGCATGTAAAAAATATGCTGGGTAAAACAGTCTGGGCTACTCCTGCCTCAGGAAAAGGCAAACCTATTCGTGGAATTGTTTTCGCTCAGGGACCTGGATATACTTGGTGGGTGATGCAAAAGAACGGAGAGGTCCGGTGTGTACCTCAAGGAGATTTAATACTGGGTGAGAATAGCCCATGAACTGAATTGCACCATGTTAAATAGTATATTATACTGTATGTTATCACTACCATGATTACTATAGGTGACTAATTAGAATGTATGGAAAAGAGTGTAACCTGAGCATGACATAAATGGTATGGAATAAGGGGTGGATAGATGTCCTGGTTTCAGTTAGCACAGAATTAATTTTCTTCCTAGTAGCTGGTGGAATGCTGTGTTTTGGCTTAGAATGAGAAGAGTGCTGATAACACCCCGATGCTTTAATTGTTGCAGAGCAGTGCTTATACTAAGCCAAGGACATCTCAGCCTTTGCTCTGTCCTGCCAACGGGCAGGCTGGGGGGTGCAGTAAGAGCTGGGAGGGGACAGACCCAGGACAGGTGACCCAAACTAGCCAAAGGGGTATTCCATACCATCTGACGTCATGCTAAACAATATATAGGGGTGGCTAGCCGGGGGGAGGGGGCCGGACTGCTCGGGGTTAGGCTGGGCATCGGTCAGCGGGTGGTGAGCAATTGCATTGTGCATCACTTGTTTGTACATACTATTATTACTTTCGTATTATCACCATTGTATCATCATTATTATTATTGTTATTATTATTTTTGTTATTTTTTTTTTCCTGTCTTATTAAACTGTCTTTATCTCAACTCACGGGCTTCACTTTCCATTTCTCTCCCCCGTCCCAGAGAGGGAGGGGGGAGGGTGAGCGAACGGCTGCGTGGTGTTTAGCTGCCGGTCAGGTTAAACCACGACAGTATCTTCCATAGTTGTGGCAAGGTAATTACACTTTTTTTCTTATTAAAGATAATGACAAACCACTCAAATGAGTTTTTTTTTTTTTTTTTTTAAATACTTTCACCATCAGTATAATTCATGATTCTTAAAAAAAGGCATTCTAAAATGCACAGCATAAAAGGAAAAAAAAATTGATCTCTAAATTTCACCCCAGGATTTCCCTTTAAACAGAACTCAGACTTATGGAGAATTGAAAAAGAAATTTTAAAATCCTAGACCTTCACAGAATTTCTCTTACTAGAATGGTGTGCCGTGCCCTGTTAATTATAATAAAAATGCATATAATTTTAAATAACTAAGAAATTATGCATTGTAAATATGCAAAATGATAATGAAAGGAGCACAAGCAGAGGTAATCAAATATATTATTCATTTACTGTCAGTAGAAGAACCCCTATTCTGATTTTAACTAGAAAACATACTCCTACTCTGGGATTTGCTTGTACTGGCCTCCTAAACACCATCAGCCAAACACATCTTTAGGCATTCCTCCAGGCCTGTCCTCAGGGTCTTCTATGCCTCCTAACTTCGCACAGCTTTGCAACTTCTTTTATGTTTTCTTGTACATGTGGTAGAATATCTATTCCAACTTTAAAAAAATCAAAAATATTTTAACACCTTTACTTGTTACTCAAGTCTCTGATATCTCAGTGACTCAAGACTAAAATTCTGACAGTCCCTGAAAAATTGCATTTTAAAAAGTGGTTTCTCAAATATTGCTGTTAAATAATTGCAGAGTGTGACAATGATATATTATGATCATAGTCACCAAGTGAAATAAATACATCAGGCTGATGGAATACTGATCAAGTTTTGGATTTTTCTCTCCATTTTCTTGCATAAACTGTCAGTACACATAGACCGTGGTATTCAGAATACTTTACATATTTGAAAGATTTTATGAAAACATGAAAAATTATATCCAATCTTGACCACTGAGTTTTTCCACGATGATCCATTTGCGCAAAATTCAAGTCTGTATTTTGACTCCACATAAAAGAAATATTGCTGTTAAACACACTGTTCCACAGGGACTTTATTAGGGCTGCTGCTGAACTGTGCATCATTTTAATTAGAATTAACACTTTCATCTTGTTTATGAATATATGTAAGATAAGCTTTGAAATATTTAACATCTGGGAATAACGTCAAGCTGTCACAGCAAAATTAAGATGTTTCACATACATAAGTTATTATATAATAACTAGATACCAAATAACTAAACATTCATTGTTAGCATGTGGAGTATAATCTCTCTATGCATACAGTTCCATGTCCTTTGGGACATGCTTTGATCATTATCCCTTTGAAGCAATGCTTCTTTAAAGAGAGACATTTCAAGTGCAGTCCTTGACTCTGTTAGATGTTTCACTGGTAGGTATGAGACCTATTTTACATAATTTATTCTACCTTTAGCACACATAGCCCTAGAAGAACATAAGCTTACTGCAGTAAGCTGGCTCCCCAGGATCACCTTCCTTTGCTGAAATATTTATTTATTGGGCTACAGAGATTATTTATAGGCATTACTGTTTAAAAGACCACCATCACCAGGTCAGCCACCTCTTGCCTATGCAAGATTTAATCTCCTGTGACTTGGTAGGACTGCCAAAAATAAAATCAAGGAAAAATACACCCTCAAGAAAAGGATTTCCAGCACATGAAGTAAAACACTACCAGACCGTGTTAGAGAGCTCATTCTTTTGAGGTGTGTCAGACAGTAGGCCTTTATTTATTTAAACCTTTAGATCTCCTTCAACCACCAAAGCCTACGTATTGCCACTTAGATTATGAGAAGTGGATGCACACCAGATGTGTGTTGGGTGAGGTTTGGACAACTGATAACCCAGAGACCAGGCCACATCTAGGGTTAACTCTCCAGGAGCTGCTGGAGAGGAAACCCAGGGAGCAGTGACCAGCAGCTGGGGCCTGAGAGAAGAAAAGCAGACCTGAGAGAGGAGACCTGGGGGCCATCAACAGCAGTGGTGGCTGTAGTCAGGGCTGGCTCTGTAGGGCGCTCAGAGCACAAGATGGCTGCCGCATGTCACTGTCACCAAAATGGCGTCAGGGGACACTAACTCAAGTTGTAGTTAAGCACCTGACACGAACCACCAGCTGTAACAGCACTGATTACAACCCATTAACACCACATGCATAAACCTGTAGGAAAGAGCTAACACTGGGTAACCAGTAAGAATTAACATTAGTTTCTGTAGACTATGTTTTCTTTTCACAACACACACCTAAGCTCCCCTACAACTCCTCAGATCTACCTTCACAACTGAAATTCACATTGAGCATACCATATGGATGTCAAAACACAAGAACTTGTGGATTAATAGTTTAACACACCATAATAAAACATTAAAAAAAAGTAGCCACAGACCAGTCTTCTCATTCTGAGAAGTGAAGCAATTTAGAAAACATTTTAGTCTCCAAAAAAAAAAAAAAATATATATATATATATATAGAGAGAGAGAGAGAGAGAGAGAGAGGATACAGTAATACACATGCTCCTCAGGCAACAGATAATGAAGTATTTCCCATTCACAAATTAAAGTTCTCGGCACACTATTAATAGTGTAACATGTTAAAAACAATTTAAAGTTGTTTCATAAAAGCAAATGGAAAGTACGGCACAAGTAGGAGAAAAAGTAATTATCACAGAAAGAAGAAAACACATAAAAAGGGGAAAGGAAGAAATGCACTCAGATGCAATCTTTTTGCCTGAGAGCGCCTTAGACAGCGCAGACTGTTTATTTTGCTCCATTTATCTTCTGAAGCATTTCTTCCAAAGAAATACTTCCTGAAAATCTAAAAACTTTCTGCCAGCGACTTGCCCAAAAGGACAATGAAAGGCTGATGTGTACAATATACAAACAAAACAGGGATCTTCTAAACATTATCATACAGAGAAAGTGAATGATACATAAGCTGATGTGCTAGGAAATAAAACTGCCGACAGGATTTTTCTGTCTTCAGGTCTACGTCCTTCCCTCCCCTCATCTTTAAGTGACATTGTACAGAACTATACAAAATGCTTTGTGCATGTTTTGACTATATAAATGAGATTTGAATATGTCAATATGTCTAAATGATGTGAGATGACAGCTGCAACAGACACGAGGATTTTAGAGATACATAAGCTTAAATATATTTAGATAAATACCAGAAAGATTCACACTAGTTGTGGTGGTTTTACCGTGCTGGGCAGCTAAACCCCACAACCGCTCTCTCACTCCCCCTCTTTTAGGTGAGGAGGGGGAGAAGTAAAGCAAAGAACAACTCAGGGGTTGAGATAAGGATAATTTAAAGGAAATAATAATAATAATTAAATAAAGATTATTATGAACTAAACAATTTAACTAAAGGGAAATAAAAAGGGAAAGGGGAAAAGGGAGGGGGGAAAGGGAAAAATAAAAAGGGAGGAAAACAAACAACTAAAATAAATGAAGGCTATATGGAAGTTGGAAGTGCAGAGGAAAGAAATTACTCTCTACTTCCCACAAATGAGCAATGATTGACCACGTCCTTGAAGCAGGGCCTCAACGCACGTAGCCGGTGTTCGAGAGGAGGACCAGCATTTTCCCAATGAGAGCCCACCCCTCCCCTCTTCTTCCTGTTTCCACCTTTTCTTGCTGAGTGTGACATCACATGGTATGGAATATCCCTTTGATTGGTTTAGGTCAGCTGCCCTAGTGATGTTTCTCTCTTCACTTTTTGCCCACCCCCTAGGAGGGTTAGAGAAAGGCCTGATGCTGTGCCACTGCTGCTCAGCAGTAGACACAACACTGGTGTGTTAACACTGCTGTTCAGCTACAAGTACTGAGTGCACTGTGTGGGCTGCTACCAGGAAAGTTAACATTCCAGCCAGACCCAGTACACTAGTCTGCAGTAAGACCAGTGGAGCACATCACAAGTACTGTTAGAAGCATGACCATGCTTGTTCAGAGTATGCAGATATCAGATGTGATACACCTAACAAGCAGAATATCCTACAAAGTAGATCATGAATAAAGAAGCAATAAAGCAGGAAAATAATTTTTTTTTTTTCCCCCCGATCTGGCAAAAGCTTAAGCTCATGGGTAGCTTCCTCACTGCTTTGGCTCAAATGATGCCTCTAGCATGACAGATTTTATGACAGATTTTGGGGAGCAGTAATTTCAAAGAGTCTTCTAAATACTAAATACCTTTGAAACCTAAATTAGTCCATGACACAGAATGACTTTACATTCTACATCAGCCTTGCTCTATGAAACTACTGTTTGATATTATTTTCAATATTAAGCTTTAGGAAAAGGATAACTTAGTCAGATAAAGCAAATCTCCTCTTACTTGAAGATCTTCCTGAGATACAAAAAGCAACTACAGTGATACAGTTCAAGTTTTTACATTCATACTTTTGTCTTGAATAATAATAAAAAAAAAAAACTCTCCATCAGAAATTTCTTTGTGCAGTTACTTTACTCCTGTTTGCAATTCCCAGGCTAAATCACACATGAGGAAAGCCTTTATTGATTGCTTTTGAAATTACATTTCTCAGTATAAATGCTTTAATAATTGACTGAATAAAATGATGGGCAATCTCTAAGGGAACAATTCCATTACAGAATGTGTTTTTGGTTTATTTCTAAATATGCTGCTCGTTAATAACCTTCTTCAGAGGAAATACAGGTGATTATTTTCAGATTTCCCAGCTCAACTCCATGACTTCTCACAGAACATCACCTACACCAATCATATTCTGAAATGCTTTGATTTTTCCTCAAATTATAAATTTAAGTACTTCTGTTCAGCAACAACATGAGGTGTGTCTTACCTAAAAAAGAACCTAATTTCCAGTATATGAGAATCTGAGGCAGAATTGTATCTGCACATAGAAATCTACATAAACTTAAGATTTAAGTAAAATTTCTAAATCATTTAGTAAAAAAAAAATCCATAGCCTTATGTAGTGTAAAAGCTTGGAACCTTTCACTGAGCACTCAGTCTCCAATTTTTTCCTCAGTTTATCGTTATTTTTTCCTACTCAGGGCTCCACTGTAAGTCAACAGTGAATAAACATTCTAGGAACTGTATTTCCAAATAATCCAAAGACAAATGTACCAGACAGATTTGACAAATATAACAAACCCTTATTGAGTCAGAACTGTTATTTTATTGCAACATATTTCTTTGTATGTCCTGAACACTATTTATGCAACGATGCAGCACACAAAGTGGTCATTTGCCTAATTAGCGACCAAGGCTGTAAATCACAGCTTCCTCGAGAAGTATTTCTATTTTCTATTCAGTTTTCATTGCGGATGCCCAAATTGAATGCCTAACACAAGGCAATGTAAACCATTCTGTATTAAATATGTTTTATTGTGTGTTTATAAGGGAGTAATTATGATCTTTCTTTCTTCCACATGCTCGTCACAGAAGACCTCTTCAGAGCTTTTCCAGATGTATGTTTTTAGCACTGCTGTTGAGGAAACCTCAATGAGAAAGTATGCTCAGCCATAAAACAACCACATTATGCTTCTCCAGCTGGAGGAAAGCTTCCTATAGCTCTGACATCACAGCTGCAACCAACATTCAACATCTATAGCCATTGCATGCAGCAGGCCATGGCTTTCTCTCAAGGAAAACCTGCCCACAGCCAATACATGACCATTGAAACAGTTGAGATTGTTCATTGCACTTCACACATGATCAATTTCCAAGTCAAATTAATCTCAAATGTTTGAACTCAAGCTTTAGCTAGTGACTCCCAAAAGAAGAAAAGTTTGTGGCAAACAAGAAAAAGCTGTATTACCCCAGGACTGACTGACAGGTACTGCTTCTCTCAGTGTTTTTAGTATACAACATACATTTTAAGGGCAAATCCCATCACAGTAAGGAAAATCAGGCAGGAATTGAAGGTTAGTGACTGCCTTCTTTGCCTGTGCCCACACCACAGTACCCAGCCTGTCTGTCTTCCTGTTATCCCCATTTTACCAATACGCAAATAACTTGCATATTAGCATGCATCTGCTTATTTCTGACAAATAAACCTTTGGGAATTTAACAACACAGGAGTTCATTAAATGGCTATTCTGGCACAAGCAAGCAAAATAAAAGCTTTACTGAAAACTCAGTTATGACTGGACTGTAACCACTGGAAGA
This sequence comes from Aythya marila, assembly GCF_965140915.1. Classification (NCBI taxonomy): domain Eukaryota; kingdom Metazoa; phylum Chordata; class Aves; order Anseriformes; family Anatidae; genus Aythya; species Aythya marila. The sequence continues at coordinate 111,576,387 of NC_139042.1, forward strand.
CTGAGTCTCATGTAGGGAAATCCATCTGCACACAGGTTTACAAAAGATTCATGAAGTAGACTCACAGCCCCTGCCCTGGTACTCCAACTGTTCGCTCTGCCCATCATGAGAGCTGATTTGCACTTACAGAGGGAAAGCCTGGAGACCTAAACCAGCATCATCATGTGTCACCACCCCAGGACACAGCCCCACACTCCTACACTGCAGTGAGGAGACCTGCCCCAGGCAAGCCTAAGAAACAGGGAAAAAACACTGCAAAGTGCTGAGAAATATGCACAGCAAGTTTAAAAAACAGCAAGTCAGACAACAACTTTTAAATGTGCTCATTCTATACACAGCTGGATAAATATATGAACATTTGTTTGTGTTATATACATATTTTACAAAACTCAAGGAAAAAATTGTTTCCTGTAGCATTAAGTTTTGCATGCAACCGTCACTGTACACTACTACTTTCAGCACAGCCAGAACAAATAATTGCAATATATTATGGGCTGCTGCTAACACTGAATCATGCAGCTATATTACTGAGTCATAAACAATGACAATGTAATCACTGCACTACTCAAAATTTTTGCCTAGTATATTTTGAGGATAGCTGGGATGATCAACGCCCAGCAAAACATATACTACTGAAAATCAGAGGCAAGACAGTAATCAGCATGGTTTTGCTCCTAAAACCTCACGTCTATATGCACAGATGTAGATCAGTGACACTTTGTTTGAAACTTGTTCTTTTACTTAAGTTGACTTCATGTTTCTATTATCAAAGCACATTTCATACGTAACAGTATTTTAACACACATTTCTGAATTAAAGTGAAAAATAGTAATTTCTTAAGATTATATGATAAACTTATTTGCAAACTGAATCATGCACACTGTTCAGATGCAGGCTTTAATTTGTATTTTACAATGAAATATACTGGAAACGAGGTTGTGGTGGCTATTTTAAGTTTCCTTATTTGCTTGAATTAATGCAAGGTAAGTCACTATGATAAAAGAATGCAATAAATGAACATATAATTTGCATCAGCTTAGTTCCATTGATAAAATTAAATATATATATATTTAAATCCTTACTTCTTAAAAACAATTGAAAAGGGGTGCTGCTTATCAGATTTGTTCTCTTACAATTTGCTGACTGGAAAAAAAAAAAAAAACCTACAGACAGCCACAGATTACATAAAAATGGTTGGGTCTGAGCTACAACATTAAATGTGTGTGTCATTGAGATTTTTCTGGCTGCTAACCCACGCAGTCATGGGAAACAATTGCCCTTAGGTACTAAATTCCCAGAATTTTGCTGGCGTAAGAATAAAATAAATAAAATCATTTTAGTAACAAACTTAAGACATATCCTTAGTTTTAAGACAGTGAAAAATATATAACACTAGAAATTTAAAATAAATTTAAATAAACATGCATATGTTCAAATGCTTTGCATGAACTATCCTGTTACACAGGACACAAAGATACAGCATGAAACAGCTTATCACACAAAAAAGTTAAAATAAAAACACAGTAAAAAAAAATTAAAGGGGTATGCAATGAACATAGAGGTGCTACCAGTACTCTGCCCTTCCTCCCCCAAATAATCATCTAACTAAACTACCATTTTGTGCTTGACCTACCTTTATATTGCCATTTTTCTAATGTATGTAGTTCTCAAGTTCAGATCAGGTCTGATCTTTGGCAGTACATTAGCAGTTATTTGTGGTTAAGCATATTCAGAAGCTTTGAACAAGTCATTGCTGCTTTTCTGTACCCTTACCTATAGAGTTGCTATTATCCACAATTCCTGATTTTTTTCATAAATGTTATAGGATTTATACTAAAAAAATCCTTTAGTAATTCAACCTAAAAACTGTACTTTAAAATTTCCATCGGCAATGACATTTTATTCACATTTAGAATTCAAGTTAAAGTATGTAATGAGCATTCCCATATACTGTGTAGCCTAATATAGGCAAGACAGCGTGTTCCCCCCCAACCTCTGCGCTAATAATCAAAGGTCTAAAGCACTTTCATTGAAAACAGTGAAGTCTACAGTTTTTCAGACTCACATGAATTACGTAAAGTAACCCACCATTTCTAAGTGTAGAAAAAAAATATGTGAACCTCTTCCAGAGCACTTGCATATTCAGGAATTTGCTATAAATTCCAATAAATGATATGGCTGTTCGCTTTAAAAAAATAATGCAACTACTTAGTTTTGGAATTGCACAGTAAATCACAGAGACTATTAAAAAACAAAAAGTTCTGCATTGGTATCTTCTGGAGAATTAATGTAAAATACTGCAATAAGTCACTCTAGAATGGGGGAGAATGTGGTGAATGTGGCAACCTCCTCATCCCCCCCTACTTTGTGATGTCACTGGGGACATCTGCTACGCAGAACACATTATGTCTTGGTGCTTCAGAAACAAAAGGATACTGAAGAATAACCATGGAGTCAATGCTGTTGCACACATCACTATGCCTGATCACTCATTCTGACCTTCTTCACATCACCAGTGCCATCCATGCTCCCACCCACCTCTCCTCTTGGTCCTTCACAAATTGCCACTGGCTTTCTGCACCCTGCTGCAGTACCTACAGACTGCAGCGATGGTCATCTTTTACCTTGGGTGTGGGCTCACTTTGAGGTTTCACTTGCAAGGCTTCATTTTCAGAAGGAAATTAGGTTTCAGTTAGTTTTTTTTGTTGTTGTTGTTGAACTCATAGGCTTGCATTATCAACATCCCTATTTGTCCCCCTTGTATTTTAAAAGGTAAGGGTACTCAAGACTTGAAGCAAGTTACATCTGCAGGAGAATCACCTGTGGCAGTCTAGCAGACATGCAGTATCAGCTAATGCAACCACCTAGCTGTAAGTAGTCCCAGGACCTTCTGCAGTGACAACAAAGAATAGTCAGTAGATCATCACAAATGCTCACCTTTGGCTATCCAGAACAGCCTGCAGCTAACTGCACCCTTTATTGTGCAATGTTCTATTGCGCTGGAGTGGACAGTGTCCCACTTCTGCTGCAGGAGGGACTCTGACTACTGCTATGAAAGGGTTCTCTCTTAAAAAAAAATTTAGATTTAATTTAGCCACTTTTTTTGTAATCCAAGATTTTCTGTGGTTTTCCTTTACACACTTTTCTTCAGTGCCTAAGGGCTGGCAAAGAAAAATGGATCACAAAAGTAAATAAATACTCCAGAGGAAAAAAGCAAACAAAAAAAGAACCCAATTCAATATCATATCTCTGCAACTATCAGGAAGTTTGCCATTCCACTGCAGGTGCATTTTGCTTTTTTATGCCAGCAGATAGCTAACTAAAGCACAACCACATCATGAGCTTGTGTGGTTTTAATGAACTGTCACAAAGCAGTTGCCACGTTTCCATACCATAGCTCACTAGGGTTTGTAAAGTATCTTTATTACTGGCAAGTATTGTACTAACCAGGGAGTCACACTATCAGCTCTCAAATGATGAGAAGGGTAAGTTTGTATTTACAAAGTGAAAATACTTTCTAATTGAATCAGACAAAAAGACTGAAGACAGGCTGCCAAGACAAACCCTAACACAGAAACACTACCACAATTTTGAGTAATGAATAACAGAAGTGTTTGTTCATTTAATCGAACTCTAAATATTTTCATGCATTAGTATCCCTAGGAAGTGTTGTTCGGGCAACTAAAGTTCAAATAACTCAATCATGTTTCTGTTTCTCTTTTTATTTGTTTTAATTTAATTTAGTCTGTCAATGCCTGTTACAACACATTTTAAAAGTTGCCTCAACAATGCTACGTTACTGGGGGGGGAAGGGGAGGTGTTAAGGGACAACAGCTCCTGAGAATACTCCTCAAGAAAAGTCTACTTTAAGTTAAAACACACTTCTGTATTGCATTTGGTTGGTCTAAAATAAATGTTAAGGCTGTATAATAGTTAGTATTTGCTGTGTGTAGTTGAATTAATTGCTAACCTTGATTAATTCAGATACTTTTTAGTCAATCATTAAAAAAATAAAATCAAGCTTCAATTAGCAATCAGCCAATTATTAGTACATCATACTTAAGAGAAGAGTTCAGTTCTCTAAACTGTCAAGTTTATATGACAACTAATATAACCAGAACTCAAATAGGCATAACAGAACTAACTTTGCAGAGACTCACTTAGGTTTTAAGAAGTGTCACAAAACCTATTTCATTAAAACTATCTTAAGTGTAAGAGCCACATGTTTGTACTGTTTAAAACATCCAGTTATCCTTTTTACATTGCAGATACCTGTCAAATCCACTCTCACTACTTTATGAAGACGACACTGATTTTCTTTTTCCTTAGCTCACAATAATAAAAGTAACCCTTTGTTCCTCACTGCTTTTCTTTTTAAATGCAAAAAGCAGGTGGCATCCCTGCCCATGGCAGGGGTTTGGAAACAGATGATCTCTAACAGTCCTTTCCAACCCAAACCATTCTACAATTTTCATGAACATACGGCCTGCATATATTATGCATTTGTTAAGTCCAAGATGACCTCTGTCTTAAACTGAAATTCAGAAAAGGTACTGCATTGAACTGGCTACTTTTAACTGATGTTTAGCATCTCATGCATCTAATCTCCTATGCAGCATCTCTTCCTTTTATGCTATGACTAACTCACTTGTTACTGGGGCTGGTACCAATGATCTAGCAAAGCAAATGTTTCATACTCAAGATGTTTGTGATTAGCAATGCCAAATTATTGGTTCCTACACCTTTATTAACATGTAATGAATCAAGAACCAGTTCAGAGAAGATGGCTTTTTTCCCCTCCAGGCTACGCCATTAAGAAACATGCACGATACATGAATAACCATGAGCATCTTGCAGTCAATAAGACTTTTTCCATTGACTTCACTAAAACAAGATAGAGATTTTTTTATTGATTTGGGCACTATCAACATCCCTCTGAACTGTTCTAGATGCATTCAAGTAGACATTTAATAAAAACAGATATTTTAATCCAGTTGTCAGTTCTTTTCCAGACACCGTCACTCTGAAACTACACTTCTAAAGCAAACAATGGATCAGCAATACTGATAGTTTCACAGACAAAGAGAGATGCATATAAAACCAACTCATTTATAACTGTAGTAGTAATGCGATATAGTAATTCCTGAATATAGAGATGTACTTTTTAAGATTTGTGATAGATAAGCCATACTCATAATCAAAAACTTACTATTCCTCACTGAACCGTGCACTAGTGTGTAACTGAAAGTTTGACTCCATTTGGAGGTAGGAAAAATATTCAGGTATTAGCCTGCATGCTGCCCACCACCCAACTACTTGCCAGAAGACATTCCAAAATAATATAACATTATCTTTAAAGTTACTGTCACACAGGAGAAAAACAATGGCAATCAGTTTAGATTAGTTCTACTCTAGTAACTTTCTCCTCTATTTCCAATACATCCGGTATTGGGATGCCTATTGAGATACACAGAGAACAGCATCCAGTGCTTCCCTTCCCATGTTCAGACTTGTAATGGTGGAATGGAAGGGATAAGAGGGTTCAGGTTTGGATTTGGAGGGCATGTAGGGTGGAAAGGGAACCAAAAATACATGATTGTATAAAATACATTGTATCAATAAATAGATGCATAGGTGTTTTTTTTACCTTTATGTTTCTATGAAAACAAGGCAAGTGTATGTTTCACAATCTTTCCACAGAAAGGTAGCATCATTTAAGTGCTTTAAGATGTAATGATTAAGAACAAGTTGGTTCAGGATTTATTGATTGGTGACAAATCTTTTTAGCTCCAAACTTCCGATCCTTGCCTCAGCCTAGAAGCAAGGCTCTCAAAATTGCTAAGGCTGTCTGGAAGCCTGCTGTCAGCTTAGCTGGTGATCTTAGTTCACAGTACTCAAAAACTCACAAAAATGCATCCGCAGCCACCCAAGCACACATCTCTGCTACAAGCTTTGGCACAAAGGGAAACACAGCCATCTTGACAGAAACTCTAAGTCACTGCTTAAGCAAAACCCTAGAGAGTGGGCATTAGTGAAGTTAAATTCACCAAGAAATAAAACAAACAAATGTTGAGAAACTGTCAGAAAAAGTAGCACTAATATTAATATACATTGAATATAACTGAAAGGAAAATCTTAGACACCTATGGAAATGATTTCAAAATGTATACAGAAGCTCTAATAGATTATGATCATCTAAAATAGTTAGATGTTGCTCTTGGGGCAAGAAGGTAAGAATATGTGAATACTCATCTAAATGTTCCATTTAATTTAATAGGTACCTGTTCAGTAGCAGATTGTACGGTCAACTGACTAAATAAGTGGAGTCCATGCACAGCAGAATGGTTTCCTGACATTTTATGTGGGCTTTGGTTGCTGGTTTTATTGCTCCTGTACAGTTCTAGAGTATGACTCGCATAATGGACAGAAATTCATCAAGTATTAATGTCTCGAAGAAAATCCTTATCCCATTAAGAGAGGGACCTTTTGACCTTTTGTAGAAAATTATATTTCTTTCCGGTAATGGCACTGTCAAAACTTTGCGATGAGTATATTTTGATAATTAACAGCAGCAGAATTAGACAACAAACAGTAAGCAGATTTCATTCTCTGATTGCATTGTATAGCATGCTTTTAATATTCTACATATATATCTCAAGGTCACTGCACAGCTTACTTAAATCTGAGTAGCTCTTGAGCAGAATATTTAGGCAACAGAAATCTCACTTGCATAATTTATAGACACAGACCTCTTTTTTTTTTCCCCTTTTTGCTACAACACAAAATTAAACCAAAGCAGATTAATATCTCAATGGCTATTACGGCTCTCTACAATTCATTGCAACAGTGAAGAGTAAGAGTATCTTTTTAAAAAAGTCTATGTGAAACTCATGAAAGGTAGAAAAATGATGAAAAGTACATGTGTTCTTTAGTACACTGTTTCTGAAGCTGACAAAACAACCAACTACCACAAAACTCCATTGTATGAAAAAAATGCATGCCTTTTATGATTAAGTATTACCCAAGCACTAAGTATCACCTATTCTGAAGGCATGGCAGGTGGAAAGTAAGTCTCAACACACATTCTCCATAGATGTCAGTCTCAAATTGAATCCATGCAAGGTCACAGGCTTGGGGTATATTCAAGCACAGTACTAGACTCAAAGTTTTAGAAATTCACGTTATAAACAGAAGTAATCTGAATTTTCCCATTTGCGCATGAAGCCCAATTATCAAAGTCTGACAAACATAACCAGTCTTTCAAGAGGGGCAGAGAAGGGGCTTAATGAAGCATAACAGCACCTGGATTCTGCAAAAGACATACTTTTTTGTCCTGCATGTGTCCTCTGTCCTACCTACATATGGAAGAGGCTGATAAGGAAAGATACATTCCCCCTTGTAGCCATTTTCAGTTAGCTGCCTTGATTTGAAACATCCTTAGCTCTGTCATACAACAAGGTGCAGTGCTATGTTGTTCTACACACACCAGCACACACAGAGGTCTCTGTGAAAGTTTCAAAGGGAGATCAAGTACAGTTATTTTAAGACGGAGCTCTTAAGATACAAGAAGGAGGCAAAACAGCATTCAGCAACTCACTCCGATGTATTGACACTTCATCAGCAGTTTTGCTTACTGTATTCTTACCTTAGTTTTTGGGAAACACCAGTATTAGACACATAGCATGACATAAGGTGATAACACAATTTGAACTTTTTTTGCTTTAATTCTGAATAGGGACTCAAACTTCTCCAACTGAACTCAGTTACAGATTTTCTAGAACACATTACGCATGGAAGCATTAAAACCCACCAAAGCATGGATGACAGCATCATCTCTTCAGGTGAATACTTCATCTTCATGCACCTACAGCAAAGACCCAAGTCTGAATTAGGTGACTAAGTTTCCTTTTCTAAGAACAAAGAGGAAACACTTCCACCACTGCTTATCTCATCCTGAAATACACATCTAAAATAGATTAGAAGAATGTTCACTAATTATAAAAGAAGTCAAGGTGACCAACAGGCCTATAAACATTTACTCTGTAGGAATCTACACAATTCAACAAAAACCAATCTTCAACAAAATGAAAATCACCTTTAGTAACTAAACATTTTCTTTGAAACCATAGTATAATGATTTTAAACGACATTGCTTATTTCTGCATAAGAGGCATTCCTTGAAAATGTGATGCAGTATTTCCCAGACACAACGGGCTATTTACTGTTCATATAATATCTTAAGACTATGTTTAATCAAGCATTGTTTTCTTACCATGGCAGGAACCATCGAGTTCTTCATATCCTACACTGCAGATACACCGTCCAAGAGGCACAAGCCAATCCCCGTCTGCTCCACAATACAATTTTGGAGTATCACGTTCCTCAGCGCTCTTCACACAGGAGCCCCGCACTTCCACCAAAGAGGAAGAATCAACCCTTGGAATAGTATCAGGGAACATGGCCAAGTTACGGACTGTGAAAGGGCACTTTTTGTAATAAACACGGACTGAGACCAAAGCAATGCACGCCCCAATGTCTTGAAAAGCAAGATAAAATCCTTTCTTGTTTATTGGCCCAACCTCACGAACTTCTGTGTTGAGTTTAAGAATGCGGTCACCCAAGTCCATTTGGGTAAAGCTCTCATCAGCTGCAATAGTATCAATTTTAGTGTACTGGTTTGGCTTGAATTTTAATCCATGAGATTCATCTGATTCCATGTAGTAGAGATTAAAAGTTTCCTTGCAGGTTCCCAGTACCCACGGAATACTGTTGCAGTCCCTCAGGGTAAACTTCATTTCCACATAAATTTTTTGTGCAGCATCACGGGAGATCCAGTTTGTTCGCAGCCAGTTGTTTTGGTTTGGTTCCATCACATTACATACTTGGTATGTATGAATGGGACGATTGTGTTCATCCATTTCAGTTATGGCATCCCACTGAAAAGAAATCAGATTGTGAGAAAACCAAGATAAAAATTATGCATATACAGAGAATCTATACACACAGATGTGCATGCATTTATGGCATAGTTAAAAATAATTATTTACTTAAAGACTAATTTACCTAAAGACTAGAGGAAAAACAGTAGTTTAGAAGCAGATACCAACCACGAAAGAGTATGTCAGTTTTCAGAAGCTATTAATTATTAGAAGCTTATTACTGTAGAAAGTCTCTAATCAACATGGCTTCAATAGAAGACACTGGCCATGGTTCCACTGGTAAATTCAATACACCTGAAAATATTCCCGGGCATCTGATTCAATCCCCTATGCTGAAAAAATTGCCAGAACGGTCCCATTTGGCGAGCTCACAGACTGGCTCTCCAGCGGTCCTCCAAGCAATTTCCATTGCTCAGGGGCACTTCACAGGCCAAGTGCCTGCAGCGGTCAGCAGCTGGAATGCAGCCATTCCAATTTGATGGGTCTGAGGCACATGTCCTGCTTACACTCTGTAGATGCAGCAAATTGTACAGACACATGTTACTTTTCTGGCCCATAGGCTCTGTATTATGCTCATTTCTTTTTATAAGAAAATAAATCTGCTACAGGTATCACATCTCTTTACCCTTACAAATTCTCTTCCTTACAATTAGGAGCTAGAGTAGGAAATTTATTTATTTATTTATTTTTAATTTTTAAGTTACATCAATGTAGATTAAAGAACTCAGAAATCAAAAACACATCTATGAAAAGCTATTCATGTGCTACACATGAAAGGATTATTGAATGCCTAATTCAATACATAATATGCTACCATAAAGGATTACCAACAACCCCAAAATACTTTCAACAAAATTGAGTCAACTTTCCACACCAACAATATACCATAAAACATGAGTGTCTTCTTATGGAAAGACAGCAAAAGTCATAGTTCTGTGTCCAGAAATATTGTCCCACCAGAAGTTTTGGTGTGGCCTTTTGGACATACTGTTCTCTTATGGCATTCTAGATGTAAACCAATATAATGAATGGGGTTTTGTCTTATTGATGAAAATCACTTAAAACGCCAGACTATGATAATGTAATACTATAAAACATCAAAATACACACTATGCATGTTCATGATTTAGCATACTTGGAATGCATCAGTTATGAATAGACATTTAAGATTACTTGCCTACTAAAAAGAAACATGAGGTTAAAATTGAGAAAACAGGAATTGAAAACCTGACCAAACTTTCTCATCTTTACAGTTATTTTGGTTAAATCACAGTATGGTATTTTAAAATTTTATATTAGGTATATAGAGGTATACATACAAAACATATTAAAGCACATGTTCAAATTACCCGTAACATGCAATTGTGAGTACAATAGCAAGATAAGGACCTTACACATCATCATTCAAACATGAATTCAAATACTATAGCGCAGTAATAACTCCACCCTACAAATTCTTTTCTTGTAATATGCACAGTATCAATACATAATTTTTCTTTAAAGCTAGATTTCTGAAGATGCATTTCAACTACTTAAGCAGTAGAACTTTCAGTGTCTACCCAGTTCAACATTACAAAGAAGGTAATGGTTGGCCTTTGGTCTACTAGATTGAGAAAATACGGGAAGTATAAGTTCAGTTTAAAATTTTTAGAGCAAAGTAATAAATAACAATAAAAATAAAGGAACAAAAAGGTACCATTTAGAAACATGGTGAAAAGAACAATTATTTGTTCATCTTTTTCTGTGGAAGAGGAAGGTATTCAGAGTCAAGTATTCATTTTCAGCAAAATCCCAATCAGATGATTCAAGGCCTGCATGAATATTAATAGAGGAAAAATCCCATATAAATATGTAGAAAACTAGTATGTGAGGCCAACTAAGTTCCAAAAACAAGTAAGGTTTCTATACAGAAGTGGGGGAGCTTGTGCCCAACTCCAAGACCTTTCACACAATCTTCCTGTAAACAGAAAAAAAAATAAAGGAGGCAGGGAAGTACACTTCCTGTAAGAGTGAACTGATCCATAGTGGCAAAAGTAGCAGAAAAAAATCCCCAAACCTGTAGCTCCACTGGCCTGAAATTCGAAGTGGAAAAAGGAATTCCAAGTGGAGCCAGATGTGATCAGGAGTGGGATACCTCATCACTTGAGCATATATCTAGGAACTACCCAGAAAAATTGAGTCACAGAATATCTGAGTTGGAAGGGACCCACAAGGATCACTGAGTCCAACTCCTGGGTTCTCAAAAGACCAACCAAAAGAAAAGATCAGAACACACATCTGAGAGTGTTGTTCAAACACTTGAACTCCAGCAGGCTTGGTGCTGTGACCACTGCCCTGGAGAGCTTGTCCCAGTGCCTGACCACCCTCTTGGTGAAAAACCTTTTCCTGATATCCAGCCTAGAGGGTAGGGTAAGTCAAACTATTTATGGGCAACCACTTTTAGAATTACATCTCCCAATTGCAGCAAGAGTAATAGGACCTTCAGACTAGGTTATCTTAAAAAAAAAAAAAAAAAACAAAAAAAAACAACACATACTTTTATACAATAACCAGACAATAGCCAATGGTTGGCAAATGTTCTGCTACCTCTCATGGGATTTTTACATTGCCAAAGGTTTTTGACCTCTGGGTTTGGCACACATGCAGGAAGGACAAAGCCACTACTTCATCATTTATGGCAACATCAGGAAAAAAAATCAGATTTGGTCAAAGTTGTGTCATAGAGGACTAGTTATCACACTGCTTGTCTGTGTACCACTGCTCCCAATTTGGGATTTTGAAATATGATTAAAATATACCCTGCAGCAAGCAGTACACAATATCTCAAGTAGATCTTGGCTTTCAGAAAGGAAAAGGGGACTTCCACACTCTGATGGGCCAGGTCTCTTCCCTTTTGCCAAGCACGAATACACACAGCTTGAATTAATTCAAGATTCCACAGCCATGGAGGATTTAGAAAAGAAAAGTGTTTAATTAAAATACATAGCTCCAAGCCTTCAAATCTTGCCAGTAGAGGTTCTTTAAAAGAGAAATAGAAGGGTGTCTCAGTTGTCGATCCCTATCATGCCACCATATCTGTTAAATAAGAAAAGGGCATAGCACCTTTTTCTCCATAGATAAAACACATCCTATAAGTTTAAGCAGTATACAAATATAACCACAATGCAGATGTTTTGAAAAGTGTAATAAGTTTTCTGAATTCGTATATCAAACCACATTAAAAGGAGAATGCGTAACAGGCTTCAGAGAGATCTCTAACAAAATTAATAATCAGAATAAAAATATAATAGGTAGGATGACAACAGTTTTTAAAATTGAGAGCAGTCCTCAGAACTGGAATAAACTAGATTAAAGCAAAAAAAGCCGTAATATACTACTGTCTCTTAAGAATATTACAGAAGAAAATCACAAAATATGCTCCCCTAATATGAAATTAGGAACTAGGAACTAATAAAATATGTGAACAACGCTCTCAGACACGTGTTCTGATCTTTTCTATACTAATAAATATTTCCTTCAGAAATTTATATATTCACTTCGAATCAATACTTTGAGTTGAACTTAAAAATTAAAGCCCCAAAGTTTGCTGCTAGCCATATTGTTAATAATATAAATCTACTACTTGTGTAAGAAAGCAAAAGGTTCAGCATTTCAATAACAGGTATCAAAGACTAAAACAAGAGGGGTTCAAACATGGGCAGTGCTTCAGTTTATTCATAGCAGATTTTACACATTCCATGCCTGTGCCTTTCCACTGTGCTCTGAGCTGTGCTACTGACAATTTCCAATTTGTGAGAATTGATGCATTAGGCAAGAAAAATATTTAAAAAGCATTTGCAAAAATACTGAACAATAATCATCCAAAAAATGTATTTTCAAAAAATTTTAACATCTAATGTTTCTACCTAACCACTGTACTGAAATGTATTGCATAAATTATGCTTATAAATACAACTGTGAGCTTGTTGGTGCATAATCTTAATTACTATTCTGATATTAACTGCAAATGAGGCAAGTTCTACCACCCCAAAACATCAACATCAGAAGTCAGACAGAACTCAATCTGTGATAATCTCTGACAAGGCCACATTCTTCCTTTGGTGAAATGCAATCCGCTTTTAATTTTTTAGAGGAGTATTCCTCCCCCATCACGACAGCCAAGAAATATTAAAAAAATGAAATTCAGTGCAACAAAGATGCTGAACAGTTTACCAAATATGCACTCTTTTGTGGTGGTGCATTGTTTTGTGTAAACATAGTGGGCCTACAGGAAAGATAAGAGAGAGACTCTTTACCAGGGAGTGTAGTCTTGGACAAGGGGAACTAAAAGACAGATTTACATATTAGGAAGAAATTATTCACTGGCACAGGTTGCCCAGAGAAGCTGTGGATGCCCCATCACTGGAGGTGTTCAAGGCCAGGCTGGATGGGACTTTGAGCAACCTGGTCTAGTGGGAAGTGTCCCTACCCATGGCAGGGGGTTTAGAACTGGATGATCCTTAAGGGACCCTTCCAACCCAAACCATTTTATGCTTTAAGTTGTGTAAAATTACTCTTCTCCTAAACCTTAAAAACAAACAGAATTATCTTATTGGCAATGTCAACACTATAATGTTGTAGCTCCTCCCAGAACACTTAACTTGACATGCATGAGAGGTGGCAGAAGCTGCGGCATTTAGACAAGATGACAGCAGAGACTGCCTTCAAATTGAGTCTCTTGGCATCCCAGTGTACTGCATACTTGTGAGATTTTTCAGTGCATTTTTCATCTTTCAAATGAGACAAACCTGATACTACTGATGGAAACAGTAGCAGGAGAAAGTTAGTTTGTACTGGTGAAGTTCCAGGACTTCCAATGAAGGAGTGGAGAAAAAAAATTTGGAAAAAAAAAAGATTTCAAAATTCTATTTTAACATTGTAACCAGCAGTGAAACTGATAGGAGATTCTATTTTACTTTCACTTGTGGCATAAAGCAGGAGTAAACATCACTGAAACAGATGAACATGGAATCTGAAGATCAGGAGAGAATATGACAAGTAATCCTTACATTTTTTCAAGTACAAGGTATGAGATAAGGCTACAGACCACGCTAAGACTTGAGTTAGATGAAAATCTCAACTGTTTTCGTATCTCTATGAACTACTTTACAATCTGTTTCCTTTTAGAACTTCACTAATATTCAACAGCTGTACAGAGAACACCATAAAAAGCAAATGATATAACTTCAGTCTTGTTCTAGCTATAATACTGACATTTGGTTTCAAAAGTGTTCCCCCTTTATTTATTTTTCTTAAGCTAAATACTACAGCTTTGCAAAAAATCAAATACTACACTTATATTTAGAAATCTGCAAGAGGTGTTTATTAGAAGTTAGTAGGTTATACTAAAGGCTGTAAGAACCATGAACATTACCAAAAACAGACTAACATTCAATATGTGAAATGCAGTTTTAAGCATTAGTTTTTCATAAGAAAGTGTTTTAATTATAGCATTGTACAAAAAAAAATAAACATAGCAGACTAGTTTCAGTGTGATGGAAGTAGTCATAACTTCCCTGAAGACGTGAGGGTTATTTCAATTGTGTCTGAATCTTGACTATTATCTTTAAACCACTGTTGGCCTCTTTAAACGAGGCATTATTACAGACAGAGTGCGCTATTTAAGACATATTCAACTGAACATTGGCATGATTTACCCGGTACTAGCCATACAAAGCAGTAGATTTGTTTATATCAAGCTCCACAGTAAGAAGCTTTTCCAATTAATAGGAATAGTTGCATCAAGCAGATGAAGACGTCTATTTTACATGGACTGATATCTAGGTAACTTCACATGTACTGGAAGACACTTCTCCCACAAGCTGTCACAGACTGATGAATTAATAGTGAGTTCTTAATCTCAGATAAGAGTTATTCAGGCACTGATCCCAGCAGTAGCTATGTAATCTAGGATGGCAGTTTTAGTATCCTGCACAGCACATTTTACTGTATTCAAAGAAAAATGCATGGACACCAGTTACTCAGGCCCAAGCCCTTACTCAGTAAGGTAAGGAATGGAAGAGACCATCTGACCTTAGGAGTTCCACACATTTTGCTTCCCAGGCTAGAAAGTTCCCTCACCTTTCTCATTAACCTTTTTACTCTAAGGACAATTCTTTCAAAAACAAGTGTTCTTTGCTTACAAATGACTAACCAGTGTATCTTAGCTCATTCCCTAGCAAGGAAGGTTGTGGCATGCAGCATATTCAGATATATGTACTTAAGTACATAATAGGACCTCTGGGTAAAATATTTTATACAAATCCTTTGATGTTGAGCAAAATACATATGGATAAATTTTAGCCTTGCATTCGGGGGAGAACTGAAGGAAAAAGCAGTGCCTGAAAACAACACGCAGTAATGGATTCAGGAAGAAAACTTGTTGATTTCAGCCACCCTGCAATTGACTAGGAATACATACACAAAGGCAAGTCCTCAAAGGTCATAAATTGTATTACATATCTGGCAACAGAAGAAAGTTTTCCTTTCTAAATCAAGGAACAACACACATAAGGGTCATGCTAAAGAGGTCTTGAAGGTATCAGAACTAGGTAATTCAGAAATGTAACTGTCAGTTACTTCTTACACAAAAATGGAGGCTTGCATTTGAAGACACAGCAAACCTGAAAAGAAATAATGTGGCTTTCTGACATAAATCCCACACAGATGTCCATTTGGAACAGGTCAAATCCCTAATAAGTATGGACTACATTCATTATATAAAACTGTTTCTTCAGATAGCAGCAGTCTGAAGAAAGTTACACGTACAGGTAACTTCTGTAACCAAAATCATTTCGGTAAGCACTTATTATATCCAAAGGGGAAAAGAAAAAGGAAATGGCATTTTTTCCCTTTTTTTTTTTTTTAATTTTTCCTATTATGGTCATTTAATGGAAGATTTTATTACTTGTCCTGGGCATTGGTATTTGCAGTCTGAGAGTCTGCAAAAATCTACAAGTGAATTCTCACTTTCAACTGTTAGTTGCTGACAATCTTTTTGATCCTATTTCCATGGAAACAAGTCGAATCATGAAAATAAAGAGAGTTTTAAAAGTTTTTAGAATTCCCTTACGCTGTCTCCAGTGAGATGATCTCCATAGAAATGGGTTCAGAGAGGTCTAAGCTAGAAAGCAAAAGAGAGGACCTGCACTTGGCATGCCAAGTTGCTGACTGCCATCTACAAACGCAGATTTAAACTCCTAGCTGCTGTAGTGACATTCAAGCAGAAACAGCTATACTACATAACAGAATTTCAGAAAAAAATCTCTTAATGTGTTTAGAAAATAAACATTTTAGAGTACAGTTCACAGCTAAAAGATTACAATGGAAACAGCAAGTTTAAAGAACATTATGGAAACCAACAAGTTTACTGTAGAGAAAAAAAAAAGCAGACAGCCTCTGTTATCCATGCATTTACCCCCAAGTTTGTATAGCTAGCAAAACAGAAGAGCAATTGAACTACTTAATCATTTAGGTTGGAAAAGACCATCAAGTCCAACCGTTAACCCAGCACTGCCAAGTCTATCACTAACTAAACCACATCCCTAAGCACCATATCCACGTGTCTTTTGAATACCTCCAGGGACGGTGACTCCACCACTTCTCTGGGCAGTTTCCAATGCTTCACAACCATTTCAGTGAAGGAACTTTTCCCAATATCCAATCTGAACCTGCCCTGGTGCAACTTGAGGCCATTTTCTCTTGTTCTATCGGCTGTTGCTCAGAATGATAGACCAAACCCCATGCCACAGCTACCTTTGAGGTAGTTGTTGAGGGTGATAAGGTCTCCCCTGAGCCTCCTTTTCTCTAGGCTAATAACTCCACCTCCCTCACCTGCTACTGGAGCTCTGTCACTAGGTGGAGGAGCTCCTCCACACAGGCACACCTCCCACAGGTGCTCCTGTACCACCATAAAAGCAGGGCACACCCCACAGCTCAACACCTGAGTAGCAGCACTTTCCTACCTGGGCTCTGTCTGGGGAGCTGCCTCAGTTGTGCTGGGTGCAGATCTCAAAGAAGCCATGTCCTCCGGGTGGGCTGTGACACCACTGCTTCCTGGCAGAGCCAGCAGAACCCCACCTCCCTGCAGCCCACCCTCTGTGCCAGATGCCACACTGTGACTCCAGTGGCTGGGGCAAATGCCACTGCTGGCCCTGCCTACTGTCGTGTGATGGCAGCCTACGCCACATGATGGGACCGACCCCTGTGCCCTGGGGCAGCCTCAGGACAGGAAACACCTTCAGTCTGCCAAAGCTGATCACCTCAGCCAAGTCTTACATTTAAACCATGCCAATTTAAAGTCTCTTAAGGAATGCACACAGACATGTTAGGTTAGCTCTGTAGAGCCATAACTACAACTGTGACACAGGTTTAGGGGAAAGGATGACAACAGTTTTCTACATGGGCAGCAGCATATAGACACCTATCACAGTCAGTGGCAAACCTCTCAAAAACTGTAGAAGTTAAGTGTAATTGGAAGAGAAGAGCAAAACCTGAATTAAAAAAAAAAAAGTTAAACAAGAATATAGGATGGAAAGTGGCAGATTATTTAGCCTGTTTTGGTTCTCAAAATACAAACATTAATAGGTCTTGGACTGCAGAACATTTGTTCTATGGCTGAAGTAGCCATGATAATGCAGAAAGCTGTTAATGCACTCAAAATGTTAAACCCCAAATAGCAAGTCACCTCCCTGTTATTTACACGAAGCATTAAGTACTAGAACAAGTGCAAGTATGAGCTTCTCCAAAATGATTCAGCCTTCCTCCACTCTGGAAGTTACTATGGTGTACATAAATGTTTTCTTCAGGCAAATGAGACTGAAATTCAGTGAGATTTTGTAGATGAGCCTTGGAATCCAAGTGAGACAACCTTCAGACAGAAATTCAATCGTCTGCCACTTGTGGATTAGCCAATGTAGGAACATTGGGATAAGATGATAAAATAAGACAGCGCTGGTTGAGCTCTGTAAAAAATATTGTGAGCCTTTCAGAAGGTAAAGGGAGTCACACATCCTGATTGTGATCCATTACACATATACTAGAAAAGATCAAACTCCAAGAAACATAATTACATTTGAAAGTACCTTATTGGATAGGTGCTCAAACTACTGAGACAGTAAATCCATGTGACCAGCATCTAAGCAGTGTCATAATGCATCAAGGAAAAATATAGCCATGGAGTAATGTTTCTGCTGTTTGTATACCACAGAGAGAGCATTAAACGTAAGTCTGAAGTAATAATACACGTTCTTTTCCATTTTAGACCATAGGAAGGCAAAGCAGTATTGGAAAAAGGTGATATAGGAAAATGAAAAAAAGTTGGTACACATACACAGAGACTGTTCATAGCAAACCAATGCATAATTGAAGCCGAACACTAGCTTATAAAATGTCATTCTCCTCAGTACTCTGGAACAATACCTTTGTTTTCCTAAACATGTTATGAACTATAAAGACTCAATGACTTGCATCAAAGATATGCAAGGATAGCATGCCAGACTGTAATTTTCTTTTTAAATGAGAGATGGTAGTAAAGCCTCAGCAGGAGGTAAGAGATGCCACAATACTGTGGTGAAAGTGCTGCTGATCACCTTTCCAGAGGCATCGTTATGCCTCTGGAATGCAACACTGCTATTCCATCTGTTATGTAATGCAACACTCCCACTGTATTCAGAATTGATTCAGAATTGAATGGAAAGTGAGAGTAGAAAGTCAGCTCCTTCTCCAGATACTGTGCATCTTAGCTCTCAGCCCAGCAGTATGCCCTTCAAAATCTGCTTGTGTGCCATCTTTGGGTCCTGTGCCATTTCTTTTGTAAAACAGAGGTCAGAAAGCTAAGAATATGTACACGTAATGATGGTTTACAGGTACCTGATACTAGAAGAGAGCTGGATTCAACTGATCATAAGACAATTATCAAGGATGCTGCCAGGAAAAACAGGTCTTGTGCTGAAACAAAATGATGAACAATGCTGATGCTGGCAGGCTAATGAGAACAAGAAGCTGGCAATCCTCATGTGTCTGACTTAGACTTGCAGGATTAACTAAGAACAGAAAAAAAACAGAGTGGAAGAGACCTTTACAGAAAAACATTATTTCTACATTTACGGTGTCTCTAGTTCAGAGACTTGTACAAATTCAGAAGTTTCCTGTTAATCTTCACCATTTATAACCAGCTTAGTGCAGCCATGTCTGTACTGTACCAAATTCGACCCAACAAGCCTCATGGTTCTGGAGCTGGTCTTCAGCCTCCTCTCCTGCCATATCCCTGCTTCCCATGGGCCTCAGCCCCTCACATTGTTTTGGCCACCTAAAAAGCCAGAACACTGTCAGGGCAGGGAGAGACACTTGGTGCAAAAAGATCAAGTCCTTAGTCTGAGACTGACCTTGCCTGCTCATGATTTAAAGCATGCAGTACTACTACTTAAATGACTGACTTTTTTTTTTTAACCAGCCAACACCTTACAAAATAATGTAGTGCATCAGATCACAAAGATGAGTTAAATGCATAGAGTTTCAAATATTACTTCCCTTTTACTTAGTATCCAGGCTTTGAACCTTCAATTTAGTATTTGAAATTCTCCTTCAGCACTGGAGAGATCCTCTTTTGCCTTCACCTCTTCAAGAAACAGAGCTTTAATTAAATACTATGGAATCACAGCAAAACAATAGTCCTGGCTATGTGCCCACAGAAACCAGAGCGTAACTCAGAGTTTACCATTTTTATCTCCTAAATAATAACTCAAAGAAAGCATTTCAGTTCCAACGACAAAAACTGCACAAATACTTAAGCTTTCCCAGTGAAATCTGACTGATCTCAGAGTCTATTGCTACACGGGCATTGGCACATTTAAATTACTGCAATTAGCAAGCAATCAATGGGGTTAATATGGATGAAGTAAAACCTTTAAGAATATCTAACCATTGCTCCTTCCCATCTTTCCCTGATTCTTCAGGGAAGCCACTAGAGCTTTGAAAAAAATTTAAAGTCCTGCCATTTCTGCTTCTTATTGAATTAGTACTAGTCAATTAGTGGTTTCAATTAAAACTATACCAAACGGAAACAATTAAGAATAATAATTACACAAATCAGCTATATAAAGCAGTCCATAGATGAAAAGCCTTACAAACACTAACACATTAATTCAAACTAAGACATAAAACTAAAGAAGCAAAACTAAAGATAATTAGAGGAAGGTAAAGTGACAGATCACTGATTTTTACCAGCATACGCTGCAAGTTATAGTAATAAAGAGCTTGCTGTTTCAGTGTGGATGCCTTTTATCTGACACCATGCTCACCTGCACAAACTGAAGCAATAGCACTTAAACTTCACTGCAGCACAACAATATTCCTTCAAGCACATTGCTGACAGGCTCCTTCAGAACTGCCCGTCA
The DNA here is from genome assembly GCF_965140915.1 of Aythya marila. Taxonomy (NCBI): domain Eukaryota; kingdom Metazoa; phylum Chordata; class Aves; order Anseriformes; family Anatidae; genus Aythya; species Aythya marila. Next base: position 111,596,761 of record NC_139042.1, read on the forward strand.
TTCCCCTCCAACTATTGTGCTGCCATGTGAAACCGAGCCTGCTCCCATGGCATGTGGCAGGCTGAAACACCTACTACCAAACTGCTGATGAACAACTGAAGATGTTCATCTTTCATTGATTACTTTGTGTGATCATCATCACATTAACATGTTATCACTATGTAAATAACATAATTTATTACTTCATTTTATTTCCAAGCTGCTTATCCATTTGCAAAAGTCAGTATCAAAAGGGGAACGACCACAATTAGAGATGGAAGAATTATTATAGGCATAGTTAACTTGCTATTACTTGGCTTGCAAGGGATTATGTTGATACACTCAAGTGAATGCCAGGAGTGGCATTATATCCTACTGTTTAACTGAACCCAGAAGTTCTCGAAGTAAGATCTGAGAGATGAGCTGGAAAACTAATTACTAGAAGGGTAGTAAGCTGAATAACCTAAGCAGCACAATCTATTTGCTTTCAGTTCCTAAGTTTATTCACAAATTCTAGATACACGCATTACAGCTTCAGATGTTTTCCCAGTCAAAGCACTCTGGAGCACAGAAATTCTGCAGACTAACTTCCATTAGAGCTTGGAAATGTGTTTAACCTGGCCTCCAGAGTATGTTTAGAAACAAATATGTGAAATGAAATTCAGGAGCCTGCAATATGAGTAACAGATTCTCAGATGAGCATATCAGCCTCAGCCATGTAGTCTGTGAATTCCAAAGCAGAAACAGAAGAAAAGGGTAAAAGAAGATAAAACAATCACCAATGTCTTCCAGCAAATCAGTTTGCTCATGTTTCCCAAATAATTGCATATTTACTGAGAGCTTGTATAGTACTGTCTCCTGTGGGAGCCTAACCTCAACCATACTAATTTTAAATTACTGGAGGAAAAAAACCTGCTACCCTGCCCTGGTGCTCATCCAATGTCTGAGTTGACAAAAGGAAGAAGCATCAAGCTCTTATTATCATGCTGTATATATAAACCAGCATAAGAAAAAATAACTGGAGTCAAGTCCAATGTCAGAGCAATCTGACATTCAGGAGGGGGTTCTTCACAGAGAGGGTGGTTGCACACTGGAACAGGCTCCCCAGGGAAGTGGTCACTGCACCGAGCCTGTCTGAATTTAAGAAGAGATTGGACTGTGCACTTAGTCACATGGTCTGAACTTTTGGGTAGACCTGTGCGGTGTCAAGAGTTGGACTTGATGATCCTTAAGGGTCCCTTCCAACTCAGGATATTCTATGATTCTATGCTCTGCCATTTCTTCCTCCCTACACAGTGGTCTGTTCTCCTGGTATGTCTGAGTAAGAGATATTAGCTATTATACTGAATAATGAATGTGCTTTTTCAGCCTCCACCATCCTCATTGCCCAAGTTTTTAATTAGATAAAAACCAAAGATATTTTGTAAATCAATTTGTGGCAAAGTTACTGAAACATTCTACTGTATCTTGGTTTATTTAGATACAGTAAAATTTCATGTAGCTTTATTCATAAACTGCGTAAAATAGAACCCATCTATTCTTTGTTGTATGCACAACTTTGAATGACATGGGTAGGTACCAAGTACTGATTTGTTCACGTCTATATATTTGATAGAGTAGATCAGTCTATCTGCTTACATGGGTTTGCAATCTCTTTAGGTTCATCCAATTTAGGGAACAGCTAGAAGTTTAATGAGTAACTCCCTGTGATACGTAGAGGTGTTCAGTAATTATTTTCTCAGAAGTCTGTAGTTCCAGTTTCTGAAGGGAAAAAAAAAATACAGTGCAAGATAAATCTCTATCTTCTATTGCTCTATTGTTAGTTCAGTAAGCATTGTTTTCTTAGAAGAATAAATAATTCACCTTAAGATACAACTAACAAACTTTGATTGTCCAAAAGAGCCTTGTTTGTAAGATGAGACATCACTCACAGGGCATTCTGTGTTAGGAGCATGTCCTGAGAAAGTTGGCTGCAGTTTCAAGGAAACCATTTGTCACTGATTGATGGAGGCATAAACATCATTCGTCTTATCTGTTTTAAGGGATTGGTTGAACATAGAAGTAAAAAAATAAAATGTAGTAGTATTCCACCATATCAAATGCTTTACTGCCACTGAATATGATGGCTAATGAAAGCATCTTCACTGCACTCTTATGGCAAAGATTTTGAAGCTTCTCCAGACTTACAGTCCTATAAAGACAGCTCCTTTCTAGCTGCAACATTAACTGTCACAGTCTTCAACTGCTAAGTCTTTTCCGCAGTTACATTGCACACCAAAATAAAAGTAGGGCTTAATTTAAAAAAACACCTCGTAGCTGTCCTGCACAAGTTCATGTTGATAAAAGTCAACATCATGTGACTACATTGCCATCCCTCCCCAGACGTCTTCATGACCACATGCTGGGTACCAAGTGTCTTGTCTATCCAGTACAAAATTCAAAGGAATCTATAAAGCTGAAGACAAGACAAAGACAGAAGATAGTAAAAAAAAAAAAAAAGTAGCAATGCAAATTTTCCTCAACCTCAAAATAAAAAAAAAAAAAAGAAATTTATGAACTACTACAACTCTTAGTTCTGTGAAAATTTGAGTGCTTGAGTTCAAGAACATGTTTTACAAAGGATACTAAGCTTAAGATGAAAACTATGTGGCTCAAAAGTACACTATTTATGGCAAAGATATTTAAACATGACATGCTCATTTGCTTTTAATCTTAGGAGATTTTTTTAAAGTATATTGATAGCATTGTGTTAAAAGTTAGTTCTTCTGTCATGACCTACAATAATCTTTGCATTTTCCAGATTTTGCAATTGCAATAGCAGCAACTGGCTTCCTTAAGTACAAGGACACTTACTTCACCTGACAGAAACCTAGAGACATATTTGGACCCCACTGTAGATAAGCTGATATGCAGCCATGCAGAGCATCCACATGCTAATGACAATTCATGACAACTATGGGCATTCAGGGACCATCAGCTGCAGATCAAGTTAGATAGCAGGTTCATTTTATCATTCACCAAAAGAAAAATCACACTTGCTGGCATGCTCCTCCCTTCCCCCCACCATGAACTGCCTTCAGTTGTCACAACCGTCTCTCCCACATGACCATACTACTTGAACACAATTGTTGAGATATTAACCCAATGTACCTACTTCTTATATTGCCTGCCCACATGATGTCCTTTCAATGCAAAAATAAGACTCATTTATGCATGCAATTTCTGAGCAGCAAAAAGAAGGAACAGATTTTTGGCATCTGTTTTCATGCACGTGTGTTGGTTTTCAGTTTTATGAAGGAAGGGCACTAGGAAGATTAGATTTTTATTTAGAACTTCTACATCAGCGGAGGTCTTCACACCATTTAAGATATTCCATGACTGTCTTATCTGGTCATTGAACACATGCACACCAAAAAGCAGATAATTTTATAGAATGTTACTCAAAATGTTTTCATTGGATTAAGCTTTTTTTTTTTTTTGCTATAAAACCCACAAAATATTGTGATTTTTGTTACTTAAATTATGCTTTTATCAGAGCTTCCAGTTTTCTAGAGTGTAAAAGGATGAGTATTCATAGTGGCAAGGTGATGAAAGCAGCTCAACTCAGTTTCAGGCGTCATGAACCACAGAGAAATTCCGTGCTGTAGAAGAGGTTCCACAAGAACCAAAAATCCAGGAAAAGGGAGTACAAACCTTCAGTTTGTATCTTCCTATTCCTCTCTCTCTCACTCCAAGAAGTATCCTACAGACCACAGCAATTAATATGTCCACTACACTATATGATGCAGCCGGTCTCCTAGCATAGTATTTAATCTAGGAGGTGGTTTTCAGAAAGTTTCTACAACTCTGGCTCCTGGTAGCAGAGCTAAATAGAGGCTCTTAGAATGCAAGTCTGCCTGATAGTTTATATTTAAAAGAAAGATAATCTATTCTAGGTCTAGATGATCTTTCAAGGTTCCTTCCAATCCCTAACATTCTGTGATAAATCTATCATACTGTTGAATATATAAACTATTACATCAAATGACTATGACAATTGTTTATTAGTTCTCTGATGTTCATTCATTATTGAATACTTCTTGTGATTGCAGAATAACTACATAAGGCTTCCAGTTTCCTTACAAAAGTGACTTATTAGCATATGATCACACTGGAAAGCTGAATTTGCAACTAGTGACAGTGCAAAAAAATCAAAAGCAGCAATTCTCTCTTCTTACAGATATGACCTAACAGCTTTTTTATTTTTATTTTTTTTAAACTTCATCAACTCTTTGACCTTTCTGCATTTGGGACAACACATGTCTCTCCACAAACCCTGATTATTTGGGGAGGAAAAAAATGGAAGCTTTTTACAAGTGAAGCAGCTAGCAGGGAACACCAGGTCTCCCCACGTAAAGGAGCAAGGGACTGAGACTGAGAATGCAGACATGCAGACAATCCAGAAGAGGTAGAAAAGAAGCATATAACCCCAGACACTGACAATCACAGTGTCATTCCTCAGCACATTTCTCTCTTTGTCAGTCACAACCACGTAGACAGGAGTAGACAGACAGTAATAGGGTATGATTAATTGAAATAGGATGTTTCTGTCAAATTTGCATAAAATGGATAAGTTATTTTTACTGCATAGTGTATATATACACACTCACATGAATTGCATCATTCTTCTATACCCCATCTTCAATACAACACTCTTAGGCATTCTGATAAGGCATAAATCTTGAGACTGATTCCTTTTTTTTTTTTTTATATATATTTTGTCAGATTCAGGAGACTTGTATATATAGGGGAGTTCCAAAAATTTGTGCACAAAACATTCTGGACGATATCATCTACTAATCATAGTCTTAGTACCTTCTCTGAAAGTAAGTACTCGCCTAGAGCATGGTGTGCTTAAGTTCAAATCATTGCCCCTACTCTCCCCTTCCAAAACACAGCAAAACTTCTCCCTAGCCCTTGTCAACTTTTTACTGGGACATTATGTTCTCAGTTTACATTCAGGTAAACCTGAAAGTGCTGACCAGGCAGTTCCCAACTAGAAACTACGTGGTACTACCTACTACTATACTTGTGTGAGATGTAGCATACTGCTCTTCTGCACAAACCTGAGATGGAGGATGGTCAAAAGGAAAACTGTTTACACAAACTGATTTGCATAGACTATTGACCTGCAATTCCTTCACAAGTTCTCAGCCATCTCTTGAAGCAGGTATATTAAAATAACAAGTGTACATGTGTATGTATTTGTGTCTGTTTTCTAATGAGCTATATGAAAATAATCACACTAGTTTTCAGAAACTAATTATCTGGTTATTCAGACAGTTCAGGTAAGCTAAGTACTCTAAAGTTCACCTTTATAGTTGTTGCAGGTAAGAAGAGTGAATTGGCTGTAAGATGAAAGAGCAACGCAGTTGTCAGTATTTTTGTACTTAGCTGCTGTACTGGTCATTCTCTGAACTAACAGAAAACTTGTTCTTAGTATAGCAGCTACAAAACTGGTAGATTAATCAAAACAGAAGACAGACAATGACATGGAATATTACATGCAAAACTGACATTTGCAGTACTTAAATAGAAAAAAGCACTTATAGTAAAGCCTCAAGGTAGGAAAAAACATAATAAATATATGTAGATGCATTACACTTTTCAAGATCATAGTCTAATTTGTTCTCTTTCTAGAAAAGAATGAAATGGGATTTCTATATCTGACCTTATACAGATCATTTCTTTAAAATCTGATAGAGGTACCCTATTTTTTGCAGATTTCATAATCTTTTGTTCTTCACGTGTATTCTTACATACCCTTTGTATATGCAAAAAGGGTATTTGGACCTGTGATTTTGAAATGGAAGAAAGACACCGAAAAATTTCAGGTGAAAGTCACTTCAGCATCTTCTGCTCAACAGAATAAGCTATTTACCATAAAGACCAAATTTAGTTTTCATCCATATGTTGTCCCAGCAAGAAGAAAACCACACTACTCTACAGAAAGTTCACACTGGGACTAGGAAGTGTGAAGATTTATGTCAACTCAAGAGCTCGTAAGTACATAGTATGTCAATAATGCCATCCCTTTGACACTTCATAGTATCTGAGGGCTCAGAGCTACTCCATACTTCCCAAGTGTTCTCTCTCATTCTGGGTGTCCACCAACTCTACTTCCTGCTACTTAAATTTCTTCCAAGTTATGTTCTGAAGGTTGTCCTTGGAACTATCTTCCAACTACTATTTAATGACATATTGCTTGTGACCAAGACTTTCAAATCCTGTTTCTACCCCTACCATACCAACAACTTGGGACACTTGTTCCTGCCACTGTTCTGCAGTTCACAGCAGTTCAGTTGTTTTGGGCTGAAAAAAGGGCTGTGACAGGGACTGTTGCACAAGCCAAGATACTTCAAAATACAGGCTGCTCCTCTTTAATTACACTTTGTGACAGAAAGTTATTTTTAGTTATCTCAGCAATGATTTACAGTAAACTGTAACAGCACAACAGAGAAAGGTGTGGTAGTGGTACAGCAGCTTGGCATGCTATCTTTGCTGCCAGAGTATCAAGAAGTTATACAGTCAGCTACCATGAGCTCCCTACCCTTTCTTTTTCACATTTTTTTCATGTTTCATGAAGTCAGTGTTACACAGGATAACTATACATACAGTCTCTAACCTTATCGACATGGACGGATCAGATAACCAAAAAGTTTTCTAATGAATCACACAGCCAGGCTCTTCAATTTTTCTGCCCAGTGTTATAGCTCCCTGACCCTTCCAGAAAATCACAGAATCACAGAATTTCTAGGTTGGAAGAGACCTCAAGGTCATCGAGTCCAACCTCCAACCTAACGCTAACAGCCCTCCACTAAACCATATCCCTAAGCTCTACATCTAAACGTCTTTTGAAGACTTCCAAGGATGGTGACTCCACCACTTCCCTGGGCAGCCTGTTCCAATGCCTCACAACCCTTTCAGTGAAGAAGTTCTTCCTAACATCTAGCCTAAAACTCCCCTGGCTCAACTTAAACCCATTCCCCCTCGTCCTGTCACCAGGCACGTGGGAGAACAGGCCAACCCCCACCTCGCTACAGCCTCCCTTGAGGTACCTAAAAAGAGCGATAAGGTCGCCCCTGAGCCTCCTCTTCTCCAGGCTGAACAAGCCCAGCTCCCTCAGCCGCTCCTCGTAGGACTTGTTCTCCAGGCCCCTCACCAGCATCGTCGCCCTTCTCTGCACCCGCTCAAGCACCTCGATGTCCTTCTTGTAGCGAGGGGCCCAAAACTGAACACAGTACTCGAGGTGCGGCCTCACCAGAGCTGAGTACAGGGGGACGATCACCTCCCTAGCCCTGCTGGTCACGCTGTTCCTAATACAAGCCAGGATGCCGTTGGCCTTCTTGGCCACCTGAGCACACTGCTGGCTCATATTCAGCCGACTGTCCACCATCACTCCCAGGTCCTTCTCTGCCTGGCAGCTTTCCAACCATTCCTCTCCCAGCCTGTAGCTCTGCTTGGGGTTATTGCGCCCCAGGTGCAGGACCCGGCACTTGGCCTTGTTAAACTTCATGCAGTTGACCTCAGCCCATCGGTGCAGCCTATCCAGATCCTCCTGCAGAGCTTTCCTACCCTCAAGCAGATCGACACACGCACCTAACTTGGTGTCATCTGCGAACTTACTGAGGGTGCACTCGATGCCCTCGTCCAGATCATCTATGAAGATATTAAAGAGGACCGGCCCCAGCACCGAGCCCTGGGGGACGCCACTAGTGACTGGCCTCCAACTGGACTTGGCTCCATTCACCACGACTCTTTGGGCCCGGCTATCCAGCCAGTTTCTAACCCAACGAAGCGTGCGCCAGTCCAAGCCAAGAGCAGCCAGTTTCTTGAGGAGAATGCTGTGGGAGACGGTGTCAAAAGCCTTGCTGAAGTCAAGGTAGACCACATCCACAGCCTTTCCCTCATCCACCCAGCGCGTCACTCTGTCATAGAAGGAGATCAGGTTCGTCAGGCATGACCTGCCTTTCATAAAGCCATGCTGACTGGGCCTGATCGCCTGCTTCCCCTTCAAGTGCTGCATGATGACTCTCAGGAGGATCTGCTCCATGAGCTTTCCTGGCACTGAGGTCAAACTGACAGGCCTGTAGTTTCCTGGGTCAGCCCTCCGGCCCTTCTTGTAGATGGGCGTCACGTTTGCTAGCCGCCAGTCGATTGGGACCTCCCCCGATAGCCAGGACTGTTGATAAATGATGGACAGCGGCTTGGCCAGCTCCTCTGCCAGTTCCCTCAGTACCCTTGGGTGGATCCCATCTGGCCCCATCGACTTGTGCACATCTAAGTGCCGTAGTAGGTCACCAACCAGTTCTTCATGGATAATGAGGGCCACATCCTGCTCCCCATCCCCTTCCACCAGCTCAGGGTACTGAGTATCCAGAGAACAACCGGTATTGCCGCTAAAGACTGAGGCAAAGAAGGCATTGAGCACCTCCGCCTTTTCCTCATCTCTTGTAACTAAGTTTCCCCCCGCATCCAGTAAAGGATGGAGATTCTCCTTAGTCCTCCTTTTTGTGTTGATGTATTTATAGAAACGTTTTTTGTTATCTTTAACGGCAGTAGCCAGATTGAGCTCCAGATGAGCTTTGGCCTTCCTAATTTTGTCCCTGCACAGCCTCGCTACTTCTTTAAAGTCCTCCTTAGTGGCCTGCCCACTTTTCCAAAGCTTATAAACCCTCTTTTTCCTCCTAAGATCAAGCCACAATTCTCTGTTGAGCCAGGCCGGTCTTCTTCCCCGCCAGCTCGTCTTTGGGCACGTGGGAACAGACCGTTCCTGCGCCATTAAGACTTCCCTCTTGAAGAGCGCCCAGCCTTCCTGGACCCCTCTGCCCTTCAGAACCGCCTCCCAAGGGACTCCACCAACCAGTGTCCTGAGCAGCTCAAAGTCAGCCCTCCGAAAGTCCAATACAGCGGTTTTACTGGTCCCCTTCCTGGCCTCGCCAAGAATAGTGAACTCCACCATTGCGTGGTCACTCTGCCCTAGACAGCTCCCGACGATCACGTCCTCCACCAGTCCTTCTCTGTTTGTGAAGAGAAGGTCTAGCGGGGCACCTCCCCTGGTAGGCTCACTAACCAGCTGCGTCAGGAAGCTATCTTCCACGCTCTCCAGAAACCTCCTAGACTGCTTTCTCAGGGCTGTGTTGTGCTTCCAGGATATGTCAGGGAAGTTGAAGTCCCCCACGAGTACAAGAGCTGATGATTTTGCAACCTCTGTCAGCTGCCTGTAGAATTCCTCATCCGTCTCCTCATCCTGGTTCGGCGGTCTATAGCAGACCCCGACCAGGACACTAGCCTTGTTGTCCCTGCCGATCCTAACCCAAAGGGACTCGACCTTGTCATTCCCAACCTCGAGTTCTACAGCCTCGAAAGACTCTCTAATATAGAGAGCCACACCACCACCCCTTCTATGCTGCCTGTCCCTTCTATAGAGCTTATAGCCAGGCATTGCAGCACTCCAGTCATGAGACTGGTCCCACCACGTCTCCGTGATGGCAACCAAGTCGTAGCCTGCCTGCCGCACGATGGCTTCCAGCTCCTCCTGTTTGTTACCCATGCTGCGTGCATTGGTGTAGATGCACTTCAGCTGGGCCATTGCCTTATCCTCCGGCCTTGCCATTGTTCCCCCTGGCACAGCCCCAACAATGCTAGCCTCAGCCCCATCCCCCTTCCTACCTAGTTTAAAGCCCTCTCAATGAGCCCTGCCAGTTCCTGGCCCAGGATCCTTTTTCCCCTAAAAGATAGGGACCCGTCTGCGGCCATCAGGCCAGGTGCTGAGTAAAGTGCCCCATGATCAAAAAACCCAAGATTTCTGCGTTGGCACCAGCCCCGGAGCCATGTGTTTAACAGGTGGGCTTTCCGTGTCCTCTCTGAACTCCTCCCTGCCACCATAGGGATGGACGAAAACACCACCTGCACTCCCGCTCCATCCACTAACCGACCCAGCCCCCTAAAGTCCCTTTTGATAGCCTTGAGGCTTCTCTCTTCGATGTTATCACTGCCCGCCTGGACTATCAAAAGGGGGTAATAGTCAGAGGGGCGTACCAGGTTAGGAAGCTTCCTGGCAACGTCCCTGACCCTGGCCCCAGGGAGACAGCAGACTTCCCTACGGGTAGGGTCCGGCCGACAAATAGGGCCCTCTGTTCCCCTAAGAATCGAGTCACCAACAACAATAACCCTCCTGTCTTTTTTGGTGGAGGCAGTCCTGAGGCGCGGAGTCGGCCTCCTCGCTCCAGGCATCCTCCTGGGAACATTTGCTACCTCTTCCTCACACACCGGCCTCTCAATCTCTAGGGCCTCAAACCTGTTGCGTAAGGGCACCTGGGAAGGTGGGGCCGGAAGGGGAGAGCATCGCCTGCGATGTCGAGCAGGGACCTGTTTCCATTCCTCCTCAGCTCCCAGATCCCCTCCCTCTGCCCGACGGGGACAGGGCAGGGGGTCCGCCCCCATTTGGGGAGTCTCACCTCGGCACCTCCCCTTGAGGCCCTGCAGGGAGTTACTCCAGAAGTCTATCTCCCGCTCACACTCCCTGATGGCCCTCAACCTCTCCACCTCCTCCTTGAGCTCCGCCACCATGCGGACCAGGTCATCCACCTGCTCGCACCTCACGCACGCAGTTTCTCTGCCTCCCGCCGATGGCAGCAACAGGCTCAGACACTCCTTGCATCCGGTGACCTGAACTGCGGCATTTTTTAACGGGTAGTCGGTCTGGGTGTGTACCGACTTTCTGGAGAGCGCGCCGTGCCTGGTGGCGACCATTATCGCCTAGTTAGGCTGTTGTTAACGAGGTGTTGTTTGTGTGTAGGGGGAGCGCTCTGCCCTTCCTGCGCGCCCTGCCTGCGCGAACTGCCGCGCCACTCCCTCTGACGCGCCACGCCCTGTTTGCCCGCCCTGTTCGCCGCGCTCCTGGTCGCTCGCGCTCCCTAGGGGCTGCTTTTGAAGGGCTGGGGAGGGGGCGCTGCTGGCTCCGCCTTCGCCTCGTCAGCCTCCCTCACGAGGGCTGCCGGGTCCTGGCGGCTCCCTCTAGTAGGCTCGATGCCGGACAAAATTAGCCCTGCCTGGCCCGATCCCCCGCTCCGCTGCAGAACGCGCCTGCCCCGGAGCCGATCGCCTCGGCAAATGGCGAGCTCTACCTCCCTAAAAAAAAAAAATCCAGCTCTACCTCCCTAACAGTTTTCCACAGAAACATTCACATTAACAGTCACAGCATGCCCAGGAACAAGGCAATATGCCTGTCAATGAGAAACTTTCTGTGAGCAAATCCCTGGCTCCATCCACTGGTGTTGAGGCTGCTGGGCACAACTTAAAGCCTCCCATGAAATCTGCCATGGTAGTCTTCCATGAAAGCTGCCTCTGCATGTAAGTATAAATGCCACCAGCGTTGTAAGTGGACCCTTGACCACAACCTGCAGATCTAGAAAAAAATCCAATTTAACAAGCCCTTCAGGGTACGAGCTCCTACCTCTCCAGTTGCTTCCTGCCCGTGGTCAGCCTCCATCCTGAGGATCTGAGGGAACAATGCTGACCCCCACCAGCCCAGTGCCCCCCTGAAGTCAGTCTTAACAGGAAGTTTAAAACAACACAGGGGTGTTCTTCAAACTACTACCACCTCAGCACATTGGTACTGAACACTTACAATCAAACAATTGTCCTGTTTGTGGGATTTTGGCAGGTGCAGGAAGGCCAGGATGATGAGTAAGAAGAATCAATGTAGTGAATGTAACACTAAAATAAAAAACTCTGGTATGCAAAACAACAGTTCTTCAGTCAGCTCAGGCAATTCAGAGCCTCTGCTGGGAAGATTAAATACAGAGCTAGAAAAATTAGCAAAAAAAAAAAAAAGACTGGCTTTGGAAACACATATTTGGCATCTTTGAAATCAAGAACTTAAGTTTTTATTTTTGTCCTCATTGATGCATTTTGTCCGTACTTTTTTTTTCCTCCTACAGAGTTCACAAAATATCTTTTATTCTTTGGCAGCCACATAAAAAGTAATTTTAAAACCTCTGGGTGCAGAAACTCTCCTTTGGGGTTGTACTGTTTACAGGACCTTCCTTGCTGTGTAGAAACGAGCAGGTACTTCAGGCTGAACGATGTAGCAGCTACTTAGAGCTACGCTGTTTTTAACGTTGCTGCCAAATAAAGTTTTGCTGGAAACAGCAATGAGTAAATTATACAGGTTCTTGCCTTTTTTCCCCAGCAACTTGTTAACTTATATTTTCCCACAGAATATTTGGCCTTCAAAATTGCTGTTCTGCTGAAATGCTCTACAAAAATACCAACAATTATGCTATAAAATGTCACGAATCAATAGCACTGCATGCAATATCTAATATATGCTAAACCCCATGAGCTTGCTCTATTTTTTTTCAAGGTACTTTCTGCTTACTTTCAACATTAGATTGTTGAAATGGCTATTATGCTTTAAAGACACAAAGAGCTCCAGTAATCTTTGATAATATAGACAAAACTGGCTCCCCCACCCCAAATGAAGTTTGTTAGGGAAATCACAGGAGGAATAAGACATCAATTCTAGGCAGCCCCTCCATTTGTAACCTTTTCATCAATCTGCTCATGGCATTTAGTGTTTTTTTTTCCCCCTACTTTAAATATAGAGAATATTATACAGCTGTATTTTAATCTCAGTTTGAAGTATTTTAACTTATGTGACAGATAAGATCATAAGCTTAACAAATTCTGTCACATACACAAAAATTATTGCAAACAAATAGCTTGGGAAATATTGCTCTAGGTATTAAAGCATTCTGAGTTAATTAAAACATTTTAAAGGAGAAAATGAGTGAGCATATGAACCAAAATATTGTATGCATGCTAGAGTACAATTTAAAGCTTGAAAAATTTGCAGGGCTGATTTTCTAAGTACACACTTGAAAATATCATTCATTTCTTAAGAAAACAGAAAAACTGACATTGTGCCGGATGACTTCTGCACAGCAGTAGCTACTTACGAATACTTTACAACTACTTATATTCCAATCATTTATTTTTCAGTTTGCATAGTACCAAATCAGACTGTCTTGAATGTTTTGTTGTTTTTGTTTGTTTTAAGTTAGACGGGACTTGTTTTGAATATTATCATTGGTCATAGTCCTGATGTAACTACTGAACTTAGAGCTACTTGATTTGGACCTGCATGCCCTTGAACACTGAACTGAGAGCCAACCACATTGCCTCTAATTCCGGATCTCCAAAGGTACTTTCAGGAAGCACATCACCTGGTGAGTTACCCGTATAAAAGGTTCCTGTGCCATGTATGTAAATTCTAATAGAAGTGTCAATACAGAGATTATAGTTGCTTACTTATTGCCAGGCCTTCTAGTTCATTGATACTTCTTCAGTAGCACAGGACAGCTATAGTGAAGGATATAAGCATGTGCCAAAGACATCAAAATCTACACAAAATAAGATATTCTTGAACTGTTTTCTTGAATTTTCATAGGCTTTTTTTTTTTTTTAATAAGATTTGCAGTTTAGGATGCCACTATTCTTCTCCTGTAGCTTACTTCTCATGGACAGAATAAGTCTATTTCTTTCATCCATCAAGCTTTTTTTATTAACTTAAAAACAAATCCAAAGAATTTGTATTTCAATAAACACATGTACCCAGATACAATATACTACTTCAAATTCAGTCTTGGTACAAGCCCAGGTAGAAGAAGCTGTTTGCTTGGTCTGGGGTTTCTTTCCCTGAACACAGTATGTGAATCATAATCCACTCATGTTGTTGAATCCTAATATTCCAGTTAACCTGGCCAAACTTGGCTACTTCATGTACATGCTATTTTCAACATCACTTTTTCCCCAGCAAGCCTCTAGGCACAAAGATGGTTACTCCTAGCTGCTGGATAAGTAGCACAAGAGAAAGGTAAGTAAGAAGAGTTGCTTGGTATTTCACAGACACAAGACTGACTTCCTTATTGATCCCATCTTACACAATATTCTCTGAGAAAATGGACCTGAACTCCCAGAAATAAAAGAAACTTTTACTCTAGGTTGTCTGATGGTACACAAAAATGTCTCCTTGCTGAGGATTTCCACTGATTAAATTAAAGGCTCATAAGAGGAGAATATTTGAACCTGTATCTACCTTTTCATCATTCATAAGTACACAGCACACAAATAGGCCAATATGGTCACAAAAATCTATGGAAAATACATAATGGGAAATTAAAATGGTAAATGTATAATTTGGATTATGTACTGGGTTTTGTTGGAGCTCATTTTCTTCATAGTACCCATACAGTGCTGTACTTTGGATTTGTGATTAAGACAGTGTTGATAATGCAGAAGTATTTTGGCTATTGCTGAGCAGTACTTGCACAGCAAGGAGGCTTTCTCCATGTCCATCGCTGCCCCCCAGAGTGACTAGGCTATGGTGGACAAGAAGCTGGGATGGGACATGGCTGCAAAAGCTGACCTGAGCTGACCACAGGGATATTCCTTACGTAACATCACACTCTACAGTAAGAACTGAAAGGAGGGGGCTAATAGACTATTGCTTAGTGACTGGCTGTGAATCAGTCAACTTTTGAGAGGTGGTGAGTGCCTTTTCACCCTTTGGTTTGTGTTCTCCCTCTCTCCTTCCTTTCCTTATTGAAGGCATCTTACCTTGGCACATAAGTTTTCTCAGTTTTTCTTTTCCCATTCTCTCCCCTGTCCTGTTGTGAGGTTGGAGTGACCAAGTGGCTGTGTAGTGTTCAGATGCTGGCTGAGGCCACCGCGCCACAGATTAAAATAGATTGCCTGAGGGTTTGGGCTTCTTTATTTCTATCAGTTATGTATTTACAGCTAAGTTCTGTTATTATAATGGGCAACATTGGAATCAAAACCATGCAAATAAGTTATTTTTGTAGAAAATATTAGTTTTTATATATCCATTTATCTAAAAATAATACAATAAGCAACACCAAGTTTAATACTGCATTATGCAACAAGAGGTATATACACTACCATTCCTTGTAGATACTCCAGAGTAACATTCATAGTACTGAGTCTCTCTCAGAAATATTACTGTATTACTCAGTTTCAGCAACATGACTTCAATTATGATTGTGTTAAAATTCAGCTCCCATACAAATAAAGCCTTTGACAGAGATTTAAGTTCTGAACAATATTCAGCCTCAGTGGTATACTATTTTGTTTACCAACTTCAGAGAAATTTAATGGAAGAAATGATAAATTACTCTAAAAGTTTCCAGTATTCAAGAACACCATTAATTATTTATTTTTAAATGGCTGGTACCTTTAAGATTTGTACTATAAGGGCTTTGTAAGGAAGGGGGAGAAAAATAAAATGTCTTCAAAACACTCCCTCAACTCCCAGCCAATATAGCTAGCAGTATTGCATGGGGAGCAAGTTGATCAGCACAATTTTAAAACTTTGCAGCTTAAGTACAAGCCAGTAAAACAACTGTTCTTGTAAGAGAGAGAAAAGAGGCAAGGATGGCTATATTTAGAGCCCAACAGCTAGCTCTGCAGCAGCATCCTACCCCTAGCAATGTCAAATAAAGGATGCACAGAGATTTAGGAACAGGGTCCTGCTAAGTCTGTTCTGTGCTCCTGCTCCAGAGTAGTCTCCTGGCCACCAACTGTCTCTCAGCCTTGTTCAGAGCTGGCATTTCCAGGAGCTCTCTTTCAGACCAAAATTACAATCCAAACTTTAATAACAGCAGCAACAAAAGTGAGGGTTTACAGAATACAAGGGCCTTGATTTGTCTGGATGGGAGAAACAGTTAGATGCAAATTTGAACCTCACCATTTTCAGAGTTTGCCCTCATCAACTGCTCTATGCAAAGAGAAATAATAGTATTGTAGGACTGCACCAATTAACTCTTTTCCATACATTTAATTTAATTCACATTGCAGACAGTTTATCCACATGCTATAGTTTTAGCTGAAGCAGCGTTATAAAACAGTGAATGCAAACAAATGGATGCTCTGATTCAAACAGTTCTCAGGCATGCTCTGAAGACAGAGAAAGTCTAGTCTAGTCTGTCTTGATCCTTCAGAGCAAAATAAATGCTATTGCATCACATATATATTATTTTGAACAATGTTCTTTTACACATTGTATATTTATATCATGTACGACAATGTTTCTCTGTAGAAGTTGCTTAGAAGCATAAGGACGCAGAACTAAAGTATTTTCAGACCTGTATCACTGTTGCCTTCCCTTTTTGTAAAGGGTTGTTTATTATTGCAGAAAACTTTTCTTCGAGAAAACTTTTCAGTCAAGAGCACTATTTTAAATTTATTTTTTTCTATGTACACACAACATCAAGAGAACAGTTGCACTGGAGGATCTATGGTATTTTGGTTTGCTGTAGCATTCAGCTTCTCACAACAATGAAAATAATTAACATGCATTAACATGCACCCAGTTTGTATGAATAAACATTTGAATGAGATTTTCAACTTGTGCAAATTATAACCCTATGCTTGTTTAAACAAGGAACACTGGCTCATTTTTTAACCTCTATTTCTGAAAAGCTCAGTACTTTCTCAATGACAGCCTTCCTGAAGTAACTGATATTAGTACAGACACAAAATAAAGCAAGCAGCATGAAGGGCTTCCTTACTTAAAGACCCAATCTTCTCGGCTCCGCTGGCTCTGAGCATGCACAGGTAGCAGTACCTACAGCTGCCAAACACCAGCATCCCAGTGTGGTGAGCCAAGAGGCTAGCTGGTGCTTTTAATTAAAATGCAGTCAGCTGAAAATCATTAGTATTGCAGAGAACGAAAAACAACCTTTACTCTACTGGGCACGGGTAATAAAGTTTTGTTGTTTTAACTCACTGAGCTCCATCTGTGAAGGTTAAGATGAAGGTTAGCTCTGAGAAGATTGCAACTGTTTTGTAGACCCTGTGGTTCCATATCATTCAACCCTTACCTCCACAAGCTGAATCACAGATTTCATTACAAGATTACACTTTTTCCTTAGACATTAACATTATTTAAACAACATTCTTGAACACCTCTATAATGGAAGCATGCCTATAAAAAATAAAGTAAATTTAAAGCAGGCTATCTAAATAAAGCATACCAGCCAGGACCTCTTTAAGGCCTCTGGCAATTTGAATTCTGTCAATGTAAGAAAACTGCAGTTGATATTTTAAGTAATGAAGTAAATGGAGACATGAGTAGTCTGGAAAGACTTGGAAAATGATAGTAATACTTTTATTACAAAGCTACACTTTTCAGAAATATTTTCATTTTGTGAAAGTTGTGTGTTCATTTGTTAAACAGCCTGACAGAGGAAAATTATTATTTTTAAAATATGAGATTTTCCACTTTTATTTGTTAAGGATTTGCCTTGGGGGAGTGAGGAGAAGAGGCACATGTAATATAGGGAGGATAGTGCCTTAAAACTGAATATACAGAAGCTTCCCAGGCTACAGAGCACTAAAAAAAAATGTATCTGGATTTTCACACGTTAGTCTAACAATACCATAAGATAATACAAAGGCCATAATAAGCATTTGCAAAAAGCAGTTGAAATCTAAGAAGCAGACGAATGGTAGGTCTTACCGCATTCTTATAGCATAAGACTTCTCAATACTTAAAAAATTGCTTAAGTTCCATAAAACTGAGAGAAAAAGATGGAAAGCACCAGCAATGAGAGTTTCAAGTAAGAGAAGTTCATCAACGTCATATTAAAGGACATATTTGGTGTTAGATTACCTTGTTCTCCACTCAGGTGATGTGGTCATCTGTTGAAAGCTGGAAGTGGTATTTGGGATCGAAGGCCTCAACTACCATCTAGGGTATATGGATAACACTGTGCTGCCACTTTTCTCTGAACAACATAGATAAGGGCAATATACTTAACCTCTTTGTACTCTAGTTCTCCATTTACAACAGAATAACGCTTCAGTCACCAGTCAGCAATCCACTTAGAAAATGACAAGTACAATAGTAATAATACAGCTAGAAAAAAAAGTCTAAGCAGCTTTTCAGATGAATCTTAGAAGATCTAGGAATTACAGACTGCCGAATATCTCCAGGAGTTGGACTTGATGATCCTTGCAGGTCCCTTCCACCTCCAGCTATTCTATGATTCTGATCTAACAGAGTTTAGATTTTCTTTAACATAAATATTACAAAAACAACTGTTTCAGAGAATCACTACAGATACACATGCTTCCACACCTACAGATATTCAACCTTTCCTCTACCTGGATTTCCTGTTATACCATGCATGCCCCACCTCCCCCCCCCCAGAAACCAAACACCCTACTACAATCCCAAATCCAACACCATCTCAGTTTAAGTTTTGTTTCTGCAACTTTAAAAATAAACAGGAGAGAAATGATTTAATAGTGCTTTTTACTAATAGAAGTCCTACAGATAGCAATAAACAGATTGTTAGTTTATTTCTGATTCAAACTGATGATCTTATTTTATTATCCTTGGTGAAGGATATTCTGCATTTCTCACATCTGCAAGGATAAGTCTGCTTGTAGAGCAGGCTAATAACCCACGATCTAACAATTCAATTAATTTGGAATGTGTCTTACTGATTAAGAAAAGTTTTTACAGAATTGGGTATGTCATCTGTATTCATATCCTGACACTAAAAACTACCTTCAGTCAATGACACAGATAAAATATTTATATTGAGATAGTGTAAATTTAATTTTATTATTAAAATTTGATATTATCAAAGTTTCGTCTCATATTCTAGCCCTTAGTCCAATGCAGTTTTATAATGAGATTTTACACAGCTACAGCCTAAATAAACTGGGCAAGAGACAGACAAAATTTAATACTTTTTAGCCCCTACAAAAAATTGGGTTATTTTGTTGGAAAATGAGAATGAACTTGACAGAGCACAGTGATGGAACAGCTGTGACAGCAGCTAGCATCACCATGTACAGGTGGAGATTTAAAGACATACCATTTTTCTAAAGTGCTAAAGCATAAAAATGTGTACATCTTTTTAAGCACATTAACATCAGTGCACTATATTAGACTAGATTAGTAGTATGTAATAGTCATACTCATAGAAAAGTGCCTGGAAGAGTCTGAGTGAAGTTCTCAAAAAGGCCACAAAGCTCAACTCTAAACTTGTAAGGAACTTTCTCAAATAAAGAGATTAATTTCCACTGCAAAATAAACCCTTACTTTTTTGATAACATGACAAAAAAAACTACTTCTCAGTATCCTGCAGGTCTTGTTTTGACCTAAAGCAAGAGGAACACTCTACTCAAAGTAGCTTTGAGATGGCATAGTGTGTTGAGTAAATAGAAAAACCTCAAGGCCTATTTGTACCACTACAATGGAGGAAAAACAAAAAACACCTTGTTTATCTAATGGTTACCTCTTGTTCGTCAAGTGACACTCATCCCACAATTGTTTTCAATCATAGCTCATGTATCATGACTGCAGATAAAAATTATTCAACCTCAGAAAATTATTCTATTACTTTTGTTTTTCTCTTAAAAACAAAAGTAATCAGCTGGTGCCTAATCTCCAGACTTGGTACTTAAACATGGTCATCAAGAAGGTTATGACCCTTTAAGAAAGCGTTTTTTTTCTTTTGGCAGGGGTGGGTATGTTACTTTTCACATGTCCTAAAGATACAAGTCACAAACATGCCTTGCACTTCGAAACAGTGCTTTTTCAAAAATGAACTTTTGACTTCTTTTGTTGATTACAGCCTCTCTTCCTTCCCATTACACTGCTGCAAGTAAAATAGCCCCTGATATTAGGAATAAGTATATTTGTTCCAGTACGGAGCACACATTGCTCATTTTTAACAGAAATATACTGTAGGATCTCAACTACATATTTATTTCTAGTTCGCTCAAATGGAACTTTCCACTGGCAAAACACAAATAGCACTTCCAAGGTACATTTAATGTAGGTTTTATATTACAATGCAAAGCATAAGCCACAGCCCTGGAGAATGATAAAATGTCTGTACCACTCCTTTATTTAAAAAATGTTCCCAAACACAATCTAAAAGACAAGATGAGCCCCAACTGGGATTTCTTAATGGCTGTTTAAATTTCACTGCACCATTTCACATGTCTGTACTTCCCAGCAATGATCTTCAGATGCTGCTGCTGACAAAGTTACTGATTCTGGAACAACTTCCTCTGATTATGGAAATTGTATGAGTAGGGAAAAACAAAATATGTCTTTAGTGATGACAGTCAAATCGTAAAATGGTAAGAGAAATCTATCATTTGCATTTCTTATTTCCCAGTATAGGCAAATCTGCAGTACAAAGGAGACCCTTAGGAAATAAATCTAGAGTCATTTCCTCTTAGTTATTTACATCTTACTTCAAGACTTTTAACTATAATGAAAAGTCAATAGTTATTTATCTATATAGAAAGACCAACATCAAACAAATATCCTGCTATTATTAAAAGCATTCTATGAAAACCATAATAGGATTTAGTACTGGAAGTAAGTTGGGATGGGAATGAACTTCTGATAGAAGATATCTGGATTAAAAGCATCTGTTACATGCCTGCTGTATGCATTTGGGCAACACAAATTTGTGCTTTTTAGGAACATATGTTCTTTGGAAAGGAGTCTTGCACATCTCTCAGTATGAAGTACTGTTACTGCTCAGAACTAAATGATGATTTAGTGTGGTAAAATCTTAGAAGCCAGCGTATTTGTGATAAAACAATACACTGAAGTTCAGGGTTTAAAAGCATACCCGTTCACAACAACTTGGAAAAGCAATCCCTTGTGCTTGTTTGACACTGAAGAACTGCATGTGCAAATACTTGACTACAGATACTCCCCTAAGCAATCCACAGGGTATGCTTTACATATGATGGGATTTTACACAAATCTGAATTTGGCTTTACTAACTTTCAGTATTACAAAAGGTATTCAAGGTGCCATAAATATATGAAGTATTTAATTAAGAAAAAAAGAGCAATTACTATTACCTTATGAATGTTTTATTCCCACTAAAAGAACAGTAACCACCAACAGAAACAGTAGCTGATAAGGTACTGTAGTCAAAGCCATAGAAACAATCTTTTCCTCATTCTAAGGTTCTCTTTGTATCATCACGTTACTCAAAACTACAATTAGTAACCCAAAACTAAAAGCTTGCATGAGCTATTGCTCCTTACTTAAGATTTCAGTTTAAACAACTATGATCCATCTTTGCACACACATATGGGTCTTCAGTCCAGCATGGAGAACATATGTAACACTACCTACTTTTACAGATTATTCAAACTGCATGGCTACATTGCTTACTTAAGAGGCTTTATTATACATGAGTTCAGTGAGTTCCAGGCAGGTTATGTATCGCACAGAGAGATGCTTTTTAATATGAACAGTTATCCCCCTCTTTACAACTCACCAGTACCATGCCAAGTAATGGTTTCCACTGTCCTTACAAAGTTCACCATGACACAAAAGATTGTGCAGTAGTGGTCTGAACAACCACTGAAAAAAATAAATTGGAAGTGACACCTGGATGTCATTGAGCCCCACCTCTTCCAAACAGCAGAGGAAGCACTACATGCTGATGAGGGTGCCTGGGGCCTCATCCAGCTCATCCCTGGAGGTGGGGATACAACCACCTTGCTGGACACCTGTTGTAGGGTTTGACAGTGAAAAATTATTGTCCAGTTAGGATTTCCATTGTTACAGGATGTGACGTAGGCAATTCCCTTCTCTAAAACCTCCCCATGCCTGGGAGAATGCTGCAGTTGAGTCCCCTAAGCCTTCTTCTCCCAGGCTAAACAAGCTCCATTACCTCCTTCTCCTTGTATGTCACACACTCCAGACCCTTCCCGTGATGCCTTTCAGCTGGAACTCTTCCAGTTTGTCAATCTCTCTCTAGAAAAGAAAACTAAACAACACCCCAAACACCCCACACAACTTTACTAAAGCTTAAAATGCACACCAATTCAATGGCCAGGAAAGCTACTGAACTGGTAAATGAAGGTGTCCAGGAATACAGCCAGATACTGGCACACAACTGAACTATTACTTTCTATTAATAGTTTCTATTACATAGTATTAAATTGTGCCATCAAGCAGTACTAAGAAACTGCTGTAATGGTCCCTCAGATGTTTTGGCACATCCACAATCTCCTGGGGAACCACCAAGCACAATTTCCAGGGTATTGTGGAGGGCATATGTCCTCCACGGGCTGTTTTTATGCCCTCCACAATACCCTGGAATTTTTAACAGGCACTTTGCACACAGTGACTCCCATCTGGAGGATAAGAGACTCCAAAATAGCTGCAAGTTATTCCAATACCCCCCTCCCCCCCCCCAAAGGTTTAATTTACTGATATGGATGTCACTTATGCTTCCATTATCTTGTCATGAGGACTTAACCAAAGGCTGTGCTTATCTTTTTTTAGATAACAATAAAAAGTATGCACTTGTAGCTGATGTTTTACGATAACCAAGAATAAGAATACACTTCCTCATCAACTGTGTAACAATCACATCAGCTCATATCTTCTTCCAGTTGAACTGCTCTAGAGTGGAGAATCATGATCAAATCCCTCAGCACCATCCTGTCCTTTGCACTGGAAAGTGTACTTCCACTGCAGACAGGCAACAGCTGATCCTCAGTACATCACACAGTAATAACAAAGTCCTATCTTTTACCGCATTCTCCCTTTCTGCAAGTGTTTTGGAAACTGTAGAGGGGAAATAAGACTATACTAGGAGCTGCAGTAAATGTATAACCTGGATAGTAAACATTCAAGTAAAATGCAGTTAAAGATACTATTTAAATATCCTGTTCCCAAGCTGTATGGCAGAAGTTTGCTTCTCATTTCAAAGTTTCATCAGGGCCAACACAAGAACCCAAATTGTGTGAAACAAAGTACAGTTAAAAGCAAAACTGAGATTTTTTTTTAGATAGCACTTTTCTACCTCTCATACATACCTATGACTTCCATTACCAGTAAAGCAATTTTCAGGTTCCTTGAGAAAAATAAACTCCAGTAGAGTGTGTTCAAAACTATTATTTTTCACACATTAAATATGTAAAATCATTTTTCCAGGCAACTACAGTTAAAATGCTTATGTTAAGGTGTCTACAATTGAAGAGCTCTCCTTATAGTCCCCAAACTTAAGAGGAAGACAATCTGAAAGTTTCAGATGAGATTTCATTCCTTTACAGGTATTATCCTTTAAATATTAACCTTTTAAAAAAATTAATTTTTTTTTAATAAAAACCTTTAGTTTTCTTGAAACCTGTAAACTAGTACTTATTAGTACTTTAGTGTCAATAATGTACAAATGAGTGCTGAAACAACAAGGTCATGTAGAGGTTTGTTTCTTTATAATAAATTCTGTCTACTGGATAGAGTTTTGTTTTACTATTGACACATATTTAGAATCAAAACATCTAGAAACAACAGTAGCCATTGTCTTATATAGCTATTTCCATTGTAATTGATTTTAAACATAATTACTATTAAATAAATTAAATTTAAATAAAATATGTAAGAAAGGCTATTTAACTTCTGAGAACTTTTAAAATCTCATTCTCATATTAACATTCTTTTTTTTCTAATACTATACACTAGATTTTTTCAACTAAACAGTTTTAAAAGCCTTCTTCTGAAGATGTCTGAAGAGTGCCACACATGCTAAGTATTTGCTAAAATACCTTGCTTTAATAAAAAAAAAAAAATGCAAAGAAATGTGGAAGCATGTACTAGCTTGTTTGAAAAAAATGAAAATGATAAAACCTGACAAGCCAGAAAGATAGCTTTCCAGTTGTCTTTAAAAAACAAAACTGGTAGACAGCCATATCATCCAACCAGACAAAATAGACAGCTGCTTTTAATTGAAACACAAATGAGTTGAAAAATAGTTCTTACAAGAAAGATGGCTATTTGTGGTAATAGAACAAACATTCGTGTTTGGCTTCAGAGTTTCCTTCCCTCTCCAGGAACCATTTTCATAACACAAGAGAGACCCATTCTCCATTTTCTATTTTCACATTTTGCTTTTAAGAAGCTATTGATTCCTCAATGAATAGCACTGCAGCTAACCTTTGAAAGAAAATTCTGGTGCCGTCCTTACATGTACAAGGTTGCTATTCTGCGGTATACCAAAGGTACAGACATTGCCAAAATAAACAGCAAGCAGTTGTGACATCCAAGCCAACATTTGTGCTTTCAGTTGTGGAGGACTACTGTAATGGATGGGAAGCCCAGAATGAGTCAGTCTACACAAATGCTTTATGACTGCCTCTCAAACCCTAGCACAGTATTTAATACGAGTCCCCAGAACATGAAAGATGCTTTGATATTGGCTTGCTGGGAACCAGGTATTGATCTTTTGAGCCCCTCTTCCCTGTTTATTTCTCCTTTTCTGCAGAAGTGTCCCAGAGGGGACAGTTCTTTGGGTACATTTAGCAATCACTATGCACAGTTAAGCCACTTATTTTAGCCACCAAAGAGATACACCAAATCAAGTAGTTAATGTTTATGGCCAACATGACAAAAAATACACAAAAATGTTTAAATCCCTTATGAACATACGTATTCTTTGAACACCACCATTACAATGATGGTCTAAATATCGATCATTTGCACACAAAACAACAGAAAAGCAAATTAAAGTTTATCAGGTGGTAGGAAACTGACATTCAGAATCAATGAATCACTCTGTTACATTTAATCCCCATTGATTCAAGGAGTTCAGTACACCTTCCAAGCTTGTCTTTATGTCATATCATAAAGTGTAAGGCAAATGGAAATTTATTAAGCTATGAATCCTTTATTACTTAAATTCAATAAACTCTAAAAGGCTCGTCCATAAATGGCAGCTCAGGTTCTCCATGTTTAAATTTTTTAATACAATAAAAAGCTTTACTGAAATTGACACTGTTGTCTAACACTCTGTACTGTAGTAACCAAATCTAAAGCTTAAACCACTGCTACTAGCCCACCAGAGGGTAGCAGGCCCACAGGGAATGCAGGCACAACTAGATAGAAATGGCATTTTGTCAACAAGCTTTTGAAGCCAAGGATGAAGCTGCTAACCCCAGAGAGAACAAAGTCCTCCCAGAATGAGAATTGCTAAGATATGGGATAAATATGGGGGGTAGAATAGTTCCTATTGAGGATGCAACTGGTCACAGATTATTATTTTGACACTTAAACGGAGCCAAAGGACACAGACCTGGATACTGTTTAGACAAAGTGACTTAAGCAGAGCACTGAATAAAGTGACATTGCTGCCCAACGTATAGCCCTTTGCCCTCCCTCCCATACCACCAAAATTACTGGTTATGCAACTGGTACTTGATGAACCAAGCTAACTTGAATAATAGCTTAGAGTGTAAATACATGTGCAATAACGATGCCTTCTTTCATCTAAACCCATCCCCTCAGGTAGCAGTGATGAACAATAGGTGCCACCACTGCTTCTGCTGGTGCTGGCTGCAGCTCTTCCTCTGGTGTTTGTAGCACCAGAGGCTGGACTTCCAGGGAGGCCACAAAAAACAAAGCATACAAGCCACACTGAGATGTAACAAGGGTTGGTGCCCAACACCTACCAGCTCCAGCTGGAATCCTCATCACAACCATTAACTAATGAAGGAGATGAGATCCTTACAATTAAACAGTGTAACTGTAGCCGGTAAGGATTTGCAGATGTAAGTGCAGACATAGACAACGCAGAAGCTATTCAGAAGATAATAAGCAGTAACAGACCACAGAAGTGTGTCTCAGGGATGTTCACGTCCTATACTGAGTTGGTGCAGCTGACAAATGAGCACCGTTTTTATTTAGCTCTTGGACTGAGACTCAGCTCTTGCAATTCATTCAAATGCAAACACAGAAATGCAACATGCCAATTATAAAACTAATTACCTTTTGGGATCCAATTCAAAATTAGTTTTCATATTCTGAGCGCCTAATAAGCAGTACGTCCAACATGGAATATGTTATAATCCTTTGAAACACCATAGCGTGGATCTGCAGTAAAATAGTACTAAACATTGTATGAAGTATCCTATACAGCATTTTTTGGAAAAAGAAAACAATCTGGTTCTTTGAATCGTAGGCAACCTGGCTGCACTGGAGCAGCAGAATGAGCATCCAGGGTAAGAGCAAGGTATCACGGGGATGTTCTTCTCAAGGTCATCTAAAGAAAATTTAAACTACTGACTGGAAAGACTCACATTTCAACTAATGTTGAGCCAATTTGCACAGTCAAGCATCTTGGAATTGATTTATCCTGTTATCAATATGATATTAAATCTGTTGATATTTATTTGAAATACAAGTTTTGATAGGATTTCTCTAATATTTTTAATGAAATTAATGCATTCTAGTCATAATGAAATCAATGCAAATTTTCTCATAACTTCAACAGCTTTGAAAATATCTGGAAGTGTGCTATTCAGATTGGACTCAAGCCTCCACAGAAACATGCTTATATTGGACTGAATATGAAATCCCAAACCTGGGAGGCATTTAAGGAATTTTTCAAGAAATTACTTATGCAAGAACATAAGCTATTGCCTACTTTTCCAACTAACCTCTTTTCAGATTATTATGGCAATGCAACCCAGAGCCAAGTAGTTATTCTTCTGTCTAGTGACCAGTTTTCTTCCTCATTTGAAGTAAAACAAGATTTCTCTTCACTGACAAGCTACCAAGAAAAAAAAGTTTGGCAGATGATGCAATAACATTCCATTAACTCTGAAATGAAGGGTGGAATAAAACAGCACACACTACTTGTTACTTTTTGAAACCTAGTTCCCTTTTAAAATTACATATTCTTAAAAAAAAAAAAAAAAAAAAAAACAAACAGGTTTTGCTTTGATACCTTCTAAACAGATCTTTTTCAAAAAATGAAGCCTTCATCCCATATGTTTGTCTGGCTACAAGCCTTGCTGAATTAGAATAAGGTAGTTTGAAGTTTCACTCATTCCCTTTAAGGCCAAGTTTAGTGAATGCATTAAACAAGAAATAGGCCTTATAGCATATAAATATAAATAGCATTATAGCATTTTCTGTATTTAAAAGACACCTTTCCAATTCATGGTATCTTCATTTTAAAACTGTATCCCATGTGCCATATTTGATCTTAACCAGAGAGCTATATCCCTGTTTGTGTCGGAGCAAACAAAAATGAACTATTTTGAATTCTGTTTTGCACAATAACATTTGTCCTATTTTGTTCTTTTTGTGTGTGTGTACTCATATTTCAAATATATTGATATTGAAAACAATACTTAACTAGTATTAACTCATTGAAATTCTAAGTGCCACCAACATATGGTAAATGAACTTTGTTGTTGGTTTTAAATTAAATACATAACAGATCTCAAAAAAAAAAAAAAAAGCTTGTGAGATAAATATTGCACTACATCCAAAATGTAGAAAATTACATTTCAGGTGAAAAATATATTTCCCAACTTGGCATTCGTAATTTTTAAATCTCATTCTTTCTTATGAAAGAGATGGACAACCTGAAACATATTTCACAGAATCACAGAATTCCTAGGTTGGAAGAGACCTCAAGATCATTGAGTCCAACCTCTGACCTAACGCTAGCAGTCCCCACTAAACCGTATCCCTAAGCTCTACATTTAAACGTCTTTTGAAGACTTCCAGGGATGGTGACTCCACCACTTCCCTGGGCAGCCTGTTCCAGTGCCTCACAACCCTTTCAGTGAAGAAGTTCTTCCTAACATCTAACCTAAAACTCCCCTGGAACAACTTAAGCCCATTCCCCCTCATCCTGTCACCAGGCACGTGGGAGAACAAACCAACCCCCACCTCGCTACAGCCTCCCTTGAGGTACCTGTAGAGAGCAATAAGGTCACCCCTGAGCCTCCTCTTCTCCAGGCTGAACAAGCCCAGCTCCCTCAGCCGCTCCTCGTAGGACTTCTTCTCCAGGCCCCTCACCAGCTTCGTCGCCCTTCTCTGCACCCGCTCAAGCACCTCCATGTCCTTCTTGTAGCGAGGGGCCCAAAACTGAACACAGTACTCGAGGTGCAGCCTCACCAGAGCTGAGTACAGGGGGACGATCACCTCCCTAGCCCTGCTGGTCACACTGTTCCTGATACAAGCCAGGATGCCATTGGCCTTCTTGGCCACCTGAGCACACTGCTGGCTCATATTCAGCCAACTATCAACCATCACTCCCAGGTCCTTCTATGCCTGGCAGCTCTCCAACCATTCCTCTCCCAGCCTGTAGCTCTGCTTGGGGTTATTGCGCCCCAGGTGCAGGACCCGGCACTTGGCCTTGTTGAACTTCATGCAGTTGACCTCAGCCCATCGGTGCAGCCTATCCAGATCCTCCTGCAGAGCTTTCCTACCCTCGAGCAGATCGACACACGCGCATAGCTTGGTGTCATCTGCAAACTTACTGAGGGTGCACTCAATGCCCTCGTCCAGATCATCGATGAAGATATTAAAGAGGACCGGCCCCAGCACCGAGCCCTGGGGGACGCCACTAGTGAGTGGCCTCCAACTGGACTTGACTCCATTCAACACGACTCTTTGGGCCCGGCTATCCAGCCAGTTTCTAACCCAATGAAGCGTGCGCCAGTCCAAGCCTAGGGCAGCCAGTTTCTTGAGGAGAATGCTGTGGGAGACGGTGTCAAAAGCCTTGCTGAAGTCAAGGTAGACCACATCCACAGCCTTTCCCTCATCCACCCAGCGCGTCACTTTGTCATAGAAGGAGATCAGGTTTGTCAAGCAGGACCTGCCTTTCATAAACCCATGCTGACTGGGCCTGATCGCCTGCTTGCCCTGCAAGTGCTGCGTGATGACTCTCAGGAGGATCTGCTCCATGAGCTTCCCTGGCACTGAGGTCAAACTGACAGGCCTGTAGTTCCCCGGGTCTGCCCTCCGGCCCTTCTTGTAGATGGGCGTCACGTTTGCTAGCCGCCAGTCAACTGGGACCTCCCCCGATAGCCAGGACTGCTGATAAATGATGGATAGTGGCTTGGCCAGCTCCTCTGCCAGTTCTCTCAGTACCCTCGGGTGGATCCCATCCGGCCCCATCGACTTGTGCACATCTAAGTGCCGTAGCAGGTCACCAACCAGTTCTTCATGGATAGTGAGGGCCACATCCTGCTCCCCATCCCCTTCCACCAGCTCAGGGTACTGAGTTTCAACATATTTCAATATGACTGGATGCAGAATGGCCCTTTTATCAAAATACAGCTTGCTTATCTAAAAGATATCAGAACTGGTGACCTAGAAAATGTAAAATAGATTAATGAAAATGAACCTAGAAATAAATACTGGCATGGTATATAATTTAATATTGTTAAAAGTAAAGTTCTATACTATTCCACTTCAGGCTCTCTTAACATGAATAAAATGCTCAAAGCTGTGGGAATATTTGTATTTTATGATTCAATTAAGAACATAACTAATCAAAATTACATTCAAGAGAGACTCTTCTTCCTCCTGGTTTACAAGCAACCTCATCACTTTGGAGCAGCCATATGAATGAACATATTGAGATTCAGGTATCTTCTCCTAGCTTCTACAAATTTCCTCCTCCTAATTTTAAAGTAAATCCAAACCTCTGATGTTCTTGACAGTCCTTATCAGCTTTTCTTTAAAAATCACTCAGGAATATGAATCTGGATATTGTTTTAACAGTAACTGCTAAATCCTCACATCCAGATGCATATCACTTCTTGTCTGTTTATAAATACTTATCATAATGATCTAGTTCTAATTTTGGGCAGTTTGTGCTATTCTGACTTCTCCTTGATTTGTAAACTCTCTAGGATAACGCTAATCTTTTTGTTTGTTTTTGTATCACACAAGACACATTGAGACTTGATCTGTAACTACCATCTTCATGCACTATAGGAACACGGACACAAGAAGTACTGTGGATCATTTGGGGCGGGGGGGGGGGGGTTATACTCTTATAGAAGTAGTCTTAATATAGCCTAACCAATTCATAAATTAAACCTGAGCTAAACAAATGAATAAAAGACCCCAAGTAACAGATAAAGCACAATGCCTATAATATGCACACACATGTAATTTTATATAGTGCTGTGTATGTGTGTGTGTATGTATGTATATATAGATAGAAATGTAAGCTACACACTTCTTTGTTATGTATATGGATGGGTAAAAAGATAACTTCAAAGATATCAAGACATCTCTGATGACATCTTTTATGCTATTTTGTATGAAGAGGTTTTGGTTTGTTGACAAATACCTTCACAAGTTTTACATAGATGCATATCACATAGTGATCACGAAATTACCGGAAAGAACTACTGATACTGTATGTGTTTATACAAGGATAAAAACTGAACAGTAACAAGGTCTTAACCAAAAAATAATCCTTTTAGGAAGTAACTTAATTCAAAACCACTTAATTTAAATCAACCAATTTAAGTAAGAAAATTAAGAGTATTCTTATATACTTCTTGCTTAATTCAGAGCTGTTATTTACAGTATGGAAAATTACATTAATATGCAGAATCACTTAAAAATTTAAAACACTTATAATGCACGGAGTTTTTGTTTCTTTGTTTTTAGGTACATATTTCTGGAAATATTTCATTATGTGAAAATATTCATCATTTTGCCTTTTTATTCTCCATACAATTTTAATATGCTTTATAGTTTAACAATTTGGATTTCCCACAGGCCATAAATTGTATTTCTTAAAACATCTCTGACAGACTTCAAAATTAGAACGCGATTTAGATTACTTGCATCACTTTCTGTCAATTATTCCCACATTACTTATTCACTTGAGCTGTCTCAGTGTTATAACAATACATCAATAATTTCTACATGAATTCCTCTGTGTTATTTTTCAGTTGCCACCATGACAAATAACTTTATCATCACCTTTGTCAGAACTTTTAATCAGTAGATCTCAAAGATCTTTGGAGAATGGAAAGATACTAAGTAGTTAGGTTTGCTTTAACAAAAAGTGCTAAACTACCACTTCTCTACAAAGAATCAGCTTGTTGAAATGAACTGTTCACATAACAGGACTTGATTTCCCTGGTCTTCCCAATGTGGGCTTAAGGATGGAGGGAAGAGAGACTATTCAAAATAACAGTATGGGATTTTAGAAATCATTTACTCTTCTGGTGTCTCTAAATTCTCCAAGTATTCTAAAGTTCAGAAAATTCTCAGAAAACAAAAGAACCCATATTAAATGTTCTTAAGAAATCTAATCTCATTAGAGCTCTGTTTCATAAATAAGTAATTAACAATAGGCAACTTTATTTTTCATTTGGATTCACCTTGACAGTGCTCCTGGTATATTACTACAGTAAGCCATCTATCACCACTACACACCTCAGCCTCGAGCTGCAGAGGAGAGGACAAGACCCCCAGAATAACTGCCTTGAATAGAGAAGGCAGAAAATCAGGCTTCTGCCTTCTCCGCCAGGCCATGTCACTTCCCATGGCATATATTTATGGAACTACTTCAGAGAATGGTTGAAGTTGGAAGGCACTTCTGTAGACCTCCTGGTTTAACCCCCTTGCTCAAGCAGGGCCACACAAAGAACGTCACATCCAGGTGGGTTTTAAAGGTGTCCAAGGAGGAGACACCACAGCCTGTGTGGGCAACCTGTGCCAGTGCTCAGTTGCCAAATGGTAGAGAAGTGCTTCCTGATATTCAGATGGCACCTTCTCTGTTCCAGTTTGCACCCAGTGCCTCTTGTACTGGCAATGAGGCACCACTGAAAAGGGCATGGCTCCATCTTCTCTGTGCCCTCATAGAAATAAATGCTTGCAGGTTGTTGCCTTTTTGTGTCAGAAAAAAAAAAAAAAAAGCAGTCACACACCCATGAAAACCCACAGTAAGGTTACTACAGCATGTTAACAGAAATACCAGTCTTTGGTTGCTCTCTTGTCTACACATCACAGCATAACTCCTCTAGAAAGGTCCCCAACACTATAAGCTTCCCCATCAGCCTTCATGGGGATCCACCACCTGCAAGGTCTCTGACAGCAGGCTTCTGTTTCCAGGCTCACAAATTCAGTATGGCCACTCCTTCCAAAGAGGCAAACCAAACACCTTACCTCACCAAACCCTTCAAAACAGATACTGCAATAGTGAGCTGTTTTAATGCATGCATTCATAACACAGAAGTGGCAGTCAGAGGAGGGATGTGTACATAGGCATTTTCACAGAACTTTTTATATAAAATATAAATAAAAGACTACTACTGTTGCAGGGCAGAAAGATGAGGAGGTGATAACCCTCAGACACTGACTTCAAAACACAGAAAGAACTAGGCACTGCAATATGGCATAAACAGCAACAACAAAGCTCGCTTGAGTTACAAAATTAAAGGGTAGACTCAAATGCAGGAATCAAGTATTGGTATCTGCCACAGAGAGCAGAGCCAATATAAATGGTGCAAAAACAGCAAGAATAATTTTTCCAAAGTTTTTACTCTAGCTAAAAGCCTTTTGACAATAGTGAAGGCAAAGTACCTAGCTAGGAAAAGCAAGTTACACAGGCAAAACTGTCAGAGGGCACCAATTAAAGAGGGATTTTACATCATTTCAGGAACTTCACAAGCGTAAGTGTTACCTGTTCACATTCATGTGAGGCAGATCAACTGCTTCTTCCTGAACTTCACACAGTCTGTGAGCCAAAGCAATTGCTTTGTGAATTCAGCCTTCCACATCAAAAAAGGTTAGCTTGCAGTTATTAAGGGCTTGAGAAAGTTTTTCCTTTGTGAAGGCATGACACTAACGTTATGTCAGAACTCAACTATGAACTCTTTGAAGCAAGGACTGAACCCAACTAAGTGTGCATTTGGAACAGGGCCAGGCTCTGTTACATACTGAACTGTGGTTTGTTGGCACCACTACAGTCTCAATAAAAACAACAACAGCAGAATGAAAAGAAGGATTTATAAGAGGTGCTAATATATGTTCACAGGACATAAAACAGTTGGCATATGAATTCTGAGGGAAGTTGACCTTTGGGTAGATTTTACAACCAAGTGTGCAAGTGACTTATACATGGATTATGTAACTAAATTGAGACTAAATTTCATATAAGCACCTTGAAAGCAAAATTGGGGGGAAACTACTTACTTAAAAAAACTACAACAGAACAATAAGTAGAAGAGAAAAGCCTACAGACAACTTTCTCTTCACCATACATACTCAACCTACCTGGACCGAAGAAAGTCATCACCGTGAACAGAAGTTCAGCCTACTTTTTTAAATGAAATTATGCTCTAAATCCACCTCTCTCACTACATCAAAAAAAACTTCTTCTGCTAACTCACCATATATGTTCACTCCCATTTTCTCATCAATTCCTGTCCTTCCAGCATAGCCAGCTGAAAGCACTACTCCCAGTTAAGTAGCCCCCAGCTGTAGCTGGGTAAGCAACTTAGCCCTGCTAAATGATGAGACGGAGTGCAGCTGTAGCCAATGGCTTGCACTTCTCTCCCTTCTGCCACTCTCAGTTTTCAGGAGACATATAGGAATTACAGTTCCTTAAGATTTTTATCTCCTTGAGAGGGAAAATTAGCTCTATACTTTTATATGTGTCAAGACATTGAAAGATGAATTTGCCCGTACTCAGACAAAAGAGGGGTCAGGGTGCTGACAACCACAGGAGTAACAAATCATCAAATACTACAAGAATATTAAGCAGCAGTCTATGAAAATATAAAAGATTAAAATGTTTGGGTGAGAAAAAGTAAAGATAATTTGCATTACCATCTGATTCACTCTCCAAAAGCAAAAATGTTTGTAGAAATGTATTGTCTGCAATGAATATTGAAAGTCAAAAATGGAAAGTTGCATTCTTACAATACCATCAGCTTGAGAGAATAAATGACAATTCTGATTCACTTTCCAACAGAATTGGTGACTAAGTTCCCATTGAAAGAGCCTCAAGTTATCTCTCCAACCAATTTTCTCCAAAAAGAAAGGAATAGGTAAAATATTTTTCTCCAGGGAAATATGACAAGAATCTGCTTAGGCAGTCACCAGTGTTTATGACAAATTATGACACATATGAGTTTGATGAAAGCCTGACAAAATCAGTCCAATTTTTTAATAAACCAAGCTTTAAAGACTAATTAGTTTAAAGACTAATTTTAAAGACCATGCTGGATATGGTCTTAAAGACCATGGTCTCTCATGAGCTGCAGAATTGGCCAACTAATACAATATAAGAATAGAATAAAAGCTTTACTGAGCAATTTTGTAAACCTGTAATAGGCTTTTATTTTAATTCATTTACAGAAGATAGAGTGGGCAAATACTTCCCCTGAAGTATGAGCAACATTTAAAAATTGCTACAACAAATGCAATCAGAAAATACAAAATAAAGTTTAGTGCTAGCAAGCCGCTCTCCACACAATGAGACTCAAACAGAAAACAAGGAGAGAAAGGAAGTTTGGAAATACATGAGCAAGTGTAAGATGACTAAGTTGGTCAGAGAGGAAAAACGCACAGCTGACTTTTGATAGAAAGCAAAGCTCATCTAGGTGCTTAGAGAGTTCAGTTAATCAGAATTACTATATCTGCAACACTGTATTAGAAAATTAGGAATTTTCAAGGCTCACTGGCAATAGTATCCATATTATATTTGGCCAGTCTGAGACAAATATAAATTCCTGCGCGAAGCAGGTTTCTGAAAGCAAAGAAAACTCGTAAACGTAAAAACAAGAAATCAAATTTTGCAAACGAATCCCACATCAGCTAATTCTACTGTTGGTGTATATTGACTGCTCCTCCTTCCCTGCTCTGTGAAGCCTTAGTGGTATTTCTGTGTCAGATAGCTTAATATGTATACATCAGACTGATTCTGGGTTACTGAAAAAAAAAATAAAAAGAAAAAAAATACAAAAACAGTTACATGGAATTTTGTTTGTTTGGATATTAATTTTTTGGGTCCCTTTGGCTGATTTTGTGCAAAATTTTCAGGCATGAATGCAAATGGTTTTGCAAGACAGTCCAAATCTGTGGCACGTGTTAAAGCAATCACAAGGAAGTTTCTTGTGAAGGATGTTCTTCAAGTTGGCAAGCAACTCCTACTCCCTAAGACAGCAAGAAGAAACAGGCAGAGAGGGGAGAGAGCAGCAGAACAAAAATATGCACTTAATTAGTTAAGGCATAAGAAAGACAAAACTTTTGATGCAAAAAACAGCAATTGTGGAGCTACAGTTGTGGAGGCCTCAGTGTGCCTGACAATTCAAGGCATTGCTAGTAGAGCTTGTAGTAGCAATTTGCAGCGATTGTCAAAAGCAGCGATGCTGAGAACGGATGTGTGCAGGGCCACCCATGAACCACCAGGCCATCATGTCATTGAAATGAAAGCACTTAGACCCTCCTCTCCCACAAATGACTGTGCACTCCCCAGGCAGCTGCAGTGCAGGGCTGAGGCTCTCTCTGTTTTATTTACCAAGCCAATTGCTGCATGCTAACCCAGATAACAAATCAGCCAGACAGCCACACATTACACATTCGCCTGGATAACTGAAGCATATTGACCTGGTAAAATCTCACAAGATAACTTAGTTTGCAATGTAGCCAAGGTGTGACTGGATGGTACCATTTAATCGGTGCTGCAGGGAAATAAAGACCCCTGTCTTAGAAGTTACCATATAATCCAGATTCATTTCCTAACATGACATTTTGGAATGAGGGACAGGATGAGTACTAGGGAAAGGAATATTACTCACAGTATAAGAAAAGTCCAATCATCATTTCATATACACAGTGTGCCAACTGGTCCATATTATACATTAGTAAGTTAAATTGCATACCTACTAATTCTCACCAAAAAAAAAAAAAAAAAAAGCACTAGAAAATTACATTTGCAACTAGTACATGGAGCTTCACCGAGCCTGCATAGAGTGTAGGCTCTAGATAGAGGATAAGCTATCAAACTTTTAAAATGTTCACATTTCATTTCTGGAAAAAAAAAAAAAAAATCAGAAAGATTCTCAAGAGTTTTTGAGACTACTCAGAATGCATAATGTTGAAAATTCACAGCCTTCTTATATACCAGCTCCTTATGAACTTGAATATACTTTGCATATCTGCCTTTATCAGAAATATTGACCAGTAAATTTAACATATGATATGTCCGAGTCCTGAGAAAATACTGGAACCAAATAAGTTATAAACATATAGTGATAATTTAGTGACCGACAAACTTTGATGAACAGTAAAAGAGGATTTGGGATTATAAATTATCTTATTTTAAAGCAAAATATCATTTATCTGCATGAGAGTAATTCACTTCCCCACATGTACCTCCGTCTACTAACAAAAATCATGTTTATATCTATAGCCAGTGCTGGTGATTTCAATCCTCCTTTCTTCGCTGATGAATAACAACATTAAAGCAGGTCCATGTTATGAATTCAGAACTAATTCACAGCTTTATTATATTTACTACCAAACAACTTCAGCCAATTGATGTATGTTTTTCATCTCCACATTGGCAACAATAAGTAAGAAAATATTTAATGTGGATAGCTCTGTTCAGGCAGTGGTGTTCAACAGTGTCTGTTGCCTACAGTCATCTAACGACTTGTTTTCACTCTTCAAAATGCTTTTTTCTCCTAGAGTAAACATGTAAAGAATACAAGAATAATCTATCTTATCGTAAACCAAATGATAAATGGTTAACCATAAACTAATTGCAAAGGATGTCACACTAATACAACTGGCATGTATTTTTATCTAGAGATAATTCTGCATGTTACTAAACTGTACACAAAATAGTGAAAAAAAATGCCCAACTTTCAGTTGGTGAAAAGAAGAATTTTGCTGCAGGAGTTCTTACTGCGGTAGGTCTTTATTAAATTCATACACCTGATAAAAACCTCCCTGCCCCACTGGAAAATGGCTTTACCAAGTGTCCCCAACCTTTTTTATCCCTTTTTTCTTCATAATTTACATTTAAATCAGACAGAAATTTCAACTACCAACATCACTGGGAGTTGCTCACCTCTTCCACTGATAATTTGAGCCTCAGCTTCAGTGCTAGTGATTAAATTAGCAAGTCAAACAAGGTAAATGCAGGAGGAGGAACCAGAGACATCTTTGTTGCACCTTCTATGCCAAACTGATTATGCTGATGGCAACAGTTTGTTTTTAGATCACTAATGGATCTATCCAAACAATCCATTTGACATCATTTTCACAAATAAGTAATTTCACCTATGGATATTTTTCACAGAGCCTAATTGTCTAACATAATAAAGGGGACAATTGAAGGGAAACGCAGAAGCTAACAGTAACTTCCAGACACTGGCAATTTGCCTGTCCTTTACAAACCCATTGTGTCCTTTTGTTTATTGAGATGGACAAAACATTCACCACTAATTCAGCCAAAGACTTTTGGCAAAATAAGAACATGTATTTTAACAACTTTAAATTCAAGGGCAATCCAAAGAGAAAGAAAAGAGAACAAACTACTTCACAAAGCATTAAAAAATCCATCATAGTGATAGGGCTTTCTTCTCAAGGAGCCAAAAAAAATTGGTTCCTTGAAAAAAATTGCAACGCAAGGTATTGAGGGCAAGCTGTCAGATTGCTTAGAATGGCACAATAAAACAGAACTAATCTTTACCTAAATACTCATTTAATACACTCATTTGTTTGCCTAGACAGTTCTTAGCTGGATTTAAATAATTATCTGGTTTGCTTTGAGAAAAGGTGCCAGCCAGACTATGTACTCTTTTCTTGACTACAACTATTGTTATCACTTATGCTATGCCATTTTATCTTCAGTTTTGCTTTTTACTGAGGAACTTCCTTCTTTTCTTAGTCATATATGTGCTTTCCACAAGAGAAACATAGTCAAATAAGTCACCATTAACAGTTTTTCCTTGACCTTCCATCTAGCCATTTCTATGGGTTTGGGGGTTTGTTTTTTTGGGGGTGTTTTTCTGGTCTCTTCAAAGGAGCATCACATTTTACAGAATCACAGTATCACAGAATCATCTAGGTTCGAAGAGACCTCCAAGATCATCTAGTCCAACCTCTGACCTAACACTAACAAGTCCTCCACTAAACCATATCACTAAGCTCTACATCTAAACATTTTTTAAAGCCCTCTAGGGATGATGACTCCACCACTTCCCTGGACAGCCCATTCCAATGCCTAACAACCCTTCCAGTAAAGAAGTGCTTCCTAATATCCAACCTAAACCTCCCCTGGCGCAACTTTAGCTCATTCCCTATCACACAGTCCTATCACATATTCCATTCCAATTGCTTCCTATTTCTACGAAGTCCATAGCATCTGGTAGGCAACACTAACACCGTTGCCTGTAGCTCTGTACAGGGTTCTTTCCAAGTCCATCAGAATGGAAGCATATTGCTTAAGCTCTGCTTCTACCTGCTGCTGCCAGGAAGAGGACTGTGGGGGGTTGGCTGCATGAGCTTGTCATCCAAGGAGGAGCCGGAGCTCTGCAGCATTGAGGAACTGCAATATCTTTCCACAGCTCTGAGCTTCACCATTTTCTGTGGGAATTCCAGAGCTGCAGAAAAATTTTTGATCTATATAGGTATACACACACTTAAATGTATATGTATACCCACACTATTTATTCTGCATAGCATTTAAGTCTGGCTATTACATCCAAGTACCAACACTGCATTATTAGTAGCAGATGGCTAATTTGGCAGCGTTGGTTTCTTCAGTCAGGACAAAAGCTCCTTTTGGGTGAACATGCTGAAGTTGCCTTCACATCTGAATTTAGGCAACCCATATACTTGTACTCATTCTTTACTCTAAGTCATCCAGGTTGAAAATGTCATGAAAGGTAAGGCACATAATAGGTGCACAAGGTAACTCAGACTTAAACACGTAATTTTTTTTTATAAGGGATGAAAGTAATCATTAAAATGGATTTGCCTCTTAGATTTTCATACTTAAACTTCCCAAGGCAGACAGCAAAGGAGTAGTTTCTGCATTGGCCAGCTCCTCTTTTGACCACATGCTCATTCCCAATACTTTGTTAACATGAATGAAAGTGGCCAGGTCAGTCTATTGCAGTTGGGTCTACTGACAAGGTTATTTCGTTAATTTCCCTCTAGCTTTGTGTAAATGTAGGCCTGGATCTGTGTGTTAGCTGCTTTGTATTTGTCTTGTACTTTGCTAGAAAACAGTAGTATATCATGCCAGAAAGCAGATTCTAGAGAACTTTCACTTCTGAGTTCAGCATGCTTACTGAAAACAAATCTACTCTGACTCTTTAATAAACTTTTCCCACCTTAATTCCTCTGTAACAATTTGCATCTCAGTCTATATTTCACAGTTCTACACTAACCAAATCAAACATCAGCTGAGGTGTTAATAACTGTGGTGACTCAAGGTTCCAGGGAATTAAATTAGTGTAACATCTTACACACAAGAAATGCAAAATTAAAATATTCTGTTTATAGAATTCACTAAAAAAAAAATAATAAATAAAATCCCAACAACAGCAACAACAAAAAACAGGGTCGTACATTTATCTACATTTACCATTAAAGTTTAGCAAACTCAATAGACAAAATTCCTCAATACAGGAAGCAGCAAGAGATGACCAAAACTTTGGTGCTCAGAGGCCAGTCACATTTTCAATAATGTAGCTTTTAACTGCAGAGTTATAGAGCTCAACCCATTGGGTATTTAATGCCAAACCATTTCCTATGAAATAAATGACTTTTTCATTTACTAATGGCAGTACAACATTGCCCATTGGCAGTGATAACTACTCAAGCTAAATTCAAGGTTACTGAAGCAAAGCTACTGATCTGAGTGGAAAGATTGTACAATGATTTTTATTTGAAGCAGTTACATTTTAGATATTTAATGAGCATAAAAATTTAAGCCACGCTGTACATTTTAGCCTGGCTACTAAACCAAAGGGAAAGATTTGTACAGATGATATGAAGAAAAATAGAAACTAAATTTTCCGTGTGCAAAACTGGAAAATATGGAAACTATGACAGCCTCAGTTTGAAGTCTGTATCATGAAGACAGATATAGTGATCAAAACTTTTACCCTCTGCTGCTGAAGGGGTCACCATCACAATAGGCAGTGGCTGCATACAGCTATTATACAAGTATAGCCACGTATACAGTTTATATTGTGTTTGTATAAAAGTCTTTTTAAAAAGCCCTGTATGACATTAGTTAGGCTAAAAGCATCAGGCAACTAAATTAGAACAGAAATTTTGAATAGAATTAATTAATAGGAAAAAGGGAGTAGAGGCAAATGAAGACAGCAGGAAAATCAGCTGCAAAAAAATGTCTGGAAGCATGTAAATCACCAAGTATGTAAGACTCTTTTCATTTGACTTAAATATTAAATTGTACAATAGAAAAATCAGACAAAATAGTAAAAAACATTACAAAGAAACACAGGCAGGATTTCAGAAAGACACTTTCTGAATTAAAAATGCATACAGTAGCTTCCCTGTTCAATGCAGAATTTGTTAGGGAAAGAAAAAAAAAAAGCCTAAAACCATTTTGCTTAGTCCGACAGTATGGGTTTACAGAAAGAGAAATGCTAGCCACTATAAATCAACAATGTAATAGATTTTAATATAGTTATTTTTCCTTGTACCTCGTGTTAATGTAGGTAGGATAAAAGCAGAGGTTAGGGAGTGGGAAACATCTTTTATTACTGTGTCTGTTTGTCTAAGGGAACACGGAAATTTCTGTAACCAGGACTCTGCCCATATTTACCATAAAAGGATATGAAGAAGGGTTTAGCTCTGCCACCCAAAACACAGAGTTTCTGCAAAGCAACAAATTACCTGAATGAGCTGTCTTAAAAAATTGCTTTATTGTAACTCTTTGCAAAGATTTAAGGGGTTCGTAACTCCAACTTCATTGTTGCTATGAGTAACAGATTGTCCCAATATCTTTTCTCAGTGAAAAGATGTATACTTATCCTAGTTGGATGTTTTCATCAAGTATGTTTCTTATCACATGGATTGATATAAAATAGAAAGTTCAGTTGATGAGGGCACTTCATCATGAAGGACAGAAGAGTACAGTGAGGAAGGAAGAGGGAAGACATCATCCATTGTTGTGAGAAGAGCTCCTAGATAAACCATCACGCACCACTGATGTTTTACAGGGAGCCATTTGCAGCTTCAAAAGAATGGAATTGTGCTTAAGGTAGGTAGAGGAGTGCTAAGACTGGAGACTGAGTGCTATCTCCTGAATAAATTCAAATTAAATGCATTTCAAGAGGAAGAAGTGCTTCTCTTTACATCTCTTAAAGGATACTGAACAGAAAATAAAGGCTTGCATATTACACTAAAATAGAGCTCTTCTTTGGGAAGTACAGTTAATGTAGGAAGATAAAATCCATATAAAGATGTATTTTGGGAGAGCGTCAACAGCAAGTTAGCTTGGCGTTTAATCTGAGACACTACTCGGGGTTAATCCACAGTAAATATAACAAGTGTTTAAAAATACATAAAGTATTCTTCTAATTTTTTATATTTATGAGCATTTTATATACATACATATATATATATATATATAAAGATTGTAACTGTGCTGTCCATTTGGATATTTTGTACTTCTTTAGATAAATACTTCTCAAGCTATCTTGTCTAAACCTAAGCTTGAATCAACGGTGAGTAAGTGGTTAACTGTCTAAAAGTAAGGTATTCCTTACCTAAAATCCACACAGCAAGGTGCTAGAAAATGCCTGGGGTTGACCTAAGAGCTGGTATAGCAGCAGTGAGGAGGAGGAGGGCTGACTCTCTGTGATAACAAATACAGCCCTGCAAGACAGCAGTATATCCAGAGTCTGTTTTAAAACTGGGTGTCATTTGGAATTGTATGAACTTTATTGAGACACCGTCAGGAAAAAAATCCTAGGCACCCCCCTGTTAAATTTTGAATTTAGTGGCATATCTATACTGTAAAATATCATAAAAGCATGAGTAATCTTTTGTGTGTTTGATTTGAGGTACCTGAACGCTTTTTCTAACATCAGAGTCCCTTCCGTATTCTTTAGCCTACTTACATATTTCTTCCCAGGAATTTAGTACAAAAAAAGGGAGAACAAGAAAAAATTATGATGAAGCATCAGCAGGTCAAAACCAAAATGCCTTTCTGATACTGTCCCCTCAAACAACACACCTAACCAAGTGCATGAGAAGAACTGTAAATATTTTGGTCTGTTCTCATTGTTACCTCATTGATAATATGCTACAGTTTACACAGCTAGACTGAGTGGGTTTTGAAAACTGTTGTGAGCATGTTTTCTGACTGCAACATGTAAATAAATAAATAAATAAATCCTGTGGTAATATTTCCACAACCAAGTAAGTATACTTCACAGGTGGTTTAAGAAAACAAGGAGGATTATGTTGTACATCTTTTTTCATAGTTTCTTGGGACCAAATTATCCCAAACTCTCATTTAGACTAGAAATATGTTGGGTTTTCTCTTTTCACGTTAGCTTATAAACGTATTCATTTGTATAATTAGGGAAAAGGAAGGAAAATTTACGAAACTTAAAGGGACTTAGGAACTGCAAAATACTGATCTTCAATTTTCCAGTAAGCACTATTCAGCTTCATGCCCTCTTTGTAAGCATGTTTCTAAGATATTCTTTTGTTTCTATATGTTTCTATTTCTGTGGATTTCTGTCTTTACACCATTCAATTAAAACAGTGGCATGACACTTTTCTTTTGCAGTTTTCATGTATCTTGATTTTTTTAAGTATGTACACCTTTACATAAAATTTACCACCAGGATATCTAGTATCAAATTCAACTTATTAAATAAAATAGTTCTTTCTACATGATTTTGAAAGTTTTATTAAATTCTACATCTTTTGCTCCTAAATGAAACTATGGGATTAAGACTGGAGCTCTGCTTCAAAGTCTAGGTTTTCATTTCTCCCTACTTTTTTTTTTACTTTATTTTATTATTATTATTATTTGTTTTCATGCAAGTCAATTCAAATCGGGTTACCTTTAGCTTTGGAACAGTCTTCAAGGTTTTCTTGGCATTCAAATAAAGCACAATCTTTTTCTATAAAGAATGATATTATTTGCTAATTGCTTTGGGGCTGCTGAAGCAAAAGAAGGAGCACTAGCATCCCTCCTGCTCCCACCCAGACAGCAACAACTCAATTATTGAGAAATGATCCATCAGTTCCAAAAGTATTTTCTTTACTACAATTCATTTAATTCTCTTGTCTTTCTGTTAGGTAATAGTATGTGGCCAGTACCATAAAAATAAAAAATTAAAACAGCAGCATATATGACTGTAAATTTAAAATAGCTAATCCCGCTATTTTGTAATTATTGAAGTATGACGCATATAATTCCATCTCCATGACAAATGACTTTATATTATGTACTGCATCACTTTCTACAACCACACACACTGTTATATCAGTATTTATTTACTGCGATGAGAAAATGACTGAAAAAATCCTTCACCATTCAAGTTTTCCAGTAGGATTTACTGGATTACCTTCCAGTGTAATTATTTTTAATCCATTCTTATTGGTGCAGACCTTCAGTCTTAATGCTTAGTGGAAGTCCAGTGTTTTATTTGGAATGTCTTACAGTGTACTGTTTACACTGAATTATCATGTAGGAGGTTTTTCTTTTTATTATTTTAAAGATAAAATTTCAAAAAAATGTTTTTGTATTGCTAAGGTAAATGTACTGCTTGTAAGATTCATTTGATAGATGAATCTTACACATTAAATACAACTTTTATATTGTATTTAGTTGTATTAAATACAGCTTTTTATGGAGGTTGGACGTGATGATCTTTCGAGGTCCCTTCCAACCCCTTCAGTTCTGTGATTCAATTCTGTGATTCTGTGATTTAAACAAACCCATTTCCTTGATCTAATTAATTGATCAAATTGATTTTTCCTAGTACTTCTTTATCAGCCAGTAGTTTATGAAAGCACCTATGAGGCATCACAGAGAATTGTGTGAGTGCAAGATGCAAGAGTGAAGACATTCTCTTAAACATTCTCTTAAATCAAGCTATGTTTCGAATTTCATTGTGCTTGTCACAGATGTTAAAGTTACAGAAAAAAGGAACCTCCAAGTTATCAAAGGAGAAATTCTGAGTAATTTACATATGGCAAACTACTGAAGCAACTGATGTTTAAAAAAGATATTGTGATTGCTATTTC
The DNA here is from genome assembly GCF_965140915.1 of Aythya marila. Classification (NCBI taxonomy): domain Eukaryota; kingdom Metazoa; phylum Chordata; class Aves; order Anseriformes; family Anatidae; genus Aythya; species Aythya marila. Next base: position 111,640,898 of record NC_139042.1, read on the forward strand.
TAATTACAGCATTTGCAAACCGATTGCCATTTGTCTAACCTTCTTTTAAGTATATATTTGAAGATAAATTGCCAATATACAAATCTATTTAAATGCAAAAGCAGATGGAGTCTTTTGAAGGTAATGGAAATGCTAGCTATTGGAAATACTACAATAAAAGAAACTAACAGTGACTTCTCTGACCCGCTACATTCTATAAAAGTACTGGCAGAAGAAATACAACAGTTTCAGAATAAACTGTTTCAAAATGTTGAACATTCAAAAATAATTTGTCTGGGATACAAAGGCTCATCAATACAGAAGTGTACCAAACAATAGATTAAATTGTTTTACTCTGCTGAGAGGGGTGAACAGATTTTCTGGATTGGATATTGCTTACTGCAGAGAAAAAAAAAAATCATCTAGCTATGAAAATAGAGATGCAGGCCCACTATGTATGAAATTGTTGAAACATGCATTTACTGTTTTACTTTATTAACTTTCATGGTCTCTTTACAAAAGATAGAAAAGATATGAAAATAAATTCCATGATTTCATGCAAACGTCTGGAGGACTCAACCACTACCCCCAGTCCCACTTGTTTTACACTATCCTAACACTTGGACCTTTTTTTTCCAGTGTTTCCATACATTTTTTATTCGTTGCTCTCCAAGGACTTCTTTGGGACTCGGTACCTAAGCTCCATTATACTATGTCCTACTGACTTTATGGATAGTCCTGCCACCCACATTAGCATTTAATAGGCACTGAAATGACTTTAATCCTGCTACTGTAGTAGTATTTTAACTACAATCTCTCATCCATCTTTTACTGAAAAGAATGGGAGATTTTAAAGTAAGGAAAAAGATTTCAAGCCAACATACAAAAGGACATAGCTACTAATGAAATCCCTGTGACTGCTGTCTGCCTGTCTGTAATTCCTTCCATTAATATCTTTTATATCTCTTAGTTTAGTTTACAGAAAATCTCAATGCTACACAAACTCCAAACATTTTGTGAAAATCAGAGCATGAAAGTAGCAACCCAAATAGAGGAAAGGTCAAGAGCATGCCTCTTCTTGGTCTCTTCTGTGTGTGCTGGCTGGCCAGAGAGCATGCCAGGAACCAGCTATAGCATGTCTTGCTTATTCCCTTTGCTGTGGAGGTAGTATAGGCAGTGGGATGAAATGGAGTTTTAGGATTCAGACTTACAGATAACATGAGTCTGCTGTTAACGTGTCTCATGTAACAACTTAATTTAAAGAAGATACTCCGTTTTTCTATTATTGTGTTTGTGTCTTCCTTTTGGTATATATTTCATAGGATCATAGAATCATATAGACTAGAAAAGACCTTCATGATGATCAGGTTCATTAAAAGACTATCAGGAGTGAGTGACCACATTTACTACACTATTTATATTAGAATCTAACTTTGAAGTATCTACTAATGTACCCCATAGCTCAAGAAGCTGAGGACACTCCCAGAGGCACCTGAAGCTTGAGTTATTCATTCTGTTAAATGCTAGTTGTATCTTCTTATACACACTTTTTGTATCTGCTGGAAAACATGATGTGGATATCTCTTTTACACATTTCTGTATTTGAAAGTATGTGCAGTCTGGCAAGCATATGCTGAGGACTGCTTCTCTAAAAGTTTTAACCCAGAGTCTTAGCATCAAAGAGAAAAAAAAAAGCAAACAGCTTATTGTTGTACGCAAAATTAACACATTTTTCGTTATTTAAGAAACACATGAATATTCATCATCCCTACTTCAATATTTCTCTGAAATCTAGTAAAAAATAAATAGTAATAATCTCTGTTAGGTAATTTTCTTAAGATTCAAAAATAGGCCAGCTGTACTTGTTAGTAATGACACTGTGCGGATTGCTGTCAAGGTCCTGGGTAGCAGGATCTCGTTCTTTATTTTTCACACAACATTAAAAACATATATAAATGTTTAAGATGGGAAAGTCAGAAAATTGAAAAGAAAAATCCCATTCCACTTCCTAACTCATCAGCTCTTCTGAAGTAATATTTCCCCCTGCCAGTTAAGACCTCTTATCTGAGATATCCTGTGTATCCAGACCTGTAAACACTACCCTCTTTTCAAATGCTTCCAGCTACACCCTCCTGTTTAATACAGACAGACACTGGCTATTAACATTGCAAATTGCCATTTCTTTTCCAGCCTTAATTTCTAAGTGAGTTAGAAATGTTTTTAGCACCATAAACATGTTCTCAGAATGCATGTAGAGCTGAGCTGTTGTGATGGATCATACCATATAGGTATTTTTCCACCATCTTGTGCTTTGCAATCACCTGTGTACTCATCTTCAATGTCTTTTTGAGATGGGAAATGATCACCTTCTATAATCAAGATAATGAAACAGGAAAATTAAGTAACTCGTGTGAGCAGCAATCTCCCCCATGTTCCTGTGAACAGCTGATGAGATGGTGGTACCTCTAAGTCAACATGCAATCTGTCATTTCCATTTATGACAAAGATAAAGAGCACCACTTTGTATTTCTTGTGACATTTATTCAATCTGAACAAATACAATATCAATAGTAGTTACAAGCCACCTGTCTTAGAAACATGATACCTCTGTACTGACAAAGTGTCCATCTTCTATGCGTAATGGCATGTTTCCATGGCACACAACACTAACATGTGTCAATAAAGATACCACTTATCATAAATCTTTTAAATAAAATCTATTTAACCATCCTCAATGCCTTAACATTTTGAAAAACAGGCTTGGTATTCTACTTACTGGGACAAGATCACAAAGTCAAAAAAACAGGTTTTGAACGACAGCAGTATGAACTCACTATTACGTTCAGTTTTTATTGTTATTGTTATTGCTGTTTATTTATATTTATTTATTTTTCTATGCTAGTGATCAAGTAAAAAAAAAAAAAAATCAACATATTTAATCCCTTTTAGGAGTCAAAATAGAATATATATTCCAAAGTAATCACGCAAAGAAATAAACAACCTGTGTAGCTACTGGCTGGGTTTTGGATTAAACATAAACTCTAGGAGGTTTTCCTACAGCATTTTACTCTTCAGGGTGTATGAGACACACAGTATTGCAACATACGAAGATCACTTTTTTGTCCTTGCAACATTTACTTCAGCGTTATCTACCATTATGAGCTAAAAGTCCTAAGTCAGTAAAATCAGAGGCTTAATGTACAGTAACAGAGGCAAATTATCTGTCTGTCTTTTCCTCATATTGGCTGCTCTTTGCCCCGTGATTGACTACAAGTGGAATGTCTGGTTATTTACAGAGCTTACATCATTCTTTGCATACACTGGCCTCGGACCTGTTCTATTTTTCTTGCTGACTTAAATAGGAGCAGGATTAGATATCTGATGAAAGCTTTACTGCATAGGAAATATTGATTTGAGAGATTAGCAATACACTCTTGTGGCAAAAGATATTGTTCATCACAGCTAAGTAAAATACTTGATTACATAGGCTCATTTTATCAGTAAACTGGAATGACATTAAGTAATTTGTGTCACAGAGTATTCCAAGGACAAAGAAGAAAGATATGTTTTCTTATTTGGAAGAGAGGACTACTGTTAAAAAGCCATGTACTCCTGATTTAGCATATGCCAAGACACAAATGTATTACTGGCATGAAGAAGACTGAAATCCAGCTTTGAGCTTTCATCATTGAGCATTTTTCTGGCGTGCTGCTTGAGCTAGGTTTAGGTATTAGATAGAAAGATGCTGTCAGGAATTACACATTTCCCTTCGGGAGCAACTGATGAAGAAATGTTGCGGCTGTATATGGATTAACATTTTTCCAAACTGATGGGCAAGTGTACTTTGCACTAAGCTGACTATATATTATAGCAGAGATTTTTTTGTTGTTTATTATTATTATTATTATTTTTTTTTCATAGATTGTCATGAATTTTAGGAATGCAGAGACTAAACACTAATTCTATTCTTTGCCTGTGCACATTTTCATGTTTGCTATTCTGAACATGGATTTTCTTCACAATAACTACCAAATTGGGTACTGAGGTTATTCTATAGAGCACTCACAGTGAGCATCGATTTGGGGAAGTAAGAGCAATTTTCTTCTTAATCTTTTCCTACTAAATGTCATCAGAAAGCATAGTTGGACTGTTGCAGTCGTTGTTAGGACTGGTAGAGGCATTTACATTTATAAAATTGAGCCACAGAACTCTGTATTTATAAGTTATCAGATCCTAAACTACTATCTAGAATATAGAAGAAAAGGAACAAAAGGAACCAAAGGTTCCTGAACTTTCATAACACTATTGTATTACAAATCTGCAGAATTATTTTAAGATAGTGTAGTTTTACTTTATTATATAGATTGAAACACTGCTCTCAGCCTACATGCCAGAAATACATAACATTCCTTTGTGAGCACTGAGAAGTCTAAGGCCCATCTCCTGTATTGGGATAGAGCCAGTGTTATTAAAATGGAACAGAAATATTGCTATAAGAAGTATATAAATTTGAATGAAACTTTGCTCGTTATTAAAAGTTCCATGCATTTTTCAAAAATAGCCTGTTTTAATTTGCCCACTTCCTTCCTCAATTCATTGTAATCTGTGTGCCTCTGGGGATTACATACATAATTTCATTAGGTCGATGTACATATCTGTTAAATTACATAAAACCAGCTATTTAATTTTCTTCCAAGCTGTCTTAATAAATTTTTGAAATGTTATCATTTGTACACTAAAACACAGGAAATTAACAGGATAGTTGTTCAAAACTGATTTTTATGTGGTCCTCATGTCTTCCTATAACCAGCACGTTTATTGGCTTCACTTTTTATTGACATTATTGCTTTGGCAAACTTGGAGACTAAAGCTCTGTGATTACAAGAAAATTGTAATGGTGTTCAGGGGGCAGTGAACATGTAGGCCACCATGCTCACATTCCAGAGCTCTTAGAGGGAACTTCTCTACCACTAGATTACATAGACACATCTTTTTATTCAGTCTTTGGCACCCAAGCCATAAGGTATTGAATAGCAATAATTCTGTTCTCTGTATCATTGTTATTTATATCTCCATGCTCAGCAACCAACATCTGAGCTTGATTGTTGGTTTTCCATCCAATGTACTTTCCATCATGTCCACCTCAATGCTAAGCCCCTAAATGGGTGATTGAGCAGGTGTGATGCCTAATCAGGTCAATGCAAAAACTTAGGAATTCTACACACACACATCCACTCCCCATTCTGCTCAGGAGCCCAACTTTTATTTCCTTCAAAAGAAGCATGTAAAGGCAGAACATGGACTCTTAGGCCCAATTCAGAACTTAATTTTGTCAGTTGAAAACTAACTAGCCTCTTCAATTCTGCAGTTTGTTGCCACCACCCAGGTTGTACACTTATAAGCAGATATCACAGCCACAGCTATGGCCTGTAGAAAGATGACCCATGCATTAGCAAATGTCTTGGCTGAAGTTGCAGTCATCCAATCCTTGAGCCTGGGAGCTGAGAAAAGACTGGGCAGAAGGTGACATAGTGCAGGATCCCCCTCCTCCAAATTTCATCATGACTTTAAGGCACTAAATAGAAATGTAAAGGAGTTTTTGATCTCACACTGCTCTAAGGTATACAGAATCCAGGCATCTGATGCCCAGTTTGGTCTCATAGGGGTGTAGATCTGTGGAGTAGCTTGAGTTATTTAATATGAATGAGCGATTACTCATAGCCTATACATCCAGCCACAACTTAGTGAGATTGTCTCTCTGCTTCTCTGTCAAACCCATTTTTTCTACAAATGGATTTTTTTTTTTAAGCATTTATACTGCAAATGCTTATTCATTTACTAAAATTTGTTTACATGAATCGCTTAAGTGTAGTTACAAATCTTGAATATATTTAAATTATTGTAGGCTGAAGATCTAATTATCCACAATATAGCTCTAGTTGCCCCTACAGAATTCTGAACTTCTATTATAAATGTGTATTTTATGCAAATTATTTCAATTTGCACATGTTGATACTTGCATTTTTATTTAGTCTGACCAAAGTATACAAATTTGAAAGTTCCATTAAATTCTGAACAAAAAATCTGTTGGAACAAATACTCCTAATTTACTTTTAATTTTCCTGTGCTTAAATAATTCCTCTAGACAAGTGATATTTTAGTAGCTTTTGTAATTTATAGATTCTCAACAATCGTGTTCTGAGAATTTAAAGTTTTGAAATTTTCATAGAGTTTATGTTATTGTTTTGCTGCTTGCACTTTTACATGTTGAAACCTTTACATCTTTATTTCATGGACAAAAAAAGATTTCAAGTTTATAGCTCTTTAATTGATGTCACGGAAATAACAGTCAAAATTTCTACTCTGTCTAAAGATCAGAAGAAAGGCTTTTGTGCATGAATGATTGCATGCTGAGACGGTATAGTGAATGAAATTGCCTCCAGCTACAAAGTGCCCACAGATTACCATCACCATAATAATATTACTACTAATACTTTATTTGGAGAGAGAATGGTCTCTCTTACCAGCTGCTTCACCTACATCAGTGTCACAATAGCCACCCCATACCCAGCCTCAACATTGGACAGCAAAACTCCATAATTAGAGATGACATCTGAAAGCAGAAACAGCCACATGAAGTCCTTTGGCCTGGTCTGTTACAGTTGGTAGGTTTCCAGAGAACTCTATATTTCCAGTGAAGGTTGTGATTTTTTTATGCTTCACTTATCTTATCATTTCTGCAAACTATACCTCCTGGAGTCAAATTTTTAAGATCTGCTCACTACTCTACTAAATAAATTACACTGTCAGAGAAAAAACGCCATACATTGAATTACAGTGAAAAAAAATGTTCATTGTCTTACGTTCAGTTGTGTGTATATATATATATATACACATATATATATATATGAATGGTCCATACATATATATATATATGTATATATATGGGCCATTCAGATTTTTACATGCTTCTTACTACATGTTAATGTTGATGTTTTTCTCGTTATGGAAAACAGTAATTCTCTAAGTGTACAAATGCAGTGGGATCCCTGACTTCAACGGGACAGGAAATAGCAAGATCAAATCTTGCACAGAAGCTCTGGTATACACTCAAAGTTGTGATAATCTTCAGTAATCATCAGCCTCTTACAGAGCTTTGTCTTTAACCATCCTTTGTTTCCTATAACTCACTAGAAAGCCTAACTTGAGATGTTGCCCAACACCTATAAAATTAAAAATAAAAAGACTTTAATAGTCTACTCTTTGTAGAACAGTAAAAGTTAAGTAAAACCTTTTCTCATTTACATGTGTATCTCATTTCCTACTCTTGTACTATCTGGAAAAAAAAAAAAAAAAAAAAAAAAAAAAGGAAATAAAACCAAAAGATTAAAATATTACCAGACAAAGTAGATTCCTAATCCTTCCTAATCCATCTATTCCACCCAAAACCAAGAAATCAGCTGAAAAATGTGTTACCTAGCCATGCTGAATCTCCATATCTCACAAATTTTTACATTTTTATTAGGATTCTTGGAAGCAATTTGAAATCTACATTTCTCTATATGGCCCAAATTGCTTTCACATGTCCTTACTGGCAGAAATACTTATGTGAAACATTTATTTTGAAAAGGCCCACTGGAAAACAATGGCATTTTAATCCGGTTCCTCTTGTGAATACATGTGGACTTCTAAGTACATCACAAATTGGATGAAGGGGATAATATTTACCAGCATGAATTCAAGTTAATTCAGCCCCTCTCATTGGTAATATCTGTTTCTTCATCAGTATACATGTGACTGCAGTTTACTTTGGCTGTAGAAAATCTGAAAGCAGACGTAGTCATTTAAAGCTCTCACGATACGCACTTCCTGTTCCTGATACCACATTTCTAAAAGTCTTCATTCAGATGCTGTAGTTCTGAGCTACAACTGAAGTGCACTTCGCAACCTTTGCTGAATTGCCCGTGGTCACTCTTGGCACATATTTGCAGATCTTCATTTGGTTTCCCTTGGCATCATTGGGCCTCTGATGACACAAAATGGTTGCTGATAGCTGTCAAGCTTTGTACTTGAAAGTGTGTTTCAATTGAAGTAGGGGGAAAAATCACATTTATGATCCTTCGAAAGAGAGAACTATTCATATGCCACTGATCAAAAGGATTGTTATACTACAGAAAGGCTCTATTGTGATATATCAGGTGCTTTGATTAAATTTTTGAAACACTTGCAGTAAAAACAGTTTTTCCGTAAAACTACCTAGTGCTGTTCTTTGAAACTCTCCATGTAAATTCTCACTACAATAAATATTGTTTTGAAAATGTTGAATTAAAAACCTGAGTATGCTACTAGTAACTGCAAAATGATTTACTATAGAAAGGCACATCATTATAGAGAGTATAATGCTGTGAGAATATAATAGGAAAAAAAAAAAAAGAAAAGCTTTCTTAAGTTTTAAGAGCATCTTAATTATAAATGTGGGTCCATCACAGGTGGACCCCAAGGTAGCTTGAGTGGGATAAGGCACTTCTTTCTTTACTGCATTTCCCACCTATGAGTTGATCCTTTTAGGGGAATAATGTGGCATTATTTCATAAAATCACAGAATCACAGAATGGTTTGGGTTGGAAGGGTCCCTTAAGGATTATGTAGGTCCAACCTTCTGCTCTACATTGGAAGGTCCAGAGTTGAAGGCAGGGCTTCAGATAGGATCTCACAAGAACAGAGCAGAGTGGTACAATCACCTCCCTCACCCTACAGGCCATGCTTCTTTTGATGCAGCCCAGGATACATTTGGCTTTCTGGGCTGCAAGCACACACTGCCAACTTACGTTGAGCTTCTCATCAACAAACACCCCCAAGTCCTTCTCCTCAGGGCTGCTCTCAAACCATTCTCAGCCCAGCCTGTATTTGTGCTGGGATTGTTGATTTCATCAGCATTTACTTTATTTCAGTAATACTAAAAGATTAAAAACTGTTTGCTTTACAGAAATATCAGGTATGCTGAACCCTGCAGAGTGACAACATGGAAACTCATGGCACCCAGGAGGAGATCAGATCTCCTGGGACACTCCTGGGACTCTGGGTTGATCGAGGTATGCCTGGATCCCCCTGTTCCTGCTGGGAGGGCACTGACTGTGAGAAACTTATTATGCTAATAATTAAGTTAATAATTAAGTTAGTAACAAAGTTAATGATGGTACTAGAACATCAGTAAATAATATCACACCCTCAAATTTGAGATGATGTTGAAGAAAAAGATACACATGTCTTGTGGGATTACTGAGCACAGAGAGAAATATACTGCCACTAACATATGTTCTCCTAAGGAATTCCTTTCTGTGGTGTTAGTTAGAGTCAAAATTGCAAAAGCATCTTAGTTTGATCAAGATAGCAACTTACACTAAGGCTTTACTTCTCAGAGGCAATGCAGTGGCTTTGTTGAGCGGTAGGAATAACCTTTAGTGTCAACTTGGGCTATTTTTTTGTCCTTAATCCTTAAACCTCATACATTTCTTAAATTACTTCTTAAGAAAGATGATGGACACAAGCTTTATATCAAGCTTACACAGTTTCACTTAACATAATCATTCAATGAACTTTTATTTGGGAACTGGTCAGCCAAGTGAGCAAATAATAATACTTAAAGTAAGAAAAATGAAATAATGACCACAAAGACCCCATGTTTTAGTTTTGGTTCACATAAACTAGAGCTTCTTCATTTATTTTACAACAGCCATATATCATACCTCCAGTAAGAAATTAAAAGGTCTTTATTTCTATCTGACTAAATCTTCAACAGTGAAATTGCTTATGTCCGTGAGAGAGTACCTGTTACTAGCTGAACTAAAAAGACTAAGTTTTCTCATTTATTTCAGAAATCCACATGCCAGCAATAACATATCTGTGTCTCACCAGATAGGAAACACTGAAATTCTCAAGAAAAGGGGAGAGAACAGGAAACTTGTCACCTACAGACATCACCCATTAAAAACTTAAGATTAACTGAAAATGAACGTTCTAGTTCCCAGATTATATTTGTATGTTACCTTATTGTATTTCACATCTAACTGGTACTCCTTTCCTGGAAAAACACAGCATCTCCAAGTGTCCTAGATGGAGCTTTTATGCATATGTACAATGTGTATATTTAGTAAAATGAAATTTCATTATCCAGGTCTCAAGAACCACCATAGTCACATAATTTGTATTTCTTTGCCATAAAATCTCAAATGGTTCATATCTACCTGTATGAACCATTCTTAATGTCAGTTTTTTTTGTTTTGTTTTGTTGCAGAACAAATAGGTAAAAATTTAGATTCCTGGTAGAAAGCATATTTTTTAATATTTAATAATACTTCTTTGATGAAGTCACATTTTGTTTCAAAAGACAATAATGTTTCTTTGGATGATGATAAAATCATGAAACAAAAGACACTCTTTTTCTGAAGTATCACTTAGCTAATTAGCATTAATCCAAAAAGAATGATTTGCTTTTCCTCAAGACCATATGTGTCTAGTGAACCTGTGAATATCTTATTATGTTTGCTATCATCTTTCTTAATCTCTGTTCTGTTTGGTAACGATTTTCTTTTTTATAGAGAGGGTCAGGGGTATTTGTTTTATTTGTTGATTCCTTTTTTGGTAGTCCTTCACGGAATAATTCCCAAAGAGGTTTCCTTACCCTCATGTTCCTTACAAGCTCACTGGTGCTTCCAATGGAGTGTGACTGGTTTGATAAATGCTGCTATCATTTCATTCTCATGACTTCTAATGACTGTCTTAGGAGAATAGCAGTTGTTATGAGCAAATCACATGAGTAAACTTGAGTCATAATATACAACATAGTCTTATAGGTTAAAATGATTCTTTTGCTTTGGTTTCTTCAGTTAGTTCAGTTACTAACTGATGTCAAATGTACTGACTGATCCGTTCTGAGATTAAAACTCTCAGAATGCACATGCAGGTGGCAACATGTAAGATTCTCATGAAATATAAGAAACAGAAAGGTGTGAAATGAAAGGCATGTCACAATAACTTTTGGCTTGTGACATAATCATGAGTAAAAAGAAAAACACACCTGTAAAAAGCTCTAAGTGATGGACACAAAATCCGTTATATTTAAAAAATGTATTCAACCAGTGCATTTGACAGTAATTATAAAAATTCAATAATTTTGCCCTAAATTCACATTAATAAACTAAACATAACTAAAATCACAAACATCTAAACTCTGATCGAAACTTATAAAACCTAACAAAAATGAAATGCCAATATAAAAAAATAATTAAATTTTGTCATATCTACAGCAAGATGCCATGTCTCCAAAGGGTCTCCATTTACAAATACATTGGACTGTAAATATACAACTAGGGATTATTGTAATGATGATAACATTTACTTCTATTCTAGACAAAAAATATTTACAGTAATTACCATATATTATATATTTTTCATAAATAATTGCTTTCCAAATGGCTTGAATATTACAATTATTAACAACAATAACACTGATTCTTCGCTTGTTAAATACATTAACTTCAAACTCTATTTTAAAGACCTCATAAACCTGCTAGCATTTAGAAATATGGTTTTGTTAGGGTTTGACAATGAAGGAAATGTATCATTTGTTCGCTAATTTGAGTGAAATTTTGGGGTATATTTTCCCATTTCTGAATTTCTGTGCCTGTAGTTTCACTAATGCTAACCATTCCTGTGAGCACAGCAGTAGTTATAAACAACTTTAGCAATATAGCTCTAAATCATTGGTAGATCTAGAAACAAAAGCAGTTGTTTTACCATTCTAGCAGGGGCTCTAAACTAAAAATTTCCTAACATTAAGAATCTTTTTCTCCCCAAAAAATTGTTTCCTGCCTTGCTAATATTTTAAAAAGGAAAAACTGTCTCTACTTTGGTACTTTCAGTAGCAAAACATACATTATTAAATGAAACCTAAAAGGATAAAATTAAATTGATCCCTTGGTATTTATTGATCCAAAGCAGAACAGTACTTATTTGAGGCTCATACATTCCTGATATACCTGCAACACACTTGCAGATCTTTGTTTTTTGCCTTATTAAATCTGTTGATGTATTATCACAGAAAGAATAGCTAGCTAATGAAATTCTCTGAAGCAAAGAAAGGAATGATTTATATTAGGAAGGTCACATTTCCCTGTCAAGCTGTCCTATCTCTAATACATGATTCCATCAATCTCTAAGATTGGAGTACTTGGAGGGAGTTTATATACTGCTAACTTCTTCCCTGTAAATTCATACTTGTCTAAAGTGTAAATTTAAAAAAAAAAAAAGGGGGGGGGGGGAACATTTGATATTTTGCATACAGGAAAGAAAGTAGGAAGGGCTAATTACAAACACTGAATACTTCAATGTGTTTTCCAATGGTTATTACAAACCCTACAATAAAAATTCATATACATAATTCCATCACAATGACTTTTTTAAGTTTCATATCTACACATATTTACACATGTGTACATGTGCTTATACTGATGCAGAATTTTAAAATAAAAAAAAAAAAAACTTTTTTTTTTTTCAAAATATATTCAGTTTTTATCATTGAGAACAAACAATAAGGAAGATTCTAACAGCCTGAAAATACTTCTCTCTCACAACCTCTGAAATAGAAGTTCAGCAACAGCTGAAAAGAAGTGGGATCTGCTTCTTTTGCGATCAAAAAAATGCACTGCATTGCCTTCAGTGGTCACTTTTGTGATTTGTGTGAGAAGTTAGACTAATGACAATTACTTCTGTGTTCCTTTCTGGTGAAGCTGCAATTCTATTAAAACTATTTAAAATTTATTAATTTTATACCATTTTTGTTACCTTTTACTATGTCATATTTAGTGAGCATGAAAACTTGTATTTTCAGGTTATTGGTATACATCAGATTAATTTTTTACAACTTTTTTTTCCATCCATTGACTTGTACAAAAGTTCAAATCATTAAATGTTTGTAGATAAGGTATAGGAAAAATGTTTCACTTTTCTCAGCTTACTCCTCTAGGCAAAAATATTTTTCATTCATCTTTACATAACTCAAATCTGCCCTGATATTCTAGACTCATCTCCAATATTTGGTTGATTGATCTTCTAGCACTGAAATGGTCTTTTACAATGCACAAGAAGTCAAGCAGGCATGGCAGAAGGTCAGCATGGAATTAGGGAGCTCCTGATTGAGCTCACACAAACAAAAGAAATGTATGGAAAATGAAAACAAGGTTAAGCCATCTTTAGAGGAATATAGAAGGGGTATGTATACATATCCTGGATATGTATGAATAGAATTAGGAAATCTGATCTGAGTCCAGCTGAACATGGAGTGGGGTATGAAGATCCTATACATACAACAACAAAAGAAAGACATGGAAAAATGAGGGCTTACTACTCAGTGAGGCAGAAATCTTGAGGACAAATGACATGGAAAACGCTGACAGGCCCTGAATCAATTTCTGTGATGACATAAGTGGCTGTGTGGCCAAGGGTAGAGCAGTGATGACTATTTACCTTGACTTTATCAAGGCTTGGTCTGCCATAGTATCTTTGAATGCATCCACAGCCAGACTGTAGATGACACTCATCTAGAGGTTGATATGGAGACCAGGGCTGTCATTCAGAGGAATTTTGAGAAGCAGACCAACAAAAATCCCCAAAGTTAATCAAAGGCAAATGCAAAATCTTGCATGTGGAAGATGGGATCATCCCATGTAATTGTACAGGCTGGGGACAGATTGGCCATAAAGAGCTTTGCAGAAAAGGACTGGGAGTCTTGGTGGACAACAAGTTAAATGTGATTTCACAGTACAAGAACAACATTGACATTCTGCAGTGAGTCCAGTGGAGGTTCAACAAGACGGTGAAGGGCCTGAAGCATATAAGATACAAGGAAAAAAGCTTGTATTCAGCCTGAGAAGAGAAGGGTAAGGAGGCATCTCTTATGCTGTCAGCAGTTAATTAACATCTGGTCACAGAGAAGTCAGCAGTGAAAGCACAGAAGGCAACCGTATCTTGTTGCAGTAATGAGAACCTCGGTCTGATATAAAGACAAAAAATGTTCATAATGAAGAGAGTCAGGCACAAAGCTAAGTTGCCCAAAGACTGACATCTACTTCCATTTCAATATATGTAAAACATAACTGACATTTCATTTTTTAATTGGGTGTTGCTGACAACGTCAGCCCTCTCTGAACACCTTTACTGGCTATCTGATTTCCAGCTTTAGATCATAACTCTGCACCTCCTTCTCTGTTAGTGTGTTTATTGTTGTGTGCCTACACAAATAATTAGGCTCTCTGTCCTTTGAGCCATTTCTCATGACAATTTTGCCATTCTGCTTACAAGAGGTAAGGTGACTAATAACAGAGACAACAGGAAAAAATGGGTTAACTGGCATTTTGTGAAACCATATATAATATGAACTTATATGAACTTCCTGTTCACTCACATTTCTTCAGCATAGTGAATTAATTTTCCTTTATGATGGTAGGTACCTCATATCAAGTGGGAAAATTGAACTGAACCAAATTCTAGTGTTCCCGCAAAGACCGACCATCATTACATTGTAACTTTATAGTTCTAAAGGACTTAAGAGACTAATATCTGCTTCAAAGTTTTCCTTTTCCCAAAAGATCTGTGGTTGTAAAAGCAGAGATCATGCATGAATTTGACCTTTCTGGCAAAATCCAACGTCAAATTTCTAGTTTTGGCCACTGGAGCTCCCTTTAATTACAAGAGCTATTTATAAATGTACTTTTCTTTTACTTTTATTAAGGAAGTTATGGCACACTTTCTGAGATAAATTTCTTTTTCTCCTGTAACAAAAAACACATAGATGGTATAATCATATGTTGTATCAAAAACCACTGTAGTGTTTTTGTTTGCTTACGGTAAGTGACCACTCATCATATTATATGATAGCTTTTCCTGATCTCCATCAACCACTTACAGTAAAACCTTATTAAAACTCTGGTGTATTTCATCTTTTGCAGGCATTGTACAAGGCAGTGCGAGGCAGCAAGAGTAAATTCTGTCAAAGGTGAAAGCAGAGCTAATGTGAACACTGGGAACTTCTAGCAGCTTTTAAATTAAGTGGAGTACGCATATAATGATTGTATGTGATTTCTGTCTTGTGACTGTTCATAACAGTATCAGAAATATTTGCAGGCTGAATGTAAACAATTTATTTTCTGTGGGACAGAGAGAAATTGAAACTTAAATGAACCCTCTGCAACATATATAAATTCTGTAACAGAATATTTATATTTTGAGAATATATATACAGGGAGACTTACATACCACTAGGTTTCACACCTGTAGTTTGAAGAGCTATCATATTTATTGGTTCAACTCTCCTAGTACTGCTACATTGTCAAAGCCAAGAGTGAGGCACCGTTTACATCACCAGAATGACTACTTGTATATATAAACTGTAAACTAACTTGTGTATATAAACTATCCTCCTGAACAATATTAGTTGCTACATAAAGGTAGATGATTTTTTCCCATAATTTTTGAACATAAATCTACATCTTTATATAAATAGGAAATTTAAAAAGTATTAAGATAGTTACCTAACAGATGTAGACTTTTTCCAAAAATCACCATAATTCTCCTCCCCTTCCTTCTTGTGTAATTAATAAATAGATTAAACGTAAAGCCTGATCATTCTTGATTCCATACATTGTTCCGACTTTTTATGTCTTGAGAGCCTAAATAAATGTAGTGTGACAGTAAAAGGCAGCTGAGAATAAGTTCATTTACTTAGATTAAATAAATACTGTAAGAAGTATTTACAGGATACATTTTTTCCCCTTCAATTGTATAAAAAATTATAGCCTCCATAGATTTTTGAAAGAATATGCAAACAGAAATGTTCCTTCTTTTGAACTTTGTCCTATTCTAAAGTATCATGGATGTGACTAATCAGCTTACTGTAGCAGAGAAAGTACCAATATGCAAAAGGTATTTTCCTTTTTAATCTAAACTTACATTCACTTCTTTCTTACCACTTTAGAAATATTAGAAGACCTAATTCCTGGATCACTTGTTGGTAATACAGAATTATAGGCTGGAAATTCTTTGGTCAGTACACTGAACAGTTGAGTAACAACAGAACATTGTTGTCTTTCTTGGGGTAGAACAGTTCAATTTAGATTTGAAAAGAACACAAACAGTACTTCCTTATAAGATTTTTTCATTTTATCTAACTTATTTGTGCCTTTTTTTTTTTTTTTTCAAACTCAGGTATTTCACAAGACTATTTCTTCAAATTAATTACAACACTCTCCAGCTTACCTTTAGCAAAATTATTAGACATTGTTTATTATATCTGTCATCATGGAAATATATACTAGTTTTTCTTGGTAGGAGAAAGTATAGACATCTGAATTTACATTTCTAAAATTTGCTCTAATAATTTCATACCATTTCTTAAATTTATTAATGAAACAAACTTCCATTTTTTTCTGTCTTGTGCCAAAATCAATTGGTGTTGCCTGTCAAATGATTATTTTACTGATCTGAAGTATACCTACTCCGTATTATATTACCTAGTCTAGCTGAATTACACTACACTAAGATGTACTATCACTCTTTATTGAATTTTTGATGCAAATTATCTTCCAAATAGCAAATTTATATTGAAAAGATACTGAACTACTAAACTTTACTGAAAATCATATTGTACTAGAACATCACAGTAGTCTTTTCAGACTAATATACTCCACTGCAAGCTAATATACTATGACATTTTGAAATGCTGATAAAACTCATGTCTAATCTATACTGCATCAATTTTAACAATTATACTATGTCACTTTCCTGCACTTTCAGGTTACTTACTCTGATTATCTTCACTTGCTTTTCTGGCAATTTAGTAATGTTATAGATGCAGTTGTTCTAAAGCACTTAAGGCATCTGATAAACGTTTGGCATGATGTGTTTTATCTGATTTTACCCATTAGACTGGATAAAAAACAGAATTCTATTGCATGTCTATATTTGGTGATTAAGTTGTACTTACTGCAAAAAGTAATAGTAATACGAGCCAACATAAGATGACCTCAACCATTCACAAACTTTAAGAAATGATCATGTTATCTGTTGAAAAAAATCACTTATGGTATCTTTTTTTTTTTTTTTTTTTTTTTAATGGTAGCATCTCCAAACTCCCTATATTGGCTCTTCTTTTCAGTGTGGATTTCATCATTCAAACTAGAGTAGTGCTAGCCTAGTTATCAACATCTCTATTTCTTTATTATTGATCCTTAAATATCTGTCTGAACCTAGTTATTTTGGGTTACTCCTGAATGCAACACATACATTATTACCTAGTTAACATGCTTTCAAAATTGATGCACTCTCCTGTTCAATTCCTGTTTCTTGAAGTGTTTAGTGTAATGAACATTTTCGTCAGAGCTTTCATGCAAAAAGACTTACTAACTGACAATCTGAGCACATCTTTTAATCAAAAATTTTCTAGGGAGTATTTCAGTATTCATTTGCTTTTATAACTTTAACACAAATGCATAGTTGTAATAAAGATGTATGTATGAATGCAAAAGTAGATGCTAACATAGAGTATAACTGTGTTAAACAGACAACTATCTCCATTTCCAAATGGTTGCTACATGGATAACAATGTATTTGTTTTTGATATGTGCTTACACATATGAAGGTCAAAGGGATGTGTTTCAAAGTATTTGGTCAGTTTTGCATTGTTTTGAAAGCATAATTATTTTTTAATCTCTTTTTTAAATTATGTACAATGCTTTGAAGGTGTGAACTGATATATTTTACAAGTTCAAGATTTAGAGGTTATGCCTATGACTATGAACATAATTGAGAAAAAGAACTCAAATGATCAGAGTTCATGATACTGTGATATTGCATATAGATGATATACTGATGACAGCTGACATCCAAGTTCCAAACCATTATCAATTGATATACCAGTACAAACATACATGGGCATTAAAAAAAATAAAAATCTTATTAAACTAATTTAAACAATGTGAATATGGGAGACTGGAGCAAATCCTGTGTTTGATACTGGGATCAGGCTTTGATATAGGACTAAGATCCTGACATGTCAAAGTGTAGATGTAGTTAGGGATATTTTTCAGTTGGTGGTGATAGGTTGAAGATGGGAACTACATATTTGAATTACAAGGTATTAACATTTTCTAACAAGGCAAAATTTCACATGACTTGGAAAATTCGATCATAACACTGTTGTCATAAATGAAGTACTTTATTATTAAATTATCCTATATATGATCTGTCATTTTTGTTTTAAGTACATTAAACTAATGTCATCATAATTTCTTAGTTGTCCCATTTTCCAACTGACCAACTGTCAGTTACTATTTCTAGACACAATTACAAATTCAGCACAGAACATGGCAAAAAGAATGCAGAACAGATTGAACACTGAGGGGAATCTAACTGATGTAGCTAGCAGAAATGAAAATGTTGCAAGCCTGCTGACAGATTGGAAAGTAGCAAGCCAAATGAACTGACAAATGCGGCCAGAAAACTTGTGAGACAGCAGGGTACAAAAAATCTAGACTTACAACAATTGGGATATAATAGTAATTTTAAAAATGCAGCACATCGTAAGATATGCACAATTGTAGGGAACTATCTAGAGATATGTATACCTTAATACTGCTATTAAAAAGTCATAAAGTAATTAATTAGATGATCTCTGTACTTAATGCAGTATTTGAATTAATTTAAACTGAAAGTGACAAAACTGAAAATAGTCAGGATTACCTTAACATTGTGAATTTTCTGCTGAAAAAGGTATTTAATTATCTATGTATATAAAGAATCAGAGGAAAAATGTGTTGTGTTGATTGTTCCTTTATTCTTGACTGATTCCAGGATTCATACAGCAAAATTCCTTTAGTAATTTTGTGTAGTATTATTTTTTCCTCTTAAGTATCTGAAGTCAAAATGTTACAACTCTTTAACAATGTAAGACAGTACGTATACAAAATACAATGTCACATAGCTTGAAAATATTTCTCTTGCATTTGGGATAGAAAATAATGCACAATATTTTTTCTGGGGACAAGATGATGTCCTTCAGAATTCTCAACTAAGAATCAGGTCCTGAGAAAAGAAAATCTAATTATGTCAATTGTCTATAGGGTTTTTAAAATTAGATTGGGCATTTTTTTTAGAAGACATGTTAATCTATCAATTCACTTGAGAAGAAAAAAATCCTTACTACTTAAATTATTTTTTTAATGGACAGTGAAATCCATTTTCAGCTACAAATTTTTCCTTAATCCCCTTTTCCTTAAAATTCTGATCTCTCAACTGCACTTTGAGTAACACGTAACTAAAAAAACTCTTTTGCCTGCTTTCATCTCCAACAGAAAATTCAGTAAATTCATTGTACAAATCTACAGATTAAGAAAAAAGCCCAGTGTGGCCCAGATGAGTATATATTTGGTCCATAAACACAGGCTCAAGTATTTGTGCAGTGGCTGTTAACTGTATTTTATAATTTTCATATACTTTATTTTATAATATATATATATATAATATATAAATATATATATGTGAATATATAAATCTATATTTATTATTTAAAAATATTTTATATTTTCTTTGGTTTTACTTATTCATTCTCATTCTAAGTAAATGAGTTTATTTTTATTAAGACACATTTAATATATGCTACTTCCATATACCAAATGCAGTCTTCACTATACTATTTATATTTCTAGAAGGCACTCAGTCAAATTTTTGAAGAGAAATTCAAATATATGCTTTGCATTTTAGAAATTCTATGTAATTTAAAGGGTATAAAGATCCAGATATGATTTAGAAAATCTTTTTTACCTTCCTAGAAATTATAAATGAGCTGTCTTAAAAAAAAAAAAAAAAAATCAAACATATTCCATGACAAAATTGCGCATTTTTAGAAATACTTTTCCGGTGCTACCTGTAGATATTGCCAGACATATTTTGTGAATGAGTTTATTTTTTGCCAGTTAGTCACTGTGGCCAACAGCCAAACTCATACCCAAATGCTCACTCACTCCTTCCCTCCTTCACTGGGACAAGGGAAAAAAAATAGGAAGAATAGGAATCAGACAGGTTTTGGCTCAAGCTAAAAAGATAAGATTGCCTACCAATTATCCTCACGGACAAAACAGACTCAATTTGGGGAAAATTAATTTACTACCACTGAGAATAGATTCAGGTAGTGAAAAACTACCTGAAAAAAAAATTCTAAAGCAACACCTTTCTTTCTCCCTTTTCCAGGCTTAACTTCACTCCTTCATTCCCAAACCCTCTACCACGTCCCTGAGAGGAACAAGTGTTTGTGGGTGGTGATCGTCAGTATATAGCAGTTTCTTTTTGCTGCTCCTTTCTCCTTATTCTTCTCCTCTGCTCTGTAATGGGCTCTCCATGGGTGGCAGTTCCTCTAGGAACATCCATCATGCATGGTTCTCCATGGGCTGCAGGGAACATCAGCTCCAGCACCTGGAACACCTCCTCCCCTGATGCCCATGGTATTCACAGGGCTGTTTCTCTCTCTCTCTCTCTCTTTTTTTTTTTTTATCTCATTCCTCTCTCTAACATTTTGTCCCTACTGAACACGCTTTGCCAGAGCTGCCCCCATAGTGGCTGTGGGGCCTGGCCATGCCCTGCATGGGGCCATAGGAGCTGCCTGGAACCGGCTGTGCCCAGCATGAGACAGCCCTGGCCTTGCCTCACACAGCGCCCGTGTGGTCCCCTGCTACCAGTACATTCAGAATGATGCCCAGTGTACTCATCTTGATAGGATGGAGGAGAATAGTTCTAAGAGAGTTATTGCAGTTTCTGTAGGGTTTCACACATTTTGGAGTCCTATACTTTCCATATCATCCATGTCTGTACCTTTTTCAGGCACAGAAGACACAGCCATTAACTTGCATCACATACATTTTAAGATCAAGGAGTTCCATCAAGCATGCCAGATGCCAGCTTCATCTATGGCAGGGTCTAGACATGAAAGTACCCTCCTTTCAGACAGTGACCAAAGCAGCCCCCTGTTCCTTCTGCGTTCACCCAGAAATGGTAGAATTCAGCACCATTTTCTTTAGTTAGTGAAAAAGAGCAAGGAAATCCGTGAATGGAAAGAACTTTACACTAGCTTTTCATTCAAGGCCTCAAAATGTACTTTACTATTTAAAGGGATTTTTAAAAAATCCTGGGATTAAGAAAGTTGCTGTCTCAAATACCATGTCAGTCAGCATTAGCTGTGGCATTATTTTAGACAAACTAAGAATTTGAATAGAAGTATTTATCTTCTAATGTCATATTCCCAAGGCTACTGAAAGTAATTACATATTGTATCATGCAAGGCCATGAACTTTACAGGGCTGGCTTTCCTCTGCCATATGAACCGTATAGCACCTAAGAACTGCTGTTGCTTCCAAGGTGGAAGGTGTTGCCTGCAATAGCTGTATTTAATATTGAAACTCTAAAAAAGGAATTAGAAATGTAATTTCAAGTGCAACCATTTCTTTTAGCTAAAATTTAGAAGCTTTCCAAAAGCATCCCCTACTGACTTTCAACCCTCATTAAAAAAAAAAAATCTATATAATGCCCTTTTTGATAGTACTCAAAGAAGTCAAATAAAAAATATTATTTTTATTCTGTGTGTACAATTAAGTATTTTGCACCTCCACACATGTAAATCAGAAGGATGTTGGTCAAAGTTGCACACAATTAAAAGATTTTGTTCACAGAACATTAAAATGGTAGGAAACTTTGGACTACAGTTCTTATAAATATTAGATCAATCTTGTACTGCTGTCACAAGCTAATAAATCTCAGTTTAAATTTATGATGTGGAACTTTTTTTTTTTTTTTTTTTTTTTTTACATACTGGCAACATATCACAAATATCTAATTGATTATAAAGAGAAAAAAAAAAGAGGGATATCAAAAAGAAAAATTGTGCCTTCAGTGGAACAGATTGAAAGAATATTTTTCTGGGTTTGAAAGACAAGAAAGCTTTCTGGGCTTCTTTCCTCTATATAATGTAGTGCTGTTGACTACAACCATAAACAACATGAACCATGAACTACAAACATATTACAGTATTGCACAAAAAGACATAAGTATGACAGTGTTGAAAACTTGTCTCTGTGTAGATTCCATATAGATTCAGGCTTTACTCCTACACAAAATGATCTCATTGTTTGCAAATACTTTGCTATCAGGAATACCATATTTTATTGTATATTCATAACTTTGAAATACATGCAGGAAATCACATTACTCCAAGGGAGTCAAGAAATATAAAAGTTAATAATCATAGATTATAACTGATCTCTAGCTCAGGCAACAGCAAGTAGATGCATCGTAATTCCCAAGAGGAAGGAATATTCAGATGAAAGCCATTGCAGTAACTCTTACTCTTTTATTCTGTTCTCATGTAGTAGTCAAAGAAGGAATTCCATAACTCTCAGAAACAGTTTCCAGTATATAAATCAAAATAATTACGAAGAACAAAACGTTTTCCTTCAGGAAATTTCCCACTCTGACCCAAAAGGGGAAAAAAAATCAAAGCTGGTTTCACCTTCATGGGACTCTGATCCTATGCTGTGGGTAAACCAGCTGTGCTTAAGCTAAAGCCAAATTTTCATAGCAGTGCCACCTCAAATGCATTAGAGAGGATTCCATTTTTTACTGAGGTTGTTTGCTGCATGTTTGGCTGAATATACTATTATCTGCTCTATAAAAGGCTGGAGTTGTATTTGTCAGGTTAGCGTTTCTGGAAAAACTCCTATCATTTTTCTTTTTTTACAGGTGATTGTTTAGCATAGTGGACCACAATCCCAGAAGAGTGTATGTTTATTTGCACATCTCTTGCATTCATATACAATCATATTGGTATACATAAAACTGAAGTGGCTGCACATGTAATAGAAATAATCAGCTTTTGAGCTGGCAGATAACTGCAGCAGGTAGATGCTGAAATAGTTCTGCTGTATCCCATTGTGGAGGACCGAAATTAGCTATATAAATGGCATACGCCTTTGCAAGTATTCTCTTAAGAATATTGTCCCTAAGGCTAGGTCTGTAGTAGTAGCACCAGCAGATGCAATATCATTAATAATGTTTATTTGTTAGGAGAGTTTTTGGTGTTGCTTTGGTCTTTGCCAACTAGCTCTTCCCCAGACTTTTACTGGGCAAGGTGGATCTGGATAGGACACATCAGGCAGGACACAATGCTCCCAGCGAATGCTATGGATGAGGACTGTAGCTAAAGGGTATCAAACTAAAAGTCACCATCTGATTTCTTCTGATGGCTTACATAGTAATTCTGACATATGACCGGTTCTTCACAGCACATCACTTCAAAAGAACTACCTATACCATTAAAGATAGACATGTTAAAGCAATTTGGTAAACAAAAACCTAAACTCTGAATCACTTCCACAACACAAATAAATAAAAACAAAAAGATATAAAATACATTGTCAAAGGAAGAAGCTCATTAGTTTCTGGATGTATGGTCTAAAAACTGCTTAGGTAAAAGCAATTATTTTAAATGGCTTTATGGAGAAAGAAGGCGTGCCATGCCCCTGCCTTCAAGGCTAGGGCAGAGATCTTAGTTTATTTAATAGCATAGACATAAATTATTTATCTGTGCATGAAATACCTATTTTGAATTTACATACAGACATCTCATTTGCATTTAAGTTTGGAAATACTAATTTGTGTTAGCTGCATAATGCACTTTGCTGTGAAGGTCTCAGAGCTGGTTCAACTGGAGCTGCTGTATTCAGAGAAGCAATGCTTTGCAGAAACAAGAGTTTCTCAGAGCACTAAGGTCTAGAATTTTGCTCCCTAGCTAACAAACCCTGGCTTTCCAGAGTGCCAGCTGGTTTGGATTTGGTGCCACACCAGCTTGGCTACACTGCTTGTGGATCAGGTGATACCTTCATTGGACTTGTTCCAGAATATCTGCTGCAGTTGTGCTCTGACAGACAGTGTTAATACTCCTCTGAGTCCTTCATCTACTGCTAAAGCTCATGGTCATGTTCATTGTTAGAAATCAGATAATACATTAGATGGACCACCAGTGTGATCGGTTATGGCAATTCCTACACTTGGTTTTATCTGTAGAAACAGTAAGTGCTGAATTTTAATGAGGAAGAGATTAAAAATACATGGCATTTTATTACTTCTCATTAACTTCACTTTACAGATAAAAGGTTCAGTATGGGCCATGTGCTTTCTGATTGCTGGGCAGAAAGCATGAACAAAGTAAAATAACTTTGGGGAGTAAGAACAGAGGAAAAGAAACTGAAACAAGAGCAAAAGAAGCAATAAAAATCTTGATGCAACTGCATAGGCAGTGAAAGCTATTGCCCCTTAGTTACTGTGTCATGGAATGAAAAGCTAAAGCTAATCCCCTTAGCTTTCCTACGTGAAAGTGGAATCCAAAACTAATCCTTTTATAGTAGCTATACCACATGAAATGGGGTGTTTAAACAAATTCCCTTAATCATCATGGCAAGAATCAGGGAACTGAAGTCAATCCCCTTAGCTATTCTGCAAGAAACAGAGAAGCAACCAATCTCCTTAGTTATGCTAGGGTTAAAAATGAACTCTATCAGCCTTTGAAATTATTTTGATATAAAATTATTAGTACCATGCTTCTGACATACCAAGACCCAATGTGAATACACAGTAACATCTATGGTACAATAAGTTGAACACTGATAGTCAAATGTTATGGTGTAAATTATGTATCTAATACCACTTTATCATTTTCTAGTTGTAAGCATACTACAAGAATGTGTACTCATAGCTGAGAGGCAAAAGAAAATGTTTGAGCTCTTCTTTAAGTAAAATTAAAAAATTAGGAGTATTCTTCATAACATTAAAAGCTGACAAAAACTACTAACAGACGTGATTAGAATTGTTTGAACAAGGTGATATTAAACATATCACATTATTTAGCTTTGTGTCTGTTAACATTCACTTTACTTTTTTTCTACTTATTCTGCAGTGTCCAGTTTTTTAATACTACTAATCAAATTCAAAAGAAACATTAATAGAACTCTTAAAAAATAACTGTTACCAGTTGAAGTCACACATATTTGTTCCATTTACTGATAGTTTTGTTTAGTTCTTCAATCTTGCTCATTTGTTTTTTTTTAAGCAGATTGTTTGATAAGAGCTTTCCCCTACAGTATGATACCAGAGGCAGATCACCTATCCCTTCATCTTCTCTCAGTGTGTACAGTGGAAAAATTTTGGTTGTTTCTAAAACACAGGGGATAGTCAAGCCTCCAGAAATACAAAATTAAATATGTACTATTTTGCCAAGTGAGACCATCTATTTCTGTTCACTTCAAGGTTATATGCTTAATGCAAAACATCAGCTAGAATATCTGCATCCTTCAAATGCTGTTCTACATCTCAACAGCACTTGTGATCTTTCAATTTATTTCTGCAAGTCATGCATTATGTTTTAAACTCTTCAGAAGGGATTCTTTTGATTAAATACAATAGAGGAGGATTATCCTTTTAAATCTGAAATATAGGTATAATTATTATTCATAAATGCCTGGATTTTCTACTTCTTTTTTTTTTTTTTTTTTTTTTCCCTCCCTCCATAGAATTGTGATTCTTAAAAAGAATCCAGTTTTCTTATTAGCAGTCAATAAACTTATCTACAAACTGCCTGTTTTCCACTTTGTAAAGTAGCTTATTAGGATTATGTGAACAGTTTCCAATCCTGCTATAGAGGCCTCTATACTTGCTTGGATCCTTTTGCAGGATATGTACATTAAATCACGAGTGCAAATGACTATGTAAAGTATCTCTTCTTAAATCTGAATTTTCAATTCTTAATATTTTGGACTGGCAAGTGCTGCACATTTTAAATGTTGACTGTTCCTTAAAGAAGAGATTTCAAGCTCAAGCATTCTACTGGAGGTTAAGAAACAGACATCTACTGGCAGAGAGAGCAAAACTGAGAAGAATTTCTACAGCATTGGGTGTTCAGTTCATCTGGAATAATTTTTTCAGTAGTAGTCTAAGACTAGGGTTTACCACTTCAGTGTTTATACTGAGAAGTATAGGAGGGCCAGGGTCTCATCCCAGCCTTGAGTGTATAGAAGATTTGTCTTAGAAATGGCAAGTAGGATCATTGCAAAGCAGCAAAGAGGTCAACAGGCAAGGAGTGTGTGCAATCCAACACTACTCTACTATTGCTTCTTGACTCTCCTTTAGCTAGCAATATAGCATAGCCTTTATGTTTACTTGAGTTTTTGGCATGAACTCATGGACAAGGAAGGGCACATCACTGAGGAAGCTGGTAAAACAGGGACCTTTTGACAGAAGATAAAATACAGACAAATGAAAAGAACTGGAGTAAAGCAAAGCAGGGAGAAAACTCTATGTCTGACTCCAAGGAAGAAAATCAAATGTGTGAAGTCCTTGAGGACTGCAACTAACATCGAGATTCCAGACAGTGTCAAAATGGTAGTGATAGAGTCCCTCTTGGCCCACACTTACTCAAAAAGAAATAGAAAAGTCTGTGTCAGCACCAGAAGGGAAAAAAATCTGGGAAGTAGAGCTGTATTTAAGTGTGCCCCAAACAAACTGGTCCTAATTGCTCTAGCAAGATCCATTTGGCGAGAATTCCTACAGAGCAGAAAAACTATTCGTATACAATCCTTCCATCCTTACAACGGTGAAAACCCATGTAAGGTCTTATAATTGAAAGCAATATTGGAATGTAAATGTTTTACTGCAATTTGCAAAGGGTATTATATGTGCACTTAAGTATTTAAAAGAGGCTTGAAAAATGCCTCAAGCTTACAGATTTCTTGACAAATTGGTCACTTTTCTGTAACTTCAAGAAGTAAGTCACTGTGTTAAAATACCAGTAAAATGTTCAAAACCACAGTTTGTTTTTTTGTTTCAATTCCTTTTCTTTTAATTCTAAGTAAGGGCTTCCAATACAAGGTCAGGCTACTGCAAACTCTTAAGAATATATAAATTATTTTACTTTCATTACACATAGAAGATCCACCTTTAGAAATATAATTATTCCTGTCACTAAAATGATAAAAAGAAAGCAACAGTCTGTCAAAACGTTCCCTCAATTACTGAACACAGCATACAAGCAAAAAGCAGCAACTTAGTAAAGAATCTTTGCTGCTGCCACTTTTGTATTTTTCTCTGGGAAAAAAAATACATTTTGTGGCTTTTAAACAATCCACAGATAATGCTTTTCAGAATACCTAGGTATTTTGCAACCACTTAAGCATTTATGAAAGCATTTCCAATGCACACAGGAATTCCAAGGGGTAGTTCCCATGAGTTCAGTATAGTTGTTCTTAGTCTCTAAAAATACACTGCTTCAAATAAAGAGATGTTCAGTATGCACCTAGTATTTCCATAAATATTGCTTTTATTCTACTTTCTTTTTGTCCTTTCTTTTCCATGATTTTGTAACAAAGGCAACATTCAGTTTGATGTTCTTTATAGCTACATGCTTGTGCAGAGGGAATGCTGAATTATATCACAACAATATTATATTTGATTGGGAATTAAGTGAATTTTTTCATTTCGATTATAAGTGATTTTTTTTTTGAATTTCAAACTATCTAAATACTGGCAAAAACAGTAAAAATTCAACACTGCTGAAAATATATCCCATACTATTTTTAAATCAATCATACTTGCTTCTCCAATTGAGTATGTTTTTCTTTTCAAAATATTTTTTCCCTATAGAAAAGGCAAGAATATGTTAATTTTCACTAAAGTATACTTTCTTTTATTTCTTACTGCTCCTTTTGGTAAACCAAGATATGAAGGTGAAATCTACAGTGTATTAAAAGCTATTTTTCATGCATTGGGTACATAGATGTGCAAACCATGTATGGTATTTTTATTTATTTTAACTTCCAACTAATGTATTTTTGAAAAAAAGTGTATAGGATTTAGCATATATTTTGTGGGGTTGCACAACAGAAAGAGATAGACATGCTCAACTACTTACAGTGCTTCTCATACTTACAATTGGAAACGTAACAGAAAATATAAATACTGCTACTGCCACTCTGTGCCCTCTTTTGCTATATAATATAAAACATACACTGAAAAATAATCAAATTTCAGTGTGCATTATAATTAAATTACCTGTGTTAGACAAGATACATTACAAATCAGTATCCTAAGAAAATGAAGCAACAGTTTTACATTTGCTATTTGGCAGTTTCCAGGCACTGAGCGCGTGAACTAGTTCTAACCAGAGCACAAACAAGCATTTTTAAGGAAAGAAGGTTTGCATTATAAGTAGCATCAAGGATTCACTGCATCAAGGATTACAAGACTGCCTGCTTTGTTTCCATTTTCTTTATTATATTCCTGGCCCTACTAAAAAGGCACTTTTAACACAAAGTCCTTAATGGTCATAAAAGCATACAGACAAGTAAGAAAGTGAAGAGTAGTTGGTGTTTGAAAGCAGTGGGGGAATTCTGATCTTGGGCAAAAATAAAGCCTCATTAAATGTCAGACTGCTCCATTATTAAGGTGATAGACTTGAATTTCAGCTATGTGGATTCAACAGGGACTTCACTCCTTTGGTATGTTTCATGTTAAATGTTTGAATAGTCAAAGAAGATGAAGTGGAGATGACAAACTCCTAGTCTGACATTCTAGTGAGAGGTTATACTGCTACAAAACCAGTTAAAAACAAAACAAAAGAAAACAAAAATAAATAAACAAACAAACAAAAAACCATAAATATGTTTCTGCTTAGCAGATATAATATAGTAATGATTCCAGTTATGGACAGGAAAATTTACTTTTACTAAGAACATATTTGTACACAATACTATCTAAGTTAAACAAGAATAAAAAATCATCAAAAAGTATATGCCAAATTACTATCATTAAGTTCAGACTTACTATATAGCAGATTTTAAAAAATAATAATTTGGTTGAGCAGTTTAGAGACTACTTCTATCACTTTGCTTTTACAGATTACTATTTAAGAATACAGCTGTTCTCTACTGAACCATTCAAATTTGTTTATAATCCTCATTATACATGCTTTCTTCCAAGTCTTTTTTTTTTTTTTTTTAATTTACAGCTAATTATATCTCATCATTTAGGCTATGAATGCTTTAGATCTGTGACTGCACAGTGGCAAGAACAAATGGGTCCCAATGTGTTTGCAATATCCAAATAAGAATATGACTATGTTTTGCCAATAGCTATCCTATGTGGAATCTGTAATTAGACGTTTCACACAAAACCAGATGAAAAATAATCAAAATACTGCCCAAGTGTATGAACAAAAGAAAAAGAAAAAAACAGGGTGATAAATATCTCTTCTTCATAGTGCCTGGCATATTTTGTGAATTTAACCATTATAGATGCAATGTGCTCTGGTAACTGTGCATCTGTCGAATAGGTACTCAAATCCCCAGAAGTTACAGCTAGGGTTTTCAGGTTACATATGCACACAAATTAAGATTTTTGACACTAACAGGAAACACAGGTAAAACAAAAAATTTAGGCATGCGTCAAATTACTTGGACATTGGTAGTCACAGGGACATACACTCTTCAAGAAAACCTTTTATGTTCTAAGAGTTGTTCTTAAATGAAACATGAAAGTTGACTCTCAAAGGCAAATCACCTCAGATTACAAACAGTAAATCCTCTAGAAAATCTTTCTTAGTTAACTAGATCTTGGATGTGCCTAATCATTAAATCCCTGCAGATAGATATTAATCTCAAGAAAAATGACCCTTGTCTTACTTCTTATATGGCATGCCTCAAACATCAAAAAGAATTCTAAATAAGGTGTCGCAGAGCATGGGTCTGATGATGTCTAAATTACAGTTCGACTAAGCATTTTTAAATATTTTTCTTAGTGTCATCTCTGTTAATTCCCTATTGTGTGAAAATCTGAATAGCTTCTTTCTTTTCATTCATATCTGTTAAATGTCCTAAAAGCTAAATCCCCAACTTCTATTAAACTTGTTATTAAAACCACCATCTTGGTGACACCTCTGAAATCTGGCTGCTGAGCTTTCATAGGTATAACTACATGTTACAGTTGGACTGCTCTGAGAGGGAAAAATTTACGCTTTTGGATGCATTGTTTCTTCTCAGAAATGTTCTCAATTCCTGGTTATAGCTCTTCTTGCTACTGCTACAACATTTATCTACATGGATGTAATTCTCTGTTCCATGAACTGTTCAAAGCTATTTACTTGGTATAAAACACCTTCAGAATGTGAGTCGTTCTTGGTATTAGCATTTTTTTTCTCGTTGACTTTCACATAATTTTAAAATTAAGTATGTGTAGTGGATCGGGCAGGGATGGAGTTAATTTTCTTCATAGCCACCTCTATGGTGCTGTGTTTTAGATTGGTGACCAAAACAGTGTTGATAACACACCAGTGTTTTAATTATTGCTGAACAGTGCTTGCACAGCATCCATGCCTTCTCTATTGCTTACTCTGCACCCTCAAGGAGCAGGCTAGGGTGGGCAAGAGACTGGAAACTGCCCCCAGCTGACTAAAGGGATATCCCATTCTATATAACATCATGCTTAGCAATAAAGCTGGAGGTGAGTTTTCTTCAAAGCAGTCTTAGAGTCTGGCTGCACATCAGTCTGCTGGTAGAAGGTGGTGAGTCATTGCCTTTTTTTTTTTTTTTTTTTTTTCCCCAGCACTTTTTAAGTGTCTTTATCTTGACCCACGAATTTTTCTCACTTTTGCCCTTCCAGTTCTCTACCCTATCCTATTGGCTGGGAATGAACTAGTAACTACATCAGGACTCAGCTGCCATGGGGTCAACCCACCACAGCATGCCATTAAAGAAGCAATGATGTCTTGAACTGTGATGTCTTGTTCATTAAGTCACAGTTCTCCAACCACATGCCCTTGTCAGACTAGGAACTGATAAATACAATCAAATTTCTTAATTATGGTTTTAAATACCCTAGACTATCTTATTCACCACACAAATGAGCCACAAAATGCCATTGAATAGTGTATCACACAATACACTATTAAAAGTATTTTACAATATTCAAGCACAGATTACAGAAGCTATGAAGTATGACTATATATCATACAGTTTCTTAGTATTTTATTATTATTATTTTTTTCTCTAATGAGACTATCCAAAGTTAAATTGCTGGGTAAATATTTAGAACACAAAATCATACGGGTTGTTATAAATATTTTGGTCAGGAAAACTCATTCAAAGATGATGTATATTTACACACCTAGGAGCGGGAATACCACTTATACCTAATGAATAGATTACTATGTGTTATAAAGCAGCAATTCTGGTAGACAACTGTGAGTCATGGTGAAGATCAACTGAACATGAGCTCCTAATATTATTACTATAGAGAGAAAGCCTAGTGGGAACTTTTTGATGTTTAAACAGGAGAATAGTAAATAAAAGTGGCATGACAATATGTAACTGTAGAAAATAATGAAATTGACTGTAAAATACTGCATACTTGTGTCCCTACTTTTGAAAAAAAAAGAGTTGCACGCTGATTTGAATTTTGGAGAACAGGAGGAGGAGCAATGAAGGACTTTGTCTACTTAGATACAATATTAGGCTAAGAAGGAAGAATTAAACAGTAGGAAACTTTTTTTTTTTTTCTTAACAAGGATTTAATTAATTAATGGAATAAATTACCAATGAAAGCTTCTTGATGTCTTTTAAAAATATATACTGTGAAATTCTTGTTATGGGGTTAACACAATGACAATGCTTGAAATCTTCCCGCCTCTGATATAAGGGTGAACTGATACATTGTTCTTTCTGGTCATAAGGAATTTAAATATCTATTGTGTTCTTACACAATACAGTATTAAAAGTGAAGACTAAAAGTACTGATGACATTATAATTCACACTGATACATGAACTTTTCACATCAAAGTTGTCCTTAAAATCAATATTGATGTGGCCAGGTGGATATGTAAATACATGTATATCTGTATACAAATACAGATAATTCATCTGGTTTCTATTTCATAGACAAATCCAAGCAACTGCCAACTATAGTTAGGAAACTTTCCATTTCTTTCATCCTATAATCTGTACCATTTATTTGTTATGTTTTAGTACCATGTAGTTCTCTTCTGCTGGTAGATAACAAGATAACATGAAATGCAGAACTAAATTGTAGGCACTGGGTATCACCATATCTACAAAGCACTCCCTGTCTTTTTCTTATGATGCCACACTGGTGCCTGAGCATGTTTAATGCACTAACCTCACTTACTGTTTGTTATAAACAGGTTAGTCTTATATTTGAGATACTTGCTCGGGTTTCACTTTATAATACTTTCTTAGCACTCCAACATTTCTTATTTTCCCACATTATATCCCCTTATACTATATTCTCTTGAGCCTCAAGCTGAACCTGTTATTTGTATTATCACTTCCCACAGCAGTCTTTTTATTTTGCAGCTTTCCTTTAAGTCATCTTCTTTTAGCTTTTATTTAAGTTAACTTGACTTCCTACACAGTTTTCTACTCTTTCTGCATACAAAGACTTCATATGGGAGAGTGTTACTTTTTCTGCCAGTTGCTTTGTTCATTGATAATTTTAATAAGGGAAAGGGCCTAAGCTTCCATCTCTTTCTTTATAAGTGTTTTTATGTGATTTCAAAGGATATCCAGAATATTCTAAAACATAATTAGTCCAGCTAAGAAAATTGATGATAGTTAAAAATCCTGACTAAGAATCAGAATACTCCGTAGGTATACTGGCCCAATCACAATAAAAGCTAACTCTTAAAAAATAAAGAAGAGTGCAGCTACACTGAAAGAAGTGGTTTGCAGGTTAGTAGTGGAAAACTTCTGTATCAGCTCTGATTACAAACAAAATTAAAAAAAAAAAAAAGGAGTAGTAAACGAGTAGTGGTATGACAAATACTAGTAAGATGTTCAAGAGCATGTTACCGTAAACCCTAGCAATGTCTTCTAATTACTTAAGAAGGAGCTAAAAGTGAATTGTAGACAGATACATATAAATTAAAACAATTATTTTAACAGAGGGTAAAATAATCAGTCTGGTAGAGGGAAAAAAAAATGGTACTTTGATGAGTTCAGTTTCAACAAATCCAGAACAGACAAAACAAACAAACAAACAAACAAACAAACAAAAAAAACCTGCATATTAGTGACAGTTATTCAAAATCTTAAATGATCACCCAAAGAAAGAAGATATTTAAAATAGACTTACTTCCGTGGATAAATCAATTTTAAAAAATTACAAGGAAGTTGTTCAGGTAACTACAGGAACTGGGATTAAAATAGTTTCATCATTTACACAGCTGTCAAATAATGTAGGAAACTTCTAGTAGGCTTTTTACTGCTGAGGCTATACGTTTTCCCTGCAATGATAAGTCAAGGTAGCTTCTGCAAGCTCCTTCCACATGTAAATAATTTCTCATAGCCTTGTGTTATGTGTCACCTTGCCCTTCTTTTGTACTACATTTAAAATATTTTTGGAGTTTATGAAGTGCCTACACAGAAGTGTAAAGTTTTATTGATGTTAGAAGCAAATAAATTCTTCATTATTAATTTTCTTCTTCCAATAAGAACATTTTGTTCCAAATTACCACTTGCAAAGTAGATGTAACTCTTTCAAAATAAAGAGTTCTTAGATTTAAAAAGAAGTATTTATGGTAGAAGTTTATCAGCAATAGGCAGGCCCTTATGGCAGTGCTCTCCAATCCATACCAATCCATAACTCACAGGCGGATTTTATTCACAAAATTCTGTTACATTGCTTAATGCAGTGGAAAACTAAAATTAGATAAATAAATTTAAGTGAGAAAGGAAAAACAAGCAAACAGACCAAACCTAGAGTCATCCAAGGCATATTAGCTTATTAGCATTACTGCTAACGGATAAGTGAAAGTTGAGAATCACTACATATCAGTTAGGCTTTCAAGTTTTTTCCTTTCCTTCCTAAATTTCAAAATGGTATTAATTGCTGAAGAAGTGTTTAATCCTGTAAGAAAAAGAGGGGAAGAGGGGGAGGCTAAAAAAAAAAACAAACAAACAAAAAAAAAAACAAGACCTTCTAAGGATCACAGCACCACAGACAGTAGTGAAAAAATCTAACAAATACAATTTAGTTCAGTGAATTGACTCTAGCTGTAACCACGGATAATGGTTCATACGTTCTCAACCAGCCTGCCCACTTGCTCACACTCAAAACCTCTTTTTAAACCTATGAGGGGATTCCTTCCCAGTTTTTGTACAAATCCCAGCAAAACTTCTGCATTTTCAAGGTTACGGAGTAACAGATGAGTAAAGTTCTATCTTCATTCTGAAGCATAGAACAATAAATGGAGTAAGTATCAGGTGGTTCATTATTAAAGCAGAATTTTTATACAGCCTGTCACTGAGAGGCTAAATTGGAACTCAATCAACAAAAGCTGATTCTACTGACCTCAAGGATATTAATGTTTTACAATGCATTTTTGTAGCTCTAAGCACTTAATTTATTACCCAATCAAAATACAAGGAAAAAAAACTGACAAGCAAATAAAGAAAATACATTTGTAAGAGAAAGTACTGTATTTGAGAACTTGAGAAAGGTTGTACAAACAACTGGGAAGAAAATGAAATAGTAAAATCACATATTGTATTACCAAAGAACGGATAACGCAGTTGAGCATGACTCATTGTTGCAGCTAAATGATGGCACTGCATACAAATGCCACATAAAAAAAAAAAACACTGTGTTGTATCTTTGCTTGCTTGGGTAGGTGCCTCTGGAGGTTACCAAAACTGCTGAAAGCTTACAACCTTTTTTTGCATTATGAATATGCTATAAATAGAAAAACTGGGAGGTGAAGGTTAAGGTTCCACAAATTTCAGAAGAATACCTACTTCTAAATTTTTCTTCTACTTCACCCTAGCCTGTTAGTTTAAAATCGCTGAGGCATACTCAATATTACATAAATCCCAAACATTAATATTTCAGTTGCTATTTAATTTAATGGAAACATTCTTTGAGACTGAGTAAGCCCATAAATTAATGACTTCTGTTAATGTCAGTCTCAAGAACACCATCATCCCATTCTTCTACTGCTGAAAATGTTCTAAAGTTAGAGTAGCTTTGTAACTATATGTCAAGGACGTTTTTGTTGCACACATAAACACCACACTTACTCTACTTACTCTTACTTTTTGAAAAAATAGTTGATTAAAGTAGCATGTACAATTTACACAGTATCTGAACAAAAGTCTCTATCAAAAGTGCAAACAAACCAAAACCAGTCTCTCTTCAAGAAAAGAATAGGGATAGGATAGGATAGGATAGGATAGGATAGGATAGGATAGGATAGGATAGGATAGGATAGGATAGGATATTGTTCAATTGCAAGGGACCTTCAGAGATCATCTAGTCCAACTGTCTGACCTCTTCAGGCATAACCAAATTTAAAGCATATTGTTGAGGGCATTACCCAAATATCTCTTGAACATTGACAGGCATGGGGCATCAACCACCTGTCTAGGAAGCCTGTTTCAGTGTTTGACCACTCTCACAGTAAAGAATTTTTTCCTTATACCTACTCTGAACCCTCCTGATATAGCTTCGTGCCACTCCCATGCATCCTGTCATCAGTGACCAGGGAACAGAGACTGGCGCCTCACTCTATGTTTCTCCTTCTCAGGATGTTGTAGAGAGCAATGAGGCTGCCTCTGAGCGTTCTCTTATCTATATTAGATAAGGACAACCCAGTTGTCCTCAACCTTTCCTCATGGGACATGCCTTCCAGCTCTTTCACCAGTGCCATTGCGCTCCTCTGGATGCTTGAAGGGTCTTTAACATCCTTTTAATATCATGGGGCCCAGAACCACATGCAATGTTCAAAGTCAGGCTGCACCAAGGCTAAATATAGTGAGCGAATCACCTCTTTTGACCAGCTGACTGTGCTGTATTCAATGCATCCTAAAAAGTGGTTTGCCCTCTTGGCTGTCAGGTCATCATCTGGTATCATGTGAACCTGTTTATCTCACAGCTGGACAATTTGTCTAGAAGGATACCAAGGGGGACTGCATCAAAGGCCTTACTGAAATCCAGAAAGATTACTTCCACTGCCTTTCCTTCATCCACCAACTGGGTGACCTGGTCTCCTTAAATTTTACCTTAATTTTTCAAAAAAATCAGGTAACAACTAACACAAATGCTGGCTTTTTGTTTCTTAGCCTACATACAAAATTGACATGAAGAAGCATATAAATGTAATATTCTGTTAATCACCTAAAACATTTGTAAACTCAATAATCTTCTCACCTTTGTATAAGGTACAGGATCCCACAATAATTCAAATAGAAATAGTTTAGAAATATATTCCACTTTAGTTTTTAATTTTAGTATATTTAATATTTTATAAGCAATGTTACATATTTTAATAGTTGTATGCAATTCTTCAATACGATCAACTACCCAAACCAACAAGTACATTTGCTATATTTTAATGAAGTTTGTCAGAAAGAGACTAACCCAGAAAAATCGGCAAACATTGATTTTAACCAGCACTTCTGCATAACTCTGTGAGAAAAGTCTAATTTCATAGAATTCATTTGTCTC
Source organism: Aythya marila (assembly GCF_965140915.1). Lineage (NCBI taxonomy): Eukaryota > Metazoa > Chordata > Aves > Anseriformes > Anatidae > Aythya > Aythya marila. Next base: position 111,677,532 of record NC_139042.1, read on the forward strand.
CACTATTTATTTTGCTTTGTTGTTTGTTCCTTCTTTCTGCAGCAGTCCAGCATTGCCACTACCTCCGAGTGCTCACAACAAACTTTACAGGACCAGTACGCTGACCTAAGATATTTTCCTCTGTGAATCTGAGAGAAATGGAGGACCTCATTTGTCAGCATATCCAGTCATCTTCTGCTGTATGTGACCAATGGCTTACAGTCTCTTTCCCAAAGTGCTCATGCTTCTTCCCCAAATCACGTATTCCTCTCATCTGCACAACGCCCCAAAATCTGTTGCAAAGCTTCTTCACTGAAGTGCTCATGAACCTTATATAATTTACAGCTTACATTAATTAATGCATGGTTTAGACACAATTTTTTTTTTGAAGTTCACAGTTACTACCTCTCCATACTGCATTTATCCAGTCCTTACCTTACCATTTTCACTAGATTTTTCTATTAAATGCCCCAGTAAGCCTTACTCCGTATGTTTTCATCATTCTATAGACTACTTTTCTCCCACACATTTACTCTAGCTACTTTTATTTATTTATTTATTTATTTATTTATTTTTTAACAGAATTTTACCTATTGGGAAATTCTCTAATAATTGAATCCCAACTACTGCCTCAAAGGTAAGCTCCTCTTATTCTAGTATGTGCTGCCTGTTCTTAACATGCAGCAAAGGCAATTTCCCCGAAAGCCTCAACATGGTGCAAAAGTAAAGTTAAGAATAGGAATGACCAATCAAAAGAGATATTTTGTAATAGTTATGTTTTAAATCAACTTTTATTGCCTTTTTATGCTTCTATATTGTGGTTATTGTCACAGGAGTAACTGAAACTTTTAAGAATTTACTGAAAAAAATGAAATTATATCCTGTCTTCTTTTGAAATGCCAGCCTCCTTGTCCAATCCAGTGGGACTTACCACAAAAAGAGAGCAAAATTCTTTGCTGTTTTCTCATCATACTATATGACATTTTTTTTTTCTAGAGCAAATAATGCAAAAATACTGTGAGGAATTTAATATATAACAATATTTGCTTTGTCTAGGAGTTCTGAAGGAAAAAAAAACTTTCAGAATTATAACGTAGACTGCACGAGACTGCATACAAAATGAAAAATACGGAAGTATTTATAACAGACTGAAATGTGTCTAGGAATACAATGTACTGAAAAACTCTGAAAAAGAAATTACCATAAAGTTGTGAGTAGGCTGAGATTAAGAAACCTAACATTGCTTGAAATCGCTGAAGGCAAAGACACAGAAGGTATTTTATAAAAATGCGTTATTAAGGTGCTGAGGACAGACAATTTCTACTTCCTTCTGCAATAATTAAAAATGAAACAAGATTTCTCACTCCAAAAAACAGAACTTTCTGTGCTCATTTCAGAGCATCGAGAAATTATGTCATACACAAGAATTAAGAGAGAATGCCGGCTAATATAAAAACACATGACATATGATCTAGAGCTGTACATATAGTGACATTAGTAGCTGATGGGATAGGTGTTAAATGCTCTAATACATTGTATCTTAATTAAAAACTCAAACTTCAAATGCCTCTGATGTTCTGTTAAGTGCACCAACTGGGTGGAAGAAGGACACGGACTCTGCATAGCCTCTGGCAAAGCACTGATGGCTGTACTTCAAAAAGCAGAAATGCACCTCTTCCCCACCCTCATCTAGCCATACCACCTCCAAATATACCAGGTACTTGCAACTCTCTGAGGTCTTGAACACAATGTTAAGTGCCTGACAATCTGTACTAGCAGCACAGTGAAACTGTAAAATGTTAAACTGGAATAGTGAACTTTGACCTAGAACAGTAAGTGGAGGGGAAAAAAAATAATATATATATATATATATTTAAATATTTTCTCTACAGGTTTTTACTGGTTTAATGGTATTAACATATTTGTAATGTTCTCCTGATTTAGCAAACCTGATACCTTTTTACCAGATGCTAAAGTCCATATTAATCCTCACTTCAATCATGTTACAAAATCAAAACTTGTTTTTCCTTTTAATTCACAAAAACGCATTCATAAATGCATCCTCCAAAATAAGAACTTTTAATATGTAATTTTATGATATGTAACTGTTAGAATTAGATTTTTAAATGGGATAGATTCCTAAGCAGAAAAGCCAGAGAAGGGCATAGTAATGTGTACTCATGTCATTCTTGCATCTGTTCTTCCTGTTATTACAACACAGGCTGCTCCAGTCCTGAGAATAACTAAAATCTTTCCTGTGAGTCCATACTACATGAATATTCACTCAGTTATAACAGTCATTCACTTTAGTACTGTTGGAACGCCAAATTCAAGACAATAAAGCCAAAATAGTGAGTGACTTACCCCATTTAAAGGAAATGTTTTCCATCCTAGTTCTCCAAGGGCAGCTGTAGTATCAAGCAACACAACTGAAAGTGGAAAAAGAAATGATATGTTTGTGGTGTTGTTTTGATTAGACATATACAAGTATAAAGTATAGCAAAGTATAAACCAATATGAACTAAACTAGACATATCAGCCAGGTACATCTGCTTAAAGCTATTAAAGCTTTAATATTAAAGCTTCAATGAAAGCATTGGAGTATGAATATTCCAATACAATAAAAACATTTAAGCTTTTGAGGTTTACATTTCATTATCACGTGTCTCAGAAAATTTCACTCATACAAAAACTAAATCTTTTGCTGAAAGCATTGCCAAATCACAACATGTTACTGATGCCTCATCATTCAATGGTACCTGAATAAGCAAGCATGATTTTGCAATCCTTTGCCTGGAAATCTAGAAAGCCTACATGTGGAGTTGGGTATTAAAGCCAAGAAAATAAGGAAAAACATCTTCAAAAGAAATACATGTGAAAAAAAAAACACCATAAACTTTCAAGAAATAAATGCAATTTATACAATGCACAAGTTGTATAATTCAGAACAGAAAGACTAACAACTTTGGAGTGGGTATTTTAGCTGGAGTATCATAATGCTGAAAGTTGTTATAATTATTTTGCAGATCTTCTGCCTTTTTTTTTTTTAATATATGACAGAATGTGCATGATTGTATATTACAAAATACTTCTGCACTATTCTAATATGTTAAATTACATTATAATCATATCTCTATTCCTGTCAGTAACAATGCAAAAATTATACAGAACACAGCTCATAGCAATAAAGAAGCTGGCTGTAAACTAAATACGTAGTACATGAGACATCATACCTATGTGTACTACTGCCCTCTAATGGAATTGTTTAATCTGACCCTCTAATCTAATTTAAAAAATGTAAATTATGATTTAACATAAAATTAAGTATAGTATAGTGCAGCTGATTTTAATTGTCAAGTTACTATGTTTTGAAGGCTCAGTTCCTCCTTACAGCCCACGAATACCCATTCTCCTTCTGATAGCTAAATGATGGAGAAAAATTAAGCTATTAGTCTGGAACATGATACCACTTCACATACATTTTGGGGTTTTATGCTGTTGCACATTATCTTCCACCTTTTATCTGCACATTGATTATTTAGACAATAAACTCTACAGCTATCTATAATGTTTCTATAAAGCATTTACATCATTATGAGTAGATGTCAGGTCATGATTTTTTGCCATATGGAATAGATACATCAGCATGCAAACTGTTGGGACTTGCCAGCTTCTTAGATGAAACTTAGCCTAACACCTTCATCTCTTGTATTAGTAGCAGTTAGAGTTCTGTATTTGGCTGTATGTTGACTTTTAACTTCATATTGAAGTAGCCTTATCAGCAAATTTACAGTCAGGTAAAAAGCTCAACATTAACCAACTAAATTTTTAATGATTTATCTGAAGAAATAAATGACATTTTAAAAAGGATACTCCACAAAGGGGATGGTTCTACTTCCTGCTTCTTCAATGTTTAACCAGTTTATGAAGCTTTGTGAATAACTCAAAGACAAATTCAACCTTTTATTTTACACACCCTTTTATTTCCAAAATATTGAATCCCAGTCCCCACTAAGACCACTGCCTCTACTGATTACTTACAAAGCTGTGATTTATAGTTGTCGTAGTATTTGTTGTTTACATCAGGCTACCAAACTCTTGTTCCAGAGTCAGAATAGCATCTTCAAATTTGGTTGGTGAAGCATCAGCTTCCTCTATCACCCTCCAAGCAACAATGTAATGGGGATCTGTCACCTCCAAAAAACTTAAGCCAGTGGTTTTTGACATCTCCTTTTCATAGCCAAGACCAAGTACTCAGCTGGTTTCTGAGAATATTTCAGTTCATATAAGGAGTTTGTTTTCTTTCCTCCATGTCTTCCTCCCTATCTCTCAAGCAAACCCAGACATCATGGGCAAATTATAAATATATTTGCTTCTCAACTGAGATTCTATTTTGCTATTTATCAAGTAATATCATGATGAGATTTTAATTCTTTCATACATAATTAAATAAATTAAAAAAAACACTGGAAGTTACTGCAAAACCTATGGACCTGCAGGCAGAAATTGACTCTTGTAAGCAGTGTCAGGGTATAATATGCTGTTTCGCTTTCATGATTTTTGTGGTAGCAGGGCAGTGATTTAATAAATATTGAGGTATTCAAAACTAATACTTCGAAGGAACAAGGACCAAAATACAGGAAGGAAAAGTAATTCATTTCTTCAGTGGAGGTTGAATTAATTAATTCCTTGCCTGAATTAATCCAGTACTAGCTGAAAGCTCAAAGTTATATATTAAAAAAAATAAAAAGTGGTGTGAATTCATCACTGAAAGTATGCTAAATTTAAATGTACATGAACCATGTTCTAATATTTCCTGTATATATTTACAAAATGATCCCCATCAAATAACTGACTTTACTAAATACAATTTTTGATATATTTTTACCTACTAAGCATCTTTTATGGTCACGTATGCTCACCTATAGCCACCATATCAGCTAGAAACTCAAACTAGAGAATTCAAACAATCAACCAGCAAATAACCAGAACTAGAACAGCAACACTTTCAAAGTCAGAAATGAAGATCATTAAAATTAAGGCTGCCATTGCAACACGATTCCTATCAAAAGACATAAAAGAATTATGAGTCAAAAATGTGCAAATGATGACAGATCAAGTAAACAGTACATTTATGACAAAGAAATACAAAGCCCTGTAAAGCAGTGAAATCAACAGGAGCTGCAATACAAATGAGGACACAGATAAAGTAATAAAATCCTCACACACTTCAGTGATTTGGAGATATCTACACGATAGACTTCAGTGTGGGACAGATACCCGAGCTAGCTTTAAATGAGGTAATTAAGAAACAGTCTATCCCCAGCAGCACAGACCTGATGGCAGACAAATTTGCACTGCCAAGAAGCTTCCAACTCACAGCTCCTTGGCAGAAAATTCACTCTGCCAAAAAAAAATCCAGACTAAGAGGAATGCTTGCATGTATACATCTGATTTGCATACAGGAATGAGCATCTCTTTGCTGGCTGTAGAATATTTGTAGCTTCTAAGGAACTGGAAATACACATGCACAGAGGCTGAAAAGAGACAGTAGACACTACACACAATGTTTAAAATAAGAACATTCTCCAAAAAGTTAATGGAACCAGGAAGCTATATTTATTGACCCTTGTCCCCATGCCTACTTGCTTATGCTCCTTTCTCTGCCTTAAAAAGTCCCATTCCTCTTAAACGAGACTTCATGCAAAGAGGTCATTATGGACAAGCCATTAGCTGCAAGCATAAGAAAAGTGGAGGCCTGGAACTACTGAAATTAATATTTATGAAAAAAACACCTATAAATAAATTGGTTGCAACTAAGCAATGTTATTGACATTTCTTACACTAACCTCCATCTGTAGGAGGCAGATCTTTGAGGTGATGCAGACTGTAAAACTTGCAGAGTTAACAAGAACAAAGAACATAGTTCTGCCATTAGTCATGCATGTCCCAATTCAGAATGAACTGAAGAACCTTTAAAAATCTTTTTCAATAAAAACAACTTAGATTTAGCACTTGCATTTCTTTCCTTAAGTAACTAAGCCAGGAATGCTGTCACTTGGATAACAATAATGTCCTGACTTAACATCCAACTATAAACCTATTGTTTTAGTTAACTGCATAGTTCATACATAGAATTTAAGTGTTCAGCTTTGTTTTCCAGTGTATTCCTTAATAGATATTACACCATTATAACTCATCATGCCATAATGAACTTTTTTTTTTTTTGATGTGTCCTTCATTGCTATTATTAGACTTTACAATTGAAATTAATCTTTTTAGAAGTTTTGCCCAGTCCTGAGGGAACTGCTTTATTTAAAATTATGATGATCAGAGCTCTGAGGACTGGCAGCGTGGAATTTTAATACTGATTCCAAAATATGGCTCTGAAGATGAACTCCACAATCTTGTCTGTACAACAAAGGAAAAAGCCTTCCGAACATTCATGTCACCCATTTCTTTTCTCCTTTCTTCACACAGCTGCAGACAGTCTGACCTAAGAGTTTTAAAAGCATTAAGGATTTCAGCCAAATTACTTCACGGATTCATAGTCTGACATCAGAATAGGCTATCAGATCACCTAGACTGACCTTCCACTCATTATAGACTAATATATTTCACCATTACCTCTATATTGGGCTCGATAGCATACTTTTTTTTTTAAAAAAAAAAAAAACTTTTTTTTTTTTTTTTTTTTTTTTCCCTGTCTAGGTATGTTGTAACAACTTGCTTGCCCTGGCAGCACACTTGCCTTAGCTGTCTGCTGGCTGGGTTGGCCAGCAAGCCAATGCCAGGTTCACGGATGTAGGATCTCTCTGCTGTGCAGGGTAAAAGATGCACAAATAGCAGATGGAAAGTTTCACTGTCTTCCAGTAGGGCAGTTATGACTGATGATATCCTGAGACACACAAAACTGGCACTATTTTTTTGCTCTGAGAACTTACTTATCAACTGTAATCAGTTCACATTTAGAAGATGAACACCCTGAGCTTCTCAAGTCTCTCACTTCCAGCCCCCAAGACAGTTGTTACAACTCTCTTCTGAAGTGGCTGCACTCTTTTTCAATTTTGATGGCCTTTTTTTCTTTCATTTTTTGAAACAAGGATCACCTAAAGTATTCTGAAGTCATTCCTTCTAACAATACTCATTAAGATAAAGAACCTTCCCAATTTTCATATCCTGTTTATATATCCCAAGTCACATCAGCCCATTTTTTATGGCAGCACAGCTCTCATAGGCAGCTACTAATCTATCAAGATCACTGTCCTTTGCTGAATCGCTCCTTTTCACCATTATTTTTCAATTCAGGTTGCATTTTTCTTCTTGAACATACAAAGATCCATTTGTTTATATTAAAACACATTTTACTTTTAAGGGCTGACCTTTACTAAGTGATACAGGCTGGTTTCTGTCTGCACATCCTCTTTATTTACTTAGCACTCTGTTACTCTTTTGTCAGCTGTTGACTTTATTCCCATGTTACTAACGAACGATGTTGACCAGTCAGAATTTTGAATGCTGCATAAAGAACATCTCCAGTTCTGCAATTTACCAGTCACTGAAAAATACTTCACGGTTTCTTAGACCCCCATTTGCTAAATCCACTTTCTACTTTCAGAAGCTTTCTACTGTCAGAATGCTCTGTGGTATTTGGTCATCCTTTACAAAATCTAAACATGTTACCTCTGTGGTTTGTCTGCTTGAGGGAGAAGGAAAGAAGAGATAAGCAATATGCAAGTTATCTTTGGCAATTAACATGTAATCAACTGGGAAAAAAAAATGATTTAATTGTTTGGTTTTTGACCAGGCCTGTTTTCTATAAAACAAATGAACTGACATCATTCTATATATATCGTAAGTCCTTTTCCAGCATTTCCATTATTTTGCATGCCACAGATATCTGGTTTAGGCAAGATTAACGAGCTGCAGTAATAAAGGACTAGGAGCCCCTGTCTAGATAGCAATTCTGCAGAAAAAGTATAGGGGGGTCATAGCAAATCGCATAGCAAACAAAGCAATGTTGTGTGACTGAGATAAATAAACAGGATTAGAGCCAGTGAAAAACATAAAGCTATCCTTCCCCTCTCTTCAACATTTGTAAGCCTTTTGTAAGGGAGTTCTGTGTCTGGTTTTCAGTGCCTTCCTTCAAGAAACACAAGGATCACTTGCCAAGAAAACACTGGAGAGCAACAGGAACAACGAGATCTCTAGAAAGGCTGTGCTCTGGAAAGTCCTGACTACTCGGCAGTTGTGCACCTTGGAGGTTAAATTAGAGGGGCTATCCAGTCACAGACCTCAAGTGTATCGAAGGCAGTTGAAAGCCAAACAGAATGATCTGTTCTCTTTATTAATGGTTAATAAGGAAGAAGAGTTTTATGTTAGACTGCAGGAAAATCCTTACCTCCCCTACAGTTGTAGAGAAGAGGGATAGTTGAGACTAATTGGGAAGTTGGGGAATCTCCACGACAGGAGGCTTTTAACACACATTAAACACTGGTTTCTACATAAACTGACGTTGCCTTGGGGCAGAGGGAGCTAAATGACTTCTCAAATCCTCTCCAGCACTGATTTTTATAAAAATCTAGTTTCCTGGTTAATGGTGCTTCCCTTTTCTGTTCAAACTAGTACTCTAACACCTACGCTTTTCCAGCACTCTTAAATTCCCTGTGTCCCCAAACTCATTAAAGTTACCATCAGTAGCCCAGAGATCTCCTTGGCCAATTCTTCCAGGACTCTTGGAAGAGAACTTTCTATGCCAGCTGGGGAGCACTCCATATTTTTCATGTTGTGTGAATAAATTAGTAATTTCTAAATTTCTCAATTCTGAGTACCTTTTTTTCTTCACCTTTTCCTAAAAATATTCCAACACTATTTACACAATAACTCTATTCATAATGCAGTAAGGAAATTCCCCTTATCCTGAGTATTCTGAGACATGGGCTTTTATCTAACACACTTAGTTTAATTTTCAATTTTCTACACTTAATACTTTCTAATGGGTATTAACTTCCACGTGTGTAGTCTTTTTCTATTAATTACTACACGTGTTTTTATTTCTAATTTATGCTTTCATATTACCTCTAAAGTAGACTGAGCTGTTATCCAAAACTGGCCTTTTAATGTATCAATGATTTTGCAGTCAAGAATTTTAAAAAGTAATTTCCACACTTTGACCTTTTTCCTTTTCATACTCGCACACACACACACAATTAGAATTCTACTCTAATGAATGAAAATAAGTCAGAATAATTTTTCATGAATAAATACCAACATCTCATTAATGGCAAACTCACCTCCCCAGCCCAGTAAGTTACTAGACTGGGTGCAATATTTTTTTAGGGTAGACAACTGTTCTTTGACTTGGTGGCATTTTACTCCCAGTTACATGAGGTCTCCAGTAATCATCTTCAAAAACTAATTCCCTCACAGCACCATTTTTCTTTCCATGTATTCCATACAGATGTTTAAGGAATAACTTACCCTGTTTCCTATATTGATTCAGTTATCTGTTTCAATGTCACTATTGCCTTGATACATGTAATTTCAAATCCTATGGCTCTGTGCTGTTTGCTAACAAACAGCATTTCCTTTGCATAAAACACTGCTACCCACCTTTTTCATTCAACCTTCTTTCCTAGGAAACCTTATTACCTATTTTCCAGCAGGATCATTTTTTAATGAAATTAAAATTTATTCTCTTTTTTATTTTATGCTTTCCTACACTTTCTTAGTGCTCCTGCTATTCCAGAGCCAAAATAATTATCTTCTCCGTGCCTTTATGTGCAAACATGCACATACTTCTGAGACTAGAAAGCTGCTCCATCTCTCACCAGAATAAAGCCAACATTTTTCATACCAAAAGCGTTATCCTTTTTCACATTGCTTTTCTTTCATTCTGACTTCCTTTTTCCTTTGTTGTACTATTGTTGTATGCATTGCCAACCATTGCAGACCACTCAGTTACATCAGAATAACTTCATTGGATTAAGTACTAAATAGAAAAAGCAAGATGAAGCTCTGATTTAGTATTCAGTCTCTTCCTGTGCTTTTTTGGTGGAAAATGGTGTTGAATTTGGATTATGGATTGCAGATTTTTATATAACTGTGCCATATAAATAAGAAAGATAAATAAACTAAAATCTTTACTTCATTCTTGCTACCTAAAATCAGAAGATACCACACTGAGAGATGTAATTTATGTAATTTTTTAAAATGAAAGAGTGTCTTGTACCTACTGAGAGAACTGATGGAGGCAGAGGCAATTGATTCCCGCTGTATCTTCAGTACCATTATTCCATATACTGTCAACCCCCTGAAGCTAGGGAAAGGGAAGCAGCAACTAACCTTGGAATGACACGGTATTTCATTTGAACAATTAAGTGGATGAAACATATTTAAGACCAAAGCTGATTACTATACTCACTGCATATCATTTCTGCAAGCTTATGTGTTCCTTTCTGTTTGCAACTCATTTGCCAAATACTTATTTTTTCAACTCCATAAGTTTTTCATCATTCAGAGAAATAAGCCATTTCCTTTACAAACATGTGGATTTTTCTATTTGTTATTCATGCCATGTAACTGATCTCTGATTGCATCATGACCTTACTTTAGAAGAACAAATCATAAGCATAATATATGATTATATCTTTGGAAAGAGGAGCTATATGAACATACATACAAATTACATTTTCATGACGAAAAATGCAGTTTTACATATATTTCCAAATAACAAGGCATGCAGCCATAATGGGATGAAAAAATACTCAGATTCTGAATAAATGTGTTTCAGTATCTCAGAAGTAAAGTTATATCTGAGCTAAAACCAGCAAACCTGACATTCAAAATTCTACAGGTAGGCCTAACTCATTTGTTATTTCTATAGTACTAAGGAATTTACATTTTTATCTTTTACCAGCGTCTACTAAGACTGCAAAGGTTCACTTCACATATATATTTTCTTCATCTAGAAATTACTGTTGAAATTATCACTGTAAATTCTGATGGGTAGTCGGAAAAGTCTACTGTTTGGAGAAAGCCCTGGCTTTCATCTTTGGGGAACAATAGACAGCAGTCCTTATGTGTTATTTGAATAAAAAGACAAAAATTAGAACATACAGTCAGCTTTTTTCTACAAAAATAGGCCGCATTTACTGTGGCTTATTTTTATTATTTTAACATCTGCCTTTCTAAAAGCAGGACAGTAAATTTTTAAAAAGTAACAAGGCTGTGGCTGTAGGCCACAGACTAAACACCATCATTTCTTAGTTTAACAATAGCATTTTTACTTCCTTCCTAATGTCAGTTTATTGTAAGAAACAATTCTTCAATGTACTTCAAATACTTATCAAAATGCTCTGATGAGCAATTATTATCATTTGTAATTTATAACCTGTATGCAACCCACTGAACATACCTATATCATTTTAAGTAGACAAGATATGATTGATAATTACTTTTTTTTTTTTTTTAATTTTGGGATCAGTAAATATTTGAAATGCTGGACAAATTTAAATAAGTTTTATAAAGTTGGAGTTTAATATTTGTAAGATAAAGAACAAAGACAGATGGCCTTATTTTAAAGATATGAGAATACTTACACCCAAACAATGGTAAACTTTTATGTTATTTATTTCCATCACCTTTTTAGTCTGTTTTAATAGCATTAAAGTCCTGTAGAATAGCGCACAAGTGCTTAACTAAACAAAAAAGAAAATTGGAAACAACGGATTAATTCTGAATATTAGTCAATTATCATAAAACATGCAGAGTTCACATCTGAAGTAGTCTCAGTACAACTAAAATAGAGACTATTTGACAGGTATTAGTGTTTAAAATTATTTGAGACAAGGTATGAAAGCTTTGTAGCAGCTTTCTGTATGAAGCACCTTGTGAGATTTATTTCTCTGACATAAAAAAAAAAAAAAAAAAAAAAAAAGAAGAATCAGGAGAATGGAGGCAAGAGAAATGACCTTTAGTCCTGTTTTGCAGCAGCACTCAGAGCCCCTCTGTGTGATGGCCTACAGCAGGAGCTCCTTGCTGTGGAACTTAACTAGAGATTGCATCACCTCCACACTGCCACAACAGTCCATGCTTTAGTGTTTTTTCTGCACATGTGTATAGGACTGCTCCAATGGTGCAAGTCCCTCTAAAGTAACTTATGAGGGACAGAAGTGATTAAATGGATATTCTACATTGACTTACATTTTCAATATCACACAACTTCAATTGCTGTTAACGATACAGACAAACATACCAAATAAATAGGAGCAATTAAACAATTTATCTGCCATGGACACACAACATCATTCAGAAGATACAGGCTTCCCCAGTAACATGGGTGCCACATTTCATTTCATGAATACAGTGTGGAGCCATGGGCATCATCCTGACACATTCAGTGGCACCAAAGCATGTAGAAAATGTAGCTATTGTGCTCAAATACATGACAATTTCTACACTGGATTTTTTGGGGGGATAACAGTTACAAACCCATATTTTACGCAGTTAAATCTTTACGTTATTTTACTGTTTCACAAGTTGTTTTGCCCTAAGACAACTGTAAACATCTGTTTTGAGGTCTAACATACACTCTTACTTCTCCGACATGAGTCTTATCCACAAGCACAAGAAAAAAATAAAATTATTGAGGTAAAGAGAAAGCATATTCACATTTAGAAAAAAAAATTAGTTTACTTCAGAAAAAGATGAACCCCCAACTTTTCCTCAGGTAACTTTGAAATAGAGACAGAATAGGTAATATCCTCTCTCTCCTAGCCTATAATAGAGATTTTTCCCAGGAGCACAGCGTCAAAGTGATTTCAAAGTGATTTAGTTGAACACTGCACAGCCGAACAGGGGAATAAGACAGAAGGAGGTTCTCAAGTCCACAGACCAGCCAGAAGGGACTAATTCCTATATTTGTAACGCATCAGTAGGGGCTGAGTGCTGCACTGTCAGCCCCGCAGGACAGTCAGCAAACACAGAATTGAAGAGCAAGTCCTGGCTGGTAAAAGCAGACTGTTGTACTTTACTGGACTCTGCACAAGGTATAAGATGGGAAGAAAGACTTTTCAGATACCAGGAAAACAGTGTGATCTTAAGCATTGACTCAGCTTTCATTTCTAAGGCATTTCTTTTCAGCAGGGATTCATGGCAAAATGATGTGAGATAAATTAATGCAGGTCACAGGTCCAGAAAATAACACTGGAGATGGTATTATGTCATATATCTATATTATTTTCCTAAGCTTTTCTTTTCATGTGGGAGATGCAAAGTCAGGAGCTAACCCTAATAAAAACAGGAGTCACAAAATTATGATAAGAGTCTAGCTGTCCTACGTAATAATTTTCATTCTGACTTGAAAAAGCTAATTGATATTCAGTTCAGCATCATGTTCATGTCAACAGTAGATTACTGGGCAGATTTTCCTAAATGAACATGAACACCTGACAGTTTTGACAGCTATGTTTATTAACCTGACTGTATCTTCATTAGGGAAATTAGAAACAAGTGAAATTCAGACAAATGGATTTCTCTTTCCTTGCATGGGTAAAGTACAAATGACTTGCGTGTTGAAGCCAATCCTACTAGACTGTGACTTGGGTGATGGAGTCGCGATGCTAGATTTAATACTCTCCACTTTACTGTTAACCTTTTTTGTTCTGCATTCTTCCATGCATTTGCTTTTATGACTTTTACTATACTAACTTTTTTTTTTTTTTTCAAGTGGTGATAAAACAAACAAAAAGGTTACATGACATCAATCCAGAAGTGAAAAGAACACGCAAAATTTTTCAGAAAAATATACCAAAACTTACATGGAACTGTCAGTCAGACTAGTTATGAAGTTAATGCTTCCGTAGCTATTGTTCTTATACTCTACATTTCTTGGGATTTCCTCTATTCAAGTGGTACAGAAACTTCACATTGAAGTTGATGGAGATAATCAAACCCACCTTATTAGAAACATTATTAGAATTATTATGATATTGTTATTATATTATTCACCCATTCTTTCTCCCACCGCACTGATCCAAAGACTAGCCCCTCTATTAATGAAGCATAAAATTGTATAGTTAAGGGTTTGTTCCCTTTGTCCCATGCAAAATCAGAGAAATTGACATAGAGATACCTTCAACCGGGTGACCTGTTTCTTTTCAAGTGGAGTGAGAACCAAAACCATTACAGAACTTTTCCTTTTAAAGAAAGAAGTTTGGAAGAGAACAGCTCATAGTGACAGATGGGGAACGGGAAGATAGATGGGCACTGCTTACTCAAGTAGTTACTTAATAACCATGACAAAAAATAAGCTGTTTGGTCTCTCTGAGGAATAAAACAGGAAGATGTTAGGAGAGGTACAAAGGCTGAGGCAACTAAAGAGAGCTCATGCTTGACTCACAGCATGGCTCCATGAAGAACTGTTTGAGCATCTCTAACACAAGAACTGAAATAAGGGCCCACTCTGGGCTTTCTGGCAGGGTGCTTGAGGGTGCATATTGCCGCAGCTGCAGAGCATGCTGCTTCAGTCACAGATGAAAGCAGGAACAAGGAGTCTGAAGTGTGACCTACAAGCAAATCAGATGCAGGAAGAAGAGCCATGAGACCAGCAGGCAGGCATTTCTGTGCCCACAAGATGCAGAATTGGCCTCAGGAGGATGAGTGGTGGCACAGACCTGCCCCCTGAAGCTGATGGGTCTTTATCACCCTCTGTCTTCTACTACTTCTGTAGTTTAGCATAACTTAACTCTAGGCTGTTAAATAAGAGCTTGCCTACATTCAGTCAGTATTTTTATGTCACAGAATGAGATAGGAGTCATGCCTATTTTGCAGACAGAAAAGCTATGATACAGAAAGCAGATGGCTCATACAGCTCATAAATGGCAGATCTATCAGGGGTGCTGGCCAGGGGATGTAGCTCAGTGGGAGAGTGCTTGCTTTGCATGTAAGAGGCCCTGGGTTCAAACCCCAGCATCTCCAGCCTTTTCGGCTCTGGTGAAGCTGCACCTCGAGTACTGTGTTCAGTTTTGGGCCCCTTGCTACAAGAAGGACATCGAGGTGCTCAAGCGAGTCCCGAGAAGGGCAATGAAGCTGGTGAGGGGTCTGGAGAACAAGTCCTACGAGGAGCGGCTGAGGGAGCTGGGATTGTTCAGCTTGGAGAAGAGGAGACTCAGGGGTGACCTTATCGCACTCTACAGGTACCTTAAAGGAGGCTGTAGCGAGGTGGGGGTTGGTCTATTCTCCCACGTGCCTGGTGACAGGATGAGGGGGAATGGGCTAAAGTTGCGCCGGGGTGTTTTAGGTTGGATATTTAGAAGAACTTATTTACAGAAAGGGTCATTAGGCATTGGAATGGGCTGCCCAGGGAAGTGGTGGAGTCACCATCCCTGGAGGTCTTTAAAAGATGTTTAGATGTTGAACTTAGTGATATGGTTTAGTAGAGGACTTGTTAGTGTTATGTCAGTGGCTGGACTAGATGATCTTGGAGGTCTCTTCCAACCTAGACAATTCTGTGATTCTGTATATCCAGCTATTTGTTTCAGTACTTGACTGGCGTGCTCTTGCAAACTACCAATGTCTCCATGAAGTGGCAGAGAGGGTGAAAAAGCATATCCACCCATAAGGAGTTTAATCCCCATATGTTTCATTGATGTAGGTTGAACTACCACCTAGATTTTAACAACAAATCATATAAATGAGCCTCCAGAAGTGACAGGACGTTAACATAATCCACTGCAGATCCATGGCAATGCTATAAGCCTGATGAAGTTAGTATTCATACTCAAGTACAAGGACATGCTCCCTGACCTCCTTAATGACCTGAGAAAACAAGAGAAATACAAAGGACTGGGGAGGGCTATCAAGCCCACATCTGTATTTTTTTCAGCTTGTTAAAGGTGATGTGGTTAGTAACAGTTTTAGCTGGCAGCGGTTAAGGCAAGTCATCAGTAGAGCCACAAGCTGTGGGCATATATCACAGCAGAACCAGTCAAGACTTTCTTTCAAAGGTGTCAGTGCTCTCAAGTAATATGACCAATTTGCCTCCTTGAATTCTGAAGTGGCATCTCATTTCCTTAGTAAGTTACACACTTTGGAAGTGAAAGGTTTACTATAGTTGGCTTTATGGCTGCATTGTACAAGACATACAGAAAAGACTCCAGAAGTCTAGAACTGTGAAAAAAAAATTTCCAGAAAGAACTCAAAGGCAACTTGGAAATCATGAGGTTAACATTTGACTACATATTTTTATTTATTTATTTTTTTAATGCAGCCTCTCAAAATATACCAAAGTAAATAAAACTTATTAGAAAGAAGAGTTGTTCCAATCATGACAAATACTCCCAGAGATATCCCAGGTTTATATTCATGATGATAAAATGCTTTCTATCTCCTTTGATTAAATATCCACACAGCCAGTCAGTTTAATGTTTTTCAGCTTTGTAATTCTCTCTTTCTCGGAGTCAGTCTGTCACTTTTTCCACCAGCTCTTCATTTATAATTTATGGTGTCAAGCACCAAGCTTTCACAGCATGAACATTTTCCAGGTGCTAGGTCAGGCTGTCAAACTAAAGTACATGCTAATAATTGGTAGCTTTGAAATTCTTGGTCTCTTACTTACAGTGGAACATCAGCATGAAGGCTCAATTGTTTTTACAAAATAATCAGGTTTGCAATACTTTTAACGTTATCAACAAATAAATATACAGCATCCTGTCATTTACTTGACAGTAAATAAGTTTTGACTATCTAACCAAAAATCAAATTGCTTTAAAAGATTGGATGGCATTGAAGTGCTCATCTCTACCACATACAGACTTCAAGCTTTGAGTGATATACTTTTAAAGCACATACATACAGATTAAGATTCCAAAGATAACTGAAGAGCATAAAATAGATCTGAGAATGTGTTCATGTACTAAGCTGGTATGCCTCTCCTGTTGAATAAGTAGTCTCATATTCATCAGTATATAGTTATAGTCTCTTTCCCCCCCACCACCCCCTTTTTTTTCTCCTTCCCCTTTTGTGACTATCTGGTAATGAAATGGGAGAAAGTAAACTCTTTTCTGATTTCACATCAAGAATAGAAAGTAAAAAGACTCTGCTTTTCTATCTTACTTCAGGAATTCCTTTGAATTTTCTACAGTGCAAGAGGTGATTTGAATATGATGCAGGGAACATGTTTTAATACATCTTTTCCTAGTCTGTGGCTCTTTAAAATTAAGCAGCAGAAAAAAGTGTTATAACCTAACAGTATAATACTTTCATGAAAATAATAAAAGCAAACAAACTGACTGCTAAAACAGCGCAATGTAAAACAGTCACTTCTGCTAAGGCTGAAAATAGTCTGTTTTGTAACAAGGGGTAGCCATGTGTAACACACATGAACATGGAGGGAATCTGTGAGACTTCCACTGACCTGAAATGAACACATCTGGGGCACAACAATTTGGCAGGTACAGTGCTGCATCGTTGCTGCTGGAAATGCAGTAGTGCTCTTCAACTGGCTTAGTTCAAAGCACTGCTTCCCAGGGCTGCTCGAGACATAAGTGCCTGTTAGATAACCCAAGGATGCAAGGGGAATGTCATTGCAGATTGCTGGAGTGCTGCCAAGGGACTCTGAAGGCAATGCAAAACATAGACTATATAATACTACATCCACACTGTAACTTCACATATATGGGAATATATGGGAATATATTAATATATAAATAAATATGGGAACTCTTATATTTGAATGATTATCACAAACTCAATGTTTGAATTAAAACCTGCTTTATATCATTTCTCTTGAAAACTTCTTTTCTTCCCTTTTGCCATTCTGTCTGAAAAGTTTGAGCACAGAAAATAAGAGAAGGATACAAACAGCACCATGACTGTGGTGATGTGTTACTCTTAAAGGAAAAATAGGGAATAATTTATTTTTTTTTCTATGCTCCTGAGTACTATATTACCTCAACCTTATCTTGGAGGGCCATCCATTATATCTATAAACTAGCATAATACACTTTTTACCAACATAACAAAGACAAAGCCTGAAAAACTACTACTGCCCCTGCACTTCTTCCCAATAAAGTTCTTTATATGTAAATACTTTGAAAAGCATATGAAGAATGTACTTTAGTTTACACTGACCCCTTGTTTAAGGTCCTAACATACGCGGTTCCACAGAAATGTTTTGTTTTTCAATCAACATTTGATTGAAGATTTTACCAGACATAATTAAAGCACAGAGAAAACTGTACTGCAGAGTGACTTACATGGAAGATCATCAACACAGCATGTTTAAGTAGTATGAATGAAACCTTCCAAAACTGCATGTATTACTATTCTAGTTTTCTAGAACAGAAACACACTATAGCATGGCTACATACTTGCTTAAAAGTCACAAAAAAAAAAAAGAGAGATGGGAAATGAATCAACTAGTGTGACCCTGCCACCTACCCCTGGATTTACCACACCTTTTTAGGTGTCATGGAAGTCTTACAGAGCAGATGATTCAATGGCTCTGCCTTGCCTACAAAAGGTCCCTGATCTTAAAGGGTAGCATCTCTACCTTCACGGTCAGCCAGAGTCTAGTTGGGACTACAATGGGTTTGGAAGTAAAAGCTGAGGAAATGGAGTATGGTATTATCTGCAAAAGACACAAACACTAAACTAGCAAGGAGGAACAAGTACAGGGGAAAGCCAGAAAATTAGTGGAAAGGCCAGGAGCCATCCAGAGCAACAAACCCTAATGACTGAAGGTCAGTTTGTGAAGGACAGATATTTTTATGTAAAGGCACAGTGAGTGGATTTGACGGTTAAGAGAAGACCCAATGAAAGATGAATATTGTGGGAACAGAAGTTTGATGAAGGTGGTTAAGGACCAACAGACTGATGACACCCACAGAGAATGAGATTGGATTGAGTGGGTGGACAACAGAAGCCAGACAATGAACTTTGCAGTTCATTCAGCATAATGTGAATTGATGGGGCTAAAAGAACATACAATGGACTTAAGAGGGCCCAAAGATATATAGAGGAATCTGAGAGAGAAATGGCTAGCCTAAAGACAAATGTTTCTATAGGAAGACTTGGTGGGAAGGAAAAATGAATTATGTTGAATAGCATAAAAGGTAATTCACAACAGAACTGGGGTTGTAGGAAAATGTGGATTGGAGAGTGTGACACAGTCTCCAATGCATTGAAAAGTGTTAATGGATAGCTGGGCTGTGCAGAAAGATCATAAACATTGACTGTTAAAAGGAAACATGTTTATTATTCTTTGCACATCAGGAGTGATGTAAAAGTTCGAATGGGGAGGCAGCTAACAAGTTTTGCACATATTTGCTTTCATTAAGGCAACTTGTCATCAGAATTGTATCTAAAATCCTAAATACATCATCCATAACGGATTTGTCTAAAATTCAAATCACAGTCTTTCAAAATATGGCAATTTACAGGACATATTAAAACTAAGACAACTGAAGCTGTCTTTCCCTTTTCATTTCAGACTACATGATAAAAGCCTGTCTACAAGAAACAAGGTTTCATGTTCAGTAATGATAGAGTAATTCTGGAATAAACACAGTATCATCAGTAGAGTTAACACAGGATAATTGAAGGCAGTTGAATCTAAGAACAGTTTCAGGCCAAATATATTTTGTTACTTACCTAAATGTATTTTTTTTTCCTCTACCTATAAAAAAGGATGAGATTATAACCAGCATTAAATAAGGAATGAGATGGAGAGAATCAGTGTTCAAATGAAATACATTAGCATGAAAATTAAGCATACACTTTGAACACTAGTTAAAAAAAAAAAAAGAAAGATAAAGGGATGTAATATCTAAAATTGAGTACTATATTTCATAAACACACATCTATCTAAGGCCTTTTCTTATAAGAGCTAGCTAGCACGATATCTGAGCAGTTCAAAACTGCTGTACTCATTGCTCTCAGTTTACTACCTGTTCAAAATCATTCTCAGACTATGAATATTATACTATCTCATGGCAGGTTTCTCTTCTGCCTACATGAATGCAATCAATTATTGCTTAACGTTGTTTCCCACCAACAATAATGAATGCCTTGATCAGAATCTCAGTTTACTTTTTTGATTGTCCAGTCCCTTCATTTCCTGTGCTTGCTCTCAATCAGGATAAGTGATTTAAATCTCATACTTAATTTAAAACAGATGAAGGGGGAATTTAAGATGTTTCATTCATGTAAATGCCAAATTTATAACAATGAATATTATCTTTTATATTGCTATACAGCTTAATTTATTTCATCTAAGTGCAATAAAACAGAGTAAGTACTGAGCAATCCTAATAGCCAAGAGGAATCAAATTATGGAAGAAAAAGCTGACATCTGAATTATAATGCATTAAGGTAAAATTACAGCTGAATTTGAGTATAATTTCATTCAATTTGACTTTGAGAATGCAGTAATATTTTCAGGCTTATTTCAGAATTATGCAAACCAAAAAGTGTTTTGAAACTACAAAAATGATGAAATATGATTTGTGTTTTTATAGCTAAGATATTATTAAATTACTATTTGTGTGGCAACACCATTTTAGTAGTGAATGTTCTAACTTATGTGCATTTTGTTGCATAAATGTCAGAAATAAATCTGAGTTAGGAAACCGAAACAAACTGTAAAAGCATTTTTAGCTGTGTTAAACAGAGAGCAAAAGAGGTAAGGAGGTACATAAAAGGCATGATTTGAGACAGATAGTATTTAACTGTGCAATTCCTCAAAGATTAGTCATGAGACCAATCTTATTTAACATTTAAGTAATGTCCTTGGCCAAAGTAGGTTTGTTCTAATGAAACTTTCATGGAAAAGTAGAGAGAGTGTTGCGTCAATGCAACTGAAGGCTGGAACACTATGTGGAAAGCTATGGAGACAGAAGGAATTATTCCTTGTATCTGGCATAATAAAAAAGGGAGGACATTAAACACAAATAGTAAGGCAATCCAAAGTGAGCTAAAAATATTATTATTTTTTTAATGAATTGGGAGCTTAGTGGCAGACATATCAGCTGGCGACAAGACAAGCAAGGCCCAATCAAATAACATAGAAGAAAAAGAGACGAATTCTATCACAGGAAGTGCCAGGTAAATACCATTATTGAACAAAATACTAGTAAAATCACGCCCACAAAGCCACACAGAGTTCTGGGCACCTTCTTCAGGAACGAATGAGTTAAAAAGAAAAGGAGAATAGGCAAAAGTAACTATAACTGTTAACAGTGCTGGCACAAGAATAAATGATTGAGCACTGACTACTAGCAAATACAGTTTATAAATACACGCTAACATCAGAGTAGTGAAGTACTGAACAACCCTCCAATGGGGGGAAAGAAAGAAGATCAACTAACTAGATTTAAAATGAAAACTAATCAATTCTTTATACAGAATGATATGAGGCATTTGCTTGACCTCCTTTCCAGACCTCCTTTCCAACCCTATGTTCCAGTTACAGTCAACAGAGCCACTCCATGCTGAGTGTAAACATTCTTAGCACGTATCACTAATGCAAATACTATTTTCTCTGTCAAGAACAATTAAAAAAAAAATAAACTTTCAATGCCAGTAACATTACAGCATTTTTTTTCCCCACCTCCAAGGAAATGAAGCCACTTGCTGAATGATAAACTGACTCTTCTGTTGCTGATTCCCTTTCCTACTTTCAAGGCTGATGACAATTTCTCCCCTCTCGCCCCATTTCCTTTTGGAACACAGTAACAAGTACTTAAATAATTCTTGAACCCTCTTCACAGAACTACAGTATAGATCTTCCTGAACTACTGCATTTATCTTTAACATAAGTCTCCAAAGGACATAACCCACATTATGGACTAATAGCCTGTAAAACTGAATTTTATGAACTGTAGCAGTTTTGAGCAATAAAAATGGAATCAATGGACTCAAGTTCATGACATTTCTTCCCCACCCTACACTGGAATAAAAGCTTTTTTTTTTTTTCTCCTCCTTTGAATATTCTTTTAAAAAGAGCTTGAACTTGCTTGATTCTACAAACCTGTATGCTTATACCTGCAGATGACATATTATTAGTTATGATTTTTTTTGTTCCAAACTAAACACAAAATTTTATAAGTTGAAATATTCATGTTAGAGAGAGTCAGAAAAATGTGATTTTTAATCCCTTCCTCCTTCATATTTTCTTTTCTGCTCTCTTATCAAAAATGCACTGCTCCATCTCATTATTTGAAAAAGGACAGCCCGCTGCTACTTTAGGAGCTTTAATCATATGTTATATCACTTTACTGCAATGAAAATCACCCCTATATTCCTTACAGCTGCCGTTTACCTCTGCTCAAGGAACACTACTTCCAAGAAGCTCATCAACAAGTCTTAATTTATTCACAAAGCATTTCCTATCAAGATTTTATCTTAAACCTTTTCCAGAGTTTTCTCTTAGTTTTAACCAGATCAGAAACATTTAAACATGTTCCATATGGTACTGGCCCTGTAACCCAAGCATTGAAAGCAAATTGTGAGGTCAACCTGAGCTAGTACCTAGCAGCTCAAAGAATCAGGTCATTTGGACAATGTATTCACTGAATTTCATGTAACCACATCTCATTTGGACATGAGAGCGCTGGATATCAGAAAAAAAGGAATCTCTTCGGTCAGAGAGTCCAGCATTTGTGATAACAGCTAAAAGTTAAAATACATTAGTGAAAGAAAAAAAAACAAAAACAAACAAAAAAAAACAGTTCTTCAATCTCTCCTTGCATGGCCTGAATAACAACTGACCAAATTTTTCCTTTTTGAAATACATCATAAAAAAATACAGCTTACAACCCTTTACTAAAAAGACCCTTAACTAACAGTGGTTATGAAGAACCTGCCAATAGCCAGTTTTTTTTGTTGTTTTTGTTTTTGTTTTGATAAAGTCTTTTAAAGTATATTACATGCTACAGTGAAGTAAAAAGTCTCCAACCACAAATTGTTTTGGCAGTCTCATCTGACCTGGAAAGGTAGGAAATTCTCTTCTGCTCAGGTGGTAGCAATTGGTCTTACTCTGAGAAGACAAGCAAGACACACAAACTTGTCACCTGCAAAGAGGTTTCTCAATACACAGCATATCAGAACACTTCACCCAACTTCAGTATTAATTTCAACCAATTTGTAACGTTTCAAAGACAAAACAGAATTCCTAAAATGGAAAGGGGAAGAGAAAAAAACTAACATACTCCCACTTAACTGCACTAACCCAGTACAGACAATTCTGCTTTTCCATCTTTCTCTTCCATTTCTAGCCTTTGATATTGCTTTGATACACTTTGATATTGGTATCATTCACATCCCATAACACCAGCACTGTCTGGTAAATGTCTGGTACTTATATCTGAGCTATGTGATACAGCAAATCCAGTTCCACCATCTTCTTTTATCCCTTTTATATAAACCAAACATTGCACCTTTGAACTACAGTGTAACCTTAATGTTATTTACATTGACTGAATGCAGTTCCAGATGACTCACTTTGACCATTCTCATTTGCAAATGGACAGAGTATGCTTTTTCCCCTCCCCCTCCCCCCCCCCCACCTTTTTTTTTTCTTTCTTTCTTTCTGCTGGGAAAATATTTCACTACTTGGGAATTTTTTCTTTCATTCCTACTCCTGGAATTTCAGGTTACCCAGGAACTTCATAGCATGAGTCCCTTACATAAATGAAATAATCTGATTCTGTCAACACTGATGTACATGGTTATTAAATTCACCAGAAGCTGATAGACTAATGTAAATTGTTTGCTTATGGAACATATTGACAATTCTTGTTCCAAGCTATGCATGCAATTAAAGAAGATATTTGGGCCACATCTCAACAAGGTTCCCCAAACAACTTTTTATTAGTCCTTCAGGTTTATGAAATAGATTAGACAAAACAACACATACCTCTTTTATCCAAATAACACAGAAATAATACCAACAGCTAAGGACAGAAACCTAAGAAAAGGACCAGAATCTATACTACTACAATCAAAACCCAAGCCATGGGAAGTTAACACTTTTTGATTTTCTCAAAAAACAGCATCTGTAGTTGGCTATTACCTGAGAAAATTGTTTTGCTTGTTTCTTCACCTTTAGCTAGATGGAAAAGTTTGAAAACATTACCACATTTTGCAAAAACAAATATAAAAAAAGAAATCTCTTTTGGGCTACAGTTCTGCCTTTGTCTCACAATATTTGGAAGTTTAAATTTATTAAAGCCTGCTTGTACGTGTATTTATTTAATTTTTGTCACCAACTTTGGATGGGAATCATTACAGGACACTGGACATTATAAAATTCCTATTCCTTCTTTTGTGCCTTATGATACATTCTTCAGTCACAGTTGACCTAGAAGCTTTTGCTCTTTTTCTGGGGGTATTGCCTTTCAGCAATAAGATGAATATATAGAACATAAATTCATTATGTGATTATCATCTCCCTAGTTTTGGTCTTGGTTTTCTGCTCTGATACCCAAATGGTCTGACTGTCCTTTCCTATACTTCCCTTTAAGAAAGACACAGTGCCTTTCATTGACACACAAGCTTGCTTCTTTTGAATCTGTGTGCTTTAATAGTGCCTAGTACAATTAGGTCCAAACTGACCCCTCTTGAACTGATCCTACAAAATGTACTGTAGTCCAGAAATATCTGGGAGAAGACTGATTATTCACAGCTTCATTTTCACCAATGCACTGGGCATCGCTGAAAAGAGTCAGGCTCTGTCCTCTTTGCACCCTCCCTTCAGGTTTTTATGCACACTGACAAGACTCCAATTGAGCCTCCTCTTCTCCAGGTTGAGCAGCTCCAGCTCTCCCAGCCTCTCCTCACAGGAGAGGTGCTCCAGTCCCTTCACCATCTTTGTGTCCCTTTGCTGGACTCCCTCCAGTAGCTCCACGTTTCCCTTACTCTGTGGGGCCCAAAACTGGACCCAGAGCTCCAGTTGTGGCCTCACCAGTGCTGAGGAGGTGGGAAGCGTCACCTCCTGCCACCTGCTGGCAGTACTTTGCTTAATGAAGCCCAGGACACTGTCAGCTGCCTTTGCAGAAAAGGCACATTGCTGGCTTGTGTTCAATGTGATGTACACCAGGACTTCCAGATTCTTTTCTGCAGAGCTGCTTTCCAGCTGGGTAGCTGGGACTGTATTCCCCAGGTGCAGGACTTTGCACTTCTCAATGCTAAACTTCATGAAGTTCCTGGCAGCCCATCTCTCCAGCCTGTAAAGGTCCCTCTGGGTAGCAGCATGCCCCCCTGGCCTAACAGCTTCTCCTCCCAGTTTTACATCATCTGCAGATATTCTGAGGACGTACTCTGCTGTCATAGAAGTGATCTTCTCAAACTGTAAAAATGGGTTTTAAAACAAAATACTCTTCAAGTAGAGATACAAAAGAAATTTGTTCCTCCAAACAAGTGTATGGAGCAAGGTAGAAAGGAAAATCACTTCATAAATTATTTTAGACTAACCTAAACATTCAAGCAATTTAGAATTTCATATAACAATAAATAAATAAATAGAATTAGGTTTCACAGAAGACAAACTAGATTAGAAAACATTCAGCCCTCCAGGCTAGAGCGTGAACAATCAGATGAGCTATATGGTAATTTTATCATCATCTCTTCATTAACCTTTACAACGTATGTATCATGATACATCTGAAACAAGAATGGAGGTAGAAATGCAAATCAGGTAGAAGACTGTCTGTTGTCAGTAAATTTTAACATTCTCTATGTGCAGTTCTAAATGTTAACATCTAATCAAGCCTAATCTATTATTGATTTTCTTTTCTGTTTTCAAAATATCCATCTGTGGCACCATTTCAATCAGCTTTTATTTCTTAAGGCACATCTCTCAAGTCTAAGATACATCTATCAGACTATAGCTATTAAAAATAATTTCCTGATTTTCTTTAATATGATGGAAACTTGCTAATGCTAGGGCTTCAGGACATTACTTAAAATGAAAACTACTTGTTACTAAATTAGTAAGGAAAATGATCCTAAGTGAAATGAATAGGCTAAACATTGCTGTAACTTTTGATGTACTGTGGCAAAAATAGGTATGCCATGTGAAGGGGAAAAAATGAGAAGTCAGCTACAAGTGTGACCTCCATTCTAACTATTGCTATGTTCAGGTTAACTAAGTCTCTCATCTTACAGCAGTTTTCCTTTTAAACATTTTGAAAATTAAAATATTCACTCTGAAATATTTTATATTGAATTCTATGTCTGAAGCAGACTTCTGCAAAAACATTTCTAATAAAACTGTTCAAACATTTCCAAGAGAAAGACAAGGGAAAACGTGTTTTGAATATTTAATTAACGAACACTAGCATATCTGTTATTTGGAGCATCTTGATAGCAATTCACTGATGTCCTTTTCTGCAAGTTCACATTTACCCAAGCAGAACTTGTTCATTACAGTAAGTCAAAATTTTGGTTCTGCCAAAGCCTATCTACACTTAGTGCATTTCATCCTTAACAGACTCTACATACCAATTTGACTGGGCTGATACTGTTAAAAACAGAGCAAAGAAGGAAGCTGATTCCAACCTAGTTACTCCGCACTAATTCCAACCTAAGATACAGAGGGTGTGCAAGACAGTCCTCTCATTTTATCTCCTGGTTGCCACATCAACAAGTACAGAAAGCTTTCAGCTGTACTTTCATCCTGACAGACGTCAGAGAGTAGAGGAATATGGGAGACAAACATCCCAAGTCAAAGGCAACAAGGTGAGGAATGGAAGAAAGAAATAGAAGAAAACTACAGGCACTGACAGACAGAAGCCATCTAGAAGAAGTGTACGGTTAAGAAAGGTAAAAAGGAGAAGAACAAGTGAAGATACAAACAGCTACAGAATGGGAGGTTATAATCATTAGAGCTCTTAGGCAAACTAATGAAGACAACTCTGTTGTGTAACCTGTAAATAAACCTATTTTTCTCCACAATCCCTTTGCTGTTTAACACAATCTACTGGCAAGGTGCATGTCTTCGTTACCTTCTAATGCCTATGCCATGGAAGATGGCATCTCTTTTCCCTTAAGTAATTCAGATCATTTAGTAGATGATTACACTGTCAGTCTAAATAAACCAACATCCTACATGAATGATCTGTGAAGAATGAAAGAATAAAGAACTTTGCAAAATACAAAAATTGCAGTCAGAAAGGAAATTTTATATTAACTACATTTTTACATTGGTGGGATTAGCAAGTTCCACACTTTAAAGTTAGGAAAAGCCAGAACTGAAATAGTCACTATGGTTCACAGTCTACATCAAAGACTGGTTCCTAAGGCTACAGGAGTCAAACAGGGTAGATGAAGCCTCTGCTGGATGAAGCCTTTGCTGTGGGGCTGGGGCCTTGCCTTCAAGGAGGCTGTTAAGAGACTAGGTGCATAGAATGAAAGAAAAGTTTCAGATCTTTAATTTCTAGTACCAACTCACTTCATCTACATTCAATATTTTGACAAACTGTGTTTTGATAAAAAGAAATGTAAATTAGGAACAAATTTTTGCAAGTGAAGAACTTAGTTATGTACAGGAAGAAAAAATACAATTAATTTAGCTGAAGAGTACAGTGAAAACCAAGATGTTATATCTACCTCTGCCACCACTTTTCTGTATGATTGTAGGTATCTCACAGAACACAAGGTGTAGAGCTGATCAGTGATCAGTGTCTCATCTTCCTGTTTCCCAATATGACAGAAGATATATCTGAGCTCCAGAAACACATAGCTCTCTGAGTAGTCAGCAGTAGCTTTTTTCAGAGCATGTATAAAACTAAGTCTTTGGAATGTGAAGTGGGTGTCACAAACTGCTCACCTAAAATAAAAGCTTTAGCCTCTAACTCTTCCCCTTAGTTCAGTGACTGAAAGGAATATGGGACACACACACACAAGCTTTAAAGAGATTCGATACTGGAAAAAGAACTCTGCATCCAGTATAATGATTGCACAGAGCTACATATTAAACAACAGCAGCAAGAAATGTTGGCTCCTTCCAGCCATTTTTCTACACTAAACAAAATGCCCTTTAGCTTTAGATAGTCTATAGGAAAATGAAGTATATGATAACATCATTATACTCAGCTTCGGCAAGAGAAACCATTAACACAGCATGGAATACCATCCCACTTCCTTGATTTTGCAATCCTAGATTTCTTCAGAAGCAGTTTTTATACAATACCTCTCTCTTTCTTCTTTGTTCAGCATATACAATCACTCTTCTTCCTTTGAACATAACCACTTCCAAAATATACTATTTTATAAAGACAAATACTTACACCTAAGCATGAGATTTTTCTGTATATTTCTTGAATTAAGGAATAAAGCTACTTATTCTCTATAATTGTTGGTCTGGAAATAAATATTTTCCAGCAATTTAATGATGCCTTTATCATATACCCAAATCAGAGGAAACATTCTTACTGTTGTCTCAGAAGCAACAGGGTGTAGGTTTCTATCACATCTGACAACAGTCTGAGTGCAAGTTTGGTTGAGAAGCCATGTGTCATACACTGCATCATGTTTCTTCATTTTAAAATATTAACAGTATTCACATTTACTGAAATTAAATGTTCTTCCAAGAAATAAAGTCCACTAAACTCAATGATTAGATCTAACAATCCTCCGAGCGGTTGTTCCTACTGTATCATTCTATCATGTAAGCACTTAACAACTTCAGTAATGCAAACAAAATCAATCTAACAGAGACAAAGGTTTTACGTTTCCCTTACTTTCCCCTTCAAGGGTTTTCACTAGTCAGACAGAACTATACAATTTTATAAGGTCCCACTTTGTTCAGCAGATACTGCTGAATTCAGACTATGTTCTGAAATACAAATTCTCCATGCTATCAATTTCTAGCCACAGAGAATGAAAACACTATACAAACAATGCCTAAAAAACATGACTAAGGAATGTCTAGATCTCCTTTTTTTTTTTTTTTTTTTTTTTTTTTCCTCCCTCTCTAATATATGTAAAACATATTTGGATGATAAAACTTGAAATTTTAGCAGAAATTTTCTACAAAATTTGATTTTAAACCAGAACTGGGAAAACTGGTCTGGGAAATTTCAAAGATAATCTCTTCCACCACGATTAAAATGCTTGTGCATTATTTTACAGAATGCTTTCTAATTTGCTCTTTTATTCCTTTATTTTAAACTGAAAAGCTACCAGCAGCCAGAGAATACAAATTGCAGCAGCAAGTGCACTCTAACCAAGGGTCCCCAGCCAAGACAAATCACTCATTACATGCATCAATGATACTGTTTGCTATATGTGACTTTTCCCCTTTTGTCCTAGGTGCAGAAGCCATTAAATGGATTGAGACAGTAGAACTCCCAGTAAATACACCTTTAACTATGTCCTCATTCTCTGTATGTACCTTCACAGTAGTTTGTTACAGATGGTGCCTGCTGCCCATCTTTCTTACCGAAGTGACACAGCACTGATTTTAGGCCAGGCTAAAACTTCTATAATTGCAAAAACCTGCTGGAATGAGGGAATGCTGTATCACAAATGCAGCTAAAGCAACTCTATATTAAAAAGTTCACCCTGGATCGCTTTGCTTATGTTAGTGCTTTTAACATAAGCTTTACCTGTGCTATCCAACAGAGAGCTGCACTGACCTATGAGGAGCAGCTGTGCATCATTAATCTGGTATTACTCTTCTTGGAGAACCTGTCAGCAAACAGTAGACACCTTCAAAGTCTGTTTGGAATTCAGTCAACTCAGAATTAATAAAATCACTTCTCTGAAGGGGAAAAAAACTCTATCAGCCTCTAATAAATGTACCTTAACACAGACCAAGAATTGTTATTCAAATAAAGAGTATTACATGTTTAAATTCTTATTCTTTACTGACTTTAAGCAGAATCCTTCCCAGACCACTGTAGAGACTGGTTTTCTGACTGAAAGAAAAGCAGAAACATCTGCTAGAAACTAATGTTCTTTTTCCTTTCTTAATTAATTTATTACTTTTCTTAATTCAGTACATCCATGAAGCGGAAGGAGCAAGGAAATATGAGAAAAGGAAGACAGATAGATATTACTTTAATACTGAACTTTCAAATGTACAAATATAAAACCACTATTGAACTTGGCCAAATATCTGTTGTTCACAAAGCATCTGCTTATAATCAGAGATATTAAAGTAACCAGCTGAACTGAAATTTGTTCAGATATTGAACATTCTGCTGTTACCAAATGAATACCAAATGAATTATGGAATTAAGGAATTTGGTAAATACAGTCAGAATAAATTTGATAAAATTTCTAGTGAGAAACCTTAATGCATGTTGTTTGACTATAGTTAGTGAGCCCACTACAGTCCACTTGTGACGCCTGGTGAAGGCATGCTTCAGTTTCATCATGGAAACTGCACGCGCAGATCCAGATCCAGTTTAGAAGTCAGGGTAACTGTGTGCACATGTACGACAAGGAAGACTGTGGGAGAGGCTGATGAAACAGGGAGAAAGGAGCGAAGAACAACCTTTTCTGTGTTTCTGATCTTGGGACTGTTTTGGGCCAGATGGCACAAGGAATATATGGGCAGAGACCAGCCCTGGTCATACATCTCCTACGGCAGCATGAAGGAGAGAGTCAATTTTTACATCATAGTTAAGGAAAGGTTAAGGGTCACAAAGCTGATGACTAACTGAATTAAGCACAGCCTTCTCTGGTGCCGCTTACAAAGTAACATCAGGATTTAACTATTCCTCAACATTTCAGTCTGGCAGGGAAGTATTTGTTGGGGATGGAAGGGGGGTGGCAGAGACAGCAGGAATTAGGGAGAAAAACTTTGAGATCATTTAAAAACAAATTTTGTAGCATACTGTTCTTTACAGATTTTAAGAGAATTTCAAGAGAACAGGAAAAACATTGAGATCTAAAGCATCTTTGCTTCGATTCACCGTGTTTCAAGCCTGTGCTTCATGTTCAAGCACAATGTATATGTTTAATGTATTCTACATTGTGTTATATCATTTTGTAAAAATTGAATGTTCCTATGATATTGAATCAAGGCTTCAGAACTGTTAAAGAATTGTTCAGAATTGTTAAAAATTTCACCTTTTTATATCTATAGACAAAATACTTTTAAAATAAGACTATTCTATAGAAAGGAAAAAATATTTTTAAACTAGATAAAATTTCCTCATAAATGTTTTTATATTTTACAGAACTGACCCTGAAAGACTACCAAAAGAAACATCAAGATACTATAGCATTATTATTTTTTTTTAATTTAGCCTGGTTTTAAAGATGATAATATATATGAAATACTTCCTTTAAATGCCATAACAATTATTAGGGCTTTATGTGTTTAGGCAATTAAAAAACACATTAAAAAAAAGTTATGGTATCTGATAGCTGAAACATGGACACATACTATGAAATACTGTAGAACAATTGTTTAAAGTGAAGGAAATTATTTGTACAGTATCGCTGGGAGGAAAAACACCCATGCATTGCTTGGATGGTCTTTTTTGAATATCTATGTAAGTATCTAAAACATCATAAAAACACCTGCATGGATTAAAAATAATAAATCTCTAATAAGTAAATCATAGCCATTATCAAGGTATTCAGTATTTCTACATTTTCTTACAGAAGGATAGAATTTAGTCCAAATGCAGAGATCTCAGACAGTAAGTGCTGGAAATACAGATGTGTTATGTTGTGGGTGAGACAATTAAGTAAAATTTTCCTATTGACTAGGAAAAATGTTTTTTTAATTATATATTTTTTTAACATGTCTGATGAGCAAGCTTCTGATATTCATGTAAAATACACACTTGATTTAAAGCCAATTTGGCCTTCAAGCTGTGTTCTCTAACACAGATTAAAATTAGTACTTGCATTAAAAATGGACACTGGATTAATTGAAGAGGCTTCTCTTTAATGCCTACTTTTTAAACTGACTTATTCTAAGACGCGTGAAGGTACAATAGCTTACCTACGCACACATACATGCACACACAAAAAAAGATGTTACAAAACTGATAAACTGATAAAAGCATCCTTCAAACCAGTGTAAGGGTTGGCAGAAAAAGTGGTAGACTTTAACTAGAGGGGTTTGAAAAGAAATGAATAAGCTAAAGGTAATTTCAGCATTAAAGGTTACAGGCTTTTGTATGGTCTGGAAATATCCTGGAACCATTACAACAGAAAATGGACTGATGATTATTCAGAAGGATTCGGATAGAAATGAAGTATTTACAAATATAGTAAAAATAAATAAATAATATAAAAAGATCTTTAGGTTATTAAAAGCTTACACAAATCTATTCCAAAAATGGAAACAAACATTAGTAGAAAAATCCAAAATTTTACACAAGTTGCCTCACTGTAAGCTCATGTAAGCTCACTAAAGCAAAAATTATAAGGAAGTGGCATTCAAGAATTAAAAATCAATCTACAAGAAAAGTCTGAGAAATAACTTATTTAACTTCCTGAAGAAGTGAATATATGTATAGACCACTACTGAGAAAGAAATCTTGCAAACAATTTCATACTTTTATCTCACAAGAGAAAACTTCTTTTCAGTAGAAATTCTCAGTTCTAACACTCAACCATAAAGATTGGTGTATCATTTACAAGTTCAAAAGTTCAAGGAAGATGCATTGTTCATAACTGATATCTTTCTTTGACAACTTCTGCGAGATGCATTGTTTCCTGATGTCAGGATGGATTTTGGATAAACAATTTCCTTCCCTACTCCTTTACTTCCATACTGTTTACTGTTCTACCTCTGTGTCCCAAAGTTCAGGGTGTTAACGGGCATGATAAACAAAAGACTGGCCTCTTCTTTATGTCAATGTCAAGGTAGAGTAACCCAGTGATCCCAATGGAGACATTCCATTTTACACATCCAGCTGCAATAAGAAAATGTCCTAACATAGCAATGCCAGATTGGCATACAAGAACAATACAATGCTTCTCATATTGCACATGTGTATTAGTTTCTAAATGTAGGTGATTAGTTAAAGATTTTAATCAAGGTAGGCCTTGATTTTTACAAAGTTTAGCTAACAAACTAAATATTTACTTACTGTACATCTTACTGACAACCCATCTGCTGAACTGACTTTTCTAAAATTCACAGTTGAAAAGTCTAATATCAGATACTCAAATGGGCCCTCAGACAGAGTTAGATCTAATTATTTAGATCTAAAATATGTATCTGGAAACCGAGAGGAGCTTTCCATAGTTTCCATAGGACTGAATTTCTTGCACACTCCTTCCTCCTTTCATTTAACTATTTGATTTGTCAAAAAAATAGTTTATGTTGAAATGCTAACTGTTAATTCATAGGAGGATAAGAGTGGTTGTTCCGGATCAAACCCCAGATATATCTAATCCAATTCTGAAGTCCAGTTTAAGAAAAGACAGCAGCAGAGTCTTTGAAAAGCAACCCAGAACAGGAGACAGACACGGGACAGTCACCAGTCCTGTGCTTGCATCTGGCTGATTTCTAGGAACTGTGAAGCCTTGTTTCCCAACAAAAGCAAGACGCCAGGTGAAACTGAAAACTTGATCTCTCTGAATAAATCATGAGAGATGGAGAAAACACTGCTCGCTGTCAACTGTTCTCTTCAGTTTATACTTCCATAATTCCTCTACCACTTATTTTTGACTTGCCTTCTTTCTCAACAGTGCAAAGTTGTGGACTTCTAAAAATACTTTAGTTCCTCTGAGGTGTTTTCACACCCCAAATTACATGAAAACCACAGAAGAACAGAACTATAGAAGAACATAAGGTCTTAACTTATAGGTGGTTAAGCTATACGTTGGAGGTGGTGGTGTGTTTTTTTTTGTTTGTTTGTTTTGTTTTTTAATTTCCATACCAATCATTCTTGTTTGTCCAAAACAAATTAACAAAATATCCAAACAGCACTCAGCATTGCCAAATACAGAACCAGGAACATATCATGAAGCATCAACATCAAATCTGTTCATCTCTGATATTTATGGCACTCAAATCTAGGCTCTTGGATAAAAAGTCATTTCATGCATATCTACACCTGCAGAGGTTCCAAAGTCATCCTTACCACTGAAGTCTGTAGGGTTCGAAGATAAATGGGTAGAAATATTTTTTTTATATAAATGGGTAGAAATATTTAAATTATTAACAGCTTCAGGCAAAAATATGATTCTGCTCATCACTTTCTCTACAGATGTAAAAGAGAGTAACATTTTTACTGCAATGGTTTTATTTAATTTTCTCATTTTCATCTAAGGATATAAATGTTCACAAATACCAGCTGGACAACTGAACAGCAGAATCCAACAGGGTGAGTACAATATAAGCATCAGCACAGCCTCCTCCTTAGTACCTACATTTCTCAATGTAAGAGAGATCCTCTAGGAGTAAAATATTTTATGATTCTATTCTATGATTCCGTGTCTTTAGAGGGACGCTCAGCCTCTACACTCAGTCCTGGTCTCCTTATTATGACAGGAAAATTTGGAATGCTATATTAAGAAAGACCACTTATCTGTGACAGATTGCTCTTATGTAAAAATAAATATCTGAACAAATATAAGACAACATCTTTGAACTGATGAAGAACTCAAGGTCATTAGTAATCTGCCTCAGATTTTAATATGAGAATCAAAAGGTTTTATTTACGTACTTTGAAATACCCAATTTCATCAAGCATAATAATTGTGAAAATAGAGGCTATCTGAATTTTCAAAATGGCACTTGACATTATTTCATACCTTATTTTTTTGTAGGATGAAGAAAATAAATATGTATGCCTTTCAGAAGGAAGCATAAAACAAACAAACAAACAACAACAACAAAAAACTTACATAAACCTAAGAAGATATAGTGACATCTGGTAACTAAGAAAGCACACAACTTCCTTTCACAGTTCACTGATAGCCATGAAGCATGATGAACTCTGCAAGTCCTACAGTTTACTTCAGAAATTGATGGTCTGGTGACAGATAATAGCAGGTACAGTTTGCAAGAAGCCAGTGTATAAAAATCCTTTCTGTTTTATGTGTACGTGGAAACATACGTGCATACTTAGTGCTGGATACTGTTAATCCATTAACTGATGCTACCTCTATCTCAAAAAGTCATGTTTTATACAACGTTCATGGTTTAGTTGCTCTCATCTTTATCTTTAGGATTGAGAGTAGTTGCTCAATTCAATGTGTTTTGGCAACCAGAAAACAAGCCTACAACACAGGGTGAAATCTTGTACAATAATGCAACTTATTTGTAACTAGATGTCATGGTCAACTAACTAAAATTTAGATGAACGTGCAAGCACTCAACCTACACTGTTAACTGAGGCTTATATTTCAAGCAATTCAATTTCAGACCGCAGCAATACATGTCCTACACAGCTCCATGGCCTTGCCTACCTACAGGGTTTTTCTTAGCTGTAAAATCTAGCTCTTGGCACGGTCATAACTTGTTTTCGAACTTACCACTCCATTAAGATGAATGAGTAAGTTCACTTCTCTGTCAATAGTATTGTTTCTGTCTGCCTTGCTACAGATACTGTAAGGCACCATGCATTGATTTACGGGGTGAAGAAAGACAACCTAAGAGTCTTGGAACTATATAAAAATATCCTTCTGTTTGAGGAAAGCAAACAAAAAGATAAATGCCAACATAATAACAGTAATTTATAAGACTGGAGTATATCAATTCTCTGAAAATCCCTCTTTAATAACAGAAAATTCACCATTAAGGATGAAGAGGAAGGGCTCTCTGGTTACCAAGTTGGATTAATAAATATATTCCCCTTCCACATTTTTTCCCCAACCTGACAACGCAATAAAAACATTCCTTTGCAAGTTTGCATTAATGCTGATATGCTTGTAAATACAAAATAGAAGACCAAATATTTTAGATAGTAAAGCTAAGTTATAATTACGATGATAATTAATGAAAAACCAACAACTATTGCAACCGTGCTTCCAAGATGTATACTCTGAAATATCACCTTAAGAAAATATAAGATTTAATTTTTTTTCCTCAGCTAACTACACAAGATTAAAAAAAAAAAAAAAAAGAAGAAATCTTTGTAGCTGGGATACCAAGCATAAGTAACTGGTACTTTAAACTTATCCATTTAAGTGTTTACACAATATGCAACTGCTTTATTGTATTCATTTTCTTTTATTCATTTCCTGTTTTTAGAGAAAATCATCATTAAAAGTAGACTTTTTTGGCTAACATTTTATTATTCGGGTGGTGTGGGTGTTCTGAATCACCTGTATTAATTCAGCAAATTTAAATTTCACATGTGTTTGGATGAGTTAGATTAATCATTTGATTTCCATGGTACACTGGCAATACCAAATATATTAGAAGTTCCTCCTTTTATTAGAAGTTTTGAATTGAAGTGCAGAAAGAGAAGTTAACTCAGAAGGTAAGAAATTCATCAGCACTTTAGAAAAGTTACGTCAATATCAAAAAACCAAAACACTTCATCTTTGAAAGCCTTTCTTTGGGCTAAGCTGTTTTGGTAACTTTTCCCCATTTTTAACTAGTTTTTGAAACATTATTTAACTATGACTAATTTAATCTCAGGAATATCAAATACTAGTTCAGAAACTTACTTTAAAATGACCTAATCTAACTTGCATTACTTAACACAAATTCTTTACCTTTGATGCATAGAATGTGCCATGGTTATTCTATAACACATGTGAATAGGTTTTTTTAGACAGCTTTTATGTCTTGGTAGGCCTTGCAGTAACATAAAGGCATTAGCATGCGCTAATGAATGGGACATAAAAGGAAAACCGTGTCGTGCTGCTGTGAAAATCTGATGTCTTCTAAGACAAGAGTAAGGGCAAACTGTAACACAGCACTGATCTGGCTATATGTAATCCAACTGCAATCTGAAATTATACATCACATTCAGTACAGAAGAGGCAAAGGAATAATATCACTTGGAATGTCACTACCACGCCTGACTCTGATTCTTCAAGGCATTTGTGGCCAAACTATCACATTTTCCTACTTTCCTGATATTTTATGCTCTCTTTTTACTGTTAGCCATGTACGTACAATGAACACTGAAAATGGACTGTAAAACAGAAGTGTGAAAATATATGAGCTACACATTTGGTAGTGCTCCACAACTAAAACCTGTTTGTTTTCTCATTACTTTCCACAATAGTCATTTTCAGCACTCCTTTCAACAGTAACAGGTACAATAATTTCTACCAGAAGCAACGTTCAGAGCTGCCCTTCAGCTCCCATATTTTCACTCACATCACACTAAAACCCTGTATCAGGAAAGCTAAATTGTACAAAAAAATAAAAAATAAAAAATAAAAAAAGGAAAGACTGACTTTAGGAAGAGATGCACCCTACATTCTCCCCAACTAAGTAGAGAGATGTGCATTAAATAAGCAGTTAAGGAAACACTCTGCTCTCTCTACCCAGATGTTCAGAACGTATAACACGATGTTTCACGATCAGTTACCGTGTGTTTTTTTTCCCAGTTCTATCTAACAAAATTTTATACTGTATGAACGTGCGATGCAGCCTTATCCTTACTTCTCTAAGTAGGGTGATTCATTTTTTAAGCCACGGGCGTTTTCCGTCAACACAAGCACCGTGACAACCTGGGCAATTAAACTACCGTCTTCAGGAGGACCTGAGGAGCATGCACCTGTGCCAAAGCCTTTAGAGGAGATTTTTTCGGGCCGTGGGACGAAAGCCCGCAGCGCTGAGGTGCTGAGGGCAGCCACGCATCCCTGAGCAGCGGACGAGCCGCAACCTCCTTTAACGGGCGTTAAGCTCTCCCAAACCCGCTCGGAGGGCGCTTCGCTCCCGGCAGGAGTCGCGCAGACCCTAAAAATTACACCATTTCACGTCTACAAACGCTACCGCTCCCTGTCAGCGGGAGGAAACTTCGCGGCCGGGGCAAGCTGAGCCGCTCGGCCGGAGCACCCCGCGGGTCCGGCGGAGCCCCCCGGAGTGGCAGAGCCCCCCGCTTCCCTCCGGGAAGACCCCCCCCCCGTCCCCGTAGCCCCCCTCGGGAAGTTGTCAGCGGGCCCCTCGGCGCCCCTCACCTTGGTTGGCGGCTCCGTGGCCGCCGTCGGCGGGGCGCGCAGTCAGCAGGGGGAGGAAGAGGCCGAGTCTCCAGAGCAGCCCCCTCGCCTCACGACACCCCATGGCTGGTCCCCGCCGGGCTCCCCTCGTCCTCGGCCCGCCGAGGCTCCCTCCCCGTCCTCCTTCAGGCCAGCGGGGGACGCCGGGGGGGCCCCCCGAGCGCCCTCCGCCCCGCCGGGCTCCGGCGCATCCACCGGCGGGGTCCCGGGGCACGGCGGCGGGCGGCGGTGCCGGCAGCCCCCGTGCCGCCCTTCCGAGGGGGGCGGCGGCGCCGGGAGAGCTCCGGCAACCGGGAGAGCCCCGGCGGCAGGGAGCGAGCGAGCCCCGGCAACTTCGAGGCGGCGGCGGCGGGGGTCGCGCCCCGCTCCTCCCGGCGCCCTCAGCCCCGCAGAGGCTCCTTCGGCGGCTCCGTCCTCGGCGGCTCCTTCAGCGGCTCCGTCCTCGGCTGCCCCCTCCGCCGTCCCCGCTGCGCGGGGCCCCGCATCCCCGGCCGGAGGCAGCGCCGAGGGGCTTCAGTTTGCCATGGCGAAGGGTCCTGCCCCGCCGCCGGGGGCGGGGAGGGGAGAGAAGAAGAGAAGAGAGGAGAGCAGAGCAGAGCAGAGCAGAGCAGAGCAGAGGGGCCGGCCGCCTCTTCACGCTCCCCGGGGCATCAGCGCAAGTTGCGCGGCGGCATCCCCGGCCGCTCCGCCGCCGTGCCCCGGCTCCCTGTGCGTCTCTCTCCCCCCGTCTCCGGCTGCTTCGGCGGAGGGGCGATCAGAGCGCGGGGCGGCTCCGCCGCTCTCTCCCGCTGCGCCTCGCCGCGGTTTTTGGGGCGCCGCTGCTCCCCCGCCGCCCGCCAAGCGATGGCGGGGCCGCCCCGCTGCGCCCAGCCCGGCCCAGCCCGGCCCGGCCCGGCCCGGCCCGGCGGCTGCCGGGTCCCCGGGAGGCCAGCGCGGCCCCCCGGCAGCCAAACGGCGCGGGGGGAGCCGTGGGAGCGGCGGCGGCCCCTCCTCAGCCGCCCTCCTGAGGGGAGCGGGAGCCCTGTGCGTGTGTGTGCGAGGGGAGAGGAGGAGAGGAGGCGCCCCCTCGCCTCGCCGCTGCCGGCAGCCCGCGGGTCGCATGCGGCCGGCTCGGCGCTAGAGGGGGTTAGTCGACAAGGCAAAAAAAAAAAAATAAGTACCCAAATGGGTACTGGGGGCTGCGGAGTGCAGGGGGCACAGGGGAGAGCGGGGACCGCGGGCTGGCTGGAGGCTGCCTCTCGGAGCTGCCCCGAGGGAGCACACATCCCTGTGGTGGCACCCCCGGCTGCACCCCCAATATTAACTCTCTTCTTCTTTCCCCTAACTCAGGTCATAGGGCTGGGGACGCCGACTCAGACAGGAGGCCCAGGTGACTTAGGTGAGAGTGTCTGCCCCGAGCAGAGCTGCCTGCTGCTACTCACCTGTTGCCCGGTGTGCAGGGCTCGCAGCAGGGAACAGACACTTGGGATGGGTTCACTACGTGCTGCACGTACAGCACACCCCAGGGTCCAGGTCATTGCGGGTCTAGTTGCTTTTCTTTTGGTTGGTTGTTTTCTTTAGTCCATGCAGCATTTCGGTTTCTGGGTTTGTACAAAGACAGAACGAAAAAAAGCAACAAGAAGGTAACCACATCCACATTTCTGAAAACAACTTCCTAAAATCAGGTGTCTAAATCCACATGTAGGAGAACAAAAGCTGTCTGATTCCCAAGGCTTATGAGTGTCCATAAATCCCATTGAAGTCAACGGGTAACACAGCTATATACTGCCCCAGCTAAATATACTACCCCAGAGGATATCAAAGTTCCTGCTGAGGTACCTAAAGAGACATTCAGATAAGCTATATATTGAAACAATTACTTTGTAATGCAATAATAAAGAATTTATTCAAAGAACAATAAATAAATAAAACAAGGATCAGCTCTTATGTCAATTATTTTCAAAGGCGTTGCTCAATGACAAAAAAAAAAAAAAAAAAAAGCCAACACAGAAATATATTTTTTATTTTTATGAGGTGAATCTTTCCAGATTACAGCTGGCCTATGATATTGCAATCTTTCCAACATTTAGCTGAACAACCTCCTATAAGGAAATTTTATCCAAAACGAAAGTTTAACAGGAAAAGCTTAAGGAAATATTTATATATAGCCAAATACTGATTAGCATTTTTCCTTCATTTCATGGTGGAGGTAAAAGGAGAAAGTTCAGTTTTTAGCATTTCATCTGAATTTCATTATGAGACTTTACAGGCCACATGGTAGTTTTCTACTTTAGAAATAACAGGGTCAAAAGGCACATAAGAGTGACATTACAGGGCTAGTACTTCTGGGTAATGAGTGAGAATTTAGATTCTTTATCTGCTCCAATTCTCAGCAGCTCAGTTCAGTAGTAAGATGCTTTCCAACCAGAAGAAGAAATTAGTGACAGAAGAAATTATGACAGAAGAAATTAGTGCAGGACATCACATATAAAGTCTCCCAAATTCAGATGGGTCATTTGGTCCTCATGCATAATCAATACAACTGCTTTTCACCAGCCTTTGAAAAAGAGTTGTCTTGTGTTAAGGCAAAAGTTCACTTCACACAGAGAAAGTAAACTTGAGATTCCTTTCCTCACATCTGTTATCGTATGACACAGGTTGGGGCTTTTTATGATAGTTTTTTCTCAGATAGCCCTCGTAACACACGTGTATATATGTTTGTACGTGTATCTGTACTCTCCATATGCACTCCACTCTCCATAAGTACATGTTTGCATCACCATATATATCTGCATAAACATCATGAGGGCACACTATACATCTATTCTTACTTGCCATTAATGAAGTCAAATTAGTTTTTTTAAAGCAGCTTAGAAGGTCTGGTTTACTACTTCCTTTACTTTTGTGTACCAGTTCAGAACACAGCTAAATACAAAAAGGAGGCAGTCAAAGATGTGATAGGAGCATAGACAAACTCTTTATATGTCCTCACATGCAAAGCATAGTTTAGCCTCCTGATAGCCTTGAACTTCACAACCCAAAGGAAGCAGTTAGGGAACAGCTAAAAGAGAGCATTTTCTCTGGTGAGTCCATTCATCAACATTTACTTGCTTACAGAATTTCTGGGGGAACAACTTTGAAAAAACACCTCTTATTCATTTATATACAAATTAATTTTTATAATTATGTATTACCATGAGATCCAAATTAAATCTTAATTGTTGCGCTTTTACCTTTCAGACATGCAAACATGATAAACGTATCAGAGGAAAGCAAAAAATATATAAAAAAGTAGAGTCCTGTTTGTATACACGTTTTTTTTTTTTCCCTGAAATTTAGAGCCACTTAGTATTGTAAACTTTAAAACAATAAATTTATTGCTACTGCATAACTTTACCAGCTGAAACAAAGAAAAAGAACCACAGTTTGAATATCTTCATACTCAGTTTTCTAAAGAGTATACTTTTCTATAAGCAAGGAAATCCATATGTTCCTATTCTTAAAAAATAATTTCATATATCCTGGGAACAGAAAAAATACCCATTCTATTTTCAGTGCTATTTTCTTAAACAGAGAGATCATATTTCTGTTGAAAGCAAACAAACCAAAACAAAAAATGATACAGCATAGACATAGAATTACATGTAATAGGCTGTCCTTTCTTGTTTGTGTAGCTAAGTATACATAATTTGTCTTTAATGTACCACAGTTTTGTTAATTATAATAAAACAAGTTGTGACTTCCTGGAAAAAAAGCAAAGCTATTCCTTTTTCATTAAAATTCCCCATAATATAGAGCGTTGTGTTGTGTGTTAGTCCTTTGAGCCATCATTCACAACTGCATGTGATTTAGTGTGATCAAAGTAAACATTTTAATTAAGACACTGACAAAGAACAGATTTACAATAAACTTAAAATGCATTTTCCATGCAGCAGTCAATGAGATTCTGTGATTTTAAAATTACTCTAATATCTGGACCAAAACACCTGCCTTTGGATGTTTTAGAAGAGTAACACTCACACTTCCTACCCTAAACTATAACATGTATACTACAAAAAAATATAATGTAATATTGATCCCTTAAAGTCTGAGCCAACAGCTTTTTTAATGAATAAAAGTCACTGCTGATTTGGCAGTGTAACCAGAAATGAAACTTTTTGTAGTATGTCTCCTACTCAGGGCTCTAAATTGCACTTCCCATAAAACTGAATGTGAACTCCGTTTAGTTATACGTGGTATTCATGTTTCTATAGAATTAGAATCATAAAATTTTTGTTTGATTAAGCAGGCCTTTTAGTTAACTATTATCTTTAATTTTCTACTAAATTTAATGACACGTTGACACTAGAGCCCTGATTCTTGTCCTGACTACTATAGTCTGCAAATATGCTTATGAGCAAATGTGCAGCAATTCACATGAAATATTTTCAGACTATGACACTTCTCTATGTTCAAAATATGACCCTCCCCAACACCAAGGGAAAAAAATGGAAGTTTCATAAAGTTTCAGGTTTATTTCCTTCATTACAATTGATACAGAAAAAGATAATAAAAGAGAAAGGGATTGTAGTAAAAAAAAAAAAAAAAAAAAAAAAGAAAACTGTATATTCAGAGAAATCTGATAGAAAAATAACTGTACTAACTAGGTTAAACAGGCATTTGAATTCTGGCATTAAAAATATGCTTTGAAGTACAGAAGTAATATCAACACTTTAGTCATAAATATACTGTGTTGTGGAATATTTGCTACAAGCAACATTTCCTGTACACACAGGATCCTGAAAAGTCATTTGCGATGTCTTTCCAGCTAATTATGTAAGTTATGTTATATACCTCCTTCTTTTCCATTGTCTTGTATATAATATGGACCTATTTCTGAGCACACTAATTCTAATGCTCTGCATCGTGTAAGAAGGTGCAATTTAATTAAGTGACAATGAACCAATTATACTGAACAATGTTTTAGGGAAATTACTGACAAAATGTGCAGTATAGTAGCTTCATCCCTATCTTTTTACATGCACAAGCTTTGAATTGTCTCAAATTATTTTTACACTAAAACTACAGAATTAGGATGAATAGATTATATGATGTACAAAATCATAAAATGTTATACATTTTTCAAAATGTATACATTACAGTTACAGAAGTTGTGTCTATGTGACAGGTCTTTCTCAATCTCCAGAATTTACTTTTCCATTTCCACATTAATTCATAAAATAAACAAAATATCAAAATTTTAAAGGGGGTGATCCAGGCAAATCAGTTCACATGTTTTTTTACTTGCAGTTTCTACAAGTAAATCTAATTATTCGGATTAATAGGCAAAGCAAAGGAGACAATTTCAGAGGTTTATATTTTGTAGGAAAATCTAATAATAATAGAACTGCCCTGGAATTCTTTCAAGAATAACAAATTGCTTGGCAGTGAGTATTTTCAATATTTGAATTTAGTGAGTGGAATCATGCTGCAGCAAGGCAAAGGGATTCCAGAATTCCAGATAAAGGCAGCAGAATGAATTAAGTTAAAGATCCTTAAGCAGAAGAATTGGTGGTCTGGACCACAAAGGTAACTATCA
The DNA here is from genome assembly GCF_965140915.1 of Aythya marila. Lineage (NCBI taxonomy): Eukaryota > Metazoa > Chordata > Aves > Anseriformes > Anatidae > Aythya > Aythya marila. The sequence continues at coordinate 111,721,171 of NC_139042.1, forward strand.
TGGCCTCACTGACAATAGAGGAGCAAAAGTTTTCCTCATAGGCAAGGGCATGTCAGAGATGTAGGTACGACTCTTGTTTAGTAGAGCATCCAAATTAAAATGCAAGAGAGAGCAGAATTATATACTAATCAGGCTTGGGAGTGCAAGAAAGGTAAGCTTTTGTATAAGGGCATCTCCGTCAATTAAACAATTCCAGCTGATTTAATTGCAAACTGAGTTGGGTCTCAAAATGATAAAAGAGTTTTATTCATGAAAAAAATGCTTTGGGAAAAAAAATGTAGTTACTAAACAGCGAATCAGATTCTATTCACACTACCCAAATAGTCCCTTTGACATAACTGAGAGTGATTAAGTGAGGGCATACTTCAAGACTGTGTCTGAGCTGTTTATCTCCTGGAAGTTAGAAGACTTACACTGCACTCTGACAGCACATAAAGTCTCCTAGTTTTTGTTTATTTGTTTGTTTTCCTAAGAATATTTAGAACCAATTAATGATAGTAGTGAAATATTTATTTAGCAATTAGAATAGAAAATATAACCATTGCTGAATGTCTGATGTTAATATTATAAACATTGTGGGTTACAGGTACCAGATTATATGCCCAGTTTTAAGGATCTAAATTTCAAGTTGTTATTGAAACATTACTGCTAAAATATAAAAGCATACTTATGGCTCTGAAAGAGAAAATTTTAAATTTGTATCCTTCACATTTATGAAGAGAAAGAACTTAAACTTCATGCCACAGTCATGAAAATGGTGAAACCAAAAGTGAGGTCAAACCAGAGTTTTGCTTTTGAATGCTTGTAGCTATGGGCAAATTGGAGCCGCCTGTGTCTAAATACTCTACTTGAGTTCTGTAATACCTTAGAAAAATGGAAAATTTCACATGCTTTAATATATACTGCTTCTGAAATGAAGCCCTGTGGCTGTATACTATTTTACTTGATCTAATACTGTATCAACTTAAAGATTTGAAACTTCCTGATTGTTTTTCACTTTTCGGTACTGTTGCCTTGTAGATGAAAATGAGAAAACAGTGAGGTTGGCTCAGTACAAATAAGAGTAAGGGTAAACAACCAGACTTATTATAAAGACATATATTTTTGCCCTCACTGAACTACAGCTTAATGTAGAAATCGCTTCAGGCACTGGAGCAGACATGTTTATCATTACCAGAGATTAATGCTTTGTTTGAGCAGTAACTCCTATTCATGCCTTCATTATCTCAGCAACTGGTGTGATGTGACATACATTTGTGCACACCAAGTTGAGCCAATCTCCTCTAAGAGAGAGCAATCATTCCCGTGGAAAACTAGCAGTAGGATGTAGTAACTTTATTGTATGTGAGACATGAGTGGCAATTATGTCAACATAGCTGATACAATCTTTAACTACTTCTGAAAACGATGAGCCAGATCATTTCAGTTATGTGCAATGGTCCTTCATACCACCACAAATCTGGTGCAGTTACGTAGACTTAAACTTCATGTGAAATATTTTAACTAGTTTTGAAAAAGGGTTAGCCTCAAGTATACTATTCCGAGTCTGAAAATATCCGTCCTTGGCACACACTCAAACTGGCATATAGAAAGTAGCCATTCACAATCACTTCAGAGAATTTAGACCTCCCAGGCAACCTTTACTTTGACCTTAAAACATGAAAAAGAAATCTTGGAATGCAGTCATAATCTACTAATTGAACTTTGCAAAACAGAAATGTGTCAGTGAGTTCATTTATTTAAAATAGTCATGAAACATCTAACACATTCAAACACAATTAGCATTTATTAGTGTCAGAAACCCTAAAAGTGCAATTTTGCTTGGGCACCATGTCCCTTGCCACCAGCAGTGACAACTCATATGTTTGATATTTGAAGAATGCACTTAGATGTCCAGTGTAATTTTGCATGTAACTCTAATGAGACATGGGATTATGCCTTCAGACCTAGCATTAAAAATATATACATGCGTATGTCTGTGTGTGTGTATAAGAATATGTATGTACATGCACAACTGCTAAGTTTTTAAAATATGTGACTGGACACTGAAGTTCAGATGGTTGCTCTTGATTTCAGTTATCGTTAGAAATTATCTGTTTTGTGAAGACGTCAGATAGTCTATATATCCTAAGTACACATTTGGCAAATTAATATTCAATGATTGCTTAATTTTTAAAGACATGATAGAAGGGGTAACAAATTGCAGGCTTATATTAACTATTGTATAGGAAGCTATCATCTAAGTCTAGCTACCTTCATAATTTTCATATTTGATATTCCCAATTTTTTACATTCTTATCACTTTTATAAACTATATACTTACATCATTAGGTGCTGGTTTGTGTCATTATGATCAGCAGACATTTTTCAACACCTCTGGAAACAGCTGTATTCCCAGAGCCATCTACCCTTCAAACTCAGTCTGACTGAAAGTTCTCTGTATCAGTCTAGAAATAAATCAGAGAAAACAGGACTGGGCTAGACCTTCTCTTCAAGGCAAGTTCTTAGGCTTAATGCTTTGAGTGGACAGACATGATATCTTGAAAATCCCTATAAGATCTATGAAATTTATCTTCTATGCTAGTCTTTCTCCCTTACAATACAAAGACCTAAACTTCTTAGGTAAAGAAATTAGGGTAGCAAGGTAAGCATCCAAATGCTATGATAAATAATTAAGAGAATGGTTAAAGAAAGCTGTTATGTGCCAACAAAACTTATTTATAAAGCCCAGGAAATTTCATTTCTATTAAAAAAGAAAAAAAAAGTTTGAATAGATAGGGACTCGATTGTTAAAAAATGAGATTTGAGGTGTGTTTTTGACACATTATTCATCTTATGAATAAATTGCTGCAGAATTTCTATTTTGTTAGTATAAAATATGTCCTAGTGCCTGATCACTCTTCCTTCAATGTATTAGTAGCATTCAGGACTCTAAAACTGAGTGAAACAGCCAGGTATTACATCACTTATTGTAAGAGTCAGAACATAGCCAAGAGATCCAAGGAAGACAAACTCAGTTCTGTCCTGACCTTTGCTACAGCCTTTTTCTGTGGCATCAGAACCACTAAAGTCAATGTTAATCACAGGTAGTTGCACTGATTGTGTAGGTAGGAGTTGTCAGTTATAGATAGCAGGTGGTGGTGAAGATAGGTACCAAATTTTAAAATTCTCATCCCTTTGTCCTAATTGTGAATGACTGTCTTCCTATCCATCTTCCTATAAACATGCCTTCTAATTACAATTCATTTTTGTCTTATGGGCATAATGGTTTTGAATATATTTCTTGGTTGCTTGATCACACACAACTTTAAGGAAACCTGGAGAATGTTACTGACTGTAAGTTAGAAGATCTTAAATTTTGCAATACTATTATGATTTTATCTAAAACATTTATAAAAGTGAAAAAAAAATCTGCACATATTCTGATTTGATGCAAACGTAGCAACTAGTCTGTGGTACAATATAGTGTGTCAGATTGCAGTTTTGCCTGTTTTCATATAAAAAAGACAGTCAAAAATGGAGCCTTTGTAAACAGGAGGTTTGCTTAAAACTTGAGTAAAAATGAGATGTCACTTTCCGTTGTAATATATTCTTGATTAGATCTCTTTAGGCAGGTGTGACAAGTTTGGGCAAACTATAGCAGAAATAACAAAAGGAAGCTATTACACTCCTGTTAATTTCTGCACAAGAGAAGAGAGATTTATTCTATGATATATCACCACAGAGGGGGTAAAAATTACTAAAAAGTTCTTGTTTGTTTTTAAAGTCATAGGTCTAAGAAGAAATCAATGAAGAAAATACATATGTTGCAAAATCTCTGTGGGAAAGGGTTTTAGCAAAAAGGCAAATAATAATAGTGGTAAAAAATGAAAACCCAAGGTGTGTGTGTGGAGTAACTTTGTGCCAGTAAATCCTGGGAAGGGTTACTTTGTACCTTGAAACTTTGGTGCTGACAATTATTGTGTATACCCAGATATATGTTGCTTCCTCTTTGCTACAATTAATTATTTCTTAAGAACTCCTAGCTGACTTTACTAGTAAAGATGCTTTGCTGCCAGACCTCCAGCTGGCCGCCTCTCCCTAATCCATGCAGTGTTTCCTAATAATGTGGAACAGGATTTTAACACTACTTTCTAGATGCATGGTTGCTTCTATTCACCAGGGTTTAATTCACAGTATAATTTACTATGTTACTGTGTGAGTTATATAAAAACACCTATGTGCATTGACTGTGTAAAAAGATCCCATGCAGGCTTAGAGGAACTCAGGGTAAACAAACAATTTTCTTTAAAGGCTTCGAGGAACAAGTATTGTCAACATTTTATTCTATACTTATTATCTCCAATCCATAACACATAACGAGACTTATATTGGGATCATCCTGACCACTGAAATCTGTGGAAACTGACAGTTTTTCAGTAAGGCTGTGCATTTAATCTATAAAAGATTATATAAAACAAAATAATTACATCAGATAAAACAGAAAATATTCCACTTTGAATCCTGAAATATATTCATTTAGATCAGTTTAAATATTTGTCAGCTTTATTAATGATTATTATATAGTATAAGAAAGAACATAAATTATAATGCCCTCAAAACCCTTAGAACAGTTACCCTGGCTACCACCATCATTTTTGTAAAGAATAAAATATTTCTGTAAATACACATAACTAATATATTCGTTAAAGTCAATTGCTGATGTAATAGAGGATAACTTCAATAATAAAGGGTAGGTGGTATGGAAACCTAGCAACACTGAATTAGCAGCTTAAATCTTACAGTATTACTTTGCATTATACAATATGAATCATATTATCTTTTGATCTGTGATCTTTACTTAATCCTAGAATCTCAGAGAGTTATAATGACTGTAAATGCAATAAACAACAATCAAATAAATACACAACGAGCTGTTGATGTACAACAGTGTTTTTTTGAAGAGCAAATCTACTTGTTCATGTGATAGTCCATCACAACTATTTGAGCAAGTGTTTGAAATATTTTGGTACAGAAGCTTTCACTAATCTGAGTCTGTGTCTCCAAAATATCTTTTCAGGGTGGATTATTGGTACTTCTGAAACGTTTACTTAATGTTGTATTGAAAGTAAACAGTAGGCAGAAATTGAAACTTTTTTTTTCTAAGAAGTATGAAGCTAAATGGTGCTCTCATAGAGATGAGAAAGATGAAGTAAATTTGTGTCACTGTCACTGCTTTTTAAATTATTTCATTTCTAATTACTTTCCACAGGAAGAGCACTTTCAAAATGCAGAATACAAAAATAACAAGATAACATGAAAATAACAAGATAACATGAACACAGAATGAACTATTACAGGGACTATCAAAGGAGTTTAAACCAGAATGTTTTTCTACTTGTTCAGCTGACAGATTTTACATAGTTTTTTTGGTTATCTGTTACATATAAAATGCCACTAGAGGGACTTGTACAGCCAAGAGTAACTTTCAGGAGCTTCAGAAAGAATTGTGGATAAATTATTAACAAAAAATGAAATACGAATAAGAAGTAGTTATATCTATATTTTTAAACCACATCTAAAATGATCTCTGCCTTTCCATCTCTGTCTTTTCTTGGCAGCATCCTAATTTTTTTTTTTTGTAATATTGACATCTTAAAATGCAACATCAGTTGCATGCCTTTAATATTATATATATCACATAGCAAAAAATAGGCTTTGGTTTGACTTCTGAATATGGATTAAGTACCTTTAAAGTTATTCTCATTTCCTTTGATTAAAATTCAATTTGTGCAACTCAAACAGTTCATTTGTTTCTGTGCAAGCAAGGCAATGTAAAACAGTATGCACAGTTTACGAAGAAACCTCTTATATGTACATGATGAATATTCCATGAGGTGAAAGGATTGAAGAATTTTCAAATGAATTTTGAGAAGATGTCTTTAAAGTGATCTTGCCATACCACATGACTAAGCTGCTAAAATGGGATAAGGAATTTTCAACCCTGTGTTTACAAAATGAACACTTGAACTGCAGAAGAAAAGATATTGCTGATCTTTCAAGTTTTTCTACACATCTGGTTCAGGTAGTAAAATATGCAACATTAGTCCAGGAAGAGAAATGCTGTTTTGCTATAGGTGAGAAATAAATTGACAGTAAAACAAGTAACCAAAATATCATAAAAAGATATCTGTGTAATTGCCTACTGTAAAGTTCAAAGTGGGGTTAAAATGGATCAATAGTTGCCTTCATATTTATTCCAGACATTTCCCACATTTATATTAGTTTATAAAAAATGAAGAGGGTAACAATTTACTTATAGGCATGAGAAATGCATGCCATATGACTGTTTATTTTGGCCATCAAAGGGATATAGCTAATCCAAGTTCCACTATAATTTTAGATCTTAAAAAAGTGCACTTTAAAAACTTGATAATCCATGTTCTAAAATTCTTGACAAGAATAAGCTGAAGTATTTAAGGCAATGAGAATTTTACACTACTGAAATGGCTGCATCTAATTCAAAACAGAAAGTATTATGATCTTTCCTATAACCTGTTTAGTTGATGCAAGCTGTTTATTCTATCTAGGAAATATTTTTTGACAGAAAAAGAAATATCTTAATATTTTCCACCTCTGATTTGAAAGTAATGTTATACTGCACAAAAAAAATGTGTATTAGCTAATGCCTTAAAAACCACATTATTTTCAGACTGAATCAAATGTAGAACTTGAGAAATTTTTGGTATTATTTAGAAAGGAAAATATTACAATAGAGAAAATATTAGAATTGGTCTGCAAAACATTAGTTTAAGAAGAATGTAGAAAACTTTAACTCATGTTTCTTAAAAGGGACAAAAGAGCTCAGAAAAAAATTCTAGTTGTATTCAAAGTTCGGTATTATATAATCCTCTCACTTTCATCTTTTTACAACAGTTTTATGTAAATTATTTTTTACTCACAAAGTACCTAACAACAGATGCAGTATTTTTTGTTTGGGTGTGTGGTTCTTCAGCTAATTTTTATGAGGAGAATTGCAAATTTGACAGTAAAGCATCAGAATAAGTAGATTAGAGACCTTACTATATTCCATGGAAAGAAAAACATTGACTACAAAGATCTAGTCAAACACTCTAGAGCATTTTGATTAAATTAACAGGATAAATAAGGTTTTCCCGCAAGCACTGCACTAGGTGATATGTAATGTATATGGATGATTATGTGAATACAGAGAGATGATGAAAGCAAACCTTAAACGAGACAGACACTTAAAATCAGGAGTAAAAATTACTACCCTTTTGCTAGCAGGGCAGTTACTTTTAGGGAAAGAGCTGTGTCTAATTTATCTTACCAATAAAATATAGGAAAATTTTGAGTATCTGCAAATGCGAATCTCTACATAAAAACTGGTTAGAGGACAGAGGAATGCAGTTATGGCACACAAAACAACAGCAACGACAAAAGTATTAATGTATGTAATGTAATAGGATTGCACCCTAATCTGAATAAAATAACATATATATTTATTGGCTACTGGGCACTTAAGTGGTTTCTTCTAACCTTTGGTCCCTGAAAAGTCATCACTCATCTTTACTTCACACCTTGTATGCTTTCTGAGCATGTAACATCCTCTTAGCCTGTAAAGATAAGTTGAGTTTTGCTGCCTGCAATAGCTATGGTTATCATGTATTTTTCTGTGCATTATCTTATTCTAACAACTAATACCTGGATTTACTAAAAGAGGATTAAGTGACAGGTCTACACACTGACAAATCCAGACTATTTTTTTCAAGATTATAAGGGCTGGGCTGCGATATGGCAGGGCTGTAGCTCAGGCAGGGACCAAGCATGAGACCCTCAGCCAAAAGCAGCTCCCACAGGAAGGGGTTGGCCCCAGCTGCAGCTTCCCTATGGTGCTGTGCTGTTGAGGAGCCTCTCCCCACAGCCAGCAGCAGGATGAGGAGCACCCCCAGCTGCACTGGCTCTGAGTTCAGCATCCCCCACACACCTCCTCCCTGCCAGGGGGAAGCTCTTAAATCCCTTACAGCAGCCTCTTTTGAAGCTTGGATTTACATGTATGCTCGTTCCTAATGCCTTCCTCCTAACAGTCACCTGATCTTTCCCAAAAATCCCCTAGAATACCCGAAGTGTTTATCTGGTTATTTTGTGTCATCAAGGACACATTTGTGAAATGTGATATGGGAAATGCTATTCTTCACAGAGCTAAACACTCCAGATAGGAGCAGTCACTGTGCACATGTCCACCCTGTGCATGGAAAAAAAACGTTCAGATTTTGTAATAGTGCTGAGTGGCCCTAATGATTTACACCTGTGCACTGTAAATTCAGAATCCATACTGAGAAAGCTTGTTGCCTAGTTCTACAAGCATCAGAAGTATGTAACTCCATACTATTTAGACATACATTTAATAAAGTCACACTCATCTTACAGGAAAAGCCTATTCAACCAGCAGAGAGATCTCTGCTCTCTGCTGCCGAGACCACTTGTATAGTTTCTCCAAGACTATCCCATCTGCTGCAGTGTATGTCCTGACGTATCCTCTTTCCTTGTTCACATTCAACATAGATGGAAAATTCAGCCTATAAAAGCATATGGTTACACAGGATGTCCTCAGCTACATCTTTTTCAGACCAGATAAAGAGATAAAGAACTCTTTTGCCATTCTGTACAGCTGTACTTGTTTTGCAAATTCCTGGAAGTACTAAAAAAGAACAAAGCTTTTTTGGACATTCAAAATAAATTTGGACCCCGTCAGGCATGCAGGAAAAAGAAAAGATAGTAGTGCACATCATTAGCTTTTAGAGAGTTGCAGAAACTTCTACTTCATTGATATTCATCCAAACTTAATTATGTTTTTACAAATATCTGAATTTGGGAATAGAGAACGTATATAATTAGAGTACTTGTTGGAAAGCTATAATTAATATAATTTTCATTTTTACAAGGTATGTATGAGATAGCATCAGATGATGTCAGAAAATAGCTATCTAAGAAGTGATGGTTACTAAAGGAGTATGAAGTGGGAAAAGTGAGAAAATGTGAGAGAAGTAGTTCAACTTATCCCCCGCTCACTATTTTAAAAATCTCTTTATGGTTTCAAGTTCAGACAAATCACAACATACAGAAACAAAAAAGAAATGGTGACTAAGCTGGTCTTTGAACCTAGCTTATGTCTTTTAGATATTGAAATTAATAAAGTAATACCAGTAACTACATTTACAACCATTAATATTATAAAAGGATCAGAACATCAGAAAATCTTTTATGTTGGAAATTAAAGAGCATGTTAAGGCATGACATTTCCTCTACCTGAGAGTTTAAATGTCCTCACATTGTCTCTTTCCATGTCCCTCTCCCTGTCTCATTTTCTCTTCATGGAGAAATCTGTTGGAATTGGAATTCCAGTAGCTGTCTCTGCTCAAAAGGGATGGATAAAAAGAGCTGAATACTCCATCAAGAGACATTTAGTCTTTTAAAGGGAAAAAAAAAAAAAAAGAGAGAAGAAAACAAAACAAAACAAAAAAAACGTTCTGATAAAGGTAGCAGGTCTAATGCAAATAAATTTGTTTTGCACTGTCTTCTTCATGTTATTCAGCACCTTGCTATTGGTACTTCTGAAATGAGAACAATGAGAGCAAATGACTACTGTTTCCCTAAAGATTTTATCTTAGATTTTACCCCTAATCTTGCCAAAGGCAATGTATAGATGGGTCAGGCTTCTGAAAGTCATGTTAGAAGATTCCTGTAGAGAACATCTAAGAATTTCTTGATCTAATAATAAAAGGTGACTGGTACACAATGTACTGTAAGAAACAAAATTCTGTTTTGTGATTGATATTCCATGATCAGTAAACTTTTTATTTACTTCACCTGTCTTTCACATGAAAAATGTTCTTCACTTTTCTAATGTATTCTTGTTTAGCTCTAGTTTTGCTTGAGATTTTTGAACATTTTATCAGTCCTAACTTATTAACATGGAAGTTTTGTTACTGTATGAAAGCAATTAAGCATACAATCAATTTTTTGGGGTAATCATTTTTTCAATTAAAATGAATATTTGTAAACATTCTTGGAGATACATCCTTCTTATAAAAACAAACAAACAAAAAACCCACACAAGATCTAAAAGAGATCTAAAAGAGATATTTGTCTGAAAGGATCCCTCTCTGTCTCTCTCTTTCCCTCTCTCCAGAAGAGTGCATACCAAAAAGAGGAACATCAGGAGACTGTATCAAATTGTGTTTGCAATGATCCTCAGTTTCTTGTAAGGCTTTCAGATGAGACCAGAACTTTTCCCAGTATTTTGTTGTCTGGTGTTTTCCAGTTTCTTCTAATCTTCTGACCCAAATCAATTTAATATTTAATGGAAAATTTGTAGACATAAATTTACAAATGTCATTTTTGGGCTCCTAGCAATGAACACAGCACTCAAGATATCCTACTTATTCATTACTACGATTTTTGACAGAAAACTCCTTCCCTTACACTATTCCTCTTTGGAAATGCCCACACTCACCAACACCCTCTGGCTTGAGGAATCTATAGCAAACCTTATCAAGACATTCTCCATCAAGTCAGAGACTGACAGAGACACACAGTACAATCATTAATCCTCCACGGGATACACAACAGCAAAAAACCCTGCTTCACAAGCCACAGGGGACCACTTGCCTAGCATACTGCTAAGCTGTTGCTTTTTGAGGAAGTGTACAGTAATTCACAACTCCTGGTCATAACTGCATTTCAACTTTGACCTCCAGAGAGTCTCTTGTGCATATCCTCATTTGCTTCATTCTGTGAGATCAGAGGGATGACTTCTTGTCAACAAGAAGTCCCCTACTCAGCTTTTATTCTGAATACAAAGCCTGAATACATGTAGAAGTTTGAGCACTGAGTTGTGAGTTTGCCATTTCAGCATAAAACTTTTAGGGACTGCATCCTGTACTACTCTCAGTCTAGATTTAGAAACATATGCTTTCCACAGTGCATATGGGAATAATGAGACTCTGGAATGGAATTCACAGCAAGTAATACACCAGGAGGCAGGGATGTCTGAACTAGTAAAAGGAAATGATCAGAAATTCTGGACTTTTAAAATGCATTTATTTTTGTCTCACAGTTTATGAGTTTTGAGGCCACACAACTTTGGGGCAGGGTGGAATGGAGGGCATATTGGTTTTTTTTTGCATTGCAGATAGGAAAACTGCAGCCTACATCTAAATGAGGATTGTATGTCCCTTGAATAATTCATACAGTTTCTTTATTTTGAAATGAGCACACATTTAGTAAGATACAATTTTATTTTATTTTATTTTATTTTATTTTATTTTATTTTATTTTATTTTATTTTATTTTATTTTATTTTATTTTATTTTATTTTATTTTATTTTTCATAAACAGAAGATCACTATCTCTGTCGGTGATCTAAATATAAGCAACAGGGAATTTCCATTCCTGGATATTTATGTTGCAGACTGATTCCTAAAGATGGCGTCTAAAATGAGTTGGGGAATTTGGGAGAATATTTCACCTCCTCTTTTATTTGTTCCCATCATCCACATCAGGTTTTATCCCTTTAAAACATCTAGAAGCCCTGGAGGTTGCACACAAAATTAGAAGGAAAATAAGTGTTTATGGAAGCTTATATACAACACATGAGAGAACATCTTTTCAGCTACAGACAACATCTGCAAGAACTATGTCAAATGCTGACATTTTCTAAACTTTCATAAGTTTGGAAATGTAAGCCACAGTATCTCATGTGAGGCAGCAGTAAAAGGATATATAACTGAAAGTAACAGAAAAATTAGTAACATGAAATTCCCTAAAACCCTCCTTGTAGCTGAGGAGCCTTTAGAGGGTCTTTAGGGAAAAAAATCCACATTTTCTTATGCTAAGTTCAATGGTAAGTTTCATTTTCTTACTCACAGTTTGCTTAACTCCTACAATAAGAACATAAAACTGATTTTGTCTTCCTCCAGTGGAATACAATGTAGTTTTCAATATATTTTCAATATATTTCAATGTTCTGTATATGATATTGGACAAAATTCTTCCTTCTTAAAATTTCATCCAATTCATTTGCTGGTAATATCTATCTTCTGCCATGTATACAAGAAAAAAAAATAGATTTCCAATACATACTTAAATGTAGATAGTGTGTATTCTACTGTTGGACAATTATGCCTATATATCATCTTATATAGTCTTATGCTGTTTCATATAGTATCTTCAGAGTTTCGCAGAAACTACTGATAGTCTCAAATGTAATTAAAATATCGTCATATGTTGTCATTACTGGATTTCTCACATATAATTTTTATGACTTAAATAGGAATTAATTATGACTTAAAAGTTGCAATTTCATTCTGTAAGAGGTAATGTACTTCCTAAATTTCTAAAAAACAGTACTCTCAAGCTACACAGCAGTCATTTCATTTATTAGACTTCACTGTCTTTTAAAAAACAAAAACAATTGCTGAAAGAAAACATGCATGAGCATAGTTTGATAACAAACTTTGATTTCTTAAGTACACCACAATTAAGAATTCAAGATATACTGCAATATTTTATTTTTTCCATTAGAGTTTTCCTATTACACCATTTTCAGACTGTAAATTATTTAAGTGAGTTGAACATTCTGCCTTGAATAATTTATTTACTATGAAATTGTAAATTGCAATATGCTGTCAAATTTTATGCAATCTAGTGAAAATAATCCAATTTATTGAGGGTTGATATTATTGGTTACATGAACATCCCTAGTGACTGGTAGACTACACTAAATAAACTTATTTACTTAGTTATTTTAGGGTAAGAAAAGAAAATACAAGAGTAAGCAAAAAGTCGGGAAGTAAACAGGCCTAAGTTTTTTTATTGAGACAATAAAATCATTGGCATTCATTGAATCTTTGCATATTTGTCATTTAATTTGCTATTATGTGTCAGAGATTTTGATTATACTTTATAACAATTGTCTTTTAATCAAATGGTTTATTTACAAAGCAGTGAGAAACTGTAGTGGTTAGGTCTCTTATGAAAATTAGTGGATGATTTGCATAAGCTAATAAAAAATTATGTTCAAAAATGAGACTGTTTGACTTCTTTTTCAAGTGTAGCAAAGATGTGTTGAAAAAAATAACTAATCCTTCTTCTCTTTTGCAATCTTTGTGAAGCCATGGCAAATATTGAGACAGGGTGATTTCCAGTTAAACAAGGAAAATTAGTTTATTAAGGATAGTTTCAATAACATTAATGGAACAACAACAACAACAAAAAAAAAAAAAAAAAAAAAAAAAAAAAAAGATGAAGGAAGATAAGATTTGGCCAAGGAAACAATTGTATAGCCTTGGGAAAAATAAACTAACAGACTGTCTGCCACAACAGAATGGTTAAAACGATAAAACAAACTTGGATTCCTGCTGACCCATATGGGCTGTTCAATAGCAGTCTGGGAAAATAATGCTCTGCCACAACAGCTCATTCCATAGTGAAAAAAGTGAATATGTTGTTCTGACAAGAGATAAATACTTTAAGACACAATTTAACAACTATGAAGTCCGTCTAGTAATGGGCTATTCATCTGAATAAGTAGACAATTTACAGACAAGATTATTCATTCTGTGCTTTTTAGAATGTAATTAGCTATGCTATTCACAATCTTATGTTTATTTCAATACCTCATTCTTCTGTTTGAGATATGTTTGACGTGCCCTAATTCTCCTTTTAAACTGGACCAATGCAGAGTAACCATCTCAAAAGTCAATGGATTGCAATAGGGTAATGAGCAGAAATAAGCATCAGTGTTCACAGTTCCTCCCCTGATATACACAGATTGGATACAAAGGAGATGAATTATTTCCATAAATGCAGGACTAAGCGTTCTTGAAATGGCTTTCCATTTATGCTGCATTATTTTGTTTATTGAGTAATTTGGTTTTAAATGGATGATAGATTTATATCAGACGGGGTCAGATTTTCTTTACTAATTGCAAAGTGGATTATACTGTCCATGAAATTATGTCTGCATTCTGCCTTTCCAGAACAAAAAAATTCAAAAGTAGAACTGCTGCACATTACCTCAAGATATCCAGATATAGCTGTTCCTATTATTCAAATGGCTGCTAATGCAACCATCTCCGGCTTGTTCTAAAAGCTCATTTCCATTTACTTTCAAGTTCTTTATCAACACTCTTTTTCTTCCAATGAAAAATGAATTCAAATATTAAATGACTTAGTGGTTGTCTTTCTTCTTCCAGATCTGAAACTAAGGAAAGCTTCAGTTATTCAAACTAACTATTCAAGCTACAAGCAGATCTGCACTGGATACAGGGTAGTGGAAATAGGATTTATGCCTGCTTCCTAGTTTTCCAGCCACTAGAGGGCAAGGATTTTCTGTGCCTTTTTCCATTTAAGAAAGCATTTGACTCCAAACACGTTTTGTTTCCTATAAAGCATATCTGAGCTTGAACATGCCACTCTACCGGGTATATCTGAACTTGAATTCTTTCACCACTATTGAAAAACATTCAAGGAACAAGTAAAGCATAAGATGCACTTTCTCTTGTGGCTACTAGGATTTCTCAAGTGGTCGTGGTAAGCAGGAGAGAAGATAAACTCTCATTTGACGTCAACCACAGTGTTAACTCAATTCCTCACTTATTTAAAGTGTGCAACCTTCATCTTTTTGTTCATTATCTTATAAAACTGTTAAATGCAACAAAGTAAATTAGAATAAAGATGTCAAGTACTTCCCTCACATATTAATCAATTTGAAAGGTAGTGTGTATTCAATGAGTATTCAAAAAAAGGTCAGCTGTCATTTTTAATAAGGGGAGAACCTGTTTTTTTAACACACTGGTTTTATTTTATTTTATTTTATTTTATTTTATTTTATTTTATTTTATTTTATTTTATTTTATTTTATTTTATTTTATTTTATTTTATTTTATTTTATTTTATTTTTTGTTGTGTGCTGTTTTGGTGAAAATTTTGTCTCTACTTACAGCTTCCAGTGATTTTAATTAATCCTCATTTTTGTTACTTATGGATGGGCTGGATATTATAAGGCCCAATTGTGAATGACTATGTTTTGTAGTCAGTCATATTCCAAAGTCTTCTCTACATAGCATATTTTGAAAATATTTTTGTCATTGCTCTTTTCTCATTTATCTTTTATCAGGTGCAATTGCTATCATAAACTTACCTTTGAAAGCATAGTTGACTGAGTAAATCTCTTGAGTTGTTATCACCTGCTGCTCCAGCTTATTTGACTGTGTTATGTGTCTCCAGTTATTTCTTTATGTTACTTTTTACTATTTAGGCCTTCATTTTATACAGTTCTCTCCCTATGTTGTTTCTGCTAGTGGATTTTTTTTTTTCTAGTGGTGTTTATGAGAAGAAGATTCTGCATTCACGTCTTTAAGTAAGATTTTTAGATTTGCTCATCTAAAAATCATCTTCATGGCCGTGTTATGAATCACACTGAATAAAGGATCACAGCATTTGGCTAATAAACTTACAAGGATAAATCTAAGTTTTGTAACACAAAATATTCAGTTCAGTTCAGTATAAAAGACTTAGAGTGTTGTCTGCATATTCTTGTATCTTTAGGAATTACATTTTCCTTATACCAATGTGCAGATGCTCATTGCATCAGTTCCTTTTGCATTTGACATCCATCTCAACTCCCTCCCAAAACACAGATGACTTGTGTACTTTCTTATGTGTTGATAAGCTATGTTCTGGAATGGTTAGCCTGTGGAAGTTGTGTTTGTGCACCCATAGGTAAGAACAGGTCAGGGTACCAAGTAAATTTCTTTCAGACTTCGGTCCCATGGCTCCTTCCCGTTCATTACTTCCTCAGCTCAATCCCTACCCTGGGATGTCAATGGGCGGATTTTTGTCTGGTCCCTACTCTTAGATGTAGTAAGTGTGGATAAGTTATTTGAAGGAAATATTTTCATTTGCACAGCTCCTCAAAGTCATGGATTTCAAGATATGGTCCTCAAGAAATCAAATAGATCATGAAACACATCAAATAGATACATGAAACAAAAGCACAGTATGAAGTTAAGTACAGAAGAATCCAGGAACAGAATGGGTTGCACTGTAGGAAAAGCTGTGTCTGTAAGTACTTAAAGACAAAGGCCACAGGATGTCTTGTGCCAGATACAGCTGCCAGATACTATCTTGTTATCTTAATATACTATCTTCCCTGACATATCTTCTTTAATGGGTAATATAGTAAAATGACCTGAAGCCCTTCTGTACAACTGAAACTCCACCCTGGAGAGGTATTCAAGCCATGAGAGCAGTCGTGTCTGCAGTCAGATGTTCTGACTGATTTCACACACTGACTCCACAGCCCTTCCAAACTGCTGGAGTTGTACAGTGCCAGTGATGAAACCACTGCAAGTGGAAAGATGGTTATAACTTTTACAGCTACCAGTCAGTTTAGAATATATTGCCTAAAACTACTTCAAACAGTTAATACTGTCAAAAGTGTAGTTCTCCAGTTGAAGAGAAATTTTACATATGATTTTCAAATAAATATTTTTTTAATTATGATTTTCAAATCAAAATGTAACACTTGATGAGCCTATCTTACTGCTATATACATAAGTAGGAAGAGTAAGGGGGAAAAAACTACAGAAAAGGCCTATTGTTCTCTTAATCTCTATTCTACACTAACATTATGAGTTGTGTATAGACTTGGGGGAGAACTTGTAAGCTATCTCCAATGAATGCATTACTAATACCTATTTAAAAAGGAATTCTGTAATAGCCAGTATAAAACAGTATAGTATAATACGGTCTTTAAGATGTTAAACATACAAGTTACTTGTTAGTTGATTGAACTGACGAGCAAGAGAGGTGCATACATTTACTCACCACTGGCTACCTCCTCAAATATAAATCATATTTAAGGAATCTAAGAAGAGCGTCCCCTCACTCAGGACTTTAAATTTCCCCACACTTAGCCACAGCTATTAAGTCACAGAAAAGAGGTTTCTGCTGATAAATTTTACTTGCAGAGGGAAAACAAACCATCTTTGTCTGTAAAATGATTTTCAGCAAGGATCACGCTTCTAATGCACATACAAAATACTTGCATTGCATTACATATTGAGAGTGATGGAGAACAACCACATTATGTGCTTGCTGGATGTTAATTCTGAGGCTTGCTCCCTGTGGCAAATGTAGTCACTTGTCCCTTGCAGTACAAGTGAGAGTCTGAGTTCATCTAAACCCAATCCAGTGGCAGCACCTGCCCTGTCTGTGCTGATGAGCAGAGCAGTCGTTACCATACAGCTGTGTGTATCACAGGGAATAAATGACTTGAACTGAACTAGCAGAGTGAGGAACAACAATCACTAGTGCTAGGTATGAGTTGTGTGAGCTATCTGTGTCAGAAAACCCTCCTTCTGGCATACTTTGCTAAAAAAAAAAATAAATGTACAAGCATTATCTCAGTGGGAGATGAGCATTCAGTATCACTTGGCTGCTGCTCTTTGCTGACTTTGCACCAACAGTTCACCCTGTATTTCAAGAATGATCATGACAGTATCAAAGGACATAGAATTATTTGAAGATGGATGAATGCAGAGAGAAGTTTTCACTGTAGTTACTCAAGTCCTAGTCACTACTAAACACATACAAGATCCTTAGAAAGTAGAGAACTTAAATGCTTCATGTGAGCTTTCTACAAATATGAGAAATTCATCACTGAATATGCTAGAAGGCAGCGTCAAATAGGGGAGGGAAAAGCTGCACAGATCTATTCTGACTGTTTAAAGTAGAAATTCTATTTACTATTCTCAACTCATTTCATGTCATCATTTGGTCTGTTCCTTCCCATATTAGTAAAAGAAGCAAACTGTTTATGGGGAAGACTGGGGAAGACTACCTTTTTTTTTTTTTTTTTTTTTTTTTTTTTTTTTTTTCCATCTATTACTCTAGTCATCTCATTACAACAAGAAACCAGTTACCATTTTCGCTCATAAAAAATGCATGTTTTAGCTATCAGCTCTTCTAAATCTGCAGCACCTTTGGAAAAATATGCATATAATTTTGTATACTAACTAATATGTAAAGGACAATATTCATAACAATTATTTTACTCCCTAGTGCATAAAAACGGTCTCAAACTTCACCATCCTTCAGTATGTGGTTAATATATTCTACATGAACAACCAGATTAATAGTGTGTCTAGTAAAAGTTGCAAGCCAATTGCATTGGCTTCCTCATAGCATTTTGATTTACAGTTTGAGTCCCTTAAGGACAAAATTATGACAGTGTTCTCTTTTTAAATAAAAAGAAAGTAACAAAATAGCTTGTTTAAACTAATTTCTATACGCTAATCCTTGCATTTTTCCTCTTGTGTTTATCAGAACTTAATGTTGTTATTTTTTATTCTAAGAAGACTTTATTAGGTCTTATTTAAGATGCTCATGCATCTTCCAGTGCCAAACAAAATCTGAAAACTAAAGGCTCAAAATGCAAGAACATGGAGAAGAAACCCACACCTGGAACTTTTAATTTCTTTTCAAGGATTTGGTCTTTGATTTTCTATCTCTTCCTGTTTGTGAAATTTCTATTGGGATTTTTGTGAGTGCACATGTGTTTTTTGTGTGTTTCTGCACTTGTATGTACATAAGCTTATATACTGATGTGAACTGTTGAACACAGCTCATGTGATGAATTAACTTTCTCTTAGAACAAATATTAAACATCATTTATTTAATTGCAATTAGAGATGATACAATGTACCTCAAAATGCAACAGCTATACAAACGGTGAATAAGATTCGGGGAGCTACAGTCCTTGCAAGAATCAAGCAAGATTAAGCTACCTGCCAGCTAGAGAGCAGTTAAATGAAACATTTTTTCCTGTCCTTCTGTGCCAGAAAGAGAATTAATTGGAATCACCTGCAGAAAGTGACATGCGTGTGCAATTGCTGCATACCACCTGAAATTCCAAGTCTGCTCTTCAGTCAGTCTGGCTGTGCAGATCCAGATACTCAAGAACGACTGTATAAATATAAGAAAATTAATGTTTCAAATGTCATAAAATATAAAATAAAAGAAGAAAACTTAGATACATTCTGCAAAGGTGTAACTCATTACAATCTTACAATAAAGCAAGTACAGGCTTACAATACACATAAAATCCAAAATCTAAAAAGTATATAGGTCCAAACAAATGTACAAATATATTCCATAAATTTATATACAAAGAGAACTGCACTAAAATTCCACAGTCAATCAGGGAAACCCTTGCTGCTGTTATAACAAACGGTCTCATAGACATGCTTTGAAAAATTCATATTATCTTTTCTATCTCCTTTACAATTTTTAGGTTTTAAAGCCAGTTCAGTAAATGCTATATTGCCTCTCCATAGCGGCACCGTAGCTGAAGCACCAGTACAGCCACATGATTACTCTTAAGTCTCAGTGGTAGCTGCTCTCCTAATGAGCCAGGATAAAATCATTAAAAAGTAATTGTGTGCCGGTTTTACAGATAAGTCTCCGCTCTGGGACAAGGCAATCCTGACAGACTGTAATATTTCTAAGGCAATATACTCCTCCCTTCCTGTTTAATGAGCCATAGATTTTTAATCTGGGAGTTTTGGTGATAGGTAGAAGGAATGCACAAGAGGTCTGTCTGGAGGCATCTGTACATTGTACCTGGCTGTATTCAATACAGACAGTGAAAAGATGAAAACCAAAACTAGCTTTCAATCTTTCCAGAAGTTATGTATTACAATCTGTGTCACAGTTTCCTCTGTAATTTTTGATCACTGAACACTAGTCCAACTGTATACATGCTTTCAATTGATGGACTGTATTTATTACTAATGTAAGTGAAAACACGCAAAAACATGATTTGAATTACACAGCAAAACTGGAAGAAAATCTAATTATAATTTGTAACATCAGTGAGAAAATAATTGCAGTAGACCATTTTCCTCCCCCCTTTAACAGAATTTTAAAGATGGAATGCAGTTAAATCATGGGTATATAAAAACCTGTTAATGTCACACACACACACACAAAGAAAAAAAAAAGAGAGAGAGAGAGAAAATGAAAGACAAGATTTCCTTGTGGGAATGAGTACACTATAGTCATAATTAAACACAGTCCATCCAATGATCATTTTGTAAAAACATTCTATGAAAATAAGGAAAATAACAGAATGAATAATGTGAAATGAATAAGGTGTCTTCCGGCACATCTTGTGAAAACCACAAAATCTACAAGAAAATGATGACACAATTTAGGAGTATATGGTCTGCTTTTCAACCCACAGGCATGCATCCTATCGTATGAGTAGTATGCCATACAACATATCGCCGTTCACCATGCTGCTAGCAAAATTTCAAGCTTTTAACATTCACTAAATTCATTTTCCTGCAGGCCACAGTACCTGGATTTGCCTGCATAAGATCATAACCCTGTCATGAACAGACATCCAGTGAAATATTTTGGTGAGTTAGAAAACAGCAAATTTTGAAAATATTTTAAGTGCCACTAATCTGTAGAAACACCCGTTTCCCTATCTTCTATAACAGTTTTTTTCAACTCTTGAAGAGAATAATAACAAAAGCACGTAGCAAATGGCATCACAGAGACCCAAGTAAGATATTTGCATGCAAATGGGGTCATCCCACTATGATGTATTTTCCAGAGGCTGGAGCATCCCCAGAAAAAAAAAAAAGCACAAAATGCACTTACTTTGGTTAACTCCCCTATGGGCAGTATACGATGTGTCACATTTTTATTTAAGTGAAAAAGGCCAGAATTTAATTTCAGCATTCAATCAAAAGAGCTCCCTTTCTGACACACCAAGGGAAGAGTTTTCAGCTAACAGGGAAGACTAGAGTACTTTCTATAATGAAAAGTACTGCCATTTTTTTCTGCTATAATTTAGATCTGGAGAAACAAACAGACACTTGTGCACAAAACCTAGTACCCATTAAGTTTGGGGGTTTATAATGTGTCCATCTGGAGTCTTCAAAGATGTTATGGGAAGATATGCAGTATCAGTGAAATCTCTTAAAAAAGAAGTATAAGATAAATAGATACAGAAATGTGCATACCATTGGTTGACACTGTATCTTATTGTAGATATCCACATATATATTGCAGCATTTCTTTAACTTCCCAGGAGAAAGAGCTCAAGGTCCCCTGAACCCTTTTCATGATAAGAGGTTCTCAGTTACAGTCCTTTTTATAACATCACAAGATCCACTGAACTTCCCAAACTTGTTTACAAAATTTTCATACTGGAATATAAAACCAGGAGGAAGAGATTCTCTGATTTTTTTCCTGCCTTTAAAAAATCAAATGATTTAATATGTTAAACACAAGACCATAATGTAATGAATAAAATTGTTACTTGCTGTGGCAAGAAGCCTTCTGGAAAAATGATTGAAGTGTGGAAGAACTGACTATTTTTAGCATGCCATCTAAGCCTAAGTCTAGGGTATAGTGTTACTTGCCAGGAGGTAGGCAGCTCTTGCAAAATCTCAGGCTCTGGATTTCATTGCTATTCTATCAAATACAACACCACATTGAATCTACCCCTTACAGCTGAACACATTTCTCACGTTACCTGATCTACACATTTCTCTCATGTCACAGTGCAGGTCTAGTAGAAAGGCATTTTATTAAAGCAGCGTTTTTCTAAATGATGTTATTAAAATGTATAAAGCAATTTCTTCAGCCTTGTTAGCTAGACAAGCTGTTCTTAAGATTAAAACCAGGAAAGAGTAAATGACTAAAAAAACTGGGCTGGGAGCAGATTTGACTCTTGCACCTCATTTCACTATAATTTTTTTAATATGACCTTCAACAATTCTCTCAACTATGGCATATTTTTCCCTCTGTATAAAATATGGATTATGATTCCTTATATCTTTGAACTGTAAGAACCAAGACACTGTTTTACAATGAGCTCTGCACATTTTGAGCTTTGTTCAAGATTGACATCTGCCCCATGTCTTACTCAGGAGATACGGAACAGTTTAGGGAGTAACTCATTCGTAAATTGAGAATATAACACATGCACACACAAAATTTCAATCCCATACAGTGATCCTTTAGATCAGACTGAAACAATAAAAACATCAGCAATTATGTGATAAGCATTTATGGTTTATCTGGACATTTATTATTATCCATCTTACAAACTCTAGCTGAAGAGTTTTAATTATTAGCTATTTTAATTATTTTTCCATATTCTGTTTTTAATCCTTGAACTATGTAATTCTGAAATCCATTCATGAATCACTGATGTTATAGGAAAATATGACCAGAATTTGTAAGCATTGTACACTGTTCTAAACTTACTTGTTGTCTGATTTCATCCTTGGAGGATTTAGCCTTTATATAGATAATTGGTGACATTTTCAACAGTCTCCAATCTCCACTAATGTTAGACATTATAAATTGCACACTGAAAGTTATTGATTACTGAGTTTCTTTATGCAACTGAGCATATTCAATGTTTCTGAGGAACTAATGCCAGTTCCTCAGTCTTCTGTTTTAATATTATCTCTGGGCTGTCCACAAATGACATCACCTGTCCCATCTGCAGACCTTTGAAGTGTGGAAGAATACTCAGTTTCTACAGAACCATGTAAGCTCGCTTTAATAAATCTGTTTACCTTCAGGGTTGAAGAGAAGGATATGAAATTTAGGTGAACAAATTTTCCACCGAGACAGTGGCTTAGTACTTGCTGCTTGATCAGCTTCTCTTCACAGTGCCTGCCTACAGAGACGCTGTAAGAGAATCACGTTGTCTCTGTAGCCTATAGGACCAGCTATGTCTCATTTCTTCTTCTGCATTACAACACTGACACAATGTCCCTGGTCACAAAGATACACACTATGAAACTTCCAGTCTGATTGAGGGTTTAGGCTTTCAGGTAATAAAATCAAAGACAGAAATGAGTGCAAGAAAGTTACAGCAAATAAAGCTTCTGGAATTCAATGAAAATTTCAGTCAAATGTAAGAAACAAATCAAAGAAGTGGATAAAAAACAGAACGGAGCATGAAGTTTTGCAGTACCTTTAATTCCATAACAAATAAGAGAAAGATTTCCTAGAAAGCACTTAGTTTTATTTTTATAGTGTGTGTCTTTCAAGGTGAGCTTGTAGCTTGGTTAAGTCAGAGCTGTACTGCAATATAGAGTTCCTTGTGCTTCCTACCTCTGCCATAGGAAAAGTAGAAAGGTTTTGTTTGTTTGTTTGTTTGTTTCTTAAATAAATATCAATCAAGTATACCTACAAAAGAGACTTAACAAAATCTCATGGCCTGAATAAATATAGTAAATCTCTGCCTGTCCTTGTGTCGGGGAATGAGAAAGTCTCTCTAGTGGGTGAAACAACAAAATTCATTACAGGTTCAAGCTCAAGCCATACTCTTGTCCTGAAATAGAGCCATTTTACTTTACTTTAAAATAAATGTTTTATTTTTAGTCAAATGTACAACTTGTTCATTAATATAAATGAACCTCATTGAATAATTAATATTCAACTTTAGTAAGATGGAGATGGACACACCTTTGCACAAAAGTGTCAGGACAAATGTGTCTAGTCCTTGAAACATGGACTAAGAAATTGTTTTGTTTTAATTCAAAATATATGAAGCAATAGAACATGCCTGCAAGTTTACTAGCAAACTGATGGAATAAATTTTATTTATGCAGAACTTTAAAAATTATTTATCACCATTTGAGCTTCTTTATCTTTTCTTCAAAAACTCTAGTTATGCCACTGCAAAGGATAATATATTCCTCTGAACAGACTGACTAGAAAAGCCATAAGATTTTATTCTATTTGAAAACACTAAGCCTTTAGAGAATCTCAACTTCATTTGGATGGAAGTTTCAGCTTTTACACTGCCAAAATGCTTTCAAAGAAGGAGTTTCCTTCTGTTTGCTTCCTACAGATGTAGATGTATCATCATGGAACTTAACTTATGTTTTGACTTTTAGTGTTTAAATAACATTTTTTAGATAGGCATTGAGAGGCATTAGACCAACAGAAAAGAGAAGAAAAACAGAATTAGAATGCATTAAATGGAATAAAGAAAAGCAAAACAAGTAATATTTATTACACAAATGCATTCTAAAGAGCTATGACTTTTTGTCTGTGCCATATAGGAAGGGCAATTACTGGCAAAAAGCATGCAGAGCGAAAAAATCTCTAAATATGGTCTGTCTTCATGCAAAACATATTTCATAATGAAAGTTGTTCTCTGTTTTTCTTCTGTGAGCAAGGGCTTTTTGGTTACAATAATAATAATAATCACTTCTTTTGTAATCCAACAGATATTTGAGTAATAGATAAAATAGTCATTTGAGAGTTTTATCTGGTATTGAGTAATCCTTTTTTATTTATTTGATTTATTTATTTTATTTAAAAAACATTTAAGATATATATGTCTTTGTTCCACAGCCTATTTATTTTTATTTTTTTTTAAATTTTATTTTTAAAGAAAGAGAATTTGCCGAATGTGGCAGAATTTGAGTTGATTTGGTATGTTTGCTTTTCCTTCCATCACAAAGCATAAGCATTTAATTGAAGTCAAATGTGTGGAAATTTAGAAGTCAGGAAAGCTGTTTGTTGGAGTTGCTTTGAGTACTTCAGTACAAACTGGAAACTGAGTCAGCATCTCAATAAGCTCACAACTGATCTCCCTGAAAGCCTCTGAAGGACTGAAATAGAACATCATAATCTCCCCAGGAGCATATTTGGACCCAGAAAAAAATGAGTGAAGAACACCACCACTGATACCGCATATGCTTTTGAAAATGCTTTGTCAAAAACCTTTGGCATAACATTAAGCATGGCTGCATCTTGCACTACAACACAGTAAAATGTTCCCAAATGAGTGACTCAAGATGTGAAGCTAAAGAAAAAAAAAACAAAACAGTGAAGGTTTGACAAAGTCTACGACAGGTCCAGATTAATCCCTGATCTAAGACTCCAAGCTTTTAGGCCTACCATAAGGTTTGGAGCATATGCTTTACTGAACAATAAACCCAAAACCCTGACAATCTGCAAGAACATCAGATACTCTCTGTAAAGTTTCTATCCACAAGACAGCAGTAGAAAGATCAGATCATTTCTAGAGTGGTAATTGTTAATGACTATAAAATAAGCTTTAATGTTTTTACTAGAATATGTATTGACCTCCATTAATTCACTGGTGTTTCAGCTGGGAGAACTCGTGTGTGTGTGTGGTTTTTTTTGTTTGTTTGTTTGTTTTTGTTTTATTGAGGTCAAAAACTGGTTTGTTTCAGCATTTGTATATACCAGTATTTTTTTTATTTATATATATTTTTAATAACTTCATTTGAATAAATATTGTATTGCTTAAGTTGAGTCGCAGTTGGAAGGTAAATCTTTTGCTGTTTAGTTACTTTCACAAACTGACATTTTTTTTCAACTGGGTGCTGCCAGTTTATTTTTTGCCAGGCAAAGTATTCTATATTGTCATGACAGCCAAGATAGCCTATTCTGGTGAAACTGCAAAAGGGAAAAAAGAAAAGGCAATGTCTGATAACACCTACCTACACCAAGTCATGTACAATGTTCACAAACTGACACACTATCTGAGAGCTCTGAAACCAAAGAAGGCTTGACATGTGCCTGCAGGTATTAAGCTCACCCATCATTTCCAAGCTTTTGATTCCCCTTGACTTCTATGGTAGCAATGCTGAAAGTGTTCACAATTAGGATTGATACTAAGGGCTTGTGTTCCCCAATTAACTGCTGTCAGAACCAATAGGCAACATTTGCCAGGTTACAGTCTATCATTTCAAACAACGTTAGTATCCCATATCTAGATTTAAAGCTCCTTATAGCAAGGCAAGGGGTAAACTGGCAGCAAGTTAAGCCTGCTGAGACACAGAAGGTTAAAGGTCTAGTAGGACTGCAGAGGAGAAGCCATCTGGAGAGCACATCCTGAAGAACTACTGGGGAGTGTGGAGGAAATAAAAAGGCACTCATTTTCAGAGGTGAGGCTGGAAACTCTGTAGGTATTCAGGGAAATAATCAGAGGGCCTGGGATAAGGTATGGTGTGTTAATGGGGTTAAAATCTACTGACAGGAGCACATAATGTCAATAATGGACCTCTAGAGTACGAGAAGAAGCACCAGGAAGAGAACTTGTTCTGTAAAGCTTATGTCAGCTAATCCAGACTGTCATATTTTAAGTCTATATGTCATATTTTATGTCTAAAGCTATCACAGTAATATCAAAGAAAGCCAGATTCTTATACTTCACTGATGTGTTTACTGCAGCCAAGCTTTACTGTAGGTTAGCTTTTTGCCATTTTAAGGACAGATTTATTTTTTTTTAATCTTTTATTTTTATTTTGAAGTATGTAGATTGTTTGACTCCATTACAAATGGAAATGAATGCCTTTCTGAGGGGAACAGAAGAAGTATGATTTCCAACAACTCTCTTACTGAAATAAAACCAGATCTTATGATTGGGATGATTCTGTAACATTGAGATATAATGGCTGTAATTTGTCCAGGTGATAATGTGTTTTTTCTCAAAGTTGCTGGAAACAGAATATCGAGCATCAAGTCATTTTCAGCCTATATATGTTGCTCTATTGAAAGCATTTTTACATTTTCAGAAACTTCTTTAGATACCCTACAATGACTTAATGCACTATTTGCCAACAATATAGAAATAGAAATGTTGAACTTGATTACAGAGCCATAGAAGATTCTTGATCCTTAAGATATTACCATTTCTCAAGAGTGTACTCTATCTCTTGTCAAATACAGCTAAGAAAGTTTAAGCAGAATTAGAAAATAACTACATCAAAGCTTTATTTATTCACTCCTGTTAGTTTTTATGTTGCTTTCAACACTGTTGATCACGACAACTAAATCTATTGAATACACAGAGCTTGTTTCTTGTGACATTGATACATTTGTTTTCAGTGTATGGTTACAACTGACTGATATGAAGGTGTGAGTTTTAAATGACCAGATTACAATCAAGAAGCATTGAAAAATGTTTGTAGAGATTTCCACTACTCTGAAGTTTGAAAGACTTCATCAGGCATTTTAGTAAAGCTCTCCAACAATAGTGTGACTGCCTCAGAAACATGTGAAACTTGTTCTGTACTTTTCTTTAGTAACACTACCCTTACTAACTCAATTACGGCCTTTATTATCCTATTATCCTTTGCTTTCACCTTCTTCAGGACTATTGCGTGAAGAATCTGTTTTCCATAATTCTTAAAGGAGAGGTTTTTAAAGGAAAATCCAAGCATTGAAATGAGCAGTCTTGTGAGAAGTCAATAAGGAGAATTTATTTACATTGACTACTTGTTCCCATGAAAGAGCATGGGGAGGAAAAAAGTTTATGTTGTAATGTATTCTTTTACTACCTTGAATCATTATTCACTTCAGTGATCAGGCCCTAGTGACACAGGACAAAGGATGCAATGTCTCCCAATACACAAAGCGGGATTTTGCATGCCCTAGCAGGTGTATACCTTAACAACACAGTGCTGGACAGGAAGCATATAGCTCCCCAGAATTCCTGCAGTGTTTACCAGACAGTGTCATAGGTGTTCACTAACTGCAGAGCTTTCTGTGCCAAATGAAAGGGAAAAACTGGGAAATATTATGTAGTGCCAATTTTGCCAGAGTTCCAGATGCCATCAACAGGGATTGTGCAGAAAAATAACCACTGTAACTTATTTAAACAAAGGATTTTAGAAGATTAGAATTGTTAGATGTCATATACTAATAGGCATGAACTTGTTATGGCAGAAAGGTAAAGTGCCCGGCTATCTTCTCCTGGCCTGTGCCTCAGGAGTCAGGACAGCCACATTTCCCCCCTTTTAACTAATATAAGACAGTAAAACATGAAAAACATCCTCCTTGTTTATGCAATGTGTAACACTCTTCTGTCTTACAGACCTGTTTCACAAGAAAAAGTGTATTCTGTTTAACACTATACCTAGAAGCCACGGAGATGCTTAAATGTCAAAACCCTTTCTACAACTGGTGTTTCAGAACTTTACCTCATATTTTATAGTTGTTCCATCACTTTATGGTTCCCATGAGAAAAAAAGTCATTTAGTCTCTGTACTGAAGCACAATTGCTTGAATATACTCGCAGTGACTAAACAGTGCTGAAGAAAACACTAAGCTGTAGTTCAAACCTCCTCACTACAGCTGTAACATGATTTGAAGTGCCATTTTTCAATCCTGACACTTAATCTACGAGTGCAAATTAATCTGGGAACTAATCATAGTTCTGTTTCTTCATCTTGGAGATAAATACAAGGCTGGATCACCCTGTTTCATTGGGGCCCTTCCAGCATCTGTACTCGGGCATCACAGTGAGAGCCAGGGTGGAAGCAGTGGCAAAGCGCCTCAGAGGCCTTCACTAACACAGCCTCGCTCCACTCACAAAATTAATTTAGAAGCAAAGTAAACCACCCCTCTTGTGATTAAAATTAATACATGCCCCAATTATTTTGAAATTGTCAACACATGATGTCTATTTAAGCAAACATTTGCTCTGAGGGAAGGAGAACACTGGTCTTTGGGTCCCGAAAGCTTGACAGGTGGGTGTGTGAGGTGCAGACTGGCACCACAGCTTGTCTGTGAAGCTTATAGCCAGAGTATTGAATTCTTATCAAAATTTCAGTCACTGGAAGGGAGAGTAATTACTTTAGAATAAAACCCAGAGACTAAATGATCTCTTTTTCACTAACTGAGCATGAATGAGCTTGGACCTCCTCCCGCTCTGTATGCCCCTAGCTCAGGCTCACCTGGACTGTGGAGCTGGTGACCGTTTGCAGCGACTCCTACAGATGAGGGACTCATGCCTTGGTGTCCCTTCAGCCTGAGGCTGTCCCTTCTCCAGCACCAGCAGCAAGGCAGGGCATGGTCAGCAAGCCAAGATGAGGGTGACAGCAGCTGCCAGGGGCTCCCTGGGTTGGCCAGGCAAGGCTGGGTGGGCCTTGGACATGGGCCTGTGAGGGGGGCTGTGGCGGGCAAGGCTGTGGAAGCTGGAGCCCATCCCTGCTGTGGCCTTGCTGGGTAGGGGCTGACAGCTCCAGGGGCTGAGACGCTGTCCTGAGGTGGTGGGATATGGGGGAGCTCTGGGGCAGGCTGTCCCCATGCACTCACTGCCCACCCCACTTGCTTCTTAGTGTTCATGTCCTTGGGGTATCCCTGGATACCACAGGAAAGGAACAAGGAAGAGGAAGATGTGTAAAAAATGTATTTACTTATGTAACAGTGATTTGTTGTTAATAATGGCATAGTAATTTACAAATTATTCATTAAACTATTGCCAGTTGTTTTTATTACACATAATTATAAATTATAGATGAATACTCAAGATTTAATTGCTGTGAAGGCCCTTATTTCTCTCACTGCTTTTAGGTGAAGGCCGAAGACAAGCTCAAGATCTTTCCTTCAGCAAGTGCCCTCCTTCCTGTGTTAGAGGACCATCCCTTTGGTAGGTCTTAAAAACCAGCTGCCCTATTTGACTACACTCAACACATTACACAGCCTTTGGTTCTTAAACTGACTGATTAGCAGCTCTTCTACTTGCAGTGGTACATCTGGAGTTACACAGTCTCAGTAGCTTTCAAAGTCTGATGTTTAGCCTGATATTTCTGTGTTGGTATGCCTGTTTCCGTCTCCAAATCCCATTCTCATGCAAAGCATTAGGAATATATTTTTTTAATCTATGTGACCAGCGTCCCAAAAAGTGCTTATTTAAGAGGATTCATAGAAAGTTAGTTATCCCCAATGTGGTTCTGAATGACTATAATATATGTCTGCCCCACTATATATTGGGATATTCAATAATAAAGCAAATTGCTGAATTTAGTCTACAAAGTCTACAAAAAATGTTACTTCAAGATCATCTTCCCCCTTTCACCCCTCCCAGGAGTTTCTCTGCTATTCTTCCTTACTGGAAAGTGGGAGTTCCCTTCCTTCTGCTCCTGGGAGTGGTAGCCTTATGTACGCTTATCTTGTGCTGATAATTATGATTTATTTGCTAGTAGCCATCTGACTTATGCACAGATCTAGGCCAGAACCCTATCAAAACTATGTTTAACTAAGAATAAAATCAGTTCATGCAGAGATATGTCTGAGATCACATTTGAAGTTACTAACCCTAATAATTCTATCCTATTATTCTTTTGTTTGTTGCTTTCATTGTTTATGCATGCCTGCAACATAAACAGAATTCATGGAATACTTTGCTTTTTAAATGTATGCTGATAGATGAAGGCAAAAATATTATTCTGAGTGTTTTAAAATCGCATATTAGTTCTTAAGTGCACTAAACAAATACAGAATCATTTTGCAGTTATTACAACCTCAAATTTCTAGAGTTTCAGGGCAAAGAAATTATCTAAAAAAAAAAAGTGTTATCATATCATCCTTCATGAGACATTGAGAATGTGTTAATTTATCACTGTACAGACTTAAGACACCTGCATAAAATTCCCTTGCTATATTGTCGTTAATTCCAATTAGTTTTTCTTTGATAAAAGCCCAGTTTGAAGGGCTGTAGAATTCCACCCAGTTGCTTATGGGCAAGACCCATGGGTTTTCCATAGAGCAAGATTCTTGTTCAGGATAGAATTTTCTCAGAAACTGCAGTCAGCCTTGAATTCAGAGTCTCAGTAACAGATAATCATCTATGATGGTCCTAGTTAAGCTGTCCCACTGACCTTTATTTTAAAAGTTTCATGTTATTTCAAGACTCTTCCCTCCCTATCCTTTTTGTTTAGTGTCCTTGTCAGCCACTGGATTTTCTGTTGTCTACTAGATTAAATCCCCACAAGCATTCATTATTGCATCTGATAAAACACAACTTCTCTGGACTACTTCGTGTTCCTGGAAAACAAATGGTACAATATCAATAATACCTATCTGTGAACTGAAATATACTTCTTAAAACCTTGACACTTACTCTATTTCCTTTAAAAGCTTCTTTATTCAAAACATATTTTCCCACTGTCATTAAGGAAAAAACTGCTTGGCTACTTAGTATCTCACAATAAGTGTCACATCTTTTGCCAAGGGAAGGTTTACCACATTGCAAAGATAAATGATACAGATCTAAAGCAAATCCAAGGCAAAATGCCAAAAACATTTGAAATTACAGTAGCTGTGAATCAGCAATATGAACAACACACTGACATAGAGAAATAATTAGAGGAATTTATTTTGTTTAGAACAAGGAAACAAGTTTGCTGTGATGTACGATGTATTTAATTCTTTTCAAAAGCTGCTACTTCACAGGTGCCAAATTACAAAAATAACTTGAAGCATCACCATCTTTGGCCTTGTGCTCCATCTTTAGAAAAGGGTTACAGATTTACATCTAACACATCCCATTATCTTGACAGCATGACTTCTGGTTGTTACTTCATATTCTACTCTGATTTTTCAAAAGATGAACTGATTATTTCTTGTAACCATAAGGTATCCATCAAAATAACACTGTGTTATGCTGTATTAATAATAATAATTGTTTATTGTTTCACCAATCAGAATGTTCCTACTACAAGATTATCTGACTACACATAATCTTGATTTTAGGCTTCATGGCTGCACTGTTTTAATAGTCTAAAGACCTTAGTTGAACTATGTATTAACCGTTTACCTACTTAATTGTAATAAACTTCTTACAATTCGTTTTATTCTTAGATGAGTCTCAAAGTAGTTGAATAAAGCTGTTAAATGAAGCATTTAACCCAAGTTTAGCCACATGCTATCTCAATTTCATCACTTCTCAAGGTATGTAAAATGTTAATTTAACTATGAATATTAACACAGCAGTATGCAAACACATCATTATCTTTTCTTCTGTCTAGCACCTGAATCAAATGGTTTTTATTTTTGTGTAAAATATCTTTTTTTTCTTTAATATTTTATTTTATTTTCCTCACTGCAATAAAAACTGTTTCTCAATAGTCAATGGCAGCAGTATGTCTGTGTTATGGGAACAGTTTTGATGCTGAGCTAATAGACTGCAAAGCAGGAGAAGATTCAAAGGTCACGGGAAATTTAGAAGAGCTTTCAGATTAAGCTGCATTTCTGAGACTGTCACTGTGCTAATGAAGAAGATGTGGTGAAAATTGCCTATGTCTGCAATACTGTTTAGCTTACATTTTGTTTTGAAATATAACACATTTGGCCAAATCCACTAGCAACATAAACAGATCTGCAAAGAAAATGTATAAAGGCTGATAAAAGAATGGGTCCAAGCACTGAATTAGTGTTATTTGATATTCAGTGATTCACCGGCTTAGTGATTACAATACTTTTCCGTATTTGATCATCTACATTTCCTCAAAATTTGTGGGTGTTATATATAATTCTCTGTTTTGATATTTTGTTTTTACTTTTAGAAATGAAAGGTAAGAGAAAAGCCTGGATAGACCCTATATAGTAAGGAATGGGATGCAGCTTGCAAGTTACATTTTTAAAAGTAATTCCATTGAGCTATAGAAAATAGTTAATGCAGTAGTTGTAATTTGATATATTCTATGTGCTCTGACACAAACTTGCAAGTAAATCAGAATGGAGAATGTCTATATGCAGATATATTACTTGAAAACATTAATTAAAGGGGATTTTTCCACAAAATATCTTTGGAATTGTGATCTGCTAAAGGCCTGGTGATAGGGTGTAAGTCACTGAATAAGCCCCTACAATGAAAGAAGGTTCAGTGAAGATGGGCAAGGGCAATGAGCCCATGAAGATCAGAGAACAATGCAGGGTATGACTGACCATAGCTGCTGAATGAAGCTAACTTTACCTCTACAAAAAGGGGAATGCCAGGTGGCCTTTGTTCTAGATAAACAGCTACCAACAGTTTAGTGGATCAACTGGTGGTGTAAATTTTTCCCCCTGAGTTCATTAAAAGAGTATGAAAGCCTCCCTGAGTTTGCCAGACCAACCCTGGGGGAAGTGAATACATGGCTCAGCCCAACACAGATATAAAAACTAAAGAAATATCAAAATAATTTTGAAGAGAGCAATATGCTTGAGCTGTCTTCAACCCATGTATTCCTCCCCAGTGACTGTGGATACAGTGTCATGACAATGAGCACACAAAGATTGTACAGTCATCCAAATGTATTTGCAATTGCTATTTTGTGTTTGTATAGTGATTTCAGTACATTGCTGTATCAGTCTTCTAAATCAGAATTCTGTGTAACATCACATATCTTCCAATAAGTACATTTAATATTAAGCATTACACCCTCCAGTATCTAAAAGAACCTGGTCAGTGAGTACAGGACTCTGACAAAGATCTGCAATGAAAAGTGTCAAAAT
The DNA here is from genome assembly GCF_965140915.1 of Aythya marila. NCBI lineage: Eukaryota > Metazoa > Chordata > Aves > Anseriformes > Anatidae > Aythya > Aythya marila. Next base: position 111,754,537 of record NC_139042.1, read on the forward strand.
GCTGTGTAGTACTTCCAAGAGCCTGAATCACAGTAGCAAAAAATAATGTGAATAACATACTGTATTCTTAAAAGGAATTATATAGATGGCATTGTATTTCTCATTTGTCATACTGATCATGTAAGATTCATTGTTGGAAACATGTCATTAAAAACATCTCTTTTTCTTTTTTTTTTTTTTTTTTTTTTTTTTTTTTTTTTTTTTTTTTTCTTTTCCTCCATGGACTGCTTTTAGGTCTTAAAGAGATCTTTTTGTCTTAAAAAGATAAGATAAATCATAAAAGTTTTCCATACTTTTCCATAAAATTTTTCCATTAAGAGTATGGTATGGATGTAGCAACCTGTTTTTCTATACTGTACATGTTTGCTACACTATATTTTCAAACACAAGGTCACATGTATTTTGCCAAGGTTATAATTTAATGCTGAAGAATCCCTAGACAGTTAGAATCAGAGTGCAAGCTGTGTTTGAAGGTCTGACCATTAAAAAAATATTTAAACTAAGAATGTTGGCTTTGAAATAAACAAACATATAAATCCTGTACAGCGTTTTAACACATGGCAAGCATTACCATGGTATTAGATGGCATCCAAAGTCTAATCTTGGAAGTCATTATAAAGTTTAGGCCATATTTGTGAGGTGTGCAGATGGCATATGTAGCTGGGGGGGTTTGGTTTAGTAATGTTAGTCAGTGTGGACAGTAAATAAATGAACCTTGGCTCATATAGAAATTGGACAATTTCATGAGTTTTCTTAAAAGACACAATACTCAAACAGAAGTTTGTATTATACATGTACTGCCTTTGCTCAACTACGAAGTGTCTCATGCTAAAGTTTCCTATTAATTTTAAAGATATTTACTGCATTCAACTTACACAGAAAAATCTTTAGGCAGGTGGGCTGGAGAACTTGCCTTAGCATGAAATCAAGTTCTACAGATTTGCATCCAAGCCTTGCATCTTCTGTTTCATCTAACAAGCACAGATGGCAGGGGATTTTCTAGATTAAAAATCACCTTCCTATATTTCTTCTATTTCTGGAGTAAATTGCTGTAAGTCTTTCTTGAAAGTTTTTGAAAGTAAAAAAGACCAACTTTTTTTCATGTACAACTTACTTGAAAATAACATTCCTTTGGAAAAAAATGTTGCTCTATTGAAGCACTATTTAAAACAGGTATTTACTTTATGCACAATGATACTCTGTGAAAGTGCCATGACTTTGTCCCAAGTACAGACTGATGAAGGTGATGACTGCAAGCATTTTAAATAGCTGTTTTGAAGAAATAGAAGGTCAGTGCATAAGTTATATGATTGATTTTTCATGTAAAAAGCTTAGCCTAACCAGGTTTTGAGACCTGGATATTTTCAAAGCCGCATTGTAGGATAGCCCAGAGGGTGTTAATTTCAAAGTATTGGAATTAAGTTTTAAGAGAGAGAATTCAGTCATGGGCCCAAGCCATTATGAGGTATCTTTTGGGGGTTTGGAGTAAGTAAAGTTTATACAGACATAGCTATAATGTCACTTACTATTAGCAATCATTAGTATGACAGAATTTGACCTAGAGGTCCTGAAGCAAGCAATTCTAGGGTAATAACTCAGTTTCCTTTGCTCACAGTGTAATTTAATAAAAATTTTGTGTTCATAGAACATGGCATATTTAAACATCAATTTTGATTTCATAGATGCAACAGTTTCTGCAAAGTATTTGGAGGGTGGGGAACATTTGTACTTGCTACGCTAATGCCTCAAACCCCTCATATTTGCAGAGCTCAGAAGTTTGGCAGAAAGCCTGCAATATGGTAAGCCTTGCTGATCTTTTGTTTGTATCTCCTTTTATATCAGCATAATTCCAAAATGTTCTCTGCAATTTACCTGTCAGAGTGCAATTTTGCCAGTAGAAGTTCCATACTCTGTGTTAGGCAGGAGTCAAAGGGCACCTCCCAGCCAGTGTGAATAGAAATTGTGTTAGAACTGCTTACTGATATGCACAAGAAGTAGGAATGCTATTTATGTTCTTCTCACATGAGAATTAAATATCTACTTCTCCACTCCCCACCCCCATTCAACAGCTTCTGGTCATAAAATAGGAATAGGTTTCATAATCTGCTTTCTATATTAATATAGGAAGATGCTCTTCTTTAGGACTGGGAATAGATTTTCCCTTTGTTTTTAGAGATGTTGTTTCAGACAAGACAGAGCTCCAAGGCTTCTTGGAGTTCTCTACAATGGGTTCTCTGTGAGGACCCACTTAGGCAAATAAGTAAGTTAATTTCTAATTGGAGTGCATCAAATATTGTTATTTTAGGAACATTAACAAGATGAGCCAGCTGGGGTAAAAAAAAAAAAAAAAAAAAAAAAAAGACTTAGAGGAATGCCTCTGCAGCAATTAACTGCAGAAATTAATTCCTACCATTAAAAAAAAAAAAGTGGAAAATATCCACTCTCATTGGTGTTAGAATTAGAAAAGAAGATTGCAGGAGTGTCTAAGATATTTTGGATGGAGAGGGCTGACAGCAAACTTGCAAAACACAAACAAACAAACAAACAAACAAAAACAGAGAAAATGATAAATGTGCAATCTTTTATATCCCTTGTTTCTTGTCCCAGAAATGAGAGAACACTGACAAAAGCTTTAATGCAGGTGTTCTTGACTTACATGGGACAACTGGGACTGGCAAACTTTAATTTAAGCAACTGTGCATAAGTGAAAAAAACAATTGCTCAATTAAAGAAAAACTTTAAAGAAAAACTGCAAAGAAAACTTTGTGAAAGGGATTTTGTAAAACAAGATTCAATCATTTTACCTTCTCAGTTCCTTCACATATTTTTAACGTACATGGAAAATCTGATACTTGAATTTTTATTTTATTTTATTTTATTTTATTTTATTTTATTTTATTTTAAAAGGTAACTCAGTTTACCTACTCTTAAAGCTGGCTACAGATGCCTGGGAAAATTTAAGTAGTTAAGTGGTTAAATAGAATTTGCTAATCATCTGGTCAGGGTGACAGAGGACTTATTTTTACTTCTGAATCAGAACCTTTCAACTTTTTTATTATTTGTTTAGCTACCCTTCACCTGCAAAACCTACACCAGTGTCATAAGCTTCTATAGGTCTGAAAATAGGTTTAAAGTGGGTGATATAGGTTTGGGTACACATGGGCATACAAAGATGTTTTGTGGAGTTGCTTTCAGAGTTTTTGAAACAGTGTGTTTATATTAGTCATATTATTAGTTATATAAATCAAGAGTCAAAACCTTCTACTACACCTACTGTTTTCTGGCATTCATCTTAATCACTATAACTGGAGTCTCTTTGGAAGATTCATAACTGATGTAGAAAAGCTTAAAAGCTTACTGCTGTAGTTTATAGGAATATTGTATTGTTGTCATGGTGAAAGAAGAGAAAGTATTTTTTTTTTCTTCTGTAACTGAAACATGTCTAATTTCTAAAGATTTTTTTTTTCTTCTGTTTTTATTTGCATCCCCTTCTTCTCCAGCTTTCCATGGGCCTAATAAGAACGCTATGCCCTGAAAAATATGGGGATTGTGTGGAAATAGTTGCACATATTGTAATAGGAATGCATCAACAGATGCTACTGTAATACAATTAAAGTGAATTTTGTGAGCATAAAGAGGAAAATAAAACTAGCAGTTTTTATCTGCACAGAGACTTGGTATTAGGATATGATGAATAAAAAATAATAATAAAAAAAAAGAGATCTTTTTTCCACAAGTTTTTACCATTAAATACAAAAGTGTTTCATCTAGTGTAATTGCTCTTACTGAGTCTGAATCACTGTTGAAAAATGAACAATCTTATCTGAACCCCTGATCTGCTGCTAACCAGAATCAATGAGAAGTACAAAAGTCACCTGAATTATGAGCTGACCCTGCTAAATAGGACTCAGGTGACCAGCAGCAAATTTCAGCTATTGGATTAACTCTAGGATTGGATGAATACTTTACAATTAGTTATTGATTTAGTCAACTTCCATACATCATTCTTTTGTCTTTAAACATAATGGCTTTGTCATTCTTTTTTAACTTGCCAGTTGTTGTACAGCTAAACTTATTCCAAAACCTAAATGTTTTTGTTTTTGTTTTTGTTTTTTTTTCCAGCATGATGTATCCTCTAGTACTGAATGACTTGTTTTATAATCACTCGGTAAAGAAAAACTAGATTAAACAGGTACCTAATCAGTGCTGTTGGAACAGAGTTTATAAAGGTAGATAACAGGGGATGTTGGAGAAATTAAGTTCTCTTAAATTAGGACCAAAGTTTTCACTTTTTCAAAGGCTTCCTTTCAATGGGCAGAAATACTTAATCTTGTGAATACTGTTCTGTAGTGAAGCGAGGAGACACACTTTCAAATGTAAATGAAAAAGGAGAATGGATACATTGTGAGTAAGACTATTGTAGTGAGCTGCATTTTGAGGTCTTTCTGAAGGCTACAGACAATGATGTTTCATACAATAATAAAACAAGTTACTGCATGGCACAGAACAGTTTTACTTGAATTGTTACAAATGCATTGTGCTTGTCCTGAGAGGTGTTTTGCAAAAGAAAGGCAAAGCCAGACTTGTCATTTTTCCCAGCTGAAGGTCTTGAAAGTAATTTTTCACCCACAGTTCTTGAAAGCTTTGACAAGTCTTGGCTCTGGAATAAGTGAATAATAGTAAGCAGCAAGCTAAAAATACTGCAGTGAAATGAATGAATACTGAAAACAACTAGCAGAGGGGTTTACTGTTCCCTTTTTTTTCATTTGTTATTCTAACAATTGGAACTGCAATACGTGCTTAGAAAGTAATAAATATACTCTTGATTATACTGATTAAAGGACCTGAAAGAGCCGTCCTTTTAGCAACAAGAAATCAAGTGAGGGTAAGCTTGCACTGTATTTCAAATACTCATTGTACGTGAGAAGAGGGGAAGGCAGGAGAAAAAGGGTTTAATATTATCTGCATATTGGGGTGTAGCGAAGAGTTCTAGGGGCAGTGGGGGCCTCACAATGTTGGGGTGGCGGGGCATGGCTGGGTAGCCAGGGTGCAGGGCAGGACAGGGGCAGCCATGGGCATTGGGTACCCCTGAGACCAAGGTTGATCAGAATCAGGCCTGGTGAGGGTGGCTGAGCAGTACTAGTAGGGCCGGCTGGTGCCCTCAAGCCCCGACCCTTGTGGCAGAGAGCTCTGGTTTCACCTGAAAGACTGAAAGATTGCCATGTGAAGTTCACCTTTATTGTTAATTCTCACTGGAACATGGCAATTCTCTGGTGTACCTTTTTTTTTTTTTTTTTTTTTTTTTTTTTTTTTTTTCAAGACTGGAAGCTCGTTTTTATAAAATTTTTAGTAGTTCTCAGATGAGGATTTTGTCAAGGTTTTGTAGGCAGTTACTGTTCAGAGATCCTATAGTAGACTTGTATAAGCTTATGCTAAAAGCAGTAAAATAGTGAACTGAAGTCACTGTGTTGGCACTTACAGAATGTCCTATTTTCATCTATGGGTCTTCAGTGAGGACCTTCAGAGGTCTTCTATATCAGTTATAGGTGGGCTGCTAATATTATTCTATTATTCTTCTGGTCTTCTAAGGCTAACTTCCTTCTGGGTGGACTTAATTGACAGAGTGTATATTCCCTCTTGCAGTGACTGGGACATCTGTATATCACAGAATCATAACATAGTTTGAGTTGGAAGGGACCTTAAAGACCACACAGTTCCACCCCCCTGCCACGGGCAGGGACACCGCTCACTAGACAAGGTTGCTCAAAGCCCCATCCAGCTGGCCTTGAAAGAAAGTGTAATAGTAAAGAAAATGTTGCAGTTTCTTGTAATTAGAAAGCTACAGTAAAGCATCTTTACATGCTTATTAACATTTTTGAAAAATCTGATTATTTGCATAGACACCTTTATGAAACATTACAAACTATAACAAATAATAATTTTTTGCACTTATTCAACTTCTCCAAATTAAATGGTAGAGCAAAATGTTTATAGGAGTTATTATTTTATTTAGTTGTAAATTTGGAATAACTATCTTTTATCAGGTGATTATATAAGCCCAGTTTTAACAACCTTTCCAAACTCATTGCTTTCTGAGCTCTTATTGCATAGTATGTCACTGGCCTCCAGAAATTCAGTCATGTGCTCTTTTTTATAGGTAATGTGTGATGACTTGAAGGGAATCTGAATACAGCAAGCATCTAAAGAGATTCACACTTAGTTTTCATTTCTTCTCTTTGTGAAGTCCCTATTCAACTCCAATAAGAAAGCTGAGAATTTCTTAATTCATGTAAGAATGGCTTATAAAACGTACTAGTGGTGACGGAAGGGATTCAGTCTTCTTTAAATTATGTATATCCATACTTGTCTCTAAGTACCTTTTGGGTTTTCCAATAATTTTACTCTTGATTGCTGTAATTGCACCACCTTGTCCTAGTGAGATTAAACATATCCCCAGGAGTATAATCTCATTTTGCTCAAGAAGAAATCTGTATTCCATCTTTCTATTAATTATGGTGGAGCAGCTGGTAACTAGTTATTTTCTATGTATTATTAGTTGATTGCATGAACTCTACCTTTGTCGTTTCTTCATCTGATGTGAAAGGTCTAAGTGGTATACAAACTAAATGAACCCAGTGGTTTATCATAACAAAGTCTAATGACACAGTGTGATTTTAAATGATGATGCTGTTTTCACTAGCAATTAGTGCTAAATTTCCCTACTACTCTTACTTTATCTTTTCATGTTTAAAAGTGGAAAACAGAAAATGAAAATTGCATGTCTAGGCAGACTGATGTGGGAAACAAATAAGCAATAATTTTTTGATGCTTGACACATGTTACCATAATAGAAAATAATTGTAAGCAGTCAGAAGTTTTAATAGATACCCAGCTGAAGTGTTTATCGAGATTCTTGAGAGTGTTATGCCAACAAGATTACTTGTTTATTGATTTAATGAAACAATATGCTAGATTTGGCAATGCAACATGGAACACTTCCATTGAACTTTTGTGGAAACAATCTTTATGATTATTTTGAAAACAACTTTAGAGTTTAGGAGAAGCTTTCTCAATAAATGCAACATTACTTTCATCAGATTTTTAAGTATATGGCGTAAAATAGCTGCTCAAAAGGTGTTCCTATTTGAGAAGTGAGTGAGAAAATGATTGTACCACTGATCAAGGCTCTTCAAAATGGAATGAGAACAATATCTTCTGATTTTTTTTCTTTCCTGTATCTTAGTGATTTTTTTTTCTTTCAAGTTCATTGCTTTCATCTACATTTTTCTACATCTTTTTTAGCATTAGTGAGACATTTGAACACATTTCAAAAAGCACTGTGGGCACACAGAATTGACCTAGTTTCTGCTAGAAACTTGAATTTAAATGTTCACTGCTTGTATGCATATCCTGACTATTTGAACTTTATCTCCTAACAGAGCTCAAGAATTACAAAAACAGGCAACACCTTTTAATAATTTAGAAAGGAAATGAAAAATAAAACTGGTTTGGGGGAACCAAAATTTTCTTTTAATTAAAAAGAAAAAGACCAGGGATAATAGGTTTTTTTTTTTTTTTTTTTTTTTTTTTTTTTTTTATGGATTATCTTTTCTTTTGTATTGTACAGGCTTTTGGGGCTTGAGATGTTGTTTTCCAAAATATTTGGTTAAATTGACAGTATTTAGGGCTAATGTCCAACTGGATGCATGTTACCATCTTTTAGTTCAGCACATTAATATTTGGAAAATACTGTTTATCTAAAATCAGATTTCCATAGATTTTGAACCCTTAATGGAAAACTCACTCCACAAAATTGGCACACATGAATCTAAGCTAATTCAGGTTTTCCAAATGTGCAAAATGCATGCTGACAATAACCTTTTTAAACCTAAAGCCAGAGAACAAAACAGAAAGTCTGGGATCCTGAGAACATATATGTAACAGGATGTTTTTCTGTTTCTGGTGTGACTCACCTGCACTGTTCTGTATCCAACTTATATGCAGATAAGCAGAGTGGTAAACCCACTTTAAGACTAAAACTTATGTGTGTGAGACTTCAACTGTTTCAACTGTGTGAGAAACAAAGTTGAAATCCACAGCTAATCCTAGGTACAAATTTTATACATTGCTCATCTGCTGCAACTGATACTGACAGTCTGCATGTATTTCGCAAATGATATTAAGAATATGAATCAGAAGGGTTGTTCTATTATTGTCTCGTCAATTCATTTAAACCTTTTTCTCAAGACACCCCACTGCTTTATTTATGTAGTTGCTGCTTAGATTTGATTTAATCCTGCCATAGTAACTGCTTATCTATATCCAAGTCAATGCTTTCAGAACAGATCCAAAATGGTAATGGTTTTATGCCACTTATTTATTAATCACTTAAAAGGGAAAAAACTTTTAATCTTGGAGATGTTGGAACATCTTTCTTGTTTTCTTGATTGGGGAGAAAGAAGAAAAGGAGATGGATGACTCTGGGGTGGCGTGGGGAGGTTTTATTTCCTCACGGTAAGCAAATCTTTTAAAATATTGATATGCATCAGGTTTTTGTGTTTGTTTGTTTTGGTTTGGTTTGCTGGTTCCACTACTTTCCTGACTCTCCAGCTGAATAAAAATTTATTGTGTATTTCATGTGTTCCTTACTTCATAACTTCAAAAGCAAAAGCATACATTTTTACTGGAAAAAGCCTCTGAATCTCCAGAGTGTTTGTATCAGTCACTGTAAAGAACAATTATGTTCTAATTAACCTTTAGAGTTCAAAAGAGCTTAATGATGTCTGATGATGAACAGAGGGAGATGAGGTGATAGCAAGGTCCACGAAAAAAAAAGTCTATAAAAAGTTGGTGAATAGGAGTGTTTTAATATGCTTCTGGCAAAGTGAGCAAACAACCATAAACAACCATTTTTTTTAATTTTTTTTTTTATTATTTTTTATTTTTTTCTCCCATCTGCTAGAAGAAGAGAGGTTTTGTTTTTGGATTGATTGTTTTCTTTGATACCATTCAGTTTAGCATCTGATCATGGTACGAGAAAATAATATTCTACATTTAAATTTCATAACATTATTATTATTGCTGTTTTCTATAGATTAGACATGTATCTAACATGATATACCATATCAAAGCAACTAACATCATGCATGACTAGAGATACATATGTAGATGTTCTGAGTCTTTCTCTTATCCTGCAAACCACTATTTTGAGGCATATTTGTTACAAGTTTGTGTTCTGTGTTAATTTAATCTGTGTAGAAATACTAGGCTCCATTTTGGGCAAAGTTTGTAACTGTCTGAAGCTACAAGTTTTGTCTAATCTACTACAGTCTCTAGCTGACGTGTTCTGAATCCCTTGCTAAGTTGCTACCGCTGATACCAAGTGTAAGTTAGGGTGATGAGCAGACTGTTACTTGCTAAAGAGTTATGAAGAACCCAGCCTCCTGATCCTGGTGTTTTATGCAAGTTTTGAGAGGTAAACTTTTTGGAATACAGGACGTTTCCAGTTATCCATGAGACAGAGTAAATATATTTTATATTCTTTCCTCAGCCAGCTTTGTTTAGGGGAGGATATTGTAAAAGTGGAGTGAGACATTGTAGAGGAAAAGGGAGATTGTGACATGACTAAGGAACAAGATAAGAGGAGGTCCAAGTGAGGAATGAAAACACTGTGAATGACAAACAGGAAAAGAGGAGGCTGGATTGAAAGGGCAGTCAGCATGAGGCTGGGAAAATACAGTCAAGACAATCTCTCAACATACAGAGTTCTATACTTCATCTATTTTTACAGCAATTTCTCGGGACTGGTTCTTCCTAACATTTTTCCCCTGAATCCAAATATTAAAGAAAAAAAAGGAGAGAAGTGTCTCTTCTAGCATCAACCAGTGTTAAAAGATTAAAACAGCCTTTCCCCCTCACTTCTCCTTCCCCTGTCAGTGAAAGATCAGAATGATATCTTTGTCTGTTTATTTTTGGTTCAATATTGTAAAGCAATTGCCTTATCAATTTCTCTGTTGTGGCATAGCAGCATGATTGTGGAACACTGAAAATTAGCTAGACCTTTCTGATACAGCAATTACCATTTGTCAGAGAGCTTCTGCACTAGAATATAGAAAATGAAGCAGATCTTTTACCTATTTTTCCAAAAACTACTTTACTGTAATGAAACACTGTAGTAGTGGCAACAAATCACAAATGGTAATTTGCACTCACTATGCAGCCAATTAAAATTCCATGTAAAAGCATCGGCAAGATAATATTTTCTGTCTAATATCGTAGATTTTGCCTTAACTTCTCTTGTTCTGGACACTTTAAGTGCTTGAGCACTTATCTTTCTAACATTTATTTGCCTGGTTGCCAATAGATTATTTTGGAGAATGGAAATGTCTTACATACTTTTACCATGTTTCTGCAGTATATTGAAACTACTGATTTATATACTCTCTAACAGGTAGATAAAATACTCTCTTTCCAGATAAAAGTTCTGTAGAAATGATCACATAAAGCTTTAAAAAATATTAATTCTTCATCACAAACTTTCCATGTATTTTAACTTGATTGACAGTCTGGCTTATAAAAAGTGCAGGACTACAATTAACATGGTTTCACATATCACCAATGATAACTAAATAAATATGCAAAGGAAAGCCATAACGTCACCTTTCTACAGTAAGCTTTGGATGAACATGTCCTTCACTTTTATTATCACTACTCCAAACATCATTGTCAGGGAAGGATCTTCATTACTCCTTAAGACTTCACAGTGACTACTCTCTTCCAGTCCATTCTGTTTGTGCCCTTTAATATAGCAATACATGGCCTCTTTCAAATAACTCCTCTCAAGAAAATAAATGCATATTTTTATAAATGGAGAATTCTATCCCACTTTTCACATTGGCATAAAAACTTAGAAAATGTCAAGATTTTAGCTTCTTGTTTCTTCTGAGACAAATCACTGATGAGAGAACTGTCATTGGCTCTCTAAGAGATGCTCGCTAGAGAACAGACGCTGTTGCATCGGGCTCTGTCAAGCGGTAACTCCATGTGTGGAATTCTCCAAGGAGCAAAAATCATTCACGCTTCAGCAATTTCTAAATACAAAGTATGGCGTGACCATATTTGCACCAAAGAGTCGTTTTTGCAAATTTTTCTTTAGGCAAAGTTTTGTTCATATGGTTCTGCTGGGGAATAAAATTCTATGGGATAGCTAGTGATAGCTAGCTATCGTTTCATTATAGTAATAATGAAACCAGAAATGTTTTGTATAGAATATAAACAGCTGTCAGGTTCTGGGAGAACCACTCCAGGAGCTATATCCCTACTGGTATGTGACATGCCAAAGTGACTCTAACAACTCTTGCCAAAAAAAGGCTCCTATCTCTAATTGGCACTTATAACAGGCCCTTGAAACTTAGTGGAAAAAAAGACTGACAAAATTCAGGGAGCATTATTTTGGAGTGCTTCACTCAGAGAAAGGAAGTTAGAAGCCACAAATTTGCCAGCAGCTGTGAAATAATAGATGTTTTGAAGCAACTGGAAAAACAAAACAAAACAAAACAAAACAAAAACCAAAGAAACAAACAAACAAAAACAACAAACCTAAAGTGAGAAACCTTAGTGAACCAGTTACCGTATTTGGAGACTGGCATAGAAAATATTCCCTCTCTTTGTACTGGTTCATGTTGTTTTTTTCACAGTGGTTCAACTACAGAATCTTGAGTCCAGCCAGAACTTCCCAGAACTGGAATCCAGACCCTCATGAAAAATTTTCAGAAATGCTCAGAAAAATTGTGGTGTTTTGCTTTTCTTAGGCAGGTGTGGTAGAGGCTTCAGTAATATTCCCCTATAATATTGTTCAGTAGATTTCTGAGATGGGAACTAGACTCGAGAGCTGAGTCAATCAGGAACATCAAATTATACTCAAATCCATGTCTGCTCTTCTGGCATCTTGTCTGATAGGGTGTCACTTGAGATCCCTATAAGGCAAAGATGACTGGAATGTCTCTGCTGATCTGTTCAGTCCATCTCAAAACCTGTTCCACTACAAGCAAGATTTTTTTTTTTTTTTTTTTTTTTTTTTTGACATATGGCTAAGAAACAAGAAAACTGGACTTGATACTTGACCTATCCATAAAATGAAATAATTATTAGCAAAGAAAATCCTTCTCTGGTCTAATAAAAAGACCTAAACTTTCTGACTTGCTGTAATGGTTTATCTGTAAAAAGTAGCAATTTTAGAAACAGAAAACTGCAGGTGGCTAAGTGACAGTAGCGATTTCAGGGAAGCTTGCCATTATAGTGTTTGAAACATATAGCCCTAAATAAGCTTGCTAGATTTGGGAAAGCAGGCATGTTTTGGGATGTCCTGACAACACATTGCAATGAAATAATTCTGTAAAAATGTAACTGCCAGCAGTTATGTATCTTAAAGACTGTAGTAGCTTATCAAAGTGTAAATTTCATCTTATAGTTTATGAGCGATGTTTGTGTGGCAGTTTGATGAATCCACTCTTTAAAATTCCTCTTTGTGTCTGTGTCCCCTCTTTTTAGTAGCACCTTCACATCTTTTGAAATCCAGTTGCTTCCACTGCACCAAAGATACAATGTCTTTCTGTACCTCCAGTTACCCCAAGCACCTTCTTTCGTTTCCAAATTCTCCAAATGTCGCTTCTGTCCTTGTCTTTTCACATTCCTTGTCTCTCCACGTTCTTTGTGAATACCTTGTGGATAACTTGTCTCTCCACATTCTTCATTCCTGACCACTCTTACTTCATTTTCTTCTCTTCTCAGAATGCTTGAAGCCTCCTTGAGATCCTCCTGGTCATAGGAGGTACCCAGGGGGACTGCAAAGGCAAAAAAAAGCTGTTTCATCCAAGAACATTTCTCAGGCTTGCTTTGAAGTGATCTCCAAAGAAAGGGTAAATATCTGCAGGCTGTCAGATACTAATTTCTTCCTTAAGTTCTGTGAGCTGGCAGAGGAGAGACACTGCCACTTTTGCACTTCCTGTGAGTCATCTTCTATTTCTTGTTTTGCTTTTAATTTCCTGTGTCCGAGTGATGGCATGATTAGGTAATCCTGTGGTGTATCCACCTCAAGAAATCCATTTCTACCCTCCATATATAGGATTAGAAGAATGGAAAAACAATCCTAAAGTTTCTAATATGATAAATCAAATAAAGACCAAACTCTTATTTTTAAGCACGATAACTTTTCTTCCAGTTGTGACATGGGTTAGAATAAACTAGGTGGTTTTTTTTGTTTGTTTGTTTTGTCTGTTTGTTTTTTGTTTGCTAACTGTATTTGTCTGAAAACACCATGTAAAACCATATCACCTTTGACCTTAGTCCTTGAATCATTTAAATTGTAATCAGACAAAAGTGTAGGGGAGGCCAGGGGACATTTCGCTGACCAAGGAGAAACACTGCCACATCTCTCTCAGTACACTTCAAGTAAAGGGAAGAAATCAGCATTGTTTAAGTCTATGAAAAACTGTACATGGAGCTGTAATAGGCAAAGGGCCAAGTAGTCAGTAGTGAGACACCATTACATTCCATTAATAATGTGTACATAAAACATACAAGCTCACTACACTGACATCAGCAGAAGATTCAAATAAGTAATTAAACTGCAGTTTTCCTTCTGCTGATTTTAAAAGCCAAATGATTGCTCAAAACCATGAACATTACCTGGGAAAAAAAAACTAGAAAAATTGGGATACCTTAACAAATTAATGACATCTTGCCATGTATGAAGTAAAATGGATGAATCTATTTCCAAAATATCAGAGAGTAAATCTGGATGGGAGAAACCTATCAAATGTTTATAAAAACTATATTTCTAGTCCATCACTGTCAGGATGTAAAGCACCTGTCAGAAATGCATTACATGTCAGTAATAAAAGCACCTATGTGAATGTTTCTGTACCTGACAGATGTCTGCTACTAATTTTTTTCCAACCCTGAAGATGGATAAATTTTGACTTATTCTTACAATATTCTGTTAAAATACTGTACTGGCAGTGTTCTGTAAAGGTATATAACGGACATTGACATAGTTGATTTTTTTCCAATTTAGAAAACTTTTGTACTTGAAATGACAAATGCATCCTGTACAGTTCAATAGATTTGCTGGACACAATATGGGAATCTTTAGGCAAGTTAAACTGGAAATTGCCAATCCTTTTCCAGATTCCCATGTGTGATACATTGTCCATCTCTGTCCTGTTTTTACAGCTTGGTGCAGTAAAATTCAGTTGTTCCTAATGCTCCCACATACCTGAGGTCCTTGGGAAGGTGGGTATGTCAGTCAGGAAGACTGCACGATCTAACCTGTTTTCATGGTTTTGACTGCTGAGGGCTCAGAACAAGGGGGAATGCCACACATAATTCCTGCCTGACACTCTTATTGTGACCTTTATGGATAATAAAGACAATTTCTGTCTTGGGTCAAAGTTTGAAAACTCTGGCAGTTTAAAACCCTCTCCTGCCTGCCTGCCTTCCTTCCTGCCTTCCTTCCTTCCTTCCTTCCTTCCTTCCTTCCTTCCTTCCTTCCTTCTTCCCTCCCTCCCTCCCTCCCTCCCTCCCTCCCTCCCTCTGTTCTTTCTTTCTTTCTTTCTTTCTTTCTTTCTTTCTTTCTTTCTTTCTTTCTTTCTTCCTTTCTTCCTTTCTTCCTTTCTTCCTTTCTTCCTTTCTTCCTTTCTTCCTTTCTTCCTTTCTTCCTTTCTTCCTTTCTTCCTTTCTTCCTTTCTTCCTTTCTTCCTTTCTTCCTTTCTTTCTTCCTTTCTTTCTTCCTTTCTTTCTTCCTTTCTTTCTTCCTTTCTTTCTTCCTTTCTTCCTTTCTTGTTCTTCTCCTCTGAATTACTCCAACCTGTGTTTCCATAGCAATAGAAATAAAAACCTACTGGCAGCTTGTAGGCAGGCAGCAGATGACAGCTCTCAGTACCAGATTTCAGCAGTTGACTTTCAAATAACAGTTCCAAGAACCCAGTGCAATAACAAGCACAAAGATTTTAGTACAATATTGGCTCCTCCTGTATGTGTTAGTTTAAAACAGAAGGAACATGGCTTGAGGATAGAATTATTATTTAGAGAAATGTTTATGCCTCTCTTTTGACAACAGCTGCTTGTGCTTTTTGACTTTGGTCCTGCAATGTACACCACATGCATTGATGTAGTAGTATACTTTTTATGTGATACCTGTGTGATAGTGCAATATGTGATAGAGGAAATATTTGGTATCTCTGAAGTGTGATAGTATAGGTGAAGAAATTTGCGGAAGGGCTAAAGCACTCTAGGATATGGAAGAGAAGAAATTCACAAAACTTTGGGGAGGAATTAAGAATCTTTTTTTCCTGAGACCCTGACTAGAGGAAGATTCCAAGAAAGGAATCTATAAAGAGAGAAGAGGTGGTTTGGGGTTTCTCTGGAGAGCTTCCCAGGAAGGAACACAACAGTAAAGCTTTGCTTAAGGACAGGTTTTCACTGTGCTTGTGAGTCTTCCAGGACTGATCAGAAGCAATCACAGATAGTCATCTTCTGAGCGCTAAAACTGCATGCCCATTAGAACTGCTGTTGCTGCCAGCAATAATGCTGGCCTTTTTCCCAGTGCCACTGCCTAGTGTGGGACTTGTAAGCTACTCCTACTTTGTAAATCAGATCATGAGGAAAAAGTCTTTCTCTCTCTCTCTCTCTCTCTCTTTTTTTTTTTTTTTTTTGTTTGTTTGTTTGTTCTGTTTTTGATTTCTGTAACATGGGCTGAAGCTGTTTTCCATGTTAAAGCAGAGTTCTAGTTCATTGTCCTACTGGCCAGCAATTATTTTGATTAGAGACAGAAAACTCTAAACCAAAACCTGTTTTTATATTTACTAAGTTTTTCTTTGTATATGGCTTGTTTGGCTTGTATATGATTTTGCTAGTGAAATTCACCTTTTGCAGAGTGAAAGCATGGTAGTTAACAGTGATAAGATCCATTTCAAGGATGTCAATATTGCGTGAGCCTTGTGGAAACGCCTGTTTGTAAAGAAATTTCTACATTTCTTTATTCATTTGTCTCATTTCTCTTTCATGAATGTTTCCCAAAAAGGTCACCCCAGTAAATCACTTCACATGAAAACCTGTAAAAGCTCTGAATTTTTAATCCCAATCTCTTTTCATAACCCCCAGAACTAGAAAAATGATGTGATGCAGTTTCTAACAAATACAGACCAAAATCAGGGACTTGTGGTTGGCTATTCAAGAGCAATGACTTCTCTCTCTGTTGCTTGAATAACAATTTTCAATAATAATAATAATAATAGTAATAACAACAACAACAACATTTTTTGAGAAAACAGCAAAATCAAAGATTTCTCTATAAGGAGAAAAATAATGGTGACCTACACTGGCTAGATGGTGCATTATGACACTTCATTTTCTCTGTGTGATACTATTTTCTGTGGAATACTACTGCCCAAATGAGTACCCACACAGCTGATTGCTCTTGAGAAGAAAGAGCATAGCATTTTCCTTGAATCTACTAGCACTTTGCTAACTTATGGTACCAGTTTCTAGACCTTTTTGGCTGTAGCCAGCTTTGTCAATCTCCTTTTCTCATGAATAAAGAGATGAAAAAACAATAAACTAATCTCCCATACACAATTTCATGTCACCATTTCCACATGTTCTCAGTGTTTCCCAGGAAAAAAAAAAGTATATATGAGAAGGCTACTTTCACCTCTTGACCTCAGTGCGAGACACATGCATGGAGGTTTTTAACAACTTCCATGCATTCTGTTTGTCTTGCTTTAGCTGTATGAAAATGTCATGCCTGATTACATGATCTCATATTCCTTTTATTGGAAAAAGCCTTAGCTATTAGCTACTACTGTCCTGAGTGGCCTATATAGAAATGAAACTCAAGGCTGTGTCTGCATACTGCTTAGCATAATATCTTTACCTAGTCCCCAAACACTTATGGTTAGAAGACTAAGCAAGTTTTTATGAATGCTTTGGCAGAGGGAGGGAGGTGGAGTGGAGAGGGATACAGTTGCCATTTCTTGGGGGACAAGTGTATGTTCCAAAGGCCAGAATATTACAAATGAGATCCTTTTCTTCCATTCCTGTTCCCTTGTTGTGTTAGCCTTGGCTAGAACACTCTATATCCTAAACCAAGTATTGATTGTTATGGGATTAAAATAGGAAACTGAAACTATTTTTGAGAGTTATGATTTAAGAATTAAACCACTGCCTGTAGACTTGTACATAACTATAGGCTTTCTTCATGACCCTTTCTCATTATAGACATTGCCAAAGTTAATTTTCTAAGGAATACCTTCAATTTTGCTCAAGACAGCCCTGTATCCTAAATTATGATTCCTTGGATTGGCTCCTAAGGAAAGAATGTCCCTATAAACCGAAGCCTTTCTGTAACAGCTGTAAACACCCTATCATGGGAAACTTTATCCACAAAGGTCTTGAAGAGGTACAGTTCTGGGAGATGGTGCTGACTGGATCTCAAAACAGGAGACAGCCAAGTTTACCATCTGTTAAATTTATTCTGAAACTTTATCTTCATCCATCTACAGTGTGAGTGCCATCATGTTGAGAAGAGTTTTTTTTTTTTTTTTTTTTTTTTTTTTAAGAGTCCTGGGCCCTAACATGTAGAGTATGTTGAGTTCACTAATCGCCAGTTACTTTCAGATGAGGGCACAAAAAGTTGTTCCTTCAAGAATGCTGTCATTAAAATACTTTGTTAAAAGAAACTCAGTTCTTTGGTACTGATGCCAATTGAAAATCTGAAATAATTCTAACAGAGTATGGAAGGCAGCATTAAAAAATCAAATACCATAGCAATGAAACTAAAGACACGGCAAGCAGTGCTGAGCCTGGGCTGAGCCGGTAAGGATGCTGTTGGAAGATATTACATCTAAAGCCAAAGTGCCTAGTAATGGATATTGATTCTGATGCCTTTGTTAAAGGGAAATTGATAGATGTTATGATTTGCTCCTAGAAATGTGATGGGAACTATAGACATTAAAGTGAATAAGTGTGATATGGTAACTTTTATAATTTGTTATTGTTTGTGTCCAATATCCCTAATGAGAACATCGGTAGATTTCCATGAAAAGGAAATGAAGGGAAGGAAAAAGACTTGTTTGAATAATGATGCTTGTTGAAGCCAGGCAAATATTCTCTCATCAGTCATCAGTCATTAGTTTTCCAATCATTTTCATATGAATACTCGTTGTAATAAATATCAAAGCACAAAAGTTTCTACGCCCACCTGACGCCTTCCTTAGTTACATGTTTCCTCCTGTCATCCAGATCCAATCTTTTTCACTGAATCATGATTACTTGTTTACAGACGTTATAGTTTTATTCTATCTTTCTCTCCAATGAGGCTCTAAAGTAACCTGCATATACGACAGGTCCAATCTCTAAGTATTTATGAAAAAAAGGTGTTTAAAACTCACATATGCTTGGGCATAGAAGTATCATAGAAGTATCCAGTTCTTGGGCTTGGAGGTAGACATATAAGTAAATGTTTTTCTAAGAAACCAAGCTTTCACTACTACTTTATGTTATAGTTAACTTGAAGTTATACTTTACCTCCAAGTAACTGTTGAACCAAAACCTTGCCAAAGCAGAAAAACATATCTTTCCTCTGTTTATATAAAGAGCATGTTTATAATACAAGATTGTTCCTTGTGAGGAAATAGCTAAAATCTTTAATATGTCCAAGATCTTTACAGACAAAATGGTGGCATATATATAATAGAAGCCAGAAATTAGTTCTTTATAAGTTAAATATCCAGATTTTATTTTAATATGCAAGCTCTGTTTGATTGATATTTCATATTTAGGGGACTTTTAGGGTCTTCCAGGCTTTTCTTATTTTGGTTCTGGGCTGTTTTCTGTGAGTTTGTAATGAGAGTCAGGCCAATAAGCTTTGGGAAAGTAATGCAACATATTGAATAGCTGCAATGTAAATAAGAATATTTAAAAGTTGACAGCAAAAATAGAAGCTGGAAGAGAAAGTGGTGTGAGGAAACTTTGGACATGTGTATGGGTCTGTTGGCATAAATTTCCATGGGCCACTCAGTTTATGTCTAAGAGTTATATTACTGAGGAAAAGCCCCAGAGTTCACAGCCTTAGTATGCTGAAGCTTTATTTTAATACTCCTGCAAAAATCTAAAGTTTATTTATATGTTGAGATACACTTAAAATTCTCAGCATTTAATGATTTTTTAAAATTAAATTATAATCTATGAAAATGTGTATTTGTGTGTGTTTGCACAAATATACAGCTCTCTCTGTATACAATTTTGTCTTTATTCCTTTTTTCCTAGGGTGTTCTAACACCCCAGGTAAGAAAAAATTGAAATCCATTAGAATTAAAGTACCATGTCAAATAACAGTTTTTAATGTTTTACACCTGGACTTTTAGGAATGAAATATATTCTATGTATATTTAAAAACAAAAATGTGGCCCTTTAATGTCCCCCTGGAACTGTGAGGCAGATGAAAAAAAAAAAGAATCATATCAAAACTTGTGTGTTAAAAGTCAGTTCTGTGGTATGCACCATGAAAACAACTTAAATTTTGGT
This sequence comes from Aythya marila, assembly GCF_965140915.1. Classification (NCBI taxonomy): domain Eukaryota; kingdom Metazoa; phylum Chordata; class Aves; order Anseriformes; family Anatidae; genus Aythya; species Aythya marila. The sequence goes on from NC_139042.1 coordinate 111,774,121, forward strand.
AGGTTCCACAGAATTTGAATTGGAATAACCTATGCCTTTGAGATAATGGATGTTAATATGTACTGTAGCACAAGGATACTGTATGCATTAATTTCAGGGTGAATTAAGGTATCCTGCCTATTACTCCAATGTCAAATTTAATACAAGACTCATATGTGAATCATGTGTGTGTTTATGAAAACACACATACAAGTATATCCAGTACTTTTTTTTTTCTTTTCTCTTTTCTGATAGCCTTCACAACAGTTGCTATGAGTATGTGAAGAATGGAGTTAAAGGATTTGAGAGATTGTTGCTTTCATCAGTTTTAACTATTCCTATATATGGGAAAAATATTTTTATGACACAAAAATGTTAGTTTTTGAAGAATTAAAGATATTAATAGTAGCTTTTCATGAAGTACTAAAAACAGAAGATATTAAATGTACTTAAAATTGAACAAAATATGGCATAACGTATGAAGTTATGCCACTTGCTGAGGCAATCGGCTCAGGTGCAGACACGTTCTGCTGCGGAGCTGGGGATCGGACAGGCAGGGCTAATTTTTCCGGCACCGAGCCCACTCGAGGGAGCCGCCAGGACCCGGCACCCCTTGCGAGGGAGGTGAACGAAGGGAAAACGAGGCGTAGGCGGAGCCAGCAGCGCCCCCTCCCCAGCCGTTCATAACCTGCCCCTAGGGAACGCGGTGACCAGGACGGGCAAACAGGGTGTGGCGCGTCAGGAGGGAGAGAAGCAGCAGTTCGTGCAGGAAGGGCAGAGCGTTCCCACCCGTGAATACGAACACCTCCTCTAATGGCGGTCTACCGCTAGCTCAGCTGCTATGGCGTACACCAGGCACAGTGCTCTCTCTAGGAGGTCTGTACACACCCAGACTGACTGCCCACTCAAAACTGAGGCAGTTCAGGTCTCCAGGTGCAGGGAGTGCCTGAGCCTGTTGCTACCACCTGCGGGGGGCAGAGAGACTGTGTGCGTGAGGTGCGAGCAGGTGGACGACCTGGTCTGCCTTGTGGCAGAACTCAAGGAGGAGGTCGAGAGGTTGAGGGATATCAGAGAGTGTGAGCGCGAGATAGACTTGTGGAGCAACTCCCTGCGCAGCCTGAAGGACAGGTGCCGGGCTGAGACGTCCCAAATGGGGTGGACCCCCTGCCCTGTTGCTGTCGGGCAGAGGCAGGGGACCTAGGAGTTGAGGAGGAATGGAAACAAATCCCTGCTCGACATTGCAGGCGATGCCGCCCCCCACCGGTCCCACCTTTCCAGGTGCCCTTACACAACAGGTTTGAGGCCCTGGAGCTTGAGAGACCGGTAGCTGAGGAAAAGGTAGAAAGTCTACCCAGGAGGATGCCTAGGGCGAGGAAGTCTACTCCATGCCTCAGGACTGCCTCCACCAGGACAGAAAGAAGGGTGATTGTTGTGGGCAACTCTGTTCTCAGGGGAACAGAGGGCCCTATTTGTCGGCCTGACCCTACCCGTAGGGAAGCCTGCTGCCTCCCTGGGGCAGACACTGCCAGAAAGCTTCCCAACCTGGTTTGCCCCTCTGACGATTATCCTCTTTTGATAGTCCAGGCTGGCAGTGATGACATTGAAGAGAGAAGCCTGAAGACCATCAAACGGGACTTTAGGGGACTGGGACGGTTAGTGGATGGAGCAGGAGTACAGGTGGTGTTTTCATCCATCCCTGCGGTGGCAGGGAGGGGTACAGAGAGGACACAGAAAGCTCACCTGATAAACACGTGGCTCAGAGGCTGGTGCCAACACAGAAATTTTGTTTGTTTTGACCATGGGGCGCTTTACTCGGCACCCGGTCCGATGGCTGCAGACGGGTCCCTATCTCTAAGGGGAAAATGGATCCCAGGCCAGGAGCTGGTGGGGCTCATTGAGAGGGCTTTAAACTAGGTAAGAATGGGGATGGGGCTGAAACAAGGCTTGTTAGAGCTGTGCCAGGGGGAACAATGGCAAGGCTGGGGGATAAGGCAATGGCCCAACTGAAGTGCATCTACACTAATGCACGCAGCATGGGCAACAAACAGGAGGAGCTGGAAACCATCGTGCGGCAGACAGGCTACGACATGGTTGCCATCACGGAAACGTGGTGGGACCACTCTCATGACTAGAGTGCTGCAATGTCTGGCTATAGGCTCTTCAGAAGGGACAGGCAGCATGGAAGGGGGGGTGGAGTGGCTCTCTATATCAGAGAGAGTTTTGATGTCATGGAACTCGAGGCTGGGAATGATAACGTTGAGTCCCTGTGGGTTAGGATCAGCGGGAAGGCCAACAAGGGAAGCGTCCTGGTGGGGGTCTGTTATGTTATAGACTGCTGAACCAGGATGAAGAGACTGATGAGGAGTTCTACAGGCAGCTGACAAAAGTTGTGAAATCGTCAGCGCTTGTTCTTGTGGGGGACTTCAACTTCCCAGATATATCCTGGAAGTACAACACAGCCCAGAGAAGGCAGTCTAGGAGGTTTCTGGAGAGCGTGGAAGATAGCTTCCTGATGCAGCTGGTTAGTGAGCCTACCAGGGGAGGTGCCCCGCTAGACCTTCTCTTCACAAACAGAGAAGGACTGGTGGGAGATGTGTTGGTTGGAAACTGTCTTGGGCAGAGTGACCACGAAATGGTAGAGTTCTCCATTCTCAGAGAAGCCAGGAAGAGGACCAGTAAAACCACTGTACTGGACTTCCGGAGGGCCGACATTGAACTGTTCAGGACACTGGTTGGTAGAGTCCCTTGGGAGGTGGTTCTGAAGGGCAGAGGAGTCCAGGAAGGCTGGGTGCTCTTCAAGAAGGAAATCTTAATGGCGCAGGAGTGGTCTGTCCCCACGTGCCCAAAGATGAGCCAGCAGGGAAGAAGACCAGCGTGGCTGAAAAGAGAATTGTGGCTTGAGCTTAGGAGGAAAAAGAGGGTTTACAATCTTTGGAAAAGTGGGCGGTCCACTCGGGAGGACTATAAGGATGTTGTGACACAGTGCAGGGACAGAATTAGAAAAGCCAAAGCTCATCTGGAGCTCAATCTAGCTACTGCCATCAAAGACAACAAAAAATGTTTTTACAAATATATCAATGCTAAACAGAGAACTAAGGAGATTCTCCGGCCTGTACTGGATGCAGTGGTGAACTTAGTTACAAGAGATGAGGAAAAGGCGGAGGTAATTAATGCCTTCTTTGCCTCAGTCTTTAGCGGCAAAACCCGCTGCTCTCTGGATACCTGGTACCCTGACCTGGTGGAAGGGGATGGGGAGCAGAATGTGGCCCTCACTATCCATGAGGAAACGGCTGGCGACCTGCTACGGCACTTGAATGTACGCAAGTCGATGGGGCCAGTTGGGATCCACCCGAGGATACTGTTAGTACTAACAGTATCCTCGGGTGGAGGAGCTGGCCAAGCCACTATTCATCATTTATCAGCAGTCCTGGCTATCAGGGGAGGTCCCACCTGACTGGCGGCTAGCAAACGTGACGCCCATCTACAAGAAGGGCCGGAGGGCAGACCCGGGAAACTACAGGCCTGTCAGTTTGACCACAGTGCCAGGGAAGCTCATGGAGCAGATTATCTTGAGTGTCATCATGCGGCACTTACAGGGCAACCAGGTGATCAGGCCCAGTCAGTATGGGTTTATGAAAGGCAGGTCCTGCTTGACGAACCTGATCTCCTTCTATGATAAAGTGACACGCTTAGTGGATGAGGGAAAGGCTGTGGATGTGGTCTACCTTGACTTCAGCAAGGCTTTTGACACCATTTCCCACAGCATTCTCCTCAAGAAACTGCCTGCTCGTGGTTTGGACTGGCGTACGCTTCGTTGGGTTAAAAACTGGCTGGATAGCCAGGCCCAAAGAGTTGTGGTGAATGGAGTCAAATCCAGTTGGAGGCCAGTCAATAGTGGCGTCCCCCAGAGCTCAGTACTGGGGCTGGTCCTCTTTAATATCTTTATCGATGATCTGGATGAGAGGATTGAGTGCACCCTCAGTAAGTTTGCAGATGACACCAAGCTAGGTGCGTGTGTCGATCTGCTCGAGGGCAGGAAGGCTCTGCAGGAGGATCTGGATAGGCTGCACCGATGGGCTGAGGTCAACTGTATGAAGCTCAACAAGGCCAAGCACTGGGTCCTGCACCAGGGGCGCAATAACCCCAAGCAGAGCTACAGGCTGGGAGATGAGTGGTTGGAGAGCTGCCAGGCAGAGAAGGACCTGGGAGTATTGGTTGATAGTCATCTGAATATGAGCCAGCAGTGTGCTCAGGTGGCCAAGGCCAACAGCATCCTGGCTTGTATAAGAAGCAGTGTGGCCAGCAGGTGGAGGGAAGTGATTGTCCCCCTGTACTCGGCTCTGGTGAGGCCACAGCTTGAGTACTGTGTTTAGTTTTGGGCCCCTCGCTACAAGAAAGACATCGAGGCACTTGAGCGAGTCCAGAGAAGGGCGTCAAAGCTGGTGAGGGGTCTGGAGAACAAGTCCTATGAGGAGCAGCTGAGGGAGCTGGGTTTGTTCAGCCTGGAGAAAAGGAGGCTCAGGGGCGACCTTATCGCTCTTTATAAGTGCATTAAAGGAGGCTGTAGCGAGGTGGGGGTTGGTCTATTCTCCCATGTGCCTGGAGACAGGACAAGGGGGAATGGGCTAAAGTTGCACCAGGGGTGTTTTAGGTTGGATATTAGGAAGAAATTCTTTACTGAGAGGGTTGTGAGGCATTGTAATGGACTGCCCAGGGAAGTGGTGGAGTCACCATCCCTGGAGGTCTTTAAAAGATGTTTAGACGTAGAGCTTAGCGATATGGTTTAGTAGAGGACTTGTTAGTGTTAGGTCAGGGGTTGGACTTGATGATCTTGAGGTCTGTTCCAACCTACACAATTCTGTGATTCTGTGAAGTTTCATTGATGACAGTAAAAAGATTAAAAATATAATTCCATTCCAAACTCCCTGTATATTGACATAATAACAGTAAGAAATCCTGTGAGAGTGTTGGTATTATTATTCTGAAGCAAAAAAGAGGTGTTTCAGGTTATTGGTATGAGCAATGTATCTCATTTCTATGGTCTTTTAAAAGCTAGGGTTAAGCTTTGTGTTGTATGCTTCCCCAGAAGACATCATTTGGATTGTTTTCTTTCATTTGCAATCATACTGCAGAAACTTCTCATTATCTACCCATTATATCCCACTTATCTCTTTTATCATGAAATAGGTTTTTGTTCATTAACAGTAGGTCTCTAGACAGTTTCCCCACTTCCTTTTGCCATTATTCACTTTCTATCATGTTTTAAATCTGTTTTTGCCCTCCCATCTCATTACTTGATGGATTTAATTATTGTATTTGGACCACTTACTGTATTTGGACCACTTACCAGCCTTTAGCTGTCTTTCTGTTCCTGTTGGTTCTTGCTTGCTCAACATTTTGGCATAAAAGTTTTAACATAAATGAAAAAAAAATAGACTGTAGTGCTCAGTCAAACAATTCAGATGGATTCTGTTTAGCAACCGGGAAAAAAATAATAATAATAAAAAAAAAAAATCTCTTTTCACAGTTACAGAAGTATAAATCTTTGTACAGTTTTTCTATATTGAACACTTATATTATATATATATATATATTTTAAATGTTCAAATATGTATACTTTTGTGATGGAATTTTTCCTTGTTGTTCCATTGTTCTCTTAATTACTCCTCAGTTTCATTACTAGTTTTATAATGTTATCTTCCATGTACTAAAAGCTGTAGGTTACTAGAGAAATACCACCTTTTAAAAGGTTGTTTCTTTGGTACCTTTATTTTTATGTTTTTAGTTTATGCAGTGGCAGCAAAACTTTTTTTTTCCTCTTCTTTGCTTGCTGTGTGACAGCTTTATATTGATAAGTTGCACAGACAAAATGATTCTTCTCACTTTTTTTGTGTGTGACAAAAGTATTGAGGAGCTTAAAATTATTTTTCATTTTACTGTTGCTGAAGTAGGCAGCATCAAATGCCATGTCTTACAGTGGGTTACACAGAACTGCAACAAAATGGCAAGAAACAGCAAAATCTGTAAATAAATTTCACATAGATCATGATCCCAGGAAGAAAACACATTTATTATGCAACAGGATACAAGAATCTATTTTCTACTTGAACAGGCAGTTGGATCATTCTCTAGAGGCCAGACATACTGTAATGTTTTGATGCTTAAAGCAAATCTTTCACCTATTCACTGTACATCTGGAGATGACAAAGCTAACACTTCCCAGTGTTATTAGTAGGAACAGAGAGAGACTGTGATGAGTATCTTACCTGTATCACTCAGACTATAAACGGTTTTGCACTATGAGGTCTTTCCCCAGCAGGAAATCTTATGTTGGTATCAGTATTGGTCAATGCTTTTGCATTTTGTCTCAACACCTGTAAAGATGTAGACATCATACTTCACATACTCGACATACACATAATTTATTACATACTTCACATACACATAATTTATTTATTTAATTAATTATTTATTTTTGTCTGTCATATTTGTAGGGCAGACAAATAAAGTATATGTGCTTATTTAATGGAAAGGCCATTTGCACTCACTAGTTAATTTTACAGTTTGTACTACTTGGGTTTTTCTCTGTGCTCTGCAGGTTCCGGTACCTGCAGCGTGACATGTTTAGCAGCACATCACCACAATGTGGCTGACTCACATTCACTTTCTAAAGAATTTGCACAGGGGCTAAAACATCTTGGCACTAGGCTTTTGTAACTGAACCACCTAGTGTTAAGGGGTGTACCTGAGCATAATGGTATCTTACAGTGAAAAGATAATGCAAATAGCTTTTGAAAAAACAGTAAGACCAAAAATGCTTTTTTATTTTACACTCTTTATAAATAACTTCATAAGGATAAACCCAGGGATGCTGAATGAAAAGTGACAACTATTCATAATAATTATTCTGTGACAAGGAGCTCTGAGGAAGTACTGAAGGTGCAGTTTAGTTCTTAGTAAAAAAAAAAAAATAAAAAAAAAATTCAATCATACCCTTGAGGTCACTTACCACAGTAGGTTGTGGCAGACTTTGAACAAACCAAACTACCTCATGTCAGCAATGGTTATGTCTCTGTAGGCTATATACAGACAGCTCCTCCTATTCCATTTGTGGTGAGAAAATCCATGGCTCTCTCCATCCTCTTTCCTTCTCAGTATAGCTGCACTATGGAGGACTTAGCCATGAAAAAAATTTCTTAGTGCTTACCGAATATTCCTTTTTTTTTGATTATTATTATTTTTTTTTTACCTTAAGAAAAAGTAGTATGTAAGGTCCCTGTAAGCTACCTGTTAGATTTTAAATATTGGAAGCTGCTGTGTTATAATTTCGGTGCAGAAACTATAAAAACTGTCATTAGGATGCTCAGGATGTGCCTCTCAGCTAAGCATTCAGAATTGAAAAAATAAATGCAGTTTGCCTGCAATGACCCTGGATGATGGAAGTTCTCTGTCTGTCTCATTATCAGGTAGCTTGTTAGGTAAAAAGCACTTTTCTGGAAGCTAATAAAGAGACTTAAGTGAAACTCACACCTTTTAATTGGTGCCAGTAGCAAGAAAATCAAAAGATTGGAGGTTCTGAAAATTATAACACTGTGTATAAAACTGAAATTACTGGCTCATGGAGAGGTCTGTATCACAGGTTTGGCTAGAGCTTCATATACTGCAAGCCAAATCTTGCTTACGAATAAGGGACTGAATTTGTTTTATATTGGTTCATGCCCTCTGTGCCCTGCCAATAAGCACATATTGGGACTACAATTTCATCCTGAAGAGTATTTTAATACATAAGACCACTGCCTGTGATCCTGAAAGTCCATTATGCATCCATCAGTGTGTGTGTTTCTATTTTGTATCCTACATATTAGTCCCCTTAAATTTAATTTTGTCTATCAACTTCAGCTCAGTTTTTCCCCTCTGACATTGCTGTAGTTTTCTCAGTAAAAACAAACAAACAAAACCCACCTACTGTAGGTTATAGTCTAGTAAAACCTGACTTTTGAGTTTATAAGACTTGTCAGTATTTACAAGATACAAAGCATTAGAAAAAATACAAGGCAGATCCATCATAAAGCTCTGGATTACTCAGGGTCCCATCATAAGAACTCATTTCTGTTTTCATTACTATAGTATTTGAAACAAGTTCAAATTGTTAAATGGTCAGAATCTGTTTGGTCAATATATCCAGCCCTAAGTCTGTACAGCCTCTACAGGAAGTGTAATGGCTGTGGAAAGCTTGCTGGTTGTGGCTGTACAAAAAGGAAACAGAGAAATTTCCCTGGTCGGTTCATTTGAGAAGACACAATGGCACTGAAAATGGGAAAGAAGCCAAGAGTTCTGAGAAAAGAAAAGAAAAAAAAAAAGCTGGTAAGCTAGCTATAGGAAATCCAGTATAACTCCATTCCATAAAAGGCTAAAAATGCCTACCAATAAAAAGTTAACCAGTAAAAATATTTTTAACACATTGTCGTGGTTCCGCTCGAGTGGGCAGCCGAGCTCCACCACAGCCGCTCTCTCACTCCCCCTCCTCAAAGAGGAATGGGGAGAAAATATGTAAAAAGGGCTCAAGGATTGAGATAAGGACGAGAAAATCACGCAATAATTATTGTAACGGGCAAAACAGACTCGGCATAAGGAGATAGTAAGATTTATTGCCTACAACTAACAAGCGAGAGAAGTGAGAAAACAAAGGGAAAAAAAAACAAAAGCACCTTCCCCCCATCCACCCTCTTCCATCTCCTCCCCCCGAGCGGCGCAGGGGAACGGGGGAATGGGGGTTATGGTCAGTCTACAGCACTTCTTCTCTGCCGCTCCTTCTCGGTCACTCTCGTCCCCTGTGCTGTGGGGTCCCACCCACAGGATGCAGTCCTTGATGAACTGATCCGGCGTGGGCTTCCCACAGGCAGCAGCTCTTTCAGAACTGCTCCAGATATGGGTCCGTACCACGGGGTCCATCCCTCAGGAGAAAACTGCTCCAACCTGGCTCCCCTACAGGCAGCAGCTCCTGCCGGGTCACCTGCTCCTGCGTGGGCTCCTCTCCACGGGCTACAGGTCCAGCCCGGAATCTGCTCCGGCAGGGGTCTTCCACAGGCGGCAGCCTCCGTCGGTGCAGGCCCACCTGCTCCACCGTGGTCTCCTCCACGGGCTGCAGCGTGGAACCCTGCTCCACCGTGGTACTCCATGGGCTGACGGGGGACATCCTGCTTCACCATGGTCCTCACCACAGGCCACAGGGGACTTCTGCTCCGGCGCCTGGAGCACCTCTCCCCCTCCTTCTACACTGACCTTGGTGCAAGGCTGTTCTCTCACTCCCTTGACTCTCCCGGCTGCTGTGTGGCGCAGCGTTTTTTCCCTGTCTTAAATATGCTCTCACAGAGGCGCAAAACAACATCGCTTATTGGCTCGGATCTGGAAAACAATGGGGCCCTTCCCAAACATGGGGCAGCTTCTAGATCTTTCTCACAGAAACCACCCCTATGGCTCCCTGCTACCAAAACCTTGCCACGTAAACCCACTACACACATGTAAATCAGTTCATCCCCATTGGACAGTGTTATTATTTTGAGCTTTCTGGTCAGAGCGCTGCAGTACAGCCTTGCTCTAGTATGTCATGTATTATCAAAACAAAGGCTGATACATACCCTTAGTGGAGAGAAATCCTCTAACCTCCATTCAAACATGTCCTCAAATCCCAGCATAAAAGCTTTTCTTCACAGGGATGAGCATAAGCAAATCTTTCTCTGTGTTTAACAAGGGTCCATTTCCTAGACATTCTAAATTAAAAAAAATATATATATATAATTATAATTCACTATATTCATTATATTTCATATAATTCATTATATTTTATTATAATTCATATATTATAATTCACAATATATATATATATTATTATTTTTTTTTTCCTATTCCTCTGAGATCTTGGGCTTCAGTTACTCCTGAAGCTGTTATACAAGCACAATTTTTAAAGGACATTTTTAGAATTGTTTAACACAGACTATCAACTAGCTGTAAAAATTGAGAAACACCAAAAGATTTAGGACTTCAGTATTATTAGGAAGTCCTCACATGTGGAATTACACAGATCAGTAAGAGGAATTGTCACAAGAAAGGTATTGAAAGTTCAAGAGATTTCCATGTGGCTATAATTATGGGTTATTAAGCTTCAGAGAACATTTTTGCAGAAACACGGAGTTATGGCTTCTGAAAGCGTTGAGCACTGATAAATGCATAAGTGGTGGGAGTTGCAGGCCCATACTCATACTACATGCTAGCTAAATCTCTGTGCCTACCATTTGCTACCTCTAGCAGGAAATCCCATCAAGTAGTTTAGCATATGGTTACCTGCAGGTAGATGATAGAAAGTCTCTAATACAAGTTTAAACAGGAGGCATGCATTTGGAGCCCACTGATAAATATCTCAGGAAAAATAAAATCAAGGTAGCCTTTAAATTCAAGAGCTTAAATAGAATTTTGTAAATTTCAGTCCCAAATTTGAAACACTATATTTCTCCAGTGCATAAAATCAAACACATACTTCATTTGCTTATGTAATCTCTTTCACTCTTACAAAAGGATGAAGACTTTCTTGAGTACTGTCTATCTGCACAGTAGGCAGAACATTGTCCATTGCTTTTCTAATATTTTTTCTTTTAATGGTGCTTAGTAGCATTTTGAAAATTTCAGTCAGGAACTTAGCCACGTTGTGGCTAGCACTGCATTGTAAGTTAAATTTATTGCAACATACTTTATAGTTCTACTTGCACACTTCAGTCCAGTTTCGTAAAAAGTTGGCTTACTTAAACTGGTGTTTAAAATACTACCTGACAGTGATGTGACAGGTGAGAGAAGTGTAATAAAGCTGTGCTACCATAGTAGATGTGAATGAATCAGAGGGAGGCTTTGGATTATGCTGAATTTTTATTTATCAGTTGGAGGAGAGTCTTACTCTCCAGGAAGAATGTATTTCTTGATTTGTGTTTTAGCTATAAATAAAACTGCAATTCTATTCTGCTCTCAATAAGGTTCATACACATGCATTTAAATCACTTAATCTAAATTTTAAAGGTGTAATTCAGAATCATGTTCTTTTTATATTTGCAATTAGAGGGTGGAACAGATGTGGAAGGCTTAATTTAAAATTAAATGTCCATTAAAATAATCTTTGTTATTAAGGTATTGCTCACATCTAGAAAAAAAGTTTATCCTCTGATTCAGATATTTTTCCTGTTTAAATATATTAAAGATGTATAGGATTATAAATAATTTATATTGAGAGCATGTGATTGTTCTGAAGGGATTTACTGAAATTTCCACTTGAAATTATTCTTATAACAAAGAATTTGAATTCTACTGAATTCTACTGATCAATTTTAGCACAGTTACTAATTCACAAATGATGCTGAAGAATTTACATCATTCCTACAGTTCCATCATAGATGTGTCCAAGGCAAATGAGTGTTCATATTACTGTTATTTTTTTATTTTTTTCCACACTTCCCCTCACCCTTAAGGGTATACCATCAAACCACTTTTCCTACATATCTATATGTATTTCTCCTACTGGGAGGTGTCCTTGCCCATGGCAGGGGGTTTGGAATTAAGTGATGTTTAAGATCCCTTCCAACTCAAACCATTCTGTGATTCTGTAATTCTGTAATTGCATTGATTCAATTTAAGCTCTAAATATATCTAAGATTTCTGAGCACTCATGGTGAATCATACAAATGCACTGGGTAAAAGAAAAAAGTGTCATTTTCAAGAGAATTGTTTTCAAATCTGTGAAGTAACTAAAACAATCCTTTGGTTGGTAAGTGAGGAGAACCTGTAGCCAAATACTACTTAACCTTGAAAGGAATTAAGTCATGTCTAAAAAATAAATATTTTTGTAAGCCAATTTGCTGATAAAATGTAAGTGCAGTTTGTCTTTTTCTTAGACTTTTCCCAAAGGCTGAACTACTGGGCCCATGTTACCCTCCCACTATTTTTTATAGGTTCTCAATTCTTTTTTTCTGTCAAAGAAAAAAAAAAAAAATGACAAGCCTAATCTTTTGTATAAGCATTGTCTACAGACTGAGTCACAGGGATGAATCACCCACATGTCTTGTGGAAATGTGCCATCTTCTCTAAAATAGAAAGTTGTTATACTTAATTCTTGAACACTGTCCATAGACTGAAATCTGTAAAAACTAGATATGTCAGAAAGAGAAGGCTGCAGACATTGCATGCAAATTTTCATCCAAAAGTTTATGCATATATATTCACATACATTTAAACAAACTTGCTCTTTGAGACCTTTGCAATCACCAAATAGCTGTCACGTGATAAATAAGAGAAGGTCATTCATCTTATAACACTTGAGGATAACAAGTACAGTAACAGCTATGGAAATTTTTGAGCTAGAAGCAACTCTTAACGTTAACTGAGAAGTCTGGCTGTTGACTAAAGGCTATTCTGGTTAATATCACTCCAGGAGTAGCTTTTATAGTTGGAAGAAGAGAAAGCATCTTGCCACTGACAAAAGCTGGCTTTAAAGATTCTCCCTGCTATTTATTGATACTCTTTTGGATGTTGCTGCAGTAAACTTGTATTCAAAATTGCCCTGATTTAAGGAGCAAGGAAGAAACTTGCCTGACTGAAAATTATTCTGAATTCTACCTATGAAATCATGCCTGCCAGGATTCTTGAATGTGTTCATCAAGTAGTCTCTCTTTGCTTTTTAAAATGCCTTTTGTTCAAACAATCTCATCTTGCTGTTCATCAATATTCCCCACAGCTACTCCCTGCTTAAGCTTTGTGTGTGCATGCTGTCCGAGTGGGGGCCAGATGCTGCTACCTTTATTCATTCTGTGCAGTCCCTTGAAATAAGATTGAAATAAGATTGAACTGAGGTAATCAACTCTTACAAGGTTTCATCCTAAAGCTAAGACATTTGGGTTGACTGGGATAGTAACTGAACTCTCAAGCATTTATATGAATCCTTTGATGTCTGCCCAGCATTACTAGTGGCATGTAAAATTCTTTAAAGCCAGATGCAGCCATTTTCCTGACATAGTGCTTCCACAGGCATGCCAAATTGACATCAATGAAACTACTGTCACCAAGGCAGAAGTCTACATGAATAACACTGTCAGAGTCCAGCCCTATTTGAGTTTATAAATCTAATTTCAAATGCCTAAAGCAAGATACAGGGCAAAATCGAGGTGATGAAAAATGTAGGGATCAGATAAACAGAAAAGCTGGCATGGGAAAAGAGGCAAAGCTATGCCAAAATAACTTACTAAGGAACAATAGCATCCTGTCCAATCAATGATATTTAGCAGCAGAAGAACAAATGAGAAATTTCTGTGGCATTAATCATGCTTTTCCCCCTCTAGGGAGCTACTCATTCAAGGATTGACCCCTTGTCTGGCATTGTATGAAGCATGATTTTGTTAATTAAATATCAGTCTCCTGAATGTTCTGGGCTCTTCAGATTAGCCTATTAGTAGCTTAACACAATTAGATAAATTAAAAACAGAATCCTTAAATTAAGACAAGAGTTGTTCCTTCTTTATAGCCCTTTTTGTTTCAGGAAATATGCATTTTCCAGCTGTTTTAAAATAACATGTTATCTTGACATTGCAAAGACTATCCTGTCATCTCAGGCTGAATTCTGCTATTCTCATTAGGTCAATAATCTTTCCCTGCCCTGACCCATATTTTTAATTGAAGAGAGCTGCTCTTCTGGAGCCAAGTACTACTCCGTGGATTTAAAGTGGCAGAATATGATCCTTGCTGAAACTATGTCTTATGAATGTTCACAACATGGAGTTTTGGTGGGTGAGATTTTTAAGTTATTTCAGTGAGATTTGTGATTAACTATACTTCCTGCAGAAGTCATTACTTACAGTGTCCCTACCAGGCAGCAGCCAGGACTCTTTATTAGTGGAAGTAACCTCTGAAAAAGAATATAGATGTTTGGAAACTCAAAATTGGAAAAGACAAGCTTGGGGTTCTCTCTCTCTCTCTTTTTTTTTTTTTTTTTTTTTTTTTTTTAAATGAAAAGCAAAAACAAACAAACCCCACAAAAGACATAAGTAGCCCTTCAGATGTGATAGGTTAATGTTGCTCTGTTACCCTGCTACCCAAATTATTTGAATGTCTACATTTGGATTTGGGGAACGGTGGGTGGTTGTGTGTGATAGGACCTCAGGAAATCTTCAGTAAAGAGGCTTTGAATATGCAGTAGCTAGAATTTAAAAACTGACAGATTTTACACAGCAATTCTTGGCAGCTAGAGGGTGATGAATAAACTGGCTAAGATTTGAAATGATTTTTATATTTTTTAGAGTAAATGTCTGTCAACATGGATACCACCATTTTAGCCATATCCATTAAAAGTATTCTTTTTAAAAAATGGAGATGCTGTTATGGAAATTGACGAGAATGGCTAGCTGCTAGAAACTGAACCCAGAAGATGAGTAAAACACCAATGGATGATTTTAGAAAGAACTCACTAATGCCTTTCAACAAACATTGTACATATGTAAGACATGCTTCTTTCTATGAAGTTATGCCACAGGCAAATACATTCTATAATCTTCCTTTTTGTCTAAAAATACATAATCTCTCTCTCTTCCCCCCCCCCCCCCCCCCCCCCGCCATTTCTATCTAAATGCCTGCAAAAAAAATACTGATTTTTTTTTTTTTGATTGAAAATAATTTTGCTTTAGGGCTTGTTTTCTTCGTTTAGTGCTCTATAAACAAACAATAGGAAACTGGTCAGCAGTTTTGGCAGTTTTACCCTGCTAGGCAGGGTAACAACACCACAACTGTTCTCTCACTCCTCTTTTTCAAAGGAAAGTTTATTTTATCAGTCTACAGTTCTGATACAGAATTATCTCTAGTTCTTAGTATTATTATACCTCAAAAATCAAGGACAAAGTTAGTTCAAATTCCAGACCAATCCTTCTCTGCCCGAATTGCAAATACCAAAATGGCTGTGAGATGCACAAACAGCAATCCTGTATATATATAATAAATATATTTCAGAATTGAAGGTTCCAAATTTTGCCTGAAAACTGATTCTCAGATATTTTTAATGAACCAGTGGGAAGATGTTTGATTGAAACGCCAGTTCTAATTCCCTCAGCTTTCATAAAACAGTATCTTTGTATTAACTTGTTTATTCCTTTGATTAATTAAAGGTTACTCCATAATTACTCTTTTTTATTATTGTAGTGTATACTCCAAAGCTCAGTAAATCTTATACAATTAATCTAGGCTTTGTAATGTTGGCTCTGAATCACAGAAAAGATTTTGTTGGTGTCCTGTAAGTAAAAGCTGAAAGCTGTGTCTCCTTCCCAGATTTATTTTTGTTAGTTTTGTTTTGTTTTGCCAAAGAGGCCTTTTGAAATATTGTCTGAAATTTGACTTCACTGTATAGTCAACTTTTTAACTCCCTTTCAAGGCATCTGCAATTTGATTTTTCTATCACATTGTCTTTTTACAGTGTAATCCACTAGAGGTACAGCTGATCTCAGAATTTCTGATCAGTCACGCTTAGCAGTGCTTTATTGTTAAACACTTTTGCCATCAACTGAAGAAACATCTTAATGGAAAATGCCACATTGTATAGGGAAGACAGGTCAACAATACACACTGACAAATCCGCAATAACAAAAGCTTCCCGTACTGAAAATATGAAAAGCAAAAACTTAGAAATAAACAGTAAAAAATGTGTGAGAGAAGTAAAAAATTAATAGGAGAATCACAAAGTCTGAGAAAGTGTGGGGTGGGAAGGAGGCTCAAAAGCTAGATTATTTAGCATACTACCAATTGTTCTCATTCTGTATTAAACTCATTGACATTTTCCATGCTTAAAGCGAAGTTAGGCATGAGCTGATAAAATGCTCAGTATTTGCATATGCTTTAGCTGACTATGGATATGATACATGGTTGAATGTCATGCCCAGTAGCTTAATAGGTCATGGTGCCAAAGCATAAGTACTCCACAGCAGTTGTTAGAGGCAACAGCTCATTACATTGTTCTAGAACACTAAACTTCAGTCATTAAGCACAGGGGTAAATGGAAGAGAACCAAAATACAGTAAAGCCGTTAAAGGCATATGGCTGTACATTAAACAGCTTCCTTAGAACAGAATCAAATGGCAAATATGCATCCCCTAATGATATATTATGCTCTTGCACAGTAAAAATTATTTTTAAAAAGTCAGATTTAGATACAAATTCCCATAATCAGTGCTCTAGTATATATATCCTGTGCTGTTCTGCCCTTTAAACAAGAGAACATCTCTCCCATGAAAGGGATTCTTAGTTGTCAAAAGCATCTTAAACAGTAATTATACAACCCACTAACCTTTGCCAAAATAGTCAATCTGTATTGTGATACCATAGGAAGACCCAGAATTTATGACAGGTTGGAGTAACCCTAGATTCTAGCAACGCCCTAAGATATTGATATAAATTAGATTCACAACTGAAGAAACATTACTTCCCTTGTGTAATGTTAGATCACCACTGCAGACTCTGTTAGCAGTACAAAGCAGAATCAAAGGCGTTGCTTTAACCCATTTTCAAGGTGATAATACACAAACATAGTTTGCTTTACATGAATGTACAGTACTCGTACTATACTGAATGCTTACATTTTTCTACAGCCAACAGCATTCAACAGAATATTGATAATGTTGGAGGAAATCCAATAGGAAAACTAATTGTAAACAAAATTCTCTTTGTAAAAAAGAGAATTTTAATTTAGTTTCCCACAATGGTAACAATGGAGAGGATGTATGTCCTAAAGTTTTGTATGAAGAACAGGAACACTTACCCTTCATTCTGTTTTCTACTCTAAAAATAATAATAATTGGTACTTTGCTGTTCTGTCTGATTTATACCAGTTTGTGGGATAGGTTTCAAAAAAAAATTCAGTATATATAGAGAAATTGAATGCATATTAAATTATTGTTATGCTTTCTTGTACATAATAGCCTTACAGCTACTTCAGCAGAACTAAGTGAACAATGCTAAAAGCATTCTGCAAACATTAAATTTGGTTTCAAATTCAAGTCAATTAAACATGGCTAAAAAGTTGGTGTGTTTTTCTTTTTTTTTTTTCATGAACCTGTGCAGTGTACTAGTGTCAAAGGAAAACAAAACTGATATTTGGAATAAACAAATATTTAAGAAAGTGTTCTTGAAAACTCTATTATTTACTAGTTATGTAAATCCTAAGGTCAGTTAACAAAGTTATCACTTAAAAAATTGAAGAAAACGAATGTGTGTTTCAAAAAGTCACACAACCTTATATAATCTACCAATCTATGAAATAACCAGTACAGCATACATTTTAGGAGAGTAAATATTGTCAATAATGTGACTGTTTTAGAGGTCAGTTCTGAAAAAATTAATGAGTTTAAAAAGTGGCATACATAATCATCTTGAGAATGTTATGATTTTTGTAAATGTTTCTAGGATAGAAATCAATAAAAATTTGAATAAGTATAATACACACACAATATGAATTATGCATTTGTCTTGAGGATTTTCCAATACCTTGTTGTGAATTCTAAATATGTGTCAAGACTATTAAACATCAAAGGCTGTACATATATGGAAATCTTTTGAAAAATTCTCCTGCTATATTTTGAGGCTAGCATATTTTCTTCCATAACTTTCTTCTGGTATACCACCAGGCAATGAAATCCAAAAGATCAAGGTGCAGAAGGAAATCTGTACCTAATTTTTCCCCTCCCCTTTTTATGTTTATACAAAATTGACCACAGCTTGGGAGCAGTTTTAATATTAAAATGAGTAGCTGTGATAACTTGTGATGAAGTCCTAGGTGCTGCCCTGGTCAAAGCAGGGCAAAAAATATTTTGTTAATTGCATGAGCCAGTAGAATTAAGATAACAAGATAAAGAAGTAAGCAACAAAATCTTTAGAAAACTGTTCTTATAGACTCTGTGGTGTGCCTAGTCTACCCTGTTGCCAGAGAAAACAATACATATAACAGGAAAAAAGACAGGGGAAAATTACACTGAAATATGATGGGCAAAGGTGTTTTGTTCATGAATAGTGAGTCATTTAAACATAATTATTCTTCCACTGCCATACTAGTTTGGCACTTATGGCTTTCTTTCTAAGTAGCTTACAACTAGCAGTAAATCTTCAAAGAAAATACTATAACTGCTGAATAATGGATTATTAATGATGCAGCTACTGAAATACATAAGCTATGTTTTAAAATGTATATCTGATGTGTATTATGTAAGAATTTTTCATTCCTTTTGAGTATGGTACAAAGTTCTACTTCTAGTACTAAAAGTAATTCTAAGTGCCATTATCATGGGTATATTCAGAACTCCTCTGCCACCCATACAATATTCCATTTGGTCTTATTTCATTTCTTTGTGTTTATGTGAAAAAAAAAATATGTCTATCTGTACAGGTGGGATATTCCTGAGGACAATAGTGCCTGTTGGAATGGTTTATTTTCATTCCATCTTAGATGGTGTTATTAGGAATTTAGAATACCAGTACAATGTAAATAAATTTAAAAATAATGATAATTCTCTAGTAACTAAAAAAAAAAAAAAAAAAACACATTTCACAGGAATAGGAACTGCAGAGTTAACCAGTTAGTTATCCAGAATAAAGAGTATTAGTAGGATTATACTTCATGATAATCTGATTTCGTGATTGTTGCCTGTTTACATCTCTTTACCAGTAGCAGTAATAGAAAGCTTCCAACAGCTGAATGATGCTTTTCTTTTGCAATGCACTAATGAAGTATTAGGTTAATAATCCTTGACAGCATACATGAAGTAACCATGAATTATTTTGTTATCATGGTTTGTTTGCTTTGTCAGCAAAGAGAGATAAGTCAAAAAAGACAAGTTTTAACTTCCAGCAAAGCTGTCAGGACTTGAAAGTAGAAACCTTTGCTTCTTAATGGCATAGTTGGTTGACTGCATATACACCTTCATTGGGGAAGAACAGTAAACAGGTCAGTGACATTGAAGAAATTAAATTCAAACATGGATTTGCACTTGAATTGTGTCCAGATGTGTTTTGGTAATTTTTCTCACTGTTAAGTGACGGTTTACTTCTTCAGACACCTAGTGTACATGAAAGTTCCCATGTCTTTTTGATAACAGATGAGAATATCATGAGTGTTGAGGGTAATACCTGGTTCCCTATAGGGCTATGGTTCCCTATATTTCATCTGAATCTCTAAGTAAGGGACAACATAGCAAATTTTGTTTCTGTTACTTGCAACACTGAGCTCCTTGTGAAAGACTCATTTTAGAAGCTCAAATTATAGCTATCTCAAAATAAAAAAAGTTCCTTACGTTTTTAATGTCTGATTATTTTAAAGACTATTTTAAAGACAATTTCCTCCCCCTTCCTTTCTTCCTGAAAATAGCATTTATGTATATATATATATATATATACTATATATATATATATATATATATATATATATATATATGTAACTTTTCTTCCACGGTTTTGTTCTGTTACCTGCTGTGTCCAAGTCTCTTCACCTCTTTTTTTTTTTTTTTTTTGTCTCAGCAGATGTTCCTTTCCTATGCCCAAATAATTCTGGTTGCTTCTCTTTTCCATTTTTCATTTGTTTTCTCTCTCTCCTGCTGACAGACAGATGGGGGACAGGCTGGTTGGCACTGAAAATGTTATGGAGAGATTTAGTTTCCATCCTACTATGAGAACAGACTGTTCCTGTGATATTTCTTTGCAAATAGAAGGAGAACGCTCTGGAGTACCAAATGGCACTGCTCTGTTTTCATGGTGTTCTGGAAAGTCCTGGAGAGTCCTCAAAGATATTTGAAGAAACATTTGACACGGGGTTGAGAGCCCTGATTTGTTTCCTTTTGTCTTCCACACATTTATGATGATCATGTACCAAATACTTGATCTATTCAGCAGTTTTCTCTTTGGATGATACCCTGAAAGACAAACGTGAAAGAATATCTGGCTTGTACTCTTCCAAAGCAAGCCCAGAATTCTCAAAGCACAAAATGTTTTCTAGTGAGAATGAACACTTACTGTACTCGTTCAAATGGAACATTACATAAGCATCAGAGACTCATCTCATGTGCTGCTTCTATCTGAGCAGCATGGCACTAAGACATACCATTAATGTGCATCATTATACTCAGAAACATACTATAGAAAACTTCTGCCAGCTTTTATGTGGTAGATTAAACATGCTGTGGATTTTATTTTATTTAAGTACATATAGGCATGATTTGAGGAGTAAAATAAAATTCTGTTCTGAAATACTTCACACTTACACTTGATTCTTCCATCTGAAGAGACACCAGTAGATAGCCTTCACCTAGGAGGATTGCTCTAACCATAGCTACTGATTTGAACACTTATCCTGTTCTAACCTTCTGTGTTTTGGATAAACACCCTTAGTTTTTCATTAAAAAACAGAGAAATTTTGCAAAAAAACAAAACAAAACAAAACAAACAAAAACAAAAAAAAACTAGAATAAACAAAAAATCAAAAGGAAGAATCTACAAACAGTATTACACTGACTCTGGTTTCGAGCAGCTTAAATCTTTCTGCAATTGAAACACAGTCTTCATATGACCTCCAAAAAATTGCAGTTCAGCAAGGTAAAAGACTTTATAAATATAGTACTTGAATACTAAAATACTGTTAGAGCTAAGGAATGATTTTTAAAATTATTATTATTTTTATTTGTATTTCCTTAAATGATTTGGTAGAGTTTTTGTTTGTTTGTTTGTTTGTCTGTTCAGGATCAAGTTTTAGACTCTGAGGTCTGAATTTACCATGTTAAAATTACTGGGTGAATTGGTGAATAAGAAAGGAGAATTTTTCATCTTGTGTCTTATGACTCATTTCACTTGTCATATTTTCAATTGCCATGCAATTGCATTTTTAATCATTTTAAAATCAGTATGTAAGACATCACTTTGAGTCAGATTTGCAGTTAGGTAGCTGTGAGTCAAAACAGATTCCTTGCTTCTGTCTTCTGCAGCAAATAATTTTGGACAAACCTAGATGAATACGTGTTACAGAGAGTTGACTCTCAGTCTCTGAAACATCTTTTGTTCTCATTGAAAACACTTGCAATCATCTTAATTTTCTCTACAAATTCAGACAAAAAATAACGGCAAAAGTTTAGTTAAAAAACAGGTCCTAAATCACTTATGTAGTCTTTCCTGAAGAAAATTAAGTTTGATTTTTATGTCTTTGTTTATTTGATAAAAAATAAATATTTGCAGTCTGAGTGTTTCAGGGGCTTACTCTTTAGGATGTTTGGATGGTAGTGGGGTTGAGGAGGAAAAGTGTTTTTGTTTTGCAAATAAACTTTCATTTCAAATTCTGAGCCTTAAAAATCTTAGCCTCTGTAGATTTAATTTCTACGTGTTATGTAAAATCTGATGCCTGTATTGTTTTCCTCTAGTCAATATGGATCTATTCTGCTTTTGGGTAAGTTGGATGTCAGGACTACAAAATCTTGGATGCGATGCTGTGACTTCTAATTACATCTTATGTAACCGCATTTTAGTTTAGACAGTAAATGTGATGGGTGGGCCATCATATTTATTTTGTTATAACCTGCAGAAGATGTAATGATATGTTTTTTTTTTACTTCGTATATTTCCTTATAAGCAGTTCAACCTGTGCAGTAGACCAGCAAGGAAGAGGTAATCTCCTAAGAAAAAAATAAATAAAATATATTGAATAGACTAAACAGGGATATAACAAAACTATTGTTTAATTAAACTTGTAGTTAGTTATGCAAATATAATAACATACCCTTAAAACTTACATGTGCTGATTTGATTGTTGATCTTGTGTGTTGATTTCAAGGACAGTGATACAGATGGACAAAAATAGGTTGCTAAAAAGTGCAAGGACTTCTTTTTCTCTTGGTGTTTGAAATAAGTCTGACACTGGTCTGATCTTCCAGTATTCAATAACCAAAACACTTTTTAAAGATTTTTAATCACATCAGAACTCTCAATGACTACAACATTGAGTAGTTTAAAATATCAAGATGACTTCTAATGGGCTAAGAGCTTTTCATGTCTAGGATATAGATATCAATCAATTTCAACCTCATAGTGAAGAGACATAAATATAGCTAATAAATGGCTTGTATGAAGTCTGTAGTCTTGATTGTTCTAGCTTAGAGGTCTACCCAGAAGCAACAATAATCCTCCCCTAACTCAGTTGGTTACTATTCCTAAACTAACAGTTCCTTATTTGAAAATGGAAAGGTCTCATACTATCTCCTTTTCATTACATGTTTCTTGGTACTTCCTTTATCTGAAGGAGTTTGTGTTTAACATTCTTGGCCTCTGCATACTTCAGGGCTTGTGAATAAATCAAGTAGGGGAGATTACTCATTCAGCTACTCTTCAAGAGAGACTGGAATGTTTCCTGGCTATTAATTTTGCTATGCTTTCAATGCATTTTCTATTAGATGTAATATGTTAAAGCCAGCTAAGGCCTAAATAAATACATGTATTTAAGTACCCTTTGGCAGAGTTTTTAGAACCTAAAGATGTCATTTGCAAAGGAAAGACCTTTACCGTGAACCTTATGAACTATGATATTATGCTAGGAGTTGAGTTTCATGGCCTTTGTACTTTGTGTAAGTTTTTAATCATGTTACTTAATAAAAAGAAAAAAGTGTAATAGAAATCAAAAAAAGAAAAAAGTGTAATAGAAATCAAAAAAGAAAAAAGTGTAATAGAAATCAAAAAAAAAGAACTGTAAAATGTTGTTGATTCATTCTTTTAATATATTGCCTCTGAATGAGATAAACTACAGCAATTCGATGCCTTAATTTATTGCTTTGATTACTTAATAATGCAGATTGCAGCCTGCCATTGAAAGACATGAATCTCAAAATACAGATTCATATGTGCTGACTGATAACTTATTGTGCAAGAATAGGACATTGGTACTACCTGTGAGAATATACCATAACTCATTTTGCAGAGAGATCTGTGCTAAAGAATACATAATATGAGCTACTCCCAAAGTCAGTTTGAATAGCTGCTCCCAAAGTCAACGTGAAGTTAACATTACAAGCTGAAACTATTTAGGTGTATGATTTGTATGCTTTGCTGTGCAATGATAGCCAAGGACACTGTTGTTGTTAAGCTTGCACAATGAGGTCAAGTCATATCTTCCTTTCCTTCTTCTGCTCTAAACTCCCTGTAGAGAACCTTGTGTTCACTTGGTTTGCATTTAGAAGGCTATTATTTTTAATTCTGCAAGGTAAACACCAAATTTGCATTTAAGAGTGTCATAAAAAGTAAACAAACAAAAAAAACAAACAAATGCACTTTTTTTTTGTTTGTTTGTTTTTAATTCAAACACTGTATACTCACTGTGCTACACAAATAAGCTCAATCTGACTTTATATTCCTAAATTAACTCCTGATTTCTTCTGGTGCCTAGCATCTCTGAACTTTCCTAGTTTAGATCCATCACCATTAGAATAAGAGCTGTAGTTCTTCCTTTAACTTGCTTAGGAGCAAGGGTTTTTTCCTCCATATACATCCTTGCTCATGGAACCTAATCCAATCCAGATGATCAATCTAGAACTAATATAGCCTGTGGTTTATAGATCAGAGGCAGATTAAGTTCTTGCCTGCCAAGAATATACTATGTAGACATAATACAATGAAGTTGCTGCTAACTTAATTTTCACTTCAACAGAAAAACTAAAAAAAAAAAAGATGCATCACTTTCTCAGAGACATTATTTCCAACTAACAAATTATAACACAGGCAGATATAAAACAATATTACTCAAAATCCCAGAAAAACATAAGAGTTTTGGTGGACAGAACTCAGGGCTCAATCCTAACCAATCCTTTAGGCTTTACACCCCTACAACTCTAGAAGCTTAGAGAACAAAAACAAAAAAAAGGAAATCAGATCATGAAAGATAAGCAGCTGATAAACTTAATCAGCTAGCTTGTCACATTGACGGATAATTTTATATGGAATGCAAAACTGAGAAAACCTTCAAATGTAAACAACTTCCTCTTTGTGTAGTTGAATTCAATAGAGTATTTATTTATTTTGTCCTGAAATCATTGCTGTGCTTTGGAATTTAAATATTTCCACATTTAGAAAAAACAGCTTATTTCCTATTTTTATCATTTTCATTATTTAATCATTGTAATAAATTAGACAGAAAAACTGAGACAGCAAATAGCAAACTGAATGTGTTCCTTTTATCACAAAGCCTTAGGAAAGCTTTTTTTTTTTTTTTTTCCGCATCACAGTCTGCAAGATCTTGGGCTTGATCACTAGAAATTCACTGATCTTTTATGTTTTTCAGGAATTAAAGGGATTTTTATTTATTTATTTATCTTATTACAGCTGCTTGGAAAGCAAGGTACTGCTGTGCTGCGTGAACTCTAGAATTTCAAAATGATTCAGCTTCATATTTTCCTGAGAGCTATGAAATGCATGCGTATGTTTTAGCAATTATATGTTTTCCAAAAAAGATGTTTCTGGGGAGCAGTGTATCAGTATGCCTAATTAAATTACTTTAGAAATAATGAGAAGGCTTTTTTGATGCTCAGGAAAACCCCCAGCTCTCTTCAGCACCCTAACCCTTTGTTAGCTTGGTTCTATAAGCCTGCAGGACACTGATACTCTGAAGTGGAGATATTCAGGGAACAGTCACCAGATTGGACAGCTGTGTTGATGGGAAGCTACATAGCTTTATCAGTTGGACTGCCTGCCCAGTTCAGACTTCTGTTACTTCCCCACTTCCAGAAGTCTAATAGGCACAAGGCTATTCTCCTACCTTTCTCCACTACTTGTGCTAGCAATAGCTTAAGCACTCTCCTTGGTTGTTGTGATGGTTTAAGCCCAGCAGGCAGCTCAGTGCCATATGAGCTCATGCACATATTCTTTTCTGAGGATCTCTCTTTCTCTCATAACTCCAGGTTATTTTGTGAGGAAAAAATAAATAAATCCATTCAAGATGACAGGCATATTTCATGTTACTGAGAATGAACAAAAGAGCCTCCATTCTAGTGCAGGAGAATAAGTTCCCCTCCACTACTGAAGAAAGGACAGAGGTAGCATTCTGGGCTTCCAGCATGCAGACCAGTCTACCTCTTTTACCAAGACTCCATCCCAATTGATTCCATAAGCAGGAGTGAATCCACTGCTATCAGACAAGATCTAACCAATTGACAGATACACAGCAGAGAATGTCTGGCACCATTTACCGTAATCTGATAAAACATGAGATTGAATTCCTGCCATCCTCCCTCCTCCAGAGGGACTGGACATAAAGAGATAGAGCTGCACTCTGCTTCATAGACACTCTGCTGGTCACATTCAGCTTCCATGTCACTACAATATTTAGTGGGCAGACTAGAGCCTGCCCTACGTATGGTCTAAATTGACACTGCCTGCCTCTGCCCCTGCCCTTTGCTTCCTGGGAGCATATGGCCTCATTTCCATGGTGCCGTAACTTATCTAATATATTCTGCTATACTGATCAGGGTTTATTAACTTGGCCTCAGTCAAAACTAGCAGAAGTCACACAGCTTCCAGCTGGCTTGGACTACAGAGTGAGTACACAATCGTCTGTGAAACAGCTAAAGTCCATAGCCCGACTTAATGATGCTTTAAGAAATCAATTTAACTTGCATATAGCATAAGTTGGGAAAGGGTTGTGGAGGCCAAAACTCTTTCCTTTCTCCTTTTCATTAAACACTCAGAGTTTTGAATATAGATTTTAATACAAAATATGGACTATTGAAGAAGCTTGTATTCATCAACTATTATATAATAAAGAACAGGTTATGCTGAGTACAACGAAGAAATAGGAGACAGCAGTGATACTAGATACTAATAAAAAGTAATTAAGTGACCTCTTTTTATACACTGTTCAATCTTTTTTTTTTTTTTTCCAGTGACACACATGAAAGCTAAAGTGTTACTCCTTTCATTTCAAGCTGCTATACATTAGTAGATATACCTCCTATTCTTTTCTGAAGACAGACCAACAAAAATCCACCTGTATAATTCAAGGCACAATGCAAGTTTTAAGGAGATGTCACACCAAATAAAAAGTACCAACCTAAACAATTAATCTTAAATTTCTAAATTATTAATAACTAACTTCTACTGAAGTATCAAAAGAAGATCTCATGCCTATTCTGGATGCAATTCAAGTAGAATATATATATTTTATTTTTTAAAGTAATTGTGTTACAACAGACCTCCCCCATCCCATTAACCAGAACTAATTTTTTTTCAAAATGAGCTGAACATTCTAAATCACTTTTTTTTTTTTTGAGTTATGTTATTCAGAAAGCTGAATTTCTCACATCTTAATTTTTAAGTACAAAATTAAAAGTTACATATAAAACATGATCTAGTTGAAACATCTAAATCCTGCATGAATTATAATACTCCTCTATTCTCAGAAGAAAAAAAAAATAGGAAAGCTGTACAAAATAGGAAAGCTGTACAAGAAGCAAAAGGGTGTGATTTTGTATGCTTTCCCCATGAATTAAATGCAGAGCTACAATAAGTTCTTTCTGTCCAGAAGAAAGAATTGCATCAGCTGAGAAGTAGCAAGTATAGGTCTAGAACTACTTGTCTCCACACTGTTAAAAAAAATGTACTTACAGTATCTCAAGCTGGGGACAAGTTTTTTTTTTTTTTTTTTTTTTTTTTAAACAGAATGAAAAATTAACAAAATCATGTACTATGGAATAACACTGCATAACTTTCTTTGATAAGAGTTTTTGATACATGACAAAGTCTTGAAATGACTCAAACCCAGAAATCCCTGTAAAGGCTAATACTAATTAATTACTAAGAAAAATAGGAACTGTTTTAATTCTTTATCTGATATTTATGACAGAGTGTTAAGCCCACAAGAATTTCTCCTACATGCACTTAACTTTGCAATGAAAAAGTACACCAATACATTGATAGAGTAACTAGTAACCATAACATTAAACAAACGCATAGGTGCTTACTGAATTGAAATATAAAGTCCCAGACTGATAGATGTTTTTCCTTCTTTTAAGCTTCTCAATAATTTTTTTTTTTTTTTTTTGCCATGTGATAAATAAATTAATACTTCAGAAGTGAGCTTTCACCTTTGTTTTCTTAGGAAGTAAAGCTTTGCTTACAATACCTAAAGGGACTAATACAGGCCTCAACTAGAAAAAGCCTATTTTTTTACATGACATACCTACCCCCAATATTATGATAACGAACCACGTGATAAGAAGAGCACTGAAATACCTTTCAGAAGAAGAGGAATAACAACACAGATAGACAGTACTTAATAGAAACAATAACTAGACAGAGAAACTTAGCTACAGTGACTCCATTGCTTCCCTAGGCACCCCCCTCTACCAGA
Source organism: Aythya marila (assembly GCF_965140915.1). Classification (NCBI taxonomy): domain Eukaryota; kingdom Metazoa; phylum Chordata; class Aves; order Anseriformes; family Anatidae; genus Aythya; species Aythya marila. The sequence goes on from NC_139042.1 coordinate 111,801,527, forward strand.
CTCCTCCTTCTGAGAAGAAATTTCTTCTAACTTCTAACCACAACCTCTCTCCCTGGAGCTATTTCAGCTTTAAGTAGAAATGTGGTAATCAGGTTAACTGTTCAAACAACATAATTAACTGAAATTGGTGACACATTGCTGCCAACAAATAACCTCAGGTAACTGCTATCTTAAGTTTTTGGCTTCTTAGGTGGACTTGATCTCTGTGTTGAAACAAAGTTTGACTCCTAGCAAGCTGAAGAAAGAACTCTAGGGTTGGTTTTGAAGGTGTCTACATGCAAGTGTTAAAAATGATTCATTTTTAGAAGCTATACAAGAAAAGCAAGTCAAGAGTGGAACCGAAGAGTTGAAAGCAATTTTTTATGTGGTTCAGTAAGTATTCAGTAGCTATGGGGATGTTTTTAATAGTGTTCTCAAAAGTTAGTTTAGTGTTTAGTTTGTTAATTTAATATTTTTTAAATGCAAATTGAGTAAGTGTATCATTCTCTATAGGGAGTTTAGAGTAGAAGTACTAAAGCGAGATAAGATTTCACTTCAGTATTTGAGATTGATAGTGACAATGGTGGAGAGAAATTCTAAGAGATGTTTTGATAATTGTGACCTCTTCCTTTTGGAAGTTCATGATAAAGCTTAGAGCATACAGCCATGTACAACAAATAAGTTTGATCATAGAAGATGCAACTATGTGAGGACTGAATGCTGAAACGCTGATAACTGGCTTTGCTACAAAAGTAGAGCTGTATTCTCTTAGTTTTCAGATTTTTCAGATTCATGGCCACTATAAGGAAGCTTTTTTTTTTTTTTTTTTTTTTTTTTTTTTTTTTGTTCCCTTCCTTTAGTTAGGAGGCTTAAATATGTGAACAAATCATGTTTATTGGTTTCTCTATTGGGTTTTGTTTGTGTTTTGTTTTGTTGCTTTTTTTTAAAACGTTAAGTAATGTGCTTTAGGAAGCATCAAATGCTCAGCATCTGAAGCTGAGCATTTGAGGTTAGATTTCTCAAAAAGCTTTACAGCATACCCCTACTCTATTCCTAGCAAACACTGTGCAACTGTTGCTATCAGTAAACTATCAAGTTATTTAAGTAACCTTTTTAACCCAGTCAAGCATTAGCTTTGATGAACTCGCATCTTTCTTCATACAGAAAATCTGTAAAGGAAGGAGACAAAATTATACTTGTCTGTTGAAGTCTGTCTTTGAATGCTCTTTGCATAGATACCATCCAAGTGCTTCTGTTTGTGTAGTTATTTAGGTTACAGTTCTATCTTTATGTTCCTTAAAATTGAAGGCGATGAATACAGGAGGGAATGAAGAGAGAGGACATTACAGATCCTGTTTCTGTTATTTATTTTTGTTTTGGCTTTTGAAGGATTACAGAAGCAGTAAATATTTCATTTTGAAATGTTTTCTCTCTTCTAGCTCTGGGGAAGACTTCCTCAGATAGCTTTTACTTTCTTTCCAGTCCATGGGATCTAAGACTTCTGTGATGATCAGGCTATACAAACAGAGCCTTTGGACTGGCAAATTGCACCCATAATTGTTGGGGTGTATCTGGAGGCTGAAGCAGAAACAGGCAAGAACACTGAGTGAAAATAAGCACTCCAGAAAAGATAATGGGAACTTGAACCGTATTTTGAGAGCTGTTCACAGTGCAAAATCAGAAATAAGAATGTTATTTCTTTTTGCCTTTCAGGATCCTGGATCTGGAGGTGGGGCAATGAAATGTGGTGAGTAGGTTGAGGTGGTGATACCACCTGCAGCACTGTAACATGCAAATGATTCCCTTAGTTACATGGTCTTGCTTTCTTCCTTGGCACTTGTGAAGAAATGAGATGTCTTCCAATGTTAATTTTGTTTTGATAAGAGATAGGAATTAATTTTCTTTTGGAATCACAGCCCTTCCAATTCTGCAAGGATTGGAGGAAAATTTACACTTCACTTGACAGTATATGTATCAATTAACTTGATGAGATCTAGTTCTGCATACAGCATCTTTCCAGAGTTTTGTAGACTTGTTATTGTTTTGTATTGCTGACTTGTATTGACTTTTTTATTAGTGGAATAACAAAAATACTAACCTTAAAATTGCACATTTCCTAACTTATCTCAGTTCACTCTGTCTCTTTCTATATTTAAAGTATACAAAATATCTTCTATTCACATGCTAGTGACATTCTGTGTGGCCACAGGAAGGAGTGTTTATTCATCAGTGTGCTTGGTTTTTGTATTAACACGTCAGAGACCTAAGCATAAACTCATACAGTGTTTTATGTGGAATATAAATCAGGACCTAGTCAAATAATGATCTGAGGATGCCTGGAAATTCTCCTGTTCTTTTCAAATTATTTATTCTAAACCCCATTCTTTTAACTCTCATTGCTAGCCTGACATTTTGATTTTCTACCCCTCCCTCAGACCACCCCCCCCCAAAAAAAAAAAAAAAAAAAAAACACACAAAACACACACACAAAAAAACCACAACTGTTTCTCAATATAATTGTCATGTCTGGTATTTTGTACAGAGCTCCTGTCCAGAGGACTGGCAGAAAATATACAAGTAACACTGGCAAACTCTAGGGAGGCCCATATGTATCATTTCCCAGATTCCTGCTTGCTTTTCTTGTTAGTGTACATTAGGAGATATAAGCTTGTAGGAAAGCTTGGATACTGCGGAGTGGTATGACACCACTGTATTTGATTCTTTGTGCAGACACGGAAAAAGAGAATGATAATGTGTGCTAGTGACAAGATGGATTGGGAGGAAATAATTGTTGTACTCTTTGTTTCTGATATAGTTTTCAAGTCAGTAGGTTGTTTTCTCCTTTTTTTAGCTTTCCTTCTTTTTTTCCTGTACTTGTGGCACTGAGATTATGTGCAAGACAGATGTTCAGCCCCTAGCCACCATCCTCCTGTGGCTTTCATGCCTCCAGTTTGATTGAATATGAGCAGAGCGATGTTTTTTCACCTTGAGACAGTCTGACAAACATTCTTTGTGTGAATGGTGCACTTGGTTGCTCTAGTAAACAGTCTTCTTTTTATCCAGATGTCAGGAGAAGCAATGACTTCTTCACAGTGCACCTGCATTGTACCGTATCTCATTCCTCCAGGGATGCAGAGGCTACAAATCCTATCTGATATTTCTTTTAGCTAGTTCTGAGGTGTTTCCAATTGGGCTAAGGCCACATGCTTCCTTGCCATGGTGAAATCTGTAGATAACTGCTTTCATTCAATGAAAGAATTCACTTGGTGCAGTTTCCAGGAAACACTCCTACCAGACGGAGTGTTTTCAGGCACCCAGCTGTGCAGCAGGACAGAGAAGAGTGGAAGAGTTCAAGCTCTTAAGGCAGAACTGAAGAATTTACAGGCAACGAAGCAAAACTCTTAAATCTTGTGAGTAATCATGCCTTGTCTTGGCAGACCCTCTCTCTCATCATCTTGTATGCTTGTTTCTTTGGATTCCTTGCTAGGCTTCATGTTGCAGCTCACACCTGTGAGAAAAAATGTGGTAGTTCTTCAGACTATATGGATGTGCTGATAATTCTTTTCTGAAAAGGGAGAGCTGCTCTGTCTGCTATGTTTGACAAGCAGGATTAACAAAAGACCTTCAGGCCAATGAGATTCTGTATGGCCACAGAAAGGAGTGGTGCTTCATCACTGTGCTCCCGTTGTATATCAATACTACAGGAACACACAGCTGCATGCTGGTTACCTTTGCAGTACATGAGCGTGTGGCATGAGCTGGACTTTTTTTTTTTTTCTAGTCGACATTATAGACATTTGTGTCTCTTCATTTTTGATATGGACACTAAGAAGGACTGTTTGAGTCTGCAGTGAGCACAAGATCCAGTAGCGGAAATGGGCTATGCCATGTTAGATACAGGCCCTGATAGCAGTACTGTTGAAACTCTGTTGCTGGAGTCTTCTATCCTCCACTGAACAAAGTTCAGGCCACAAGATAGTTCATCTGTCTTCAGCTTCCAAGGCTGAAGTTAAAGCTCTGCTGGGAGTTGTTTTCCGTGATTTGTCTTGATGGTAGTTTTATTTATTTATTTCTCTTCAGAACCACAAGGAGATCTTTTATTCACAACACTTTTAAAGGAACCAGATGCAATTCAGTGCCTTATTGTTAAGGCATGAGTGTATAGCAAAGAAATACATTGTTGAGAACAAAAGTCTAGCAAGCCACCCAAATGAGTTGACAACTTAAGTATAACAAAATAAGGAGTGTTGAAAGGACTTTGACGGTTTTCATTAACAGCGTTGTATGAGGCAAATGCCTACTTTGCCAGTTTTGGCAGCAAGTCAAGACAGCAGTACAAGGAGTGTAATTACCTTGGGCACTGAGCCAAGTAATTTTGTACTAGCATTTTCATGCAAAACGCATTAAAGACTTGACATAAATTAGAGAATATCAGTATACCTCCTATTTTAAATGTCATGTTCTTGACTTAAAACTAACTAGGAGAATCACATGTGGAAACTTAAACTAAGCAGTCTTATCATAGAAGTCTGTTAGATGAAGTGTTGTTTTTTTTTAAAGTTTCAACTATGGCTTAAAGTTTTTTGTTTTAGTTTGTTTGTTTTCCTTTAAAATGATCTTAAGCACTTGTCTGCTTCACTATGACTTGTACAATAATGTAGCAAAAAGCTAAAATTAGCAGAGTTTCACTGAATGGAAGGGGATGGCTTGTGGGAAGAAGCACTGAATCTAATGATAATTTCAGGTTGGCCTTCAGAGGTTTCCATCATTTTGGTCTGTCATTAGTCTGAACTTATAAGCAGATAATGCAGCTTAATTACTTGATGGAAGACACCTACTAGTATACTCATGCTACAAATTATTATAAATTCAGTAGTTACGTAATGAAATTCCCAGTTCTCTCAGATATAATTCCTGTGCAACATAACTTCAAAATTGTGGAAATGTATAATCAGTCAGCATGTGCCTTCTAGAATACCACCATGTGTGATTCTGTGGTGACTGTTTTCCTGAACTGAGTGTGGGAGGAGGAAAAAAAAGCGTATTTTCAGTTTTTATTTTTTTTAACGGCTTCTTATCAAAACAATATAAGTTGTTGAAAATATTTGTGACGAGTTTGATTGGATGAATATATTCAAGAGAAATGCAAATGGAGGCAATATTTCTATAGGCATAGCAACAAAATTCTTGAATCTGTGTTAATTTTTGAAAAAATTAAAGCACAGAAAAATGCCTTTCAGGGACAGAAGCAGTATGATCCTGTCAAATGTTCAGTTACATTTAAAAAAGAAAAAAATATATAGTTATGAATCGCTTGAGCTATCCAATTTAACATTATTTTTATTCAGGCAGTATCTCAGAAAGGAGTGCACTAATAGCATGCACTGAGTTGCCTGCTAAACCTGTTAAAATGTTACTTGTATTTAGTAGAAACTGGGTACTTATATTTTTCTGAGGTTCTGGTTAGTTGTGTATGCTTTGCTATAATACACATTATTTCATTGAAAAGAAAGAGCCTTAATACAGGAAGACCTGATTTGGTTGGTATCTGACAGACCTGATAAACTTCTATGTGTTTCATAATATTTTGTGGGGTTATTTCACTATTGTTTGGCTCTTCTATCTTTTTTTGTTTGTTTGTTTGTTTTTCTACTTTTGGTTGCAACAAATCTGTTGGGTAGACATTTGCAAACTGTCCTCCACTGGAGATGTATGCATGTGAAGTGCAAAGCATTAAACTTGATGCACTCCTATTTTAGTTGTTAATACTATAAATATGTATGCCAGAGCTCTCTATGCAGGAATGCAACGTGCATAATTCTGTCATCAGCCTACCCCTGGGATCTCAGTAGGACCATCAGATGTTGCCTTACAAAATGAAGGATCAGGCCATGAAATCTGGATCTTTACAGGGAAATGCAATACAGTTAATCTAAAGAGAAAGAAAACGATTAGCTACTTAAACTGTTTCTTGTTTTCTGTTTCCTGCAATTGGCTTTGACAGAACAAGATTGGCTCAAGCCTGGATTGTGCATTGCAGCAAGCTACCAGATAACTTTAAAAACTTTAAACTTTCACTCTTTCTCAATATTAGCAGCCATCCTGTTTTTTTTTTTTTTTTTTTTTTTTTTTTGTCACATAACTGTGGCCTAGAGCAACCTTTCTACTTCACAACCTTGTTTGCACTTCACCTGAACTTCTTGCACCCAAATGCAACCGCTGACTTTTTTTCTTCCTTACAATGATGTACAAAGAAACTGGCTGAAGGTGTCCAAATGATTTTTGTTGCACTGTCCAATCTGATTCTGGTAATGCATATAGAGTTGGAAATGTTTTTATTATTATTTTTATTATTTATTTATTTATTTTTAAAATTATATATTAACTTTCATGATACTTGAGATGTCTGCATTTGCAGATACCTGCCATTGAGACTATCTGGCTGTCCTTCTGGTCCTTTCTCTTCCCCTCAGTATTGCCAGAGTGTGACCAGCAGATACTCACTGGGATAGGTGGAGGGGTATCTTGGACAAGCATTTTCTTTGTAGTCCATTACTCGGGTCTAATCAACTCTGCAGCACATACTGTGTTCCAGAAGGCACTTAGCCAATGTCTCTGGTTTGGTACTGCTGTGTCATGACTTCATGTTATGAAGCTGGTGGAGGCCTGATGGTAATCAGGGGAGAGAGACTGCCCACACCCTTCTTTGGCGTGACTGTCCAGCCACGCTTTGCAAGGCAAAAGTGCATGGACTGTAATGGAACCCTCCTAATGGAAAGATCATGGTGGTCATCTTAGATACCTTCCTGGTTTTCTCATCTCTTTTATGGCCTTCATTTGGCCATAAAAACAGGTCTTGATCTAGCAGAGAGTACATATGGTTTTCTCACCATGTTTGTATGGCAATGTCAAATGAACATCCTTTTCAAGTGAAAGTCTACAAATTGTAAATAGCAGTTCTGCTTCTCTGCATTTGGTTACAAATGCTAGCATGAGCTTATCATTACAGCCTTCTGTATTTACAGATGTCATTACAAATTTGCCAATTCAGTCAGAGTATCCAAGGTCTTTAAAAGAGATGTGAACAAACGCTACAAACTTTTTATTGTGTATTTATGGCAATGCTTTTTAAGTAGTTATTTTTCAGTTAATGAGTAATTTCCTACTTTTATGTGTAAGTATTATTTTATTGTTTTCCTGCTGTGGAATTTTATGCTGACAGTTTTCTTTTTAATTTTTAAGGCTGCAGAGGTTATTTCTTTTTCTGTCTATGGAAATGTGTGTCCCAATATAACTCAAGAGCTTTCTTTAGTTCTTTTGTTTGATTCACTGCTGTGGGCAAGTGTTTTAATAAATTATGTTTCTGAAAATGGTGGCTTTGTCTTGGTGAAACTGCAAGCATGATGTATAATGCATCTGTTAAATTCAGGCAATAAGGAGAGGGCACTCTCTGCTCTTGGGATGAACTAAGGGTGGCTCCTGAAACTTCTTCAAGGCTCATGATCAGGCTACGGTTGACGGTAAAACAGAGAAGGGACACCCAGTTAGATCTGGCTTTGGGCTTCAGACTCTGCTGAGAACCCAGATATTTATTTGGGTTTTGTTGAATGATTGTCTGGGATTTGCTGCCTATACGAGGATATTATTATGGTGACTTTGAGTATTACTTCAAGTTTTTCAAACATAATAGATCTTCTTTCACTAATGCATCATGTTTTCCTATCTGTGCCTACCTGCTGTTTGTCACCTGAAGCAGTCCTGAGTCTGGTGGAAGGTATGTGTCACTCAGTCCAAGTGATTGTGAAAGCTGTTGCCAGCTTAAAATCAAGCTACAGAACTCTTTTCTGTCCAAAAAGGCCACGTGGCATTTTTGTGATTTCAGATGAGTTGGGCTTTTAAACCGTGCGTGTATGTAAAAGAAAAACCTCTCAATCTGTTCTTGTTCAATGAAATTATGTTCATGCCTGGAAGGTACCTAATATTGATTATGAGAAAGGAGTTATTCAGTTGGAACATGGAACACCTATCAGATCCATGCCATGACACTCCATCTGTTTTCTAATATGTTTGTTTTATTTGCCTATGTGTTTATCTTTGCAAGACAGCTCCATCCCAGGCAAGTACAAAGGAAGAATTAAAGTAAGCAAAATGACCAAACCTGTAGTAGAGTACAGGAATAAACCAGTCTTGAAAGCTAGTATTTGAAGCAACACATTCTCATCAGTTTTAGCACAAAGGCTATCTCTGTAGTTATTAGTTCTACCTACTTTAGAAACATTGGTGTCATATCTGCTCTAACTTCAGAAAGCTGCTATTTCATTTACATCTTGCTACTATATACTAGAAAATCACCGTAGCCTGAGGTACGTTGTTTCCTTTGCTATTTTTTTTTTTTTTTTCCTTTCGAAGCCTGTTCTTTCAATTGTACTGTGGCTTCAACTGTTTTGCATTCTATTGTCTGGTATAAATGGTCCCTTCTGGCTTTTTTTTTTTTTTTTTTTAAAGAAAATTAAAAAATCCCCATTGTATATGGGAACAAAACCATATCCTCAAAGACAAAATGACTTGCCAATCTGCATCTGAGAGAACTTGGTCTTTTACAGAACCTTTTTCAGCCTGTTTTTTATTTTGGGGAAGTAGCTTGATTGAATGAATATCTTTCCCTTTTTTTCTTTGCAATTCTGGGAACAACTTATTTTTTCTTCTCTTGGGGCTGCCTGTCCTCTGCCTTGCTAATATTAGTCCTACAATCTTTCTATTTATGTTACGCAATGCAGAACTTGGCACTTGATAGCACTTTTTCTTCTTTAATTTAATGTGAGAGTTTCAGCCCCCACCCTTATTTTTGTGTAATCTAAATACCTCATTAAAGGGATAAGATGGAAAACATGGCAAAAAGCCTAATGAATCAACTTTTATAGATGCATGGCAACTTGGTGACTATTTTATCATTTGTTCCTCAATTTTTTTTATATTTTTATTTTTATTTTTTTGGGGTGTGTGTGTGAAATGACTAGAGGTAACAGAACTTTTCCCCAATACTGCAGACAAGTGAGAAAGGCATAGCTATCTCCTCCACTCTACTCTAACTTGTTCACAGGTATTCTGGTAACAATTTCATTTATTTGTGATATATTCTGTTGGAAAGTATAACTTCACTGAATGAAGCTCTCTGAAGGCATTCTGGGTGGTCTGAAGCTGCATTTGGGTAGTGCTTTGAATTTGACTACTTTCTATACTTGAGCATTATTTGGAAAAGATGGATGGTACTTCAGGTGTCAGTGGAGATACTTGTATATTGGTATATTTGTGCACTTTGTGTACTGAGATTTTTAACTCTGGTAATAGCATCAATCTTCATATTTTTAGGTTAGATATAATTGTAGATGTCATGCTAACAGAATTATGTAGTTAGTTTTCTTTCTTTTTTGTTTTTCTGTGTCTTAGGCCCTGATTTCCATACCATGATTCATTGCAATCATATATAGTTACTTTGGTTTTTGTCTCTTCTAAAATAATATGAAAGGAAATAGCACACTAAAAGTACAAAATCTCATTTTCTGCAAAATGTCAGTATGCTAGGTAATTCTTCATGATTAAATACAGTAAGAACAGAGAGCCTGAAATCTTTTAATCTGAGTGGAATTCATTTGTTATGTAAATTAAGTAGGAAAATTGTGCAGCTGTGAGACTAGGAAGTTTCACATTCTAAATCAAACTCCTAATGTCTTTGTACTAGTTCATCTTTTATTGAAAATTTCATTAATTTTTTGTTAACCTTAATAACAGGTATGTAAGAGAATTTCAGAATAAGTTTTCATTTAAAAACTATACATATAATCTTTATATATTAAAATATATTTTTGCCTGTTCCTTTGAGCTGTTCTTTTTTTTTTTTCTCTTTTTTTTTCTTTTTTTTTTCTCTTTTTTTTTCTTTTTTTTTTCTTTTTCTTTTTTTTTTTTTTTTTAAGTATTCAAAGCTGTGCAAGCTCTTCAACCTGCCAATGTTTTATACTTCTAATAATATGATTTGTTTTTCAAAATTTTGATCCGCTTCCCTGAATGAAGGGGACACAAGACAGTGAACTGATGATGCAGGTGAGAAGACAGATGCACTGGATGAGAATAGTTAGACGATGATCTGCTTTTTATGTGAATACAGGCCCTAGTGTGTGGGATAGAGGACATCAGACTTCACTTGGCTTAGTGCTGCTTCTGAGTGTGGAGGAGCTTGTGAACTCAGGCAGTCTCACAGAAAACTCATGCAATCACAGATTGAAAAAGTCAAAACAGTCTAAATTTTAAACATTCAAAAGTGCAATGACTTCCTATCTTTCATAAATTAATTACCCAATATTTGACTTGTGTTTTTCATGTTGGAAGCAGTAGGTGTACTTACACAGGGAGGTATTTCTTTGCATTACCATTAGAGGCCCATAGACTTTGATATTAATATAATTTAGATGCCCTTCATTCAAAGACTGAAGTCTTTGAACAGTCCAAACTATTCCAGCTTCATGAAGAAGGCTAGGATAATTTGGATGTTTGCACTGTAGATGTAGGTGAAATGATTCTTCCTTGAAGAAACTTCAAATTGTTCTATGGTAACATAATCGTTTGAGAAGCAATTCTCCTGCTGGATCAGATGAAGCCTAGACTACACTTTTAACTGCTTTTCATAAGGAGGGCATGTTTTGCTTCTTGTATCCCAATAACAATTGTCAGATTTTCAGCTACATGAGGTTACTTTTTTGTCTTTATGCAAAATATATTACAATTTCACATCTTCAGTTACTTAAAAGCAGATTTTGATCCAAAAATAAATTGTTTTTTTTCTTGAATGTTAACAGAACAGCTGATGAGCATTATGATTAAATCACACTTGTGACAATATGAAATGACAATGTGGTAGACCAAGACTTCTCTTGATTTACTTTTCCTGAAATATCACTGCAATTCTACTTTGAATTTGAGGGAGGGGTCAACTTTTTAACTGAGACCACATTGTAAGCTATGCAGTCTGTTTCACCCATTGTACTGTACTTGAAAGAAAAAAATTGATTTTTATGTAGTAAGCTCTATCTCTTTCTGTTTATCTAAAACTGTTCTTTCCTAGTTTGCAAACTATGAAAGCACTTTAATATTTGTTTTTTGGAAGACATTTGACTGTCAAAGCATGGAAAATTTTGGAATATGCTTAAATACATCTCCCAATAATCTCTTTACTCTTCTTGTTAGCTCTTCAGATTGCTCGTGCAGTGCTGTTTTGCATTTCTAACACGTAGAATTTCGCACTAAATCAGAATACTCTCTTAGGTAGAGAATATGGAGAATTTAGTAAAATATCTTCACCCGAGCTTCAATTGTCATGACATTGTTGCAAAGTATGAAGTGACCTGTTTTAATGAGATATTTACTTTGTTAGTAAAAGTTGCTATGTAAGTAAAGCTAAAGCAACATTCTTCAGTCTCTTCATGTGCTCTTTTTTTAGAGTTTACCAACAGTTATTCAACTACTTTAGTTGTTCAGTTAGTCCACCAGTAGATTATCCATAGAGTTTTTAATGAGTTTGTCAGGTTGGCTATACTTACTCTCCCTTACTCTCTGTGTTTAAGTAGGAGTTATGGAAAGTATTTATCTCTGTGTTTGAATACAGATGATAAATCTCTTCAGGTGGCTTTGGGAGATGAAGCTTCAGAGGTTTGAAAGATAGGCATTTACATTTTAAGTGTGAATTATTTGGGCTAGTGGGTTATTATGTCTTCAGGGCCATTTCTGCCAATGTTTCTCTAAATGTGACACATGGGACTGACTTCTTCAGCCTTAATAAAGATGAAAGTTACTAGAGCATGAAACTTTACAAACAAGTTCTATTGATATATGTTGAAAATTTTACTCATTTCCATTTTAAGTGGAAACCAGTTTATAGCCTTGTAAAATGGAACATCCTAATCATTGTTTTTAGCACTAAAAATAACAGATATGGCTGTAAAGTTACATGGCACTTTACAAATATAAAGTAAGATTTATCCTGAAACAGCTCTGAAACTTAAGTACCAAACACAGGCAGAGTATTAGAACAGAAAATAACACAGCAAAAGAGAAAGAGGTAGTAAGAAGAAAGAAAGGGAATGGAGGGGAAATATAAAGATTTTTGAGATGAGAACTTGGGATAAGGAATAATAATCATGAAGAGCAGAATATGTAAAGATGAAATAATTATCGGATAATCCAGATTACAGATATGGGTTTCTAGCCATAATTTATGTGAATAGAATTTTAAGATGAAACAGCACTTGTACAGGAAGATAAAGAGACTAAATGTGACATAAAAATGTCAATGCAAGATATGGGAGAAAGGGAAAAAAATATATTAAATGAGACTTCATATTCACTGGTCTTCAAGAATGGAAGCCAAAACATTGAGTGCAGGCTGACATAACTGCAATAGAGAGAAGGAAAGATAAATTGTGATTAAATTAAATCAATTGTGATGAAATTAAAACAGCTAAAGCTTGAACACTTTCAGCACCAAGTCTGTGGAATTTGGCCAGCATGTTTGATACCATTTGCCTTTTTTCAGTGTCAGTGGTATCTCTGTCTGTCCTGTTAAAGGCAGACATGAAGCTAGATTCAGATTCTTGATGCCTGCTTTGACAGCGAAAGTTTGGCAATATTAGCTTAGAACAAGATGTCCTTCAGTGAAGTGAGAAGAAAGCTGAGAAGCTGAAGAATACACTTGTGTTCAAAGAACTGCTGATGAACCTCTGAAATGCAGTCTTCCTGGTGTATATCCAAAACAGTAAATACGTTCCTAAGTGTTTAGAAGATGTTTGATTCCATGCCTTCAAATATCAAGTATATCATTTTCTGCACTCCTCTTGTGCCAGAGTTCTAGGACAGAGATAACAGTAAGCATATTTCTACATTCTTGACTCCACAAAATCTTCAGAAGTTTTGTAGGAAAAATATGGATTTAGGGTCTTCTGGTGCAAATTACTAACCCATTACTAACCAATTATCTCTAAATGTGTGTGGTTGTTTGGCAGGCACATAGCTGCTATGTGTTACCACCTCATCTGCAGAGGGCCCTTCTAAGCCCTTGAGTATCTTGGCCTCCTATAGGTCCTCTTAGATGCAGATATGGTCTCAATTCATACATAGCATTGTATTTCTTTTAGAAATGGGCCGTGCATTGAGGAATTTGAGCCTTGGATTTTAGATTCAGGCTGCTTCACTGAAGGTGAGGGGAAAAAAGGAAAGAGGACACGTGGGAATGGAATAAAAAGCCTTTCCCTTTCTAAGAGTACAAGGAGCAAGTTCCTTTGCTAATGTAGATCTCTTAAGAAAGAATATCACAGATATTCTTACTACTCTTACAAGTCACATACTGATATGTGATTTCATTCATATAATAACCGGGTCCCAAACAATTTAGGTTAGCATAAGATCACCCAAATGCCTACAAAGAGTAGTCAGGATAAGTATCTTGTTTCTGGTGGGATTTGTCTACTCCAGATTACTCATGCCGTTGTCTCAGTGATTTCTGAAAGGCAGTGGGAAGTACAGAGTCACTACAGATGGTTATGCACATGCTTCCTTGTGCTGAGTAGGCTTTCTGCTCCTGTCCAACCTTTCTCCTGAGCTTTTGCTGGGGAAAAAAAAAAATCAACTAGTGAGAATTGTTCACATCAATAATTCATAATTCTCATTCTCTTCTTTCTGTGAAGGAAGAGAAGGAAAGAAGTGAACTTGCACTAGAGGGAGATGGAGAAGCAGGTTATTTCAGCAAAAAAGAGAAAAGGACTTAGAGGTAATATAACCTAAAAATGGATTGTAACTGCTCTCAAACTTGTCTTTATTGCCCTGAAGCCTCTAAATTATCTTCTCATAAAAGCCTGCTTCTGTGAGAGCTATTTTCTATTCCCATTCTGGTCAAGAGGGCTCAGGTTTCTGTGTGTCAGAATTATTACCTTAGCAATCAATAAGCTTACACTAATCCATCCAAGATTTCTCTTTTGAAATTATTTACTGGAAGTGACATGTAGGTTACAAAATTTAGCTGAATCTGGAAGAGTTGTGTTAAAGATAAGTTTATTTCCATTAGCTCTTTCTGAGAATTTAGTAAAACGCTCATGTTTTAGGAGTTGTATGGTGTGCTGCACCAAGTAACAGCTTATAGTGGGAAAGTATACTTGATACTTGGTAGAAGGGAAATTTCTCTCTCTTATAAGAAAGAACTGTCTGATTACTGATATATCAGCAGCTCCTTGGTCTTCAGCAGCTTTGAAAAGCTGATGCTTCCATCACCCCCTCTTTATCCCATTTTCCTATGACAGGTAGAGAATGAATGAGAAAAATCTGTGCAATTCCATTTTCATAGCAGTGGCAGTCATCACAGGCATGCTCAAAATCCTGGCTAAGCTCATCGCTGGCTCTGACTTGGCTGCCCCTGCTATAGGCATCTCTCGCCACAAACACTTTGCGTAAGTTCTAACAGGCTGTCAACCTATGGCTTAATAATAAAGCTGGAACACAGAGCTGTAGTGATATGGCATTGATTTAGACTTTCGAAGTATTTTGGCTATATGTAGGGATGAATGCCAGGTAAGAGATTAATCTGACCAATATCTGTTTCTTGTGAAAGTGTATCAGTTGGATTTTCCTCTATAATACTTCAGAGTGAATCCCTGAGGAAAGGGGAACCCATAGCAAATACTATGTGCTAAAGGTTTCCACAATGTGGTTTCTCAGGCTTAGCTGTTACAGTTTAATATTGTGGTTTTGGGACTTTCATTTTCTTCCCCTCTGCCTGCATGTCTGTTCACAGTGCCATAATATTGATTAAGGGCCTGACTTGTAATAAAGATGATCGGAGTCAGGTACCAAACATTGGTAATGCTCAGATGTCAATTTTATTCTCTGAATCTTTTGAAAATCAGTGTGAATAAACGGAATGTTCTCAAAGAGCTTAGCAAGCCTTAACAGAACACTGTTTGGCAGGAAACAGAAGATGACAAAACCTTATGTTAAGTTTCTAAGAGGTTTTCCAAATAATTTGTAACAATTTTTAGTAGTTCAAATAAGTAAACAGAACTTCTTGTCCTCCTTGACCGTCCCCCCAATTTATATTATTAGTTTGAATTCTTATTTGCTGAAGGTTTGCCTCTGTCTCCACTTCACCACTTTTTTTTTTTTTTTTTTCTTTTTAATGGAAGACCAGTTATGACAAGCAAGAGGGTGCTTAGGAGGCTGAGGTATCATTTTTCACTCCCTGCTTTATTCCGATTGCCATGAAAGCTAAATTTCTCCATTTGTGAGGAAGCACTAGTAGTCTGCTATTTTATAAAATCCTTTGAGAAGCTAGGATGAAAAGTGTTATCAAAGTGGTGGTAGTAGTATACTCTTTACCCATTCTATTAAAAAATAGAGGAAAAGAACTTGGTTTTCTTTTGAAAACATGTATTTGCATTGGTATGCACCTATGAAGGATCAAGAATGGAAAATAGCTGGTGAGATTTTGTATACATAACTTTCTGGAGGTATTTCAGCCTTCCTTTGCTGCGTTTTATTTGTAAATCGAGTCTTTATAAATCAAATCTCTGTGTATATAAGACAAAGCTTGAATCATAAGAATTTTATTGACTACTGAAACAGTGCAAAAAACCTTCTGTTGCCTGTGAGTGGAACTGAGTCCATCAACAGGCTTTATCTGTGTATAGTTTGATGTAAATGATAATGCTGCTGTGAGCAGGGATCGATTCAAGATAAAGTGAGGCTTGCTGTAGGCACATCAATACCGATTAAAATATGACTTGTTTCAGTCAATTTCAATAACAGGCAAAATATTGCTAACTTCTAGAATGTAAACAACTTCACTTCCGCACAGACCCTGTACACTGCTCACTCCCTTCTCTGCAGTTTTATGTCCCTGGCACCTCCCTAGACTCATGTATCTGCTAGCAATGAGCTCATTAACATTGCTACACGGATCACCAGGTAATCCACCCATCCTTGTTAGTAAATTGCAGGAACATCTGGCTGCTTGGAGCATAGCTTTAACACCGTTTCTGCCAGTTCAATTTGAATATAACTTCCCTTCATTTCAATCCAAAGGAAGTGTGAATCATTTTGCACGTACTTCTATTTCAAACTTATTTTGCATCTATTCCAGCACTGCTAGTCGTAGACAATGATCTTAAATATCATGAGATTGAAAATTCAGAATCTGTGCTTACAACTGTGTGTATGGATTTTGTTTTTTTTTTTTATGTAGTTGTCTTACTATTTGAGTCCGTAAGTGTCATTTATTTTTTAAAGGAAAAACTAAAAAACATGAAGGAAGACACCATGTTGAGTTCTATTATTACTTTGCTCCCAGGGGAGAAGCTTTAATAGTGAACATTAACATATAATGTTCAGTGAAATTACACAATGTGACAATCATGGTAGTGAAGAAGTGGTATGGTGTATACTTTAAGTGCAGGATCTAACAACTGTTTGGCTTGTATGATGTATTTTATAAGCTTTTCATTCTGTTTATTTCTTCTTCCAAAGGAAAGGCTGATTCCAGTTGTTCCTCCGTAACCTTATCTTTGCTGTACTGCCTGAATTGTGGTCAGTGAAGGTACATAAGGCAAAATTTTGTAAGGATAAAATGGAAGAAAATGCCAGTAGAATGATTCCTGGAATGGTCTTCAACCTCTGAGCTCTCTTTTGATAGTCAGGACCATTGAAAGTTTCCCACATAATCTGGAGGTTTTGAGAGGAGAGGAAAAAGAATCTTAGAAGAGTAAATATTGTTTGTATGCTGTGGTTTAGTGGTGGCTGAAGAGGAGGTGAGATGTGGCTGTGGAGATACATACTGCTAAACTGCCTTGTTCTTTTAAGCCGTGTGGGCTATAGGAGGACTTGTGGCTTTTGCTGGTAATGCCTCCAAGGAGAATTAAGGAGATGTCTAGAAAATAGGTAATTACACCATGTGTTGCACCATGTGTTGCACACTTGCATACCTTGGTAGCTAGGACTAAGGAGCACAAAGGGTCTGAAGTCTTACTGAACTCATGTTCTCTGTGAAAGATGGGTTTGTTGATGACAGGAATGCTGGACTATATATTTGTCACTTATTTGTTAGGTAGTTTTGGACAAAAGAAAAATAATTTGACATGTCCACATTATCATCTGTAGAATAAAGATCTTATGTGATTTCCTTATGGCACATGTGATCTGATCACCATTAGTGAGAGATAAGTGTCTTCACTGAGATGTGTACCTACTGCTTACTGATGTGTAGAAGCTTTCAGATGGTTGTACTCCTGCATCACATAACTACTTGGGTACATATTTCCTTGCTGTTGCAAAATTCCTTTAACTTTGGCTTAAATTGCAGTCTGTCTTCCTGAATAACAATGCAGAGTTAGAGACGTACTCTGTAATACCTTGGATTTGAGGAACATGCATTTAAAAACAAACCCAAAATCACAGAACTGTTTTAAAAGTCAGGTCTGAAATTGGATCTTATTCAGTTTAGGTCAATAGCCTAGAAAGAAAAATTCAGAATAGGAGATGAATTGTGCTGAATATTTATTTCTTGGGGTTTCTCTAAGGCTTTTATTATGGGAGTTGAATCTAACAACAGAGTGGCTCTCCTAAATGCTATTAACATATCCACTTTTTCTGTGTTCCTGTTAGTAGGAAGCAAATTAGGAGGCAAGTTTGAAAACTGCACAAGGAATTACATGTTAAAAAGAGAGAAAAGTATGCATACTTCCCCTTGAAGCTTTGAAAATGTATTTCTGCAGGGTAAGGAGCTGAAGCTACAGCAAAAAGTAAGGGTATTTCTTTCTTCTGTCTTTGTGCTATGTGCTGAGACATTTTGGGGAAAAGCAACAAGAGTTCAAATAAATATACCAATATTCTTTGAATGTCCCCATTTAAATATTCCTTTAATTACATGCTGGAGAGCACAAAAGTAGTTATAAGGCTCTTCCTGGTTCTTAAAGAAAACTGCTGTGTGTGCTGAAAAGGTGCCTAATTTGTAGACTGAAAGCAGAACTTTTCTGGTTACTGGGTATATTGTATAATTGCTTACAATTTTGACGGGGTTAGCCTAGAGCAGAATGAAATATGTTGAATTTCTTGTGTAACTTCTCTGAAATAATCATGTGTTTTCCATAAGAAGTCAACTGGGTGGGCAGGAAGATGTCCTTAAATTGATTGTTTATTTTTATTTATTTTTAAATTATTTTTTATACTGCCTTTTATTTTTCCCTACCATAGTGTGGACAAGTCATTATTTACTAATAAATCTTTGTAGTGATCTTTTCTCAGAGATTACACTAAAGGAAGGGGTTCAAAAAAATTAAAAGTAAATAATGAAGTTTACGGTTAATGCATTGAGAAAAATGAATTAGAGCTCAGAACATTGGTAAACTGTTTTGCTTACTCTTAAATGGCTGTCTTTTACCTTCCTTTCTGTAACAAGAAGATGAAAAATGTTTCACTTTTCGCATGTGGCTGAAAGAAGCAATAACCTGGAAAAAACTCTGTTAATCTGAAGGATGGAATGGTAATGAGATAGTAGTAATATACAGAGAAGGAAAATATGTTGTTGTGGAACTGGAGAAACTTGGTGTTGACACTGAGAATTCAGACCGACCTATCTTTTGGGGAGATTTCTGTGTATTTACTTTATTGATTTCTGAGTGTTAAGAACTTAACATTCCCTATCAGTGACATAGGAGGATGTTTGATGAATTAGAGTTAATTAGTAAGTGGTTCTGTATCAGGAAATGTAGATCTGTTGTTCACCTAGTTTTGATCAAAATGAGAGATGTAGTTAGTAGGAGTATCTATTGATATAATAGAGCTGATATAGCAAAGCTGGATTTCTGTAAACGCATTCTGTTTTAGAAAGACTTATCTTCATTTTAAATGTTCTACACAAGGTAATTTCAAAGCTGAATCAGTGACAGACGTCAAAAATGACTTTGAATTAAGTGGTGTCCATCAACAGACAGAGGTTTGAGACTTCTCCTGAAAAGTTTGAGTCAATGGTACTATTCTCAACAAAAAATGACAGGTCAAATTATCAGCCATAATTCAGCACAGCTAGTTTTAATACAGTCCTCTGTAAGCTTATTTAAGGACATAGAATGTGGTCTATATAGACAAGATGGCTGAATCAGCAAAATTCAAAGGTCATCACTGATGAACTTCCAAAAAAAAAAAAAAAAAAAAAAGTGAGGATGTATGGGTACTATTGACACAATCTGGGTTGAGACTATCTAGTTCTTAGGTGGGAGGAAGGGGAACATTGGACATTCTAAAAAGGCAAGCCACTAAAATGACCTAATATTTTAGGAGCTAGAATATGAGCTTCCTATTATGAGTCTTTAGAAACTTGTTCTGTTCAGTTGACATTAGAACATCTTGCCTTGAAAAGAGTTCTGAGTGTCAACACATTGGGAATTTCAGGAAGAATTAAAAGAAAGTTCAGTGGCTAATGTTTGAATTTACATTATTAAACCTTCAAATTAAAATGAAGTATCCTGTAACTGAAGTTAACTAACCATTGAGAGTAGTTATATAAAGCCATAAGAATAAGATCTCAATGGGAATGTTTAAAATTACATTTATGGATGAGTTTTTTGTTGTTATCTAATACTTATGCTTTAAATTTGATGGGTGGGGGGGGGTATCAGATCATGAGATTAAATGGTCATAGCATTTCTTTGGCTTTTAAATTGTGGACGTGTGGGATGGATCTCTGTGGCCAGCAAACTTTTCAGAACATTCAGGATATTTATTTATTTATTTTTTGGTTACATTTAGATGGCATCTTTTTAAAAACAAAAACAAAAAGCAACAGCAGACGCAATAACAATCAGAAAACTCTTACATTTGAAGTTTCATATTTTTAATGCTTTTTTGTTTTGTTTCATTGTGTCCATTGTGATTCACTGTTTTGTTTTTTTTTAATAACACTTTTTTTCTTTAAGGTATTTCACACACACAAAAGAAATTCTTCGTGACTGGTGCCATATCAGGCAGCTTGCTGACATCAGTACTATATTTCAAGATAATGTAGCTCTTCACTTTAGTGCAATAAGTCTGTTGTAAGTTGAAGTTCAGATTCCACCTTTCCCTAAATGTGAAATTTAAATTTACAACTGAACTGTATCAAGTATTTTAAATGTGCTATATGCAATGTAGTATTTAGAAAAACAACCAAACCAAACAAAACAAACAATGAAAGGAGGAAGTAATCCACCCTAAACATCTTTCTGAAAATAAATATATTTGCCAATTTTTAACCTATTCATGTCTTAGAAAAGACCTCATGAACACAATACTCTACTTGAAGGGTGTATTTGCTTGATATGCTTCTCATTATTATGGTCTCTTTTTGTCTCCACCCTTAGGAGAAGTCTAGACTGTAACTTTGCAGGAATTGTGAATTTGTAAACCTATTGGCAAAATAGGTTCCTAATAGCTGTGAAGTTTTACCAGTTTTCTTCCACTGTTTTTCAGAGCTTAAACAGTTTGTTGCCATCTTTAACTCGCCTTTGCTTTTCTTTTATTGCTTATGAGCAGGTTAAACCAGTAAGACATTAAAATGAAACTTTCTTCAAAGTAGGCAGGCATCATGAAGTGCTTCTTAGGTATAAGATGATAACATTTCCTACATCATGTTTATCGAAGCACTATTATGCAGCATGCGGAGCAAAGATAGAATGCATACGTGCTCCTCAGATACTGTATTATACAGTGACTAGAAGAAAAAACAAAAACAAACAAACAAAAAACCTTGTATAACTGGTAGAGGCAGCAATATGCAAAGAAAATGATCAGAGAGTTGTCCTTAAGATCCTTTATATTTATTTTTTGGGGCTGGTGTGTACTTATGCATAACAAAAAATAATTTGCAATGAGGAACACTTCTTGGGGAATGGAAAACTGAATACAGGACACTAATGAGGAGTGGCTACATACATTTTAAACTCACATACTACCTTCGACCAAATTAATCTTATTTTCCTGGATAGCAGTAAATGACAAATGTTTGCAGTGCTGCTTCCTCAATTGAAAAATGTTTTTAAAATGAAGTACTTTTAAAACAGTGGTACATTTAACAATCTTATATTTGAATACTTATTGGGTACTGTATTTACAAGCTTACCTCTTCCCCTGTGGTGTTGAAGATCACAATACAATAAAATTACTTTTTTTTTTTTTTTTTTTTTCTAAATCTAATTTTATTACTGCTCTGGGGGCAGCATTTAGTATCTCAATATTTTTTTTGTATCTTTTTACACAGTAGACATAGATTATTGCCATTATTATGGTGAATCTGTATGTGTACTCAGGTTTTGTCTGCTTTGTACCATTTTGCTATAGCATGTGCTTTGAAAGGTTTACTTTGTTTGCATATTAAATATGGCTTTTTAGTTCTACTAGCAATACATAGTCCCTCAATTTCTTTTATCTTCGGTTCAATGGATGATGATGTTAAGTATGCAGTTAATTTAGCTGTGTATGCGTGTCTTCACCATATAGTTCTCCTGAAGCATAGTTTTGGGCATAAGACTGTTAGCTGCAAAACTAATATTACTACAAAATCTAAGTGGTCTGTACGTGTCAGCAGAAAGTTGCTATTCTGTGGTGGGTGGTTTATTTAATATGCTGCTTTTAGTGTTAATATTTGTAGTATTTGGCTAGTATTTGTACTGTGTATTCATCTCGTTTGCTTATCATAATTAACAAAATCATCTCCAATACTGCAAGATGCTGCCAGTTAAAGATGATATTTCCTTAATATAGAAATTTATTAATTGTCATATGGTTAAGGAAAGTAATGTACACTTGTGATCCTTAAGAGCTTCTCACTGCTTTGAACCAATACATTATTTTTTTTTCCATCCTGAATTGACAAAAAATTCATAAAATTCTGAGTGAAAACATAATATTGGGAAATTAATTCAAGTGCAACTTTTAGTATAGTCATCTCTGCTGCTGCTTTGAAAGTGCTACTGAGATGATTATTTCCCACAGGCTGTGTATGTGCATATTGAACACTGCTGGCCTAAGCAGCATGTAGTTTCATATGCCTTTCTGTCTTCCTTTGTGACACCTTCAGTAATAAGTGGTATTGCTTTCCATCACCGTTTATCCCTTCTTCTTGCAGTATGCTGTTTCTTTTGCAGTTTCTCTGAGATTTCA
Organism: Aythya marila; assembly: GCF_965140915.1. Taxonomy (NCBI): domain Eukaryota; kingdom Metazoa; phylum Chordata; class Aves; order Anseriformes; family Anatidae; genus Aythya; species Aythya marila. The sequence continues at coordinate 111,823,727 of NC_139042.1, forward strand.
GTGTGGTACTGTGATAAAGACCCTGCTAAAATCCAGATGAATTATATCCACACCATCTCCCCTTATCCTCCCAGTCTGCCGCTGTGCTGTAAAATCCTTTCAGGTTAGATTGTGCCAATCTGTTTTCCTCAGACTCTTGTTCTGTCTGTGACTCAATAAGTTCTACGCAGGATGCCTAGAAATACATCCATAGGTTTTTATTATTGTGCTTACTTAGTATTGTACCCCTATTCCAAAGCAAGTTCAAAGTCGAAATGCATTTCTGAAGCATGCCAGACATGAACATTAAGACTGAGGCTTCTGAAGATATCTGAGGGATCCAAATGCCAATGTCCTGTTAAACTGGGAAGGAATAAAGTGTTTTGATTCCTTAGTGTCACTTATTTTCCTGTTAGGCTGAATATTAAGATCTGTACACACTGTCTAACATCTCATTAAATTACATTAGTGTCAATAGAATAGGCTCAGTTTTCTGCACTTAAAGCCATATGCTGAAAAATACCAAATTTGTCTTAAAAGGTCTTGTTTGTATTTTGCCTTCAGATAAGTAGGAATCTGCAACTTAAAAATGTTAGCAGCATGTTAAATCATTCCTTTCTTTTGTTTTGTTTTTCCCTCTTTTCCTGAGATTCACCCAGAAGAGACAGGCTTCACTTTACTGCAGCAGCAGCTGCTGTTGGGGGCAGCCTCTGCAGTGAGGCTGAATGCACTGAAGTGTGTGCTTAGTAACTTGTGTAAATGTCAGATTTTAATCTGTTTCTGTATGTAAATCAAAATCTTGAAACCTAAAAGACAGCTGTTCCTCCAGGGGGACTGAAGGAGAGAGCTTCACAAGAAAGAATAAATAAATGAAACCTTAAATGTTGCTATAGACACCACCTTGATTAAAAACTGTTCTTTTTAAGATAATACAAACTGTCCTGGTAAGTTGATGATGGTAGTTTGTTAAAATGTGTTCTTCAAACTGTATGTGTTGACATTATCAGTCTCACTGAATTCATAGCTGGAGGAACTAATAATTTAGACTTGAGTTTTGGAAGGTTAGAAAAAACACAAGGGATCCAATCCAGTGTAGTCTTTTCACTAGTGGATAAGTACCTTCTTTTGTATGAAAGCAATATACAATACAAAATCCTAAGAAAAATTACAAGTTTTTAAATCACCATATGTCAAGAAACCTTGATTATACACTGTGTGTAATAGCTTTTTACATGAAATAAGGACAAAAGTAGACGAAGTTGTCCAGTCTTGGTGTTTCAGACTCCATCCATGCATATTTCTATATAGCATTGCACAAATAAAATATTCTTCCTATTTTCACATTTATAATTCACTTTGTGCAATGAATGTTAATGAATGCATATTTCTATGTTAATCTGCATTATAAAAAATTCTTTGTAGTTATTCTTCCTGGACAGGTCCTTAGGTTTTTCTGTCTGTAGACAGGCATTTGATCGTACACTGAAAACTGTTTTTACAGATAATAATTATTGATTACTTATAAAAGTTTGGATTTACAGAAAACTTTTAATACATCAATTTATCATTTCTGAAAATTGTGCTAAGCCTCATTCATAAGCACAGAAGCATCACAAACCTTCTGAGTCCTAATCAGTCGTGAAAATTTGATACGTTTTCTCAGCCCCAGGAAGGTGTGTCCACCCATACTTGCAAGTATACTTGCTGAGATTTTATTCACATAGCTCTCCAGTAGGTCTCAGGACTCCATGACAAGTCCAATGCAGCATTGGTAAAATAGTGAGCTTTTAATGAAGGAGAGTTTGTTTTCTGTGCCTCTCAGGTATTAGTTATTTATAGCCAGATAATGTGTGAAATAGAGCATGTTTGCTCTGCCTTTTGTTGCCCACTAATGTTTAATACTACTTAAAAAAGAATGTGTATGTAATGCTAACAAATGTTCTATTTTGTATTCCTTTTAGTTCTAAAATAATATATCCAAAATAGCTCGGTCTTTTTGTTTTAAATCTATTGAAAAGTATGCTGTATTAAGAAACATTAGGTGATAAAAGTGGAAGACAAATATGAACAATTAACGCTTCTCCAGCAGCTTTTAAAATACCTGAAAACATGTCTGCAATGCACCAAGCATGTGTTATTTGTATGAAGGAAGTACATGTTCAATCCAGTGTTTCTTTATGATGTAGTGCATGAAAACTTAGACAACTCTCAAATGCACGTCATGACATGCTTATGTTTCACACTTTTGGGGTGAAATGATCTTAAATAGAAAAAGAATGACCTCTTGTTGAAGTCACTTGATTATTAGAAACAACTATTTCCTGTAGCTCTTTATTTAAATTCAATTATATTTATTTAAAACTCGCAAAGACCAGTGGTTTTCTTACAATACCATAAAAATCAATTAGTCTTTGTACTCAAGTTCTGGATTCTGTGTCATAGAATGACTATAATGAAGCTGCTTTCTAATATAGACTTTATCTTTTTTTTTAATGATCTAGTTAAATACATTTTCCAAATGTGGGGGAAGGTTGACACAAGTCAAGATGCGTGTGCTGTTCAGGTTGAAAACATTGCTTTCTAAATGCTTCCTGTTTTTCCTCCCTTTAAACTAGGAAAAGAGTTCTGAGGTGGGGTCTTGTTCCATATCTAAATATAAGCAGTTGTGTGATTTCACAGCCTATGGAAAATATTGGCAGTACTTTAGAATATCTTAAGTGTTTCTTCCCACTTCAGGAACTGAAATGCATGGAATTAAATACTGAACAACTCTTGTAAAGCACAAGGCCTTTAGTCATGCAGCATTTTGGAAGCTGTCATCCAGACTGCACACTTCTTACCTCATGCTACACAGCAGAGAAATCCTCAGTCTATGCATCACTTAACTATCTTAGGAAATAACATCACTTTATCCTTAATTAATTACAAGGTAATTCTCACCATGTTTTTCTGTAGTTCACCCTTTAGCCATTCTGCTGTTGCTGTTCTTCAGGTGTTTTCCCCACCCCCAAACCCTGTGACTCTCTTAAAGCAAAGCACTGCTTACTTGTGGAAGTGATTTATAAACACTTGCCTGTGAAGCCCTCCTGAATACTTCATCTCCTCTAGCTGTTTCCATTTAACCAGATGTCATGATTCCCCATGCCACACAACTGGAGAGTACAGCATGTTGGGTGCTCTGCAGCTACTGGTTGCACCCAGAAGAGAAAAGCTCCACCTTGACTCATCCTGACCTGTCCCCTCATTGTAGCTTTCTGCCTTTTTCTTCCAAGTATCTCTCTGAGACAATTGTCCTTATGGTCAGTCCTGTACTAGACTGGTGACATGTTTATTTTTTCCTTTAATAGGCTGCTGTAATGGGACCTTGAACAGTGTGTGGCTCTCCCAGGCCAGTTATGGAGAATCAGTCTGTGGATTGTAGAGACTTTGATGTCTTCTGAATGAGTAGGAATATATAAGGTTTTTCTGTAGTAGAGATTTTTGTATATTGAGTGTAACGTTGAAGTTTCTCATCATTTCCACGACTATTCCGGGACCTATGGATTTCTGCCTGAAACTATAATCTCTAAAGATCACATCTGACAATGTTTTGCCAGTTATCCATTTGGTTAAAAAAAAAAAAAAAAAAAAGGCGTGGTAAATCTTTGTTTTGTTTGGATGGGGTGGGAGGAGAAAGAACCAAGCTGTAGAAAACTGGACTCTCTCTTATTTCTTTGTTCTCTTACAGTGAGAGTAGATGCTGAAAAAGTCCAGTCAACTTGTGTTGCTTGTTACTGGATTTTTATTTTTATTTTTTTAATATCTCACCTGGCAGAGGCTTTCCTTTATTTCCTGTTTAAGATTTTCCTGCTAAGTAGAACATGGAAAGAAAATAGAGACAAGTATAGGTCTGTTCTGAGCAAAGCACTGGACTGCAGCTACCATAGGTATAGGTTTCTCAGTATCTTGCATCATCAAACTGCTACAGACCCATTCAGAGGTTTTATGTTCTTGCTTGTACTTACTGCAAAATTAGACCTGCTTATTTCCCAGATTTATGATTTAATGCTTCAAGGCTTTGAGGCCCTATGGGAGCTACAAGAGCCAAGCTCCTATTCTCTGCTATTTTGATACAATAAAAAACATTCCTTTGTTACCGCTCTCGATTTCATGGGCTAGTAGGTTTTTCTACTAAATGGTGGAACTGTATAATGTTTAATCCCTCCTCTATAGTAAGATAATGCTGACAGTAACTACTATATCCAGGCTCCTTGTATTCTTTTCAAAAGCCCATGCTCATTGGCAGTATTTCTACAGCAATTTACTTCCAGCATTTTTTGGGAGAATTTTCTACTTCAAAGTTGTGCTTTTAGAAAGCTAACTAAGAATCTTATGCCATTCAAACAAAATAGTATAACAGTATGTGATTGACAGCTAGACCACTAATGATGGTATGGTGAATCAAAACTGAAAGGGTTTTAAGCAGTCTGAAAATAGAAAGCTTGGATTTGGAGGATTTGATACGTGATTGAAGAAATAAGAATATAGGAGGAAAAAAAAAACATCAACTGTAGTAATCTGTTTTAATTAAAAGCTTAGACTGTGTTGATGGTTGCAATCAGGTCATGGATACTTTCCTGTAGCTAAACAACTAAACAACTTGCTAAAAGGATTGTTTATTTTTTTATTATTTATTTATTTATTTATTTATTTATTTTTTCAGGGTTTTATGTGTGGGAAAGCAAGGGGAAACATCAAAACAAGTATGCATTCAGATAAAAGAAACAGTTAAATACTCTCTCAGAAGCAGGTTCCTTTGTTGGTGTAGCTATATCTAGGTTCTCCGATTTCAGTTGGCAAGTGGGTTATTGGGGACAAAAGTTTAGATTAGTTGAATTCTTTTGAATTTGAGGCAAATATTAAAGGTAAAGTGCCTTTGTGGGGAATAATGGGGTTTTGCTGCTGTCATACTTATTTGTTTGTTATTGTTCCTACTGACTTTAATCAGGGATTTTCTTTCATGCAGTGATGTTTGGTTAGGTGGTTTGAATTACTTAAGAATGTCAGCTCCTGTCTGAATAGGCTTTAGGGCAACCAAACTTCAGGTTTGGCTGTAAATTTGCATTGCCTGATCTCAGTATGTCTTTATGGTCAATGGGAGTCTACGTTAGTATTTACCTGCTAATGTTTCTCCCTGAGTAGTTTTTTCTTCTCTTTGAAATGCTCTGAGGCATACTTTGCATTTTAGGCTGCACCTAGGTGGGAAAGAAATCTGCTCATTAATTGGATTTTTTTTTGTTTTGTTACTCTTAAGGAGAGAAAGATGGAGTGGGAGGAGGAGAGCTGGACCCTAGGGTTTATTGTATGTGTGTGTGTAAGAGGAGATAGTCTTATTGAGCATTATCCTGAGTTTGGGGACTTTGCTGTATTTAGCATTCTAGTTACAGATCACTGTATTCTGATGACCTTTGTAGGGGTAGCTCTGTTCACCTTTTCTTATTTTTATCTTTCTGCATTTTCAACTTTTATATTTAGGCAAATAAGAGAAAAGATTTAAGGCTGTGGTTTACCACTGACAGCAAGACCCCATTTATACTTGCCAATGACCAGCGCAGATACAGCAGTATTGTATCTTTTACAAATGAAACTGTCAATAAATAGAGCATGATATGCTTCTTCTTATAGTGTTCCCCCAAGATTCAGGTGCGATAGAAAAAAGAAACATGAAGATATAGATAATGGATAACAAAATATGTTGGAATAGGGAAGCATTTTTCACTAAGACTACACTCAGATATGCACGTGTAAGCCCCACAGAATTTGAAGAAACTTATCTGAAGGCACAATCTAGTCACTGGGGGGAGGGGGAGGGGGGGAAGAAGACTTTATTTTGGTTTGGTAGTCTAGTCTCTTTTGGTCGTTCTAGCCTACAGAAAGCCCTAAGGCTTTTTGCTCTCTACCATGCTATATAACATAACCTACTCATGGCAATGGCTTACTGAAATAAATACAAATTCACATTAACATATTGCCCCTTTGTCTGGCAATCTCCCCAGCCCTTTCCATAAACTGATGGAAGGAGTAAATAGTGAAAGTGAAAATGTATTAAGCTTGACTGGGATCCTGAAGGTTACCCATGCCAGCCCTGTGAGACAAAGCAATGTCACAGGTCTCTTTTGGGCTCATCTTAGTGAAAATCCAGTAAAGATTAGAAGAACTCTAGTCTGAAGCCACCTAAGAATGTTTTTTACATCATGTGTCTCTGGACAAGCCACTTTGATTCTCAATTGTAACTTTCCTCTGTTTGTGTGGGTAATGGTGATGTTTAAGTAAAACGTTTAAAAAAAAAAAAGTCTTTGGATGGGAAGAACTATAATAAACTAAATATAATTACTATTTCTGAGCCATAAGACCACCATATAAAAAGTATTTGAAGTAATTTGTAAAATCAGACACTGCTTTAGGTTAAGTCTGGTGTCTCAGCTGTTTCTAGGAGCAGAAACATGTTTGTTATGCCTTCCAGGAAGGCTGGTCATCTTCCCTCTCCAAGTAGTTTATGGATCCATGGATTGTGTTTATAGCTTCGTTGGGCTAAGAGAAAACAGACTTAACTGTGCCACTTTAACAGGGAGTAAAAAATGCTGATACTCAACTCAGGAATACTGAAATTTATTTCTTCTGGTCTTAAAACGGATATAATTTTGCAAATAACTTCTGTGCAAAGCATTGAAGGAGGTATTGCTGTTTAAGGTGTGTTTTTTTTTTTTTTTTTTTTTAAAATAATAAAAAAGAGATTAAAACATCTATATTGCATAAAATACTAGAAATCCAAGCACTGGCCAACACGAGATGAAAAGCAGAAGACTAAGGTGGATAACAGACCTTGAGCAGAATTAGCTTCTTGCAGTCTGTGCACTTTACACCAGTCTTGATGCATGTGTGCATCAGCCTTTCTATATAGTCTGTGAGACCTCATGCCTCATGTCAGCACATAGTAATGTAAGTGCTAACCCTCTGTAAAGATACCTCATTACAACTATCCATTATGATCTAGATTTGTGAGTATTCTGGTGCATGATCTGCATTAAAATGTTTTAGCACCAGTAGTTTCAAGTTAAATAAAGTGCTAAATACAGTGTTGAAAGAACTGTATAGCCCACTTTGTCTTCACTATTGGCTACAGGTAAACTGTTAAAGAGCTGAGTGCTACTTCTCCAGGGTGGCCTCCAATGCTTTGTGGATCAAGGGCATTTCAGGCCAGTGGTGGTATATAAGCTTTATGATGGATTTGTTTTCTATGAACTTGTCCACTAGTCCTTTGAACTCAAATTTTGAGTATCCACCGCAGGCTCACAAAGAGCTAGTTTAAAACATAAAGTAGCTGAGGCTTCAGAGAATAAGTTGTGAAGTTTTAAATGTAGTTCAATTTTAATTATATACATTATGTTGACCCTATTAAAATTCTTCCGCAAAGCCTTCAGACATCTCTTCGCGGGAAGGAGCTGGTCCTTTCTATAAGAAGCTGGTATTAGGGTAGTGCTAGGGAACTGCTACCTTGTGGAAAAAGTAATTGGCATGCATGTGGGAGGAGACGAAGTTCTTCCCACAGGTACCAAGGACAGAAAGGCGAATAGGTGCCAGCGGTTTAATTGAGTCTTTTGGATTTAGTGGCACCAAAGTTCCCTACCACACTGTGGAGGCAGTGGAGTTTCAGTGCCATTGCCTCTTCATAGTCCCACCTCTGTAGTAGACAGTGCTGAAGAGAATGGGGAAAAAAATAATAATGCTGCACTTCTTTCATTCCTTGCTCCTCTTTCAGGATAAATGGACAAGGACTGTTTCTAGTTGGTTAATGTGGGTTTTTTAGATTTGCTTAGTAACGCACTGATGAAAAGATGGGCAGTTTAGTACCTGCACCTTATAAAGAAATACAGTGAATGACATTCACAGCTGATATGGTATTCTTTAACTGCAATAAATCATCTGAATGTCTGTATTTTTATCCTTCAGGATACATATTGTACTTACATAAGATCTCTGATATGTTAAACTTTATACGCTTTTGACTCCAAAAATACTGTGTATATCAATATATACAATATATTCAGTCTTTTATAGATTAGAGCAACTGATTTAGCTTGAGTAAAGCACATATTTATTGAAAGCCAATGACATCTTTACAGTAGTTTTTGTTTCCTTCTAAGCATATATTTGCCTGCACTGTGTTTTCTTTGTCCTGAAATTGTGTGAATGAAATTTATGTGCAAAAAAATTTCTGCACACATAGCTGTATTAGAAATGTTTACATAACAATAGAATGACTTTTACACATTGAAGACAGATAGTATTTAGAATCAAGAAGGGGATGGGGTATGTTTGTAGAAAGGAGAAGGTGGAGCAGAAGGCTAAAGTGTGTCTACTTATTGCATTTTTAATCAAGAGATTTTCTGGCCTAGCTTGTTTTTCTGTTTTCAAGAATTTCAGTACTACTGTACTAAATCTAATCTCATGTTGATTTGGAGATAGATAGACTACTTATTGTTTTATTACACAAGCCAAAGCAAGAAGCCAGAATACCCCAGTGTCATTTAAAGGAACAGTGGGCAAGTCCGTTGACTAGGTTTATTTGGATTTACGAAAACACCATATAGGATCAGAGTATCAAGAAATGGGCCACACTTTGTGTATTTTTAAATGCATCCACAAATACATTGTTGAAAGATTCTGTGGTAAAATGAACCTGTGATTCGACTTGATTCTTACTCTCTTGTTGAAGGTATTATTTATTATTATTTTTTAAAATTTGGTTAAAATAGAAAGCAAATTATTTAATTGTGAAGATCTGAGGATCTGTATGTATCTAATATAGGATGTGTAGCAGTGCAATTTTTTACCAAAGCAATTTTTTTAATCTGAGTAATACTGTTCTATATTTAAATATGAAATTAAAAGATATGCAAGCTTCTAATGGATTTATTTGGTTTAATATGTAACAAGGCAGAAAAAGCTATGATAATTTCAAACATTAGCATCCACCACAGATCTGTTACTGCATCCCCTCTTACTACTTAAACATGCTATATTTTTTTTTTTTTTATTATTATTTTTATTTTTTTATTTTTATTTTTTTTACAATCACCCTCTACAGTGGGCAATTTTGTTTAAAAGTAATTTTTATTTTCAAAGGATTACTGAGGATCTCCTTTAATTAGCTTTCAGCAGTTACATAAACTTCATTGGTTGAATGAACCAATGTAGATGAGGATTACTCCTCTCTGCTTTGTGAAGACTCAGATATGTGGATAGCAACACTATGTGCTATCATAGCTTGCTCTCTTTGTTATGTAGCCAATTCCTAATACATTTAGCTTATTTTATTTAAGGCTAGTATTGAATTTTAACAATATCCCCAAAGGAATTTATGCTATTTTAGTTATATGTATTTTAAAATAGCTTCAAGTTAGTGATTTCAGATAAAATTGTGCAGGTAGTCCTAAAATAGCATATTTGGAAGAGGCAGAAATTACTTAGAAAATGTGGTCATTTACCATATGAAGTGGTCATTCGTGGTCATTTACCATGTGAAGTCTGACATCTGTCATTTTAAGTTTTTATTTTTGATCCAGTCCAGCTGCTGACACATTCTTTGTCTGGATTCTTTCATTAAACTTTTTAGTTTTCAGATACTTCCTCATGGGAAAGCTCACTATGAGATCAGCTTCTCCAAAGGTCTCTCACTGACAGAAAATGGCTTTCAGTTGCTGCTAGGTTCCCAGGACTGATTTTATAAGTCCAAGGTTACATGCCTTACCAGTCCCATTCTTGTGTTTCTGAAATTTTGATTTGTTTCTGGTTTGTTTAAAATTAAGATTTTTATTATTATTTTAAGTGGACTACGTCTGTATCAAAATACCAGTAAGTTGTCTTCATTTACATTTTCCTGAGGAGATTACTTGCTCCTACCAGTAATTTCTCCAGTTGTTCCACCTGCTTATAATAAACAACCATGATTGTCACAGCTGTTTCACATCTCTGAAAAGAGGGCAAAATTAGGTGAATAAGTCTATGCAAAGCAGCTAGTTCATCTAGGTTGATTATATTACGATGTAAAAAGCAAAATACCATTAAGCCACTCAAAATCTCTGAAGGGATGTTCACTGGCAAAATTTAAAATGTTATTCAATGTTTTCCTTCTGTGGGATGGACTGTCAGTACAACTCCAAGACTCTGGAACCAGTGAAAAAGAAAAGTTACTAAAGCTAGCATGAAACTATTTGATGGCAGTAATTATGGTTTTGCATGCATCTAGTTCCTTTAGTGCCAAAGGCAACTTTTAAAGGTATTCAAATCACGTGCAGGAATCATTTTATGCACTACTGAAAAGCTGTGAAACAAAGGCACTGCTTAGCTGCACAGCAACCCAGTCTGATCTGCATGGGAAGTTCAGATTGACAAACTATAATTACCTGAGGTAGTCTGGCCAAGACATCAGTATCAACTATCTTGCACTTACAAAGACAGCTATGGGATCTTTAGCAGTAATAAGTGCCTAGGATGTTAGGTTTGCAGCTCATCTCTCTTTCAGAGATGAGGTTATATCCCCACTGAAACAACAGAAATTGAACATTTGCTGCCTGGGGTCCTATGTGTCTCCTGTGTTTAGGTCCCCATTGTACAATACAGGGGGAGTGGTAGTGGTGCTGCCTAGAAATTAGACTGACTGTGCAGGCAGAGCATGAAACTCAACTCCCATAGCTGTGGTGCCAAAAAAAAAAAAAAAAAAAAAGACTTTTTCCAATGAAACTGTACTCATGTCACTATAGCTTGATCTCATCTGGAAGCAGGGGGAGAACTTGAGGCTCCAGCCTTGCTGGCAGGGTTGTATCTGTACTGAGCACGTAAGGGGGTGTACATGTGCAAGGGTTACCTGCCGCTTTACTTGTTTTCTGTGGGATGCTGTAATTCTCTCAGACCAGATGGTGCGAATGCTCCTTAATTGATTTTGATCAATATGAGCCTTGTTTAGCAAAAATAGACTTTCTGAGCTGTTTAAGTACTCTGGTGTGTGCTGGCTAAGATTGCATCAGGGTGACTTCACAGGCAGCTTGGTCTACAGGTCAGGAAGGCTGCAAGGTACAGCGAGGAGCACGAGCTGCTTCTGCCAGTGTGGTCTCTTTGACTTGTGAGGTACTGCTTATAAACATGTATTGTTTGGAAATATACTTTGACAAATTTGTGTAGGTAATTGTCAGTTTGGCTTGGTAGGAGGTGCTGGATAGACTTTGCTAGCTGAATCTAATGCTCAGCCATTCTAATTCAGCAGCTAATCAACTGGGTCAGTGATGATACAAAATAAATACACTGTGAAAACAAAATGGTTTTAGCATATTGGGTCTTAACTGCCTTTAGGGTTTTACATGCTTTGCTAAATTGAAATTTCATACGCAGAGAATACCTCCAATAGCGCAGTGGCTTCTTAATCCCATGCTTTTGTGATAAGTTCCTTTCTAGAGGAGAAAATGAAATGTAAACTTAATTGCTTAAACTCTGAAAAATGCTTTTCTTTGAACTCAATGAAGCACAAAGATGAATAGTTTATTACTAAAGGGAATTTAGCTCTATTTATGACTGCTTGTACTGTGAAATTGGTTGTTTGTGATCTCTAAAGACTTGTTTTCTTTTCAGCGATATTGCAGTGTAGCTCAGACTACAGTGGAAAGACCGACTGTAAGAAAATTAGTCTCTAGGACAACCTGTTTCTATATTTATGTGAATATGGAGCTTAAACAACTTTAGGGTTCAAAGCAATGAAATTCTTGAAAATCACTGAAATGTAAAATACCCAACACTGATGGCCCTAAAAACAATTATTCTGTAATACTAGATAAATGTTGATCTATTGGTGCTATCACTACCTTATTTAGGTATCCAGTGCTGCTAGACAGGCTTTGAGAAACAGTCCAAAATATAGCCATAGTGAAGTCAGTTCTGCATGGTGGACAAATACATCCTGAGAAAAGTACTTCATGTATTTGTGACACTTTTACCAGTGAACAATGCCTGGAGACTTACTGCACAGGAAAAATATAGACCAATGTTCAGCATATGTGCATGCATTTCCCAGCTGTTCTAAAAGTTTTCATCTGCATATGCAACCAGCTAAAATAGTGTTCTTTCTGATGTAGTGGGATAAATCAAGGCTTTTGGGGTATATCAACATTTCCTAGGCCATCTTACTATGCAGAGGTAGTGTCTGGGAAAAGAAGTCTTCGTTTTCTCTTTCAGAGTAGCTAAGGAGGTCAGAACAGAAGCAAGTACAATCATGAACTACATTAGATGTTTTAGAGCTAGAAGAATTCCTACTGTTCTGCAAGATGTTGGTAAAATGCCCTGTAGAGTGTTGTGTCCTGTTCTGGTCAGCTTTGAAACCAGCTTTCAGACTGGTCTGAATTCAGGGAAGAGACAGTGGGCTGATCAGAGAAGCAGTGAGCTTCCCTTGCCCAGAGATATAAAGAGCCTGATTTATTTAGTCCTGACAAGAACGAAGGAATAACCTTTGCAACAACTTTCCAATAGAACTGGGTGGATACAGAGACTTTGGAGGAGGTAGGAAAGCTGACACTTCTTAAGATAGTGTTTGATAGCTCGGTAAGTGGGATTATATATAAAGGGTAAAACCACTAAAATAGCAGAGCAGGGAGACTGATGCAAGAAGCAAATTCCAGGTCTCTGTTCTTGTGAACAGATTGGTTTCAGCAAATACCTTAACTCTAGGAAAAAATATTAAAAGGCTTTACATTTATTTTATTTTAGGAAATGCATCTAGTATTTTTGCTTACCTTTCAAAAAGCCTGTTTAAATAATATGTATCAAAAGAAGTAAAAATTGGGCATATCCTGTTGCTTCCAGAGTGTAAACTAAAGTGAAACTCAAAAAGAATCAAAGCATCTTATAGAAGATAAGGTTCAGCTCAGTTTTGGCCACACTACAGTTAGACAGTGGTTACTAGAATCTTAGCTTTGTTTAGTTTTAATTCACACCAGTAGATTTTTTTATTTTTTTTTTTTCTTTTAAAGCACAGCTCCAATGCACAGAATGGGTGTAATGAGAATTTCTGGTTAGAATTCAAAACATAGGTAGAAAGAACTTTTGTCTGCATGGCAACAAATGTTGTTTCAGTAGTTATGTATCAAAAAATAATTAAACTAACAAAATATCCATGCTCTGGATCCTCAAGGTGTCACTCACAATATGCAGAGTCTGAATATCTTGTGCTTATTTTGTTTTATTTTTTACAAAACAGCTGTGATGCTGTAGCGTTACACTTCCATGAAAGAATAATACATTGAGTTTCACGCAAGACCAGCAGATATTGAAATCATGATAATGTCACTGTTTTGATACAAACCTATTAAAGCTTTTTAATGCTTTTTAATGCATTAACACAACTACCTAATGTATTCTATGGGCCACTGGCTGTTAACTCATTGTCAATTTATTGCATTTGAATTAAGCAATAGCCGCTCTAACACATAAAAGTGATGGAGCATGAAACCTTTTAAAGATGCCGAGGACCATATGCTGTTTGGTATATTTATGTTTGTTGGGTGTATTTTCATCCTGTGTCTTGGTTTTGGCCAGCAGCTAGCTTGCTTAAACTCTGAGAAGATGGATCATGTTGCCAGCACTATTCTGACTGCTTTGTTCCTAATCCTTTGCTTTTGGGAGCATGTGCTTGGTGTTTTGGCTTAGAGATTGTGCAAAGTATGCTCACACCTGTCTGCAGCATAGAACATAAGTATAATCATTATCCGTGCATTTGTAGTATTTATGGTCCTTCAGCTGCTAGGTATGGAGTTGGGATTTTTAAGGCAATAAAAAACAGCACTTGAGTGAAGTTGTGCACAATATTTTCAAGAAAGGGTAAAAAATTTGAATTACCTTGGTATGTGAGGTGTTTGGTGAAAGGGTTAAATGACATCAACTGCAATATAGTAGGTTCACTCATATTTTTACTCAAGTATCTCACTTGCAATGTGAGTTGTGCCCTAGAAAAGTGGTTCTCTTCTCTGATGGAAAACTATTTAGAAAGACAGATGAGGCTGTTTCCAAGTGAAAATGCTTAAGAAAGTTTGCCACTCAGATATTCAAAAGTCACATTTGTGCATGTTAACAATTTGAATTTCACTTTTTCTGCCAGGAAATTGCCAAAAACAGTACAAAGAAAACCCTAAATCTAATCACTGAATTTCACAAGAACCTTTCCAACATTTTAACATTACTCTTGTTCTTGTAAAAGATACTTTATAATGGGATAGCAGTCCACTCAGATACAAAAGGTGTGTGTGTGTGCAAGTAACTTCTTATTCATGCATGTGTGATAATGAAAGAATATACTGAATGCACGTGTGCGTCTTCCTCCTGTATCTAGGATCATTCAATGTTTTCTGTTAATTCTAGATGAAAGTTTAGTAACTAAAACTTGCTTATGCTACCACGTAGATTTAAAAAAAAAAGAGGTCTGCAGATAGGATTAGGATTTCTGATGATCTTTACATATAGGGTAGGATTAGGATTTCTGGTGATCTTTACATATAGGTGAAAAAAATGAAAGAAAAAAACACAAATGCAAGATAATGCTAGTACACGCATGAAGGCTGAGAAACAGACTCAATACTGATTCTTCACAGTACATCAGGAAACAAATGCAAATCAGTGCTGTGTTAATGTGGCAAGGAAAACAAATGCCGTGGTGGAATTTGTGAAAGAGGTTATATGTATACTCCTCCAGCACAGAACATGTATGCTAGTGTTGGGAAATATATTGCAGATAGATGTGGGTTAGTCAAGAGAAGAACACTGACAAAGTTTGGTAGATCAGAAAAACTAGAAAAACACGGCTGTGGGAAAATCTTGAGTAAGCTTTGGGACTGAAAAAAGAAAGTGCCACAGCCTTGAAATAAATTCTTCCATAGAGAACAAGAGAGCAAACCTTTTTGCCCTGTGCATGGTGAAAATAACAAGCAGATGCTCATAATTGCAGCAAGGGAGATTAAGGTGAGATATGAAGAAAAGTTCTCTGATATTTTTATGATCCTATAATCACCTTTTGGCTCATTTGTTTTCAAGGTGTTCTGATGTAACAAATGATTTGCTGAATCTCTCTCATCAAAGGCTTTCTTTTGTATTCTGAATAGTTATTATATAACAGCCAGAAATGAAGGACAGCTTTTTCATTTTGGTAAATCTAACAGTTTGTGTAAACAAAAATTTTCTAACCATTGGGCATGTTCAAAAAGTAACGCAAACTTCCCAGCAGAAAATTAGAACAAATTAATTGGGTAAATTATTTGCTATGAATCATTCGCTTTAGCTTTAATTCAAAATTTTACTTATTATTGAACATTAATTAGAATAATGGTGCTATATGCAAAATTAATTGTGTTTATTCTTAGGACAGATACTTTGCCATTGCTTTTTAAAAATGTGCATCTTTAGATGTGCTTCTGAACAGTCAGTTTGCACATTGATAACTGTTAATGTTGTGCTAAAACCTATGCAGCATCATTCTGTGGATGCTGGAGAACTAAGGCTAAGTAAACATGATTAACTGCAGGCTGTGATGCTAAACATATTCAATTATTCAAGGGAATGTTTCTCTCCCTTACAGCTAATGAGAAATTTATGGATTAGCCTTTTCCACCTTCCCTGGTGGTTATTCCCTCCTATTGTTAAGAAACTAGGGATAATATAATGAGATACTCACTTGATTACTATCAATAAGACTTCAAATGGCATTTTTAGGAAGCAGCAGCCAAATCCATCCCAGGTGTAACATCACCAAAATCAATAACATAGCAGTGATGAATATTTCTGTGGAAAACTGATCCCATAGATCACTGCAACATGTCTGTATGATCACTTCGTCTTAAAGGATTTCTTAATTTACAAAACACCTTATTATAATGACATTGCAGGACTCAGTGTTTATTCAAAAGCTTTTGTGGTGGTTTTACCGTGCTGGGCAGCTAAACCCCACAACCGCTCTCTCACTCCCCCTCCTTTAGATGAGGAGGGGGAGAAGTAAAGCAAAGAACAACTCACGGGTTGAGATAAGGATAATTTAATTAAAGGGAAATAATTATAATAATTAAATAAAGACTACCATGAACTAAACAATTTAACTAAGGCGAAATAAAAGGGAAAGGGGAAAAAGGGAGGAAAACAAACAAACAAAATAAATGAAAGCTATATGGAAGTGCAGAGGAAAGAAATCACTCTCTACTTCCCACAAATGAGCGATGATTGACCACGTCCTTGAAGCAAGGCCTCAACGCACGCAGCCGGTGTTCGAGAGGAGGACCGACGTCTTCTCAACGAGAGCCCACCCCTCCCCTCTTCTTCCTGTTTCCACCTTTTCTTGCTGAGTGTGACACCACATGGTATGGAATATCCCTTTGATTGGTTTAGGTCAGCTGCCTTAGTGATGTTTCTCTCCTCACTTTTTTGCCCACCCCCTAGGAGGGTTAGAGAAAGGCCCAATGCTGTGCTACTGCTGCTCAGCAGTAGACACAACACTGGTGTGATAACACTGCTGTTCCAGCTACAAGTACAGAGTACAGCACTGTATGGGCTGCTGCCGGGAAAGTTAACATTCCAGCCAGACCCAGTACAGCTTTGAGAACAGGGACAGTCTGTAGAGAATTGGCAGGAACCCTTGTACCAGGCAACCTCAGTAAGGTGCTGCCTGGATACCTTGGCATGGTCAGAGCCCATTTTGAAGGTGTGTGCTGTTAAGGGCTGAAGAGCAAGCTGTGGTCGTACTCCTTTGGGCAGTTCCCATCTGAGAGCTCCTTGTAGGAGTTGTGGTTCTCATGTGGTTCCTTGGGAGAGGCTGGAGTAACTGGGACACGGGTAAGCTAGGACATGAGCTGTAGTAGCTCTTGCAGACTGCAGCCTCCAACAGTTATTTGAAAACGAGAGGGTCCCTGGCATGGGCCAGGGCTATGCAGGAAGCCTGCTGACAAATATACAGGGTGCAGGATCATCAGCCAGCACCTGAGCCTGCACCAGTTCTTCAGGGACAGACATACCCACAGCTATTGAACTGACTGTAAGTATTGAACTCTTCTACCTCCTGGCGTTACTCCTACCATTTCTTTTGTTCAAGCTTTCAGAGTAGATCTTAGGCAGAGGTTCCCTGCTGTCCTCAGCAGACCTAATATACTGATTTAGGATGTGCTCAGCAGACTTGATGCAGGCCCAGAACAGGAACTCAGCTCATCAAAAGTTCCCACTGAGATATCCAATAACTAGTTGAACTTCTCAAAGCAAAGTATCTCTTTGGAAACAAAGCACCTCGGTAGATAGTCTTATTGAATAAGAAGGGTTTATTTTAAAGCCTTTTCCTCATTTTCTTTCTTAGAATTTCATTTTAACACATGGCTTACCTCTTTTTTTTTTTTTTTATAAAAAAAAAATGACTGCGCACACTTTCTATTGATATGAAACAAATCTATCATGAACTTATTGCTCATTTTTTTAATTAAAATTTTCTATTACGTAAAGCATAAGTCTTAGGCTGACTGGCAATCATTCAAGCTCTTGAAACAGAAGATCTTAGCACAGGCTCATAGAAAATTCAGTGAGAGCCTCCTGTAGGAGTTCCCTTCCCCACAACGAGATTTCACTAAATTACACTATTCCTTTCAAGAGTAATTGTAATAAATTTAATATGACCAGCAAACATGAAATATGTCAGCGTATCACAGTTCATTACAATGGGATCTCCATTGTGGACTAATAATAAATAGTAATGCCCAGATAACAGCCAAGAAAATGTAATGTCTGAGCACTGAAAGAACATAAATAAGGATCTGAACTCATCGGATCCTGTTCTGAACAGAATAAATGGATGCCCTGTGGACTTCTATCAAAGTGATGGATGAGGGATTTTCTTTTTTGACTACCGAAAATGCAAAGAAATAAAAAATGTACCCAACCCCCAGACTTTCAATTCTCCTCTTGCATTTGTAGCAGCTCTCCCCTCCAACAAGTGATTGAGGACTGTGAACACAGAATGTGAAGGACAGCTGCTCCAGCAGGAATATTGGAGATCATAATCCAAGTTGTAGCGGTACCTTGAGCACTTAAAGGGATACGGTCAAATAATGCCTGCTGTGGGTTTTGTTTTGCTTTACTTTTCAGTGTTTGTAAAAATCATGTTTTCTGGAAAACGTGAGCATATCATCCTTTGTTCTTGGCTTGTCTTCTTGCTTGGAAAGTGTTGATTTCTTCCCTTCATTTCTTTTTAGAGCACAATCCAATTTAGTATGTTTTGTGTTTTTTACTTTTTTTTTTTTTTTTTTATTCCTGCAATACTGATCCTGTCAATCAATAGCTAGCAGTTATATTCATTTTTAATACTGTTTTTGTGCTCTTTCAAGCAATTCTGTCTCAGCACACTGAAACATATTTCAGCTGCAGCACAGTACACTTAATTTTAATCTTTCACTGATAGTAGTGGATGGATAGAGAACTCTACTTATTTGCAGATTATGACTGAATAATTTAGAGCATGGCCAGATTATTACTGTGAGCTCATGAAGGGGAAAATTAAAGGTTTAAGGGACAAACTCAATGCTGATCTAATACTACTGTAACATGTGGAGATAATAAACATACATAAGTAGTGAAATTTGTCCAAATACCATCCATGAATTGGCAGTGTGTGTGGATAATCTTGTGATAATGTTTTATTGTTATTCAGGTTGAAGCAGAAGTAATCAAATCTCATTTGTCAAGGTTGGCCTATTATTTTAACTATTGAAGGGGAATGTTCCTTTCCAAAGATACAAAGGGGGGAAAACATATTTGCAACAAAGCAGGTGAAGGGTTTCGTTCTTGTAAGGTATGTGATGTAGGATAGACAGGACACCACTCTTGACTGATAGTGGTATGACCCATCATGGAAAAAGGGGGATGAGGGGAAAGATCTTCCCCCCTTTTTGCTTTATAATTTATTTCTAGAAATTTATAGATTTGCAGTTGTCTACAACTTTGGAAGCCTTAAATTATTTGTGATGATATTTTCTTTGCACAAATATTCCTTATGCAGTGCTCGAGTATATAATAAATATTATCTGCAGTGGGTGTATTTGTTTAACAAGAAACTTCAAATATTTCAATTATGCATATTATACATAACAGATAAAGCATGAATATATGTTTTAAACTTCTGTTAACAACATAAATGTCTCAACACTAAAGGAGATGCAATGGTCTGGTGTTAGAGGAATATCTTTTTTCTTTTTTTAGACACTCAGCTGAGTCCAGGAGGATTGCTTTGCCTTGTTTTTGCTTGTGTGTCAGATGTAAAAATTATCTCGTCTCTTCTCTTGTGTCCGAAATAATAACAACGGTGCTACTTTTAGAAAATCTGAAGTGATTGTGACATGGGTCTGAATGAAAAAAAACTCTTCTCTAGGCTTCCAGCATCACAGCTGATTGTTGGACAGCAGGCCTGTTGATTCTAGAGCTGACATGCATGATGTTTGAGCACACTCTAGCATTTTAGGGTTGTCCAGGTATTATGATAACTTTCTTCTTTGGGCATAAAGATATTAAAATACAAAATGGTCTACTAGGTTTGTCTGTTTTTTTCTCCTTGGCATTAGCTGTAAAATAGAAACTGCTGATTTCAACAACAAGAGCATAGTTTTGGTTGGGACTTGCGAGTCTTCTTCAGGTTTGTTTCTGTTTTTTCAGGAAGGCTATAATTCACAGGAAAGTCACCTCTTCTTTAAGCCTGTTTCCATCCTGCATCTTCACCCCAATGCTTACAGCCGTAGTACTGAGTAAAATTGCTGATAGCTTTTTTTTTTTTTTTTTTTTTTTGGTATAATTTTTGTCTAACCAAACTCTGATGGGTTATCGAATCATGTTGTATCACTCATGACTCATTTCTGGTATTAGAAAACTTCGTTCTGAGTAAACAGTTGCAGGCTGTGAGGAAGCTTCCTACTTACTATTCTCTTGGATAGACTCGAGCGTGTGAGTTTAGGGCTTACAGGCTTGTAATTGCTCATACAGGGTGTATGGTATTTAGACCCTCCTCCCCAGCTGAGAAATAGTCAATGCCAGAACCGAGTGCAAAATTCCCAGTAACAGTTTGTCTGTTCCCTTATACAAACACAACACATTTTATGGTTCTGGCTTGATAATTTGTTCTTTAAACCTTGCAATAAGACAGAGACTTGTGAAGAATATGATTATTGTTTTGGCTTAGGAAGTCCCTTCTGCCCGTGTCTGGATTTTAGCCAGGATATTGTATAAAACTTGACGTTGTATATGCAGATGAACTCTTTTGTAGTATTGACAACTGTAGCCTGGCTCACAGCTCATCTCTGCCCCCTTTCTGCAAGTTCTTGCCTCTGTGGGTTTGCTTCCACCATTAACCAGTTAGTCCTTGATTAGTTTCAGTCAAAATATGCCAGGCTAGCAAAGACCCTATCACCAAATCTGTTTAAGCTGAATATGGTCCCCATCAGCTGAAAGCAAGGTGGAGGGAGTGTCATGGAGATCAGCTGGTGATGAACAGGTGCAGGGAGAAGGGCTGGGAACAGGAGTCTGAACCTATAAGATCCCCCGTCTCAGAGCACACTGAACATATATGTACAGCAGCAACTGCATACTGAAAAGGATATCACCTTTTTTATCAGGATATTCTGGGTAGATCTTGGAGGTGTTTTTCTTGCAATTTAAAGTGAGACAGGATCTGGTCTTGAACTCTTCAAAGGTGTTGGGAACATCAAACTGGCAAGGAAATTTAGGCTGGTCCTTCAGCGCACTAGCCTGTTTTCAGGCTGAAGGCATTGGCAGTGATGCTGTGCTTGTGTGGTGGGACAGCTGCAGAATCAGGTCAGTTCCACCAGTGTCACACAAACATGGCTGAATTTTTCAGTCTTCTGGCTGGGAGTGACTGTCACCACACTGCCCAGAAATGAGGTGCTGACAGTTGTGCAGTTGGTGTCTAGGAGGTTGCGGACCATCCCCCCTCCACACACACCTTTTTTTTTTTTATTATTATTATTTTTTTAAACATATTTCATCCTTTTTTCTACCTCATCTTCCTGAAGTATGTTGATTTAATATGAAACTCAAATGATTTCACTTGATGCTTTTAAGAAAAGCAGTCCTTGAGATTAGAACTTTCTTACCACCTACAGGCACAGAGTAACATTTAAATAAAACTAAGGCACTTTTCATATGTGTTTTCTTCATTTTTTCTCTGAAGGAAAGGCAGTCATATCTTTGACTTCTGATTTTCATAAAGTTTAATTTTTAAACAGTGTCATAGCTCTCAGCAGAGAGATCAAACCAAAGCTGCATCAAATTGCATTCTGACCTCAAGGTATTATCCTCAAACTGCAATTCAAGGTGCTTCCTCTCATTAGTTTAATGAATGCTACAGCAGTTTGTCTCGGTTGACTTTTTTTCATAAATAATTGGAAGCCCTTTGTTGCCATGGCTTAATATCATTTCATGCCCTATCTCTTAATGATTCACAGACAATTTGTTAGTCCAGAACTTTATTTTCCCTAAAACACTCATGTCTGCGGTGATTATTTCCATAACTGCACCAAGCTGATTGAGAACTCTGGCTCTTGCCTGTGAACCATTGCTCTATCTCCATCAGAACAGATGCTAAGGAAATTTGCTACTTTACTCTCCTGACTCCTTTTGACTAGAAATTTTGATCAGGTACTTATTATGTGAACACAGACTTTGATAGTAACTAATTTACATCAATATACAGGTAGGTACTTCTGTGTTATCTTTTTGATCTCCTAAAGGTATAGAATCAACATGCTTACTGCCAACCCAATCGCATTAGCAACTGCTTGGCTTGTACAGAGCACTCTGGCTACAGAGTAAATCCTACCCCTGTAGGATTTAAGCTGTTGGGTGAGTCTCAGAACAGGAAAAATAGACTTTTTCTGGTCATTTAAAAATAATAAATAAATACATAAACCTACCTTTCCTCTCCAAAGAGATCCTAGAGGATTCTGCTTTTTGACTTATAGATCCAACATAAAGTTCAATATATTTCAAGATGCTTGTGTCCCAAGAAATATCATAGAGCAGATGCTGTGGACTCAAACGTTAAAATAACAGGTTGAGATTTTTAGTTCATTTAAGTATTATTCAGGTATAACTCCATGTATTTACGAACAAAGATTAGCATTTTAGTTCAGATCAGGCATGGTATTTGTGTTTTGTTTTGCAACATGTAGTGCAGCAACTGAATTTTATTTGGACAAAACCTAACCAGGATGCACCTAATGTACTCCATTTGGTATCATGTGCTTACCTCTACTGGGCAACTGCCAATGGGGACTGGGCCTAGCTCAGTCTCATGGACTGAATGTCAACCAGTCCAAAGTAATGCCCCCAGTCTCAAAATGCTCATTGCTGCTGTAGAGCAGAGTGCTTGGCTCTACAGATTGTCTGCTATTGTGCTGCACTATCTGCTGTTGGAGGCACTCAAACATAACTAAAGAGTATGAAAATCAGAGAAGTGTGTACTCCATTTCTTTTGAAATGCTTCTCCTGAATGTCAAGGTGATGTAGCTATTAGTACCAATGCTGGTGCAAATTTTTGGCCCTTATAGTTATGACTGTGGATAAAGGCAGTGAAGATCCGACCCATACTGATGTCAGTACTTTTGTGTGCTTAAAACACCAATAATGTGTTTTACTGTATGTTTGGGATGATCTGCAAAAAAAGAGAATGTGGTTAGAAACTGAACAACACTTTGAAAAAATAAAAATGTGTGCTTACCAGTAAACAACAAGTAAATAACCTATCCCAGAAAGAGCAGATCATAAGTAGTACTCAGTTTTACCTACGCGTGAGTACGCATCCTTTGACTGGATGTAGTTGAAAACTGATTTAGTGCCAACTGTATAGCACAAACTGAATGTAAAAAGTTGCATGTTTGTACTCTACTTGCACAAGGAAATTCTGGAATTGAAATGGTTTTATGGCTCTGTGCCCACAGTACTGCACTTTCTATTGATGATGGCTGGGAGGGCGAGGCAGGTGTGCAGAAGAAAATCTTAAACTGAAACTACTAACCTATTTATGGAACATACTGATTCATGTGCAAGTCATGTTGGTGCCTAGTTTTTACACACTGCCAGAAAAACAGATTGGCTTGATACTGTGGAACCCATGGATTGGATGCTGGCATCAGCTCCTCTGTGAAATGAGTTGTTTCATTCTTAGGAGAACATTCTTCCATATGTTTGTAAATTTGAAGTGTTGCATTTTGATGATAGAAAGCATGATATTGATTTTTATGACCTCCTGTGAATTAAATTCACAGTACAAAAGCTAGTGTTCTGGATGTATGTTTTTAACAAAACAAAGAACTGAAAAACTTTACCTTTTGTTGTCTTGTTCTGGATACCCCCTTACTCAACCTACCTTTATATTATGGTGCATTATTTAATTTTATTGGTTTCCCCAGGAATTTCTAGCTCCACTGGGTAGGTACCGGTGATGAATATGTCCCATTTCTTCCTATTGCTGAGCTGAAGACATGCTTCTGTTTGATGTTTAATACAAGGTTTTATTTCTTGTAATGGATTTTCCTTGTTTGTTTGTTTCATCATTATTGATGTCAGCTTGGAGTCTGCACCCTCTGTGAAATAACCAACACCTAAAAAAATTAAGCCATTTTAGAACTAAGCATTCACTCAAACATACCAATTTAAAAGATGTATGCACCCATATATTCTATGCTCAAGTGAATGAAAATCAACATTTTATGCAGATAATCACACACTTTACAGATGAACACATAGTTTTTCCTATGCAAAATATTTATAAATAATCCAGTGAGTTTTAAATCCAGTTCAATACGGATTACAGTAAAAGCTAACGAGGTTTGAATAAATCAATAAGATTCTCATTAATACTACCCTCAGTGTGAAAATGTTTATTATTAATACAAAACAGTATGCTTTGTCTACAAATGAATCTGTCATATCATTTTGTGTTTTATACACCACTTTCTAGTCAGTGATTTTTGGTCTAATAACATGAAAAATTTATAGATTTTCTATATAATACCAGCCACTTTCTAATATAGGAGTAGGCTTTTTTTTTTTTTTTTTTTTTTTTTTTTAATCAAGTTAATGTTATAAAACACCATGTAAAATGTGCAAATTGTGGAGATGTGGATAGGCTTCTCATGCCTGTGGGTTGGATAAACATATGGTTAGAGGCTTTTTTTGTGGGTGGAGGTGAGGTTTTGTGTATGATGTGTGATTTTGTTGGAAGTGCACAAATGAGTGTTACTTTAACTTTGTGTTTCAAAGTTCAGAAAGATAGTTTCACAAGAATTACCAGTTTCAGGGGAAAGAAGTGCTGTTCAACTGTGTTCTGTCTCAGAGTCACAAGGAAAGCCACTCTAAGCTTGCAGCTCTGTTTTTCTCCTGGGTTCTGGCCAAATGCAAATTGCAACCTCAGTCAGGGCAGGCTGAGCTCTGCTCTTTTTAAGTGCTCAAAACAGAACAAATCTTTTGCGTACAGTGAATTAAGTAAACGACTAGGGAACCTCACAGGTACTTGAGAATTAAATAAGCAGGTATTCATGTATTCTGCAGTTTCATTTATATTCTTGTCTCTTAAATTAGAATGCCTGAATGTGGCTGCTTACATTTGGTTCAGGAAAGAGCATGAACCATCCTCAGTAACATATGAATTTCTTTTCATCCTGTAATTTGTAAGTAGATGACTTGTAAAATTAGGTGTTAAATTGTGGGTTCAGGTTATGTGCCTATGTGAGGGAATGAAGGCTGTATCCAAAAGGTGAAGGTAGTCAGAACTAGCCTGTGCAGGCTCTCACTGTAACTAGGGGATGGCTCAAGGTTGATATGAACATGAAGTTCACTGGGGGCTGCAAACCCTCCCATGGACTGCAGAAAAATATTTCAAATTGTTGACTGTTAGTGTGATCTGTGCTGCTGCAGCACACTTCTGCCATTGCTTATTTAACTTGCTAAGTGAAAAATGTACCCTTGTTACAGTAGCTTGCATTTTGGCTAAAATCAGGATACAGAAAGAGAAAATCACTGGTCTAATCCTATAAGGATCTTCATCTCATGGGTCTACATTAAAGCCCTTTAACTATAATAAGGCTGAGCAGTTTGGCATCTAGTTCATATCTCAACCCTACTCATCTGTTTCAGGGAGACACTTCTTGTCCTTGATCTACTTTAAGGGTATAAAATGCAGTGATGCCTGCATCTTTCTTTTTACAGCACTTCCATTTTAGTACTTCATCCTTGGTTGAGTGCCAAGGAAGCAGAGCCGTCTAGCCTTGGGAATCCTGCATATTGGCCCCCAATTCAACTGTGAATGCTCCATGTGGGACTCATCTAAACACATAGCAAACACCTTTGATATCTAGACTAACAGAATGCATGTCACTCTAGAGGAAACTGTATATTAATTATAAAATTTACAGTAACCAACTCATGTGAATATATTCACCTTTCAGACATACACTTGGGTGAGATTAATTTTATGCTGTGTGTCAAGAGCATGAATTCTCCTGCAAGGCATCTAATATGAGGCAGGCAGTGTTAGGGTTTAGGGACTTGTTTATTCCTTCAGAGTAGCTTTATCAAAAGCCTGAAGAGTAAAGCAGTGATATGCAGGTGTCTGTTTCCTTGCATGTGTGGGTACAGTAGAGCAGGAAGTAGGTCAGGGAAAGCAGCAAATGCTTAAATCTCTCTGGAAGATAAGCTTTCTTGGGTGGGGACTGATGGGTTTATACCATCCCCACCTCCCATAGGCACCTGTGGCAATACTGTGTAAAGTGAATTGCTATTTTCCTTTACAGATCCTCCTACAGATGCATATGGGAAACTTTTCACAGCCTTTTATTTATTTTTTTTTAGTATGTTTCTTTTTCTTATTTTGATAGTTATGCTGTTCCTGTCATATACACAGTTTGTTGACAACCAGACAGGATGGACTGTGGGCCCCATTTATGAAGTTTTAAGCACAACAGTAACCTGTAAAGGCGTTGTGTCCACTGTTACAGGCAGCCTTAAGGGCTGAGGCAGTGGGAGGGAGAGGACAGACCTGAGAGCTCTCAGCTTCTGCTGCCTTGAAACAAGCTGAATGTTTCTTTGTTTTCTTGGTCAAGTGCCTGATGTCACTAAGATAATGTATGCTGCATGAGAGATTTCAGAAGTATTAATGGAAAATAGCTTGAAAATCCCTGCTTATGTGCATAGTTTTAGATGGCCAACTAGATTTTACATTGAAAAATAGAGTCTCATATAATGATATAATGGAAGAAAATGTGCTCTGTACACAACTGAATATATAGTCTAAGTAATTCATATGAGGATCAGAAAATCTGACAGACTTAAAAGTAACTTAACTGAATGAAGCTTTTCTTTCTATACAGGTCTTTCTATTATTAAAGATGATATTTGGGCATAGATCTCATTTAATATGCTTCTTAAAGTTGCAAATATTATACACAAAATAAGACCTTTAAATATATTTTGTGGTGAATGGAGTCAAATCCAGTTGGAGGCAGGTCACTAGTGACGTTCCCCAAGGCTCGGTACTGGGGCCAGTCCTCTTTAATATCTTTTTTGATGATCTGGATGAGGGGATCGAGTGCACCCCCAGTAAGTTCGCAGATGACACCAAGTTAGGTGCGCATGTCGATCTGCTCGAGGATAGGAAGGCTCTGCAGGAGGATCTGGATAGGCTGCACTGATGGGCTGAGGTCAACTGTATGAAGCTCAACAAGGCCAAGTGCTGGGTCCTGCACCTGGGGCGCAATAACCCCAAGCAGAGCTACAGGCTGGGAGATGAGTGGTTGGAGAGCTGCCAGGCAGAGAAGGACCTGGGAGTATTGGTTGATAGTCATCTGAATATGAGCCAGCAGTGTGCTCAGGTGGCCAAGAAGGTCAACAGCATCCTGGCTTGCATAAGAAGCAGTGTAGCCAGCAGGTGGAGGGAAGTGATTGTCCCCCTGTACTCGGCTCTGGTGAGGCAGCACCTCGAGTGCTATGTTCAGTTTTGGGCCCCTCGCTACAAGAAGGACAACGAGGTGCTCAAGCGAGTCCTGAGAAGGGCGACAAAGCTGGTGAGGGGTCTGGAGAACAAGTCCTATGAGGAGCAGCTGAGGGAGATGCAATTGTTCAGCCTGGAGAAAAGGAGTCTCAGAGGCAACCTTATCACTCTTTATAAGTACATTAAAGGAGGCTGTAGCGAGTTGGGGGTTGCTCTATTCTCCCATGTGACTGGAGACAGGACAAGGGGGAATGGGCTTAAGTTGCACCAGGGGAGTTTTAGGTTGGATATTAGGAAGAACTTCTGTACCAAAAGGGTTGTGAGGCATTGGAATGGGCTGCCCAGGGAAGTGGTGGAGTCACCATGCCTGGAGGTCTTTAAAAGACGTTTAGATGTAGAGCTTAGGGATATGGTTTAGTGGAGGACTTGTTAGTGTTAGGTCAGAGGTTGGACTCAGTGATCTTGGAGGTCTCTTCTAACCTAGATGATCCTGTGATTCTGTGATATTCATTTGTCATTCATTTAACAATGATAATCACCTAATGAACTGAATGTACAAATCCACAGTTTTATCAAAAACTGCATTTGATGCCCAAGCTACCTTAATTGCTACCTGTGTAATTGTGTAACTCATGTAAATTACTAAAGACAGGTTGATTTAAACAGTGTTAAAATTTAAAAGGAGTGACAGTTTTAATAAAGTAAAATAATCAGAATAGATCTATTTGACAAAGCCAGTAATTATAAACTTGAATACCAATTAGTTCTGAGTTAGTAGGCTTATTTCAGCTCTTTTGTTGGACTTGAGATAATTATATTAATTTTCCAAACTATCCAAAATATTCAGAAAAATAAAGCAAGAATTCATTATATAAAAACAACACATGTCTAGCACCTGTCTTTCCAGTATTCCTATTTAGATATGATGAAAATATACATGCTGGTAAATCTATCTACTTAAAATAGACAAAGTGTTATGCTTTTGTTGAGTTTAAGTCATGAAATCCATCAGAGAGTTCTACGAGTGAGAAATTGATCCAAGTAAGACAGTGGAAAACACCAATGGAAAAAACCCTCTAGGAAGGCTGTTGAAGATATATTGATAATGCATCTGCTTTTCTCACAGTAGTTTATTTCACGTTTAGTACTATTACCTTTAATGGTATCATCACTCTAGTGGTGCCTTCTGATTTTTCTCTTGTGAGTGACAAATTCATCCATCTATCTAATATGGACAAAGCAGGGTTTCCCCCTCAGTTCCTTTGGGATTACAGTTAAGGTTATTAATTAAAATCAGTACTTGATGATTTTTTTTTATTAGCTGTAAAATGCAAATAAGTATGGGTACTTTCTTTAACAATGCATTAGCAGAGCAAATACAAATTTGCATAATTTAGAATGTTAGAGTTTAGGTTCGTTGCAAAGCATGATGGTATAAGAGCAACACTTAAACTCTCAAGGATAAAAATGGAAAGTCTTATCATTTGAGACATCTTAAACTGAACAAGTATTATCATTACAGGGCCTTGTGCTCAGAGGGATGAATTTGCTTACTCAAAGTACTGGTGGGCCTTCTGTAACAATGCATCCTTGTGAATGTGGGAAGGAATGAGTAGAATACATTCAATTTTATGTGAAGTATTTCTGCTAAACCTTTGAAAGTGCAGTTAGTTTTTTCATGCTGGCAATTGAAAAATGTGAAACTAAGTCAATAAAAATGTGAGTGTTATATAAATTCCTTTTTCATCATGTCTTTTTAAATTTCTTTGAGGAAATATTCAAGACGATCTCTGTTCAAAATTCTCAAGATTTTTATTTTTATGGGAAGTTATATTAATATAAGGTAATTCTTTGGTGAGAAGTCTATGCCACCTATCAATTGTTTAAGAGAAACAGACAATAAAATTGGTAGAGTATTATCACTGTCACTGCAAAATTTGGAGTCTTGTATGTGTTGACTACCTATGTTAGGATATGTTACAAGTACAGATTTCACATTCTTGTTGTTGGGTATAACAACATGTCTGTTTCTGGAAATGTCTAATTTATTTCACTGCCAAAGTAGTTAACAGTGAGAACATGGAAAAAAGTAGATGATGGAAATAAACAATACTTCAAGAACTTGTTCCTGAACAATTTCAAAGTTTAGTTAAGCTTTAGGAGGGATGGGTAGGGGGGGTGGGGGGAAGGTTGGTTATTTTCTACTTTTCTTTAAAAAAAAAAATGTAACAGTAACTCCATTTAAAAAAGAGAGAGACAGGAATAGATTCTCTCAGGATGTGATATTACAAGCTAGTGAAAGATTTGTTGAAGAATTTGGCAAAAGAGCATGATAGAGAGATGATGTTTTTAGGTTGTGGGCAATGTTAAGGGTAAAATTGTTTTGTGCAGTGGGTGGTGTGAATACAGATTTGAAACAATACTAGAAAGGAAAAGACTATATTTGTAAGAATGTCAAGAATATTCCTCAGGGTTTTGGTTGTAGAAATGGGACAGAAAAGACAGACCTGGGAGTTTTCAAGATTATGATGAAGAACCTGGAAGAAACATCTGTGCTGATTTGAATCTGGTTTTGATGCTTAACATACTGACAAGAGTTAAGTCATGTTCGTTTCAGTTTTGCAGAGCCTTTATTACTCATGCTCATTGTGGGTGTTGAGGATATTTTTGTTTGCCAGTTGTACGGTCAAGAACAGTTACTGTTGGATTTTTTTATTTTTTATTTTATTTATTTATATATATATATTTTTTTTGTGGGTGGGCAAAGTTCAGGAGTACTCATTGTAACTTTTTTCTCTTAATGAGGAATGACTTTCTTGAATATATAAACTGAAAAAGACACACAAAGCTCTGGAAACTCAAACTGGTGAATGATTCCCTAAGTAAGAAACATTAATTATGCTATATGAAATCTTGAGGCAATAGCCAATCCAAAACCAGTGTGACTACTGTAGTGTCAAAGGTACTAGTTACCTCCAATGAGTAAACAGGGATTGCATATTCATTACATTATTTTTTCCCTGAATTTTCCTCAAACCTGTTATGCACAACTCTGGATTATCAGGTGTACAGATAAACATACTAACTAAGCAATAATTTTTTTTTTTACATGCAGAAAGAAAATAAGTCAATGGAGTTGTACAAAGAATCCCATTTTCATATTTAAAGGAAAGGTCATCAGGGGACAGATCTTATTTAGACAAATGCCAAGGATTTAGACAAATGCAAGGAATCAGAAGGGTTTTTATTTTATGGAAAACTGGTTTAGAAAATGACGTGTGTTATGCTAATTAGATGAAGCTTGCACAATGATGAATGCTTGCTCTCTCTAAGCGTGAGGTAAATCATTATGACAGGAAAACAACTCAGAACGTTGTCTTTGAACTCAAGAACTGCTGCTTGATGGAGAAGGTCAACTTAGAGCAGCAGCATTCAACCTTCTTCAGTTTACAGGTACCATTTATTTTTTTTGCAATGCCTGTAAGGAACCCTATATAAAGAACTTGCTGTTTCTGTATCCCATGGGACTGAATCTTGCTAACCCTTCATATTTCAAATTTATTTTGTTTATAAATTTTCTTTCATCACAGTTCTTCTGACCTCTGTCTTTTATTGGTTAGATCCAGGTCTGTATAGACAAGGGTAGAAAATAAAATAAATTTGTTGTTAACGTAGAGCCACTGTATTAATCCAAGAGCTCAAAAATTTTGGAATTCAATGAGTCTTACCTTTGACATTTAGGTACGTTAATTGCTGTATACTGGCCTCTTAGATTTTCTGTGAAACTCCAATGAATAGAATTAAAACAAGAACTTGAGAATTTGTCCTTTAAATGTCATTCGTTAATGATATATTTAAGAATCTTATACTTTCCTTTAAAAATGCCCTTAATCATCAAACCTGTAGAACAAAGAAGTGGATCTGTATTGGAAAAGACTGTATAGGTGATTTTTTAATAAAGCTAGAGAATTATAAGATTTATATGTAGGAACTTTTAAAAACATATTTCATAGAATATTCATTTTCTTGAGGTTTGGGAATGATGGGACGATGTCTGTTACGTAGAAAATTTTCCTTGTATACTTTTCTGTTTTATTGTTGAGATGGCGGAAATGAAGTTTATCACTATATGAAATTCAGTTGGTTTTGTGTTAAGCAGTAACTACAGGCTTAATCAGCTGGGGTTAGAAAGAAAGGAGTTATAATTAATATCTTCATGCCATGGCTTTCACTTGCAATTATTATTTTGAATTACATTTATTTTTTTTCTTAAAAAAAAATTACAGCTGAGATGTTCACTTCTGCAAAATGGTTACTGCCTTCAATTCTCATCAAAGTCATTGTAAAATGAATGAATGCAACAGATTAAGAAATTGAATCTTAAATTATTCATTCATTATTCACAGGACTGGGAATCTCTGATGTATCTAGGAGAATTCATAGGGGGGAAGAAAGAGGATACTGTGGAAATTACAGTTTTGGACGTGAACTTGAAGTAGCAAGGTCAGATCACCAACAAGGGCCCTAAAGAGCTGTAAGAAAACAATGTGGCAGAATGTACGGTAAAAATATAACTTTAGATCGATACAATTTAGAGTATATCTAGTTGTAAATTGTGAACTTTGGGGATTTTCCTCCAGTAGTTAAAACAGAACAAATTAATTGCAAGATAGTTTAAAATGGAATTACTACAGTTACATGATTAGTCTCTGTTGCTCAGTTGCTTGTGGCAGCTGCACAAGATAGCCAACAAAATATTTTTTTATGCGCAGTTCAGAGA
Source organism: Aythya marila (assembly GCF_965140915.1). Taxonomy (NCBI): domain Eukaryota; kingdom Metazoa; phylum Chordata; class Aves; order Anseriformes; family Anatidae; genus Aythya; species Aythya marila. The sequence goes on from NC_139042.1 coordinate 111,855,577, forward strand.
ATTGAATTTTTCAGTTGGTATAATCATATAAAGGCAGATGGGAATACAGAAGGTTAGATCAAAAAACATTGAGAGGATGGAAAGATTGAGGGCAAAAATAAACAAAATATATCAGCCTGCTCAAAGGGGATGTTTTAATTATGGATATCTATGATTGGAGAAGGTACATAGCATTATATTAATCTAAAAAATTTGGTGTCTCCTTAATGAAATTCTTTCTCCTCCTGTCTTGTAAGATTGAGAGCTCTTTGAATCCTAGGTAGTAAGAGAAAGTTTTTTTATTATCAAGGGTCTGTCATCCTTAATCTTGAAGAGAAACATTTCAAGTTATTCATGATAATAATCTGGGTGGGTCTTTGTGTCCACATGTAATTCTGTAGGGCTCTACAACCCTGTGGGAACTGATCCAGACCTTGAGACCAACCATTTAAAACCAAGTACTTTTTCTTCAGTAATCTGAACATAAAAAAAAAAAAAAAATACCTTCTGCAAGGTTTCCTTCTGATGGTGGGATAAAATACTTAAATCTTTTGTACAGAAAATCTCCTCTCTGCATTATCTATGTATAATCCTTCTGGCATAGATATTTGAGATACAAAATACTTTTACAGAAGCTATTTATGATTACAGTTAGTAGTTTAGAAATTGCTTCCATCAGTTCTCTGAATGTCCTAGGGTGAATATTTTCAGGCTTAACTAAGTGGAAAATATCAAATTTACCAAGACTTACTGTCTTTCCTGAGTATTTCTTTGTGTTAGCCTCTAACAGGTGCTAATCACTCGAAATGTATCATCATAGTTTATTTTTAGTGAAAACTATCTCCTAAGAGCTTCTCACAGTCCTATATTTTAGCATTATTGTAGCCAATGCTCAGGATATTTTATTTACTGTATTTTCAGTATTTGTGAAACCAACAGGTCACATTTACAAGAAAGGCACTCATATGCAGCATGGCATGGACAGTATCAGCATCTATCCTCCCCTGTTTTGTTTCAGCCTTCCTCAAAACCTTCTTAGACAGTGAACAACCACTGTCTTAAGTCTATTCATCTCTTGCCCTATCTGGGAATAGTAACATGCATGAGTTGTTTTGATGAAGTTATAATGTGGTCATACTGAAGTTAGGTACTGTGGTGGGGTTGTGAGCTTACTTCACCAAACGTAATGGAAATAAAGCATTTACATTTGTGGTACCTGTATCCTGTTATACCTCTTGGGAAATTTTAACAGCAAACCACTTATTAAGAAAAAACTGTTGTTTTAAAAGTTAGTGTCACTGTGCTTGCAAAAATAAAAACAATCCCCTTAAGACTAGGCTTTGAAAAAGAATTTAAAGTTTTACATCATTGATGATTGTAATGTTAAATTTAAAATAAATATTTCCTCATAGGAAGATCCTTATGACTATGGAATGCAAGTAAAGTACCGAAACATTTAAGTTAACCACTTAAAACTTGTAACAATTATTTAAAACCTAGGAATAGGCTGTATATGCAATCCTTCCATTAAGGAAAATAGGGGGGGGGAGGTGGAGGGGGGAGGAGGAGGAGGTGGAGAGAGAGAAGCTATTCTTAGTAAGTGAGAAAAAGAATGAATTAAGGCATAAGGGCTTAACCTGTCTTCTGGTCAATTAGAAAATTAATGGTTCAACAAGATATGTTAGCATCCAGAAGAAAAAGAGGAGATAAGAACCTGTATTAATTTGTCAATAATAAAAACAAAAACAAACAAACAAAAAACAACAAACAAACAAAAAAGAAATCACTAGCATCCTATTTTCTTTTCTTTCTAAGAATAATAACCCATAGGAAAGGGTAGAAGAAATAGATGTTAGAAGTCTGGTAAGGTTTTTCCCTACTTCGCTTATCATCTGAGACAAAGGAAAAACTGTAAGTACTATGTGAAAGTATTTGGAACTCTATAATGAGATAATCTTTGAGGTTTGCTGTCAAAATGGAGGCATGCACGGAGTGAGGTTAAACAGATCCTAGTGTGCCTCAAAATTGTCATTATTGACTTGTGTAGCAGAATATGGAATGTACTTACTAAATGTGCAGATGACATATAATTGGGGATTCTTCAAACACGACAGAATGCTATTCAGATACAGGGTGATTTATGCTGAAGTAGAGAAATGGATCAAGTGGTGCACAGTACAATATAAACAATGCAAAGTAGAAGCCTTTGCAACTATAACCTGCAATAATAAAGGCTGGAGAATGATTGGTTATCAGTTTTGCAGGAAAAGGCATGATTATCATGTGGACCTGAGTTAAATATATTATGTTCTTGCAAGAAAGGCAAACATTCTAATGAGGTGCATAAACAGGACTGATAAACAAGGCATACAAAGTAATACTTTTTTTTCACTTAGCACTAAATACTTAGCCTCAGAGTTCAGTATGAATGCTTTCCAGAAAAGTGAATGCAAAGTGTTACTTTTTTCTCTTTTATAAGCTTTTGTTCTCAAATATTTTAAAATATTTTAATTTTTTTTCAGTTTACAACTTAATACTGTCCACACTTGTTATTTTGACTGCTCCAGGTCCTGGCCTATCCATCTATCAAACCCCACAAGCAATAACCTATATTAGTTCATAAAATGCAGTCTCATTGGTTCAAAGATTTTGTGATTCTTGCACTATCATGCTTGTTTGATGCTTCATCGGATCTGTGTCCTTTTCCCTTTCCCACCACAGTCAGCTTCATGAACAGGCTTATGCTTGTGCACTTGCAGCTAAGGGGTCTTTCCTCCATATTGAGCAGTCATCTTTTAAATATATGTTAGGATATATGCCTTTATAATTTAGGAACCATTCAATGGTGACGTTTACAGGGAGAAGTCTAGGAACCCAAAATAAGCAGGCTTGTCTCCCTTTGAATGGCTCCACAGGTAGAAACCCAAGCTGCGAGCTTTTGACTGGACAGAGGAATATTCCTTTCTGATCTGGCAAATTGATGACACTTGTTAATCTGTTACAACTAGTTTGTCTTATTTCACTGATTAAATCAAAATTAACCATTTGCAACAACCTAGCAGTACACTAAATACTGTGCAACTGTCTCATTACATTTGTTTTATGTCTTGTGACCACTTCTCAGACAGGTAAGAGCCTCTGACTCCTCTTCTGCGAGAGCATGTGCTCCTGTGCCTCTCAGCAGCTCCAGCAATCAAAGTGCTTTGGTAGTTGCCAATACATATGTAATTGAAGAGGCAGCTAGTAGGTCATCCCAGCACCTACAGACCTCTGAAAATACCTAAGTAGGTGGGGATCTCTCTTATTGATAATAACTATTTCAATTCATTTTTAGCCGCCTTTGTTCCTTGTTAAGTTAATCCTGAGCTTTACTGTTGTTATTTTTATTTTATTGTCTTTTTTATTATTTTCTGGACAAGATAGTTTTCCTATTATTGATGAAGAACTGTGTGTGAATGTCTGTTCACATGCTTATACTGACAGTAGAGATACTTTCCTTACTTTGTCATGCAGCATTTAATAATTTTCCCATTGAATTCTGAGTTTCTTGAAATGGGCTGAAATCTAAAAATATTTCTGGCAGAAGCAGTTACACCAGACATCTTAATTATTATGTTTCCAAGGGAATGACAGCCCATGTAAGGGAAGTTGACATGTCTCCCTGCAGCTATGTGCTTTTTATATTGGAACTTGAGGCTATTATAAATTACCTAGGAGTGAGACAGGCATGAACACATTACATCAGATTTACACCGGTTCCCACAGTATGTAGTAAGAGGGTTAACCCATTCAAATCTTATTTTAATTTTGTGCAATTGATCTTACTGGTGATAGCAGATATCTTGAATAGATACTGAGACACGATAGAAGCATCTCCGTTCCTTGGTAGTCCACAGCATGATCCCTTGCAGTGACTGCAGGACACAAGCAGGGCAGAGGAGCAGTACTGATGGAGCACTTGTGGGAGAAAGCACCTGTTTTTCTTGATAACCACTGTTTGATTTTTAGGCAATGTTTGTTATTCCGACTGCCAAATTTTCTTGTCTGTCAGGGCATGTGAGCTCTGCACCTGGTGCCTCCTGGTTAAATGGGAGAGGAGGAGGCATTCCCCAAACCCCACACTGTGCAGCTAATAGGATAAATGAGTAAAGATGAAAGTAGATTTAAAAATAGACCCTGCTAATCAGGTATTGTGTTGCCATGTTGCATTACACTATCATCTAATTATTCATTCAGTTTGTTCAGAAGATATTGCTTTCATATAAATAAAAAAAGAATGATGGAAAGAAAAAGGGAAATATTTTATAGTTTAATATTATGTGTTGGGGTTATTCTACTAATCTTAGACTATTCTGAAATGAGAATAACATAGCTAAAAGACAGGTCAGTGCTAGAATGGACTTCCTATATTGTTCACAAAAATACAGAGATCTCTATAACTTTGAAAAAAAATATTACTAGAGAAAGCAGGAATGCTTTGAAAAAAATCAATATCATATTTTATGTAAAGACTTCTATGCAATTTTGAGTAACAAGCAGTTGTCAACAGCAACTGAAATATCACAATCATAAAACAAATTGCTGACAGTCAGTAATTTGCCACTAAGATATAAAAATATTGATGTCTGATTCTCTCCAACCGTTACAAACTAACTTATCCACTTGTCACTCATATTACTGATGTTTTCATTGCTACTCCCTTCCATGATGTACATGAATCCTGTTTGCCTGGATATTCAATACACTACTATGTCTGAGTACTGACTTCCTGAATGTAAGGTTTCCTTTAGTCCAGCTACTGGAGTTATCTCTAAATAAATCACAAAGTCATGAAAACACAGGAACAGGCTTCCAAGAGAGGTGTCTGATGCCCTGTTTCCATCAGCGTTCAAGAGACGTTTGGATAATATCCTTAATAATATGCTTTAACTTTTGCTTAGCCCTGATGTGGTCAGGCAGTTGATGATTTTTGTAGGTTCCTTCCACCTGAAGTATTCTAATTTAATTTGTGAGGTCATCACTGATACCCTGATGGATATACATTTAATTTTAGGAGTAAGGTAGTAGGAACCTCTAGACCACTATTACAGAATCACAGAATCATCTAGGTTGGAAGAGACCTCCAAGATCACCGAGTCCAACCTCTGACCTAACACTAACAAGTCCTCCAACAAACCGTATCACTAACTTCAACATGTAAACATCTTTTAAAGACCTCCCAGGATGGTGACTCCACCACTTCCCTGGGCAGCCTGTTCCAATGCCTCACAACCCTTTTGGTACAGAAGTTCTTCCTAATATCCAACCTAAAACTCCCCTGGCACAACTTTAGCCCATTCCCCCTCGTCCTGTCACCAGGCACATGGGAGAATAGAGCAACCCCCACCTTGCTACAGCCTCCTTTAATGTACTTATAAAGAGTGATAAGGTCGCCCCTGAGCCACCTCTTCTCCAGGCTGAACAATTGCATCTCCCTCAGCTGCTCCTCATAGGACTTGTTCTCCAGACCCCTCACCAGCTTCGTTGCCCTTCTTTGGACTCACTTGAGTACCTTGTTGTCCTTCTTGTAGCGAGGGGACCAAAACTGAACACAGTATTCGAGGTGCTGCCTCACTAGAGCTGAGTACAGGGGGACAATCACTTCCCTCCACCTGCTGGTTACACTGCTTCTTATGCAAACCAGGATGCTGTTGACCTTCTTGGCCACCTGAGCACACTGCTGGCTCCTATTCAGACGACCATTAACCATCACTCCCAGGTCCTTCTCGGCTTGGCAGCTTTCCAACCATTCCTCTCCCAGCCTGTAGCTCTGCTTGGGGTTATTGTGCCCCAGGTGCAGGACCCAGCACTTGGCCTTGTTGAGCTTCATACAGTTGACCTCAGCCCATCAGTGCAGCCTATCCAGATCCTCCTGCAGAGCCTTCCTATCCTCGAGCAGATCGACATGCGCACCTAACTTGGTGTCATCTGCGAACTTACTGGGGGTGCACTCGATCCCCTCATCCAGATCATCGATAAAGATATTAAAGAGGACTGGCCCTAGTACCAAGCCCTGGAGGACTCCACTATTGACCTGCCTCCAACTGGATTTGACTCCATTCACCACAACTCTTTGGGCCTGGCTATCCAGCCAGTTTCTAACCCAGTGAAATGTACACCAGTCCAAGCCACGAGCAGACAGTTTCTTGAGGAGAATGCTGTGGGAAATGGTGTCAAAAGCCTTGCTGAAGTCAAGGTAGACCACATCCACAGCCTTTCCCTCATCCACCCAGCGCGTCACTTTATCATAGAAGGAGATCAGGTTCGTCAAGATGGATCTGCCTTTCATAAACCCATGCTGTCTGGGCCTGATCACCTTGTTGCCCTGTAAATGCCACATGATGACACTCAAGATAATCTGCTCCACGAGCTTCCCTGGCACTGAGGTCAAACTGACAGGCCTATAGTTTCCCGGGTCTGCCTTCCAGCCCTTCTTGTAGATGGGCGTCACATTTGCTAGCCACCAGTCAACTGGGACCTCCCCTGATTGCCAGGACTCATGATAAATGATGGAAAGGGACTTGGCCAGTTCTTCCACCAGTTCTCTCAATAAAGGCAAATGCAAGAGGCAAGTAGTGTTCAAATTTTGTAGAGCTACTAGGAGATCTGTGCTGAATATAATTTCCTATGGCATGTTCCCTCCTTTTCATTTTTTTGGACACAGGGTGCTTGTGTGCAATCAGGCTGAGGTTATGGCTAAACTAGGCAGTTTCTAGTTTCATGGAAGTGAGAAAAATTAAATTTCACAATACTCATAGTTGTTAAGGATAATCCAGGTACTGAATCAATGTGAAGTGGAAAGTTCCTTTGAATTACCTGAAGAGAGGAGTTACCCCACAAATGAAATACCATTTTATTATCTAGAAGTGAGCAAGTAGACTTCATGAACAATACTGTTTCCAGTAACTTCTAAAGACACTGAAATTTTCTCTGAGTTTTTATTAAAGTTGCAGAGTTTTCAGAGGGACCCTTAGAGGCTTAAGGAGTGGGACCATAAGAAAAACATGCAGTTCAACAAGGCCAAGAGCAAGGTCTTGCAGCTGGTTTGGGGCAATTTCAAACATGAATAGAGGCCGGACAATAAGTGGGCAGAGAAGGAGAAGCCAGGTGGAGAAGGGAGTACTGGTGGATGAAAAGCACAATTTGAGTTGGCAATGTGTGCTTGCAGCCCAGAAAGACAACCGTATCTTGGGATGTATCAGAAGAAGTGTGGCCAGCAGGGTGAGGGAGATGATTCTATCCCTCCACTTTCTTGAGACCTCACTTGCAGTACTGTGGGCTTTGGGGCTCCCAACATAAGGGCTTGAGCACCTCTCCTGTGAGGCCAGGCTGAGGGAGTTGGGGTTCTTCAGTTTGGAGAAGAGAAGGCTTGAGGGAGACCTTGTAGTGGCTTTTCAGTACCTAAAGGGGGGCTACAAGAAAGTTAGAGAGGGACATTTTCCAAGAGCATGTAGTGATAGGATAAAGGGCAGTGGTTTTAAACAAAGAGAAGAGAGATTTAGATTAGATACAAAGAAATTTTTTACTCAGAGCATGGTGAGGAACTTGAACAGGTTGCCCAGAGAAGCTGTGGATGCCCCATTCCTGGAAGTGTTCTAGGCCTGGTTGGGTGGGGCTTGGAGCAACCTGGTCTAGTGGGAGGTGACCTTGCCCATGGCAGAGGGTAGGATCTAGGTGATCATTGGTTTGGGTTGGAACCAACCTTATTCTATTAATTCTGTGATTATATGAAATATCAAATCTAGCATTTCCAGTACAAGATTTTTTTTAAAATTATTTCAAGATTAGTTGGCAATGATATGTTTTAGGAGAAAATCTTCTGTTGCTTTTAATATTGCCAGTTACCTTTATTGTATTGTCTGTCATATTTCAGTCTACAAAGTGTCCTGACATTCTATCTTTAGACTCCATTTTAACATGAGAGGGTTGAAAACTGGGGTGCCCAAAAGAAAACCAGGTAGGAAATATGCTATGTTTCTGAATAATATTAACAGCCAGCTACAGCCATTCAGTTTCTATGCATACAGACACAATGAATTACAACTGCAGTTTATAGATAGCATGCATTTTGAGGAAGACTGCAGCAGGGCAACTGCTGTGGTTTCCAAAAGCCCCAGATTTCCTGGATTTAAGTCAACTGTTTTTGACTGAGAACCATGTTAGGAGGAGATCGTTAATCAATGTGGTTATGAAGAGGAATGAAATAGGCATTGGATTCATAGAATAACTCTGAAGTTTTGTCAGGACAGCTGGAATTCCTAGTATGAATGGCTAGGTTTGTTCTTAAGTGGTGTTATTTCATTCCTCACCAGTGAAATTTAATCCAAATAAATCTGGACTGAAGATGGCCGGCAGTAGAAGATCCAGGAATGTATTGTGGCTCTGTCAGTTCCCTTGTGCACAGGGAGCAGTCTATCTGTTGGTATGTGTACTTGCAACCAAAGAGCTTACTTCCTTGACAAATCTGTTTGTGGAGATAAAATAATTAGCTGTCACCCCCTACTCACTCTACAGCAGTCTTGAGCAATGAATCCTTATGATCACATGAATATACTGCAGTCAGTAAAGTGGGAAGGAAGGTTATGTCTGCATTGCCAGCAACTTCTTCCTGCAGCCCTGCCATAGCTCACCTACTGTGAAGACTGTTATCTAGGGACACATAGACTGTAAAGTGGTGGTATATGCTGAACCTGTACATATACTCCAGACCTCATCAGCTGTTTGCTAAGACATAATATAAACAAGTAAATAGCCTGGTATGGGTTATGGGATACTTGCCATCTCATCGCCATGTGTCTCAGCTGAGACTTGTTAAGAGATTGAGAGAGCTCCTAAGGCAGGGCCATGCAGGTGAACTTGAAGACACAGCTATGTGATATTTAAACAACCCTAACTCTCTCTGCCTTCAGATAAGGTGCTTGTGTAGCTGTGTGAGCAAGATTTTGTAAAGCTTTGGAAATACTCAGTAACTTAGAGCAATTTAACTACATAATACCTATACAGGCTGTACAGACAAGTAACCTGCTTCTGGCATTGAGGATGGATGTTAGATAAATATTTAATACTTGTTATATATTTAATATTTACTACATTTCTGTAGTATTTGACCTTGCGGACTTGTCTGTGATTGTGTCAAGAACACACGAGGAGACTGAGGGGCAAGAAGAGGATGACTAAGAATTCTAAGCCCAGCAGTATCAAAAAATGATTCATTATACTTCTGTCTGGATAAAGACATAATGAGACTTTATAAGAATTCACCCATGCGTGAAACAAAATGTCTTTGGTATACTAATATTCATCTTTATTTTTAATTTACATTAAATACAATACAATGAGAAAATACAATATGCATAACTATAAACACACATACAACACAACATATTCCAGTCTCTTTGTTGAGTACAAATCTTTAAGTTTAGGTAAATTCTAGTGGATCAGCTCATGAAGAGAGATGCTTATTAACTTACTGCAGCAGGTGAGAGCTCACAGACTGAGAATCAACCTGGATGCAGCTAAGAATAGTTTAAGTATGGGATAAGAGAAAAAAGAAGAAATTATGTCTTTACTCTTGATTGACAGACTTGCTGAGGCGATTGGCTCTGGGGCAGATGTGTTCTGCTGCGGAGCTGGGGATCGGACAGGCAGGGCTAATTTTTCTGGCACCGAGCCCACTCGAGGGAGCCGCCAGGACTCGGAAGCCTGCGCGATGGTTGCTGATGAGGCGTAGGCGGAGCCAGCAGCGCCCCCTCCCTGGCCATTCAAAAGCTGCCCCTAGGGAGCGTGAGCGACCAGGAGCACGGCGAACAGGGTGGGCAAACAGGGCGTAGCGTGTCAGAAGGGAGAGAAGCGGCAGTTCGCGCAGGCAGGGCAAGCAGGAAGGGCAGAGCGTTTCCCCCCCCCGCCCCCCCCAACCATACGAACACCTCCTCTAACGGCGGTCTACCACTAACTCAGCTTCAATGGTGTACACCAGGCACAGTGCTCTCTCTAGGAGGTCTGTACACAGACTGACTACCCGCTCAAAACTGTGGCAGTTTAGGTTTCTGGATACAGGGAGTGCCTGAGCCTGTTGCTACCACCTGCGGGGGGCAAAGAAACTGTGTGCGTGAGGTACGAGCAGGTGGACGACCTGGTCCGCCTTGTGGCAGAACTCAAGGAGGAGGTCGAGAGGTTGAGGGATATCAGAGAGTGTGAGCGGGAGATAGACTTGTGGAGCAACTCCCTGCGCAGCCTGAAGGACAGGCCCTGGGGTGAGACACCCCAAATGGAGGTGGACCCCCTGCCCTGTTGCTGTTGGGCAGAGGGAGGGGACCTAGGAGTTGAGGAGGAATGGAAACAGGTCCCTGCTCGACATCTCAGCTGATGCCTCCCCTACCGGCCCCACCTTTCCAGGTGCCCTTACACAACAGGTTTGAGGCCTGGAGCTTGAGAGACCGGTAGCTGAGGAAGAGGTAGAAAGTCTACACAGGAGGATGCCTAGGGCGAGGAAGTCAGCTCCACGCCTCAGGACTGCCTCCACCAGGACAGAAAGAAGGGTGATTGTTGTGGGCGACTCCGTTCTCAGGGGAACAGAGGGCCCTATTTGTTGGCCTGACCCTACCCGTAGGGAAGTCTGCTGCCTCCCTGGGGCCAGGGTCAGGGACATTGCCAGAAAGCTTCCCAACCTGGTTTGTCCCTCTGACTATTATCCTCTTTTGATAGTCCAAGCTGGCAGTGATGCCATTGAAGAGAGAAGCCTGAAGACCATCAAACGGGACTTTAGGGGACTGGGACGGTTAGTGGATGGAGCAGGAGTACAGGTGGTGTTTTCATCCATCCCTGCGGTGGCAGGGAGGGGTACAGAGAGGACACAGAAAGCTCACCTGATAAACACGTGGCTCAGAGGCTGGTGCCAACACAGAAATTTTGTTGTTTTTTTTTTTTTTTGACCATGGGGCGCTTTACTCGGCACCTGGCCTGATGGCTGCAGACAGGTCCCTATCTCTAAGGGGAAAATGGATCCCAGGCCAGGAGCTGGTGGGGCTCATTGAGAGGGCTTTAAACTAGGCAAGAATGGGGATGGGGCTGAAACAAGGCTTGTTAGAGCTGTGCCAGGGGGAACAATGGCAAGGCTGGGAGAGAAGGCAATGGCCCAACTGAAGTGCATCTACACTAATGCACGCAGCATGGGTAACAAACAGGAGTAGCTGGAAGCCATCGTGCGGCAGGCAGGCTAAGACTTGGTTGCTGTCATGGAAACATGGTGGGACCAGTCTCATGACTGGAGTGCTACAATGTCTGGCTATAGGCTCTTCAGAAGGGACAGGCAGCATGGAAGGGGGGGGGTGGTGTGGCTCTCTATATCAGAGAGAGTTTTGATGTCGTGGAACTCGAGGCTGGGAATGATAAGGTTGAGTCCCTATGGGTTAGGATCAGCGGGAAGGCCAACAAGGGAAGCATCCTGGTGGGGGTCTGTTATGTTATAGACTGCTGAACCAGGATGAGGAGACTGATGAGGAGCTCTACAAGCAGCTGACAAAAGTTGTGAAATCATCAGCGCTTGTTCTTGTGGGGGACTTCAGCTTCCCAGATATATCCTGGAAGCACAACACAGCCCAGAGAAAGCAGTCTAGGAGGTTTCTGGAGAGCGTGGAAGATAGCTTCCTGATGCAGCTGGTTAGTGAGCCTACCAGGGGTGGCGCCCCGCTAGACCTTCTCTTCACAAACAGAGAAGGACTGGTGGGAGATGTGGTGGCTGGAAACTGTCTTGGGCAGAGTGACCATGAAATGGTAGAGTTCTCCATTCTCAGAGAAGCCAGGAAGAGGACCAGTAAAACAGCTGTATTGGACTTCCGGAGGGCTGACTTTGAACTGTTCAGGACACTGGTTGGTAGAGTCCTTTGGGAGGTGGTTCTGAAGGGCAGAGGAGTCCAGGAAGGCTGGGTGCTCTTCAAGAAGGAAATCTTAATGGCACAGGAGTGGTCTGTCCCCATGTGCTCAAAGACGAGCAGGTGGGGAAGAAGACTGGCCTGGCTGAACAGAGAATTATGGCTTGAGCTTAGGAGGAAAAAGAGTTTACAAAGGGTTTAAACTTTTCCAGAGTTTACTATCTTTGGAAAAGTGGGCAGTCCACTTGGGAGGACTATAAGGATGTTGCGAGGCAGTGCAGGGACAAAATTAGAAAGGCCAAAGCTCATCTGGAGCTCAATCTGGCTACTGCATTCAAAGACAACAAAAAATGTTTTTACAAATACATAAATACAAAACAGAGGACTAAGGAGAATCTCCAGCCTTTACTGGATGCGGGGGGAAACTTAGTTACAAAAGATGAGGAAAAGGCACAGGTGCTTAATGCATTCTTTACCTCAGTCTTCAGCGGCAAAACCAGCTGCTCTCTAGATTCCCAGTACCCTGAGCTGGTGGAAGGGGATGGGGAGCAGAATGTGGCCCTCACTATCCATAAGGAAATGGTTGGCAACCTGCTATGGCACTTGGATGTACGCAAGTCGATGGGGCCAGCTGGGATCCACCTGAGGATACTGAGAGAACTGGTGGAGGAGCTGGCCAAGCCACTTACCATCATTTATCAACCGTCCTGGCTATTGGGGGAGGTCCCATTCGACTTGCAGCTAGCAAACGTGATACCCATCTACAAGAAGGGCCGGAGGGCAGACCCGGGAAACTATAGGCCTGTCAGTTTGACCTCAGTGCCAGGGAAACTCATGGAGCAGATTATCCTGAGTGTCATCATGCGGCACTTACAGGGCAACCAGGTGATCAGGCCCAGTCAGCATGTGTTTATGAAAGGCAGGTCCTGCTTGACCTGTTTTGGGCCCCTTGTTACAAGAAGGACATCGAGGTGCTTGAGTGAGTCCTGAGAAGGGCGACAAAGCTGGTGAGGGGTCTGGAGAACAAGTCTTATGAGGAGCGGCTGAGGGAGCTGGGCTTGTTCAGCCTGGAGAAAAGGAGGCTCAGGGATGACCTTATCGCTCTTTATAAGTACATTAAAGGAGGCTGTAGTGAGGTGGGGGTTGGTCTATTCTCCCATGTGCCTGGAGACAGGACAAGGGGGAATGGGCTAAATTTGCACCAGGGGTGTTTTAGGTTGGATATTAGGAAGAACTTCTTGACTGAGAGGGTTTTGAGGCATTGGAATGGGCTGCCCAGGGAAGTGGTGGAGTCACCATCCCTGGAGGTCTTTAAAAGATGTTTAGATGTTGAACTTAGTGATATGGTTTAGTGGAGGACTTGTTAGTGTTAGGTCAGAGGTTGGACTTGATGATCTTGAGGTCTCTTTCAACCTAGACAATTCTGTGATTATGTGACTTTTTTTCTGCTGTTTCATTTTAAGATTCGTGACCTGACAATCTTATTGGCTCTTTGGACTATTTCTGTATATCCCCAGCAATGGGTGAATTAAGTTTTTTTTACCCTTATTTTGACAAGCTCTATTGGTCTGGGAGAGATCCCCTATACTTACATTTACAAGCACCACTGAAACACCAGCAAGAACTATCAGAATGGAAGAAATGTGTCAAAGTTATTTGTGCATTCGTCATTCAGAAAATGAATTGCTGAATAGGGCTGCAGTTTAATGAATTTGTAGGCCATGGTTTGCACAAAACACAATGGGTGATTCCAAAGTACTATTGATTTCATGGGGAATACTTTAGCCTTACTCCACCTAGTAATTAATGAACAGGTAATTCCAATTTTGATGTCAGAGGTTCTATGTTTCTACCGTGCAACGTTAAGTACTCTAAAAGGTCACAGAATCACAGAATCACAGAATCACAGAATTTCTAGGTTGGAAGAGACCTCAGGATCATCGAGTCCAACCTCTGACCTAACGCTAGCAGTCCCCACTAAACCATATCCCTAAGCTCTACATCTAAACGTCTTTTGAAGACTTCCAGGGATGGTGACTCCACCACTTCCCTGGGCAGCCTGTTCCAATGCCTCACAACCCTTTCGGTAAAGAAGTTCTTCCTAACATCTAACCTAAATCTCCCCTGGCTCAACTTAAGCCCATTCCCCCTAGTCCTGTCACCAGGCACGTGGGAGAACAAACCAACCCCCACCTCGCTACAGCCTCCCTTGAGGTACCTGTAGAGAGCAATAAGGTCGCCCCTGAGCCTCCTCTTCTCCAGGCTGAACAAGCCCAGCTCCCTCAGCCGCTCCTAGTAGGACTTCTTCTCCAGGCCCCTCACCAGCTTCGTCGCCCTTCTCTGCACCCGCTCAAGCACCTCAATGTCCTTCTTGCAGCGAGGGGCCCAAAACTGAACACAGTACTCTAGGTACGGCCTCACCAGAGCTGAGTACAGGGGGACGATCACCTCCCTAGCCCTGCTGGTCACACTGTTTCTTATACAAGCCAGGATGCTGTTGGCCTTCTTGACCATCTGAGCACACTGCTGGCTCATGTTCAGCCGACTATCCACCATCACTCCCAGGTCCTTCTCTGCCTGGCAGCTCTCCAACCATTCCTCTCCCAGCCTATAGCTCTGCTTGGGGTTATTGCGCCCCAGGTGCAGGACCCAGCACTTGGCCTTGTTGAACTTCATACAGTTGACCTCAGCCCATCGGTGCAGCCTATCCAGATCCTCCTGCAGAGCTTTCCTACCCTCGAGCAGATTGACACACGCACCTAACTTGGTGTCATCTGCAAACTTACTGAGGGTGCACTCGATCCCCTCGTCCAGATCATCGATGAAGATATTAAAGAGGACCGGCCCCAGCACCGAGCCCTGGGGGACGCCACTAGTGACTGGCCTCCAACTGGACTTGACTCCATTCAACACGACTCTTTGGGCCCGGCTATCCAGCCAGTTTCTTACCCAACGAAGCGTGCGCCAGTCCAAGCCAAGAGCAGCCAGTTTCCTGAGGAGAATGCTGTGGGAGACGGTGTCAAAAGCCTTGCTGAAGTCAAGGTAGACCACATCCACAGCCTTTCCCTCATCCACCCAGCGCGTCACTTTGTCATAGAAGGAGATCAGGTTCGTCAAGCAGGATCTGCCTTTCATAAACCCATGTTGACTGGGCCTGATCGCCTGCTTGCCCTGCAAGTGCTGCGTGATGACTCTCAGGAGGATCTGCTCCATGAGCTTCCCTGGCACTGAGGTCAAACTGACAGGCCTGTAGTTTCCCGGGTCAGTCCTCCGGCCCTTCTTGTAGATGGGCGTCACATTTGCTAGCCGCCAGTCAACTGGGACCTCCCCTGATCGCCAGGACTGCTGATAAATGATGGATAGTGGCTTGGCCAGCTCCTCTGCCAGTTCTCTCAGTACCCTTGGGTGGATCCCATCCGGCCCCATCGACTTGTGCACATCTAAGTGCCGTAGCAGGTTGCCAACCATTTCCTTATGGATAGTGAGGGCCACATCCTGCTCCCCATCCCCTTCCACCAGCTCAGGGTACTGAGTATCCAGAGAACAACCGGTATTGCCGCTGAAGACTGAGGCAAAGAAGGCATTGAGGACCTCCGCCTTTTCCTCATCTCTTGTAACTAAGTTTCCCCCTGCATCCAGTAAAGGATGGAGATTCTCCTTAGTCCTCCTTTTTGTGTTGATGTATTTATAGAAATGTTTTTTGTTACCTTTAACGGCAGTAGCCAGATTGAGCTCCAGATGAGCTTTGGCCTTCCTAATTTTGTCCCTGCACAGCCTCGCTACATCCTTATAGTCCTCCCTAGTGGCCTGCCCACTTTTCCAAAGCTTATAAACCCTCTTTTTTCTCCTAAGATCAAGCCACAATTCTCTGTTGAGCCAGGCTGGTCTTCTTCCCCGCCAGCTCATCTTTGGGCACTTGGGGACAGACTGTTCCTGCGCCATTAAGATTTCCCTCTTGAAGAGCGCCCAGCCTTCCTGGACCCCTCTGCCCTTCAGAACCACCTCCCAAGGGACTCCACCAACTAGTGTCCTGAGCAGCTCAAAGTCAGCCCTCCGAAAGTCCAATACAGCAGTTTTACTTGTCCCCTTCCTGGCCTCGCCAAGAATAGTGAACTCCACCATTGCGTGGTCACTCTGCCCAAGACAGCTCCCGACAATCACATCCTCCACCAGTCCTTCTCTGTTTGTGAAGAGAAGGTCTAGCGGGGCACCACCCCTGGTAGGTTCACTAACCAACTGCGTCAGGAAGCTATCTTCCACGCTCTCCAGAAAAGGAGAAAAGAAGAAAGGGTAGTCTGCTCTTCTCTGGAAGAGGATATTAAGTTTCTCCCTAATCTGATTTCTTCTATGCAATTTAATGTTTTTTTTTTTTTTTTTTTTTTTATAGTCCTTATATGTCAACTATATGTGTCCTCCTCAGAAAACGGTGGGAGTGTTAGGTAAGGAGTAAGAACAGGTTTCTTGGATATGCTTGCATGAACAGATAAAGTGGCAGTCTAAAAAGTATGTAAGTATTAAACAGTGATGCCATCAAGTTCATGGAGTTTTTGAATCTGAGGGATGTTGCATCAGAGGAGATGACTGTTGTGGTTCCACTTGAGTGGGCAGCCGAGCTCCACCACAGCTGCTCTCTCACTCCTCCTCCTCAAAGAGGAACGGAGAGAAAATACGATGAAAACGGCTCAAAGGTTGAGATAAGGACAAGAAGATCACACAGTAATTATTGTAACGGGCAAAACAGGCTTGGCATAGGGAGATAAGATTTATTGCTTGTTACTAACAAGCTAGAGAAGTGAGAAACAAAGGAAAGAAACCAAAAGCACCTTCACCCCCCCCCATCCACCCTCTTCCACCTCCTCCCCCCGAGTGGCACAGGGGAATGGGGGTTATGGTCAGTCTACAGCACTGCTTCTCTGCCACTCCTCCTCGGTCACTCTTGTCCCCAGTGCTGTGGGGTCCCACCCATGGGATACAGTCCTTGATGAACTGATCCGGTGTGGGTTTCCCACAGGCAGCAGCTCTTCCAGAACTGCTCCAGATATGGGTCCATACCACGGGGTCCATCCCTCAGGAGAAAACTGCTCTAACCTGGGTTCCCCACGGGCAGCAGCTCCTGCCGGCTCACCTGCTCCTGCGTGGTCTCCTCTCCACGGGCCACAGGTCCAGCCCGGAATCTGCTCCAGCAGGGGTCTTCCAAAGGCGGCAGCCTCTGTCGGTGCAGGGCCACCTGCTCCACCGTGGTCTCCTCCATGGGCTGCAGCGTGGAACCCTGCTCCACTGTGGTACTCCATGGGCTGACGGGGGACATCCTGCTTCACCATGGTCTCACCACAGGCCACAGGGGACTTCTGCTGCCGCGCCTGGAGCACCTCTCCCCCTCCTTCTTCACTGACCTTGGCACCTGCAAGGCTGTTCTTCACTCCTCTCGCTCTCCCAGCTGCTGTGTGGTGCAGCGTTTTTTTCCTCGTCTTAAATATGCTCTCACAGAGGCGCAAAACAACATCGCTTATTGGCTTGGCTCTGGTCAGCAGTGGGGCCCTTACCAAAAATGGGGCAGCTTCTAGATCCTTCTCACAGAAACCACCCCTATGGCCCCCTGCTACCAAAACCTTGCCACATAAACCCACTACACATACATTTAAATCAGGCTTATGCATTGCTATTGGTTAAATTCTTTAATTTATCTCTACATTTGTTCCTTGGTGTAAACCAGTGTTAAGAATATATTTTGCCTGTTTGATTTTTAGGGCCTTCAGGAAAGAAATTCCATGTTATAAAGATGCCACCTAAAAATCACTGTTCCTGAGAGAGAATGATGTTTTTCCTTTATATCTGTCTCTTTCATTAGTGAAGTCACTACTTGAGGATTCTGTATTGGCCACTAACCCTAGAAGAGCTGGACTGATGTCTTTTGGAAATCTACCTGTACTTGATTTGCTTTCTAATGTTCACAGATCCTGTTAGGTATCTTCTACAGCAAGGTTAGTTTTGGTGTGGAACTTGTTTTGTAATTGTTGTTTGTTCCAATTGTGTTTTTTTCCATGGTTACTTGCTTAAATTGCAGAGAGGAGAAAAAAAAAATCACCAAGTTCAAAACTGAAGAATGATTTTGGCAGTCACCGGATAGCTCTTTTTTTTTTTTTTTTTTTTGGTAAATGTTTGTGCTGAAACTCAAAAGCTGTATTTATCCTTAATTTTAGAGAATTATGTGCTAGTTGCAAAATAACGTATTGTAAAGCTTAAACCGTGTATAGAGCTAACTACATGCCTGTATGAAGCACTGTGAACCAATGCTTAGAATATTTATTTCTATCCCTCCAGTTTAGGGCCATGACCATTCTTTCAAACTTCTAAAATTTTAATCAAGGCTTTCAGGCAATTAATACAACCAGTAAGGTATTTTTATCTGTATGTCCAGTCTTTTTACAAGGTCTTAGTATTAATTACCATGCCCCCAAAAGAAAAACAAAACAAAATGGCTTTAATACTGATGATACGTCAGGGCCTTTGAAACAAACTAATCACAATAGCACATTTGAATGCTAGTTCCAGTCTATACTGCTTATTTCAATGGAGCTGCAGCCAGAAGAATTCTGGGGTAAAAAGAGATTTGGCATTATCTGTTCTCGTTTTGAATGCTCCATTCATGTCAAAATGGGTAATAAAGCCTTCAATAATGCTACAGCAATTTGGCCATGATCAGGCAACACGAATGATAGCTGTTTCTTCATTGTCAGAGAGCTGAAAGACAATCCAGAGCCTCTTTTTTTTTTTTTTTTTAATTATTATTATTTTTTCATTTTTTTTATCTCTTCTTCAGTAGATGCACAATTTGTTCTTATTTGAGACCTCTGCAGAGTGGGTGAAAAATGTAGCTTTTGACATCCCTCTTGATTTTGCTTAATTATTTCCATTTGATAACTACTCTTTCTTAAATCTTCCTGTACTCCTACCAGACAGTATGTCTCCAAATAAACATGGAAATTGAAAGCTGCTGTTTGGTGCAAAGTGACTTGTTATTTAAGTATATTAAGACTGATGCCTGGATATGTGCAGTGATGGAAATTCTATCAGTTCTCTAGGGAGCTTTTTCTAATGTTTATTTTCATGGTAAAAAAATAATTAAATTCTTATATTCCAGCAGAATTTCCACTTATGCCCCATTGCCATTTGTCCTGTTGCTGTACATTCTTGTGAAGAAAGCATCTTCATCTTCCACATATACCTTTTAGGCAGTGGAAGTCCATGATTAAATCTCTTGCACCTTCTCTTATTCAGGCCAAACATAGTTACATCAGCTTCTCTTCATATGTCCCTTCTCCACCCAATGGTCACCTCAATGGTCCTCCAATGGACCCTTTCCAATTTTTCCGATGTCTCTCTTGAACCTGGGGATAACAAAACTGGGCTCCATACCCAATTGGGCAGAAACTCAGGTGTCTTTGTATGACTATTGCCCATTGAGGCTGTAAGCTTAGTATCTTAACATACATTCAAGCTTTTAAAATATATTTTTAATGAGGACTCTACCAAGTAACTGTTTATTAGCCACAGGTTAATGTATGTGGCAATACCCACACAGGTGGGCATAAATCCAGCATTGTGGTTCTGTTTTAGAGATGGATGACTTTCAGAAAATCATGATTTTGATCTATGTT
The DNA here is from genome assembly GCF_965140915.1 of Aythya marila. Classification (NCBI taxonomy): domain Eukaryota; kingdom Metazoa; phylum Chordata; class Aves; order Anseriformes; family Anatidae; genus Aythya; species Aythya marila. The sequence goes on from NC_139042.1 coordinate 111,875,123, forward strand.
CCTCGTGACAGTTGTGGAATGAACGATCTTGATATTTTTGAAAGGATACCTTTCAAAGATCCAACACATCGGGGAAGTAGGCAGATTTGGGGCTTGTTAGTTCTCTATCATAAGGAAAAAAATATGATAAAAAGTTAAGGAGAAAAAAACTTAGATTTTTTTTGGTCATTGCCATCAAGTAGATATTTTTTTTTCTTCTCAAATAAGTATTTTTATTTATTATTATTATTATTATTATTATTTTTGTTTTCTGTGATACTCAGCACATCCAGTTAAGAGAATGTACCTAAGAAAAAAAAATACTGTAATTACTAGCTTATTACATGATTGATCCTGTCTTTTATTGTCCTTATTTTGAGAAAGAGATTATACCTGTAGAGGAACTGATCACTATTTCTGATTATGATTAACAGATACTTTTTTATTAGACCTACTACATGATTCTGTTCTATACTTTCAACAGCTTTAACAAGCAAAAGGTCTTCCAGAACAAACACAACTGAAAAGTGAAACAGCTTCTTCAACTGAGCTTCTATGTAGGAAGGAGCAACATGAAAGAAAGTTAATTATTCCTAGATAAAACATAAATTACTTTTTCTTAATACATCAAGTCTTCTTGCCTTACTGGATGCTGATAAAAGGCGAAAATATTTTTCAGAATATCAATCTTAGTGCTACCCAGCAGCCTAGTGTCTAGAGTGTTTGTTAAATGAGGGAAGGGGGAAGAGAGGAAGGCAAGTAACACATCTAAAAGTTACTCATCTTATCTGAAGTGCAAGGTATTTGCTCTCCTCCAGCAGAAAATTAAGCAGTCATAGAGCACTTCCATCCCAGCTTTTTCACAAAATGAAGGCACTGGTAAAACTCTTACCAGGGTGCTCACCCTCTGCCACTCTGTAACCCAGCCAGCTGGGCTGCTCAGAGCTTGTCTGCCTCTTCTTGGCTAGTCTTCACAGCTCTGATAATCTTTCCCTTAATTGAAAGAGCCAGATAATTTTATTTTTTTTTTTCAGAAGCAAAAAAAAAAAATTATGAAAAAAAAATGATGAAAAAAAATGAATTTATCTTACACAGAGAGATGGTTGGAAGGGGTGAGAGACTAAGATGGCAGAAATCATCTAGATCACTCTCAGTCCTAGTGCATAGAGAGTACTACCACTTTAATTCTTAATAGATTTTTTGCTTAACTTTTTTTTTTTTTTTTTTTTTCCCCAATAGCTCCTATAGTGATAAGTCCATAACATCTCCTGCAGCCTGTGCAGTAACTGTCATACTCTTCTGTTTTCTGTACATCTTCATGAAGAGCACGCTATCTTCCACCTCTGTACAGCAGCCTTTTATACTCTTCAAGGGATGCCTCTGCCCACTTCTGTCCCTTCTTTTGGTGGAGCAAACACAGTTTGTCTCAACCTTGTCTCATGGATCTTGCCTCACAGATAACGTTTTCCAGAACTTGGATCATTTTTTTTTGTTGTTCTTTGAACTTGAATTGGTCAATGTCTCTGAAGTATCCCAAAGTACACAGAGGAGTTATTCTAGCCAAGGTCTCAGTAAGGTGGAGCAGAACAGAGGACTGGCCTATGTCTTGTCTAGCCCGGTTATAATTCCTAGTATGTGCTCTGTCTTTTCTTTCCCTTTTGCCAACAGCATCTTATTTACTATGGTATAGCTCACGACCCATTTCTAAAGAAATGCTGCTTAGTCAGTTGTGTTGTTCATCATTTCTTCTTGAATATATAATAATCCTCTGGAATAGTGTGTCATGATTTTTGAGACTATCTCCAATATTGACCCAGGGCTTAGAACTCAGCCTTGTTTTCTGGAGTACTTGCAGTTCCTTGGGACCCTGTACCTTATCCACATTTAGTATTCTAGTGCTGATCTGTCTATGGAAAACGATCAGTTCATTAATGCCAAAACACATTATTTGGAATGACTTGTATTTGGCAAGTGTTTCCCCAGTCCAGAGCCAAGGTCTGAGCTTTCGCCCAGACATCTGTTCTCACTGGAAGCTTCTTCAAGTACCATAGTGGCCTAGGTGAGGGCTGATACAGGGCCCAAAATTCTTTGAGGGAAGTGGATGCTCCATCACCACCACCAACAATAGAACAACAGCAATAGAGTTTCACTGTAACATCCTGAGTCTGGAAAATTTTGAAAGAAAAGGTCTAGTTTAGATTGTACCTGTGATTCTCAACAAGCCAGAGACTTTTATGAAAAAAACAAACACACACGTATCTGCCTTTACTAAAAAGAGGCATCTCAGAAGAAATGAGAAAAGATAACGTTAGATCACTTATAAATGCTGCTCTGATAACAACTGTTTTCTTCCTGTTTCTGCCCAGAACACTCCCTGTTATGTGGTCTATAATGTCAGACCAGTGGCCATGCCAATTTCTGCTGGACAGGTGCTCATAAAACACAGAAGTCCAGCTCTGATGAAAGTACAGGTAGAATATGCACTGTATGCAGAACTGGAACTGCCTTCTTCATGTTAGAAGATACATTGCCAAAGTAGTTTCAAGATATGTGCAAAACACCATAAAGAAACTAAAGTTTCTACTGAAAGCAAAGAACCTGGTCAACGAAGTACATCAAAGCTTAAAGATTCAGTTCACATAACTGGGTTTTATTTCTTGTGATTCTGACTGCAAGTATTTCCTGTTTAAGAAAAGAAAGGATGGTTTTGCAAAATATGCAAGATAGATGGGCTTTCTTTGTTAATATGTGCTGATTGTAATAATCTATCATAAGCTTTGTTTCTCATTCCTTGTGTGGTGTTTCATAACTAATTCTTCCCTTAAAAGGATTTTTATTCTCTTGATTAAAGGAAGAAATAATTACAAACCTAAGCCTATCTTTTTCTGATGTTATAGGTGCAACTATGCTCCCAACTTTGGTAACCTATGTCTATTTGTTAATTATTTGCTTATTTGTTAAATAAGCACTATGTTTCAGTCATGCTCTTGCCCCCTTGACTCTCATTATTCAAGGTTCAAATGTATTCATTTCCTTACATAAGCCAAACTCCTCCAAGCACTTCTACCTACTGCCCACTTGGTTTACAATTTCCTCCTTTTAATACACTGAAAATCAATATCTGATCCTTGGCTGACAAAGAGAACAACCAACACAAACTCTTTCTAATTGAGATGCAACTTAGCAGTTATCTCAATATTTAATTGCATGTTGGTTTTCATGATAACTCTTAATGTCCTCTCAGGTTATTTAATTAGCTTATGGAAAGTATTTAAAAACAAGAGATTACTAGCAGTTTAAAAATCCAGCCTTTTGTGACTTTTGTTTCTCTTATGTGACTCTTGTCCGGCTTGGGACAGATGGGAGATTTATGGCAATTCTGTGTCACCTAAAGAGATACTGCTCAGAGCAGATCCTTCTGGGTAGAAACTTGTTAAGATGTATATGGCAATCTTTACAAAGATATTTGAGGCAATCAATTTTTTCTACTTTTTTTTTTTTTTTTAATTTAACCTGTGCATTGTATCTTACTGTTGAGGTGGAGTTGCAGCCATAAAATAATTATTATTAATAACAATAATAACAACAATAACAACAACAACAACAACAATAATAATAATAATAATAATAATAATAATAATAATAATAATAATAAATACTTTCTTACACTCAAATATTTGAAGAGAAGTGGCTGGACTCCTGAGGTGTGGTGGTAGCTTCTGAGAATCAGAGTCTTGAAAGATCTACTTTGTTTTGTGCTGTCCAGCTTCTTCAGGCTTTAGACTCAAAGATGTTTGAAGAAATATGTAATGTTAAATCCTACAATACACATTCAAGGAATACACATTCAAGGAATGTGTAGGGAAGTTATGAATTAGTTGATATCACAAATCTATCATGCAAGAAACCATAGGGGAAAAGTGTTTGCAAATCTCATTGTCAGATAGTAGTGAGGGCTGGCTTACTCTCCAGAGAGAGGTAAGTGGGAGCTGATGATGATGGCCCAGAGTACCTAAAGTGGGGGGGCAGAGCAGGCTGAGTGACAGTAACTTGGACCAGCTGCAGGTCAGTGATCAGGAAGGAGGCTGCTGAGCCCATTGGTGCTCTTGGAGCCCTTGGTCACATCTTTTAAGTATGAACATGATTTCCTGGGCTGGCTCAGCAGAACTTTTAAAGACTTGAGAAGACTTGAACAAGTTTTTTTTTTTTTTTTGTGCCAAACTTGGTTTACCTGATTAGAATACTGGATTTGTGGGGAAGTAGACAATGTTTTCCTGTTCCAGTATAGTAGTAAACAACAAATGATTAATGTGAAAGTCTTCTAATTCATTTGCATGTCTAAAGACATAGGGAGAAATCCTCATGAGTTACCACAAATGGCTTAAGACATCTAGAAAACAAACAAACAACAACAAAAAGTCCCACTCCATTATTCCTGCCCATGAATAAAAAAACATCGAGTTGTTCTGGAACTCTGTAGCCACAATTGGACTGTGTGCAGCTGAAAACCCGTTAGCAAAGCTATCACCTGAGGTAAGTTTCCAATTGTTAAACAGCTTGGACATTATCAGAATCTCTTATCCATACAGTATTTAGACTTCATAATTAGATTTTAGAAAGACATGGATTGATTAGCTCTTATCCTCATTTAGTAAATGATATCCCCTTCTGGATTTTAGTTTCTCTTTCCACTAATGACTACAGTTTAGAATTCCATAATGTATTTAACTCCCATCTTTCTATACCATATCTGCAATACAGGAAAACACCATTAAAATTTAAATGAACAGGATTCAAATAGGTTCTCTCAGGTTTTAGGATGCTTCAGATGCTAATGCTGGAAGGTTATATTTCATGTCTTGCAATCACACAGAATAGATTGTATTTTTATAATCCTTTGCTTCTCTGACAGTTGCCAATAATCCAGCCACGTCTCGTTTCAAACTTGGGCTGTTTGGCTGCTTGGTTTCCCTCTGTTATATGAAAAATGAAGCTAATGAACAGACTTGGTTTACAACTGCAAGGTTAAAGCTGAGCTCTGAGATTTATGTTATTAACATCAGATTTTGAAAAAAAAAAAAAAAAAATGCAGTGTTAAAGAAATAAAAATCTGTGAGGAAAAGTATTGGGTATAGGCCAGAACAATGGTGCAAACAATCTTGTACATAAGAGGAAGCAGGAGAAATTGTAGCAATAGATAAGGGCAGAGCAGAAGGATAAATTTTTGAAATTCCAGATAGGAAGAGGATATATAGATCAATCCCATATTTCACTCATTACAAGTGTGCAAACTTGCCCTTTAATGGCATAAAAAATACTGGAGACAGATAAAAGATTAATAAAGTCACTGACTTCTGAGAGCCAAATACTTAGAGGAACCTTCTCTCCTACAGGATAAATTGTTTAACTAGTTGTTCTACAGCAGCAAAGAACAATTCCTGTGGAGACTGGGGTTTGTGGCTGTGATTGTTGTTTGTAGATGACAACTGGAAGTGGAAATGCCAATCACAGTACTAAACATAGGCCGAAAAAAACATACAAAAAGGGCATGTAATAAGAATAAATAGTGTTAAAGATATGTTAAGAATAGTAACATAAATAGTTCATTGCTGAAATATCCAGTATTTCATCAATTATTCTGAAACTGTTCTTGCTTTTGAGCAGACAGACAAAGGGAGGCAGGACAAATTCTATTTTCCTGAAAATAAGCCAGCCAGAAACCTAGTCCTTGCACTGGTTAACCTGATCTTGAAAGCTTTGTCATGGGAATGTGCTTGGCTGTGTTTGAAATGGAAGAAAAATTAAGTTCATATTAGATGATGGTCTCAGACCTTTACTGTCTGGGCAAGCTAATTAATTTACCACTTTAATAAGGGGCTTGTAGAATGTAAAATCTTGATTGTTAGCATGTTAACAAGGCTGTAAACTGAGTATTCTCTTTCAATTGCAATATAGCCTGCTTTATGAGAGCCAGGGGGATTAAGAGAGCTTCCTGCATGCTACATATCTGATACAAATTGATAAAAATACTAATGAAGAAATTATCTTGGGGCTGAGCTGATAATAGACTTGCTCTGAGACCCAGCCCCCATGGAATACGGACACTGAAAATCACAGCCTAAATCCATCACTGTTTACTGAAGTCTTTAGTAACAGAGCCTACATGATTAAACCCAAGAATGACCAACTCAAGGCCCTCAGCATTTCCCAGTAGACAAATTAGGTTGCATGCTCTTTAATGACATCTTAAAAACGCAGTGTGTTTCCTGTTTTGCAACCATCTTGTTTTAGCTGTGATACCTTTTCATCCAAATGGGAATTTAAGTTGTGGTATCCCACCAAAGCATCTTCTCCCCTTCTTTTTAGTAATGAGTAGTAAGCCACAAATATTACTGTTGTTCTTCAATCTTGATCTGGAAGCCATTTGGCTGAGGCTTTGGCCCTGTGTAACACCAGAAAGATGGACAGGAATGTTTTAAAATCTTGTAAGGAGATGAATAGAGAAGCCCATGGAGCAGGCTGGGATCTGTTAAATTATCTGTCTACTTGGCACATCTTATGGAATACCTGTTAAAAACAGCTATGCTAAAAACTTGAAGGAATGAGCTGCTTTTAAAATTTTATTTTAATTTTTATTAAAATGTTGCAAAAGGAATGGTTTAGTTTCAGTTATATCTAGTGCATTGGATGTCAAGAGCTAGTAATTCTTTAACTCGTAGCATGGCTGTGAGGAAACATTTTAGATTATTTAAAAAAAATAAATAAATAAAAAGAGAGAAGACTTGCTATATAGGCCTGATGCTGAGCGTCTGTGACTAATCCCTGCTTGGCTCTGTATATTTCCTGAGAATGGAGTTAATGCACTAAGATACTGTTGGGAGGGATGACCCAATGGACCAGAGCAATAGCAGAGAAAAAGCTGGGTACAGCTACCAATGAGACATTAGCTGGCAAAGGCCAGCAAAATAGAACAAATTGCCAGCCAAGACCTGAGGGAGGGTTACATTTCTGTCATGTATTTAAGACTGGACTTATCCAGCACATGAGTTGTGGTCCACTGAAGGATCACTGGGTTTCATAAAGGTGGTGGGGGGCTCATATTAATATTCATAATCCCTTTTGCATGGGAGCACATGGAGCACCTGTAGCCACAGGCTGTTTTGGTCCCCAGGGGACTTCTATGAAGCATAACAGACAGAAGTTTATATTGTTAGTCTCTGTGATGATGTATTTTGGAGATTATTGAAGGTTAGGGAAGGTAACATTAAATGTCTGAGAACACTAGCAAAAAATTTTATTCTTTTGTTGGTAAGTAGTTTCATATTTCATATTTGTGTTTATTTACTGACTGAAGACACTCTCCACATAATTGCCTGGCTGTGCTGTCTGGCATTTAATAGCATATTGTTAAAATAGCTCTTCTTGTTTCCGTCTCTCAGGTTTCTTCATTATTCTTTAACATTTTCAAGAAACTGGCCTTGCTAAACCATTGAACTTTGGAAAATATTATTTTTAGTTCATTCTATTTTACCCAACACAGCAAGCTTCAGTTTGGACTTGACTGATAATTTTCTGCATTTTAGGCAGGTAGATTTTCTAATTTTTAGAAACATCCTGGGGATTATCGACAGTAAAAGAACATCTTATATTGTTATGATATCTCTTTCTGGAGAAAATGTTTAAAGTTGTTTCTGTTTCACTAATACAGAGGTCTACAACACAGCTATATCATGATTCTTATAATAAAATGCACTTGCGTAGTGCATTTATTCATATTACTCATAGGAGTTGCTTGTAATCTTCAACTGAGGTTATGACCTCATTAATGTTTATGTAATACATACTTATGCTTTCCATCTTCTGTAAACTGTTGGTGTCTCTTTGGAGCCTTCAGAAGTGGAAAAACGGATTCAGACAACAACTATCATCATTAAAGCTAAGGTTTATCGGCAGCAAATTATATTTATCCTGTATTTGAAATAGGCCTACCTTAGGCTCCTTTCCTTTTCACCTGCTTTCACATTACTTTGTCATGTGTTTCCCATCCTTTTATTAGTTTCTGCCTGATCTCAAGGCTGTATGTGCTGTAACAGAAGCCAGCGTTATACCACAGTATAGAATCTGTGACCAGAAAATGGTAAGAGAGTAGCAGTTTTGCTCCTGAAGTGAAAAAGGGAACTGCTGGTAGATTTTAGGTAAATCTAAAAGCAGAGATTTCTTCTAACCTGACCCAGAAATGGTTGAGGGGCACAGGGTTCTGCTAGGTTCTCCAAAGACCAAAACTAGACTAAACAAATTATTGTTATTCCCTTTCTCCTTGTTCTGTGGGTTACCCCTTTTTATTACAGGCTCACTGTTTGTTAGTGTATCTAGACTTCTGGACTAATTTGTGTAAGGGCTTATGAAATGAGGAGTTTGACTGTTTTAGAGTAAACGTGTTTTTATACCTGTCCTTAAATGGAAGGAAAATTGACATGGTATCCTTCTCTTAGTTTGTTTTACAGACAGGAACCGTTTCATATAACTAGTAACCATGAACAAGCTGTCGAAGACTGTGGCAGAAAAAGGGAAAAATATGTTCATAAATCATATTCAGCATTGTAATGGTCTCTGTTACCTATAAGCTAGGGCTTATCTTTATGTAGAAGCCAGTGCAATGGTGCAGGTCGAGTGACTAGGCAATATTACTGCTTACTGTGCTGTTAGAAAGTTAGTGGGTGATGTTACTTTGATTTGCCAGCTTTATTGACTCTCCTCCCAGTTTTTAACTAAAATTGCCACATTTTTCAGAGAGAAGGCAGCAATGCTGAGCTTTGTCTTAAGGCAGCTGTTCCTAGCCAAGATTTCATGTTGTTCTGAAGCAGACATAGCCCTTTCTTCCCACAATCCCACTGAGACCTCTGGAAAAACAGCAGACAAAAGGAGGTAAAATGTTTAAGTTAGACACCCAGAGAAAAGCTTTAAAAGTGTTGTGCATGTTTTCTTGTTTTTGAGAGGCTGATTAAAGGTCTTATGTTAATGAAAATGACTGTACAATCAGCCACTGCATGTATTTCTGAAAGGAATGATAATATGCCCTTTACTGTGGCTCAAAAGGGATGCTTATTTTAAACTTCATGTGTTAATAGAGAAACCTTACTTTGAAGCCAGTGACCATTGCAAATATCAAACATATTTATAGTTGGGTACAAATATGCATTTGTGAGCTGTCTTTTAGCCTAGCCTAGGGTTCAGGAAGACCACCTGTAAAGTCACCCTACAAACTAAAACCATAAGGCGAGTTAGCCAGCTCCTGGAGATAAAGTACCACGTGGATAGTGTGTCACTTCACAGAAGTAGCTAGCATAGTTTTTTATTATTATTATGCTATTAATTTATATTGTATTTTCTTCAACCTGCAGTATTCATTACAGATGTTGCAGCTTGTTCTTTATTATTTGGCAGCAGTGAGGGAACAGAAAGAAACCTTCCTCTTAAAATAATTTAACTCCTAAGGGAATAGAAGTATAACTCTTATTTTTATGAAGAAATTCATTATAAAAAGGAAGATATCATGGATTGAATTCTGGAAGAAGTAGTCTACAACTTGTAAATGTTATTTCATTTCCACACTTTTTGTAATTTTTATGATTTTCAAAAAAGTCAAAAACATTTTTTGAAATTTCTCCCTTTTCATTTTCAGGGAAGTTGTTCTAAGGTTCAGTCCTTAATAGCTAACTTTAGTATAGATTTCATCCTGGTCACCTCTCTTCCTATCTGAGAACAGAACTCACAGCCTGCTGAAATCAGCAGAGGTTCTTTCCTCTGGATGCAGTGAACTCTGAGAGAAGATTGAATTTTACTGCTCAGAAGATAGTGAACTGGAATCACCACTTTCTGGGAGAAGTTTTGTTTTTGTTGTTGTTGTTGATGTTGTTGTTGTTTTCCTTCAAGACAATGATTACACTTTTCTCAGCTTTTACCAGTCCTTAATGAAATATTAATGTCTTGTGGACTTGAACATTGCTGTCTCTAATAACATTTGTAATACCTGACAGAAATGAATGAGGGTTTAGTTGCATACGTCTATATCTCAGAGAAAAATGAAAACAGGTCTTAGCTTGTAACACCACAGCCATGATATTTCTCCCTCTCTCCCTCACCTTTTTAAATTTTTTTGTTAAACTGTGAGTTATATTCAGTGGTATTTAATGACATCCCGTCTTCTGCATTCTAAGCCATCTAAGCACTTGTGCAGAAATCATTACAACTCTAATACTTTGGGAGTGTGTAGAGCAACATAGCCAGATGACCAGCACTGCATCAGGCACTGAAGGGCACACCTATGCAGTAAATCCACTCTGATGTGTATAATAATGCCTTTCAAAATGATGACAAGCATATTTTAAAACAGTCTGAAAAATTAAATGTTTTCCTTAATTCAGCAAGCACATCCTCTTTTTTTCCCCACACTCCAGTATATTTGGTCACTCCCTCATTCCCTGAATGTATCAAGTCTGAAAACATGCCACTGGAGTCAGAGCCTGCTTTGTCATTTATCCTTTTCAGAACAACATGCTGACAAGCTTGAAAACCCCCAAATTCTTACCTGGAGTTCTGAAAAAGAAGTAACTTCTTGCAGAGGTGTAGGATCTGTTTGTGTTCCCCAAGACTTCATCAGAAGTAGCAAAAGTGACTTGCATGTTTACAACAGGGTTCTGAAAAATGAAATGATTTGGAAGGAACAGGCAGTGACCTGTACTAATCAAAGCAGTTTTGTCTCTGCCATGACATATTTATGCTTTTAGATGCAGCACAAGTTGGCAGGTTTTTGTCTCATCATACTGTTGTTGGGATTTTCTGCATATTTCAGTCGTCATGAATTTTCCTTGATACTAATTGAAAGTCAGCTTCTATTTTCATTTCAGCTTTAAGCTAAACCAGAGTAACTCTAGGGTGACTTTGTTAAAATCACTTGTGGTGCTGTGTCAATGTATTTCATGTATTTCACATTTTCTGATACTAGTAGAAATGTCTCTCTTTAATATGATTGGAGCCACATTACATGAAGTATCTCAGACAGGTATCAACTCCCTCTTTTAAAGTAGACTACTAGCAAAAGAAATCCGCTTGTTTTATAGATTTGTTGCCATAGCCTTTGAAAAATAAACATTCAAAACAGTGTAATTTTACCAAGTCATCATATGATTAATGAATTCAAAAACCAGAGGCTAAGGAAACTTTGAGCACAGATAGGATAAAGACTGTTAAAACTTTCCATGCACAACTAGATGTTTTTTTGTCCTCTTCCCAACAGTCCAGGTCAGTGTATGCAAGAAGGAGCATGAGCTCAGCTTAGGACATCAGTAGTGGGACCAGCATCTGGATTTCTTTCGAATAATCCAGAAGAGAGGGAAAGGGTTCCAAAGGAATGCTAGAAGATCATAAAATGCAAATAGGTTAAAAGCATTCTTCAAATAAAAGCTATTCCCTGCCTCCTCACCAAAACTAATTCAAAAATTGTAGGTTTGTGGCTTAAAACAAATTGAATTTGTTTAAACTTGAGATTAAAGAAGGCTTAGAAATTGATTTTATGAAATTTCAGTAACTTCATTGTTTTCTGCCTGCCTCTGAGCTAAAAATACCACTCTGAAAGCAAAACGTGCAAATCCAAGTTTTCATCTGGGGACTAAATTCCAAACTGTTCTTCTCCTGAGATCAAAAGCTTTAGACTGAAAGCTCTGGTTTTCAGCTTTCTTTTATTTTGTTCTAAACAACTTGGCTCAGCTCATCCATTTAAAAAATAGACCTTTTTAAAAAATATGTTTTTGATAATTTATTTTTTCTACCTTTCCATCCAGAACTCCTCTAACAGAGGCAAGCATTTTCTGTAGGACACAGGTCATTAGTGTAGTAATACCTTTACTTTACAAATGCTCTTCACAAGCATGCCAGCTCTAGGGGCTTCTTTTCTTTCTTTTTTTTTTTTTTTTCCATATTTTTTTTTTTCATTTATTTTTCTCATTTGAAACAGCTGTGAAAAAGACATCTCTATGTAAACATATCAAAAAGAGAAATAAATATATGTGTACATCTTCACATAAATTGCATACTTCCAGACAGGTCAACTACTCTTCCCATGTTCTCACTGCTAAAGCAAACCTCCTCCAAGTTTTTATCCTGTTAGTCAAATTCTTATGAGCACTCTTCATTTCCAGGTTCAACTTTCTGCCAGTGTATACCCACAAACCTTGCTTGGCTGACTACTTTTTCTTTTTTCTTTTATTTTTAAGCAATTTACTTCTGAATTTTCATTCCCTTCAGAAGAATGAAGGAAGAAGCACAGGAATAACCTAAGAGGACTCTATAAAGAAACTTAGAAACGTAAATATAGATATAAATAATCACTAAATTCTGGTGGGATTACCGTAGATGAGATGGGGAGGGGATAGTTTTGATAAACCTCTGTTTGTATTACATAGTAAAAGGTGATCCCTCTCCCTAAGGACTATCAGTGTAAACACCCACCAGAACAAGAGTCAGACAAAGAGGAATGAGAGTCTCAAGGTCACAGTGCAGTGCTAAAGCTTGGAGCTCCTGCCTCTTCATCCAACATGTGAATGCTACAAACCTCTGAGGCTCAAATTTGTTGTCAATTCTTTTTGAAGAGAAAATACTAGTTTTAGCAAAATATTTCAAAACAGATCTCTCACTATTTGAAGTCAGTGGTTCACTTTAGGCTATTTTATGTATGCATTATTTTTTATGCTGATTCTTTCTGGCCTCCAGAAATAATATCGTCAGTACATCTTATGGCACTTGCATACATTACTCCAGAAGATAGGAACATAAGCAGCAAATGCCTTTCCTGCTTGATTGCTTGCATTCAATTTTATTTCACTCTGTGCTGCTTCTGCTTCTATTTCTTATAGAATACATCTAAGCAGAAAGGTCAGACTGGCACCAGATTTAAAATATATTTCTAGTAACTAGCAAGCACTTTCCCGTTTAGTCCAATCATAACTCATTTATGGACCAAAACATCCACCTGCTTTGAGAAGAAAAAAAAAAATCACAAATCAGGTGTTCTATTAGAAAAATAAAATAGATGATTACAGGTAAATGGTTATAATTCTGGCATATGCTTTAACAATGGCTAGCGTGCAGTGAAAATAGAATTGACCTATTAATAATTTCCTGTTAAGTGCTATTCACAGGTGATGTGAAGCAAACAACACTTCTAGTGGCTTGCAGCAATTCACACAAACTGAGAATCTTTATTGAGCTTTATTGTTAATGGTTATCTTTAAGAGGCAGACCTTTATTTAATTATTACACAACAGAAATCCTTTGGTTCTTACAGAGTAAAAAATGCACTCTTAACATTCAACAACTCATGTGCAGTGTTTCTCCAGAAGGCACTGTCATTGATTGTTTTTGATAGATTTCTATCAGTTAGATCTATTTGTGTCCTGCAGCTTTTCCTTCTATTTGCACTGCTCTCCCTTGGACAAACTCAGTTTTCATTGTAAATCAATGTCAATAATAAATATAATAAAAAATAAAATATTCTATGCCAGTTTATGTGAGATAATGAAACTATATTTTATTACCAGGAAGGAGTGCATTGTCAGAGCATTAAATAAGCCTTGTTAACAGCAAAAAGAATTGCAATGGGGTCATATTTGTGACGGTTTCAGATTATGCTTCTAAGCTTGCAACAGGTCCTGCCAGTGCCAGTAGTATGCTATGCTCAGTGCTTCAGTTGCAGTGATTTGTGTACAAACTGTTCCTTGTTGACCAAGAGCTTTTGTAAGAACAAAACTTGCACGGAAAATGTGCATGTTAGCAGTGGCACAGCATTTTGTTCCTCAAAATATAGAGCATTTCTGCTTTATGTGCGTGCATGCAATATGCATTTTAAGAATCAGCACTAAAATGTTGAGGGAGACAATGTAATTGGGTTTTCTGCCTAAAAGTGCTCATGTTATACACACAGACTCTGAAATAGTAGTTATGTAAAAGACATTTCTCAATGCCAACAAACCAGCTAAAGAACCTTGTAGATGTTTCTCTTAGCAGGCAGGCCTGCTGTACCCTGCTGATGACAGGAATCAGAAAAATTGAACTTCCTTCCTCCAACAGTAGGCATCACTGTGTAGTGGCTCAAAAACCTTGCGCACAGCACTGTGACCACCACAAAATTGCACTTTGGTGCAGTCTCTCAGAGGATTGGAAATACCAGTACACTCTCATAAACTGCGTGGGGCAGTAACTGCTTGGATGATGTGAGTCTAGCAACAGGGAGATTGTGGCACTGCTTGCATTCTTCCTTTACAGATGATTTTCACTGGGGAGTGGCAACCAAGGTCTGACTGTGAGGAATAAGATATTTTCTTCTCTCTGGTAAACTTCCTTCTGTGTTACCTTGTCACAGGGGCAGTTTAGGATCCTTAAAAAAACAACAATTAAGCCTGTTTTTGTGTAGGGGCACAGCTAGCAAGACTCAAATTGGAAGAATACTGGAATATTTGTTCCTCCCTGTAGAAAGGCATGGTTGTTTTGCTTTTATTTTTAATTTTTTTTATTATATATAATTTGTAATATTTAACTTAAGTACCAAATGAATTCAAAATGCAGCTCTAATATTTTCTCAGAATAATTTTTTCCATGCCTTTCTAAACTGCCCATATATATATATATATGTACATATTTCATTTGTGAAGCTGATGAACTGAAAAAGGGAAGGCAAAAATAAATGCTTGGAAGTACAACTGAATATTGACTATATTTTTTTTTTTTGTATAAAACATCTACCAAACAACTGAACTGATGTATCATATTTGGCTTTTGGTCATTTCCCATTGACTTCAGTAAGGTTTATGTTGTTTAAAGTAGACAGCACCCAAATTTTATTAATTACTTAATTATTGGTGCTTTCATTTAATTTATATTACATATTGTTTACTATCTCAGCCCTAATTAAGAGCTAGCTACAAGTGCCATCTTTACGACAGCAATTAGCTTGTGTGCAGTGCTAGCTCTGCCTTGGAAGGTTAGGACTGGGCTGGGAAGGGGGAAAGTGGTGGTTCCCGTGCCCAGGAGACAAGAACAGCAAATGTCCTGCCCTTTCTGTTAGAGCAGAACTGATTGTTGGGCAAGTTTGATATCATCAGAAGATGCTTCCAAGCCACTAACTTGAGATTTGAATCTTGTGCAATTTTTACTGTAAGGTAAGGCCTATTAATTTTTCCTGTAGTAAACCTTTCTAGGAAAGTTTACTTTTTACATTGTGTTTTTAGTGAATTTGAAGAAATCTATTTTCATTTACTTTTTACATTGTGTTTTTAGTGAATTTGAAGAAATCTATTTTCATTTTATTTATATAGATAACTATATATACACATATAACTCATGAGAGTGAGATTCTTCTTTTTTTTATTATTTATTTGTTTTTGTTTTGTTTTGTTTTGCTTCATTAAAAATAATGAGGCAGATAAGACTACAATGGGATATTCAGTCTGCAGACCTGCGCCTGTGGATTCATGAAGCTTTCTTGATAGATACCATGAGTACCAAACCATGATTCAGCATTTTACTGTAGAAGAATATTTGATTGTAGTTTCATAACCACTGTACTTCAAGTGACATTAAAGCACAAGAGTAAGCACTAAAAGCTGGGGTCCTCTTCCTGGGTATTTTGAGGACTAACTATTCAGCTAGAGGTAAGTGAATTGGTCTCCCTTTCCTCATTAATTTGTTTTCCACTTCATGCAGTTTTGGAGAGCCTTAATTTATCATTTAGAAAGTGCTTTAAGATCCTTCCACAGAACTAACTATAAAAATGCAAAGTTTTAGAAAATTTTAGGAAAAAAAATCCCATGAACAATTAAAAATTAATCACTTTCAAGCCAGAGCTTTCAGAGAAACGGCCAGAGGAAATAAAAGACAAACTGGAGTTTCAGGAAGAATGCTGTATTCATAGGATAACTAAAGTAAAACTAAAGTAAAACAACCACTACCAACTGGGGGATGTTGTTTTTTTCCCCTGTCCTGTTGCCTTCTCTACCTCTTCTGCAGTCTCCTTGAAAGTTCACACTGCCACACGAAGCAGAAGGAAGGGGAGTAAAGGATGTTGCCTAAAAACTAACACAATGTTCATCCCTCAGGCAATGTGGAGATGCTCGTGCACTAATTGCCTGCTGGCAGCCTTTCCTCTGGCCAGGCTCTCCTCATAAGTGTTTGCTGTTTAGCTCTTCAGAGGTGTGTGATCTGTCTCTAAACCTGGGCTGGCACTCCCCATTAGAGAGGCATTTAGGAAGAGGCAGCTGAATCTGTAAGGCAGAAAGAGCAGTAAGGGACTGTCAGAGGCTGTTGTGTCCAGAGGAAGGTGAAGATAAAACAAGCCTGATCTGCAGAGGCATGAACGGGGAGGAGTGTATATGTGGATTATCTGCATGCTGGTTGTCATGGGCAAGTAGGAGGAAGCTCTTGTCCCTTGAGAGAAGCAACAACAGTAACATGAGGATGTCACAGAATCACAGAATTGTCTAGGTTGGAAGAGACCTCAAGATCATAGAGTCCAACCTCTGACCTAACGCTAACAAGTTCTCCACTAAACCTGTATCTGTTTTAAACCTCAGTCCTGATGTAGCTCTCAGCTCAGCACTCTCCTTTGTCAGCACAAACGCAAGGTAAATTTACCATAGGAAGCTGCTGAACAAGAATAGAAGTGCCAGGACCCCTGAGGGGATCCACTATCCTTACAGAGGCTTGGTGGTCTGCCCCTGAAAATCTACAGCAACTGAGTCTCCACGGCCTTCTTGGAGAATCTCTTGCAGTGCTTTTCTATCCTTTTCTTTACAAACCTTTTCCTAATATAAATCTGCTGCAGTTTAAACCCACAGTCAGTCCTACATGGACGATTTGCAGCAGTGCTCAAATCGTTCTCAATAAGTGCTCAAACAGTAAACTAGACAGGAATGCAATATTAGCCATTAAAAGGCAGAGTGAGATTGTGGATATGAAGAAAGAAAGATTTCACAGGGCCCACTGGACTGAGATGCTATATGCACAGGATAAGGAGATGTCTGAGAAGAATTTATTTATGAAAAAATACTTATGGTAATTGAATTTGGAGACATAGCAGTAAAATAAGCTGAGATCAAAGACTAAGCATGGCTATTGAACTAATTTTTAATGTTATGCATCAGTTAAGTATATCAGTAATAAGAATCCCAAGTGAAACAGTGACTTAATGTACAGAATGTAGCTGTTGCTGCTCCAAACTAAAAGTGCTCATGCATGTGATCTGTTTTTTCTAGCTGAACTGTGCGAAACATCCCAAACTCTCTGAAAGTTTTTTGTTTAAAAAAAATTCCTTTCACTGTTGTCACACTGTGTCCTTCTTGGCCTTTTTCTGTGGAACTAAAAAACTAGTAATTTTATCTGTTTGGACTTTTTTTCTCAGCTTCAATTATTTGTAATGGTTATTTCAAGTTCTTCTTTTACAAAATGTGCTGAGAGCTAGTGTTACACACTAGGAAAAGATTATTTATTTAGTTAGTTAAGCAAGTAAGCAAGCTATAAATGCCACAGCTTTTTAATGGTGGAAAAGACTAACTTTCTGAGTCTTGACATAAGTACTTATGCAAACCACTTCACTGATTCCTTCTATTTATTTATTTATGTATTTATTTATTTTTTAACAGAAGTCAAGCAGTCCACAGGCTGCCAGCCCAACAGTGTAAACAAATCTATTTTTCTGGGTTGCCTTTGTCAAATCAGCCTATAGCTGAAATATTGACATATTTATCTTGGATGAAATATACCAAGCCCATAAAGCAATAATTATAGCTGCCTGGTCATAAAGAATGAAGAGCTAGGCTTTGATCAGGGTCAGCAACAGAGGGTGCCTAGAATACATACAGTTTTTGAATAGGAGCTGGGAGCATTGTTTTGTGATAGACAGGCATAATGGCAGAGAGCCTAAGTGTAGAGAATTCGTCCTGGTTCTTCTTAAATCCAAAACACAGCACCATACCAGCTACTAGGAAGAAAGTTAACTCTATCCCAGCCAAAACTAGGACAGGAGAATACCAATATGTGAGATGATGTTAAGACACAGTAATCAACAAATTGTAGACATAAACCTCTACAGAGAGGTTTTCTATATAGTTTTCTGGCTTCAGGTTCAGCACTGGCATTGTGAGCTGGGCATCATGTCAACAGTCACCCTTCACAGCCCTTTCTTGGGGTTCAGGTGCAGATCTGCTGAGAGAAGAAGAAACTTTCTCAGCATTCTTGTGACTGAACCAGTCTCACAAAGGATGCAGAAATGTTTTGACAGCCTTTCATGTGTTGCAGGAAGACTAACCTCTTTGTAATAGCTCTTCCAAAGGAATCTTAATTGAGGAAAATGTAGCGTAGGTTTGTATTTAATAACATCTCTTGATGAAATCTGGAGTAACAGGTACTCCCAGCTGTGACAGTGTGACGCTGGCACTGCAAACCTCAGGGAATTCTCTGGCTTTTGTCTGAGCAGTTTTTAAGCACTCTTAAGGCTGCACACCTCCAGTGCCAAATGCCTCCTGTAGCATGTGAGGGTTGTGGAAATGCTTCCAAAAATAAAGGAGCTGCTTGAAGCATTCCTCACCTTGCCCAAGGGTCAGGCTTTAGAATAGCAAGGTGATAATATCTAATAGGAGCTGATTACTTCTGAAAGGCTACTGGAGTAGCTATACCCTGTCACAACAGGTACCAAATGGTGGCTGATGGGCTGGTCACTGTATCACTCAAAGCCTTCTGGAGATTCCCCAGGCAGAGAAACTCTCTGCAGAGAGCCTGTCAACCTAACATTCATGCCAGATCCGCCACCCAGGAAAAATACAATGAACCCTAAATAACCTAGCTAGCACAGCCTGGTACGTAGTTCCCAGTTCTGTTACAGGATAATGTGAAGGAAAGCCAAGCTAGTGACCCGATGCAATCAAAGACTGCAGAAGAAATCAAATTATTTAGTGCTCTTATGAGTTAAGGCTGTTCCCACCAATATAAAAAAAGCCAGTGAGCATGAATGAGATCATATAGAGTGGCCTTTCCTCAAGAGTTAATCCTGACCGTTTATTAAGGAACAAAAAGTGCCAATAATGTGTGTAGGTTTTGCAGAAAACAGGAATATGAAAACAAAGTTGAATTGGTGAACAAAGACAGTGTATTTATTTGAAGGCCACAATTTTAAAACAGATGTCAAGACAATGCATTTAACACTTTTCTACAGGCTAACTTAAGTGTTAGAAATCATGTCATGTGTTTAGTGTACTTTTTATTCATTGAAGTTTAAAGCTACCTAAAAAGATTGTGGAAAATAGAGCAAAAGCATACAGCAAGGAGAAGATATACCCACAATTTTATTGTATTTCCCTTTAGGTTATTTTATTTCATGTAGTTTTTGACTCTAGTGCTGAGGATGGATTTTAGTCCAAATATTTATTTAGGTATTATTTAGAACATCCCTTATTGAGTTTGCTCTTTGAGGAAAAATGGCAGAGAACAAACAAACAATACCTCGAGCCCATCTTATTTTGTTTGTAAATTCTAAGTTTCCATTTGGCACACAAAGTTTGTATGGATTAATCTGAGATTTAAAAAGCAGCATTTTTTATGTCATCAACAGCTTCTGCTTTTGATTGTCAACAGCTTCATTTTTCTACAGTATTAATGTGCAATAGCATAACTAATTGATGTCAGTAGAGAGACATATTTAATTGTTGCCATAAACTCAGAGAGGGAAAACCATAGACTCAGAGAGGGAAAGGTATGGATCCACTAGAAATAGCCTTTTCAGACTTAATAATGCAATTAAAAACAAACAAGCAAACAAAAAAAGCACTCAATTTAGAATAACTCATCACTTTCTCATAAAATGACTGCTATACTAAGCTTCAGCTTGAGACGACAGTTTTAAGATCCTTGAAACATTGTTTTTCAATTTGTCATTCACAGCCTGTGTTCCCTGTCAAGTGACAATTAATTCCACTGTCTGTTTATTCTGAAGACTGGCCGCAAAGTCAAATTCCTACACTCTCCATGGCTGCTCCTGCAGCAGCCACAGGGACATGGTTCAGGAGGCTCCTCCCCAGCGCAGCCTCTCTGGGTTGGCACGAATCCCTTGTGCCGAATGTGAATGCAGCACAGCAGTGAAGTGTCAGTGTGAAATGATATTTCTGCTGTAGCTGCATGCCCATGTAATCTAGTTTCAAAAGCTTTTTTTTTCTTTTTTTTTTTCTTTTTTTTTCCCTGACTGCAGTTTGACCCCTTCCCATTTTCTTTTCCACATTTTTTTTTGTTATATAATTTTTGTCTGGAGATCTGAAGAGGTTAGTTAGCTGTTTTTTGCAAGGCTATTATTTGCTTATATTTTAGATATGCATTAGACAGGTAAAGATCTGAGTTAGGATTGCTACTTAGATCACATGCAGTCAAAAACTTAGTTGAAGAAACAAATGGAGTTGTCTCATCTTCCAAAGCACTTTCAGTTAAAGGGGAAAAAATAGCTGTTGTTCTTTAGGCAAAAAATTCTTTCTGTTCTCTGCAAAAGAAACTGTCACTGTTGGACATGCAGTAACATTCTTCTCAGCTGGAAGATTAATATCAGTTCATCTCTCATATACATTATTCTCATCTACTGTGCCAAACTGAAATTTGTTTCCATGTGCTCTGTAAAGAAAAGAAATATTTTTGCCTTTTGAACAAGGCAACTTAATTTTCAAATTAACCATTCTCCTGTGCACTTTTAGTCCACACTCATTTTCATAAGTTCTTGACTTCTGACTTGTGGACATTTATTCAGTGCTTAGTATGTTATTGTTTTACTTTGTATTTGTTTGCAGGGCCTGATTTTTTTTCTGCTGTGTTACCTAAAATGCTGCTTGCTCTGGAAATAGCAAAGCTGTGTTTGAAATCTCATGGAAAAAAAAGGTCTTGAAATTTGAAGACTTGTATCTGAACTCTTGGAAGAGCCCTTATTTCAGAGGGAGCTGATAGTGCAGCAGAATAGGAAGTATACACAGGGTCCTGTACTGAAAAGTTCAAATAACTTATAAATATGTAACTTTCCCAAAGATAACTAAAAATCTGATGGAAAAATAACTTATAAAAACATGGAAAAGGTGCCTCAGTCCCAAATGATAAAATTGAAGAGATTTCTTCTTTCTCTTCATTTAAGGTTTAGATTAATCTCTGACCCTTATCAAAGTAAAAGGGATCAAAATGTGAGTGGAGTTGTACAGAGCTGCAAGGTTTTATAGATTTGAAGTTGAAATACGCAATAAAGGAATTGTTACTCATTGTTTACTAGAGGTTTTGGACAGGAAATTTTAAAATTAGTTTTAAATTAATATACAGGTTTGATTTTTAACACTGTACCTTTAGGCTGCTAGACATAGTTGTCACTAGAGGATTAGCCAGGATGAATAATATAGGATGTTGTCTGAAATATGATTTATATTATGAAAAAACAACAACGACAACAACAACAAAACTAAAAACTAAAAACTTAACCAGGACAAAAAAATATGGTCCAAAGTATTTAAGTATTTTAGCACAATGTCCACTGTAGGGAAGAAGACAGAATTGAACACTTGGTTTGTTTTCATATTTCCTATTTAAATATGCATTTACATGTAGTGATATGCAGTATCTGTGTTTCCAATGTTTTGTTTTGTTTTTTTTTTTTTCTTTTTTTCTTTTTGTTGGGTGATGGGATTTGTCATATTTAATTGGAAAGATGTTTTCTCCCTATTTTCCCAATGGCCCACCAAAAAGTTACTTGTGCTATTTATTTTTCATACACAGTGTATTTTGTCGGTCAGAACACTAAAGAATGATGTGCTCTTTTGATTTATTTTTGTATCTAACTAGATGGGTTGGCATTTAAATGTCTCAGATGAATTTACACATCTCATCATTTAAACATCTCAGATAAATGCATCTTTCTTTTCAGAAATGAAGAACACCCCAAAAATCATTTGATAGGAAAGAGAAACTCAAAAAACCTCCACAAAATGGATCAGTAAGTTTGAAAGTAAGTGGTCAGTAACTTATATCATAGAAGAATGTAAGGCTGTGATTTTATAAACAATTATTGTAGGTTTTCCCCTTTTTGTTATTACTTTTTTTTTTTGATATTACTTTTGCTTTTCACCTACCACCAACTAATTAACATAAACCAGATGGATTTTTTAAATTGGTACATTCCTCTGGATGTACCACCTTCAGGCAGAAACGTACACTGGCTGTGTTTACATGCAAGATCTCCTTTTAATTCTTCATTTAAGCTAACTAACAAACTTCAACTTTATTATTAGTGATGGGAAAAAGATTGCAGATAGATTTGTTGTTACCTTCATTTTCTATTAAAGAAATTAAGGGGTTGGGAGTGTGCAAGTTCCTGGTGGCATGTATTTTTATGTAATTAAAAAGGCACAACAGCAACTTGTACGAAATAATTTTCTGAGCATACTAACAGATGTGTAGAATTCAGAGAGAAACTGGATTTTTGCATACTGATTTATTTATTTTTTTTTTTGTAATCAGCTCAATAGTTGGTAAGCATTTGCTTATAATTATTTTTTCCTCCAGCTGATGACATAAATAATTGATCTGATAAAAGGTTCTAACACACCAAATTGGTAAATAACCATCAAGATGAATTGACATACTTCCAAACACCAAAGTCACCCTCCCCTGCCAAGTAATTTCTGTCAATTAGACCTGTGAAATTTTATATTTTGACCTATATTAGGTAGCCAATCTAAACATGTTAAAGTGGTCTCTAAGCACATCAGAAATATAACTCAAATTCAGTCCATAGTTGGGCTGTAAAAACTACCTAAAGGCAAAAGTTAAATGGCTATCATTGGTCTCAGTCTTTTTGCTCGGTAATGAAGTGGCTGAAACTTTCTCCACAGTGCAGAAAATCCTCAGTTTCTCCAGTTTCTGAAAGGCTACAGATCTGCATCTCCTTACTCCTGTAAAATACTCCCGTGAGGAGGTTATTCTGAGAAGGGTCTCTCTTGTCTCCTCATCAGTGTTGTTAGACTTCAGTGTCCACTGGAGTATGACCTGAAATTAGTATCCTCACCACCCACTTTGCCCACCATGGGGGATATTTTTATCAAGTATTATTCAGTCCCTGTCTTTCCTTGCTCCGGTTCATTTTAATTCTTGCATAAGGAAATACTGTCAGTAGAAGAGATGCAGAGGCATCCCTCCAGATCCTTCCTTTGCATCAAGATTAGTACAATCTGACATATATTTTAGTCTCTGCTAATTTTTTTCTCAGGTGTTGATCTGTGTGTTTTTCTTCAATTTGTTTTCATATCATATGGATATAGAAAAAATTATTTTGCTTGGCATGAAACAATGGTGTTTTATTTATTTATTTATTTATTTATTTATTTATTTATTTATTTATTTATTTATTTTGTCTGACAACCTCTGTTTGATGGTTGTTTGAAAACAGGTATGTTTAAGAAGGGCTTTTTTAATGTTGTAGTGAATACATAACATAATATTCTGTAGGAAAGTGACTATGGCAGAAATTTTATGAGGAAGAAATGCTCAGTTATCATGTTAATTTCCTCTTATTATATCTAAATGTTTAGTTTCACATTGCCTTCATTTAATACCTAATTGGTAATGTCAGATTTTTGTTGTTGTTGTTCTTAGCAAATATTTACACTGGTAGAAAAATCCATGTATGAAATACATAATCAGAAAGCTTAATTGTAACGTGAAAATAGCAAATCTGACATTGTCTGATTGTTTGGTAACATCTGAAATAGGTCTTCTTTTCTTATTTATATTGAAGCATGGGAATAACTGTTCCAAGCGATTTTAGCATGAGCAGTTTGGGACTTGTTGGATTTGATTCAGGCAAGGAACTGAATTCTTCCTGATGAGTTCTGTTAAAGCACTTTGCTCCAAGAGCATGTGCAGCACCATTCATGGCCCCAAGCAAAGACCTGTATTTGAATCAGGCACCTGCTTAGATACCTTGCAGAGCTGGTCTCTGGAATTTGCCACAGTCCAAAACAACAAACTACATGTATCATGGATTATTCCCTATTTGCCTTTGTATATTTTTCCCTATTTTTCTGTATCTTCTGCAGATGATGGCTCCAAGAACATGCAAGGTGTCTTTCCACCTGCCAATTAAGAAAGATGAGGAAGTCATTTATGACTAAAGCTCCTATACTGTACGAGGACTTCTAGCCTCAAAGCTAGGGGCTGCTCATGCCTCCCCCACCACCCCTGACAGCAGTTAACCCAGCTGTGTCTACAGGTGTGTCGCTAATGCAGATGAGAAAAATTGATTGGTTTCTCCATTTAGTCTGAGCAGCTGATGTGGGGCTCTAACAGGGTGAAGGTAAGCATGGTGCTGCCCAGTCAGTCAGTGTTGAGCCACTGAGGCACCAGCCCATGCAGTATTCCCTCATCCTACAACTCTCTCTGCCCTGGGTGTTGCTAGAATGTCACCATCTTGTGGGGTTACTTTCCAAATTTTTTTTACCACATTCAAGCATTAAAGTAACAGAGGAGACTGAAATTGTATTAATGTTTCAACTAGCTTCTATTATTCCTTCCTTTTTTTTCTTTTTTTTTTTCTTATTTATTTATTTATTTATTTTTTTAGAAATGCTTACAGGAAACTACATTAGAGTCCCAAAGTAATGGAACATTAAAAAACCATCTGGAGATCTAAAACAATTTTAATATAAAGAGTTACAGTAGTACTGATGCATGACCACAAAGACAGATATGATCCATTGGATCCATTGCAAGTGTGGCAGATAACTTGCAGTAGTGCTCAGGAACATAAAAATCTGATATTTCAAAATGAAATCTTGGGATAGTTAATAATTACAGAATGAAAATGAGAGAAAGTAACTTACGGCTTCATAAACAGAGTAAAGACTGTATTTAGAAGATACTTGTGTTCTGGTAGGATTATACACACAGAAATACACATGCATGTACTAAATGATGGGCATGGTGTATATATAGATACGTATAAGTATATAAAAATATAAAGACATTTATTGTTATATATATATATATATTTCCAAACCATAAACAGTTCCTAGTTGTTATTTTAATTTTAGCAATTAGTTCAAGGGTTAATCTTTGGTTTTGCTACCTTAAAAAATTCTACCTTAAAGAAATAAAAAGTGATGTAAAGATACAAAACATTACTTTTCGTGGAAACATGGTGGAGTCATACAGAATTTTTTCATTCATTCTCTTCACGGAAGAGCAATAGTCTGTTTAAAGGGAGTTAGAAATCTTCACTCCTCTTCATGCTCAATTATTTTCCAGACTCTGTATGGCTGGTGCATAGAGAATTGAGTGTTGGGCACATGGCAGTGTGTGCCGTGTACCTGGACACTGTCATTCTCTGGTCCTTGAGCAAAGTGAACCTTTTGGAAGAGACATGCACCCTGGCCCTGTTCCTGTGTTCAGCCAGGCTGTGAACCTGGGAGACCAGATTGCATGCAACTGCTGCAACCATAAATGAGGCCAACCCAAAATGTACACATTGCTATCCTATCTGCTACGGTGCTGCTCTTCTGGCTTTATCCTGCAATATTACTGTGATAGGTGTTACCACAAGCAGACTTAAAATCAATAAGAAAGTCTCCAGTTAAGCTCTTGAGGCCCCGTTCCCTGGGCTAATAAGACAGTGGTTCAGCATCCTTCAGGGTCAAGCTCTGCATCAGGAAGATTCCTGCCAAACTCAATAGAGTTGAGTTAGCAGCATTTTCAGTCCTGCAGTCTCCCACATGACACCTATACAACACATCCTTTCATTACACCATCAACAGCTGACACAAACTGTTATGAGAATCTCAATATCTCCAAACCCCTCTATGTGTGCAATCAGTATCTCGATAAAAAATCTCCCATAAGAGTATAGAAGTTGCAGCTTTTTCATATTGTGCATTTATATTTTTACTTGTATGATTTCACTTTTTATGGAAAAGTCACTTAGGCTCAGTGAAACCCATATACATTTATGTGGGTTGAACAGCTTTTTACCAATACACCATGCTATTTGCATTGTGAAATGAGCTGAATAACTCAGCAATAATTCAGAGATCACTGAAAGTGGCAAAATTTTCTTGCTTAGCTATATAGCAGATTTTTATTTTAGATAGCCTATGTGATTTGTACATGTACGTGGTACTACTCATTTGTAGCTGCTATTCCAATCAGTAAGAAAGAGCAAAAACCCAAAGGCACGTTCAGGAGATATGGAAGTTATAAAATCATTCATTGTAGCTGTGTGACTGTAGCATAGTCTTGCTTTCTGGTCAGGCTGCTGATTTTTGTATACAAAGAGCAGAACACTTTTTGGATGAAAGGACTATGAAAGTAAGGTGGATTTATTCAATTATCTACTATACAGGGAGATGGGAAAGTGCTGCCATATTCAGTACTGCATTAAATATTGATCAGCAGTTCAAATGTCTTTCATCTCTTCTGCAAAGAATATAAATCTACTGTTTGATATTCAGGCTAATTCAATTTATAATGGTAACATTTTCTACTCAAGTTTGTGTTTTCTAAACAGGTATTTAAGTTCTCTTAATGTTTAATACTCTTTCTGAACTACCTAACATAAAAGAAAGAACATTGTCAACAAGATGACACAATAATGTTGGTCAAAGCATTATTGCTTTGGTTGGTCAAACCAACCCTGTTTGCCACAACATAACCTTTCTCAAATTCTATAAAAGTACACTAAAATTTTGCCCAAGCAGAGTTTTTGTTTAGTTACTTTATCCCAGGATAGACCCAAGCAGTGTTTGTGTTGGATCTTTTCTTTCTTTTTCTTTCATAAGTCTGTTCTACATTTCCTGTCCTAATAGGAAATGAATGAACAAACAATCAAACAGAAAAGGATCCGCAGTACTTTTTAAAAACAAACAAACAAACAAACAAACAAAAAACTTTTGAAAATGTATTGTCCTGTCCCACAAGCACTTGGAAATTCTTACAGTCTACTTTTCCAGTTTGATTACATTTGACAGTTAAAATGGGCAGCTGAGTTTACCTACTGCATTTAGAAGCCAGGAAAAGTTACATTCCCAAGATGTGAGGTGGAAGGCAAGGAAGTGCAGTGACTTACCATTAGAAGAAGAAAACTCTGGGGGAGTGGTGCTTTTCATGGTTACCAGAATACCTCCAGGAGCTTTGCTTCCTGCTCTCCAGTAGGAAACCTTCTGAAATGTTCAGAAATACTGTATAGACATTTTTGTGAATTCAGTGCTTATTAGTTTTCCATCTCTGCAGATTGTAGTCCAGAAAAGAGTGCCGCCCAGACAATATTCTCTGTGCAATTCAATCATCATAGTTTGTTCATTATCAGGAAGACATGGCCTTAGCTAGAAAGTGAGTTCACCGCTGCAATGTTTCTTCTTTGCTTGAGTTTCCCACGAATGTGTCAGCTGCTGTTGTGGTGTCTTGGGAGGTAAATATATAGTTCTGATGTGACTGGAACAAAAGCATCCTTTTGCTACATATGTAGCCCTGAGCATAGATTATATGTTAGCAACATTCAGTCTTCAGAAATATATTCAGGCCTTTAATTAAGGAGTGGTATTGGTTGTATATTGTACTGCCGGCAAACATCCCAGCCTATGTAAAATATTCCTGTGGAAAACCTTGCAATCAAAAATCGTCTACTTCTTTTGTTTCAGCAGGAACCCAGAGAAGGAACTCATGAAAATGAGTCAACAAAAAAACACCTTTAGAATTGGATTCTTTGAGCTGAGTTCATTAAGTGCTCAGGTTTGGGCTTGAGAGAAAGTGAGGAGAACATGTCCTATTCTAAAGTTCATCAAATTTCTTCACAAAGATGGTAAGAACAAAATTTAGCTGTCTGTTGCTATTTTTCAGATGAAAGTGCTACCCTAGACACAAAAGACTCAAAGCTCAGTTTTAAGGTAGCAATTCTGTCTCTTGTCTGCTCTACATCAATGTGCAGAGAGTACAGTATGTGAAACCACTTGCTGTTTGGAGACTTTTGGATCCTCACATGTTGAGCTACAAAATAAATTTTTAGTATGGCCTCTGAATTTTTCAAACCTTATTTTGTATAAAGTTTCTAACTAAATGCAGAGTGATTCCTTTTACTGTTCCAGTTTTTATATATAAAAATGTATGTGTACAGTGAGAGGAAAGGAAATATGTCAAGAAGTGCAAAACTATTGATAGATATGAGAGTGCTCTTCTAGTCAATCATTGTAAATCAGTAAGGTTGAGCAAAGTGTCCCATTTCCGAGAGAGGCAGGCTTGATTTCAGGCATATGTGGTCCCTGACCAGACGAGAACTTTGAGATCATCATCATGAGAAATGGCCAGTAGTTTTGCTGCAAGGGATTATTGGAGAGCCACAGTCAGAGAGTCTGGGTATGAATAAATCCAAATTTATCACATTTGGCTCTGAAGGGAAGGATAGTATACAAAATTCAGCCTAGAGGGGATCTGGCTAGGAAGATGCCTGGCTGAAGACATGCCCTCCAGAAACTCACAGATCGTGATAGTGTGGGAGAAAGATAACAGAGAAAAAGACTAAGGTTTAAAATGTGTTAAACAGTTTAAATAAATAAGACCTAGTCCCTGAAGAAAAGAATCTGAAGTAGAATGGCTGGGAGGTATTGAAGTATTTGTCAAACAATTTAGTAAAGTTTTAAATATTTTGAAGTTTCTAGAAAAGCAAAATAAAACACATAATAAAAATAACTGTAACTTCAAATTCAATAAAGCATATATTGAAAATGTCAAGGCGCAATACCTTATCACTTTGTACTGTGAAATTAACCCAAGATTTTTCAGACAGACAGTATAATATCAGCAAGATGCCACTTTAAACACCTCAAACCTTCCAGCAGTTTTAAATGTGGTGGGGAAATAGACCTGCTGAAGAGAAGGAATCTGGAAGAAAAAAAATTGAAGAAAGCAAGTGAGGTGTCCTAAGCTTTTACATGTATTTTTTTTTCAAGGGCAGAAGGAGAAGTCTTCAAGCCTGAGGCAGAGAAAATAAAGGGTAAAATTAGGGGCAGCAAGATTAAAATATTACTGAAGGTTATTCAAGATTAGCTGTATGATGAATGTTCCAGAGAATGCTGCATAAATCAAGATAACTAAGATAAATGAAAGTCTAATTTAAGGAGTTTGCTGTCTCTGGATCAGAACTGGAAGGAACCAGATGCATGACTGCCAGTTTATGAGGTACAAGAGTAATACTAGAAACAGGGGCAGATCTGTACAGACTGCACTGAGCCAAGACTTTGGTTCAGGATACTGTAAGCAAAGTTCCGTTTCCTTATGTCTTTACCAAAGAGGGAAGAAAAAAATCAGCTGTGAACTGAAATTGGACAGTAGCAGTTATTTTTAATGAGTATCCCCACTTACAGAAAGGAACTTTGGACTTTTTAAGACTGGACTTCTCTCCCCTGTGACGATAACCTGGCTCTTTGCTACAACTGTACAGTCATACCCCTAACTGTTACCTTAGTTGACATGCTTCCTTCTCATTGCACACTCAAACCTCTTTTCATCTTTTCTTTTTTTTTTTTTTTTCTCTCCTAATTACCTGTATTAAGAACCAAAAGATATGACCAAAAAGGCCCAGAGTACATTGCCTATATGTTATACAATAATATAACATAGAATTTTGTTGAAAAAAAGGCAAAGAAAAAGTCGCTGAAAAAAAAATAAAAATTTAAAGCTGAGGTGTCTTTTAACACTCGCTTTTGTATTTAAAAATTCATTGGCCAGAAAATTATTTTCATTGTGCACACACATCTAGTGAGAGGGCATGGATAATATAAGCCTTGTGAGAACAGGAATGGGGGAAAAAAGCTTGGCTTCTGTGGGTAAAGTTCTCAGTGATGGAAATCTGTAATTCACTGGCTTTGTCCCACAGATACACGATACTGATGGAGCTGTTGAAAGAGGAAGTTAATGAAAAGTGGGACTGCTAACAACATCTGACAAATGACAGCTCTTTAGGCTGAGGACACCAGCTGCAGGAGCCTTGAGGAGGCATTTGAACTGTGGTCCAGGTACAGCAGAGATAATAAACTCTACATGCCTTGGAAATGATAAAATGGATTGCTTAAAATCTGGGTTTCCTGATCATGGACTGCACATTGTAATCAGGTGACAGCTGCTGGAAGAAGGTGCCAGATAACCAACTCCCAAGCTACTCCCAAAGGGGGTAAGACTGATTTAATATTATGCCCATTTCACAATGACCCAGGGAAAGTTAGTTCCCACTGCCTACCTAGGTTTTCCAAATAAGTCTTTTACTCCACGCACCACCTCTCCCCCCCCCCTCCCCCCTTCTCCACTGCTTTCCCCCTTCCTTGTCCTGCAAAGTTCTGTATGTTTAAAGTCAGTGCTGTTGAGCAGGGAAGTAACACTCACTGAGCCCTCCGTAGTAGAGGTTAGTTCCTCAGATTTCTTGTTGGGTGCTTCAGTCAGCATCACTTAATTTTTTCACACTTTTTAAACAGGAATCAACTGAGGCTAAACCCATCACTTTTCATTACCCAGAAATATCCAGCAATAAGACGATGTGTTGATTTATGAAAGTTAAATTTATTGTTTTATAGTGTTTTTTAGATGGATAGTGAAATCCAAGCCATTATTCCCACTTCCTGATTATTCATAAGCCTGTGTACTAAAGCATTCTATCCCTTTTATTAATTTGTAAGTAAGTAATGGAGAGGTGAGCATTGCCTTACTCAAGATGAATACGAAAGAGAAAAAAAGCATCCAGTAACTATTGTCGTTATGCTGATATTGCCTTGAATAACAAGCAGAAGCAATTAGCATTCACCAAATAATTGATAATTAACTAGGAAGCATAATTTCCCTCAGGCTGCTCATTTTGTCCTCAAGAGCCCTAGGCAACTGAGAATTTCCAGAAAGCAGAAATGCAGGCCACACCTGTCTCCTTCAAGACATATTCCCTTTCTCTCCCTCACCTCATCCTCAGTCATGTGTCTCCTTCTCTAACTCAAGTTAATTAAAAAATCAGGAAATGTTCTGACATCATCAGAGCAGCATGATTAGGCAGATGAATAATTTAGTTTTATGAAAATTTTAATCAGAAATTAAGCTTGTTTGCTGGATTTTATGGCATACTGCCATGCTATACCATTTCTTTAGATTAAGAATTATTTTCCTTTTGCATTCCTTCTATGTACTGTTCCCTCTCCCACAGCTTGCAGGCAGTCATTCCTGCTTCTCCTATTCTGTGGGACTGCAAGCTGAGCTAGACCGCAGAAATGATTATGATTAAAGACAAGCAAAAAGAAGTTGAACAGCATTTAAAAATTTTTACATTAACACCTGGATTCTTATATGGGCTCATACTGCAGTGTGGACCCATGAATAGGTCCAGCTTGACACAGTGACACAAAAACAATGATACAAAACAGCAGAGAGGAACAGGAGGGGGAGAAAAGAGGGGGAATTTTATAAGCCAGTTGTGAAGACAATTATCGTGGTATTATGTTCTTAAATATTGGTCCCAGCACACTTTTTTAGCACATTACAAGGGAACCATTTGGAAAAACAACATCCTATGGCATTTTTTTCTGCCTAGCAACCACTAAAGAGATTATTTGGTAATGATAAAACTACTGGACTGTTGTATCATGCTAATGGTAACCTCACCACAAATTTTCATTTCATTTCTCCTTCTTAAATAAATAGTCTGTATTCCTTAAAGAGGATGATATAGGTCCAAGGATGAGCAATTAAATGTATCCCAGGCATAGAAGGACTTTGGCCATTTAGTTTACAGGAAAGATATTTTGGACTACAAACTGATTAAAGTCTGCTCTCCCCCAGTCTTCAACATTGCGTTACTTCACTATTTGTCCTTTATGAAAAGTTAATGCCTGCCTCTCTAGCATCTGAACCCACGACGCTGAATAAGTCATTTGATTGCTCTGACTTGGTACAGCAATTGCTGTGTGCCTGTATGTTAGCAATTTGGAGATTGATTTTTATTTTGAAGTTGAAATAGAAGAGATGAGAGGTCTTATATATAATGTAATACACATACACACACCTGTTAGATTATGATGCAGTTAATGCATTAAAATGGTACAGTTTATATTTGTCAGCTATACAGCGTTGCACATCACATTAAAAAAAAAATCCTGCACCATTCAGAAATCATTCCTTTATTCTGTACTCCATTTAGCCAAAAATATGCACATATGTACAGGCACATTTTATTACGCAGAGGCACTACTGACTATAAATAGAATATTTGTCATACTTCAGATTAATGTAAAAAGAACATTGTGCAAATAGCTGATTCTGCCAACCCACTGGCATATTTTCCACATTCATAAGAGTTCTGCCTAAAGTAGTGTAACTGAAGACCACATTAGTGGGAAAAAATGGGTGAAAATACAACGTAGACTACACAAGTAGAAATACGAGAGACAACAGATGCTACTATGATGAGAAAACCTCTCTGACACTGCAGGGAACCTTCTGCAAAAATTATATTTAAAAATTAATTATTCACTGCCATAGTAAGATTGGAATTGCCTTGTCAGATGGGAGACAATGTCTCAGGTACATCATAATCTCTGGTAGAATCAGGAAGATTACTGTAGCTTTCATGCATGACTTAATGGTTTAAGGTAGAGGTTTAAGCAACAATCATATATGTAAAAATGTACATCACTGGTTAATGTATTTTGTATAAGCAATCTATATCAGTTGGCTACACATGGGAATAATGTTCTAAATACTTTCGCAAACCTCTGCCAGCAGTGTCACCCTGAAGAGAAAGTAGACGTGGAATATACAAGAAATAAGGAGAGTTGCTAGGTTCTCTTACCTGCCATAGAAAAGACAAACTATTATTATTATTATTTATTTATTTTCACACATAGGCTGCAGTGGGTCCTCTTACAACCAGTTTTCTTTTAAATAGGTAATAGAGGAGTGACTGTATGAATTTTACCTAATTACAAAGTGACAGTCTTGATGAAGATTATGAGTTCTGCAAAAGGGCATGCAACTTCTCTATGGTATGCTAGCAGGGAATGATAGAAAAATAAACACTTTTTCATGCTCTTTCAGACAATACAGAATATTTTAACTCATAAGGAAGACATTCAAAATCTACAGAGAAAGGTTATCTAGCCTTTTCCTGCTCTACTAGAAGCATGCCTATTTTCTCTTCATTCTGGTGTCATCTTCTACACTTACGTAAGGCGAAAAGAAAATAAATTGAATTTAATAGTTATTAATTTGCTATATTTTTTAGGTATTGCTCTAGAAAATGAGCTTACAGTGAATGGAGTGGAGAGGGGCTAGTTTCAGACAAGTGTACATTTTCTACACACAGCAGCAAACAGCAGGTTTGTGTATTCATTTTGAAATGTTTTTCATGCTGCTCAACACTCACATGAATAGAATACTGTCTCATGAAAAAGATTCTGGCAATAGTTTCAGTTGAAAAGGCAGGGGAAGGGGAGGTGACTATCTTACAAAGTAATAAAACCTCATAATTTCTGGTGAGAAAATTAGTTCATCATGGCCCAATACGCAGTCAGATTGAGGCTTGTATTCCATCTGTAGTCCACATGGGTATTTAAAGAAGAGACATCACATAAAATGATGGAGACTTCTGTGATGTTACAGGCCAGAATTTGACTGGGATTTATATGAGAAAATTTTGTTACTTCTTACCCAGAAAGCTGCTTGCAAATTGCCATCAAATCTAGATCAAATTTAGAAGTATGTATAACAGAATTTATCAGTTATAAATATTGTGTCAGTAAGTGGTTAAAATGAGGTCTTTTTAAAAAACCTTTAGGGGAAATAAAGGCAAGAAAAAAGTTCTGAAATCATACAACTTCCTAAAAATGCCAAATTGCCAGTTTCATTTTGATTTGCTCTTAGTGATGTCATGTTGGCTGTCACCAATCATCGTCTTACTTTCCATGTGTCTTAGCATAGTTTCCAGGAGAATCTGATCCACAGTCTTGCTGGGCACAGAGGCAAGACAGACTGGCCCCCTTCTTCCCTTTTTTCCTCTTTAAAAATGGGGATTATGTTTTCCGTTTTCTAGTCCGTTGGAACTTCACAAGACTGACAAAACTCCTCAGATATGATAGAATCTAGTTCCCCCCTGAGACTCTTTTTGCTTTATAGGTCCTGGTGTACTAAGACTATATCTCAGTCCTGTGAAACACAGCTCTATCAGAGCATCTTATATTAGCTGAGTAAGGAATTGAGTATTTCATATACATCCCAGCTGGAGTCAATTCTTCATTAGAACAAAACCCATAATTTTTACAAGTACACCTACTGCCAGAATTCAGTGTCCAAATATAGTGAGTATCATGTCAAAATGATAATGAGCAAAACAAATCTAAAAGAAAAATTATATCTCTTGCTTGTGTCTGTGATAATTAGAACGGGAGTAATAGGTGAAAGAAACTGAAACAATAAATGTAACACTAATAGAGTTTTGTTCTCTCCCTCTCTCTCTTTTATTTATTTGAGCTCTGATAGCATTTAAAAAAAATAAATAAAATAGAGCAACTACAAGTTTATAGCCTAATCTCACAGGTAAGAAAGTTCTTCGTAGCTGACAATGAAAACAATGCAACCTTCTTTATCTCCATCTTACTAAACAGATAAGTTTATGTATTATGCAAAGGAATTCAAAACTGAAGTTCAGAGTTTTATATCACTTTAAAATGTAAGATAAAGGGAATCTGGAGCAGAATTTACAAGTGCAGAAACCAGTAGCATTTACAGCGGTTTATTTATGTCCTCTCATTTTTTGTAGACTCTGTGCTCTTTTTCAGTAAAGTGCAACTTCACTGAACTGCAGAACTTTTGTCTTCATTTTGCTATTGGTGTGAGAAATCATCTGTTAGACTAGGAACTCTCAGTTAGAAAGTCCAGGTTCGGCTCCTGATTCTGGAACAGTTTTGGTGTGCAGCCTTGGAGGACATATTGTAATTACACATGAGGAAGTAATCTGGAGATCATATTTGATTTTCTATCTTGCAGAAATAATGCAAGAATTAATCAAAGTTTCCAAAACATTGGGAGATCCTGAAGCTGAATATCCTGAAGAACTACTAATAATTTATCTCACTTCTTTTTGACCATATGCACAAAGTCAGTTACATCTTGTCAGAATACAAATTTGAGTGGTTTCTTCTCTCTCCCTCTCATGGCTTTACGTAAAGAGCAAAATTATATACTTTTATGCATTTTTTGATTATTCCACATGTGTTACATAATATAGGTAAATTTATACCCTATATTTATGAAAAAATATTTGTTCAGTACTCTTCAATCTTTTATTGTTAGATTTATTTCTTAATCTAGATTTAACAGGATATTAAATTTAGACATGCATTTGATCTCTCATACTGCTCATACTGAAGCATTTCCAATTAAGCCAGAAGGTACAAAAACTGTTTGGAGGGTAACCTATTCAAGTGTCCATTGAGTGAAATGAAATGAAATGAAATGAAATAAAATAAAATAAAATAAAATAAAATAAAATAAAATAAAATAAAATAAAATAAAATAAAATAAAATAAAATAAGTAGTTTTTACTTGGCAGAGTCAGCAAACCATAATAAGCAAGAAATGATAGAGTGGTAGCAGAGGGATGCATAATTTTTATGAGCTATATACAAGTTGAAAATTTTGCATCTGGAAAATAACTTCAGTTTGGTCAAGTGTTACAATATTGAGATCTCCAAACCTATTAATGGCTTCCAGGATGAACTGGGAAAACTGAAAAATGTCTGTGAAAATTATGGCTACTGCTTCAAATACTGAATTTGTCCCTGGACTACACTAAATGCTGTTTGGACTGATCTTATTTTTGCCAGTGGGGCATGATCTTTGGTCTTCCAAAGACTGTCTTTTAAAAGAATTGTAAATTTAATCACTTGCCTCACATCTTATCTTTAGTAACACTGCCACTCCCTCCTTCAAATAGACAACTGATCATTTGAGAAAACTTATATCTAAATCTAAATTCCCGTGGAATGCCAAAGTCTTTCTCTCTTTTTTTTTTTTTTTTTTTTTTTGTTTGTTTGTTTGTTTGTTTGGAGGCTACTGAGCTCAAAAAAAAAAAGCTATCTCAGCAAGTAACCCAGAAAAATGGATCAGTCTTCCCATATAGAACTGATAGGGAAAGAATGCATTTTCAAACTGTGTCTTCATCTTGCAACATCTATTTTGCATGCTAATCTAATCTCTAGAAGACAATATAGCTTTTAGTTACATGTTATTTTCATTCCATAATTTAAATGCATCTCTGGAACACCAGGAATGTTAACTAACTCTTAAAAGATAAAGCCAAAGGGGAAAAAAAGGAAGGGGGGTAACAGTTTCATTTATCAACACTGGGACCTGTGGGCTAAAAATATGTTATCTTGGAAGTGATCTGCATGAATAATGAAGACCAAGGAGCAGAGGTCCATGTCTACTAGATAAAAAATTAAAAACTGTTGTCCAAAAGGACATGACTAGATCAGTCCACGTGCTGAAGGCATTTGCATGTTGAAGGCAGATCACAAACAGCCGCATCACTTCTAGATGTAGTTCTCCTAATAAATGAGTAATAACTATCACCAATTTCATGCACAAACTTCTGTTCTCCAACTGTCCAGTACAGTGCCATCCTCCTTCACAAACTTATGGTGTTTTATACAATCACAGTGTCTGTAATGTCTGTACAGTAGCTGATGATAACAGTTATTTCATTTTCATTCATGATTCCAATGTGGAAAGGATGATTTTGGTTACACCTGGTGATCAATCACCAGTTTACAGCTGCAACAAGTTCATTGTGTATGTGATAATGGAATATAATCTGATCTTGACTGAGGGATGACAAGGCATGCAGCACCTCAAATGAGTTTTTTTTTG
This sequence comes from Aythya marila, assembly GCF_965140915.1. Classification (NCBI taxonomy): domain Eukaryota; kingdom Metazoa; phylum Chordata; class Aves; order Anseriformes; family Anatidae; genus Aythya; species Aythya marila. The sequence goes on from NC_139042.1 coordinate 111,912,098, forward strand.
CAGTGAATAGTTATTATTTTTTGCTTGGATCTCAGGAGTCAAAGCTTCTTCTTTTTTATCTTTGATAGTGAGAGCACAGATCTTCCACTCGAAGTTTAACAACTCTTTATGATCTTCTCTTCTAAGAGAAAATAAGAACTTCAGGCAAGTGTGGATAAAAGGATATTGAAGTACCACTAACCAAATTTCTTCCACTCAAAACTGTTCTGATTGAAAACTTTTCTATTCTATTGACAAAATAATTTTTCACAAAAAGTACTTTTATTTCCTTATTCTGCTCTGAAAAAAAAAAAAAAAAAGAAAACAGAAGTTAACACAAGACGTTCATTTTCAGGAAGGCCGTAGAGCTGTAATTTGGACACTTCTGTTCTTCTCCTATCTGAGCTTTCCAGGAGCTCTGTTCCTCCTGTTCAATGTTGCTTCTTTCTCTGGGGAGGTGTCTGGCACATGTATGAGGATTAGTGTCATCTGAAGCCCTGCTCCCACTAAATGTTGCAAATGCATTTCTAAATCAAAACACAGCCATTTTTTGTTCTTCACTGAATTTTGCAACAGAGTCTATGGTTTAAAGTTTCTTTTGTAGAAAAGCACCTTGTTTTCTTGAAATTTTGTCACATAAAAAACAATTTAACAGTTCATATTCCATGGGTTACTTCTGATTTATTTTGTAAATACAAAGGTAAAAAAGAGCAAGCTTGATATGGTGCTTTTGATGGGTTTTGAACTTGCTGTCATAACTTGCAGTCTAAAGTGATACAGTCTTCATTCAATTCTTTTTTCTTGCCATATTTCAAAATAAGGACAACAGATTGTAGAGCTGGGTACCACTAGATATTTGAAGAGTCCTAGTTTACTGAGCCAGTATGTTCTTTAAAAGACAATACAAATGTCAGAAAATGTAGAGACTTGTACAAGTCTTGAAAGACTTTCCAAATTTCTGGGTATGGTAGCAGATATATTTATTTATTTAACTCTGCATACTATTGCAGTTGAGTGTAAAATTTGGCATCCTTCTATAGATTAATTAGAAACTTAGGGAAGAAAAGGGCCTATTCAGCCTGCTCCTCCTCATGGCCCCCAGGGACACATGCTAGCATGCTGGGTCTCCACCAACGTGCTGCTCGGTAATTGTTTACAGCAGTCAATGTCCACTTTATTCTGCCATTGTCTTTGTGCCCATTTTATTCACCCACTGTCTTTGTGCAGCCTCCACGCTGAGGGGAAAGGCTGCCCCAACTGCTGGTGGCAGGGTGAGGTGAGCTGGGCACGTGTGGGAGAAGCTTCTGGAAGATGAGGGGGATGAGGGGCTGGTGTGAGGCCCTGGCCCAGGGTGGCCGAGGGTGGGGGGGGCTCAGCTTCTGGTCTCTCCTTAATGTTTTACAACATGTAGCTGTAACCTTGCTTATTTATTTATTTATTTATTTATTTATTTATTTATTTATTTATTTATTTATTTATTTTCCTTTAATGGATGATAGCTTACACTTAACATGTTAAAGTTAATTGGCAGTGATCTAATTTCTAACTCAGAAGCGAGTGCAGTGCAGGGGTGGGCTAGGCCCTCGGGTGGATCGAAAGGCTGAAGTGGCACTAACAGATGTTTTCTAAAACATTGCCCACGTGTTTGATCTGTTTTTTTTTCCACTTTTCTGATCAACAGTTGGACAGCTTTGGTAAGTGTCGTTGACAAAACAAAGAAGGATGAGGAAATACTTTTCTAGTCTGAAGAAGATGAAGTGACATTAGTTACAGAGCACATCCTGCCAAACTTCTTTGTGTTCTTATTGAGCCATCTTTAACGTTAGGCTCTTGTAAAACCTCATAACTAAACCTTGTTTGTATTTTATTTATCTCTGACACATTTAGTGAAAATGTGCAAACATCTAGAGTAAATGAATTTAAAAGTACCAGATGAAAGGGAGACACCATAACTTAAGGTGCTTCACTAATAGTTTATTAAAAATGACCTGTTGCAAGAATTGTCTTATCTAGTGCAGTTTTTTTTTAAGATGTATTATAAAAATGATTTTCTTTCAGGATGTGATGCCTGCAAAGTCACTGTATCATATGGTAAGTTAAGAATTGATCTGCATTTCTGCTGCAGAACTCAGAACTGAATTTTAGTAGTCATGTTACATTTCATGCATCCGCACAGTTGAAGAGTAAGATATATGGATCTGCTGCCTCTGACTTGATTCTACATAAAGTTCAAGTGGGAAGCAAAGATGGCAGTAGCCACTGGTGTCACAGCAGAGTGACCCTTGCTATGTAACAAGTTGTTAGCAACTGAAATTACTTCCTGCACCTGATGAAGGCACAAGAGGGTAAAGGCTGGGTTTTGCCCATGTCTCAAGTGTTATTAAGTATGACCATTTGAACTAAGGCCTATAAGCTGAGGTATTCAACCATGTGATGGCAGAAGTAAGTGTCACATCTCTGTCTTCCAGTAAACACTCCTTACCATTGCCAAACATAAACAGTTTGGTCACTTTCTTACTGTATTTGATAGATATTTAAGGGAAAGGTAGAATATTTGATATTTAAAATATCTAGCATATTATTTTAAAATGCAGCTTTCTAAGAGCCAGCTTCTGAACATATCTGTCTTGTACAGATAAATGGAAAAATATTTTTACTTAAAGTAGAGAGGTGAGTTCCTGCAGCTTCCAAAGCTGTAGTATTGCCAGCCTTGTGGACTCAATAATTCAATAAACCAGTTTGATCTTGGAGAGTACTAGCAGATAAAACCATCCATGCAGAAAGAACTGTTCCTCATATGACCCTCCTTTTCCTGATTTGCCATTTCAAATAGTAGCCAGATTCAGTGCCCTAGGAAAGACGACATTCAAGACCTTAAAAATGGCCTAGATTTCCCATTACAGCTTTTCCTGAGATCACATTAAAATGGATAAATTCTGCATTTGGATATGTGACTTTATCATATTCTCATCATATGATTCTCATCACATTCTCATCATCATGGGGTGAGGAAAGAGAAATGCAGGTGACCAAGAGTGGTAGCAATAAGGCCCATATTCATATAGACATTCTTTAGATACATAGCATTTGTTGAATGAGTTTTTTTTTTTTTTTTTCTCTCACTATGGATCAGTTATTGTCATTCCTGTATTGGAAACTTCCATTTAGAAATGGACTTTGGGAGTCTGAATGGGTGTAGGTGACCAGACATGTCCACTTGTAACGTCCATATGTGAGTGTCTTCAAGGGAATAGAATTACTTCTGCTAGGAATGGCCTTAGTATTTTCAAGTGTTCTGGAACTGAACTCAGTTTCCTTTCTGTAAGCAGACACATAAAAAATAAAAACAGAATGCTTTTTTTGATTTTCATTTCTGTGACTGATTTACCTTTGGCTGTTGACTCTGGCAGTTCCTCAAAAAAAAATCTCTGTATTCTGCCTCACTGTTCTTGGCTTGGGAAGCTTGAAACTGATGTCTATAATCAAATTATCATCAGAAGTGGTAGATAATCACTTCTAGATTGCTAATGCCAATAATATTTTCAGAAATTCTGGATTTGTTCACACTTGGTTTTAAAAGGCTGTCATGTTATGGACAGGTCAAGAAATGCCAGTGAATGAGCTTTTTGGCCTTTTTTCCACTCAGCTAAATTCAGGGTGGCGAGGATTCTAGTTACTCATTTTGTGCTTATGCCATACTCTAGGCGGCTCTTGTGGTAGGAGAGCTCTCTCCAAGGTACGTGTTATAGACTAGGAAAAACAAATACCAACCAGGGAATTAGAAAATAAATAATGTTCTTGTTAATCTAAGATGACAGTGTTTTACAAAAGAATCTGGCTTCAAAAGGAGGGAACAAACACTGCTGGGAGCTCACTGTTTTTAGAACTCACAGATTACAGCCCAGAACGGCACGCTAGAAACTTGTGAGTAAAACCCATTGTATGCTTACTGACATCTGGATAGCTGCCAACATCTTCATTTCAATAATTGCATGCAATCTCAGTGATTCCTGTACTATACAAGAAACAGATCCTGGGGACAGAGAGAGGAAAGCATGTTTTTTTTTTTTTTTTTTGTGTGTGTGTGTGTGTGTGTGTACATAGGTATAAATGACTAAGTGTTGTAGCAAGAAAGAAAATACAGTTTAATACTTCATTCCAGGGATACTAGTGGGATCTGGATTAATATCAAACAAACCAAAAATATCAGCTAAAATGTAATCTTAACTACTTGCTTAGATCTTTAAATTTGCATGCTTGAACTTTTGGTTTTCATGAACAATCAGATAATTGGGAATTTTACTGGAAAGCTCTGCCTTTAGAATGTGGTAATGTGTATTGGTTTCTGTGTAGTTAAGTTTCTGTAGTAAAATTTTTGTTGGGTAAACTATCACTGTGCAAGGCAGCACTGCTCATGTTTTTCACGTACTTTCTTTTTTTTTCCCCCCTCGCTGAGTATGTATTTGTATGTCACAAAGCCAGTTACTCGTGGAAATCAATTTTTAAATACCTGTGCATGTCTATTCTCAGAAGTAGGTTATGTTTGTTCATCCAGTCAGGAAACAGAAAAATACCACATTATCTGTTTTTTGAACAAAGCTCAGCAAAAGTCTGAATAGTTGCTGCTGAGTCCTACATTGGAAAATGCTGAGAAGAGATTTTGATACATTTAAATAATGCAATTCCATTCCGAGTGTTCTAGCAAAATGATAAAAAGAGAGAGGCTAAGTTTGTCAAACATATTATTCATGGCAAACCATTCATTCAACTTTAACAAGCATGCAACAGATGCTGTATTTTGCATGCTGCTACACCATCTCTTCAGTGACTAAAAAGTGACATGTACTGAGGAGTCTCTATCCTTACTTCTCATGCAGGCTAGATCATCAGAAATGTTTTCTTATAGCTGCAGGCAATATCATCATTCCCTGTCTTGTGCTCAGTTCAATTAAGACAATCTGCATTTAATCCTCACTGCTCTCTTTTTATCTCCCCTTCTTATGTTTCTACCGCACTGTTTTTTTTCCACTATACAAGAGTTGTCCTGAATACTGATAAAGTTAATCTTGATGTAAATTACCAGAGAAACAGGCTAACCCTGTGGTGTCTGGTTTTGCAAACATCAAACTTTCTGTGTTCAGAAGGTTCCAGGAATTACCTATTTTTCCAACCTTTATTTTTTACACTGTTTAAATCTATGTGCTTTTCATTTTCAAAGTTTCCCAGTGAAGACTCAATACAAAATAAAACAAAATTATATCAGCTCTCATAAAGCCTGTATTAATGTTAAGGATTAGAAACCCCCAGAAGTTAGTCTTGTCCAACAGCGAAGTTCCTGCTGTCTGGTAATAGTACAGTTGTTGTTATTGCTTTGTTTCTTTATGTTTTTTGGTCTTAATTTTTTGATTTTCAAGCCATTGAGCCCTCATGGAGGCTTTTCTACTCACCTTCTTAGTTTTTACTTTTTTTTTTTTTTTTTAATCTTAATTGAAATGGAATTAATTTGAAAGATGAACTTCTGAGGTGTTTCAACATAAAAAGGGAAGTGGTACACCTCCACCGTCAAAAAAGCTGCATCATTAGGAAATTAAATCAGGATGTCAGGCTAAATCTTGAAGCCCGATAGGCCAGATTAAGTGACTGACAGAGTCTGCGTGCTGTTACATGCAGGGTGCACCCTTTGTCCTTTTTCAAAAGTGCCTATGCACTATTTATGACTCAACAGTTGCTTTGCTTGTTAAAAAATGAATTTATACGTTCGTGCCTAAGTTAAGATACAACTTGGACAATACACAGAAAGAATCTTGGGGAAGCTTTCAGAGGCTCATATGGTCACTGTAAAAATATTTCCCCCTTATTTTTAGTAATTGTTTTATTGCATTACTTACAGGTAATGCTAGAAGTTATTTTTATGAGCATCATTTGCAGAGTAATCTCATGGCTGAGAACAAACATCATTGCTTGTTATTAGAGGGACTACACAGAGTATTTGCAACAACATTACAGGAAAATTAAAACAATAACAAAAAACTTTAAGAGAGTACATGTACAAGCAAAATCACATCCCGTCTCAGACTTTTGATTATATGGCAGTGGAAATACTTGTTAATGTGTCTATATTAGAGATCTAAGGAAATTATTTTAAAAGACCTAGTTTAAAATATTTTAAAATATTTTAAAGCTAAATTTTAAAATTTAATTTTAATGACAAAAATCTATTTTTAACAAGGTATCAATGCAACAAATGAAAATTCATTAAAAAAAATTACATTAGAAATCTCACAAAACAGGCAAAAAGTTTATCCAGTTTTTAAACTTTACAGAGATGCTGAAGTAGAGATGTACTTGCTTGTCTTTGTCCTTCAAAACAAATTTTCCAATTCATATTTTTTGTTTTTTTTTTTTTGAATGACTCTTATTTATAATAGACCAAGCCTCAAACCTTAGATCAAAATGAAGACCATTAAGGTTATTTACATCTAGGATGTGCCTTGTTTTTTTTTATTTTTGTTTTTGTTTTTGTTTTGTTTTGTTTTGTTTTTGGTTCACTTGTTTTTCCTTTATATATATATATATATTTAAATTTGAGCACATTTTATGTCTGGGATATTATGTCATGATTGCCTTGTGTTTCAGGGACAAGGGAAGTATTCAGTGTACATATTAATTTGTTTGTAAACCTGTTTGTTTGATTTGGTTTGAATTTTTCATTTGACAAAAACAAAAGCATGGATAAAATGCTTTGGTTTGGATTTTTGATTTGATGAAAACAGCAGAAGCATTCGAAATCAGGACAGCATTCTGTCTTTCCCAGATTTTTGTTTATTGTTTTCATTTTTTTATTTTATTTTATTTTATTTTATTTTATTTTATTTTATTTTATTTTATTTTATTTTATTTTATAATTTTATTTTATTTTATACTTTAGAACTTGATTATTTCTTTCCAGAAAATATTTTTATCTGTTATGGCCTTTATTGCTATTGAAGTTGTACCTATGTATATGTTAAAAAGAAAAAATGCTAGAATTAACTTGTTGGTTTGTTGGGTCTCATCTTTCTGTAATCAAAATGCTTATCCTGTTCAGAATGTGTAAAATGTAAACCTGTGTTGTAGTTTAGTTATACTGTATATATGAGATAGTATGATAAGTGATACTGGAAGTTAGGAAAGTACAAGAAATACTACATTTATCTTAAAGTTTACTATGCAGCAGACAGTACTAGTGGTAATAATCTGGTTTTAACCCGCTTTTAAACATATCATCTGATGTCTGCCATCACTGATCTCCCAGTTTTAGCCCTGTGTCAGTACATTTTCCATGTTTCTGTGCTGGTCTGATTTGGAAAATAAAATTCCTAGTTGGAGTAGTAGGCAGGTGTCTCTCCCTGGCATATCCTCCAGCACTACACTGCCTTGGTTTAAACAGGGGCTGCAGCTGAAACTGGAAATGTGTCCAAGGCATGCCATGCAGTCTGAAGTTCATTTAACAGTAGAAATGGGTCCTCTCTGCCTCACCCTTTGCTCTCCTGGTAGCCTTTGCAGCACCATGTCAATGAACTTGTCTGTGGAATTCAAACCCATCCTTATTTTATTTTATTTATTTTTATTATATATATATATATCTAGTGGTCGAGAGTATATCCCAAAACATCCAGTTTCTAAACCTTTCAACTGGAAGGCAGTTGATCTTCAGAAACTGATATTCTTTCCTGTTTCGGTTTTTAATACAAGTCCACACAGAGGAAGCAGAGAACACAGACGTATGGAATAATGAGATTTTCCCATTCTGTGATGATTACAGAAACCTCTCCTGCTGTTGATCCACCAGGAGAATTCAGTATTCAGTAGACCTTCCAAAATTCTCTTTTTGTGAAGTAGCGTAGAGATTTTACCTTTGGCTCCCGTACAGCCAGTGATGGCAACACATACCAAAAATTTATTTTACACTGATTGCAGAGGAGAGTGTTTTGTATTTGAACTGATAAAGAATTACTTAAACATTTCATATTTTCCAGAAAGTGGCCAAAATATGCTCATCAAGATACTTCAACACATGTGTTCTAAGAGAACATGCCTGCAGAGTTTTAAACAAAGATAAACAAAAATCTTCCCCAGAAAAGTAATTAAAGGGTGAGATTATTAAAAAAGAAAAAAAAAAAAGAGATTATTAGTGGATTGTTGCCCGGACTTCATTGTAGTAATTTTCATTTGGTAGTTATGTCCTTCTGGAGCTCTGTTCTTGCATTCTGTTTTACATTTTTTCTGTTTTACCCTCACAGTTCTGAAGAGACATATGCTCAGCATGTTTTACAGTGTCTTTATAGTGTCTGTTTTTTTTTTTTTTTTTTGTTTTGTTTTTTTTTTTTGTTTTTTGTTTTTTGTTTTTTGTTTTTTGTTTTTTGTTTTTTTTCCTCTGGGAGGGACTAGGAGAGGCAGCCAGAAATTACACCTGGACCTGAAAGTAAAGTGCAGAGTGAGTGTGAGAAAGGAAAAATGGGCAAAAGGAGGAAGGAGAGAAACTCCTTGGGTGGTAAGCTAGGGTGTGAAGTTGTAGGGGAGGAAGGAAAATGTAGGCAATGGAAAAAAACAATAGCTTTCAGGATACCAGTCCCTTTTTTGTCTGTTCCAGTCAAATCACTTGGTCCAATTAACTGCCTTTTCCTAAAAGAATTGCTTTCTTCCATTATATTCACAGAACTTCACTGCTATGGTGCAGAAATAATATGAGAATGTTACCAGAGTGGAAACGTCTAAATTGCTTGTATTAAAAAGACAACACCTAATTCACATAATCGTTGTTGATTCAGTATAAATACAGAGCTTTAAGGTCTACATTAGGAGATGATTAGTATGCCTAATATGGAAGCACATCTTAGCACATTTTCCAGTGTAACATTTCTAGCTTTTTTTGTGTGTGTGTATAGAAAGAATTGATGTCTCTTTTGTGGCACATAAAGGAATTCCCTGAGTTAAAGCTCTGTTTTTCACTAGTTAAAGCATGCTAGTGTTGAGATGTGAATTCAGCATTTACATTTAAATTTACATTTCTACATATGAATGATTTTTTAAATTAAGATTTAGGCTCTGGATTATTTTTATTTTTTTTTTTTTTGAAGAAGAAATCTTGGGATTGGTAGAGATTCTGCAAAGTAACCCTTGTAACATGTCAGACTGTTCTGCCATGTCTTTTCCGTGACTGCTGCATGGAATCTGGGCTGACACTAATCCAGAAGGACAGTCACACCTCATGAAAGAATCATCACTGCTAATCAAATCAGAACGAAAACCCGCTACTCTGCATCATTGGAGACATTTCACGTGCTGAATATTTCATGTACTGGGTGCTGTTGCTGTAGACAAAACCCTCTCAACAGCTCTTGTTGCGTGCAAATATTTACTTAGACACTCTGGTGTGGTTGAACTGGTGTGCAGCAACACCAGGAAGCCTTGAGTGATCCTTATAAGTAATGGTAATTACATGTGACTCCACACATGCTAGGTCAGAGTGGCTTGCGGACAGCCCCTCACTTTGTCAAAGCTTGCCTTGCCTGCATGATTAAGTGGGCAGTGTGCCACAGGAAATTTGATGCATACAGGATGACAAATGTCTGTTTTGGCTGCTGAGAATTGAACTCAATCGTAGATCTGCAGAAACATCAAAACACAATCAAGGGTTGACATCAAACCCATGAGCCAGGAGAATTCCTGAGGCAAAAAGAGTTGAACTTGAAAGAGCAAGGAAAGAGTGCTTTAGTTTATACGCTGGTACACCAGTCTGTTTCTGCTGACTTGTTACGCGGAGGGGTGGGGGAAGTAACAACCCAGAAAAATGTGTTTCTGCCTTTTCAGTTATTCTTCGTATCGGAGTTGTAGCAGTGGAGTGACAAAAGAGCAGAACAATACAAAAAAGCAACTTTGCTTTTCATTTCTATATTTAACCTTTTAATTTTTTTCCCTAAAGTGTACAATATAACTTTGAATATCTGTAATGAAAAGAATGCTTACATCTTTTTTTTTACCTTGATAGTATCTCTCTGTGACATCAGGAAGAACTCCCTGCCCCAAATGCTCTCCTCACCAGCTGCTTTTTTGATTGCTTGATCTTACCTGACCACTGTTATAAAAAGTTCTCCTATTTTGTTACTTGCCTGTTGCTCATGCTTGGTATCATGGTAAATGATGGCACAAGAGATAAGACTGGAATCAGATTTATTAAATGCTTCCCAGTAGAGGTGAGGACTGATTTCATCTTATTTTCAGGTCCTAGGACATGGCGTGTACAACCTGAATAGTGCTGTGGGTTGATATGTGGGATGGAGTCCACTTCCAGGTTGGAAGCAGGCCATGGCTTTGCAACACAAACACATCATCTCTGAGTAGAGCATAGTGTCTGTATTCCCTTCTGTTCTGTGTGAGTGATGACAGAGATCGTTTTTGGCAACTGGATCCTACATCAAGCTTGTTCTGTGGTCTTCATTTTAACTAGAGCACTTCTGTATCAACATTTCTGGTACTTACTTACAGCTTTACAAAGTTTATAGCCCTTCCTAAATACACAGTTAAGGGAGATGTCATGCAGAGTTACAGTGATGTGTCCTCTTCCCAGCTTCTGTAGTTATCTGTTTTACAGAGAGGACTTTGCTTTGATCTTTTATTCTGGGCCTTGATCCTTCTGGAGTCATTACAGCTCTGTGAGCTTGTCCCTGAACAAGAGTGGAGCTGGTACATAGTATGGCAGCCTAGGTTGCTGCGTGTGGCGAGGGATTGTTGGTACTGATTTTGGTTTTGAAAGCAAATTGTTTAATAAATCATAACAAAGGGCTTAGCTGGGGTAGTTTCCAACATTTTCTTTCCTGTGCTGATGTGACCGTAAGGAAATGTCCTGTTTTTCAGAAAACAAACAAACAAACAAATAAACAGCAAAAACAACAACAACAAAATAAAACACGCACACATTTTCCTTGTGAAGTGGAGGGTAAGAAATTGTAGTTTTTGCACTAAAGTATTATCAGTGTTGAGATTCTGCTGTGTGAAGTGCTTGTAAAGCGCAGATGTACCCATAAACCCAAAATGCTCCGCACTGCTTTTGTCATCCTACTACACCAAAGGTGGGGACAAAATGCTTACCTGACAGGGCTGCTTGTCCAATAACAAAAATTATTTTTAAACAGGAGTTCAGGAGTTGTGAACAGAGTGTTAAAAAAGTTATTTGCTGAATTTGGGCAGCCTGTGGAATTGGCCAAATAATGAACTGTTGAAAGCAATTTGAAGCAAATGTCAATATTTTTCAGATAAATTGCCTTCAATAAATAATTTTTTCCAGGTTCTAGTCATCCACTAGGAGACTCAGTGATGTCTCTAAAGCAAAGACACATAAGGAGTACAAAAGCACCGTACGCAGGGACGCTTCCAGTGAAGGGAGTCCATAGATGGGCAGAATTTCTCACAGTGCAACTTCTGCTCTGTCTTGCAGGCACATTCTGCCATATAGCCCCACTCTAATGAAGTAGGGAAAACTGTAATTACTCTATCCCAGTCTGATTTTGTATCCAGAGAGTCTTCTGGGTGTTGAGGCTGTGGCTGTGTTAAGTACAGAGGATTAAAACCTGGTCAGATAAGTGATAAACAGAAACATCTATAAGTAGAGTCAGTGGCCATAATTGTTTTGACGTGGGCTGGGGACATATGATCAACCTTTTGCAAGTAAGACTGTCACAGCCGAAAAAAGAGCATCAAACTATAAGAAAACAAAGCCTGAAGAATATCCCTGCAAATACACAAAGCAAGCTCTGAAAACAACTTAGCTTTCTTCCAAGAATGACAGATTTATTTTCTGGATGAAAATGGATAAATTTGTCATACTCCCAGCTGCTGTCCTTCAGCATGCAAACTGTTTTTTCATGCAGCAGCATAACTGCTGTGTGCCCCAGGTCTAGAGTTCTTCCTATCAATGCCTGGATCTGCAGTGGGAGAGTGAAACTGTGTTGGTATAGTGCATGTCCTTCCTCAGGTGTGGTCTTTCTTGGGGTTTTGCATTTCACAAATAGCCTAGCTCTGGCAATCTAAATTGCACATTATAAGCCAGAGATTGATAGCATTTTTTAATTTTTATTTTTTGGGAATAGCTCATTTTTTAATGGCAGAATTCACAATGTAACAAAAGCATTTGTCTTTTCCATAAATGGTTTCCGTGGTAAGCAGAACACTTGAAGATGTAAGCATGATTGTTTGCCACTGTAAGCAAAATGGTATTGAAAAGAAAGACTTTTTCTTAAGCTGTAATATGTATACTCATGTATAACATCACAAGATCCTGCTGTTACTTGATGTGGCTTTATGTCTCCTTCTGGATAGATTTACATGATGTCAGCCTCTTTAAACTAGATTGAATCTGAAAGAACTGCTGATTGTCTTCTTTTTTTTTTTTCTTTTTTTTTTTTTTTTCTCCCCTTTTTTCTTATACAGAGACGGGCCTCTGTTATCTCTGTTTTCTTTTGAATGATATTTCTAAAAAGCATTTCAAAAGTTGCAAATTTCATCCTTTTGAAGAAGTTATGCTTTTGAGAAAGTATGTGAACTGTATGGTTATCTTTAGAATTTGGCTCTTTTCCATTTGCTTAGTACCTGGGAAGTAGAGTGTGGTGGTTCAAGTAAAAGTATGATTCTACAAACAGTACCACATATAGCTCGTCCTGTCATTTCTTTGTGCTTGCTTCCAGATTTTGATGCTGCATCATGGGTTATACAAGTATCTTAGACTGCAGGATTTCAGCTGAGCTCATCAGGACTTTTGCATGAATAAGATAGTAGGCATATGAGTAAGAATTGCAAAATGCTACCAGGTGCACAGAGAAAAGCTAAATTATTTTTGTTAAAGGCTTTTTTTTTTTGTTTTGTCTTGTTTTGTTTTGTTTTGTTTTGTTTTAATGTAAAAAGAAGTGTTCTGTAGTCCTTATTGCACTGCAGTCTTGCAAGTGAAAATGTATGAGATGCAAGGAACATAAGTACACATTTTTCCAACCATTTTCTAGCTTTCTAAAACTGTATTACATACCTGCACTGAGTTGTCTGAAATGGTGTAATTACAGTGTCTTGGGAAATGTTCACTGCAGAAATCTTACTCGTGACTGAAGTCTTATAATCAGAAAAAAAACTTTCATGCATGTGCATTATAAGCATTTGCCCCAGTCTTTAGAGCAAGGTCACTGAGATTGAAACTAATGGCTGCATTAGGAACTTGCTACATCTTTGACAATAGCTTGTGTACATGCTGTATATAGGCTGTTTTACATACGAAACTTCAGCAAATTTTGAAAATTGGGAATTACACTCCACGTCAAATTGGTTCATAAAGAAATGGAGAAAAGTTGAGTTACTACTTGCCCTTATATGCTTTAAAAAGTGGATAAAGAAATGGGAATGTATTATGCTGCTCTTGTTTTCTAATGGATATATCTCAGAAAATAAATCACTTCCTACATCCTTTTTGTTTGAGGAATACAAGGATACTTCAGGCAGAATCAGAAATAAGCTTCAAGTAATTGAAGTTCTGCTTTATCTGGTTTTGATTCCCTAATGGACCTTCATCCCCCAAAAGACTGAGATGAGATGGGTATGTTCTGATTAATGTGGACTATTTACCATTTCTGCTGATAAGCTGGAAGGATGCATTAAATCTGCCTCAGCAAGTGGCAGTGAAATTTCAGATGGTAACGAGGACAGCTGCATCTTTCATTGACTCCTGAAGGTCAAGCATTTCTAAACCCTTTCCCAGCTTATAAATAAGACTGCTGATGTGATTCAGTTGGTTATGGAAACTGTAATCTCAAGGATCCTTTCAGCTTTTTGCATTGGTGGAAACACTACTGGCTGTATTGAACGATATTCCAGGTATTACTTTCCAGTGTTTTTGGACAGTTCATGTCAAGCTGGAGACATGTTCTGAATGAGCAGCAAGACTGCCCACATCCTGCACTGGATACTGAAATTACAGAGCTAGGCACAAAGTTGACAATTACATGAGGAAGTGGTAGGTCTAAGTGGTCGACTTCCTTAGGCCTGTTCATTTCAGACTGTGGATCAGTGCTGCTTGTGCGTGCTGTCTGAGAGAGAAACAGTAGTGATTACTTGGAAGATTACAAGCCCTTGGTGTGCTTGTCAAGGTGAAGGCTTTAGCTTGATACATTTTTCTCCCCCGATAATATTGAAGAACTGCACGAAATTTGGATCTCAAACAGTCCTGAGTATAATCCCCCTTTTGAGAAGGGACGGGAGGGAAGTGGCTACTCCGTCCATTACTGTTTTAGAAAGATGGAGAGTGAGAGAAAGGTCAGAGTTGCCTGTACATCTTGTAGCTTCCTCTGGTACTGGCCTGTCAAGGTTGCCTTTACCAGCATCACAGCCCAGAGTGCCAATCTGTCATGCTTTCAATCCTTCTGCTGCTGGTGGGGAGCTGTGTGTGTGGAGCAGCAGTCACTACTCCCACTTGTTTTTTCAACTTCAGCAGCACTCTTGCATTTTGCAGTTTTTGCCTTACCTTGGCCCCAGCTATTTTCATTTCCTTAGTAGTCAGTGAATGTTGCCAGCCTCCTCTGACTTCTTTTCCTGCCCTTGCCACGTTGAATCTTACTCCCGTCAAGCATGAGACTGGTTTCCTAGGGAAGACTCCATTGTTTCCTCAGGACTGAGAAGCCTAGAGGTGATCCAGAGTAGTGGCTTGTTTATTTAACCCACAGGTGAAGGCTGTGTTTATGGTACAGAAACTGTAGTGTAATTAGTGTTGCAACTGCAGTAGTGCAAACTACCTTACTCATAACATACTGATGTACTTGCCTTATTATAGTTTTATTCTAACACTTCAGAGAACTTAATCTGCTCAGCAAAACTTTTAACCTCACTGCAGCTACCTTCTTTTGAATTTTACCCTAGTGTCAAGTTCCCTCATGAAGGTAGCTTTCTAGCATTTTCAGCCTTAATCAAAAGGTAAAGTACATTCCTGACCAAAGGCGGTCAGTGCTACTGAGCTGCCAATCACTTGGACAACTTTTTCAGTTCTTATATGAGCTACTTCCTGATCTGGTTTGCATATTGCAAGTACTTTGAGTGTGGAAAAGAACTTAAGATCCTAATGATTAGCATACAAGGCTACAATTAAAGGAAGTTCAGTGCTCTGTCCTTGGTAGTGGCTAGTACAACAGTTAGGAAGAAATGTTAAAAAAAATCACAAGGATGTAATACAAAACTACCCCTGTGGTCTTGTCTCACTCAGATCTTAGATAATTAAGCATGGATTTGTAATGTGATATGGGAGGATTTTACTGATCTATCCTCAAAGTATGTTTAACATCAGCTCTAACTCAGAATAATTATTTAATTTGTGTGTCGTTCACTTTTAAATAGTGGTAAGTTGTTTTCATGTAAGGAAGTTCAAACTACATATTGAGTGAAAGCAAATTTCCTTTTATCATTTAAAAAATGTCAGTATATCTCATGCCAACTCTTTTTACTTGTATGGAGAAAACAGTTGTTTTAATGTTCTTCATGTTTGTCTGAGTAAGGACAGACAATTGTGGAAGTAAAATCACATGAATTAGATGAGGAGTTCAACTAGTTTCTGTGATTTTGGTATTGCTGTGAGACCAAGAATACAGTGGTTCTTTCTGTTGGAAGTGTTGTCATTATAAAACTACTGAGATTACAGTAGGACTTCCCTTCCCTTCCCTTCCCTTCCCTTCCCTTCCCTTCCCTTCCCTTCCCTTCCCTTCCCTTCCCTTCCCTTCCCTTCCCTTCCCTTCCCTTCCCTTCCCTTCCCTTCCCTTCCCTTCCCTTCCCTTCCCTTCCCTTCCCTTCCCTTCCCTTCCCTTCCCTTCCCTTCCCTTCCCTTCCCTTCCCTTCCCTTCCCTTCCCTTCCCTTCCCTTCCCTTCCCTTCCCTTCCCTTCCCTTCCCTTCCCTTCCCTTCCCTTCCCTTCCCTTCCCTTCCCTTCCCTTCCCTTCCCTTCCCTTCCCTTATCCCCCTCTCTATCCATAGTAATTTCAGTCAGATACTCAAAACTGTAGTTTGTGTGGGAGATACATTGGTATATTGCTGATATTTCGTAAATCATGTTACATAGAAAGACGAAAATGCCCAGATTGTTGAATTTTCTGAACTTTCACTGAAGGAAAGTTAATTTTTCTATGCTTTTGCATTACATACCACTGTCTTTCAGTGGCTTAAATAGGACTTCAATATCATGGGGGTCTAGAAAAACTTCAGTAAAATTCAGGGATGTGCTGAAATGCCATGGGCCCTTTCCACAGTAAGGTTTTGCCTTGACCTTTTCAGCAAACTCAATAAACTATGTCAGAAGATCATAAGAGAAGTATAGATCAGTAGTTTTGTTTTTCTGAAAGCTGTTGGTACAAGAAAGGAACATAGTGTCAGTTTTCAGTAGCCCATTGACAGTTTTCAGCAAAGAGTTGATATGTCAGCACTATTCTGGTCTTTTACTTGTGAAACAGGAAGGAAAGCGGAGGAAAAAGAGAAAAGAAACCCAAATCAAACTGATTTTCAACTGTCTCAACATGGGCTCAAACAAGCAAATTCCTGTTGTCTTCTATTTCATAACTTGTTAAGTTTTGAAAAATCTCCCAAGGAAATACCTGCACTTTGAGACATGAGAAGCTATTACTTCTGTGAGATCTACAAATGAGTGATGGTTTCATCTTTCAGAAAAAAATTCCTCACATACTGACATATGACCAAACTGATGTGCATCCAGCTACTCTGAAGCAGAGGATTTTACGGAAAAGCCATTCAGAGCACACTAAAAAGACACCTGCTGGCCAGTGCTCAGATTTAATCAATTGGCCGAGTCATTGCTGCTGAGTTCCTGCTGGGTGCACATTCTGTACGTCTTCCCAGCCAAAACTGGGATTGTCTTTGCTCAGCAGGCATTTTACCAGCAGAACTGAATGGCAAATATCCCCTCAAGCAAGCCAGTAGATGTCCTAGTAAGTGTCAATGACATATAATGTGCGGATACTGTTAATTAATAAATTGGTGCTGATAACAGCATAGATCTTGAACTGTTACTAAAAACGTGGTTTTATAAGGCTGATCGTATGTTTCTGTATATGTTGATTTGGGCCATGGATTGGGGTCTGTATGATGTCTGTGCCTTATAGAGCACATATAAGTTCATACAATGACTTTTGGTCCAAGGAATTCAGTCACTTAGAAATTAAATTAAGAGTCTGTGCTACAAAAATTGCCCATGTATCCTGGCTTATGGTGAATCAGACCAGACCTAGAGGGAAAACTCCTGCTGGCATACCATATTATGCTATAGAAGAAAATGTACACAAGTGATGAAGGATTACTGATGATTTTTGGAGAGTTTAGGAGACTAAAGTTCATACAAATCACTGGCTCTGAATTATATGTAGAGACCAGTGCCCTATGTCCACATATTTTTAAGGAAGGCAGCACAGTTTAGCGATGAGAATCTTCTAAGATTCTGGGAGTTTCACAATGAAGTCTGCAAGATGTCTGTGGTCCACCAAGGAAGTACAAAACAAAACACGCAGAAACTTTCAGAGAAAACAGAATAGCTAACCATATAAGTAGAAAAAATTGCTCAAGCTCATAGCACTATGGGAGGAAAGCACAGACAGCTCTCTTAATTTTGGTGGTAACTCCCTTGATTTTTTGACACTTTGATTGACTCTTCTAGGTTCTCAGTGTTGGGTTACAGTGTGATTAGATGTATGGCATAGAATTTGTGTGAGGCAAATAGGCATTTACATATTGATCTTTATGTTTGTATCTGGTATTATGTTTGTATCTATTTAAAGACAATAACACTGTTAATTTCACAATATCTTGGTTTAAAATGGATCCCCTTGATCATGACCAGATACACATTATTATTATTGTTATTTATTTATTTATTTATTTATTTTCTGAGTAGATAATGTAAATGATAATGGATAATGGAAAATAATGTACAGGTCCATGGAAGACAAGATACAAACTGGATGTGTTCATGATAAATCCCCAAGCCAGTTCTGTACAATGATGCTTTCAGTGACCAGATTATGTCAGGTAGAAGAGGCAGGTGAGGGGAGGATTTTTTTTTCCCGTGGCAGTTTGCATATTATTTCATTTGTTAATCTTGCAAGGGAGGCAAAATATTCCTGTGTTCTGAGTGGTTCAGTCTACCAGGTTGTCTGCTTGTGGTCACAGAGGACAACAAAACAAGAACAAGATGACAAGACCCCAAGGTTGGGATGAGGAACACTTTGGCCTTGGGCACTACGCCTGAGCAGTGGAGATGAAAATATTGTTTTAACTAGTTCTTGCAACACTGGCTTTCAGGGTTCTGCCAAACCCTCTTATAGCTTTGTGATGAATTATGCCCATGTTGCTTCCAATTACCAGTCCAACCTTCTCACTCTATTCCTTATTATATCCTAAGGATAGTTGCCTCCTTCTAACTCCTCCTTCTCCCTAAAAGTACAGGATAGAGATGCAACTCAAGGAGAGCTGAGAGCTGATATGTTTTTGCCACCGTCTTAGTTGTATACTGTCTTAAATGTACTGTGGAAAAGAGCAAGGCATCATGTTGCTCATTGGCTGCTTGAATTTTGCTGCCGTTAAACATTGAGAGAGCTGAAAAAGATCTGTCAGTCATTTCTGTGAATGCATGTAAAATGTCATGCAGTGTTTGTGTGGATGTGATCTTCCTTTTAACCCACAAAGTGAAGCATCTGATACCCTGCCATAGTAGATGATTATGGATGCTACAGCAGGTCTTTTTTTTTTTTTTTTTTTTCTCATTTGACAAGGAGAAACATTTATGTGGCCTGGTGTAATGTGCCAGAGGAATCAAAGAAGGAGATCAAGCAAAACTGTCTAATGTAGATTGTGCATGATTATAAAACATGACAGTTGTTCTTTGTGGAGAACTAAGGATAGGTAAACCGTTGGGCCAGTTGTTGATGCTTTCACATACCTTTGTACAGAGGAGTAAATTTACATGTGAATGTAGTGAGCATCAGTTTTGAGAGCTTTGTTTTCCGTATATATAGTGCCTTTAAATATATTTCTTAATCTGTCAAGTGAATTTCTCATTTTCTAACTGGAGTTGGCTCCTGTCAGACCTGTCATGGAATTATATTTGATGTCTGTGACAAAGATAGACTTGTGGAAGTTGAGATATACAATCATTTGGGGCCTTTTAACTTTCCATTTGTCATCTTCCAATGATCTAAGCTCCATAAATTTTGGCCATTAAGTTTTGTATCCGGTAAAGCTAAGCAGGACAACACATTGTTTTTTATATTTTTATATTTACATTTTGTAATACTGAAAGAGCTATGTTTCTTAAAATGTATACTTTCCTGCAAGGCAGAGACTGCATGCACCTAACTAATCTGCTACACTTTCCAAATTCAAGTAAGGCTCCACCTGGCTTCTTGCATGCCAATACCATGTCACTGTATTTTTTTTTCTCCCAGGTTGAATTTGTAATTATGAGTAAATGCTGGCATACAGCCAAAGGTAGCTTATCCTGTTCTGGGAAACTTACCTCTCAGCAGTAATTTAACTATTGAGATATTCTTTTAGCCTGTAAGTTGTATCATGAAGAAATGATGTTGGTGTTTTACCTCAGAAACTTTCATAATGGCAAAAGGAAAGAGTAATATCTGTTCCTTCGGCTGTGAATTTCCTGATGGCTCTAATGCAAATTGAATGATAATATTAACTACTTTTTGTCTTTATTTTTGGTGTGTAACGTCTTTTGGATTTGATACTCTATTTATAACTTTAGCACAAGGTTGAACACAGTTATCACACCTCATTGGTTGCACATTTTACCCTTAGACAGAGTGTTAAGAGTCTTTTTCTTATCGATTCCCAAGCTGAGCAATTTCGTTTTTTGTTTTCGTACTTTGACCTCTAACCCTGGGATCCATTAGGACACTGAGCCAGCAAGGTGTAGACACATCAACTAAAGAGGGAAAGAACTGAAATGACACTGTCTCCAGCAAGGAATGCATTAATAGATCTGAATTCAAACATAGAAAAGGCAATTTTTTTCCTGCTGGGAAGCAGAGTCCTCAAGAGAGTCATCTCAGACTGAAGAACATGATATGAAAATCAATAAAGGCCCTATTGTACTGGTGATGTGTCCGGGAAGTGTCATTTTATATCTTGTTAGTGGATATCTAAAGGAAGTTAAAGCTACTTAGCTCATAATAATTGGATAAATCCTCTTTCATCAGTGGTCTATTTTGCTGTTCAAAGTAAAAGTGAAAAACGGTGAAGAGTCCAGTTTGAAATTGGATATGATGAGACTGAATGAAGACAATGGCTGTTAAGTGTGTTTTTTTCATCAGGCTGACAGTGTTTCCAGAACTGATTTTCAGTTCTGTTTTTCAATCAGAGATTTAAAAGAGTAATTAAAAATAGAAGGCTTGCTTCTGTGTATTTAATTGGAAGAAAACTGTGCTCTTGACATTTTTACTATATTACTTAATGCTCCAGACAGAGAAACTGTAAATGCATCATTTGTTTTATTGCAGTGGATGAAGGAATTATGGATCTTGGTTAAGTTTATCTGCATTATTAATACTATAGGCTGGGTAAACTCAAATAATGGAGACGACAATTGTACACACAGCCCTCAATATACTTGTGGCATTGAACAACTAGCAACAAATATGGTAATATTATTATAGCAGTTTCAATTAAGTTATTGATTAGAAAAAATAGATACAGTTGGCAGAAGGAAGAATACAGGGTAGGGAAGGAAAAGGAAGAGTGATTGCCCATACTGCAACTGACTTTCTCAGTTTCTTTCCTTAGGTAGTAGACATTTTGCAGTTGCTATTACATGTTATTATTTGAGATCACATATGTGGGACTTAAAATTGAAGCTTTTTTCTTCTGTGCCTTTCAAGCCACATTATTGTTCATTTACACATGAGTAATGATAGGGGTAGGAGATGACTGAGTATTGAAAGAGACCAAGTAATTCTACACTTAAATTTTTCCAGTGACAGACTTTGTAAATGTGCTGCTCTCCTCTGCTTTCTGTATACCACAGGTGAAAAAAATAAATGGGAGGAGTTTAGTAGTCTTTACTCCACTGTGGAAAGTTTGGCTGGTATGTTTACCTCCTGAGATGTTTCAGTCTGCAGCTTTCTGAGTGGTTACATTGATGTTACCTCATTGGGATGGTGTGAAATTCTGCTCATTAGCAAGACATCTATCAAATGCATTCAGTGAATTAGTTATTTTTTTTTTTTTCTCCCCTTTACCCAGTAGCTTTTAACTTAATTTCTTTATGAAACAGACGGCTTTCCAACCAGTTTGGTTTTTGGACCCTCTTTGTAAGATTCAGTAGCTGTCTTTCCCACATATCCTCTCATGTTTTGCATTACTGTTTCAAGCAATGCTTCTCTCCACAGTGACTGTGCATTTTTTTGTTGTTGTTGTTTGTTTCTTTACAAATATATGAAGAAAGATGTAAAAACAGAATCTCTTCTGTGTAAAAATTGTGGCAAGGTAGAAAGACTGCTCTACCTGCTGGATTATTAAGTGGATCAGTGGTGCAAGTGGGAAGGCAGAAGAGCTGACCTTTCCCCTTGCAGTGTCAGCTTTGATTTTTTTCTAAATGGTGTGATATACAGTTTATTGTGTGAGTACAACAGGAAGCAAAATCAATGTTAAGAAACAATGGGGTTTCCTTGTTTACCTATCTCATCCAACGTGCATGCACTTTCTTGTAATGAAGATGTTATACTCGTCAGTAGTTGTGGGATAATCTGTCCTAGCACCCCATTATATTATTTATTTTATTATAATTAAAGTAGTCTTAATAATTTGAATGAAAATGTTACTGAAGTCATTTGTTTTCACACAAGTTAAAGACAGTTACTACAGATTTTTTTTTTTTTTTTTTTATTTTTTTTTTTTTTGCTTTAAGAGCATTTGACCTCCTGTTGTTGATTTGGGTGAAATACAATGACAATTGTAACCACTTTCATTTCCAGGGTTTTGTTAGAAGCGTATGGGACCTGAAGGCTTGGTAGTAAATACAAGACCTGACTAATAGAGATTGATGCAGTGTATATGTATTGCACAGTTAACAAGATAAACCTCAGCAGCCTTTGAAAGGATTCTCTCAGCCTTTAACAGTAGTATCATCAGTGCAGCAGGGATAGCTTTCCCTACCTAGCTCTGACCTTGCTAGCAACAGCCGTGGTTACACAACTATCACTGACAGATTAAAACTACTGTAACCTTTAGATGTAACTTCCCCAAATGTATATTTACCAAGTACAGTAACTATTGTTGTTTTTCTTATTCCTATAAGTATCCAGTCCCTTTCAGAAACTTGTTAGGTCCTTGACCTTTTGTAGGAAGCTGTTTTCTTGCATGTTCCTCTTCATTACAGTTGTGGATATGTACATATGTATTTCTTTCAGTGATGCCTATGTATGTGCAAAGCTTCTGGTTTCTTACTGCAGCTGTACAGAATAGGTCAGTGCTTATTTCTTTGAAACAAAATGCTGTTCTCACTTTACCATTGACTTCTTTTGTATGTCTAATCTTTTTCACAGAAGTTCAAAATACAGCTCAGTTAACACCTTCTATTAAATTTCTGTTCTTGAATTAACATGACTGTCTTAAATGGATATCATCTTTAATTTGAATTACACATTTTATTAAAAGCAGTCTCATTTCAGAACTATCAGTGCCACATTCGCCTTCTTCTTTCTCTCTTTCCCTTGATCACTGGAAGAAAATGGCTGGAGTAGTACTTTGGGTACTGCTTCAGAGTACTTTCTCTGATAGTCTTGTGGTGGGTTGACCCAGGCAGCAGCTAAGCTCCTACCTGGTCACTCACTCACTCCCCCCTAGCAGCCTGGGGGAGAGAATTGGGCAAAATCAGGAAAACTCACACACTGAGATATAGTTTAATAAGTGAAGGAAAGAGGAGGAGGAAACAAACAAAGTAATGCAAAGGCACTCATTCACCACCTCCTGAAATTAGACTAATGCCCAGTTAGTCTGTGAGAAATAGCTATCTCACCCCAAACACCCTTCCCCTCCAGTTTTATTGCTGAACATTGAGTTATATGATGTGGAATATCCCTTTGGTCTGCTTGGTCAGCTGTGCTGGTCGTGTCCCATCTCTCAGCTTCTTGACCACCCCCTGACCTGCTTGCTCTGGGGTGCAAAGTGGGAGGAAAAAAAAAAAGAAACCTTGGAGCTGTGCAGGTAATGCTCAGCAGTAGCCAAAACACTGGAGTGGTATTAATACTAGTTTAGTCACAGTTGCCAAACACAGCATGATGTGCTGCCATAAAACAAACAAACAAACAAAACTAATTCTATTTAAGCTAGATTCATTATATCAATGCATTTAATAAAATGTATATTCTGACTTTCAGAGCTACTTGTTTCTTTAGTGTGCCTTAGAAAGAAAGAAGATAGGGATCCAGTCAGGCCTTAGCTGCCTTTTTCAAGAAGGCGCTGTCAGATATTGTTTGTAAATTCAGGTAAGCTTATTCTGATAAGGGGATGTGGCTTTTCTCTTCTTACTCCTTTCCCTCAGCATCGGGGCTGTGAAGGGTAGAACTGCCCTAAAAACGTGCTCAGATCCTGAGTTCCTTACAGTGTCTGCAGACTGAAGGGAGTTTCAGTCAGTATTTTCACTCTTACTGCCTCTCCTCACAAGCAAATATTATCTCCCACTGCTCTTGAAAGTAGACAAAATGGACAAATGGGGTTAAACTGTCTGGCTGAGAATAGAGCTGCATGTTTTATTCCCCTTTTAAGTATGTCATCCCATCAATGCTGCCAGAAATGCTTCATTACTTTTGTGTTCAAAATGATGAATTCCCTCATAGGAGATAACCATTGCAAATAAAATCACCAGCAGTTCAGCATAAAACCAGGTTGAGAGTTTTTTGCAGAGCATGTGATAACTTTGTGTTAGTTGTATGCAGACCTATGCTGGTCAAAAGTGATTTGCTTGATGTTCTTAGGGATATTTCATGGCAGGGGAACTTATGTGTCAAACCAACTCACACATCTCACCTTGGACTCCCAAAAAATAGTCTCTTGTGCCAGGAGAGAGAGTTTTTGTGGCTCTAGAGATCCTTTATAATGTTTGCCTACTGAAAAAAAAAATAAATAAATAAAATAAACATCACCCCCCACAAAAGCAAAGCAAAACAAAACAAACACAACCCCAAAAACAAACAAATAAAACCCTCACTGAATCCAGTGAACCTTCTGTACTTTTCTTTACATTCATTAACGGAATGCCAGTCCTCCTAAATTAAGTATCTTGGAACCATTTCTTCATTTTAGATCTTAGAAAATGAGTAGTTAATGATACAATGAAATCATATCAGGGGCCGGCCTGATGCCTTGATGCACTGGAAGTGCTGATAGATGATTCAGTGCACCAGGTGGTTGCATCTAAAATAAATGAGTGTGAAAAGCAGTAATAATTTGGGCTATGCAAGTCATATACATACTTAGAGAAAAAAAAAAAGTAGCTGCATTATGTCTATGATAGCAGGTTGTTGGCATGTTTTGTTTTGTTTTTGTTGTTTCATTTTGTTTTTTAGTTTACTAAATACATTGTTTCTGTTATAGGATATTTTCTATACTAGCAGACAATAAAATGTCTTGAAATAGACACTAGAGATAAAAGGATTCTTTATGGTGATATTAAGAACAGATAAGAACATTCTGGATTCAAGTATTGTGTTTCCTGCATATTTTCATTTATCCTTGCTTTGATGACTTTCCGTGTCAGTATGAACAAAATATTTAACTGCATTTTCATGAGCTATATAAAAAGTCACCTTTTACACATCATTTAAGAATTCAGTTCTAGAAAAACAGGAAATGAAGTTGAGCATTAATACTTTCTTAAGCCCTGCCTCTATACTATGATATTTTAATTGTATTATATGACAAATAATTTCTGCAATAATCAAACAGAATGTAAAGAGTAACTATCAACTAGAGAAGAAAAAATGAAGTTGACCATTACTGACAATAAAGGAAGCATAGCCTAATACACACAGAAGAAAACTGGTAGTCAGAAAACTTGTTAGCTGCCTCCCTGTAAGAAAACCTTTTTACTTGGTATTTCAATTGTATGTTAAATAAAAATATTGGGTGACTTCTTCCTGGGCCTTTAAATGAACCAGTGTTGTGCTGTCTGTGCTTTGGAGCATGTCCTATGGGTACAAGTATGAGGGGAATCCTAGGCTTTGGTCTTGCCTCCCATCACAGGTTGAAGCCGTTATAGGCTTTTGTGGTAGGTGGCTGCACAAAGGCACAGAAACTTGTTGCTGAATTGCTGCGGTAGGATCCTAATCTGTCAGTCTGTTGAAGGGCATTAAAGGGCCTCAGGCAAATCTAGAAATAAATGGGGCTAATTCTACCCTTCCTCAACTGCTGACATTTTGGGTAGCTCTGTCCTGACCTTAAGTTGCCTTTGGGGGTATCCTGCTGGGAGGTGTGTTCCATAGACAATAATTAGGTCTTGAGCTTAGTGGTGCTTAGTGCAGTATTACTGCTTAGAGTGTATGCTGTTCCTCTTGCCTCTAATTATTCATGAATACATGACTCTGGTGTCACTTAACTTTCAGTATTATTTTGTATGAAAATAAGTTTTTGTTTGTTTGTTTGTTTTTGGAAGAAAGTATTAGTTCTCATTTAATTCACTGTACTGGGTCTGGCTGGAATGTTAACTTTCCCGGCAGAAGCCCATACAGTGCCGTACTCTGTACTTGTAGCTGGAACAGCAGTGTTATCACACCAGTGTTGTGTCTACTGCTGAGCAGCAGTGGCACAGCATTGGGCCTTTCTCTAACCCTCCTAGGGGGTGGGCAAAAAAGTGAGGAGAGAAACATCACTAGGGCAGCTGACCTAAACCAATCAAAGGGATATTCCATACCATGTGATGTCACACTCAGCAATAAAAGGTGGAAACAGGAAGAAGAGGGGAGGGTGGGCTCTTGTTGAGAAGACGTCAGTCCTCCTCTCGAACACCAGCTGCGTGCGTTGAGGCCTTGCTTCAAGGACGTGGTCAATCATCGCTCATTTGTGGGAAGTAGAGAGTGATTTCTTTCCTCTGCACTTCCATATAGCTTTCATTTATTTTGTTTGTTTGTTTTCCTCCCTTTTTTCCCCTTTCCCTTTTATTTCCCCTTAGTTAAATTGTTTAGCTCATAGTAGTCTTTATTTAATTATTATAATTTTTTCCCTTTAATTAAATTATCCTTATCTCAACCCGTGAGTTGTTCTTTGCTTTACTTCTCCCCCTCATCTAAAGGAGGGGGAGTGAGAGAGCGGTTGTGGGGTTTAGCTGCCCAGCACGGTAAAACCACCACAGTCCTTTTTGGCGCCCAACGTGGGGCTCGAAGGGTTGAGATAACAATAGAATTGATTAAACGCATACAACTAACACACTTGCTTGCTAGTAACCATGTTCCTTGCCCTGTTAATAATAATGGCTTTGTTCATATGTCATGCAATTCGTGTCATATTCTCCTTTCTCCTCTATATCCGATCCGACAAAGTGCTACAATCTGTGTTCACTTTTTTTAATTCGTTGTGCTGCCAAGCACTGACCTTGGTTTTACTCTGGAATTCAGGCTCTGCGCTGTTATCATTTGGGTCCCATGGAAACTATCTTTCAGAGAATATTCAGAACCACACTGCCTTCCTTTTCTCATCTGGACACCAGTTTATTAATAATATCAGGAATGGTACCTTTCCCTTCTTTCACAGTGGGCTAATTACAACAGTTTGGGAGTATTTTGAAGATCCATCTGTAACCCATGTATTGCTATTTCTAATTCTGAATAACAGGTTTCATTTTCTCTCTAAGATTAGTCGATTGTTTAGAAAACTTATTTGGGAATCTGTCCCGAAACAGTCTTGTGGTGAGTGGCACGGTGTGTGGGATGATGTTAGCAGATACCTGTCACGAGTGTCTCCTCCAATAGTTTTGAACTTCACCCCTGAGCAAGTGCTAAATCCTAAAAACTTGGTAGAATGTTTGAGAGTTGTATGTCCTGACCCTGATAATGCCGGAGAACAACAGCTTGCAGCATTGTGCTGGGTCCTGGCTTATTCCTATCAAACACTGTTTAACATCATCCAGCAACTTGAAGAGAGGGAGGAAGTCTCTGAATCTGATGACCAAGTAACACATGCTGTAGCTGACCCAGAGGACCAACCAACTATGGTATCAGTCGCCCCCATAGTCAAGTCAAAACAATGGAAATGGAGGTCAGCTCGTTTAGTAAGGGAAGAAGGCTCTCCTAAGAAGGAGGGAGAAGGGGAATTGGCAGGCACCTCTAAAGCAGAGCCATCACAAAAACAGCAGGAAGACGAGACGGAAATCATAAAGGAATCAGAAATCACTCGATCCATATCCCTGAGTGAGATGCGAGAAATACGAAAGGATTATGGTCGACGCCCAGGTGAACACATCCTCACTTGGCTGCTCCGATGCTGGGATGCCGGGGCCAATAGCATACAATTAGAAGGCAATGAAGCCAAGCAGCTGGGATCCCTCTCTAGAGAAAGGGTAATCGACAAAGTAATTGGGAGAGGAGCACAGGCCCTCAGCCTCTGGAGACGACTCCTGGCAGCTATCAAAGAAAGATATCCCCATAAGGAAGATATTGTATATCACATAGGCAAGTGGACCACTGTGGATAAAGGTCTCCAGCATTTGCGGGAATTAGCTGTGCGGGAGATGATTTATAGTGATTTGGACAATGCCCAGGCACCTCAAGACCCCGATGAAGTCCAGTGCACAACATCCATGTGGCGTAAATTTGTGCGGAGTGCACCATCAGCACATGCCAGTACCCTGGCAGCAATTCGCTGGGACGAGGGGATGGGACCAACAATGTATGATGTGTCCTGCCAGCTTCAACAATATGAAGACAATCTCTCTGCTCCGCTACAGTCCTGTGTCTCAGCTGTGGAGAAACTGTCTAAAGGACTTGACAAGCTCGTGGAGAAAGTATATTCCCCCTCATCTAGACAGAGTGATACTTCAGCCACTAAGAATCAGCATTCGCCTGCTCAAGAGAGAGAGTACCCAAGACGTACACCACATGGCACCTTGTGGTTTTATCTGCGTGACCATGGGGAAGATATGAGGAAATGGGATGGTGTACCTACTTCAACCCTAGCTGCTCGGGTACGTGAACTAAAAGGAAATACAGCAGCAAGAAGAGGGGCTCTTAAGAGAAATGCTGCTCCAGTTTCTATTGGGCAGTACCCCAGAGGCAGTAGAAGAGCTGATGTTATTCTTGACCATGATGAAGGGACCTCTACCTCTCATTTGCAAGAATTAAGTGGCAGACACTCCAGCCAGGACTAGAGGGGCCCTGCCTCTGGCCAGGTAGAGGAGAGGGATAACCGGATTTATTGGACTGTGTGGATCCGATGGCCTGGCACATCAGAACCACAAGAATACAAAGCTTTAGTGGACACTGGCGCACAATGCACCTTAATGCCATCAGGCTACCAAGGGACAGAACTCACCTGTATCTCTGGAGTGACAGGGGGATCCCAACAACTATCTGTACTGGAAGCTGAAGTGAGTCTAACTGGGAATGAGTGGCAAAAGCATCCCATTGTGACTGGCCCAGAGGCCCCGTGTATCCTTGGCATAGACTATCTCAAGAGAGGGTACTTCAAGGATCCAAAAGGATACCGGTGGGCTTTTGGCATAGCTGCTTTGAGCACAGAGAAGATTAGGCAGCTGTCCACCCTGCCTGGCCTTTCAGAAGACCCTTCTGTTGTAGGATTGCTGAAGGTTGAAGAACAACAGGTACCAATTGCTACTACAACGGTGCACAGACGGCAATATCGCACCAACCGAGACTCCCTGATTCCCATCCATGAGTTGGTTCACCGACTGGAGAGTCAGGGAGTAATCAGCAAGACTCGCTCACCCTTTAATAGTCCTATATGGCCAGTACGAAAGTCTAATGGCGAGTGGAGGCTAACAGTGGACTATCGAGGCCTGAATGAAGTCACGCCACCACTGAGTGCTGCAGTGCCGGACATGCTAGAACTTCAGTACGAACTAGAGTCAAAGGCAGCCAAGTGGTACGCCACAATTGATATTGCTAATGCATTTTTCTCCATCCCTTTGGCAGCAGCATGCAGGCCGCAGTTTGCCTTCACTTGGAGGGGCATCCAATACACCTGGAATCGGCTGCCCCAGGGGTGGAAACACAGCCCTACCATTTGCCATGGACTGATCCAGTCTGCACTGGAGCAAGGGGGAGCTCCTGAGCACCTTCAGTACATTGACGACATCCTCGTGTGGGGCAACACAGCAGAAGTTGTTTTTGAGAAAGGGAAGAAAATAATCCAAATTCTCCTGAAAGCTGGTTTTGCCATTAAAAAGAGCAAGGTCAAGGGGCCTACACAGGAAATCCAGTTCTTGGGGGTAAAATGGCAGGATGGACGTCGCCATATTCCAATGGATGTGATCAATAAAATACCAGCAATGTCTCCGCCAACTAGCAAAAAGGAAACGCAAGCTTTCCTAGGCCTCGTGGGATTCTGGAGAATGCATGTGCCAGGCTATAGTCAACTTGTGAGTCCTCTATATCGAGTGACTCGAAAGAGAAACTATTTTGAGTGGGGCCCTGAGCAACAACAGGCATTTGAACAAATCAAACAAGAAATAGCTCGTGCAGTAGCCCTTGGGCCTGTCCGTACTGGACCAGCTGTGCAAAATATACTGTACACTGCAGCTGGGGAGCATGGGCTCACCTGGAGCCTTTGGCAGAAAACCCCAGAAGAAACTCGAGGTCGACCTCTGGGCTTCTGGAGTCAGGGCTATCGAGGATCAGAAGCCAATTACACCCCAACTGAAAAAGAAATACTCACAGCATATGAGGGTGTTCGAGCTGCTTCAGAAGTTGTGGGTACAGAGGCACAGCTCCTCTTGGCACCGCGGCTACCTGTGTTACACTGGATGTTCAAAGAGAAAATTCCCACTACACACCATGCAACTGATGCTACATGGAGTAAGTGGATAGCGTTAGTTACACAGCGGGCTCGAATGGGAAAACCCAATCGCTCAGGAATCCTGGAAGAGATTATGGACTGGCCGGAAGGCAGAGATTTCGGAGTGCCAACAGAAGAGGTAACCCGTGCTGAAGAGGCACCACCATACAATGAGTTGCCAGAAGACAGAAAGCAGTATGCGTTGTTTACTGACGGATCCTGCCGTGTGATAGGGAGCCATCGGAAATGGAAAGCTGCTGTGTGGAATCCCATACGACGAGTTGTGGAAGCCATGGAAGGGGAAGGTGAGTCGAGTCAGTATGCAGAAGTAAAAGCCATACAACTAGCCCTAGATATCGCCGAAAGAGAAAATTGGCCAGTATTGTATCTTTATACTGACTCATGGATGGTGGCAAATGCTCTGTGGGGGTGGCTGCAGCAATGGAAAGAGAGCAACTGGCAGCGCAGAGGTAAGCCTATCTGGGCTGCTACCCTGTGGCAAGATATTGCTGCCCGGGTAGAAAACCTGGATGTTAAAGTACGTCATGTAGATGCCCACATGCCCAAGAGTCGCACTACTGAAGAACATCAGAACAACAAAGAAGTGGATCGAGCTTCGAAAATTGAAGTGGCTCAGGTGGACCTAGACTGGGAACGTAAGGGTGAGCTGTTTGTAGCTCGATGGGCCCATGAAACATCAGGACCTCTGGGGAGAGATGCCACTTACAGATGGGCTCGTGATCGAGGGGTGGACTTGACCATTGAGGCCATCACACAGGTTACCCATGAGTGTGAGACCTGTGCTGCAATCAAGAAAGCCATGAAGGTAAAATCTCCCTGGAACAGGGGGAGATGGTTAGGGTTTCAATATGGTGAGGCCTGGCAAATTGACTATATCGGACCACTCCCAAAAACTCGCCAAGGCAAACGGTACATACTCACCATGGTAGAAGCAACTACTGGGTGGCTGGAAACATACCCTGTAAACCATGCCACAGCCCGAAACACTATCTTGGGCCTGGAAAGACAAGTATTGTGGCGTCATGGTACACCAGAGAGAATTGAGTCTGACAATGGGAGTCATTTCCGAAACAATCTTGTTACCTCCTGGGCAAAGAGGCATGGTATTGAGTGGGTGTACCACATCCCTTACCACCCACAAGCCTCTGGGAAGGTTGAGAGGTACAATGGACTGTTAAAGACTATGTTACGAGCATTAGGTGCTGGGACGTGGAAACAATGGGACACAAATCTACCAGAAGCCACTTGGCTAGTTAACAGTAGGGGGTCTGACAGCCGTGCTGGTCCTGCCGAAACAAAACCCCTACACACTGTGAAAGGAGCTAAGGTTCCCGTAGTGCATATAGGAAGGTGGATGGGGAAGGCAGTGTGGGTTGCTCCTGCCTCGGGAAAAGGCAAACCCACTCGTGGGATTGTCTTCGCCCAAGGACCAGGGTATACCTGGTGGATCATGCAAAAGAATGGGGATATCAAGTGTGTGCCTCAAGGAGATTTGACATTGAGAGAAAACTAATCTATAATCTAAGTTATATGTTGTAGGAAGATGCTGTAGGATCAGCGACAGGTCAACTTTGCAAGGAGCCGGGCAGTGCAACAAGAACTTGAGCTAAGCTGGGGCTGGTGTCCAGACATCCAACTCCGCCTGCCTTGAGTGGCCACTTTGGCAGATGAAGACCTAATCATCAACAGTTCTTATGAACATTTTGCAAGAAAGACCTATGGAATGAAAAGATACACCTGCCTATTAATCCTGTCCTGTTAAATCCTTGTCCTGTTAAAGGACAAGGGATAATGATGAGAATGCTTGTATGCTAAAGTATGGGGATCTGAGTGTGACACAAATGTTATGGAATAAGGGGTGGAGGTTGTACTGGGTCTGGCTGGAATGTTAACTTTCCCGGCAGCAGCCCATACAGTGCTGTACTCTGTACTTGTAGCTGGAACAGCAGTGTTATCACACCAGTGTTGTGTCTACTGCTGAGCAGCAGTGGCACAGCATTGGGCCTTTCTCTAACCCTCCTAGGGGGTGGGCAAAAAAGTGAGGAGAGAAACATCACTAGGGCAGCTGACCTAAACCAATCAAAGGGATATTCCATACCATGTGATGTCACACTCAGCAATAAAAGGTGGAAACAGGAAGAAGAGGGGAGGGGTGGGCTCTCGTTGAGAAGACGTCGGTCCTCCTCTCGAACACCAGCTGCGTGCGTTGAGGCCTTGCTTCAAGGACGTGGTCAATCATCGCTCATTTGTGGGAAGTAGAGAGTGATTTCTTTCCTCTGCACTTCCATATAGCTTTCATTTATTTTGTTTGTTTGTTTTCCTCCCTTTTTTCCCCTTTCCCTTTTATTTCCCCTTAGTTAAATTGTTTAGTTCATAGTAGTCTTTATTTAATTATTATAATTATTTCCCTTTAATTAAATTATCCTTATCTCAACCCGTGAGTTGTTCTTTGCTTTACTTCTCCCCCTCCTCATCTAAAGGAGGGGGAGTGAGAGAGCGGTTGTGGGGTTTAGCTGCCCAGCACGGTAAAACCACCACATTCACTAGTAATGATGACTAATGTAATTTGTTGGTTACTTCATGCTGGGGTTTTTGGGCTATGAAAATGGGAGTCTGGCATTTAATTTGAATAATTACTGGTAGTTAAGTCTTAATCTTAGCAACAAGTGGCAATACAAAATAAATGAGGACTTTTTTTTCAACAGACTTTAAAAGCTGAGGAAGAGAATTTGGCTTTGGTTCAAGTATTTGCAACCAACCTTTTCATAATTTAGCTCGTCACTTCAGTTTTATTGGAGGCACTTGAGAAATGTCCCTTGACATTCCATGGGCAATTTGCTATCTTGAAAAAAAGAAAAGAAGAAAAGAAAAAAGTAATTGATGTAGTGTAAAGTTTGTCCAGCATTTGGAGATGTCTCTTTTTTTTTTTTTAAAAAAAAAAAAAGTATTTTAGTAAAGGCTGTCACTGCCGTGCTTGAACAAGTCATTGGAATTTGAGCTGCTGTT
Source organism: Aythya marila (assembly GCF_965140915.1). Classification (NCBI taxonomy): domain Eukaryota; kingdom Metazoa; phylum Chordata; class Aves; order Anseriformes; family Anatidae; genus Aythya; species Aythya marila. The sequence continues at coordinate 111,945,178 of NC_139042.1, forward strand.
TCTGTAACTCCCCAACATTGTTAAGAGGGGCACAACTAAAAAGGCAAAGAAATTAGGAACTCTGGATATATCTGGGTGAAAGTGTTTATAAAAGCCTTTGGATTTAGCTATAAAAATCAAATGAAATTGTGCAGTGTATGTGGAGTAGAAGGGAGGCATTTTCAAAATAAACGATTGATATCTAATCCTCACATTGAACCTCCTACATGAAGAGGAGACAGTGACAGGTAATGCAAGCAGTACAAATAGCAAAAGGTCATCTAATTTATTTGAATGTGTATAGGTAACTTAGGAGCTGTGAAGGCTTTTTCCTTTTTTCTACCCTCCCCAAATGTAGTGCAGCAACCACATTAATGCTACATTTCTACCAAATTACGCTGAATTATGAAAAAGCAAATATTTTCTGATTTGACTTTTCAAAGATTGTAGTGGGTTTACGTGGCAAGGTTTTGGTAGCAGGGGGCTATAGGGGTGGTTTCTGTGAGAAAGATCTAGAAGCTGCCCCATGTTTGGGAAGGGCCCCATTGTTTTCCAGATCTGAGCCAATAAGCGATGTTGTTTGCGCCTCTGTGAGAGCATATTTAAGACAGGAAAAAAACGCTGCGCCACACAGCAGCCGGGAGAGTCAAGGGAGTGGGAGAACAGCCTTGCACCAAGGTCAGTGTAGAAGGAGGGGGAGAGGTGCTCCAGGTGCCGGAGCAGAAGTCCCCTGCGGCCTGTGGTGAGGACCATGGTGAAGCAGGATGTCCCCCTGCAGCCCATGGAGTACCACGGTGGAGCAGGGTTCCACGCTGCAGCCCGTGGAGGAGACCACGGTGGAGCAGGTGGCCCTGCACCGACGGAGGCTGCCGCCTGTGGAAGACCCCTGCCGGAGCAGATTCCGGGCCGGACCTGTAGCCCGTGGAGAGGAGCCCACGCAGGAGCAGGTGATCTGGCAGGAGCTGCTGCCCGTAGGGGAGCCAGGTTGGAGCAGTTTTCTCCTGAGGGATGGACCCCGTGGTACGGACCCATATCTGGAGCAGTTCTGGAAGAGCTGCTGCCTGTGGGAAGCCCACGCCGGATCAGTTCATCAAGGACTGCATCCCGTGGGTGGGACCCCACAGCACAGGGGACAAGAGTGACCGAGAAGGAGCGGCAGAGAAGAAGTGCTGTAGACTGACCATAACCCCCATTCCCTGTTCCCCTGCGCCGCTCGGGGGGAGGAGGTGGAAAAAGGGTGGATGGGGGGGAAGGTGCTTTTGGTTTTTTTTTTTTCCTTTGTTTTCTCACTTCTCTCGCTTGTTAGTTGTAGGCAATAAATCTTACTATCTCCTTATGCCGAGTCTGTTTTGCCCGTTACAATAATTATTGCGTGATTTTCTCGTCCTTATCTCAATCCTTGAGCTCTTTTCACATATTTTCTCCCCATTCCTCTTTGAGGAGGGGGAGTGAGAGAGCGGCTGTGGTGGAGCTCGGCTGCCCACTCGAGCGGAACCACGACAAAGATATGTCAGTATTTTCCATTTGTAGAACAAAAGCAATCTCCAAGAATTGAAAACACCTTTAAATTATGATAGAAGAGAAAAAAAAGCCTGAGAATTTAGACTACAACAGTACTATTAGTATGTTATATTAATATAGCTATATTAATATAATAGCTACAGTTCCATAGACACAAGGATTAGAATGGTTGTAGTTTCTTTTGCCTTTTTGGCTGATAAAAGAGTGTTAATAATGATGAGTTTGTGTGTGTGTTTTGTTTTTGTTTTGTTTTGTTTTTTCTTTCCCCTTTTCCTGTTTTCTTCTAGTATATGATTTCAGTATTGCTGTGTTATCATCTTTGACAGGAAATGAGGGCATCCAGCTTCTATGGTGGTTGTCCAGGATTTCAGGTGGAGACCTGCTCCAAGGTCATACTTCCTTGTTTTGTTGCAATTTCTCCTACAGGAAGGAAACAATATAGAGCTACACAAAAAGCATTTTATCTGGGCGTGAATTTTTAGCTAACACTAATACGTGCTTCAGATAAGTTATACTGTGAGTTCATCAGCTAGGTGCATTGGAATCAGTGCATTCTGAATAGATAACAGGTGGTTAGAATGGAATCTGATGCTACTTTTCTGTCTCTGATTTCTAAAGCTTACCTTAATCCTTAAAAATTTTTAATGATTAGCAACATATACGCTTTAGTGGGGGTAAGACCTTCCATGAAAGTTCTTACACATGGAGAGGCCTGACCCAATGCAGTAGGAAGATAATGTGCATTTGACTATGCACAAAGGGCTCTAGATCTGTCCCATTATAAGGGGCATAAAATATGAACCTCTGTTTAGGCTGCCTATGATGGGTAATATTTGCTTGATGCCATGGCCATATTTAAGACAGCGTCAATGTGCAGGAAAGTCAGAAGAAGAGTCTTAGAAGCTGGCAAAATTATTCTTCAGGAAGAAGTCATCATGTGTAATTTATTATTATATATGTATTTTTTAATTTCCATTCTTTGTTAAAAATAATAATAATCTGTGAACCATTGGAGAGAAGGCAAAATACTTCAGAGATATGGAGTCTTACTCAAGTTAGTAGGGTGCATTTACATTTTATTTTTCCATCAAATTCTGCTAGGGATCTTAGCCTCTTAGCCTTCAAATTCTAAAGAAATATACTTGGACATATTTTGCTTTACAACAGTTATTACAGGTAACTATAAAAACTATTATGTGGTTTGGCTCACAAATGCTGTGATAATCTACTTTTTTTTTTTTTTTTTTTTTTTTTTTTTTTTTTTTCCCAAGAAAAGATCACCATCCTCTGAAGAAGGAATTTCTTCCTAATTACTAATCTAAATTTACCCTCTTTTAGTTTAAAACCTTTACCCCTTGTCCTATTACAACATGCCTTTGTAAGGAGTCCCTCTTCAGTTTTCTTGTAGACCTCCTTTAGGTACTGGGGATGTTTTCAATCCATTATCTACACACCCTGTATGTGTGCTTGGTATTGCCCTAATAAAGGTGCAAGATCTTGCACTTGGCCTTGTTGAACCTCATGACATTTGCACAGGCCCAACTCTCAAGCTTGTCCAGTTGCCTCTGGATGACATCCCTTCCCTTTAGTGTGTTGACCATGCCACTCTGCTTGGTGTCATCAGCAAACTTGCTGATGGTGCATTCAATCTCACTGCCCATATTGCTGACAAAGATTTTAAATGGTGCAATATTGACCACTAGGGAGCACCATTTATCACCAGTTGCCACCTGGACATTGAGCTGTTTACTGCAACTCTTTGCATGCAACTGTCCAGCCACTTCTTTACCAAGTTGTTCATCTGTTCAATCCACATCTCGCTGGTTTAGAGACAAGGATGTCACGTGGGACAGTGTCAAATGCTTTGCACAAATCTGGATAGATGATGCCAGTTGCTCTTCTCTTTACAGTTACACTGTAACCACATTGCAGAAGGCCACCAAATTTGTCAGGTACAATTTGCCCTTACTGAAACAATATTGGCTGTTGCTAATCACCTCCTTATTCCATGTGCTTTAGCATAGTTTCCAGGAGGGTCTGCTCCATGGTCTTGCTGGGCACAGAAGTGAGACTGACTGGCCTGTACCTCCTCAGGTCTTCCCTTTAAAAATGGGGGTTATGTTTCCCCTTTTTTTTCAGTCAGTGGGAACTTCACAAGATTGACATGACTTCTCAGATACGATGGATAGTGGCTTAGCAACTCCATCTGCCAGTTCTCAGGACCTTCAGATGTGTCTCATCAGGTTCCATGGAATTCTGCGCTTTAAGTTCCTTAGATGGTTTCAAAGCTGTTCTTTTCCTACAGTGGGTGGTTCTTCTGTCTCCCAGTCCCTTCCTTTGCCTTTTGCAACTTGGGCTGTGTGGCTAGAGCACTTGTGAAGACTGAGGCAAAAAAAGCCATTGAGTACCTCAGCCTTCTACATATCCTAGGAAACAAGATCTTCCATTTCCTTCTCGAGAGGGCCCACTTTTTTCCTAGTGTTCCTTTTATCACTGACATACTTACAGAAGCCTTTCTTGTTGACTTTGGCATTTCTGGACAGTTTTAATTCTATTATGATGGCTTTAGTTTTCCTAACCTGACCCCTGGCTGTTTGGACAATTTCTCTGTATTTCTCCCAAGCGACCCTTCTTTTCCGTGTTTGACTTTGTCCAGGATCTCCTTATTCATCAGTGCAGGCTTCATGGCATTTTTGTTTTGTTTGTTTGTTTGTTTGTTTTTGTTGTTATTGTTAGGATGCATTGCCCTTGAGCTTGGATGAGGTGATCCATGAATATTAACTACCTTTCTTCTTCCAGCAAGGTAGGAGTTACCACTGTGGAGCTGCTGGGATGCACAGGTTTTGAAGCTCTGGGGCCCAGGCCATATTCTCTTTCAGAATATGGTGTAGATTCATGATTAAGCAGGAGATAAAGTGTCAGCCCAGAATACTCAGTTCCTTGTGTGCTTCATCCCCTGTAACACAAAAGATATATTAATCCCAAGTACTACTCACATATCAAAACATTCTTCTATGGTTCACTTGCCCAGTATTTTATTCTGTCTTCAGAGGCGAAAATCCATTACTCATTTTAAGTAGTGACATATGCTCAAAATAATACGGATGCAGTTTCTGATTTTAAAGATGAACAAAAATATACATTCTGTCCAATTCACCAAACAATTGCTATCTCGCTGAAATTATGTTACTTTCCCACCCCCCCTCCCCCCCCCCCATAAGTTCTGACAGTGACAGTGAAAAGAATGGAACAGTTTGTAAAGAAAAATGCTATTGAAGTGGTTGGTATTTCCTATCTGGTAAATACAGATGCCTTCCAACACAATATGAGAAAGAACTTTTCTGAATAAATAAATAAATAAATAAATAAATAAAAAGTCAGGAAAAAAGGAAAATCCCCAACATTGCAGAGGTTCTGGAAATGGATAAAATATACTATTTTGTAACAGTTGAGTTCCATGAAAATTTTATTTAATGGGCTGTAAGTAATTAAGACATCAGAATTTTAGAATAATGTCATACCTTGAAGTTAGTTATAAGTAGTACCATACTGACGTATGTACTACATACCATGAGATGTATGAGAGGCTTAGCTTTTATCAGGCAGCTCCATTTATATTAAATGACTGGAAGGCATTAAGAAGAAGGACCATGTTGTTGTAGGAACCACTCTTGATGCTTTCTGCAAAGCTTTAGATTGTGGATTAGTCTTAAAACTGAAAGGATTCCTTGGGAATTATGTCATTATGAAATAATGTTATTTAGAACACATCTGTTATTCTGTATTTTGCACTGGTATACTGCTGCAAATGTAACAGCAAGGTCATGACATTCAGGCATGGGACTTCAGCAAAACTCATTATCAGGCTGTTAATTCAGGAGATGTCTACATGATCTAAATGTTAGTTTTACTTGTTAATATGTGGACATCAGCATAGCCTTAAAGGACTCAAAAGACAGTGACAGAGGGCTATTGGCACAAGAGAGTGTTTGAAACACTGCTAAAATACTGAGAGGCTGAGAAAATTGCTTCAGATATTTTGTATCAAAACCTCTGGAAGTTTGAAGACTATTACTTACTGTCTCTAGGTAAAAATATGAAAAGCCATACATAAATCTTATGCTTGCTGGGCCAAGTAGACCTACCTTGAGCCTTGAGATAAGAAAAATTTAACCTGAAAGGAAGACAATGCCTTTTAAGTACACCAGCCCCCTAGTACATAACCCATATGCTTTGGCTACTTCTCAAAAAAAGGGCATGAGAAGTTTATTGCGGCTGGCTTCCCGTTAGTTCTGCTATGAAACCTATACAGTGTTGGCTTTAATGACATAAAGTCAGTCAGAGTTAAGGAAGACAAACAATTTTACCTGAGAATTAGTTCCAGTCTGTGGCAAAAACAAAGAAGCCTAAGTGCATCTTTAGATCCTTTAGTTAGTCTTGATTTAGGAGACTTTTGTTGTTACAGACTTCCAGTAATAGGAGGAGGAGGAGGACTTCTCTTAGGAATAAATCAGGCTTTTCAGGCTCAGATTGTTGCAGTTAACAGTGCTGTGGCTTTTTGTGCTTTAATCACATCATATTATGGTTTTTCATCAGGCTCCAGCTTCTGTATTCAGGGGTATAAGAATCACTACTGTCATCTGAAAAAAATTCTTTCTTCTCTTGGTTGTAGGTAAAGCATAAAGCATATGAAAAAGTTGAAAGAAGAGTAAAAAGCATGTGATTCTATTATTATTTTTTAATGTAATAAAGATGTATGGTTAGAAAGTTTGTTTTGTTAATAAATTTTTAATAAGCAGTAGGTCTTATATATTTTGGCATACATAATGAGTTTTTTTTTTTTTAGGGGAAATGCCAGCTGTTGAAGAACTGGAATCTGGAGTGAAGTCAGATTGTTGGTGTAATACTGTCTGTAATTTCTTGGCAGGTGAGAATGACTTTGTTATGGTTATTCAATGCTGAAAGTGTTCTAATGTTAATGCATATCATAAATGCTTGCTTTGGGATTGATTAGTAGCAAACTGAAAAGAATAATACACAGAGCTGTTCTCGTCTTGCACCAGTGCACAGTTACTTCCACGAGCATACAGAACAACTGAAAGAAAGGCACGTGACCTGTCTAGCAGGAATGATTAGTCAAAGATGTGTTTTCTTGTAAGAAAAAAAGTTTTCTTTTTAGTAAACTGTTTCATCTGAGAAGTGTTGAGAACAGAAGGAATAAAAGAATAATCTGTGATAAACTAGAAATAAAACTTGGGGGTACAGAAAAAGTAGAAAAAACAAAAACAAAAACAAAAACAAAAAACAGATTTTAGGGATAGATCTGTTGCATCTGGAAAACCCTGTTTTGCTTCTGTAGAGATATAGAAGAATGCAAATTCTTCTATAGAAATGTAGCAGCTCCTGACTTTACTGGATTCACCACTGTTATCATTTTGGCATTTTGGTCTGTGGAAGAAATTTGGGAGTGACAATGCTTTGGCATGTGACAGAGCCTGCCAACAGCTCCCAGGGAGCCAGGTGAGGAAGCTAATAAAGAGTTCCTTTTTCAAATTTATAATGAAAAAGGTAAAGGAACATAATTCCAATACTGCTCTCCAGTTTTGTTTGAAATGAATGTGGAGTTACTGTTGCAAACATTTCAAAAGTGTTTTCAAAGCAAACAAATGTAATACATAGAAAGCAAGCACAATGCCCAGACGTGAAATGAAAGCAGAAGCTGATGAGTACAAATCGAAGGGAGTCATGCTGAGATTACAGACTGTGCCAGCCGTTGCCCATTTGGAGGACTATGTTCACATCTGGTTACAGTGCTGCAAAAAAATAAAAGGTAAAAAGGATTATAGCACTTACAGCTATAGCAGTACAGAGAAGGTCAACATCCTGATCCTGTATTAAAGAGAAGAGGTTATGATGATAGGAGAGAGAAATTTATCCTCTGTACAATTTAAGAAGAAGAAGCTTTAGGATCTATAAATTGTCTTGTTTACCAAATACAATTAGGCATAACTCTGCAGGCATAATTCTTCCTAACCTAAGCTATTATTAGATGTGGCAAGAAATAAGAGGGCAGTAAGTTAGTGAAAGAGAGGCATTCCTGCACATAGAAGTACACATCCATCCTGCTTTTCTTCCCTTGCTTCCTCTGTGATTGAAAGAAGTAAGTCTGTAAACATTTTGGGGTGATGGGAGGTGAGGAAAGAAATTGAAAAAGAAAACAAGCGTTTTTGTGCTCTGAAGAAAACAGCACTAAATGACTCAAAATGAGCCAACATCAATGGACCAAATAAACTAATCTCCCCTTCAGTGTAGTATATGGTTTGTGTTTAGCTAAAAGCACCACTGTTTAGTCAGTGAAGAAAAGAAAAAGAAACCACTTTGGGAATGCTTTGATTCTTGAAGTACTTGTTGAAGTAATTGCGCCCATCTCCTAGATGTTTGTTTCGCTCCTGTCCCCACCAGCCCAGTAATGCAAGCAGCTTCAACCAAGGTCGGTAGAGGAGTAGAGGTCTCAGAGTTGGACTCACGTCTAACTCCAGATGGAGGACTACTGGCAGCTGATAGAAAAGTTGCATTTTGAGCCCGAGCCCTGTGTGACACCAGAGGATGTGCATGAAGTTAGAGCTGCTAAGAATGTACCACACAGCAGAAAAGAGTTTCAACTGGTGTCTGGATATTAATAGATACCAGAAAATCCTCCTGTAGGACCTATTTAGATGACAGAAGGATGAGTAGAAAGACTAGAAACCCTGAATTTCTCTTGAAAACTCAAACTGATTTTGTAGTTAAATTAGAAGGTTTGGGACTTAGTGGATATCTTATTCTTATTCTTCAAGTATTATGTATTTTGCTACCCTATACAAAGGAAAAAAAATAGAAGGACTACTTTCTTCAGCTGGCCTGGCTGTAACCCAAGTGGTTGAGCTAAGGTTTAAGCATGTTTGCAACATTTCTGGGTAGTTACCTGAAAAGAAGCACTGACCCATTACATTTTTTTAACCTCATGAAAATTGGAGAACGGTATCTGCTTGTGGAGCTTTACAATACTTTTTTTTTTTTTTTTTTTTTTTTAAGGAAGGATAGGTCTCTGAGTCTCTGAGTTTCAGATGCCAAAATGCAGTTCATTGCACTTTGGCTGAACAAATTGCTGTACTAATCCCTCTTTTAATGTGAGCTGAAGTACTTTAACTTGGTTCCCAATCATATTAAAAGCAATTTGAACATCCTTGTCAGAACAAAAACTTCAACAGCACACAAAAGGGCTGACATTAAGAAGAACCTATCAGAAAGGATGCCCTGTTAAATACAGTGTCATGCAATTATGTGGTGCCAAATATATTTTCTAGTGGCTCGATATTTCAGAGGGTTCTGAGACATAGCATTGCTGGAGTTATTTAAAGCAAGTGAGACTGTTTTCCTGCAGTAAACAAGAGTCTCTTTTAACAGCGGTGGTTAACAAGTAATTTGGTTTGATTTTAGTCCACAAATTATTTCAAATTATTTATAGTTCCCTGTACTATAAGCAAGAACGGTAGTAGTGGTAGCTGTCCCCTTAAAATTTAAGTGGAACTCAACCTTCTGTCACAGACTGTCTCTCAACTGTAAGATGAATAAACACTCTTTTAAATATGTCTCTGTGCTATTTGCACATTTGTGATATGAGAAATTTGGAAATATTTGTATTGTGTAATAAAACCTAATGGAGCTCTTATGGCCTTGGGTAGGAAGCAGTAGTCCATCAGATTTTCCTAACGCTGAAACTGTGCAAAGTGCATTATGCATGGTGTGTCTTACAGTATTAAAAATCATTAGTGATTGGCAGAAAACTTTCTTTGTGGACTACACAAACCAGTGATTTTATTTCAGCTCTTAAATGGAAAAATGTTTACAGTGATCCTCTTAAATGTGGTGTGGCATGCAGATGCTTTGGAAAGATAAGTAACATAAGTAAGATAAGAGCAGATACCTTCCTTATGTCATGGTGTGGCTAAAATCTGTACAGCTTTCCTTCCTCATTATAAAATTTTAGTAGAGGTCATAGTATGTCAAGGGACCAGTGGTGGGACAAACAGCCTTTCACTTTTTACCTCTAGAATTCAAATCCAGCCAAATCATTAGTAGCTGCAAGTTGTTACCACCCGGTGGCTAAGCGCTCTATGTAAAATTAATTTGGTAGTCTCAGCCCAGTTCTGAGTAAACACATTTCCACTTTACAAATATGATGAAACCTGGCACTAATTGGCACCCTTGCTAGCAGCCTCATCAGAGATGCCAAAATAACTGAAATGTTTCTTTGCTTCTAGTCGTGATCTCTCCAGGTCAGCAGTGAAATACAGTGATGGGACAGTATGGAGGAGATGGCACAGCTGTTGCCCTTGCTGTTTTGTGGACTAAGTCTGCAAAGTTGTCAGTCTGGTGCATTTCTCATGCCAGACTATGTAGAGTTATTAGAATTTTTCCACCACTGTTGGTGCACTTTCAGCAGTCTGCTGGCAGTCAACTTAGAAATCTTTTTTTTTGCCATCTGTGTGGTTGATGCAGTGATAGCATAATAGCTAAGTGGTTCAAATGTGGGTTTATATGGTATATTTAGGAACTCGGAATTACAGCCAGTGTAGGCAGAGCAAATTGCTGACAGGTAGCTATTAATCACTTTTAGCCATTCTTTGTGCTGCCAGCTGCTTTGTAAATGAGGATTGGCATGCAGTAGATGAATACCTCCTCATTGTCCAAAAGGAAAGGAGTTTATATTTTGTTTTCAGTGTTAGTATCCACATAGATGTCAGCAACTGCAAATGGAGATCACAGATTTTAATGTGAGACAGTGTTTTAATGTATGTAGTGCCTGGAGGGATACAGGTTTGTGGGGAAATAGTTATAAAAAGGAAGGAGGAAAATTCTTTCATGTTGTCTCTTTTTGGAAAGGAACTTTATTTCTTTGATAATTTACTTTATTCAATTGAACAAGAAAGTTCCTCAAGTGCAGTTGCTGACTTAATCTCCACAAAAGACGGAGGACTTGTCTCCATTCATAAAGTAAGGGTGCCAGTGTTGCTTAGGGAATCCCCACTTGCTGTCAGTGGGACATTGCAGTAATTCATCTATTATTCTTGTTATAAGAACTCATGAGAAGTTTTGCTGAATTCTCAACATCAAGGTTGCTCTAAAAAGCGGTGTTGGGGCTTCAAAAAGACTTAGCTTCCTCTGGAAACTTCCCACCTTCCTTCAGAGTGACCGCCACTCTGCCAGTGCTTTTATGTGAGGCTAATGCAACGGTCTCTCCAGGAAAGGTATGTAAAATGAAGATCCTGGCTACTTTTGATAATTTAGGATTCAGTTTCTCCAGTTGTGAGGTTCTCAACTCAGGCATGCATAAAGTATCAGGTAAAACTGGAAATTTTCACCTCGGGTTTGAATGGCATGTGTTTAGGTTGAAAGTGTACATGGTACAGGTATGAGGATAAAAATAGAGTTACTGCTTTTGCTTTTCCCCACACTGAAATGGGATTTGTAGGCCTTCTTTTGCATGGAATTGGTTGTGGTATTTTCCTTACTAAAGCCATTTAGTCGTACAGTTTTGCTTCTTGGAAACATAATATTGAAAATATGTTCAAGTTCTCCTTCCAGAAACTTTGGAATTTGTGACAAAATTATGCCCTTTTACTGCTTTTCCATTATATTTCCCATAGGCTAAATATACTATCTTATTCATTAAAAATCTCTTAAGTTCTAGCATGAAGATAGAAACCCTTGTACATACTCAAATAACTATCTACATATGGATATATAGCATATTTTTTTCAGAAAGGAACAAAGAACGTAGTACATCCTTTGTAATCTGTCTTGAGATAGAGATTTGCATGCTTGTGCTTGTAAATCACTGTACTGTAGTTCTATGGCTTTGATAGAATTATGTCAGTTTGTGCTAGGTAATCAGCTAGCTCAATCTGTCTCTGCTCTGATTTATTTCATTAGTACAATAAATGTTCTTATGTCTGTACTGGGATGCAGTGCCTCACCATCTTGGGCTTTTCTGATGGAGGTTGTAAAAGTGTGTAGATGTTTAAAAGATCAATAAAGTTCATCCAGAAACTACTCACGCCTTAGAGAGACTGACAGAGACACAATTAATTCACTTCTTGGGAGAAATTACTCTGGGGATCAAAACCAGTCTGCACAAAGTGGTAAACTCTTGAACCCAAAGAACTGAAATCTAGCAGGGCGGTTGTGTGTTACCCTTGAGATCAAATTTTATGAACACACATATGATAGTATCCAAATGCCAGTAATGGGCACCCATGATTAAGAATTTGATTTTTGTTTAACAGAATATCTTCGTGCCCTTTTATTACAAGAAAGGGTGAAAGTAAATCACCTGTTCTGTTAGCTATTTTGTTTGGTATCTTGTATACTTCTTCTAAGCTGATGTGTATTGGGTCTCTTCTTGAAAGTAAATAAAGCTAACTTTTAAAATCTGCTCTTACAAGGAAGTTGGGCTGTGCCTTTAAAGCATTCTTTTATAGACTGTTTTTGAACCACCTGTATTTCCACTGTATCCATGTAAGAGGAGATACAGCAACTCTATTGTTCTAGCACTAGTTGAGGGATGGTAGGTGGAGTGGTAGGATCCTCTACGTGCCCTGAAGTGAGATCTTTGTAAGTTCCAGGAAAAAAATAAATGATAATACTGACAGCAGCAGGAGCTGAAAGTCTTTAAAATTAGCTACTTCGTTACCAGTCATATTTGCTATTTAAGTTTTCAGTATGTGTATATTTTTAATTCTCATTTTTCCAAGATAATTTATTACTGAGCTTCAGAAGTTTCGTGAATTAGAAACACCTTTTGCTAAAGTGTTTTCTGAGGCCTGCAAGCTTGGTATCCTCTCATACCACAATTCACAGACATTTAATTTTTAATAACTTTATTTTTTCCAGTCTTATAAAGTACTCTGCCTAAACAAGACATGCAGAGAAGTAAAATCCAAAATAAAATGTCTTTCCAATGGACTACCTTCTCAACCAGGTGCTTTAGAATGACTTTGAAAAAGAACACTAATCCAAACTGGAAACTGAATATGATCTAGAAACATCATTCATATGGAAGAAGACATGCTGTCTACTACCTTACATTTTCAGCATAGCTATTGAATTTAAGTGGCAGTCTTTGTCATGTCAGTGCTTTTTGCCTGCTCACTGCTTGTCTTTGTGTAGTTCAATACTTCACTTTCATAAATTTTCACAGTTCGGTATTAGTTATTTCTTAGTTTGTGTAATATGCAGTCAAAATGAAATCTGAATCAGTCTGTTTTATGCCTCATTAGAAAGACTAGAAGAACATAGGAGCTGGAACAAAATATAGTCTGTAAGTAACTGTAGGTTACATGTTTGCTCTTCTTGTCATGTATTTTTAGTTTGGCTTCATAATTCAAGAGTTGCAGTAGCTAATATCCTATCAAGCATTTGAATTGGAGTCACTCATTTAATTTTCTTAAGTAAAATTATGTCTAGGGGGAGTTAAAGCTGGTCAGTATTTGAGTGGGATTGTGATTTATATTTTAAACTATATTAATGCAGAATTTTTTTGAAGTTTCAAACTCTGCTTTGAATTTGCCCTATGCATGTTTAGTAGACATTTCAAGTTGTAACTCATGCTATAACAAAGATGCAGAAATGCAAAAGCAAAGTAATTCCTCTCCAGCCAATGCTTAAGCAATTTTAAGGCGTGCATGTTTTCCTCAGCTATGCTATGCTGGAAATGTTTGACCCAATGACAGTTGCTTTCTGTAGACTTCTTTGATAACAGGCTATCAAAACAGATGAACATGGCATTTAGGCTGTCTGTCATGGTATATTTTACTTTCTAGCTACTCAGTGTTCAATTTGATAGGTGAAATGGGAACATTTGAGATTTGTATTAGACATTTCATATTGCAAATTAATTTAAACGATTAGCTATGGGGCATCTGACTAAAGTGGCAAATGCTAAAATATTATCTGAAAGCTCAAAATATCCAAGCATAGTTAAATTTTAGAATGCACTTTGGAGTTACAGTGATATAGAACTAAGAAAATGATTTGTGTTTTAATTTGAGGATCTACTCCAAAATATTGTCTTGGAAAAGATACCAGACTCAAAATATTGCAAGTCCCATTTTCTGTTCCCTTGGGGATGGTCAGTACTGACTGAATGAACGTGACCTTATACCTATATTCATGGAATAGGTAAAGTCAATTAAATGTGAAAGGTAATGAAATCATTTTTTAAAATCATGCCTCAAGTTCAGTACATAATGGAAAGCAAAATACTCATACTGGTAGAAATGGAAACAATTAATTTAATCAATCCCTATAGTTATTCATTATAATTCATTTATCCACTTAAAAATTATTCTTTATAAGCCATTTACTCAATATAATTCATTTATCCAATACTGTGATTGATTTGCTACCTTAGTCATTTACTCAGCATAATTAAGTCTCCTGAAATGAATGTATTTGTAAAGATTCACTATCTTTTTATCAGAGCATTAAGAAATTTTAGTTGAATCGAAAGAAATATAAAAGACTAGTCATAAAGATTATCTTCTTCACAAGCAACTTTGCTTGTATTTATAGCTCATCTTCTCTCTGCATTGATACTGACACTGACTGGAAAGTGTAAGTACAACAGAAGAATTAGTGGGGTCATGTAAGAACTACAAATGTGTTTGACATAACCATGAAGCATCAGTATGTTTCTACATGCTGTCAAGACAGAGTAAAGTGTAGGATACTCCTGAGAATAAAATGATCATGTGGAAGCTCCAAAACTACTTAGAGGAGACTTGCTCCCAGTTTGTGTATGAATGGTGCTCTCTGTGCTGAATACACTTAGCTGATCACACTCAATGTTTTGGTTAAGTCAGAGAGCAGAGCAAGGAGCTGCTGAGGACCGAACAATGTTTAGTGACATTTTGTTGTTGTTGTTGCTGTTCAAATATTTTCTCTTCTGCAAGTGTCTTTGTTGTTGATTTTGTTTTGCTTTTATGTCTAGTTTCCTTTTAGGTTTGCTTTGGCTTGTTTATTTTATTTTATTTTATTTTATTTTATTTTATTTTATTTTATTTTATTTTATTTTATTTTATTTTATTTTATTTTATTTTATTTTATTTTATTTTATTTTATTTTATTTTATTTTCCCCTCCAAGAATTCTGAACATTAAGTTCATTAACCTCCTGAACATTAAAGTCTAAAATACAGATGCATTGTCCATGCCAATTATCTAGAGAAAAGGAGGTTTATCATTTGCAGAGCTTTTTAAGAATCTCCTTATGCTTATACAGAGCACACAGTATAGCTCAAGGTTTGTGGGAGTCGATGTTCTGCTCATTTAATGGTCTTGGTTCTGCCTTTTTATGTTTTAGCCATGGTTTTTAAATTAAGATCAGTAAAACAAGCAAAAGTAAAATGGCATTTAGTAGGTCTCCTGCTTGATCACACAGCTTTAGTGTAGACTTTCACCTGTTTCCACAGGTCATTGGACTGTTCTCCCCTCTGACACAGTATTTCCTGAACTTGTTCAGTTGTCAGCTGCTCTTTGCAATATCCTTAGCCTTTTCAGTTTCCCCAGCCACTTACCCACTTGCCTTTTTGTTTTCAGTGCTCTGTCTTTCACACACTGTGATTCAAAGGGCAGTTGAGTTACTAAGGAAAGAAGGCAGTGGAGGCTGGGTGAATCGCTGGCATGGAGTAGAGAAGCTTCAACCTCCAGCCTCCTGCAAAGATGTCTGTGTTCATTCCTAAGAGTACAGATAAATCCCTTAAAGAAATCTTTATACACACAAAATGTCTCTTAAAAATGAAGAAAAAAATCCATATGGTGGCATAATGTAGTGAAAAATATAAAAGCAATGCAATGTTGTGATAAAGTCATAAAAAATCATATTCACATGAAGCTCTTTACCATTTATTTACACATACAAAATCAAGATTAATGGCAATTGCATTATTTTTATAAAATGTATTTAAGGGGAAATACATTTTCATATAGATGATAACTTATTAACACCTCTAGTTTATGTATTTGTTATCCTGTGCCACTGAAGTTCTTGGTCAATGTTATCTGATCAGTAACAAAAAATATGCATGCACACACATTAAATAGCTCTGTAATAATCTTACATAATTATATAATTATTTCTTGGGATAAGAGGTATTATAAAAAGCAGAAGTAGAATGTACAGTGCTTGAAACTATTTAACATTGAGAAGTTTTAAGTTTTATTGTAATGCTTGGTGCTGATGCATGCATTCTTTTTGGAATATCCTTAAGACAAGACAGGAGGCAGAAAAAATTATTCTGTGGAATGGATCACAGTGAGTGAGCTGTGCACTGCAAAGTAGTGGCTGATGAAACATCAACAGATGAGTGAAGATGGTATTGAGATTGTTAGTGCCTTTGGTTACAGTGTACTCCCAACAAACAGAAATGTTCTTAAAATGATACTGAAAAAAGAGGTAACATTGGAAAACAAACAAACAAACAAAAACAAACAAAACAAAACAATATAATAGAAAGAATGGGAATGTGTAGTATTCTTCATGTTACAACATTCACTCCAAAACAATCTATCAAGCAAGCAAGCAAGCAAACAAAAGCAAATGGGCAAGGGCAAAGAGACTTCAGCCTTGGATAATTAATCAATTTGGTAGGTTGAGTGCTTTAGATACAAGATGGTACCACAGGGTACTCCAGAAGGTTCTTCAGAGAGGAAGTAAAGATTGATTCTACCTCCTCCTTTTCCCCTGCCCCATCATACAGAAGTGTCCTTCTTGAACATAGACTAGCACATGGTAAGAAGTGAATAAAAATCTATTAATAAGTCTATTAACATGTGAGGGGATTGGAGTTGACTGGTAGCAGGATGACAGATGACACCGTTAGTGAACAGATAAAAAGGAAACAAATAACTTTAAATCAGATGATGGTGTGTGGTCTTGGAAGCAAAGGAAGTTGTAGACAGATTGTCTGGAATTCATTAGCTTTCATAAGGCATATGACTTTTTTTAAACATACTTCATCTTTCTTTTTTGTCTCTAAGTGAACCTTTAAGTCTAATATTAAAACCTTAGTGAAAGTAATTTGGGTTTATGTTAAATTTATAACAAATGAGCTCCTCCCGCCTGTGTCATCCCCCCACTTCCTCCACCCCTCCCCAATTCCATGAATTAGGAAATCTTTTACTAGAGCTAAAGAGAAAGACAAACTCCAGGAAAGCTCTGTATGCTATAGATGTTTTTGGATTTGTAATGAAATCAAAGTTTTGAGAAAGCTTAGAAGAGAACAATGATCATGTTTTTTCTAATGTAGGTGGAGAATCCTGTTCTGAGAGATATCTACAGCACTACTGGTTATTTGAATTGAAAGTGATTAGATTAAATATTTATTTTCCTCCCAGCCCACTCCCAAAGCTGAGAAGTCAGTGGCAATAATACTGCATATTCTTATTGTCCTATTTCCTATTTTCTATTTGAATTTCTCCAATTTCAATAAGGCAAACAACTGAACAACATAGGCACACAAGTCTCTTATCTGTTTTCTACCTTAATTTTTCTGTCTGTGATTTTCTTTCTTTTCAAAATTTGCTCAGTTTTGGAAATAATTTAGGGCAGAAATAATGACCATTAGGGCTATTTGCCATTAGGTACGTCAGCTATTGCCAGGGCATTCATTTAAAAAAAAAAACAAAACAAAGAAGTTTACATCTCCAGTAACTTTTGATATTTGAAAATCCTATCCTGAACCTTATCTACACTGATGTCCAAATGGGTGTTAGTCAACCAAAACATGATCGACTTTGTCTCACTCTTTTTTTTTTTTTTTTTTTTTTTAATAATGAATTGTAGTGTGTGGGAGTAAGGAGAGAAGGGGAAAATGAAGTTAAAGTCTATAACACATTTTCAGTCATTCTGCCTTAGTGTCTTTTATACTCTTGTAGTATGTTAACTTTATGAAACTTACAGAATGTGGCAAAATTACAAAATGTCCTAATTTTTATTTGTATGTATATGCATTTCTTAGTGTCCAATTGTGATGAAGTTTTAAAAGAAATGTACTGTAATTGCCTCAGTTGAAACTCAGTTTTGGCTTTGAATTTTTGAATTTTGATTTGTAATCACAGTTAACATTCTGAAGGTTATTGCAGTCGGTAATCACTTGATTTTAATGGCTGTTTTCATGGTGCCATGACCCCATTGGTGAAAATCTTGCTTTTATTTCACAGATGAGGGGAATTCCTTTTCATTTGAAAGCTTAAGAAAAACATTTTATAAACCTATGTATCCCGTAGCAAGAATGGTTTGGTGTTCTTTATTCTCCATTCCACAACATTTTTTTTCCTATTCTGGTATACCCCCTGCAAACAAGTTTGAAATACGAGAATAAAATTACTTAGATTATTTTATTTTTAGGTAGGCACTGCCTTGGACAGTGCTATGTATTTTTTTTAGCAACTTGCAATCAGAGAAATTATTTATTTTTCTGAGATTAGATTGATTTCTTAGCTGTGTAATTTGGGGGGTTATTGGATTCACATTACAAAGAAGAAGAACACTTTCAGTTTCTACGCTCTCAGCTCTGAGGATGTAAAACAGTGCCAAGCATAAATAGAATTCTAATGTCCCAAGTTTTATTTTGCATTTCACTCATTCTTTTGATATGAAAAGCTGTAACAATTGAGTGATACCAATCTTGGTAGAAAGAGTAGTGGAGGGATGAAACAAGTGATTTGAGGTGGGCTAAATCAGAATGCAAATATCTTAATAAAGGAAAGCCTGCAAGGGGGGGAAAAAGACTAATTCTGCTGTTAAAAAGGTTATTGCCAAAAACAATAACATTTACAGAATCATCATGTCTTTGATTAGGCAAAACATAGAACTGAGCTTTTGAGTCTGAGACACTGCCTCAATATTTTTACAAAGATAAATGATTCTTTGAATGAGAAGAAGCGTTTCTTATTACTTCACACATCAGCAGCCTGAACTTTTTCCACTTATTTTGGTTTATTAATATTAAGAATTATAATACTTAGGGGTCACAGTTCTCACAGCTCTAGGTATGTTTGCTAAATTCTGTAGACCTGGAGAATTTCAAACAAAAAGTAATTCTTGTTGTTTGTGTATAACAAAAACTGTTTTGAGAATGGCAGGTGAATAGTGCCAGTGCTTTGCCTTTATGTTCTTAGCATAAAATACAAACACAATCTTTGAAATATTTGTGATACATACAGCTAAGTGAATTAGCATTTCAGTGTTAGATTATTTTTTCTTGAATAAAGGAAAAGGTCAAAAGAATTCTACTTATTGTACTACTTGGTCTTTAATGAATAGATATTTTGTTCCTTTGAGGATCCAGCCTGAGGCTTTGACAAGAATGGAAACATGATGCGCCATTTACTGTCTCTGATAAATGTGAAATACTTAACATTTAATTTGTATTAATTGATAGTATGCCAACAGTAAGAAAAAAGTCACACTCTTCCTTGAGAGAATTGAGAATGCTTTGTGTGCTTTGATGAATTCAAACAGTATCTTTATAATTAGAAAAGACTTATGTGGCAGTCAATGTACCCTTTTTTGGCAACTGATATACTGTTGACTTCATTGTTGCCTGTTAGGAAGTTATTTAACAACTTTCTCCATTGTAATAGTCCTGTCCCATTGCATTGTTTTTTATCTTTACTCCTCTTTGGTGGTGGATTCAGTCTTGGATGAGGTTTAATGTTTTCAGGGAACTCTTTCTTGTGCATGAAGTACCAGTATAACCTGAAGTTTCTGAACTATGTGTATGCAAGCCACGTTTATTTGGGATCCTCATAACTCTGCAGATAATGGGCAGATTGTCAGAGGACCTGCAAGAGAAGGAAAGATGTGGTAGAATGAGTACTGCTTCGGTGATGGATTTTTGTTGCAGAACATGAGGACTCTTAGGGTATCACAAAGGAAGTTGCCAAAGTTTATTCAGCTGTTCATTTTAGTGTTGAAACCTACTGTATCCTTCTTTTATTTTCATTCCCAAGAACAATGAACTGTTTTGCTGAAATTATTCAGGGAGGAAAAAATCATTTCTATTTTCATCTAGGAAGACACTGGACCAAATAATGATTGTGACAAAGATGCAGTTGACAGCAAACTGTGTTTTCCAAGGAAACAATAAAGAGGCCATTCAATTTAAAAAATATAGTACAGAAAATAAATGACAGAAATGGCATAAAAATTGTTGCCTAGAGCTTTAGGTTGTTACTAAATATGAATAAATTTTAACTAGAGCGGTGACTAGAATCTTTATGCAGTATTCCAAAATTTGTTATAAATTTGTAATGATGGAAATTTTAATACCTTTTGCCTCTAAAGAAAATTGTTGCTTCCACTGGGTAGCATTTCTTCAGAGCAGTCTGGGTAGTAAACAGAAGCTGCCAGGCATGATTTTTTTTTTTTCCTCTTTTCCTGTTTTGTTTGAGAATTGAAGAGTGTATTTGTCATTCATTTTCTTACATAAGCAGAGGGCTCATGATTTTTCCAACTTTGTCTTTGCTGTGTAGCATTAAGGTTGTGTTCTAGAGAGATTTATTAGTTTTTCAGTAAATGAAAAAGGAGAGGGAAACATCTTCAGAAAAGATTTATTTTCCAGAGGATCTCCATGTGTCAGCTTTATGCACACTAACGTTACAGAACAAATACCCATGTTGGTTCTGACATTACCCCTTGCATAGCAATGTCCATCTCACTGCAAGAACAGACACATGACCCCACAGGTTATGTACACAGCTGGCTCACATGACAGTGTACCAGTGTTTGTGCATGTTTGCTGTATATCAGCACAGAGTGGATGGATGAAAAAAAAATGGTGTGAAATGGTAAAGTTTAAAAAAAATAAAAATAAAATTGCTGGTATCTGTAGTCTGCCCAAATAGAAATATTCTTCCAGAAATCAGACAGGATTTTAAAACTTACTTGTGTGTACTCCTGATGGTTTGTCTACCTAGGTCCATAATATTGTATCCTGTGAGATCCTTCACATTTCAAAGTTAAAGCAGATTATGTACAAGATGGGAGACTCAGGTTTTTCTCAGATATTTTTTTTTTTCTTTCTCCTGAATGAAAACGAAAATAAGTTTTGAAATGGCAAAACTGTAAAGTGGAATGAACTTGACCATGTATAACTCTGCTCCAGTAGCTTCTGGAAACCATTTTTAATTCTTTTCTAGTTCATTATTAATTTTCACTGTGATTGCCAGTTGTGCCACCTTGATGGTGTTCTTCCCACTGGTGCTGGAAAGCTGCAATGAGTGTGCTGTGGCCATGCCCAAGGACAGTGTCACTGTCATTGGCCCCAGAGGTGGTTTAGGTTTGCACGGCCCACAGGGGAAATTTTGGGAGGGTTGTTTTTCAGAGACACATACTGTGTTTCTGTGGTGCAGTCTGTACAACAGAAGGAAGGGATGCTATCGAAAGGGATCTGTACAAGCTTGAGAGGTGGGCCCGTGTGAATCTAATGAGGTTCAAGTCTAAGTGCAAGGTGCTGCACCTGGGTTGGGACAATCCCAGACATGAGCACCAGTTGGGAGAAGAATTTTTTTTTTTTTTAAAAAAAAAGGTAAAGCTACCCCCAACCCCAAAACCAACTAAAACCAGAGCCCCAGTTTTTACTGAATACTGAATATGAAATACTGAAGAATGGGCTTCAGTAGTAACTGTGTGGTGTTCAAAACCTCTTCAAAAGATCAAGTCTTTAAAATAAAAAAGACTAACTAAAACTTAAGTGAACTTCTTGGGATTCATCTTTCAGCAAGTTACAATTAATTCTTTTGTAGTACTTTTGGCTACAAAGTAACCCATTCAGAGACACACAGAGTTCTATCACCAATCTCAGTTTCATAAAATACTGGTTTTTAGTCCATTTCTCTAATTCCTGTACTTTAGTTTTCAGAAGCATGAGGGACTTACTCAGAACCATTTACTTTATTCTTTCCCGAAGATTGCCTTGCAGACTGTAAGGGTCTGTTTCAAGCAAGTAACAAAGATGATTTCATCTAGCAAGGCGTTTATAAACCTGATTCATCTTTCAGGCCTACAGAGTATTTCTGAGATGATGTGTTCAGCTCATCAGAGCTATGAAGGGCATCTGCTTCTGCGATGGCTAAATGGCTTTTCTGTCAATTTATGTGAACCATCTCCAGATAATCTCCCTGTAAAAAAAATGTTGTAGTCTTTATTCTCTTGTGGGCTATGAGGTTTCCTGTAATAGCATCAAATTTAAGGTAAGTTATTTGACACAATCTCAGAAAAGGAATTGAGACTTTCAAAGATACTTGTTAGATCTCTGCAAATGATTGGTAAATGTATACAAGGGTACTGTCTTGTCTTGGTTTGAAACTGAGAAATTACAGTGAACCTGAAAACAGTCACTTAGATTTTTTTTCCTTACCTTATTGCTCATATAGAGTGACAAGACTGAGGCAAATTTGTATGTTATAAAATTTCTTTAAAATCTGTTTATCCTAATTTGTAGGGCATAAACTTTATCTGAGAAACAGAGATTAAGAATACGTACCAAAGAGATTAAGAATACCTACCAAACTTTATCTGATTACTATAAAATTCACTTCCTTTAGTGGAAATTGAGTCATTTCTTACAAAGAACAGAACTGCCTGATTTGATCTATCATAGTACTTAACTCTAAACACATTTAGCATGGCAAATTATTAGTTTATCTAAAATTTCTCAGTGTCATTACTTTAATCTTAGCTGAGAATCTCTCCCTGGTGTATTGTTTCATTTTTCAGCTTTTACTGCTGTAATAATACTGATAAGTAGAGTTAAAAATCATATTTGAATGTGTATTTTATATGAACATTCAATAATACAAGAAGTGTTTATATTGCATTTGTCTGTCTTTGAGATAAAAGCCATGATTAGTAAAGTGTCCATATTTGGGAAATGCTTTTATCTGGGCCCTTGCTGAATTTTATGTACATTAAATGCTTTTTAAGCCAGGGGTAAGGTGCTTTCAAATACACAGATACATGATACACAAATATACAAATACAAATCATTATAGCTGCATTTCCAGCATGGATTATTGTTTTTAGAATTTATTTTCTTAGCAGCTTGATAGTTAATATTGGCCAATATAGTTATGTTCAAATAACCAAACAGCTGAAAATCTTGGTAGTTGATAAAAATACTTTTTTGTTTGTTTGTTTAATGCTTGTTTCAAACTACTTTATTTCTATATCTTCTCTAACAATACTTAGTGTTATGTGTTTTGTATGATTTAGCGTTTTGTGTAATAGTAGTATTCTTAGATGTTAAGATTGTAGTCGAACAGGACTTGGAGGTAGAAAATAATAAAAGAAATTAAAGGAACCTTTGAACTTTACAAAAATTAGGGGGCAAATTATACAAGGTCATGTTTTGGCAACTCGAGAGCATGCTGGCCTGGAGTTACATATGCTCTTAATACAGTAGGAGAGAATAAATTTATTTATTTGCCTGAATCATTAAATATTTTCTGAATTCTGTGTATTCATCCTTCTGCAAAACACATTTTTATTTCAACTAGCAGAAATAGTAGTATACATTTTTATTTCAACTAGGAGACAACATAATACGGAAAGTAATTAGTAAAGAAATACTAGAAGAGAAACCGGAAAGAATAAGCTATGATGTTAACTATCTGTTTTATAATTATAAAAGGTAATATATAGCTCTTATAATAGCTTTGCAATATTGGTTGGAAATTGAGCGCAATCACTAATGCCTTACTGCAATTAAAGTTATTTGGCTATTTTCACTTTTATTATTTAAAAAAAGAGTTCGTATCCTGTGGATGAATCTTGTGTGGAACATGAGTGTAGCATCACAGGAAGTTCAGAGCTGGTCTGGTCTGGATTTCAACTGCTGACATCTTTGAAGTCTCTTTCCCATTCCTATGGTATATTTTCCTGCACCACTAATAGAAGATTAGGCAGGTATGGGTGTTTTTCTATGTATTTTTAGTTCTTTGAAGTGGTCATGGTCCACAAGTTAAATTAGTTGAATTGCATCTATCACCTGAGTCTGGGACAAGCCTAAATTTAGTTAAGCCGTTACTGGTTGGGATGCCACGAATCCATTGGGATTCACAGAAACCCAAAAAGGAGATGTCATGTCCTCCAGAGCTCTCCAGTGACAATGTGTGAAGTATCTGTATACTGAGATCTTTCCCCCATTTATGAAATCTGAGCTGGGGTGAGTCAGAATACAGTGAGTTTTGTGTGTGTGTGTTTTTGTTTTGTTTTGCTTTTTTCCTCACACTGCCAGCAGAAAAAGAGGGAAATTGGCCATGTGTTTTTGTTTGTTTGTTTACTGTTTCTTACTGACCATGTTCCCCAAATTTTCCATTGTTCTGTCTGTCTTGTGCCATGCTTCATGAAGTACGGTGCTCAGAACAGGATACAGCATTCATGGCCTTGTTAGTTCCAGAAAAAGCAGACCACCACAGATGTCCACTCTGATTAATCTCCTGTGAATATGGGATATCTAGCTTGAACACTGCTAGCTGCTCTCTGTTTTGCTCTCTACTAACTGTATCAAGGACATAGCAAGGCTGTTAACCCAAGATAGCTACCTGGGGAAAACTAAAATGAGGTATGTGAAATATTTCTATTATATTCCTACTATATTTCTACTACATTTCACATCTCTGTAAGGGATTACATTGCATACGTGTCATAAAAAGTGTTGTGTGTTTTTTTTTTCCTTTTTTTTTTTTTTAATTTTTTTCTTTAAAATAATCAGTAACTATTTGCACAAATAGTTATTTTTGGCAAATCTTTTTTCCTTCAAGTAGAGAAATCTGTATAACCAAGTTACTGCTGAACCATATATGACAGATAGCCCAACTGTTTCTTAGTAGTCAGTTTTTAGTCCTCTCCTCTTAGAATTTTTCATAACTAATTATAACATCTTTAAAATTGATCAGTTTCAGAGCCTTCCTGATGATGCCTGCACGTTTACAGTAGCTATGACCATTATGCAATACTACAGAAAATGATAGATCTAGAAGAACAGTATTCTAAATAAATTTTTGACTTAAATGTGTAAATATGAATCTGTTTTTGAAACGTCTGATAATTGTCTCATATTCCTACATTCTTATGCTGGAAAATATTTATTGTGTAGATCAGTGGCCATAAGTAAGGACAGTATTTCACTTATTTCCCCATTAGTAGAATCTTTTCTGGTATTTGGTCATGGGCTATGAGCACATGTGAATGCAAATGTAGACATATTCCTCCCCAGATGATACCTTGGGATGTGTTGTTCCACAAAACCAATACTATTGGTGATGTGGCTGTAGTTTTCAAAACTAATGCCTGAAGTCTGTATTATGTACAGAAAGCATGCACTGGAAGCATGGTGTAAGTATGGTGTATACCTCATGATCTCTGATATCAGGTTTCCTCCTGCAAAAGGGTTTGAAGCTGGTGGCTACAGGTGACACTGCAGAGAGTAATTACTGTTACAGAATTAAACGTTTGACCAGAGATCAGTAATACTTACCTTCCTTAATGTTTACTATCTGTTAAAATGAGATTAGCATTACCTCTACAGGGTTTATAGACTTGCAGGTTAGGAAACTTGAAAGGCAACTTAGATTTCTGAAACTAAGTATTATTCCTGTGCTATTGTACTTTTATAGTGAATTGTCAGAACCTGAAATTTGAGTTGATCTTTGTTGTTCTTTTGCAGGTTCTGTATAAGATAAATGCTGAAGCTGGTAGTTATTTCTTGTTGGTTATATATACAAGGTGAAATAAGATGCCTTTTTTTTCTTTTTCTTTTTCTTTTTCTTTTTTTTTTTTTTTTTTCCTGTTTTAATAGGAATAGTAATAGGCTTTTTATATGATACTTTGAAAACAGAAAGGAGGAACTCTTGGAAAAGAGTCGTTGGCTCCCCAGATTAGATAAATATCTAATCAGATAAATATCTAAATAAAAATTGGTTAAAGTTGACTGTTTTCAACGTTGTCACTAGATCTTTCAATTGGGTTCTTCTTTAACCACTGATGTTTTAAGTGACAGCATGTTACTGGATTGTGTTGCTACTGTTGAAAACATATGGGGTATGCCGTTAATGTTTTTACTGTTTGCAATTTGTTTATGACAGCACAGTTTATCATTAAGTACCTGGTAATGAACCATTGCAAATACTCTCCAGTGAAAGGAGTAAATGCAAATATCTCTGTGAGGAAAACAAAATACATTTTTAGCTTCTGTGAAATCTCTATTGTTTGTGCATGGTCCTCTTTCAATCATTCTGTGAATACACCATTAAGTAGTACTCAGGGGCAGAACTGGAAGAAGTGGTACTGCAAGTGTTCCTGAATCTTAAAATGGCTCTAATATTTCAGCACCTGCCATGCTATCATAATAGCTGTGTCTCTCCTCAGATGGGTTTCTTACCTTCTCGTAAGTGCAGACCTTACTATTTTAAAGAATAAAATTATTCTCCTGAGTATCAAAGATGGCACTTCCAGGTAGATTGTGAGATGTGGTACAATTGTGTGGAAAATGCAGAGTGATCCCATGGTCACCCACTTTAATGTCATTAAAACCTGGTTCCTGAAAATGAAACGATTTGCTTGAAGCAATGCTTTAATCAATCTTCAACTAACAGTTCATTGCATTAATTTTTCAGCTTTGAGTTCATACTCCCTGTATGACAGTACTCACTACCTGATGCACATCTGAGGGTAAAAAAAAAAAAAAAAAAGACTTAAAATTCTTCTAGGTAAAACAATGAAAAATGTGTTGGCAGCAGCAAAAATTTAATTTGTAGGAGTATCCAGATACTTTTGTCCCCCACTGCCAGCTATAGTGTTTATTACAAGTGCTTGCTTGCTTGTTCAAGGGGAAATACTCAGCAGGACTTTTTCTGTCTGGTGCCATTTGCCAAAGACATTTGCCAAAATCTCTTAATATGCTTTCCACACATTTTATACCAAAGAAAGTTCATGACTTCATTAGAACTGCAAAACATGCAAGAAGCTGAATAGGATGGTTCTCATCTTCACACCAGCTGCTAAAATAGGACTTACACTGGGATATCCTGGCTAGATGAGTGACGCAGATTGTCTGGAGAAAAGCCTTCCATCAATCTACATCAATCTACAAAAAGATAAATTGAGATGTGGTGAATAGTAAAAATTTAGTCTTAGAATAAAGTAACTCCAAGCCCCATATTTTAAATGTGATCCTGAGAACATTGTGCCATACAACCTCAGGGACACAAGACAGAAAATGAAATATTTTTCATTCAAAAAGAGATTTTTTTTTCCCTAATAACATCTATAATGGGATCAGTTCTACCAGAGGAAGCAGTCATGAGATCGGTTCAGAACACTAGTGTGGGTGAAAACCCAAGAAAATCTATATTGATTCTAGGAGAGGGTCTAGAGGGCAAGCAACCAATCCTGTTCTGTATCGGGTAAGTTATGATCTTTAGCCGCTGTGGAAAATTGAGTTCTAATACACTTCTACCCATACCTGTCAATTTCATCTAAGCACATTCAGATGTCACCGTTCTCCCCTATGTCATTGTATTGAATTTGACCTTAGCATATAAATTGTGTATAATTCACTGAACCAACAAAAGGACTGGTAAATTCAACTTGGTATTGATGGGATAAAAATGTATATTAACCTTTTTGTCTTTCAGAGAAAAGTTACTGCATCCAAATAGTCTTAAACTACTGTCATGATGTTGAAACCTTGTAAGTGAATGAGTAGCAAAGACAGGAGTAAATTAGATGAGCCTAGGACAACAAAGTAAACAGTGCTATAATAATAATAAGTTCTATATTATATTTGTAAGAAATCACTGTCATGAATCATGCATTCAGAAGAATTTACAATCTATCATGTAACTGCTATAGTTCTACCATCTATGAAAATACATAGAAAAAAATTCTATAGGTTCCTTAATTACATTTAGAACTTGGTAGTGAGTGATAATAATTTAGAACTTTAAGTCCCACCAATAGAATTGTAAACAAAAACATATGCTTCTGAATGCCTATATGCTTGAATAACTTTTTATCGAAATCTTTTTGTATTTTCTTGTTCGAGGTTTATGAGATTTTCTATGTGAGTAATTAGACTCTCTGAAGACAAAGATTTGCATGTAGCTTCAGAATACTCCCCAAAATTAAAGGCTTCCTAAATGCTCTGATAGCATTTGTGTGACCAGTGAACTAGATCAGCTTTGAAGATCTTGTTTACCCAGCCATTTGTCAGGTTCTTGCTCGTGTAGCTCATCTGATTTTAGAAGAATTTCACCAGTGGGAGCAGCCAATAGATTGATTGTATCAGGGTGACAACAATGCATGCAAACACCTAAGAATCTTAGATTTCGGAAAGTGTTTGATAACTACATCTCCCATTGTTAGCTCTTTGGTGGATCTGGTTTTAAGGATCTGATCTGAAGCCTGTTGAAGGGTGAGGTTTTGCATAAACTTCAGGGGACTTTGGATTATGATGCAAAGCATCCTCTTCAGCAAAGCATATGTAGTTGTGTTAAGCAAGTGACCAGCAAGGTCTGGTAAAGGCCATAAATATTTAAATATCTTCCTGATGTGGAGCTCAAAGCTTTTTTTCCTTCTGTGATTCTATTTGTGAATAGACTGTGATGTATGCTGTATGATTAGTCTTACTGAGGCAGTTCAAGACGTTATCACTTTGCTTCTGCTGGGGTCTGCCACTGATGTAGATACTCAGAAAGATGGAACTTTGATCTAGCTCAGTATGGCAATTATATTTGACTTGATGGCTTTGCTCGATACCTTCTTAGCCCAAATCCATGCATTCCTTACCACGCCTTGCTTTTCATAGTACAGGGGCAGAGAAGATAAATCTTCAATCCAGAAGTTCATTCTATTTTCAGGTATAAAACAACATAGCATTTTCTTTCTGAATAAAATCCAAAGCCTTGGTTAATAAACAGTTCCTCAGAAGAGTCACATATGCTTTTATATTCAATTCTCAACCATGATGTGCCCAGAAAATAATGTGCCAATGAACTCTGACTTGATATCTTACTGCTAAAAGGACAGATGCAATCAAAGGAGTTCATGCATAGGTTCTGCTCCTGTGTAGCAGGCCAATAGGTACGGAAATCAGAAATAAAGGTGTTGCATTAATAAGAACACTCAACTAGTAAAAGTGGAGATAAAACCTGCAATGTCCATTTTTGTCCACAGTTTCTTTTCAAAGCATGGAAAGAATTAGTACAAGAATTACACTACCTATTTTTCCTGAGTATAGATGGTAGTTCAGTCCTTAATTGTGCTTCTTTCTTTCATAGAAAACACACACACACATTATATATATATATATACATATATATATAGATATACATGTATATATATAAAATACGTATATACAAATACATCCATATTTGGAATTGCATTTCTTTTTTAAATTATTACTACAAACAAATGGATGTAGCAATTAAAGAGCAAGTGGAAACTGAAGTGTGCAACAATAAAGGAACATACTAGTTCTCATTTAGTCTACTTTGAGTATGTGATTAAAAAGTAAGAGAACTAATTGCCAAATAGCTAGACCATATCATATTATTTCATAATAAAACAATCAGGATTAGCAAATAGCTTTGAAATGCATTGTGCTTAATGGAAGCTAGTTAGATTAGATAAATAAAGAGCTAATGAACTATTCTTTTTTTGTATGTCTCTCTCTATATATACATTTTTGATGTTATCTATCTGTAAAACCCAGCCTAAAAATATTTGTATCTAAGTATTTAAGGAATAATTTTTAGAGCAGTACTTCCTAATTCAAGTTCTTTTGAATTTAAATACATGGAAATTAAGCAACTTAAAAAAAAAAAAAATACACCCATGCCATATTTTGTTGGTAGTCCTGGAGTCCAAGCATCTAATTCACATTAAAACCTATGTGATGCTTTGGTCTTAGTGTAATTTTTCTACTTGAATTGCATTTATTTATTTATTTATTTATTTATTTATTTTAAATCAGAGCAGGAGGTTTTCTTTCTGGTGTAATGTAACAAGACAGGGAAAATATATTTTTAAATTACATAAAAAATTACTGCACCCAGAACACAATTCAAATAACTTACTACTTTTACTACCTATGGTGGAAATTCTGTATTACTTTTTTTGAAATGTTTCTTTTTAATATTCACATTTTTATTCTATGTTGCAATTAAATAATGAAGGCTGCCAAGTCTACTGAGTGTCATGAATTGTGCTTCACTTGTAATGTGACTACTACTTTCTGAAGCAAGTACCACAAACATGTTAATTAAGAGAAGTTGGAAACAATACAGAGGAACAATAAGAAAGCGAAGTTGAATTAATAGACAGTAATATAGAAGAATGTTTTAGTGTAGATGACATTCCTCTGTTTTCTTTATAAAAATAAAGTCAAATATATTGGATGTAAATGATTTTTGCATCTTGATCCTTTTAGAATGTTGCAAAGTGTTCAAGACTAAACTAAACAGCTTGCAGGCCCCAAGTAAGTAGTTGTCTACATTGGTTAGTTGGTTTGATCCTTGCCATCATTATAGCCTAGGCCAATACTCTTTGAAACAGTCCCCTGGAATGACTTCAAAGATTACATATTCCAAGGACCATTGCTGTAAACAGTTTGAACATTGCTATTGTGGTTTTAGGGTTGAAGAAAAAAAAAAAGTTTAGCAATTCTGCATGTTAGAAACTTTCCTGTTTTATTTTGTAGTATAGAAATAGCCTTATATAGATGTCTCTCTGTAGATCCAATACACGTTGCCTTGATTACACAAGTATTGCATTACAGTTCTGTTCTGGATTCTTAAAACGAGATTCTTAATTAAAAAAATCTTAAAATTTGTACTTATTTAGAAAAAAACAGACCTGAATTTTGATGTTTGCCCCTAAAATTGCTTTTGTTCTTTGCACTGAACAGCATTGAATGAAAGTTCAAATCCCAAGAAACCAGGCATGGAAAAAAAACAAGAAAGTGAACATACCTGGAATTTCAGTGCATAGAGGCTTATGTGACAGATGAATAGATCAGAGCTATGACCTTAGGGGAATTTAGCTACCCAAGCCTCACTTCAGATGTCTAAGTTTTCTTTTTGAGTAATTGCATGTGTGCCTTGGATTTTTAACTATCCTTTGCAGTCCTTTTCATAAGCAAGAAAATTGTGTGCAGTTAGTCATATTAAAACCTATTAGATGTAACAAGGTGGCCAGTCTTGCTCATCATTGAATGTGTCTAGTCAAAATGGATATATGAAGAGGGTGGAATAGACAAATTTGAATACAATAAAGTTTTATTGATGCATTACAACTCCATGGAGAAAATATTCCTTAATCAGAAGTCATGTATTGTTTTTAATGTTTGCCTATAAATTTTAATGCTATTTTTGAGCCAGTGTACATTTTCTGGTTTTGTTTTCCACCCCTTGGAATTTCTTCAGTTATTCATGTGCTAGCTTGTAGTGAAAATATGCATTTTTTCAAAGTAGTAAGTGTTTAGTTAAACTAGGACTACATTGCAAAGCTATCGTCCCAGCAATTTCCTTTTACAGGAAGAGAAAATATGCAATGTTGCCCTAAGAAGAGCACTGAAGCACCATATTTATTTGGTGGTAAAAAGTAATCATTTACTGCACCACTTTTTGGTTGCATTCACCTTCATTATGTACTCCAATCTACATATTTCTCCTTCAACGTTCTTTGAGCACTTGTGCTCTGGAAGTTGCATTGAGAGAAATACCTGTACTGCATTCCTGTTGTAGTTTGAGGACAGACCCAAGCCATCACTTGCATCTAAACTCACCCCTCGTGTCCTGAATTTTTGGACACAAGTATGCATTTAGATAAGGGCTTTTTCTGCATAGAAAAATGATAAGTGGCTATTTCTGCAAGAGCTGTTGTTATGCATTAAGTACTGAGCAATATATATCAGTGGAATAGCACAGGAGATACAGGAAGTTGGCAGAGTACGAGGGAAAGGCATCCAGAAGCTGGTGATGTGGATGTGTAGAACATGCTATTTCATACATTTTTTGACCTATGTCTATTTGAATGATACAAAGAAAATTATGTGACTGTAGTAGCATTTAACCTGTTTTTATTCTGCTTCTCTGTATATTCCTGTGCAGGGGTGGACATATGATTGCTCATCGTCTGTAGTTTTTTTTTTTTTAATGTAGATTATTAAATTCTTCAGTAAAAATGCACCTTTCCAGCCTTAGAGCCCAAATCATGTGATCTGTTTTTTTTTTTTTTACACTGGAGGGTACAATTTGAGACTGGACGAATAGAAAGTCTAAGCTGGCAAACACTATTAAATAAGACTGTCAGAACTGACAAGCTTCTGTGACAACAGAATATAATTCTGTGGTACCTAGCTATTTTGAGTATTCATAGAATGATCCACACCATAGCACCACCTTAGCTTTGCTTCTTCTGTGACTGTGGTTACAAATTCAGGAGCCCATGTCATCTGCTCTCTACTCAAGTTTGAGCTTTAATTTGAGCTTCTTGGCAGAAAAAGCAAGAACTATTTTCTGGGAAAAATAGGAAACTAATATAGAATTTTTCCTAGGACATACAGATTTTTCTTCTGAGGAACTGTTTTCTTGTATGTCTTCCTGAAGAATGCAGTTTTGAAGAAATAGCGATTCCCTCTACTAGACCAGTTTCCTGCACGGGTTTGAGAGTAACCAGGTGAAGCACTTACAGATCTTTATCCAAGAGACTAAGAAACAAAAGCAATATCTTCCCCCGCCAAATCAGTGACTTTATGCTCACTGAAGATTTACTCCATACACATTTACAAATTGTTTACGTCTTTTTCTGTGGCATTACCAACCCAAGCATTCTTCTAGACAACAAATCTAAATATATTTTTTTTCCTGTGTATTGTCAGTCAGTGTTTCTCTTGCTAAGGGTTCTCTAAAGACTCAGTGCTTCTAAATGAAGTGTCAATATATCTTTTGTAAGTGTCAATTGGAAAATTAAAAATTATCAATAACATTGTTATGGCATGTTTACTGCCGCCCTAGCTTTTCAGGTGACAACATAGATACCTTTAACACTTACTGCCATGATTCAACATGACACTACAGTTATTTTTGTATCAAAAGTTATGTGCAACTTTAAAGATTCTCAGAAGCTTTTTTGGCAATGATTTCCTAACCTTACTGTTACTGGGAATTCAGTTGTTTGTGTAAGATATGTGTAAAGGTATCTTTTCACAATAAAATGTTTTTTTTTTGTTGTTGTTGTTTTTGTTTGTTTGTTTGTTTTGTTTTGTTTTGTTTTTTTTTTTCAAAGTCCAAGCAAACTCTACATATGTTAAATGACTTTTTTTTCCCAAGTTAAGAGTTTCTTGATGTGCAAAATCCTTCTGGATAGCTATTCTCTATTTACAAACCTATTCTAAAAGAAGTGCTATTGTCACTGGAATAAAAATAAGGCTTCTGTGTGACACATTGATTTCAGCACACTTTCTAGGTTTGAATTATCCCAATTTCTTTTTAGAAGTTCGTATTGCTGCTGCATGTGACTATTTCATATTGGAACACAATGAAGAAAATAAAAAGTTAGTATTTTTGATAATTAAGCTATTAAGACCTGGGGACAGAATCATTAATTAGTTGGTGGAGCCTAAGATGTAAGCCCATGACAGACAGCATTAATAATAATTTCTGATAATAATTATATTGGTGGTTTCTTTTTCTTTTTTTTTTTTTTTTTCTTCTTGCAGAGACACCTTAACTGGTGTCCCAAAACCTTAATCAAAATCAAAATCTTAATCAAAAAAAAAAAAAAAAAATTAATCGAAATCAAAACTTTAACCAGGCTTTGTGCCTAGTCCATGACATGAGTTCATCAATCTTAACTAAGCTTTTATTTTCCACTCAAATAATCTTTTTAGTATTCCTGATTTGGAAAATGACACCTAGAGTGAAAAATAGGTCAGAGAGGGATAGAGAGAAGCTTTTAAGCTCTGGGCGTCTGCTAAGACCCACAATATTACTTGGTGTCCCTGCAGTGCTCGTATCTTTTTCAGTAAAAAAAAAAAAAAAAAAAAAAAAAAGGAGCTTCTTTTGCAAGAATAAAAATGCAAGTCACATTCTTATTAAATGAAAGAGGAACCTGACATGGTAAAAACATATGTGTTCAAAATTTTTCCAAGAGAAATCATGGGGCTTTCATTCTAGACTTTGTGAACTTTAAAGGGAAAAGGTGCAGTGAAATGCTGTATGTAGTTAATAATCTTTGAAGTGTCTATAAAGTGATGTGTTGGAAGGGTGGAAACTTAAACAGCTGATTTTTTTTATTTTATTTTTTTTGAATTAACAGCTTGAAGCTACTGGAATTTTCCTCTGTATTTTCTCTAAGCACATATATATATATATATATCTACATGTATATTTATATATATAAATGACCTTGAAAATTAGTCAAATATTAGGGTATAGACAGTGAAGGGAAAAAAAATATGTTAAAGAGGAAAAGGTCATTCTTAACAGGGAAGTAAGAATCATAAAGCAAGATCCTCTTTCTTTTGCACCTTAGCTAAAAATCTGTAAATATGATTTTGTAGGATTACTTGAACCAAATGAATATTCTCTTCCACGGTCCCCACAGTTTTATGTTTCACCAGAGCCATCTCAAACACTACTTTGATTGCCATAGTAAGCTGATATAGCTCACTGAAATTGTGAGAAAATTATCCTACCAAGCTAGCATGTTTGATCAGTTTATCTTATGAGCAGAGAAGTACCAGAGTTGGCCTAAAGAGGAGAATAGAAGGAGAAGAGGACACGAAATAATCACATGCTTTGATGGGGGGGGGGGGGGAGGAGGGAGGGAAGGGATAAAAGTATGGAGAGCAGTTGGTGGTAGAGATGATAGAAAGGAGGGTGAGAGTAGGAGCATTTTTCTTTTGGTAGTTGTCAGTTATTCATCTCAGTGCCTCATACAGTTTTTACTGTTTTCTAAAGCAATATCATGATTTTTTTTTTTTTTTCTCAACTGTAGGATTAAACATTGAGGCTTGTGTACATAAGACAATTGGTAGTGTTAATGGCTGCCCATGAATTTATTTAAATCAAAACATCAATTAGTTTCATAGTAGAATAAACCTATAATATGCAGAAAATATATAGCACAGTATGTAGTAAAAATTTGTGGAATATTATTTAACAAACCTTGTCTGTTATTTGAAGAAAACATAGTGGGACTCTTGATAGAGAGTTTTCACTGATATGCATATATTTCAATATAAAGATTCAACATCATATTTACATTTCAATGCATACATTTTTTTTCTGATAGGATTATTCTCCTTCTGGTTGTTGTTTGAAGTCAGCATTTCAGGCTTCAAGTGAGAGTTGTCTAGGTAATTTAATGTCACTTAGATATTTCTGTATTTGAGAAGTACAAACCCATATTTCATGTAGTTCTGCCTCTCAGGTAAAAATCAGTGCTACAGAGAGGGTTGCTTACATTGTGTACGTATCCAATTAGAATGATAGATTTGATTCCTAATATATCTTCAGTATTTAGCTGGGGTTGAGCTAGGTCAGCTGATTCTCAAGTATGTGGTTAAAAAAAAAAAAAAAAAAATGTATTTCCACTGGTGGTATGATGGTAACATTGGAATTAAAAGCTTTTGCTGTTGTCATCTTCTTCTGTTCCTTCACCAAAATACCACCCCCAAGCTTTGCTGTGATTGAAATTGAGAACAACAACAAAAAAAAGGTGAAAAATTTCTTTTCTCTGTCTGTCTTTCTTGCCTGTGGTGTCAGGAGGAGGGGAGGAGGAGAAATAGGAGGAGGAGGAGAATGTGGAATTCTCAACATTTCACCTTCTGTTCCCAAGTTCTGATACTGAACTCATTTCAGGGAAATCTGTGAGGGGAAAAAAGGTAGGGAGGACAGTTCTGCTGCTGGGTGTATAGCCCTAGTTGGGTGGTTAAGCTCTGTAGGGTTTGGATGATAGGTTACTATTCTTCTATGATAAAGCCTGGGGCTGAAACCTGGAGTTCAAATATAAAATCTTACAGACATGTAATTAGCCTGAATTAATTCTGAGTGACCTAGCTTGTAGAAAAGGAGGCTGTATAGCCAGACTAATTCTGAGTTCATGTAGGCTAACCTGCTGTGCTGAACATTAGATATATTTAATCATATAGACAACGTTTGTGTATTCATGCATATAACTTGAAGATTTATGTCCTGCTTCTATCACCTGTTCTGTTTGGCACAGATTTTAAGTGGCTCATAATCTGTTGGTTGGATTTCCTGCAAAGCAATCTTCCTTATATACAGGCAAAGAAATAGTGAGAACATCGCTGTTCATGGTACCTTGTGTTCACACTCCTCATGCAAAAATGCTGTCTTTGAACTAATTCTCACCATTTTTATTGTTGCCCTTTTGATAGTTTTGAACTGATTTTGTGAACAGA
The DNA here is from genome assembly GCF_965140915.1 of Aythya marila. Taxonomy (NCBI): domain Eukaryota; kingdom Metazoa; phylum Chordata; class Aves; order Anseriformes; family Anatidae; genus Aythya; species Aythya marila. Next base: position 111,981,215 of record NC_139042.1, read on the forward strand.
AAGATGTAAAATGTTGTATGGGATTAGACTTTTTTAGTTTTTTGAAATCCCTGCTCTTCTTTCTTTCCATCTGTCCCAAGAAAAGCAGAATGAGTTTGTGTACAGAATAAGGCTGAGGTCTTCATTTACCCTGTCTGGCTCCTTTTTTTATTTTTCCTTTTTTTTTTTTTTTTTTTTTTTTTGTTCCCTCGCCCCCCACCCACTCCCCGAGTCATGCATATAACTCTGAAAGGAAACATGTGAGAGAAGAGCTTGAGTAAGTTGCTGCACAGTGATTCCTGGCATTTTCTAGGGAAGAGGGAGAGCAGTAGAACCTAATTTACAGATGAGAGATGCAAAGAAGCTTTGACTCTCAGATTTTTTTTTTCTTTTGTCCACATGTGCCCTCAATATTTGTCTTTTCCTTCTCTTTCTGGAAATTTGCCTATCAGGCATTAAACAGTTCTTCTTTCCTTTCACTCTGCTTTCCCCAAGGTGGCCTTTTAGCTCTAGAGGGGAGAACGGTAAACCAGCTCTTTCACTACCCAGAAAAGAAGAGAAGCCCGGTATTAGAAAGAGATGCTGAGCACGAGATTTACCTCAGACTGCATCTGTCCAATGTTGCCATATGCAAGATGGAATAAAAGTGCATGTTCTTCAGGTTCCTTATTTACTATTCCCCTGTAGCTCAGGAGAGTAAAATAGTCATCCTGCTACTGTGTCACACCTGAGAGCATATTGAGTGATTCCACTAAATACACTTTCACAGGTGTTGCCCAGAACAGCTTCTTCCTCAGGTTGTTTATCAGTGCTCTTTGTCGAGAATTCTTAGAGAATGGGATATATTGGGCTGTATAGTTCAGTATTCTTTTAGTCCATTCTTTTATCAGACATTTATTTGGATAGTTTCTGTTGTGTTTTATCATGATATAATAGCTTCACAGAGGTTTGAAGAATGTTCAAATTAAATTTGGATAATGGTGAAAATTTCCATTTGTTGAAAACATTAGCTGCAATGCAGAGAAGGGAAGAGAGAGGTGGAAAGTGTTTCAGTGAATACTTTTAATACTATTTAGTGAAGGTGTTGTGTATGTTGTTATATTTGAAGCCTGGGTCATCCATATTTTTAGTGAGTGGCTCATCAGTCATAATATTTTGCACTATGCTAGCATTGTATCTCTTACCAGAGAGCTTTTCTGACAGCAAGTAGGCCAAAGAGAACCCAGAAAAGATAGAACAATGTCTATAAGCTGAAGATTGATTCACAGAATAGTGTATATTAGTTTCACAGATGGGGATAAAATATCAGAACTCCCTCACAGACAGTGTGTGTTTCCTATTAATTCAGTCCCTTGCTATGGTTTCTGAAAATGTAGGATTTTTTTTCTCTGAAGCATGTATTGCAAATTAAAAGCATATCTAGCCTGCCTGGAATAGCTGGTGCTATCTCTTAATTTGAAATATAACTTACTACTACTCATATCAAACTCAACAATCCTCTTGTTTCATTGCCAACTATCTGATATTTCTGTTCGTATCAATCTCCAGTCCTCTGGCATATCAAGTTGTCTTTGTCTTTGATGAACAAGCATGGTGACCAGGGCATGACCATGACACCTTCAATTCACTGCATTTCCAGATGACAGTCCCATGAGTGATTGGGCTTTGTATTGGCTTTGTATTGGCTTTGAAGGACAGTTTGCTGACAATACACAAAGGTTATTTCTTTCTCAGCATAGAGTACGCTGGGAACTAATGTGTGGACAGAATTAATGCCAGGATATAAAAAAGTGGGTATAGAAAGGAAAAAAAAAAAAAAAGCAGAATATGTATCTTATAAAACAACAATTTGGATCTCAGCAGGGCATGCTCTATGATCAAAATGTTTCAGAAGGCTGATAACACTGCAAAGACTAATTGATATTTTAATTAGACAAAAACATATAAACTACAGGTGTTATACTATATTTGAGAAGTTTAGAGAATACTTCTCTTATTTTTTACCTTTTAGAGCTTTCAGAGATGTATGAAATCTGTCAGTTGTCCCCAAGGAGACTTTCTCATTTTCAAACATTTTTTTCCTCTCTAGTCACCATGCTTATTTGTGTTGAATATTAAACAAGTGCCTCTCAGGGATTATCACTCAGAAGCATTGGCTTGATCAGAACTGTCTAGACCATGACGATGTTCTGTATCTATCTTTGCAGGCTTTGTCTGGTTTATTCTTTTTTTTTTTTTTTTTTTTTCCTGCTTTGGTTTTGCTGTTAGAGATTACATACAATGCCTCTTTATTGAGGCAGATTGCTTAGGAACAGTGAAGAGCAATACAATGCTGTCATAGAATTTCCCACTTGTTAGGTTTTCCTTCTATAACGATATTGTCAAACCCAGAGATGTGTCATTAGTCATAGCCTTTGACATAAGACATCTCAGACACAGAACAGTTGTAAAATACTGTTCATGATGGGATCCATTTGGTTCTTGCTGCTCTTTCTTATGTCTTGTGATTGTAGTAGTCTACTATATAAAAGCAAGAGTTAATCAGGCTGAAGATTTATCAGGACTATTACAAAGCTGAGAAAAATGATTTCTCTAAACATCCTTGCCTTACCATCCTTACCAGTGAGTACTATCCTAGTTTGTGTAGGTTTTTGATCATGGTGAATACTTAGTAATTGCTTATGAAGAATTAAAGTCACCATCAAGGTACAAGAGCATATTGCAAGGTATTATTGTACTTAGAAAAACTATCTAGTTCATGATACATAGCTCTGAATGCATTAGCTTATGTTACAAGTTAGACCAACATGTTTGAGCAGAATGTGTACTTGCCCCCAGAGATGAGGCATATGTGGATGGGTATGAATATAGGCTGGTGTCATGCATGCATGCGATGCACAAATTACATTCTTTGTGAGGTATTGCTATGAGTGCTTTCACTGTCAATAAAAGCATCTAAAAACCCTAAAGGAATCTATTTCAAATGGAAAACCACTTCCTTTCTCTGCTTTGGCAGAGACATTCTTTTCTCTTGCAAGAACCTAACAGTGTCATCCTTTTTGTTAAGTTGCCTGTGAGTTTTATTTAATCCTTTGTGCTTGAAGTCCCTTTTCATCTTCAGATGGAGACAGATGCAGCAGAAAATAGTGTATGGACTAACTGAGGAACTCTAGATCGCATCACTATTTGCAGTAGTGAGGCACAGTGGCTAGCAGGTTAAATGAGGCCTATGTCTGGAAAGGAAGAACAGTCAAGTGGCACAAGTATATAGATGATTTTCATGCTGGAATGCAGTTGCAATTAGTGTGTTTTAAGCTTATATTACAGTTATGCTGGAAATATTAAGGCTAAATGGAACTGAAATCATGATGTCTTGTCTCTCTGTGCTGTAAGCTAACAACACTACCATTGTGTGGACTGCAAATTATCAAAGAAAGTTTCCTGTTAGTTTCCCTTGGCATGGGCAATTCTCTTCCTGCTAAGAATTAGAGGACAGTTCATTATTTCATAAGTCAATTCAGTTCTTTTGCATGCTAATTCTATTAATGAGAATACCAGAAATCACAGAATCACAGAATCATTGGTGTTGGAAGGGACCTCCTAAAATCATCTAGTCCATCCCTCACCCCCCATCCCCTGCTCAGGCATGGTCACCTGGAACAGGCTGCCCAGGACCCTCTCCAAAGATGGAGACTCCACTACTTCTGTGGAAGCCAGTTCAATTGTTTGATTAGCCTCACCAGGAAAAAAAAAAAAGTTTATTCTTGAATTCCAACGAAATTTCACATGCTTTGGTTTGTGTTCATTTTCTCTTGTACTGTCGTTTGGTACCACTGAGAAGTCTGTCTCCCTATTTTTCATTCTCTCCCTACAGGTATTTATATGAGATTGCACTGAGCCTTCTCCTCTCCCGCCTGAACAGCCCCAGTTCTCAGTCCCTCCTCCTCCATGCTTCAGTACCTCCATCATCTTTGTGGCCCTGCACTGGGCTTACTCTAGTAAGTCCATATCTTTCTTGGTCTGGGGAGCTCAGCACTGGACCCAGTAACCTAGGCGTGACCTCAGTGACCGCAGTGCTGAGGAGAGGGAAAGGACCAACTCCGTCCACCCACTGGTAATGCTCTTCCTAACAGACGCTTAGATGCTCTTGGTCTTTTTTTTTTTTTTCTGCAAGGGTACATTGTTGGCTCATAGTTGTCTTGCCTGCCAGGTTCTGTCTGCAGACTTTGAGAAGGGACACTCTGTCCCATCATCCAGGTTGTTACTGAAGATGTTAAACAGCATTGGCCCCAGTGTTGACCTGTAGTTGAGATCAGCACTACTGACTTGACTCCAAGTGGACTTTGTACCGCTTACCACAACTCTCTGTAACTGGCTCATCAGTCAATTTTCCATCCACCTTGCTGTCCACATATTCAATATCTACTTTGTCAAGCTCGTCTGTGAGACTGTCATGGGAGACAGTGTCAAAAGCCTTAATAAAGTCAAGGTAAACAACATCAGCAGCTTTCCCCTCATCTATCAGGCTAGTCATTGTAGAAGTCTATCAGGTTGTTGAAATGGTTTCCCGTGTCATAAATCCACACTTACTTCTTTCAATCACCACCTTCTCCTACATGGGTTTAGAAATGGTTTTCAGGAGGACTTTTGTTCATCTCTTTCCCAGGAGTAGTGGTGAAGCTGACAGGTCTGTAGTTCCCATAATCTTACTTCTTCTTGCCTTTCTTGAAGTGATATTTGCTCTCTTCCAGTCTTTGGGAACATATCTCCCAGGAGGACCACAGCCTGTGAATGTGAGGCTTCTTACAGCTGTTTGAAGAAACCTTATCTGCTACTTTCTTATCAGGAAGTCTCTAGTGGATACCTATTACTTTAGCACCCATGTTTGCCTTGCTTGAGCCATAAGCTTTCAACTGGAACTTCACCGTTCCCAAGGCAGAGCTCAGTGTATTTCAGCTACTCTCTCACCTAAAGGGCATTTGGTCTTCCTCATCTTCCCAGCTTTTCATTCCTAGAAAACCTGTACCTATCCATTTCTGCACTCCAGTCCTGTCAGCTACCCCCCTTGTCTCTGTGATCCCAACAAGGTCATAGCCCTGTAATGGTACACAGATTTCTAGCTCTTCCTGCTGGTTCCCCATGCTGTGTGAATTAATGTAGAGATGTTTAGAGATGCATCCAAGCATGCTGGATCCCCAGTATAGGCTTGAGTGCATTCCCTGTTCTGCGAGCACTTCATAATTTATGTGCCTATGCTTGAAGAGGTTTCACTTCAGATCCGTTTTGTTGATTGCTATTTCCTTTCTGTTCCTGTTACCCTGATTCATTGACTTACACATCCCATCCACAACTTGTTTCTTGAGGAAAAACATATAAATGGGGTGCTATAGGTGTGTAGAAAGTCAGAGCATATTTATGATATCTTTATCTTTCATGATTACAAGCAGTCTCTCTGCAGAACCATAATATGCCTGAGGTTTTGATACCTGAATTGAACACAAGTCTTATTCTTTCTCATGATCACAAAACTGAAAGTTATTTCAGCCTTTTGCTTTTCTGTGCCTCCTCATAGCAGATTATGATGCAAATGAGGGAAAATGTCGTGTTCATGAGTAGCTAAATATTCTTTGAGAATCATGGTTGTGTGAGAAGAGGGTGGAGGGGTTGCTCACTTTCAAATATAAGGCCCAAATCATTCCAGCTGAGAGTGTTTGAAAATCATTACTGTCTTCTGGGATCTGAATTCTCCCTGTATGAATGAATGACTTTGTTATTTCCTTTAGTTTCTCCATGTCTGTGTAAGCTATTTATTCACCATGTTTTATCCTCTCCCTGATTGTACACTGTCTGTTTTTACAGCTTAATTTTTATGTATTTTTTCAGTATCCAAAATAGCATGACGAACACTTGGTACAAACATCTTCATAAATAGTTGTCTTCAGCTTATTTTCTCTTTATGTGCCTGTGTGATTGGTCTCCTCGGTCATGTTTTACTGTTTCTTCTAGCTAATTTCATGTTTAATATTTATATAAACTGAAAAAAGAAAAATTATGAAAAACTTTTAGGGATTTCCTTAAGATATAATTTTTCTGCAAATCCTCCTGAGACACATAAACAACAAAAAGTTAAAAAACAAGAAGTTTAGTCACTTTTGAGAAAAAGGAAAGTGGATCCAGAACACACAATTTGAGTTTATGTATGTTCACCATCTTTCGTCTACAGTGTTTTTCTCATCTACATTTGATCTTTTTTATACTGGTAGGAGAATTTAATTAAGGACTACAAATAGAAGTGACCAGAGAATGAGGTTTTTTCCTGCAGTCCTTCATTTTTGAACAACTGATTTTATCTGTATGTGGGGGGAAAAAAGTCTGCTATTTTTACATACTCATAAGTTTCTTGTATATTTGGTTTGTGTGCCATTGACCCGAGTGTGGATCCTGAAGGAATAAAAGTCTAGTTTACAAAATGCTACCCTACAAAGAATTTCCTTTCCCTTGATAAGAAAAATAAATAAATAAAAAATCATCACAGACCTGCAGTTTTACTTGAAAGAGAAGTTTGTTCCACTTGTCCAGTCATCTCAGTTATAAAATGCCCACCTGTCACCGTTTTTTTTTTTTTTTGTTTGTTTGTTTGTTTTGTTTTGTTTTGATTTACAGCTTCTCTCTGGAGAAATTTGTGGTAATATTTAGTCTTGAAGTCACCTAATATATCTGAAAGGATGGTGATTTTTTTTTTTTTTTGTGGCTCACTACATACTCAGAATGAGATGTCTTGAAATTGTTTTATTTGCAGAAACAGTTATGTCCCTATTGTCTGGTAAGTGGCCCCCTTTTAAGATCTAATAACGGGCAAAAAAAAAATAAATCAATTTTTGTATAAGGGCCTCAGATGGAAAAAATGAATACCAACAAAGGGTTAGTACAGTAATAACCAAATCTTGATTTTCATGGAGCACCGAGAGATTTTATATTATCGCATGGGGCACAAAACTCTTCAGCTATGGTCTTCAGCACAGAATTGTTTTATCAAAAAATATGACTGTGATTTCTCACCAGGAAAATACATAATTTTTTATGGACTAATGGTGATTTTCTTGATAGAAGAAAGTGTCTGTAATGCTAAGGATACCAAATAGGGTCTTGTTGAAGAGGAGAACATTAAGAAAGGATCACCTTGGAAACTGCATATAGTAACATCGGGATGTGCCTGCACAAGTAGTCTTACGGGAACTGTGCATGTAAACGCTAATTAAGATAAGCAAAAGTGATCACAGTTGGTTCCTTTATTAAAGGCATTTCCTCTGAACTCGTCTGCTCTCCAGAAAGTACTAAACTGCAGACTTCAGAGTATGTTGTCAGATTTTATGTTTGCCTGGCAGAGCTAACCTCTCTCAGCAGGGCTAATTAGTGTGGTGAATCTACTCATGCAGCTGTGGAGGTTTCAGTGCTGCAACTACTTTTGAAAGAGCTTGCTTGGGACTCTATCTAGCAGCGCATTGTACAAACAAATAAAACAGGAAAAAAAGGAAGGGGGTGAGGGGAGTTTCAGTGTTTCTGCACACAGGTTGCTCATTCATTGACTGAAATATAACACATGCATGCACTTGACATGCATGTATTGTTGAAGGAAAGTAGGCCCTAGATGTTTTATCAATTATCTGTGTCTGGACAGATTGCAAGCTTTACCTATTGAACACCACAGAATGAATTAAAGACAACTTCTACTGATAATAATTCATATTAAATTTTATTGTGCTCTAATGAAAATTCCTCATTTGAATGTAAATCACATAATTTGTTCTCCCTGATTTGATATGTTCTCTCTGTTTTGCATTAGGCTGTCTTTAATAGGTGACCACTGTATAACCGTGAAGCTATCTGAGCAGTGTTGTTGGCATAGGAAATGACTAACTGATGTTACACTGGCTTTAATCAACTTGATTGTAATTGAAGTAGTGTGGCTCTGTAGGAAAGGAAGCAGTGTAGTAAGTGCTTATTTATTACCTCTGGAATGAAAATGTTAAAGCACAGTACTTAAGAGACCAAGAGGACCTTTTAATTTTCATTGATGATTTGTTGCAGTAGTAAACTACATAGTAATATAGTGTAGAATATATAATAATAATATAGCATATAATAACATAATATATTATAAAGTATATAACAAAAGGTTATGTAATAATACGAAGCTTTACACATAAACAAAGTATATTGAAGAGTACAGCTTAGTTTTTCACTTATTCCCATGATTTGATCAGGATAAGAAAAAATATATTAAAAATCCAGAAAACAGAGAATTTTAATGAATATATATATTTTAATAAAATTAACTTTTATTATTTTGGTAATAAACTGATTTTTTTTTTTATATAGATTTGATTAGCAAGTCAGCTTTACTACAAACTGGTGTATATAACATGTTAAAATCTGTTTTTTTTCCAGTCTACTGTACTATCTAAATGTGGAATTCAATAATATCTTTACAGAATTTGATGAGAAGGTCTTTTTAATGCATACTCATCTTGCTCCATAATCTTAAACTATTTTACAAATAAACCAACACAATAAAATCTGTATTCTATAAGGCAGATCTTTATTACAAACAATTTTACTTAAATCTATTTCTAAGTTTAGATTGTGATAATGTCAAATCGAATATTTTCAGTCACTCATGTGCTTACTGCTACTTAAGCAGAGCTCTTACACCTCATCATTTTCACTGCTACTTTAATACTGCACCTAAATATTTATCCATTTGTTTCTAAAAAGTTAATATGTCTTCATGATTATTGTAGGTGCCATTACTATCATTGACTGTAGCCAAAGATAATCAGCACCCACCATGGTAAAGTTCTGCTTTCAGTTGCTTGAACTTTTGCCAGGCTCTAGCTATTTGCACTTCAATCTTGGCTTCTGGGCATAAGTCTCAGGTAGTTTTTATGAGAGGGGGGAAAAAAAAAAAAAAAAAGCTAGGAAGAAAAAAGCGCTTTCAGGGAGGAAAAATGCAATGAACTCCTCTGCTACCTTTGCTGGATTTAGAAAGAGAGTGCTGTGCTAAATGAAATATGAATCTCTATTCATGTGTGTTTGAGTGGATATGTGTGTATATAATATATATATATATATATATATATATATATATATATTTTTTTTTTTTTTTCCCTGTTGAATGGAAACCTGCTCTAGGGGGGCAAATCTGCTGTATAACTCTGCGCCTCAACTCTGCGCCTCAACTCTGTAGTTATTCTTAGTAGTTATTCTTAGAGCTTGGTAATGAAGTTCTTTAATGGTTTTTTTCATCATCAAGGCATATTACCTATGGGGACTGGCAATCTCTGTTCTCAGTGTCCCTTGTTTTTTCCTCCAGGAATATAATAGGAATAAACCAGCAGAGTTCTACTAGAAGGCCCTCTGTGTAAGACCTAATCTGCTGTAACAAGTTGCCTATATATTAGCCAATGTTTCTAGTCTGAATGGTTGCAGCATTTTAAAATAATGATGAGAATTGTGCTAGGTAACATTATATTGTCTAGGGACTGTTACGTATTATTGATCATTGTTTTCCCTATAGTAGTCAAAAAACTTTTCAAGTCCTACTTAAGGTCTGTTAGTTGGGGCAAATATGTGCACAGACTTTAGACGTGTACCTGTCCATCACCAAGAAATTTTTTAAGAACAAACAGGTGATAAGGAGATACACAAATCAAGTACCAAGGTAGGCCTAGCACATTTGAGGACACGTTGCTCAAGACTTTTATATATATATACAAGTAGGGAAAATATGTCCTAATCTGAAAGTAGGATAAATGCCAAAAGATCAAGATGTTAAGGGGCTGACAACCAATGTAAGACCAGAGAAGGATTAGAGATGGAGCATCATTGCAGAAGTTCACAGTACCTTTGGGCTAAGAAGGTAAACTGTCATCAGAAATCTGCAGAAGCAGATTTCATTGTTTGCTGATTTTCAGATCTCTACTTTGTTGCAGTCAGTAAAGGGGGCTACTGATCCCCAAAAGACACCTACTTTCCCAACCTGGGCTCCAAAAGTGGAAAGAAAATTTCATGTATATGGTGGGAAGACAGCAAGCAGAGGGGGACAGCCTACTCATTTAACTCCTAGCACCAGGGAATAAGAAAGCTGACAAGCAGTTTCTGGCAGTGAGGACCAGGAAAGCTAAAAGGGGGAAAGGGAAAGGAGTCAGAAACTAGCAACTTGGTTCCAGGCTAGAGCAATTAATGGGGAGGGGAGGGAAATGGGGAAAACTTAAGGGGCCCTTCTTGAGGTCAATAGGCCTAATAGAGCACCACCACTTATTTGCCTCCTACTCCACTTAGGCTTTGCCCTGGACCCCAGCATGTCTGAGTTTTGCTGTGCCTGCATTGTCACCAGAGATCTGTGAAGTAAACACTGGTGTGGAGAGTGTGTCATCTTTTAGCTAATGCTGACCTAGAAAAGAGAGCGGCCTATTTGTGATGGTATTTCTCAGAGTAATAGAATAACCGGTGCCTGTGCCTAAGATATAAGGATTTGAAACATTTATGTGTATCAAATGTGATGCTGAAGTACACAATTATAATAGCAGCCTGTATGGAAAAGGGCTGGAAAAAAAAAAAAAAAAAAAAAAAGGTTTTAAGGAGAAATGAACAGTCAAATAAAAGCAAATATAAAGAAGAAAATTATTTGAAAGTCAATTGTAATATCTCATGGAGATGTAATTTCTAATACTGTTATACTGTTGTTAAAATATAATTTTATATTGCATTTCTGTAAGATGCTTAATTTACTCTATTCCTCTTTCTGCTGGAATGAATAGATTATTTTTTATTAATTTAAAGGAAAGTGCTTGACAAAGGCGAGCCCTACTGTACATTCAGGTTTTCAGGGACTCTTCGTAGAGATCACTATCTAACTAATTTCCTGCTCTGTGATTGGATATTGTTTCTTTTCAGTTCTTAGTGTTCTATTGTATAAATAGATTTTATTTTTCAGAAATACTATATTCTTCCAAGGTGTCATTTACAGTCCCCATCTGTGTGCTTCAAATAAAGTGTATGTGCTTTTTAATAGAGACTGAAGTGAAGTAAGATACAGTTATCACATGTACTTTGTCACAGTTTATGCAAACACTGTCATGAGCTATTTAATTAGGGATCTACATTCCTTGTCTACATGTACTCAGTATTATAGCTTTCCTCTTTCTAAAATGATTTGCTACCAGTTCCATATCAGGCCACTCTGTTGGTAAGGTTGCATATGACTCAGTATCACATGCTCATCATTGTTGAATTCTCTTAGCCATTATTAGTCCTTCTTTGGATCTTTGAATGAAGCAGGAACTCTTTCTAAGCACTTCGCTGCCAGATTCATCAGTGACATGTATTTTATGCTAAAAAAACAATCACACCCTTAGTGCTCGTATTCTTATTTACAGTCAACATTACAAACTGTATTGTATAGGGAGGTAAATTAGAAAGTTTATTTTTTATTATTATTATTCCTACTATATGCTCAGCACCAAATGACTTATAACTTATGCCACGCTGCTTGAAAAATGTATGAAAATTATTTACAAGCAATCAAATCACTTTAATTTTTTTTTGCAGCAAAGAGGAGTGTATTAAGTTGTCAGATTTCACTACCTTTGCTTTCATTAATGGCCTCCCAGTAGTATCTAGAATATTTAGAACTTCTCTCTTGGTTTCCCTTTTTAGCTTTGACTCGTCCCACAAAAATTAAACTTTATGGCTTTTTGGACAGGTAATGAAAACTTTCTTTCGTTTGTTTCTGGCTGGAAAGAATTTCCTTTCCATATGGCCTTTGTAAGAAAAAAAGGGTGTCTTTAATTCCTGTTACATGTGCTTTGCTTTGGAAGTCAATGCATCGAACTCTTTCTCCTGTGCTCCTACTCATTCTGTTTAGGTTAAATACTCTTTTAAATAGAATAGGAGTGTGGAGAGGGTGCTGGAAAGGCAGTGCTGAGACAGAGGGGTGACTCAGTTCTAGTAACAGAAACATTATAGGAGAAATTTTTCAAGTTTTTAGGGATGTAAGCTTTTAAGCTGAAAGGAATGGAAGGATTGTTATTTTCTGTGCTAAAGGAAAGGCTGTAAAGAAATAAAAGATAGTAACAATGCTTACTTGTTGGCTTTCCATAATTCAGCACCCAAGTCGGAGGAGGTAGAAAGATACAGTAAAATATAATTAAAGAAGGAGTTACTCAACAAAATAAGGCTAGTAAGAATGTATAGGGTCACTACATGCAGTTGTTGGGACTTATTGAGTGGAAGAAATTCGAACTGTTAGTTTCTTAACTTCTATCTAAAATGTGATGCAAAAGAAAGAAACAGTGCATGTCAGGTACTTTAAATTACATTTTAGAACTGTAAAAATAATACCTTCTTAAAAGCACATTTTCATTTAAAAGCTGTCTTACTGAGGCTTCCAAATTTTATTAATATTTACTGTGGAGTCTTCCTGTATATGCTTCATATAGACACAAAAGCAAAGAAAGAAAAACTCAGCATCCAGAGCTGTTCTATAAAGACCGTTTTCCTGGGTGTTAAATCTAGGAGATTGTTATGGAGAGTAAACAAACTAGATTTAGATAGCAATTCATTTTGACTTCAATGTCTAAGTCTTAAATTAGAGCTTGATTTGTTAATGAAATTTCATTGTTGATAACCACCTGTGTATGAGATAACAAGAGAAATAGCTGAGATGACAAAATATCTGACTATCTATTACAGTTTTGCAGCTCTTTGGCAACATTCATCTTCTTTCTTCAGGCCTATGAGGCAGTTTCTGGGAAGATGCTGTTAAGTGACATGTTTGCCATGGTCCTGGCTATAGAATATGCTATGAATTCTTGACAGTAATACACACACTCACACAATAAAAAATAAAAGGTTAAAAAGTACTTGGATACTAAAAACACAGTGCTTCAGCACAGTACTTTTTCTTGTACTAAAACAAATTAAATAAAAGCCTGTTTAACTTCTACCAATAAGATTGACTAAATTCCCCTTTTTGAAGATTTATAACACTTTGTTTTACTGTCCAGATTTTCTTGCTACTGGTGTTAACACTGGACTAAATCTAACCTTGTTTTAAATAAAACACAAATTTTGTGTTGAGGATTCAAAAATGTTGATATCATAATTTAAAATGATGAAAGGTCGATTGTTGTGTTTAATTTTAAACAGTACTAACACTTTCATGGCAATTAATTTTATTTTATTATTTTTTTTTAGATACCACAAATCTTGTAAGTATTTTCATATTTTTTTTTATAATTGGCTAAAATAATTTACAAAGAAATTATTTAACTTAGAACTCTTTTAAATCTTTACTAACATCCTAAATTCCTAACTTTTAATCAGAGACATTTCCCACTGAACAGGTGGATGTCTCCTTAGACTTCTAGAATGATTAAATTGTGCAAATTGTGCTTAATGTGCTTTTTTTTTTTTTTTTTTTTAGCATCAGTTTTCACACTGACAATACTATAACATCTTTAACAAAGAAAAAAAAAAACAACAAAAAAAACTACTTATCTTCCTTTACACTTCTCCTTGCTCAGTTGCTGTTGCTTTTTAATTCAGAAGTTCACAGAAATGTGTGTTGAGGTAATTAAGAGGCACATTGATATTTAAGTATTATTTACTTCAGCGGTCTAACCTTTCACACAGTTTTAGCAACTTAAACCAATTCTTTTGGTCAGTTTTTCAATGCACAGATTGCCTGTTTGGATTGTGTGTATGCACAAAGCTTTGCCCAGCCCAGAGTGTATTCACACAGACACTTGCAACCAAATGGAAATAACTTGCTTGCTAAATTACTTGCATGATTGTTTTGCACAGGAAATTGTGTGTGCAAATACCTTGATTAAATTCAGCTTCCTCATGCTAAGTTCTGAAAATATGTTGCTGGAAAAAGTAAATTTACATATAAATGTACTCCTGCTAGAAGTTAAATCCCAGTTTAGCCCTGTCAACAAAAATTAAGCTTATATATACAAAGGAGTAGTCTGATAGATTTACAATCAGGTATGATGCATATGACTTTGAATGTGATGTTAGTTACTGCTGTCTGAATAAGAAGATAATTATAAGTTATAGACTGAAGCCTTAGGAACCTGAATGATGTTATTTAAAAGTTACTAAATCGAGTTTCCCAAGTTTGAGATGAAAAAGCTGCCTTTGATTAGAGAGTAGATAAGGTTATAGGAAAAAAAATAAAGAGAGAGACATACATGTGAAACAAAGGATCAGAACCCAAGCACTTCTAACAGTTTCTCTAGAAAGCAAGTGAATAGATTAAAAACTGTTACAAATTGTTTTGAAAATATGATTCTGATTACTTTGGGCATCATCTGGTTTCATTGCACTATTACTGAATAAGCATGCTTGAATTTGAGCAACATTAATACTTCAGAAACTAGATATAAAAGACATATTTCTTTCTGATTTATTTTTATTTTATTTTTTTACTTAAGTGCAGTTCAGAAAAAACAAACTGCTTTCATTCTGTAAGGAGATACCAAACCAAAATTGTGCTCTATTCATTGTAAATATCATAATTATACAATGTTTGTGTGTGTTTTTTTTTTTTTTTTTCTCTTTCTCTGTGCTTTGAGCATCTATGAAATAATAAATAAAGCTGAAGTATAATCCTTAATTAATATACTTATATTGAGTCCGCTTTTTATAGAGAGTAGAGTATAAACTGAATACTTCACTTTGGTTCTGGAATAAAGCAGGAATTATTGAAGATTTGTCAAATTAATGGCTGAATATGGGTTAGCTTGACAATATATACACATTTACTATGAGCAGACATGCAGGAACTACTTTAAATATCTGAGAATTCAGATAACATTTGAGAATATCAAAAGAATTGTTTATATCTGGAGGTTATCCATGCTAGCCAGTTTCTAGCACCCCGTTTAGAAATCTGATCTCTGTGGGTGACTTTAAGTGAGTGGAGCAGAAATAGTTTCCTGTACAGGACAACTCAGATCACCTATTTACACTTTTGTTGTGAATATGTCTTTCTCAATCCCCTTGCTGCCACTTTTGTTGAAGAAATCTGTCAGGTCCTATCCCTTCCTAGTTGTAGGAAGTACTAAAAAAGAAATGGCACTTAGATCAGCCATTCACAGAACTCATGCTAAAGGAGGAACCATCGTGGAAAAGTTGGTTTTTTTTCTGTTTTTCACTCCATTGCTCACCTCCTTATTTTTGGATATTGTAGATGTCCAAATGGGCAACCAGGATACCTTTTGTATCTATTTGTGCATAATTATCCAATTCCAAATAATCATCATTTGCAAGAGAGGCAGTCTTGTTGGTACTGTCAGACCTTTCTAAAGTTCACAAGAAAGAAGTGCAAGAGAGCCCTGTTGAGACTAGCTGGCAGAACCGTTATCATGGGGAACAATCTGAAAGGTATGTGTCAAAAGAAATTCCACAGGGTCCAGAAGAAAGTTAATGAAGAAAGCTAAACATCTGTCAAAATGTCTGTTGGTTTTCAAATTGGTTTGCATTTTCTGCTTAAAAGGACACCAATTTCTAGTCTGCTTCATAGTGATAGTTGTTGCAAAAGCTGTTTTCTGATTTCATATGGCAGTCAAATGACTTCATTGTATTGAAAACTTGTTTTTTGGTAGTTGTACTTTTGCACTTCTCTGGTGGCCTAAATATGTAACCAAGACAACATTTGTTTAGGGAAGTCAAATATGCTATTGGACCAAATGACACAGTCAAAGCATAAGATAGTCATTGAACTCTTTCAAGTCTGAAGTGGGAGAAGAAATTTTGACATCACTCTAAATTTAGCAAAATTGAGTTACCCAGTTTGACTCTGTGGATAGAGGGATTTATTATTATTATTATTAGAGAAGACAATACAAAAATCTAAGAAATGCAGGCTTGTGGGAGAGGATATTGTTTAGCATTTGAAAAAAAAATGTAGTCTGCAGTGACGAAGAAGTATGGAGAAGCTGTTTAGAGTATAATACTCTTGACTCATGGTATGATAAAACCATAATGGAAGTGATTGCTCAGTGGATTTTTTTAACAAGGAGTGGTGAAAAATCAGGGTTTTCAAGTGTTTATTATTATTATTATTATTATTTATTTATTTATTTATTTAATTATTTAGGATACCTAGACTTGCTTTTCTACAACATCTACAGGATTGTTTCCTTCACCATTTGACTTCCAGCTAGTAATCAAGTGCATACCTTTTGAAGCAGATTGGAGGCTGAGGGAAAATATCATTTCACCATATGAGTGGCTTCCCAAATTCCACTAGTGCTTTCAGTGATTCTGCATTACAAAGCTAAACATTTCTACTAAGACTCGGGCTTATGAAAGTTGGTCCAGCCTTAGATCTCAGTTCATGAAAGGGAACAGATATTATGTGGGCACTACAATTTTTCCTTCAATGTTTTGCAGCATGCCTTGATCCTATTCATGCTGGCTACTTCCAGGGTGAGGAATTTACTCTGTTGCAGGAGGTGTCCTATCTCCAAGTTTATTGGAGTTACAGGCAAAAGTAGAGTTGTGATTTTTCATTATTTATTTATTTTTTATTTTTTTGTGGCATGTGTCAAAACATAGTAAATGTGACTGCTGATTTAGTTTACTTTGGTACCAATCTTCTAGCACATTTTAGCAACTATTGGTCAATAATGACTTGGACTGAGTTCCTGTACACTATAGGTCATGTGAAAGACTCCTTTTAAAGGCCAGGAAGGCAAACCTTAATTTGTTTCTTAGTTCTCTATGGTTTGATTATAAGCCAAAATGAATTCTGTGGAAAGGGAATAAATACATTGTGATTCATTTCTGTACAGTGCTGTTAAGAGTGTAAAGATTGGACCGTAGTCACACAAAGGAAAACATCATTTTTCTCAGTGTTTGATTTATGTACTGCATTTTTTTCTTACACTAGCGTTAGAGCCATTTGCAGCAGGTTTTATATTCTACTTTGCAAATTTACATGATATTTCATTTTGAAACAAAGTATTCTAAGTATTTTCATGACAAACAAGTAGCAGCTTGTACGTATTTCCCTGAAGCAAATGGGATAACCACCATTAATATGGTAGTTACATTAATGTAAACTGGCAAATAACAAACTTCTCTTGCTTAAAAATAAAGATGTCAATAAAATGATTAAACCTCTCAAAAACAGTAAATGCTTAGGATGAGATAAGTTCTGATTACTGAGAAAATTAACTGGTTGAAAATAGTGTTTGAGACCTTCTAATATGGTTTACATGTAAATTAATAATGCATTTACTGAAATAATAGCTACTATATGGACAGAGATTGTCAAAATATAATTAATACTAAATATTCTTTCATCTTTATTGGACTTGACAACAAGCCACATGCAAAAATGTTAATGCAGTATTTTTGGCTAGTAACTCTGTTTCTATGTCTTGTAAACTGTGAATATTCTTGTCTTTTAATTTGAAACACATTCTTACTGCAGGCACAAACCATGTGGTATTGTTTATTTTCTCAACTTGAAGAAGTAAGTGACAGGTTCTACTCTGAATAGCATGGCCTGAATGTTACTTTCCCCTTTCCCCTATTCTCTTTCTCCCATCTTTGTGAATATGTTTGAAACATCATGATAGCAAAATTCTGAAACGTCCTTTCTGGGCAAAGAATCATGTTGTATGTTCACTCCAACCTTATTAGGTCCTCACTGGTACTTATTATATGGGCACTGCATTGTATCTTATGTTGGGTGACCTGTCTGATGGACAAAGATTCTTATATTAATGTCTAAATACAAGACAATGGATTATTAGCATTGCTTTTTGCCTTTTATCTTATTTTCCTTCTTTATACAGAAAGAAGTGAGACTGATTCAAAGTGCTGCTATATAACAGCAGATAAAGGAGAGTTTCTATGAAATGCTAATGGAAACACTAAAAAAGAGAGCATTAATTGTGGATTTGGGTGGAAGGTTACCTTGTGACTCTGTTACTATTTGATCAGTAGGGATTTTGAATACAAGTAAACTCAAGAAAAAGAGAATTTTATTATTTTAGGTGGAAGAATTATGTAAATGTAATGCACTTATGGTCCAGCAAGGGCAGGGAGTGGTGTGGGGAGATTCTAAAAGTTTATTAAATAATATGTTATTGCCGTCATGACAACCACAGTTCTTGGTATCTTGATGAATATGAATTAAACATCAATGTGTTACCAAGTTAAAGGGTAGCTCATGATAGTGGACTGTGTTTTTATTCCTCCAGTTTTGGTTATGGCATTTCATCTCCTGTGCTGTTGCTCTGTAATGCATTATTGCAGCTCATCAAAGACAGAATTGTGTTGAGGTGATTCTGGTGATGGTGCTGGGAGGTCATGGATGGCATTTGGTGAAGCTGAGGTTTTGTTGAGAACTCTGGAGGAATTGAATTGTGTAAAAGGAGGATACTTTAAATGTGTGTAATAGACTATTAATCAGAACATGAACATACACAAAATATTCTTCAGTGGAAAGCAGGTTTTTGAGTACTTTGCTTATTTTTAAATAACAGAATCAAAGGGAGATGGTGAGTTTTGAATCAGGACTGTTTACTTGGGAGGTGGGGGAACATATGAAATCAAAAACTTTGAACTATTCAAATAAATATATTTCTTAATTATCCTGTGGGATAGAGAAATGATGCCCTGTGTCCTTTGGTGTTGTGTACCTTTGGACATGGATGATGGCACAGGTGGCTGTAGATATGCACTGGAGAGCAGGGCAGGGTATGCTTCAAGTCTACTTTGGATTCTCTTTTACCTCAGTATAAGTCTTTGACTTGGTGGAGTAAGAATTGGTAAGACTTGCTGATGAAAGGTAAAAACATATGTTTTCATATGTGCATTATAATTTCCAACTTAGTACCAAAAAGTACTGCATAGATAAAAACAAATTTAAGAGAGTCCTAGAATATTCTTCTCCTTTCCTGAATTTTCTTTGCATTATCAAATAGCTGCATGTTTTCTAACTCCTTTTGATGAATTTTGCCAAAACAAAATTAATATAAAAAAATGCTTTGAACTAAAAAAGATCTGACAGTGGCTTAGTCTCTCTAATACCGAATTTGTAATCTACTAATACTGCTACAAAAAGGAATCAATGAAGACTTTCATTATAAACCCACAAGTTTGTTTTGGTCATTCTTCCCTTTCTAGTATTATACCAGCAATTTATTTTTTTCCTTGACGAATGTTTTCTAAGATAATGTTACTTGCAACACCCTGCTGCCAGTGCTGTCTTATATTTTTATAGGAGAAAGGAGAGATAAGGATACTTTATAGCAAGCAAATTCAGCCTTAGCAATTAATTCTAACTCTGAGTCTGCTGTCTGCTTCATAACAAGCGTTTATAAAACTGTCATTGCAGCCCAGTCTTGGTGTCCTCCTTCTGTGTTGTTTTTGTTTGTTTGTTTGTTTGTTTTTGTTTTGTTTTGTTTTTCTCCACATAGGGAACAACTTATAATGTGATGAAACTGCAAAATTTCTTAAAATTTACCAGAGTTCAGATGTTGTGGTAACTTGGAACTGAATCTACATGTTGTTGCTTGATTTGAAGATATATTTCAGCTTTTGAAAGTGATGTTAGCCTTTACAGTACGTACTTAAAAAAGGAAATTGATGAAGATCATTCCTTTTGGTTCTTAAGTTTGATGCTTTGGTTTTATCATTTAATTTTGTGAGAAACCATGGCTTTGAAGTTTTATTCCTTACACTGGAACTGTGAAAACCTCAAGCAAGATGAAGATAAGGAAGTAATTGAGGTGTCCTTCAACTTCCTAGAACTTTTTGAACCACAAGGTCACAGGATAATTCAGGTTACCTTGTGAGGTTTCTGGACTAGCCTTCTGCTCAGACCAGAGTGAGCCATGTGGTCAGACCAGGTTACTTACAGCTTGGTTCAGCTGCATCTTGAAACTGTCCAAGGATGGAGACTACACAACTGCTCTACAGACCTTACCAACCTCATGGTATGGGAAGATTGTTATCAGGTTCCTCCTAAGGCATCTCTTCTGCCTCTTCTGCAGGCTGAACAAGTCCAGTTCTCTTAACTTCTGATCCTAGGTCAAGTGTTCCAAGTCCTGCACTGAACTAACTTCAATTATTGTCTTTCTTATATGGCTTTAGACTTAATTGTGCAGCTCCCTTTCCAACAGCAATGTGCAGATGCAACTTACTCAGCATCTGTGCTGACTTTATTTATTTGAAATTTGCATTTTAGAAATACTTGAATTTTTACAGACTTTCCTTAACCTTGGGAATTTGTGTATTCTGCCAGTTTAAACACTGCACTAAAAACACAAACATGTAAGATCCACTTTGGCATTCATTAAGACAGGAAAATATATACTAAAATAAACTCAGTCTTTACCTTTTTCCCTCTTTCCCTCTCTTTCTCTCTTTTAAAAAGAGCTCAGAAGTAATAGATTTCTATTTATTTATTTATTTATTTATTTTTAATATATATATAAAGTATCTGGTTTGCCTTAAGAAATAAGTTGAGGGTTTAAAAGAAATTTCCTGTGTTGGGTTTCACTTGCTCACCCTCCATTTCAGATAAAGGTTGTTCTAACTTGTAAGAAGAAAGTTCAGCACGTGTACTGCACATAGCATAGCATTGACCATATTGCTTTCAGCTGAGGATGTTTTATTTGATGTCAAGAGGAGGAGGTCTGTTAAGAGATACTTTCTTACAAATGAAAATCAGAATTCTGGAATTTGTAAAATGTCTGCCTGGGTTGGGGTTGTGATGGCTGACAGAACTCATGGATCTCAGAGTTTTTCTAACACTATTTCCCCAAGTTACTTTTTCAGCAAGTTAAACTTGGACACAAATTTGTCTTGGGCTCAGCCCTGCTGCATTTGGGTGTGCAGAAAATAGTGGACAATAACCACAGTATCAGTGAAACATTTAGACAATGATGGATTTTAGAGCTCAGCTCCTTGGGAGATAGAGTTTTATGCCTAGCCATGCCAGGGATGGCTAATTCTCAAAAACATGTTTAGATGTTACACAGCTTGAGTTATGACATGAGCTACTTAATAAATGAAACAACCTGAAAAAATAGAAGGGAGCAGAGATTCACATGTGGGAGTCCATGCAGGTTCTTGGCACAAGAGCAGAGGAACTTCTATCTAAGGGAAAGATGGAGAAAAAATTCTCCTCCCTTGTACGCAAATCTTTGGCCACAATTAAAGTTTTTTGGGAGCATAACTATTGAGAACAGAGGGAGTAAGTGGGTGGCTAGTGATGGATCTCAAGATAGATTAATATTTTAAAAATAGGACAAAGTCTGTTTTTGATCTGTAATAAACTGATGAAGGCAGAGTCAATGGAGTAGTAATTATGTTTGGACACACAGGTAAATGGAGGGGAAGACATCATCTGACAAAAAAAAAAAAAGGATTCTTATTTTTTGCAAATATTGCAGAAGATACAGGGGAAAATAGTTTGAGTAAACTTGGTTTGTAGAAATATATTTTTACAGTTTGGTAATAAGAATTCCTTACAGCTCTGTCTTAAATATTATTTCATTGGTTAGGTAAACACCAGTGAAAAGTAAAAATGAATGGAAAACAATATGGTACTACATCCTGAATATGAATCCCTATGAATTCCAGTGTAAGTGCTTGCTTGTGATTTGCATGTTGCTTGTTACCTGCTTGAAAAAATGAACAGATACTGGAAAGAGGCAGCCACATGAATTTATGTGCTTGAGTTATGCATTAATCATACAAGAGCAAGGTATGAAAAAAAGACCATATATTATTAACTACAAAAAGAACAACAGCAACTCGCGAGCTGATAATTTAGACAAGTTTTACAGTTATTTACTATGCACAGTGTTGTTATTTACTAAATAAGGGTTTTGACAGTCATCCTAACAAATGTCACATCCTTTGGTACTTATAATATCTTTGCTAAGCAATATGATTATGGGACATATAAAAGTACACAGTTCCTATCCAAATCAAAGAGTCACATGATGATCATATTCTTGGAAAGTAACTAAATATATAAAGCTTTATATAAATATATAAAGCATTATTTTTATAGAGCTTTCTTAGTTATATAAACAGTTTGATCAATATGGATGTAAAATTAATTTTTTTATTTTTTATTATTATTTTTTGTTTTTAATTACACACATGCCTAACTGGAATTTTGCAGTTCATCGTAGATTCCTAAACTGATAGCTGGCTGTTACAGATAACAATAAATACTAAGCAGAAGATCAGTGCAGAGGCCATGCATCACTTAAACTTTATTTGAGGGTTTCAGCAACAATCAGCAAATGTCTTCAAATGGTATTCAGCTGCACCATGTAATTAAAATGAGGACTAAAACAATGAAAGATTTTCTTTAAGGAATGGATTCTGAATTATTCTTTCTGAGGTTCATTTCTAATATTTAGGCAACTGTAAGAGTCATAGGCTGTGAAATCTAATTACATGTTAAAAAAAAAAAGTCTCAGGCATGATTTATTTTCCTCTGTAATAGAGCTGTGTATGAAATAAGCAAATCAGGGAAAGGCAACCAGATCAAATAGCAGACATATCTGAAAATTAACAAGGGCACAGTTCTTCAGAACTCATAGTCCTCTAACAGTAGGAACCGATTTTTGCTTAACTTTTTCCTTTTAGCACCATGTTATTAGCACTGAAATGAAATGAAACAGGTCGATATTCTGTTTAATTTTACGAACCAGATGTATTATGCATTTTGAATACCTGAGCATGTGTCAAAACACTACAGATACTAGTTGCATATGGTATAATTAAGTTATCATGGAATTTCTCAAACCAAGTAACACTTGTTTCTACAAAGGGAAGAATATTTTAATTTAATAAGAAAGTTAAATTGTAATTTTAGACTGAATGACCCTAATTATTGTCTCTGGAACAGTACCAGGTAACATACTATTCCTAGGTTTATGAACAACACCTCATGTCTGCTCAGCTGTTATTTTCTTACAACTACAGGCTATTCATTTGTCTAATTTTTGATTATAGCAAAAATAAATAAATAAATAAATAAAGGAATTAAGTCAAAGTGTTATTATAAGAAGTCCTGTAGAATCTACTGTAGCTAATTTCTCTGCTATATTAAGCTCAGTTTTGATTTTAGTTCTATGGATAAGACTAAAATTTTAATTTTGTCTTCCTGTTTTTCCAGTACTCTGCATGTTATAGTGACTAATTATTTTGTTATAATACCATAATTTTTATTGAAGCTTCAAAGTTCAGAAAGCATTGCAGAGAACAGTTTACCCAGAGGCAATGTTCATACTAAATTCACTGTGTGAGCAGCGTTCATAGGAAGTCCAGAATTTTCAAAGTTGTAAAATCTGTGCTAGAGTCTGGCCCAAGGCTGGGCAGCATCATTAGCAGCTCTCACTTGGATTCATTGGATATTAACCCAGTCCCTGGATGACTTATATGGCTGTCATAAACCAGCAGCTTCTTTACAAATGTACATAGTGAAATGTTAAACTGAAAACATTCATGTTAATCTTACTCTTGAAATTCAGTCAATGGATGAAATAATTTTATATAAAATAAGAAATAGTAAAAAAGTCCAGAAAATCAACATATTTACAAGTAGTATTTTCATATCAGGAGTTAAACTCATCTTCTGTAGCTACATTAAATACTGTAAAAATCTCAGAGAAAAAAAAAATATACACTGGGAAAAAATGTATTTGTGAGATTTGAGTTTGTAGGATTGCAATGGATAATTATTCACTTTTATGTCTATGGGATATATATGTACATTATTTGTCTCAGTTTACTGAAACATTTTGGTGTCTGATCAATAAGCTAACAAGAAGAAAAGCCAATCTTCAGGAATTCTGAAATTGCTTATCTTAAATATCTAATTTCAAAATAGATGTCTATGGTCTCCATGATTAAAGCAAGAAGCAGGACACCATTAGTATCCTGACCAAATATCACCATTCTCTTTATGAGAAGTAGCGTAATATAGAACTGTAATAGGTTTTTCAATCTGGTATCATTCACCTCCTGCAGCAGAAGTAAAGAGAAATTTTATACTTCTGACATAAATTGAACATGAAAAAGGTGCAGAGGTTAATACCAGTATTTTTTCATCCCTGATGTTACAGTGAAAACTTCTGCGCTTTTCAACATCATCCAGTATCACATACATATGACTTCCATCTTCACTCCCTACTGCAATTTTTTTAATGAGTTGACAGAGACAGTTGAATGAGAGTGGCTGGATTTGAATAGATGACCTGGCTTTTCAAGGAAATGTTATTTTTCTAGACTCAAGTCCGAATTTTTGAAATATGTTCTTTGAATGTGCGTGAAACTGAATGTGAAGGGCCATCTATGATGGTGAAAGAAGAGCTTTCTCTTCATATGTTTTCAGTCAATAAGAGTGGCAGCTGATGATCACAGCAGTAGAGCTTTTCTGAACTTTGTGCACTTTCCCCTGTGAGTCTGATGGGGAATGGCAATTCATTTCACAGGCAGTTATGTTACTGTTGTTACCTAGATTAAAGGGATTTAATAAGTATATACAAAATGATAAATGATTTCTCTTAGCTGTCAGTGGCTTTTGTAAAAGTTTAAGGACTGAAAACATCTAGTGCTCCTAGTTAATTCCCAATTGAGTTTATTTCTGTCACTCCATAAATACATTGCATTCTGCTAGAGTTTCCACTTCAGATTTTGCTTCTAATCTTTAAGATCTCTCATGACCTTAGTCCTGCTGAGCTAAACTTTCATTTCCTCCACACATCATCCTGTGCCATGTATTTAATAGATAGTGATTTATTAATTAACTCCAAATGCAAATTGAAGATGTCAGGTGCTGGGGCCCTTGTCATCTGTCCTCTAGGATTATTCTCTGTCCATTGGTATTAGATCACCAGTTCTGTGACTGTTGAAAAACTGGATGAGTATGTAACAGATACCTCAAGCATTTCAGGCAGTTTGACTGAACCATGAAGCATCTTCTGTTGCTGGATTTCTTTTCTCTTTGTACAATGCCTTGCAATTCTCATCATGAAAGGTACTTTACAAATGCATGTTGAATTGTTAAATACTGAGCTAATTTGTAAAACATCTTGATAATATTTTAAACCTGAATTAGGTTATTACCTTGATTGCATTTGACTAATGTGCCAGTTCATTAGGATGGTGGCATACATAAAGCAAGCATATTGTGGTAAAGAATGAATGAAATCTTACTCACATCTTTTAGAAAGGCATCATATGCAGGAAGAAGAAGTAATAAAGTCAGAATAAGAGCATTTACATTATTGTAAAATTGTCATCTTCTATAGTTCATATAAAGAATTTAAATTAAAAAAGTAATCTTACATATTCAAAAAAAAACTCCAAAACCTTTCTTCCCTCTTCTTCCCTTCTACCCTACCTCAGAAAAGAAACCAAACTTTATTTTTTATTACTGTTACCCAAGATACCTAGTAACACTTGCTAATCTCAAAAGTCAGGTTTCACCATGAATTATCAGATATAACATGTGACATGAACACAGTGAATTTTAAAGAATAAAGGGGATATGCATTCTCCCTGGAGAATTCCATCAGAAGGGTGCTTTTGAAATAACAAAGTAAAGAAAATCTGGAACTGCAAGCTTGTTAGCTATTGGTAGCTTAGTAGCTATTTTATAGGTGATATTTTCATGAGGGTCAGAAGAACCACAGTAGACAAAAAGGTCAAATGAAGTAGAAGAGTGGTTGACTAAAACAAGAGACACTAGGTGTTTCTAAATCCTTAAGTCATTATATTTTGTAGTCCTTAGTACTCTAGCTTCCTCTGGATTATAGATGATACCAGGCTACTCTATTGTCACGTGGTTTAACATAAGAGAAGGCAATAGTATTCTTTTCCAAAAAAATAATAAAAAATAAAATAATAAAAAAAAAATGTTGATTACACATGTAAATGTGTACACAGGAAAAAGCTTGTTTTAGAGTTGAACAAGTAAATGGGAAAAGACTACTGGTCTATCTTCCTCCTTTTTCTTTCAGCTCAGTGTAAGAGAAGGAGAGGCTCAGATGTGTTGTAGGTGATTTGATGCTATAGCAGTGTCAAGCTTCACCTTCTTGTGGTTTTCTGAATTTAGTGTCTCCTAGTGCAACAGAAAGCAATGGAAGAATCATAGTATGAAAATATGTGTTAGGAACATAGTGTGTGGTGGTATTGTTCCCTGGTTGTAATGCCCATCTGCCATATCCTTCCTTAAATAATTGGTATTCTTCTAACATCTTCAGTATAGGAAGGTCTTATCCTCATACTGGAAAATTCAAATTAACATTTCTATATACTTTTTTTTGCTGTTAGAATGTT
This sequence comes from Aythya marila, assembly GCF_965140915.1. Taxonomy (NCBI): domain Eukaryota; kingdom Metazoa; phylum Chordata; class Aves; order Anseriformes; family Anatidae; genus Aythya; species Aythya marila. The sequence goes on from NC_139042.1 coordinate 112,007,591, forward strand.
GATATGCACTGCCTTACATTGATAAACATAACTAATGTTAAGTGATGTTCTACTTTGATATTAAAGATGCGGGTTAAGGTGCAGTTCAGACAAATTCAGATGTGTGTAAAAATATGTAAATTCAAGTCAAGTTTGTTCTTGCAGAGGGTGGTATCAGTAGTATAACCTAATGAGTTTAATCCTGCACTGCTAGTATTTAATCATGTCATGTTCTGCTGTTCATCGTTAGTTAATATATATCACAGTCTAATGAAAGTGTCAAGGTTAAAAATATATCGGTAGTACATTTTACAGAATGGTTCTCAGTTCTGGTGTAAGTTCATTATCCTTTTTTTAACACACACACACACACACACGCTTTGTTCTCCTTTTTGTGTTTCAGGTAAAAATGTTGGTAGCTTTAGCTTTCTTTCTTTTTTTCCTTCCTCTTACATAATATTTGTGATTCTTTTGTTTTACTTGAGAAGAGGAAATATTTTATTTTATTTTATTTTTTAAGAATCTTGTACTGTTACTACTGTTACTGGGCTACACCAGGGTGACCTTGTTTGGCATAAAGGAAAAGACAATAACAGTTCTCCACAGAACTACACTAAGAAACCCTTGATTATACTTGTAGACACTGCAAAGGGAGGAGGTGCTTTTTCAGAGTTCAGCGAGTAAATGGGGAAGAGCTGCTGCCAACCATATCTCATATTTCTTTGTGTGTGAGAGGAGGAGGAGAAAGGATACACAAAGACAAAAAAGGGGCTTCAAGTAGTGTATGTTTTAAGGCATTATTTGATAGAGATCTATACCAAATACAGAAGCTTTTCGGTGGGTTAGTTAGCAAGCTCCAAAACTTTCAAAGCTTCTTGTTCAACAGTGAAACTAATTCTGTTTGGGAAGTGATGTATTGGCTCCTCTGAAGTCACTTGGGTGGTTTGGCCTGTGTAATGGCCTCACACCTTTAAGAGTAATAAATTCTGCTGTTTTCTAAGGTAGGTCTGGGACCAGGGAAGCTACTGTGGGATGCTGCAGTGCAGAGTGCACAGCTGTGTGTTTTAATTTAAACTGATGCCTCAATTACTGTTCCTATTTACAGATGTTTTAACAGTTACACAATAAGTAAACTAACTTGCTGTTCTGCAGAACATCACTAGGCAAATTTGATGAGAAGAGTTGATTGATGTTTGCCTTCATTTGGGAGCTCATGTAACAAAAATAAGGACCTGATTCTAAGATGGAGATAATTTCAACTTCTCCAGGTTTCAAATAGTTGACAGTGTTTAGAACGTGTCCCAGACTTGACAGGACCAGGATAATGCAAGGGTTGATTGTTATGAGAATGTTAGATTGAAAAGGGGTTAAAATTCTGTTAATTCTAATTAAATTTGGTTCCAAAAAAAAAAAAAAAACAAAAAAAAAAATCATGAAAGGTTATTTATTTTTATTTATTTATTTTTGTTTGGAGCCACCAGACTTGAATTGCTATTGTTCCAATACTTTGTTCTTTTTGAATGCTTAAACTCTGAAGTAATTTTAGTACACATGATAAAATAATTATTTAAGAAATTATTTTTTGTCTTATATTGATAACATTTCACTGTGTATTCTGTACATTGAGCTTTTTAACATCCAGTTAATACAAGTGTAGCAACAAGAACATTATGAAATATGAACAACCTTGATGCTGTCAATATCCTTATAAAATCTATAAATTAACTGATCTACTACTGGATTCTCACTGATTTTATTTTTTTGCCCTCACATTAAATGAAGGAAAAACAATTACTGTCAGTGTACAAGTACTCCCTATCCCATGTCACATCAAAGAGCTCTGCTGATTAAATAAAATTATATCCTCCTCACAGTTTCATAGTGCAAATGCCACAATTTTTTCCTGACAGCACTACCTGTTCATTAATCATTTTTTCTTTTCTTCCCCCCATTATTTTTCTTGCAGATGACTTATATTTATGGCTGGAAAATGTTTCGTTGCTAAACTAAAGAAATTCAGCACTTGTATATCATACCAGAGTATGCAGGTTGAACTGTCCTCAATATGCAGCTTAACTGCATAAGACTTCACACATTCCCAGGCATACCAAAGCCAGGTCTTTACTGCAGAAACAAGCATAGCAAAGCCACAGGACTGCTTTCACACAGTAGAATGATTTGAAATGCTGTAGACAGGTTTCATGGTGCCCAAGAAAGTTAAGAAGGTGATGCGTGAAATCTTTCTTCTCTTATTGATATCTGATACAATCATTTCAGCTTCAAGAGGTGCCAGATTATTGACCATCGTTCAACTCATAAATATGAGTTCTGGACAAGGATTACCATAATAACTCAAGTGATTGCTCTGTTGCGTTCAGCTCTGGGGCTCCCAGCACAAGAAGGGTGTGGAACTGTTTGAGCAGGTCCAGAGGAGGGCCATGGAGATTATTAGAGGGCTGGAGCATCTCTCTTATGAAGACAGGCTGAGCAAGTTCAGGTTATTCATCCTGGAGAGGAGAAGGCTCAGGGGAGACCTTATAGCAGCCTTCCAGTACCTAAAGGGGGTTTGCAGGAAAGATGGGGAGAGACTCTTTACCAAGTTGTTAGTGTTAGAACAAGTGGTAATGCTTTTAAACTAAAAAAATAGTTAAACTAGATTTAGTATAACTATAAGATAGAAATTCTTTACTCAGAGGGTGTTGAGGCACTGGAATAGGTTGCCCAGAGAAGCTGTGAATGCCCCATCCCTGGAGGTGTTTAAGACCAAGTTGGATGAGGCCCTGAGCAACCTGATCTAGTGAGTGCCATCCCTACCCACAGGAGTGGGGTTAGAACTAGAGGGTCTTAAGGTCCCTTTCAACCCAAACCATTCTATGATTCTGTTGAAGAACTAGGGGGGACTCTGGTGACAGATGGTTACCTCATCTGTAACTAGTGACCACAGATTGCCTTTCTCACACTCTGACAGTCTTTGGGAAAGGCAAATTTAATTTTGTGCTTGTTGCTTGTAATTCTTACTATGAATACAATGATCCTCCTTATTTTTGAATATCTGTTAATGTGGATTTCAAGTTGACTAAATATATGACTACTTACAAACTATAGAAGTCTGATCACAAGATTCAAGCAACACAAGAAAAAGATATATTTAATGCATGACTTCACTTCTTAATGAACAAAAACATCTTTAACACACTATTTTACATGTATGTACTTTCCTTTTTTTTTTTTTTTTTTTTTTTTTTTTTTTTAACCTGAGCTGCATTGGCTAGAATAGGACAGACATATGGTAAGACAAAGTCTTCTCTGTCCTCATCCTTTTTCAGTCTGACAGCAAATTTATTTTCAGTTTTCACCATACCTTATTTTAATTTCTGTGGTCTGAACTCAGAAGAATTTCTTACTAAAAACAAATCAATCAAGATACCCTTCTTTTCATTTTTTTTATAATCTTGGTGTTTTTATTAGATTTGTTCCTGGAATAGTGGCTGGGAGCAGTTGTCACTATGGGAAAAATTCTTCAGTATGTAGACACTTCCTGGCTTGTGTTCCAGAAGATACAGAAAATCCTGTTGCTTGTGTTTGCAGGATGTCACAAAAGCAGCATGATAAAGCAGGTGTCTCTTTTTTGACCAAACAATAAAAATAAATAAAATATTGACAGAAAACTTATATTCACAAAGAAAACAAAAGAGCATTCATTAGGTCAGCATCACATGCAAAATAATGGCACCGGTCTCTACCAGCATGTTCATGCCGTTTCTGCCATCTGCCATGTTCAGAGTGATTAGCCTCATTCCCTGTTGTTCACATGGGGTTCACCTACATTTGTTTATGATCCCCAAGGTATAAAGAAGATGGCAAAGAACTTTTTTTTTTTTTTTTTTCCCACTTATACCCAAAGTTTTTGACTTCCTGAGCATCAGTTATGTATTATGCATTTGCACAGATAATGGCTGACAGTTGGAGTGGCTGGTTCTTCTTACAGACGACTACTTGGAGAAATGGAGATCAGAAAGCATGTTTTCACTAGTTTTTATATACATGTGGACATAATTTTGATTGTTTTTTATTAGAGTAACATAGGATCTGTATTAGAGAATTAGTGGAAAAAATCAGTATGGTTGTCCTAAGACCCTCCAAAGATATGATGAGTTTGAAATCTGAAGATCTATGTCATATATATATTTTTAAGATTTAAAATAAAAAATTACAGTAGTGTTTTTTTTTTATTACTTGTGTGCCTTTAATTCTATAGCTAAAATATGTTTTTCTGCACGTTCCTTTTCTCTCATGGGTATTCCCATAAAATGAAAATGGATTGCATACAGGTGTAAACATAAGACCGCCTGTGGACTTTTGAACTGAACAATTTAAAAATCTAACTATGATTATTTTAGTATTCAGAAGAATGTCATCATATTGAGATTTCTAAAACACCAAAGCTAGGAAACTGAGAAAACAAGAAGTAGGTGGAGGACAATTGTTGGGTCTGTGCAAACATAGGATATCTTTCTCAGTATCCACCTAATACATCCAGGATTCAAACGTTTCATGAAATGCAAACCAGTGGTAGTACACTTCTGTATTTTGATAACATGGAACTACATTTGTAGGATAGTGGTTTTTACATTTTCTTTGTATTATATAGATGCCAATTATTTTCTCATTTTGCTTTAGTGAATGGAAAACTTAAGAATGCCAAGAAATTAAGATGAACTGTTTGTATGTTCCTCTTGGTCTAATGCACTGTACACCTAAGGTTTCATTTTACAGCCAATATTGTCATATATTACTTGCTTTATGTTTAGCTTTCTCCCAGTTTCTATTCTGGATTACAGAGAATAAAAGAAATATTTATTTTCCTTAGGGACAATTGATGAGTTATGTGGAGAAAGCGACTCCTGGACTGTGGTTCCATGATTACTGCTTTTGCACCCTACCACCTGGTGGTACAGCTTGGACCCCTCTTAGACATGTATGCACCATCACCTTTCTGTTAAATTACTTGGAAACTTCTTTGGGGGGGTTTTCTTTTTTTTTTTTCTTTTTTTTTTTTTTTTTTTTCCAGATTTTGGCTGACTGTGGGAGAACAAACAGTAGCATAAAAAGGCTGCCAGTACCTCCATACATCATGGGTGTTTTTGGTGAGTATGAAAAAAATTCATAATTTTGAACAAGTATGAAGAAACAAAGAAGCTTACAGCAGATACATAGTTTGTGCCTTTTGGTACTTGAAGCTCCAAAACTGGATTTAATTTGTTGTCAAACAACAGTCTGTAACAGAAAAACAGTGTTGCTTTGTAGTGGGTTTACGTGGCAAGGTTTTGGTAGCCGGGGGCCATAGGGGTGGTTTCTGTGAGAAAGATCTAGAAGCTGCCCCATGTTTGGGAAGGGCCCCATTGTTTTCCAGAGCTGAGCCAATAAGTGATGTTGTTTTGCGCCTCTGTGAGAGCATATTTAAGACAGGGAAAAAAAAAACGCTGTGCCACACACAGCAGCCGGGAGAGTGAAGGGAGTGAGAAACAGCCTTGCAGGTGCCAAGGTCAGTGTAGAAGGAGGGGGAGAGGTGCTCCAGGCGCAGCAGCAGAAGTCCCCTGCGGCCTGTGGTGAGGACCATGGTGAAGCAGGATGTCCCCCGTCAGCCCATGGAGTACCACGGTGGAGCAGGGTTCCACGCTGCAGCCCGTGGAGGAGACCACGGTGGAGCAGGTGGCCCTGCACCGACAGAGGCTGCCGCCTTTGGAAGACCTCTGCCAGAGCAGATTCTGGGCCGGACCTGTAGCCCGTGGAGAGGAGACCACGCAGGAGCAGGTGACCTGGCAGGAGCTGCTGCCCATAGGGGAGCCAGGTTGGAGCAGTTTTCTCCTGAGGGATGGACCCCGTGGTACGGACCCATATCTGGAGCAGTTCTGGAAGAGCTGCTGCCTGTGGGAAGCCCATGCTGGATCAGTTCATCAAGGACTGCATCCCGTGGGTGGGACCCCACAGCACAGGGGACGAGAGTGACCGAGAAGGAGCGGCAGAGAAGCAGTGCTGTAGACTGACCATAACCCCCATTCCCCCGTTCCCCTGCGCCGCTCGGGGGGAGGAGGTGGAAGAGGATGGATGGGGGTTGAAGGTGCTTTTGGTTTCTTTCCTTTATTTCTCACTTCTCTAGCTTGTTAGTAATGGGCAATAAATCTTACTATCTTCTTATGCTGAGTCTGTTTTGCCCGTTACAATAATTATTGCGTGATTTTCTTGTCCTTATCTCAACCCTTGAGCCCTTTTCACATATTTTCTCCCCATTCCTCTTTGAGGAGGGGGAGTGAGAGAGCGGCTGTGGTGGAGCTCGGCTGCCCACTCGAGCAGAACCACGACATGCTTAAAAGAAATTAATCATCTGTAAATGTTTCAAATACTAGGAAGAATAACTAGGTGCATGTTTCTTATTTCAGCCTGGAATTGTTTGCCCCCTGTACAATTAGATGAAAAAAATGTACAAACTAACTGTAATGTAAAGCTACCATCATAGTCTCTATAAACAGCAAGTGAAGTGTGAAGGATTAGTCTGAACCCCAACAGACACTTATTATGAAGAGGTGATAAAAATGAAGCATTGGGTAAAAAGGTTGAGAAACATTTATCTAAAGCATTGCTGTTGTGCCACCATAGTTTCAGAACAGTTTAGCAGATGTGCTTGTCATCTCCTCGATTTTTCTTTCCAGTCTCTGGGAATGTGCTAATTTTGTATGTATTCTCCTCTTACCTTCTCCTTCCCGTTTTGAAAGCAAAATAGACTGGAAGAAGGTTGCCGTGACTGCATTATTATGGAATTCGTAGCTGAAAAGAAGCACAACTGCTTCATCTGGCATAATGAAAGACAACACTGGGCTTCTGACCCGTTAGAGACAAGAGAGATCAGTCCAAAACCAGAACTATTGGACCAATTGTATATAAGGTTGCAGTATAAATGCATGTAGGTGTTGCATTGGAACAGATGTACACAAGAAAGGGAAAGTTCCTTGAGACAGTATGCTTTTGTTTTAAAAGATAAATATAACCTTTCATTCCCCACCCCCCTGCAATTTACAGGGAACAAAAGCTACATTCAAATCATAGGTGTGGTGTGAAAAACCACTAAGTATATATAATGTAATATCTGCTCTGAATATGTGGTAGATTCATTGAATATTGCTAAAAATTATATTCTAAATACTGAATTGCATAGAGCAAGAGAGTTTTTAAAAATTGATTTTTAAAATTTATATATATTGAGATTTATATATTTATACAACCGACCCTGAATGTGTGCGGGATTTGCTACTCCACCTGGATCCCTACAAGTCCATGGGTCTGGATGGGATTCATCCCCGGGTGCTGAAAGAGCTGGCGGACGTCATCGCGGAACCTCTCTCAATTATTTTTCAACGATCCTGGGAATTTGGAGAGGTCCCGGTAGACTGGAAGCTGGCAAATGTTGTGCCGATTTTCAAGAAGGGTCAGAAAGAAGACCCTAGCAATTACAGGCCTATTAGTCTCACGTCAGTGCTTGGTAATATCATGGAGAAGATGGTTCTCGAACTTATTGAGGCGCACCTGGGGGACAAAGCAGTCATTGGTCCCAGCCAGCATGGGTTTGTGAAGGGTAGGTCCTGCCTAACTAACCTGATTTCCTTTTATGATAAAATCACCCGTATGGTGGACCAAGGGAAACCAGCTGATGTGATTTTTTTGGACTTCAGCAAGGCTTTTGACACGGTTTCCCATAGGATCCTACTGGACAAAATGTCCACCATACAGCTAAATAAAAACATCATACGATGGGTGAGCAATTGGCTAACAGGCAGAGCCCAAAGGGTTATGGTAAATGGGGCTGCGTCAGGTTGGCGGGCGGTCACCAGTGGGGTCTCTCAAGGCTCCATTTTAGGGCCGGTACTTTTCAATATTTTTTATAAACGATCTGGATGTAGGAATAGAAGGTATTTTGAACAAGTTTGCTGATGACACCAAACTTGGAGGAGTTGTGGACTTGAATGAGGGTGGAAAGGCCTTGCAGAGGGATCTGGATAGGTTGGAGAGCTGGGCGATCACCAACCGCATGAAGTTCAATAAGAGCAAGTGCCGGGTCCTGCACCTGGGACGGGGAAACCCTGGCTGCATGTACAGACTGGGCGATGAGACGCTGGAGAACAGCCTAGAAGAGAGGGATCTGGGGGTCGTGGTGGACAACAAGTTGAATATGAGCCAGCAGTGTGCCCTGGCAGCCAGGAGGGCCAATCGTGTCCTGGGGTGCATCAAGCACGGCATCGCTAATAGGTCAAGGGAGGTGATTGTCCCGCTCTACTCTGCGCTGGTGCGGCCTCACCTCGAGTACTGTGTGCAGTTCTGGGCACCACAGTATAAAAAGGACATGAAACTGTTGGAAAGTGTCCAGAGGAGGGCTACGAAGATGGTGAAAGGCCTTGAGGGGAAGACGTACGAGGAACGGCTGAGGTCACTGGGCCTGTTCAGCCTGGAGAAGAGGAGGCTGAGGGGAGACCTCATCACAGTCTACAACTTCCTCGTAAGGGGTTGTCAAGAGGCAGGAGACCTTTTCTCCATTAACACCAGTGACAGGACCCGCGGGAACAGGGTTAAGCTGAGGCAGGGGAAATTTAGGCTGGACGTCAGGAGGGGGTTCTTCACAGAGAGGGTGGTTGCACACTGGAACAGGCTCCCCAGGGAAGTGGTCACTGCACCGAGCCTGTCTGAATTTAAGAAGAGATTGGACTGTGCACTTAGTCACATGGTCTGAACTTTTGGGTAGACCTGTGCGGTGTCAAGAGTTGGACTTGATGATCCTTAAGGGTCCCTTCCAACTCAGGATATTCTATGATTCTACGATTCTATATTTGGTAGCTATGTTTTAAGATATTCTTTCTACTTTAAGTGCTGTATATGCATAAATTTTGTGTCTTTTCTAGTGCAAGAGAGCTAGAGGTGCGTGATATCTGCCTCTTCAAATTACTATAAACAACATTACTTTTAATGGTAGGAGTGGTAAGCTGCTCATTTTCAGATTTTCTAGCTTCAGATTTTGTTCTTTTAATGCTTCTTTTCTGACACCTCTAGTACTAATGTCATCAGATAAACAGTTTTCTGCATCAAAGATATTTCTGCATCAAATATACATGTATTGCTATATAAAAAGAACACTTTTTCTATATGTATAAATGATTTCCAAATGAGTTACTTAACACATTTAAAAATGTTGTTTAAAATATAAACACCCATTATGAAGGTTCTTAAAGATCCTTTAATCGAAATTGCCCTTGTGCTTCACCAGCCTTCTATGTGGCCAGTCATCCTTTCCATCTGAAGAGGAACATTTTTTTTTTTTTTTTAACCTTTGCTAAGGCATTAGGGTAATGTGTAAGTTATTAGTAAGTTATCATTGTATATTTTTTGAGGTGTTGATCTTAAAGGCCTAGAAGATACTCTGAGCACAAAGAAGTATCCTTCTCTTTTGTAATGTCAAAACCACAGCTTTTAGCCTAGCTTTGTTGTAATTACAGTCAAATGCCTAATCAGCCATCACTTCAGTATGTGTTTGGCACACACAATCAGGGGATATAACACTTCTCACTGTGTAGAAGTCAGTGTCAGTACCATGCACGTAGAAGAGCTGGCACTTGCAGCAGTTAATACTGAAGCATTTCATCTCAATTCAGTTGTATTCTCTGAGACCTAAATCTGCTGCTACAGAGTCAGATGTCATTTCTGACAGTGACAGAGATGATGTGTGTATTTCTTGACAGTGACAATGAGGGGAAGAACAGGTGGATTTATTCAACTTGACAAGTGTATTCTTTAACATAGAAGGTGTCTGGGACTAAGGATCAAACGCATGTCAGTGTGTGCTAGAGCTTTAGCTTTACTTTCACCTATTCACATGTTCAGAAGCAAGTCCTGAACATTCTGCATTTTTAATTTCCTGAATAACATATGTGAAATTCATGTTTATTGGCAAGAGGTTTAAGTGACTGCGCTATATGTTGAGTTACCCAACAAGTGCTGAAGGCAGTGCATTATTCCATGTCTGTATTATTATTGTTATTAAAAATAATTAATAATATTTTGTGGCAATGATAGAAATAAATTCAAAATGCTCAGGAGCAAATACACAACCATCTTGTATTTTATGGAACTGCTCAGAACTTGCTCAGTATCTTGCACAGTACCAGATGATCCACTGGAATGGTCTATCCTATGCAATTAATATCCTATGTCTGTAGGAAAAAAGGCAATCACATTGTGTGATAGTATTTGTGTTTTTGTGGTATCTGTATATCAGAACAAAATTAGAGGTACTGAAACGATGTAAATGCTGATGTTTCATAACTGCCAAATGTTTGGCTTTACAGCATTGGCATGTTCTTTCTCTTACGCACTATTCTAACACGGCATTTCTTAATGCTAGCTCTCTACTTCTGAACTGCACTGGTGTTCTCTTTATATTGCCATTATGTTTCTTGCCCCAGAAAAAGTAAATAGTGTCTAACATGGTCATAATTGCATTCAGCTCAGTTCTGGCAAAAATCTTGCTGTCTCTTATTTGGAACTTACTGTCTGTATATGGGGTCTTCAAGTCTCAGATGACTGAAATGTCTGGGAAGAGTTAAGAAGGGGGTGGCTAATATACCCATCTGTAACTAGCTAGGTGGTTAAAAGTAGTTTGTTTTTTGTTTGTTTGTTTGTTTTTATCTGTTCCCTTGCCTATCACTACCATAGCTCCTTATTCTTCCAGAAGATTGGAAGAGAGGGTTGAGAAGTTCTTTTGAAGCAATGGGACAATTCATGTACGAATTCTAACATGATTGAACAGATTAACAAAAAAAAAAAAAAAAATCAGGGGAAAAAAACAAAACAAAACAAAACATAAATATTAAGGGACAAGAGAGAGCAGTGTCCTGTGACTGAAAGTAGGGCTGCAGAGGACTGTGAGTACACACATGCATTCCTCTTCTCTGCTGGAGATAGAGATGGCCCTAAAACTTAAAGGGGAAGGACTTAAGTTGTCTGGCCTGGACAGTAGGCCTTCTACTGGTTTTGGAAGGGAAGTCATAATTTCTCTCTTTATGTTTTATATGTCAAATAAATAAATAAATAAAAATTAAATGATGCTTTCTGTGAGGAGAATCTGTCTTTTGCAGTCTTGAGCCTAAGTTAGTTGCTTTGTTTTTTTCTGGGAAAGAGCTGAGAAAAAAAAAATGAAGACAAGCTATATGAGAAAACAAAACAAAACCACCAACAACAGAAGTGAATAATTCTGCTAGGTCCTGGGTTAATCTAAATTTGCAAAGACTTTACTGGAACTGAGATCTAGGTGTGAAAGTGTGAGAAAGCAGAAGTGGTATCATGGATCAATGGAAGATAATTGTTCTCTGTTTTTTATTTCAAAGTGTATATTTTGGAAGATCATTTACTACAATTACCTATAAAATTATTATTATGGCAGGAAATATTTAAACAGAGTATAAAAATAAGCATAGTCATACTTAATTGCTGTGAATCAAAATGGATCTGAAAAGTATTAATTACATGGACTGGAGTCTATGAGTTAGTTGATAACCGCAGTATACTAATATCACAGAAGCATTAAGGTTGGAAGGGATCTCCTGTGATCATGTAGTCCAACCTCTCTGCTAAAGCAGAATAAGCTGGAGCAGGTTGCTCAATACTGTGAATATCTCCTGGATAATATCTCCATAACCTCTCTGGCCAACCTGTTCCATTTTTTAACTAACTTCACAATTGAAGTGTTTTCTTGAAGTGTGTTCAGATAAAATTTCATGTATTTGAATGTGTGCTTGTTGCCTCTGGACCTGTAGCTGGGTGCTAGTCTTGTCTCTCTCTTCATTCACTCCCCTCATTTATACTCAGCAATAAGACCGCCCGACGCTTCTTTTCTCCATCTTAACTCATTCTGTCCTCCTCTAACAGATACTTCAGACCCTTCGTCATTACGGTACTGTACTGGACATGCTCCAGTAATTCAATGCCTTTCTTGGGCCCAGTAGTCCAGATGTGGCCTCAGCAGTGTAAAGCAGAAGAAATGAGAACTTTTCATTATTCCAAAACCAACCTTGTCAGTTAGAAAAGTAGGCCTCGGAAGGAATCATATATTCACAAGATGAATAAAAACATTTGCTCTGGTACCTTTTCTAAGACTCTTGAGCGTTATGTCAGAGCCCTTATACATAGATAATAATAATAATAGATAATTACTTTACCTGTTTTCTCTTTATTTGTGTTAAACGTGTAAGCTCCATAGCACAAAAGCTGTCTTGTACTAAGTGTATATACATTGCCTAGCACTGAAGCATTTCTCACTATAATTTGTAGGATACATACAAGTGTATGGAATATTTTATGGTCTCCTTCAGTTTTAGAACAGCCTAGAAACCACTGGGACTGCAAAAAATCTTATGAAAGAAAACTTTCAAGGAAGCGCAACATTGCAACTTCCAAACAATTTGTCCTGGAGTTTTAACGTGCTTTTGTAAACTGTTCATGTTCTGAAAATGTATTTTAATCACATTCCTTCTTGCTTTCCTAAAATCCTCTGTTAAGTCCATTTGCATTTCCAAGTAGGCCATACAAGGAGTAGATGCAATTTTCTTACTGTGACTTAACTCTGCATTGCATGTTTGAAGCAGAAGCATGACAAATGGTTGAAATCAAAAGTTCCTCTAAAAAGGAAATACTTTTATTTAAAAAAAAAAAATCTTTCTGCATGCTTATGAGTTCTTGTTTTATCTTATCATAACAATAACAATAGATATATACTTATATCTGTAAAGTAAAACAGCTGTGTCATCCTATTACAATCATGACTGAAATACTGTGTCAAGGTTTTCAGTATTTGAGAAAATGTCAGGTATAAAAAATGTTTCTGTAGGCAAATATTAGTAAGATATTAAGCCAGTCTTGTCAGACAGAACAAGAATGTGATGTTTTCCAAAGTCATAATGTCATCAAGCAGAACTTTGAAAGGTACTGTGTTTCTTCTTTTCATTATCACAAAGTTGCTTTTTTTCAGTGAATTCTAATTCTTTTTTTGTAGTAACTGATGTAGAATCATAGAATCATAGAATCATAGAATATCCTGAGTTGGAAGGGACCCTTAAGGATCATCAAGTCCAACTCTTGACACCGCACAGGTCTACCCAAAAGTTCAGACCATGTGACTAAGTGCACAGTCCAATCTCTTCTTAAATTCAGACAGGCTCGGTGCAGTGACCACTTCCCTGGGGAGCCTGTTCCAGTGTGCAACCACCCTCTCTGTGAAGAACCCCCTCCTGACGTCCAGCCTAAATTTCCCCTGCCTCAGCTTAACCCTGTTCCCGCGGGTCCTGTCACTGGTGTTAATGGAGAAAAGGTCTCCTGCCTCTTGACAACCCCTTACGAGGAAGTTGTAGACTGTGATGAGGTCTCCCCTCAGCCTCCTCTTCTCCAGGCTGAACAGGCCCAGTGACCTCAGCCGTTCCTCGTACGTCTTCCCCTCAAGGCCTTTCACCATCTTCGTAGCCCTCCTCTGGACACTTTCCAACAGTTTCATGTCCTTTTTATACTGTGGTGCCCAGAACTGCACACAGTACTCGAGGTGAGGCCGCACCAGCGCAGAGTAGAGCAGGACAATCACCTCCCTTGACCTACTAGCGATGCCGTGCTTGATGCACCCCAGGACACGATTGGCCCTCCTGGCTGCCAGGGCACACTGCTGGCTCATATTCAACTTGTTGTCTACCACGACCCCCAGATCCCTCTCTTCTAGGCTGCTCTCCAGCGTCTCATCGCCCAGTCTGTACATGCAGCCAGGGTTTCCCCGTCCCAGGTGCAGGACCCGGCACTTGCTCTTATTGAACTTCATGCGGTTGGTGATCGCCCAGCTCTCCAACCTGTCCAGATCCCTCTGTAAGGCCTTTACGCCCTCATTTGTAAGAACAATCATGTAAGTGGCAATAGATTTTGCTTTCAAACAAGAAAATATTGACAAAGTTGATGCCTCGTTTTGAGGCTTGTCCTGTTTTAAATCTTGAAATGGCCACTTTTTCCATGTGTGTTACTGAACCTGTGGTGTTGGATAAATAAAGGAAATTTAAATCACGTGATTTAAAAATTTAAATTACCAAGCTACTAAACAGTGGACCTCAGCAATCCTTTTATTATTTTACCCCAAAGTTCCTTTTTTTTTCTTTTTCTTTTTTTTTTTTTTTTTTTTGAGCGACAGTTTAGGATATAATTTTTTGATCAAACAAAGACAAATTAAAATCTCCTCGGCCACCAAATAATTAGTGGCTTAATATTGTCCCCTTAAGATTTTATAATGAAATGATTTATAATATTTATAATGTTTTATTAATCCACCCTTTGGTCTGCTTCATCACTGGTGGCTTATCAGCCATGGTGGTGTTTTGAGTTTCCAAATATAAGAGTCCAGTATCTAAATCCAGTATTTGGAATCATATGAATGAGAATGAGTTTGTACTTTTGTTATTGTATGGTTATTGGAATAAAAGACACACTTATACACTTACATTGTCTGTAGCTTAAAAGTATTTTCATGCGTTTCTCCATATATTCAGAGGTTCATGAAGAGATGCAGGTATTGCTTGGATGATTGTAAAATATCTTTTTTGCACAAAAATGACCACTAAGATTTATATTTACCTAATTACAATTTACCTAATTACAATTCAATTTTAATAACAGAGTAGTACTTTCATTTGATGATTTCCTCCCTCCAGCCTCTTTCCTCTTTTATTTTAGTTGTACAGCAGTGTATGCTGTTGACTCCACTTTGGGAAGATATCATTATCATTCACTATCTGTTCTATCTGTTCTAAATAGGACTCAATCTCAGTTTTCTTCCTCAGAAAGTCAGGCATATGTCAAAAAGTAGCATTTGCCTATGTATGCATTACTGCTGAAGTGCAGTATCTGTAGTACAGTAATCTTCAAATACTTTGAGAAATGTTTGATTCTTTTGCAATTCACTAGCTTTCGTATGAATGTATTATGTATTATCTTTCTCCTTCAGAATACAGTACTGTGGCTTTTCAGATCGGAGATCTCATGCTTTGTGCATATTCTTTAGCATTCTCTCATCTCTAATCTTACAATATATTCTATTTCCCACATAGAAAGCTGATTTTCTTTATTATTTTTTTTTCTTATACATACATAGATACACCTTTTGGTCCTGAAAAGGGGATAATACTGAATTAATGACACTAATTAGTGAGCTATTTGTATTTTCTATGCCAACACAAATGGATGGTAATGCAGATACATCCTTACACATCAATGTAATTTTTCAAAACATTCATTTCCTTTTTCACACCTGAGCAGTTGCATGAGCATGCAATGAATGAACTTTGAATGAACTGAATTGGGATTCAGCTGTTAATACCAACAAGAATGTGTGTTTGGATATTCCTCATGCAACATTATGTACTAACAGATCACAATTCTTCCCAAGCTTTCATATTCATATTCATATTCATTTTCATATTCATATTCATATTTTTTCCCATTAAACTGGTAAAAATGAATAATATATCAAGCAATAGATTGCATAATAATGCCTACTGCTAATTTAGAAGATTTTAGACTGTATTGTCTTTTGTACCAACCAGAAGTCTATATCATTTTAAACAGCAGATACTTTACCCCATCCCAAGATTGTAATGTGTGATTATAAAAACTGTATATTTTTTTTTCTCTTTAGTATCTCATGGCTAGTGTATTCAGAAAAATGAATTCATTGCCTCCTAAGTTTACATTCATTAAGTCTCTGTTCAGGCAACCAACTCTGCAGTCTCTTTAAGGTTTCTTGCTGTCAATTGCTATGGTATAAGTTGGGTACATGAGCTGTGTTGATAGGGCCATAGTTATCAGAGTTATTTTTAGGTCTGTAGATGATGGAATTAACATTATGACTTCAATAAATTCAATTATGAAGTGACATAATAGATGCTGTGCAGCAAGATGACAGAGATGTGATATGTAATGAATCATGTTAGTCTTGCCCTGCGGTGGGTTAGTGAAACATCTTGTTATCTGTGGGCCAGAGTTTCTGTTAATGTTCAGTACTTAGAGCTTCTCCCCTGGAGCACGTGGGTTATGTGTTGATTATTTGAAATGCAATTAAAGCAGATTCTGAGACAACTACTTCTTAAACTGCAATCAGATGTCTACGTGCACTATATATGAAGATAGGTAATGGATATATCCAATCTCTTAGATTAGCAGAATTGCTGAACTCATATTTGATGACAAGTCAGGATATGGAGGTAAGGAAAGACTGCTAAAGGGGAAGTGAAGAGGAGGAGGGGGTCTAAAAGCTGAAATTAAATAAGTAAACAAATCTGTGTTAATTCCTGAATTGAATCCCTGTAGTGCTTTCATATTTTAAATATGATTAAACAATGAAAATGGAATCAGCACTTAGTTTTAAACTTTTTTTAATAGTAGGGAGTTACCAATAAGCATAAAACACATGTAAATTCTTGCATTGGTACTCAAACTACCCACTTTTGAGTCCTTTAGACATATAATTTTACCTTTTCCTCAGCCAGGGAGATACATGTTTTGCCTTTAGTACATCAGCAGCTCTAGCTTCTGTTACTATTTGTGATTCAAAGGACTGAAGGTCGGACCTGCCATTGCTTGTGGAGTTAATAGAAAGAAGTAGGTGTCTCTGGTAGAGAAGATCTGGGAAGTGGGAGGACAAGTAGGAAATGGTTTCCAGATACCTTAGTTGTCTAAAATGGAACCTCTGTATAATCGTGATAACAAAAAATATTATAGCTGTAATGAAATTATGTGCATTTTTATAGTCTTAAATTTCTGATGCTTACTTTAGAGATATACCAGAAAAAAATATCTTCCATATGATAAATTATTATCTATGGTGCATTTCTTACTTTAGAGTAAATGCAGTGTGGTTTGAGGGAAGCAGTGTCTTTGAAGTCTTGTCTTTTCTGAAGCTGGTGTGGTTTTTTTTGTTTGTTTGTTTGTTTGTTTGTTTTTCCTTACATGTGCAGCTATCTCTTTTTGAAATGCTGTGTTTTTGAGAGAAAGGGCAAGAAAAGTTGTACTGTTGTATGCATGGAAGAGAAGACATACTGAAGCAGAATTTTGCTAGCAAATAAGGTCTGGTGATTTAGCAGTTCTTGGAACTATTTCATTAGTTCCAATAATAAATAAATAAAGAAAAGATAAACAAACAACAACAATAAAATAAATAAATAAATAAATAAATAAACCCAGCACATTGTTTGCATAATATTCTGTTTTATCTGCTGTTCTTGTGCTCTGCACTACAAAGAAGTGCTGCAGAATAATTGTATGACTGGTGAAGTCAGATACTTTTGGTCACCACAGCAAGCTATGGTGAACTGCACCCAATTACAGTAATACGGATAATACTGACTGTGGTGTTTCAAGGCCTGGAGTTCTCAAATCTCTCAAATACCATGGTGTTATATTTTTGTTCCAATGTTTTCTACTTTCAATCCATTAACCTAAATGTAGTCATCAAAAGCAGGATACTGCAAAATTTATATTTAAGGGATCTTTCTCTGTTATCACTTGAAATTAAAAAACAAAACAAAACACAGTAATAAAGGAAGGTTATAGACTCTGTAGTAACCAGCTGTCTATTCTCACTGTCTTCTAAGCAGGAGACAAAAGTGGGAAAATTGATTTGAATTTTGTTTCTGATTGTGAAAGGGAGATGGAGAGAATGGTGAATTGTACCTCTGACATACTCATCCTAAAAGCTTTACAGGTCAGTGAATGCAGGTCCTTGTAGTGTGAATATAAGTTAGAATCTTCGAAAATGCTGAAAATGTTGTGTGAACTAGTTAACTCATGTTGTTTGCTGTGTCCAGGTTAAAAGCATAAGAACTTGCTCAGAAATTTGTATGAAGGGCATTGAAATAAGAGCAATCAGAGGAAAACCAGGTCTTACTCATAATCCTGCTGATTTTTTCTTTACATCAAAACTAGAGGGGAAAGAGCAACAACGCCTGCTCCTTCCTGTCTTCCTTGCTCCTTTCAAATCCAGATCTCAGCCTAGATGTGTGAGAGATGAGCTAGCTGAATTTCAAGTTAATAAAAAATGTTGATGTGTTCTTGGTTTAATTTAGTGCAAGTTTTGCAAGTTTCAGTTTTTAAATTTCCTTTGAAAGAAAAATGTTCTACCTCTAGCTCAAGGAGAATGATTTGCAGAAACACTGACTCGCTGCTCCTTACCTGATTTAATTGAAGGTAAATAGACGTTTTAAATTTTTGTTCAAGTAGTTCTTCAAAGTACTTGTAATAAATCAGTGCCTTTTGCCATAATGAACTGACTTTCAAGACCATTTGGCTTTGAAACAGTTTAGCCACTGCAAATTGAATGTGCCAAAAAGTCAAATCTTAATTCAGTTTTCCTTACATTTTTTTTCCATTATATCTATCTGTTTCATCATAACCTGTACTGAATAACCATGCACTACAGATTCCTCCTAGCAGCTTGAAAAGACCAGAAGATTTGCCTTTGAAGACCATTTTAATTTCTTGGTGTTTTCTTTAGCTCTTTTGTGACTTTGAAGAGAGTTTGTGTATCTAGATGACCAGCAAAACAAAGTGCTGTGCTGCATTTTGCACTATTGTCACATTGTCCTGTGACTCTACCTTTTCCCTTTTCTGCCCTTTTCTGCCCTTTTCTGCCCTTTTCTTCCCTTCTCTTCCCTTGTCTTCCCTTCTCTCTCTTTTTTTTTTTTTTTTTTTTTTTTCTTTTTTCTTTTTATTTCTACAGATTTGAAAGTTCCTGTGGAAATTTCTGTTTTTGTTCTGTAGTTAAAGGGAAAGAATACTGTGCCTTGTCTTAATCTCCCCCACATTTGTTTGTGAGTTTTTTTGTTTGTTTGTTTATTTTTTTTGTTTTGTGCCTTAATTTTTAAGCATATTGTGAGGTATTTTAAGGGTTATGTTGCACGTGAGATGTGATTGGGTGTTTTTTTGTGCTTAATACCAGTGAGCTGACCTCAGTGAGACAGGTAGTGAATTCTATACCTGGGTGCTTCAGTAGGTTGTCAGAAGTCTGAAGCCTTTAGTTTAGGGATTAGGTATGTTGACTTTTTTCAGTAGCAAAATATACAGTAAACTTCGTCAGTGTAGCCAAGTGTAGAGGACAGAGATTTAAGGAAAACTTACAGCCATTATTTTCTTTTTACATCAGTCATGTAGCTCAAGAACACCTGAATTTACCACAGCTTAGTTATATAAATTATATATGTATATATACACACATATACATAAATATAAAATATATAATTTTAATATAAATATATAAAGTTATACATTTTGGTGAAAAATTTATCTATAGAAAAAAATAACATACAGCAGAATTTGCCTAATAAACTGAGTAAGAAAAGTATATTCAAAACTGGAATTCAGTCTTCCTGTTCACCATCTGGGTGCTGTAGTGAAGCTATACTTGTATAAATTAGTTTCATACTGTTGTTGCTAAATATCCATCTTAGTAGTTCTAACAATAAAAATTAAACAGCTTTGAAACAAAGTGAATATCTAGACTTGAGTGATTCTACACCTGATAACTGGGTAAGGGATTTGTTCATTGGTCTTTGTTTATGCACCTCTCAGTTTTGCCTAAACAAAACTTGTTATAATGTCACTGCATCTCAATATTTCTTGATTATGCAGATTTTAAGTGAAGATAGCTTCTTATTTTGATACATAATAGTAAACAGGAGTGATGCTGAACCTTTCTGTATGTATGTATGTATGCTTATTTTGGAAAGTAAGGTGATTGAATATTATGAGATGAAATCACAGCAATCTGAACTCCAAAAGCACTCAAATTGTAGAAAAACTGTTTTGTTGTGATAAAACTTTAATATGGAAAGAAAAACATTTTTTAACATGATTGTACACTCTGTCTAAGACTTGGATTCCATATGGTGTTAATCAGCATCTTTGTGTGCTGCAGAATGGTATTATGTGCTATAATATGACATACATTTTAATAAGTATTAGTTGGTTTTGTTAAACAATGAAACGGTGATGGAAAATAGCATTACATTTTTAGCATAAATTAGAAATTATTAAGTTAGAAACACTTTAAGATAAATACTGCAAAACTATTTTCAGTAGTGGTCAGTTCTTGCTATTTCTGTTATTTCCATTTGTATTTGTTATATGAAAGAGGATAGTCCCCCTTCCAACTGTAGATTTAAAATAAAGTTGTCCTGAATTTCTGGTAAGAAATCATACCTAGCTCCTGTCTGTCCTGTTGTTTGCACACACTTTTGGCCATGCTCCTACCAAGTGTCAAGACTAAGTTCCTCTGTTTCATTTGCTGCTGTGTAGCATGTTGTTGCCTCAGTTCCATAATCATTAATTTTAAATAAATAAATAAATAAATAACTTGTAAACCAATGTCTAATTAGATGCCCCTTACTTATACTGTTACTTTTTTTTCATCTACATCTCAAATATGTTTCATAAAAACATTCTGTTGTGGCTTCTTAGTTAGAGTTTTTGGGGCCTTGATTTTCATTTAATGTGATTGATACTTAGCTACCTGTAACTACTACTAGTACCGTAGCTTGCTCTTCTGAAGTAAACATACCCAAGATACTTGTCAATTTGGAAAAGTTTTTTGTCAGAATTAATTTTGAAATGTGGTACTAAGCATCTTTAAGGCATTATGATTGAAGATGTTGAAAAAGAGCAAAGAATGTAAGTAATTTCTTTTTTAAAAGGTGGCAATAAAACAAGGTACCATTATTCAGAAATATATTACATTAGAGAATATCTGAGAGCACATTTTCTTGTGGAAAAGTTTTTCTTGTTGAAATTCTAGTAGCTGAAACATTAAACTGACAGGAATAAATAGCTTATTTGTCTCAAGTGTCCAAATGAACTATGTAGAAAATCTATTTTGGCTAAACAAAGAACAGATGGTAAATAATGTGATTGCATTAAAATGACTATGATAGTAGTCACCACATAAAAATGAGCAGTGTGTTGTGTTTTTCTGAATTCTTTGTCTTATAGTCTGGGAAGAAAAAATATCACAAGAGAGGGATAGTAAGTCCCTTACCATTTCTTTTATTACCTTCTCAGAAGTCATCCTTGTTGTAAGCATATGCTTAAAAGACGGGCTACAATAAGTCATAACAGATGAGAATAATTTAGAGAAAACATCACCATTGTCATTTACTTTGAAATCTCTGAATGCAAATCAACACAAAGGATGCTTAATAAATATTTTAAATGAAAATATTATTGAGTTACATGAACACAAAAGGTTTATTATTCTAATGCTTAATTAGCTGTTTTTTTAATTATTATTATTATTTTATTTATTTATTTTACATTGCTGGCAGTGCTTGGCATGGCTTTAAATTGTGTATGAGACGCTGCTAATGTGGTTCTGGTCCTGCTGCCATTTTGAATGCAAACATTTGCATAAATTCTCAAACATGCTTGATGAACAAAGGACAAAACTTTTGGACATAACATATCAAGTACTGTTCTAAAATTTCCCTTTAAAAAAAAAAAAAAAAAAAAGGAAGGCAACTTATAGATGAGATTAAATTTCATATTTGTTACCTGTTGAGGGCCTTTAAAGAGAATATGGTACTCTCCTTTAACAGCATTTACAGGTCCTCGTCCCACTTGCAGGGAAAACATAGGAAAAAAGCTGGATTCTTCTTCCTGACCTCTGTCCTATGGTCCTGGTGAGTTCAGCAAAGTTAGGTGCCTTTTGGTCCACCAAGCACAAACAGATCCCAAGGATGCAAACTTTTCTATAGCAGCCTTGACTGAACAAGGACTGACCAAAACCAGAGACTGAACTCAGGATTTCCTGATGAAAATTTTTCAGTCAGCTTGGGCTTCTCTTTTTGTGTGTGCTGGGATGTAGTGATCTGGAACAAGTGCCCTCATTTTTAAATGGCACTGGAGATGTATCCAGGTGATACCCAACTACTGTAATTCTGAAAATATAACAATGAAAGTGTTTTAATGTTTGTTTGCACTGTGTATTTTGTTTTGTCTTGAATTAGATGTATTCAGTTTCACATCTTTATTTTGTGTTATTTCTGGAGTTCTTTGTGGGAGGGAAGAGGATGATAGGCACTTTCATTACCTTTTTTTTTTTTTTTTTTTTTTTTCTAATCCCTGCTGGATAGCCTAGCATGCTTGGAGCTTTCTCTGACTCTTTTCAAGGCTTATATTTAGTATTGCCCAGCACTCATCCCAGCACTGTTGCTCACAAAACACTCTGTTTGCTTCACTAAGCTTGATTGTCCTCTTCTTCATCATGGGCGAAATCAGTATTTCCTGAGAGGCCCTTGAGAGGCATGGCATAGGCTACTTCTATTTGATGATTAAACTGTATTTTGGAAAACCTGATGTGACTGCACGTTGCAGATGTGAATAGGTGTGTAGCTGGCTGCCTCCGGCAAGCAGCTGATGCCTTTGTTTCCAGATTCTTACTCCATTTTGTGTATACATGCACCCTATTCTTGTTGAAAGTGTATGTATTTATGTCAGGTCAGAAAGAAGTTTAAAAGAAAGCTTTCCCATTTATCAAATCTGAAAAGCAAATCTAGGTGCCTTCTCTTGGAGGAAACATTTGCTCTGCTAATGTGCATGAAATCAAAGCTGACTAAAAGAGATTGCTGAAAGGGGAAGACTGGTTATTAGGCACACTTGTCTTGGGATTGTTTTTCTCTTTATTTTAGATCAGAAATACCAGATATAACAGTCAATTAACCCTGCAGAGGTGCAGTGTACTTTATTATTTTGAATCAAGTGAAATTCTGCTGGCATACAGGTCATTATTCCATTAACATGAGTTTAAACATCAAATTAAAAATACTCTTAAAACAAGAGTTTGTTGAAATAGAAGTTATATGTGTAAAAATATTGCTGGATTCTGGGATGGATTCTATGGGAATAAATCCAGTCCTTTCAATAAAGCATGATTAAATAAATTAGTGAATAATAAGATGGACTAACTCTCAGAATACATTGGATCTGTGTGAATATATCTTTTGTCTGTTGAGTAACATTTAAGTTGTTTCACTTCTAGTTTTTCTGAAGATGTTATCATATCTTTTAAAGTATTATTTTTTTTTTTTTCCGTAAAATGTATTGGTATCTATTCCAGAGAAGTACTATTAAGGACAGAATTATTTTATTTTATTATGAATTATTATTGAATTGACACATAGAGACAAAGAGAATAACATATGCTATTGGTGTGTATTTTTTGTGTTTGGTGTAAAAAACACATGCTGTCAGAGGCACAATTCGATTGACATCGTAAGTGGCTATCATGTCCCTTTTCCTCCTCTGACTTTAAAGATGCTGTTCAGTTACAGTGCTACTGAGAAAATTGAGGACACTTTATAATACGTGATAATGAAGGCAATAGCTGTTAGAAGTCAGATCTATGCCTCTCAATTTTGAGGTGTTCTATGGCCATACAAATAATTGCAAATTTTCAAGGAAAGACATAATGATACACTTTTGAATCAATAAAGACTCCAGACTCATATTTTACTTTCTCATACACCAGTGCATCTTGGGAATAAATCCATAGTGGAAAGCAAGTTTGTACAAATGGAAAACTGAGGTAAGTGAAATTCATTCTCAGTCCTTGTACTGAACGTTTGTTCAGTTAAGAAAATAGTTTTAAAATATTAAGAATGTAGGCTCCATTGTGAAAATTACATATTATCTAGTTGTTTATTGGGCGTTCCTCACTGCATTTTTTTTTTCTTCTTGCATATATACTGTTTAATATACTATTTAATTTCCATAAAGCTCTTCAGGGCAGATACTTATCTAAAAGGTATTCTTTGTAATTTTAAAACATACCCATTATTTTTAAACCTTCATGCTTTTCCAGTATGCATCTTCCCTCAGGAAAAAAAAAATCATTATTCTTTCTTGCAATATACAGAGTAGCTGTTAAAAAATAAATAAATAAATAAAAACAAACAAAAAACAACAACAAACAAACTAAAAATTGTATATATATATATTTTATTTTTTTTTTTTCATTAGACAAATCAGAAACACTTGCCTTCAGGTAAGGACTTGACTTAGTATTTAACTGACTAAGTGTATCTAATTTTATTGCAATTAATTCCTTATTGGAATCTCTTAATTTAAAATGCAACTAAAAAATATTGGTTTTGGATTAGCTTGGAATAAGTGATCAGAGTGAAAGAGTGATAGTAATTAAAATGAAGATAGTTGGATATACCAGTCTAGATATTGACTTAGACCAGGGTAGCATCAAATACTTTTCAATGTGGACACTGGAGTCTCATCTTGGTAAACTGACCAAAGTTGGTTTTGATGTAAATCCAGTATTTAAGTGTGCTCAGCAGCTGTCAAACTCTGTTACCAAATATGTCGTCACCACAGATAACCTCATTAAAAAATGTGAAGCAATAACCAGATTAGGTATGAAACAAAATGAAATAATTTGATATTTTCTTTTTTGAGAATGTACTAACTTGGTAGTTTCATTCACTTTGCCATTGTCTCTCCCCTCAACTGCAGCAAAAACCTCATAGAATTTAAATGACTGCAGAATGAATTTTATTGGTCTCAGATACAGGTCCTAAGTAGAGATTTTTTTTCAGAAGTCAAATGGCATCTTGCCCTTTCCCTTGTGCCCATTGATGTTGGATGAACTGTTTTTGGCACCTTGCTCCTAGAAGGGATGTTTTCCTAATGTGCTTGCTGTTGTTCCATCAGGCATGTGGCTATAGTCCAGTAGCAGGCAGCCTTCACAGAATATGCTGAGTGAGATGACTTGAATCATTATGGCTGAATTTGGGATCTCACTCTCTTTTGCCCATACAGGGGGGAAAAAAGACAAAGAGAAAAAAAAAGAAAAAAAAAAAAAAAGAAAAAAAAAAGAAAAAAAAAAGAAAAAAAAAAAAGGATGGTATGATTTTACCTACATTACTTTAGTGCCTTGATTTTCCTTTGAGTATCTTATTTAGAGCTAATATAGGGGTGAATAATGCTATAGAAAAGAAGTTATCAAATATGTTTTCAGTTATCTTCCTTATTGGGCTCCATTGCACAGTCAAAGGCTTATCCTGTAAGAAAAAAAAATCTGTCTTCACAAAATAGCTTTCTCATTAGTATGTAGAGCTTCACTGAGACCCTGGGGTAAAAGTCCAAGTTCTGAGTCCAACTTTTTAAAAGGTTCAGTATATGGTTTGTTAGTTGTCATCGTGAGGAAGAAAGAGATTTTTTTTTTTTTTTTTTTTATGTGCAGTTACTGTGAAGAACAGGAAAATGATAGCATCAACTATTTGTTATTCTGAAATAGTGCTAACTTAGGCAAATATCCAATTGTTTTTCACTTCATCGCTGAAGACAGAATTTAATCAATATTATATACTATTCTGTCAGATACTTCGATAGTATGCACCAGTGCTGACACCTCTTTTAAACACTATTAATATATACAATATCACTGAGTATCATTTTCCATTTCAGTTTGAGGATGTAGTAGAGGCTAGGTAGTTTTAGAGCTCTTTGAAAATTGTTGTGAACTACATCAATATTTTTAAAAAGAATTTCAGCTGAATGATTTCATCCATGGTGGGGCCAGCTAACACTTGCACTGAATCATGTCATTCTAGAGGATTAATGGAAAGAAGGAAAAATGATCCTGATCTCAAATGAGTGTTTTGGTGTTGAAGTATTTGTAGTTAGGATATGGTTGAATCGCCTGTGGGAGGAGAGCTGGGAACTGGTTATCGACATCCCTTTGTGCATCAGCTTTTTCCAGCCTGGATGCAGGCTGACCGCTGAGAAATAGCTGTTTGTCGACTTTAAATTCATTTTTTTTAGAACACAGCCGCCCATATCAGCTGATATGCAGATAGTCTGTTGTTGCTGTGAAGTGAGAGTGCGCCTGACCTCCTGCCCCAAGTCCTGCAGCAAGCTCAGCACCTCCCTGTGGCATAGCAGTGGCAAGGTCAGCCTGCTGAGGTCCAAAGAGGAAAGTTTGGTTGTTCAGCCATCTTCAGTAGAGAACGGTGCTTTGCTTCTGCAGTCACAGAATAATTTAGTATGTATGGGAATACATAAAAGGCTTTTTAACTTCTGGTCAGTGAAGTGTTTTGAATTAAAAGTGTTACATTTAGAGCAGTTTTATGAAATACATCTTCAAGAGACTCTTCAATACTTTTAGCAGTCACCAGGGAGTACCTAAGAATTTTTGAATGCCACAATTCCAAACTGCCATCCTCTTACTCCAGTTATTTGATGATAGTTATAGATGTCAGCTTGTTTAATTTCCTTTAAAGAACAGATTTTTTTTTCCTTTATTTAATGCTTATTTTTTTAATATCCTATATAGTTTTATTTTTTAATTATTAAAAAGAATCTTTTTTTTTTTTTTTTTTTTAATTAAGAAGTTAGTCTACACACCTAAAAATTCTCATTTATTTTCTGCAGGTAGCTCTTAAGCTAACTGAATATGAAAAGAATAGAGAAATCATCAAGAAACAGAAGTGTTAATCAAATCAAAATAAAAAGCAGATACCTGATAAAAGTTGCTACCATTATTTGTAGAGGGAAAGGTGCCTATGGTGTTAATTTAACAAATGAATTTCAAGGAAAACATGTAAAGCTGACACTTGGAAATATGTCTTTAAGCAATACATAATTAACCCATGGAATTCATTGTAATAAGTTATCACATAAGCCAAGAGTTTAGGAAGATTAAAAAGTGATTCTATATTTATATTGGTAATTAAAATGCCCACAGTAACATTTACTGGAATATATACATAAACTGAATTACTAATATATACATAAACTGAATTATTTAGTGTGTTTTAGTCATTGTGCCTTAAAAAAAAAAAAATGTTTGGAATTTGTATATAAAGAAGAAAAGTTAGTATGCGGTTTCTGCTTTATTTGTTGAAAATAAATATAAAGTAGAAGTTTGGAATTTGTGTGGTTTTGTTTTGTTTTGTTTGTTTGTTTGTTTGTTTTTGTTTTGTTCTATTTTAATTTTGGTTCTGTAATTGTTAGTAATCACATAAACATCCCTTTATTATAATGCTAGTAAAGAACAGAAGAAAGGTGTCCTAAGATAAGCACATTCTTCCTTGTGATAACACTGTATATTACAGCAGTAATTAGTGTGATGCTTTGTGTTGTTGTCAGTGTCCTCAAACTGTGCTGCTAGCATGAGTTTAATCCCAAAGATACCAGTCAGATCTGTCCCCTTGTAGCTTTGAAGCTTTCCCCTGTAAGGTGACTGATTTATAGCTGGTAGAGGGGTCTTGCTCCTGTGCAAATAAAAACTGGATCTGCTCGCACAGGGATATGCCATGGAATCGTCTCAAGAGAAAAGATGGAAGTTGGCTGGTACTTGAGAAATAAACTGGTCAAATAAAAGTAGAGAAGAGTTGTCTGTTGCCTAGAGTGAGGAAAACTTTTCCAATGATTTTCATGATTTTATGGAGGTAAAAGTGCTAACCATACATGCCTTTCTTAATATTGCTTCTCACAGAGCATGTTTGATCAAGTTTTATGAATTAATTTTATGAATTAACATTTTCTGAATGCGGAACATGTTAATATATGCTAGATTACATGTCAGCATTCTAGGGCTGGTATCACTGGAAGTAATGAATCTTCCAAACCACACTAATGTATAGTTTAATTTCATTGTGAAATGCTGTTTAGGGGCCAGCAGAACACACTAATGTATTTTTGCATCCCTACACAAGAAATTATCATGCTAATAATATAATGAACTGTTTTGAACTTAAAGAGTTGTTGCCCTATCATAATTTGATGTGAAGTATTATCACTGAGGTATTAATTTGACTTACTTTAATTTGGACAGAAGACATTTTATTAGTTATTGTTGCCATAATAAATCATCATGTGATAACCCTGTATGTTGCAGAAGATGAGCACAAGTTGTTCATCTCATTTCAATGGCTACACTCATGATTGTTTTCTGGAAATTAAAGTGGCAGCTATGCCATAGGTATACAAACTCAGGAGCAGCAGTTGTTATAGATTACTTTTTCTTACTCTGAAGACAGACATAGAGCAACCATTAACTGAACATCAAAGTTAGCTCAGAAGACAGCATCCTTTGGTACCCTTCTGCTTCATGGTCAGTTCTCCACTCTGTGATTTGAGCAAAAGTGTTGCCAGAAGTGACTAGTTTCCACCACTGATAAAATTCAGACCATCATTATCTGATGGCACTTTTATACAAATGTATGCATTCACTAAGTTGATCTCTCATCAGCAACTTTAGAGCAGTATTTTTGTTATGTGAATTAAGTCAGGTGAAGTTTTTTTTAAGGAGGTTCTTTAGTTTTGGTTCCAATTAGTTAAAAATGTGGAGTTACTCCAAAACTAGATGTGGTGTTGAAGATGTGGAGTTAGTCCAAAACAGTGCACATTGAACTGAGAATACTTGAACTCTTATACAAAGTACATGTAGTGAATGAATTTCATTCTGGAGTCTGGAGGAGATTTGTAGGATTACTTGCAGCAAGTAAAATGTAATAACTCAGACTGATGCTTAAAATGATAATCATTTGTATTTTTTTCTGGTACCTGGCATTTGAGTAGCAAACTGAGTGCATTCTCTAAGAATAAAGTATATAATCATGTAATTAAAGACACATGCTTGAAGGAATAAAGTGAATATTGCTTGCGTACATTAATATTAATTACAGTTGTTACAGTACACAATTATAAATTTATCAGTTTGTCTTTCCTTTCACTTCAAATGCCAATTTTCCACAAATTAGTCTGTTTGGCTCTCATTGCAGTAACTCTGACTCATTCCTTTCTCTCCTGAATATTTTCCTCCCTCTTCTGTTTCCCCTCCTCTTTCTCAGATCCTCTAACTGCTGGTCGGGCAGGAGTTGGTCAGTGCATTGCAACAGCCATGGGCTACGGTGGATGATGGGTGAGCAGATCGGCCAGCGAGCATGTGTGCTGGCTGCCAGGCCAGGCAGAGCACGAGCTGGTGTGTTGGCACCTAACTTGAGTTTAAGACAGGTGCTTTCTGGGGGCTCACTCTCTTCTACCCAAGTGGCATTAAATTGGTAGAACTGCAATATCTTTGATATTTGCTTAACCAACAGGTTAAAATCCTGGAGAAAATAGCTCCATTACTTTTGCCTCGTTTTCTTAGAGTGAAAATAGGCATCCAAACATGTACGTCAGCTACCATTCCTTAGAGAAATTTTTGAATCACTTGAAAATGAAGGCTTTTGGAACTTCTTATTTGAGATATTTTGGAAATAGTCTTTCTTTAGTCTTTCTTTTCTTTCTTTATTTTTTTTTTTTCCTTAACATGTACTGATTTTGATTAAGTATGATGTAAAACAAGTTTTACAAACCACATTTATGTGCCAAGGAATACAGACTGTGCAGTGGAGTGTGGTTAGAGAATTAGCAATGGGAAAGCTTACATTATTTCATAGTGCAAAGTTCCTTTCAATTTTTATTTGTAGTTCTGTTCTGCAGTTGTATATTAAAATCCATCACATTGGTTTGTGTGAATTCATGCTGCATCTATTCTGAGATCTAACTGAAGGCTTCTTCAGAAGCACAGCTTTGAGGATAGAGGATTCTTGTAGATAGCTGAATGTTTACTGTCTGTGGCAAAAAAAAAGCATGCACAAGTAACTAAATGTAGTTACAGAAACAGAAGAACATCATAGTCTTAAATTCTGCATCAGTTAAATTGAATTGTTTTTGTAATTGGATCCCATGATGATACAGTTCCTGCCTTGAACATTGTTCCTGACAAAACAGCTCCGCAAATGAATGAGGTATGATAGGACTGATTATCAGAAGAAATTGTCCCGTGAAAAGCATTCACTAACTACATGCTAATCATTTTCTAATGACTTTTTTTTCTAATCATTTTTTTTTCTAATTTTTCTGAAAGGGTTGTTAGGCATTGGAATGGGCTGCCCAGGGAAGTGGTTGAGTCACCATCCCTGGAGGTCTTTAAAAGACGTTTAGCTTAGTGATATGGTTAAGTGGAGGACTGGTTAGTGTTAGGTCAGAGGTTAGACTAGGTGATCTTGGAGGTCTCTTCCAATCTAGATGACCCTGTGATTCTGTAATTGTGCTTCAGGATCACCATCCCACTGATGCTCATTTTTCAGTCTCATCAGAAACTGTGCATGTTGATGTTCCTAGTGGTGGACAACTCAGAGCAAACCAATCAAGAGTATGGAAGAACAAGCCAGCTGCCTGCAGCATTTGTGAGTGAGAGGAATCAGTCTGATTACTTTTAATAATTTCTGCATTTGCAGCACTGGTGAGCTTATCCAGAAAAAAAAAAAATAAAATAACTATTGGGTTTGTCTAGATGATAAGGTGCTGTTCCATGCAGCATCCCTTGAGCAAGATTTGATCACTAAGATTACTTAGACAAAATAGTAGATGAGTAATTAGTACCAGTTCCCAAATCCTACATTTCTCCCCCTCCCCATTTGCTCCTGAATAATGTATTTGCTCATAGTAAATACAGATTCTAGTGACTCTGTTTATCGTAGAGAAACTGCATTTCCAAATAAGCCCGGCAGTTTCAGGAATGCTTTCAGCAGGTGCGAAGATAGTGTAAAGTGTTGATGCAGAGAGCCATAGAGCCAAGGCTGATAGGCCTTTCTTGAAAACTGGCCCCTCTAACCTGGAGATAAACTCCACCATTTGATCCTAGATTGAAAGATGACAATTAGTTGCATGCAGTGTCCCAGCTCATCTTGAATCTGTCTGATATTTACCGACCTTTCTCTAGGAAAAGGAGGGCATATTACTTTATAATTTTGATAAATAGATGTATAACAAAGACAGGAAGCCCTAAGGTTTATTTTTATGAACTATTGTGTTTTTTTTTTTTTTTTTTTTCTTTTCCTGAAAAATAAACGTAAGCCAAAAAAATCTAATGAAAAACTTGTACTAAAATCAGCCTTAAAAGATTACTACATTTTTTAATGATTTTTATACTTGTTTTGTATAAAACAGGTTGTTTTTTTTTGTTTGTTTTAAAACACGACTCCTCTGCACACAAAAATTTTCCAGACCATATTTTGCCTTGAAAAAAGGAGCTGACGATATTTATGAGGTAACTGCCTATTTCTTTCATCATGTTAAAGTCTTTCAGCTGTGGAAATATGGTGGTGACTCCCTGAATGGTGCAGAAAGTAAATGTTAATGCTTGAGTCTTTCTGTCCCAAAGAAAAGCTGCTGTTCAAAAGTTGTAATGAAATTGCAGCCATATGTTATGGTTATCAAATATCTTTGCCAGCTGTAAATTAGTAAACACCCTATGTTCTTTCCCATTTATTGCAGATATTTCTCCTAAAGCATAGCATTTGTTAATAAATTTATAGTTAATTTGTTTTAATAAATACTAATTTTACTTCAGTGTTTGTCTGAACAGTCAGGCAACTAGACTTGAATAAATATAAATCTGGTGTGTTCTTCCCTTCAAAATTACACATTGTAACTATTAACCTTCTGTTAGAATTGTCAAAAAATAAAGAAGAATTGTCCTTGTGTTGTATTCTTCTATTTAAAAAAATAAATAAAAAAAAACCCTGTATATTTCTTAAAACTACAATAATTTAAGCATTAGTTGCATAAGCATATGTAAATCTCTATATCTTTATATTTAATGTTTAATAAGGAACATTTGCACTTGCTAATTTTATCCCACCACCACTAGGCAGTACTTTCTGCCTTCTTCCAATGTATCTGAATAGATCCTTTTTGGAACCCATAAATCTGAGAAAGCAAATTTACTGACTCGGTTTGCTGTATGGCCCGTTATCACTGTTGGGGCTGCTGCATGGTGACGTTTCCCTTTAATTCAATACAGAACAATAATTTTGATGTTGTTACTATTATTTCATCACAAATATTGCTCTCTCAAAATCTCTCCTGGTCTGTTCTGCATAAATATTTAGCCTCCTTTCTCATTTCAGTTGCCCATTTTCTAGTAGAAGTTGATTGTTTTTTGTTTGTTTGTTTGTTTTTTAATATTGTTTTTGTTTCTTTCCCTCAAAGTAAAATTATATTCTTGTGTTTGTTAAATTACAGATTGGCAACAGGGGCCAGTCACTTAACTGTAGGATGAAACCTCACAGGAGAAGTCAAGAAATGAATACCTGCGTGGATATTGCTGCCCTAGCACAGTACTGTTTTTCTCCTCTTGGAAAAAGTGCTTTTATATAAAAGACATTTACAGAGTTTCATGCCTGGATATAGAGTTATCTTTTTGACCTCAAGCATCCAGGCATAATGAGCTTTACCATTGAAAATGAGCCTGATCATTATGAACCACAAGTCAGAGTTTATTTAGGGAAATTACCTCATGAAAATGAAAACCCATGTAAGTAGCTGGTAACCAGATCCTGCTAGAGCTAGAGCTAAGTGGGAGCCTGCAGTGATTATGAGTTTGAAGAACTGAGACCTCTTTGGACTAGTATAGAATATTTTCTCCTGGAGCCCACCCAAGTTGTTTATAAATATTTGACTCTGTAGAAAGATTAGAAAGATACATAAGCAAAAAGACAACTTCCTTGGGTTATGTTTGTAATTATTTTCTTTTTTTTTTTTTTCTTTTTTTTTTTTTTTATCTATATTTATTTATTTATTTTATCATGTTTTGTGCCATTTAGCACCTGTGGCTAACATTACACAGATTGTAAAGGGCACACGACACCATTTCTCTACAATATATAGCAAAATGTCTAAAATAATGATGAATGTTGCAGGTATGCAATTAATACGTCTAAGAAAGTCACTGAAAAGTCTTTTTTTCAGGGAAACACCAGGTTTAAAAGAAAAAAAAAAAACAAAAAACAAAAAACAAAGGCACATATGTTACACAATTCTGACCTTCAACTGGGGTTGTTATCCATGTTTCAGCATGGATTCACTAAGGGGAAGTTGTGCTCGACCAACCTCGTTGCCTTCTATGATGGCATCACCAGCTGGGTAGATGGGAGGAGAGCGGTGGATGTCATCTACCTTGACTTTAGCAAGGCTTTCAATACTGTCTCCCATGACATCCTACTAGCAAAGATCTCCAGAGGCTGATATGCCAGGGGAGCCATCTGCTGTTGCTCTTGCTGTGAGATGGGACTGGTGAGGGTCAGTCACTCTTTCTGGGCACCGATGGTACCCAGCCACAGCTACCCTTATGTCTCTATCAGAGACAGTGGCCACCAAGCTTTGGCCCTCCAAAACTTGTCCATATGCAAATAGGAACTGTGACCATGCATTCCAGGGACTGACAAAACACGTCATTCTGATGTCACCCAGGTGTCTAATTTCTCCGTGGGTCATGCTTGAAGTCAATCCTTGGGCAACTGCAACTCCTGTGTCAAAACCATTGCACACTGCAGTCAATTAGCTGTGCCCGGTACCAGCCCTAGCTATATCACCTTGTATCTACAGCTCCCTGTCAGGTTCCTATCCTTGCATCTCTTAAGTTTGTGTGAAAGTCCTTGAAGCTCTTGGACATGAGAATATTATATCAGCTGGTTTTCCTAGTTTAACTAGTTTGGAAACCTTATCAGAAAAGGAAATGAAATTCATTAAGCAGGACTTACTCCTCATTAACCTGTGTTGTCTATGACTGATGACTGCATTGTCCTTCAGGTGTTCTTCAGTAACTCCTAGAATAATTTTCTCCATAGTTTTACATGGCACTGAGGTGAGACTGACTAGAGGTAATGGCCTCAAGTTGCACCAGGGGAGGTTTAGGTTGGAAATTAGGAAAAATTTATTCTCAGAAAGAGTAGTCAGGCGTTGGAATGGGTTGCTCAGGGAAGTGGTGGCATCACCATCCCTGGGGATGTTTAAGGAGAGCTTGGACCTTGTGCTTAGGGACATGGTTTAGTGGATGACACAGGCAGTAAGGTGACAGTTGGACAAGATGATCTTGGAGGTCTTTTCCAACCTTAATGATTCTCTGATGTGTGCATATTCAATACCTCAGTAGTTCTTCATTTCTGAATCTTTGTAGGCCTATCCATCTTAAGTATGTAACCATCTTAACTGAGTTCCTTTGAAATAGGAACTACACCTAATACCTTTAGCATTGTCTGGAAGAATTTTACATTAAATATATTAACTTTTTTATTAGGTGGTCACAGATGCACTGGTATATACATGGTTTTCACAGTTGTGTTTATTTTCTAATCTCAGTAATTCTTTTTGTAAGTCTTTTATGTCTTCAACATAATTTTGATTTCTTTATACCTTTCATAGCTTTATATTTATCAGTCAGCTTATAGTCACTTCAGAATCTTCTGGACATGAAGGATAGGTTTTGCTGAAAGCATTCAGCATTTGCTTTAGTATTCTCTCATTGTAGTCAACTGGTATGTTTGCAAAGCAAAATGAAGATGAATTTGTATCTGTCCTTTTTCTGCTGCTAATTCAAGCTAACCCTTCACAACCATATTATGACCCCCAGATCTAGAATGCACTGATACTCTTCCACTGCAGTTGGGCCATTTGTGCTGCTTAGTTTAAGACCATCCCTTAGATTTCTATAAGCAAATTTCTGCTTTGGAGGAATAAATATATTCAGCACTGAGGTATTAGTAACTAAATCCAGCTATGTGAAAGTTAGTACTCTACAAACATTTCTTTCCAAGTGTTAGGCATGTTATTTCAATTGTAGTGCTTGGAGAATGCTTGTGGCTTTAAATTTAAAACGTGAACATTACTTTTAGAAGAGTGCTGCTCTGTGTACATTAGAATAGAAAACAGTTGACATAAAATTGCTGAAAATATTTGTGCAACATAAACACAAAACAGCATGAAGTTCTTGTGGTACAGCCTGCTTTTGCTTTATTAAGCTTGTAGTTTGGTTTCTGATAAATCACTTTCCTATGTGTTCATGTTCCTGAAGTACAATAAAATAATTTAACCTGTGTTCTCAATAGTCTTTATGTGTGAGAAGGCAACAGAATATTAATAAAGTTATCTACACTGTGCATCTCAGTTGAGATTCTCCATTTATATAATAAGAATGCATTGTTACAGCTGCAGAAATCTTGAACTTGGGGAGTGCATTCACCTGATTTTCTCACCTGGAAGAATTTTTTCATTAGAACTCAAAGGCGATTAATACCATAATTGAGGATTTTCAAGCAATTGACTTCTTGACTTACATTTGAAAGTTTGTCAGAGGGCTTTGACTGGGGGACGTTTACAGTTTTGCTTACTTTCTGTTAGTTATAGCCAGATATACTGTTTTTGTTTTATGGGAAACTTTTGCTTTGTTTTGTTTATGTTTTAGAATGGACAAACAGGTATAGAGGTAGCAGGCGATTGTATTAGACTGTGCTTAGATTTTTGTCATGTGCACTGGCTAGGCTCTGGTACTTACACAGGAATGCACATCTGTCATGTATCTCTACGGCATCTATAGGTTTGGTGTGCAAACTCCCTCTCAGGCTCTGCTTGCCTCCTGCCATGGGCACTTTGTTTATAGACTCTTGCAGAGAAATGCAGCTGGCTACCTGAGCTAGTTACACTCCTCATATTCCTGCACCTCTTGCAGACATTCCTATGAAGCAGCTCAAACAAAAATGAAAGCCATTTTGATAAGTTTCCATAGAATTTTTTCATTTAAAGTGAGAGATCTGAAGCAAACATGTTCCTGTATTTGAAAGGAAACTTTGTTACTCTTTTTTTTTTTTGTTTTGTTTTGTTTTTTTTTTCTTTATTGTTTTTAAAACCATTGGGATGTTATACATAAACACAGAGATACGGTAAATATTTTGCATACGTTTTCTAAATATTAATGGACTGGTTTTGCTTTTGATTTGTATTTAAGCATAGAAGAACAGCTTGACCTATTTTATTTTATTTTATTTTACTTATTTATATTTTGGATAGCTACATTGCTATGAGATCATTTAAAAAGATCTTTGAAACAGATATTACAGCTTCCTTTATTATATTTTTCACATCAAAAATAGGTAATTTCTTGGAGAACAAAATATTCTGAGTTTTGAAGCCAGAATTTTCTTGCTGTCATCCCTTTCTCCAAATTGTTTTTGGGGGAGTAAAGTATGGAGAAGGTGATGGGTATAATCAGGGTTATGGGCTATTGCTTGGTTATGACCCCAGGAGGGGGAATAGATGTGTTGCAAGATCTTCAATATCTGAGCAGCAAGATGTCATGAAGGCTTTTTATCTTACATTTGATGGCAGGAGAACAGCAGACCAGATCACAAATGTGCATATGTGCATGGAATTTGATATGCTTTTATTCACAGTGTATGCGTGTACATGCACACACCAAGATGACAAATTGTCTTATGTTTTCATTCACATTTTCTTCAACGAAGGGAAAAGGAGAAGAAGGCTGATGTCAGACCAGAAAAGGAAATTCTAAAATATTCACTAGTTCTGGAATAAATCTGCCCTCTGAATAAATCTGCCCTGTTATTTTACAGTGGAGTACCAAAAGAGTAAAAGAAATGCCAGTGTGTCTTCACAGAGACAGAAACAAGCTTTTCCATGAGGTTTACAGAGAAGTAAAAACACTCTGTGCTATTTCTGACACAATGAGAAAATGAATATGGGCAAAAATTGTGCAAGCACACATTATTTCTTAATATTTCTAGTAATTCTGCTATTCAAATATAACTATGCTACCATCATTTCACATGAGGTTAATAAGTAATTCTAATGGAAGATAAGGAGGCTGGGAGGTAATGATTAAACTGTGTTGGGTGCTGTTTCCATCACACAGATGAATAGTGATATTAGTTTTAAACCTCAAATTCTAGGAAGAGGGTTTTTTTTTGTTTGTTTGTTTGTTAAGTGTAGTATTTTCTTATCTTAGGTCAGCTCATTATTAGCACTGGAGAGACTTGTTAGAGACTTGTTCCTAATTTGAATTCATGTGTCTAAGAACAAGGAGTTCAATAAAAAGAAAACATTTATTTATCTATGCAAATTCATCCTTGGCAGATGAAGAGGCTTCCCTGGCAGCAGAAATGGTGTGTTTCCAGTTAAGGATGTCAAAAGCATAAGGCCTAGGCAGTAGGATCATCTGTATGTGCCAGTTAGTAGTAGTTTTCCATGAAAAGCAAGTGTTAATGGAAGAATATGCTCTTTGCTTGAGATCAGGCATCGATGGCATTTAGCAAGCTCTATTTAGAGCAAATAGCTCTAAAGTAAATGGCTTCTGCCACTTTGCTAGAAGAATACTGTTGACCTTTGAGCTACTGGTAGTGGTTTTAAACACAATATCTGTTGCAATTTGTTGAGTAAATACATACAAATTTTTTTTTTTTTTTTTTTTTTTTTTTGGATTTTATGTTATTTTCTGAAATATGCACTCTTTTCATTTGAATGAATCTGCATTGTCTGATGAAGGAGTTGGAGTATTAAATGCAGAAGTTTGCTACGAGTATTGTTGTACCTGAAAATGGAATGTGTATACATAGAATGTCACAGATGTGTTAGAGATGTTTTGTGGTGCCTTAAAGATCACAAGGATGTGTTAGTTGTATTGTGCAGTATACCATTCTTGCATATTTTTCATATCATGAATGCAGTGATCCATCAAAATTAGTTAGATCCAGCAATAGTTATTCTAGTCATTTCTTAACCATCTTTTATATTGCTTTAAAGCAAGGCCATTTTGTCACGAACTTTTCAATTCCAGAGCCAGCGCCCTTCATTTATCTGCATAACTAAAACCAATGGTAAGCACATTTCTGCCAGAGTGAGACTGATAATGGTTCCTGTTAAAGTCTTTTTAATGATTCAATTTGGAGTAGTGATTTCCACAGGAAGGAAGTTCCATTTGTTAGGGGTCTTATATTTTAGTTCTTTTTATGAAAAATGGAACAGAGAGAATAAAAAACAATTCCTGCTTTCTGTTTTCTCAGGCTGGCAAAATTGCTGTATATAGAATAGAAGCGTGTCATTATTCCCCTCCCAAAAAGAAAAGCATTGCTTGTCAGATAAAATGATGTAACTATGCAGCTTCTTTTTTGTTCTACGAAAATTCTGGGTCTCCAGATACTGTATAAATTAAATTGCATTGCTTGCATGTTTTTCATCATGTTTGTGGTTCCACTTTGCCTCACATTGGAGAACAGTGGCTTAAATGACTCCCTTTAGAGCTTTACAACCTTGCTACTTTAGTAATTGTATCTGTGGTTGAGCACAGGAATAAGCTTCACAAATTTTTGTGTGAAGCCTTTACTGTTCATTTAAGATGATACAGGTAGCACATGATTTTCCGATGCTAGCATTCCATTTCTGCAGTTCCTCTTCTGTCTTCATAATGAATCAATGACAATTTTTCTTAATTCTAATCTTTAGTACTGTGCAAGTATATATAGTATTTTAAGATAGCCAGGCCTTAAAAATAAATAAATAAATAGCATCAGAAATGTTAATGAGGAGTGTGTTCACATGATGAGAAACACTACTACAAAACATGGAGTTAGCTGTAATTCAGGAAACAGAATGCAGACAGTTGCACAGGCTTGCCTGTGAACAGTGCATGATCAAGGATGGTTGGCCTGTAGTATGCCCCAAGTGTTTATTTTCCATTGCTGTGGGCAATAGTGGAATAATGAGTTTCTCATTTGAGTGCTGAGCTTGATTTAAAGGACCTGTGTTCTGACAGCACAATAAAGATATGTGAGCTTTATTATTATTATTATTATTATTATTATTATTATTATTATTATTATTATTATTATTATTATTATTATTATTATACATGTATACTCTAGCCATCTTAAGACCTGTTTTCAAATATATGGAATTATCATGAAGGCATTGCCCATGTTATAAAATCTACTATACTAGAGTATTGCACCAAATTTCTTACATTCTGTTAAATGTACCTCTCTAACTTTTTTTAAAAACCTTGGCAAAGTTGCATAATGTTCAGTTCCAGATACTCTGCAGCAGCCTTTGTTTTCCGGTGGTTGAAAGCCCAATTTTAGAGATTAGTGAGAAAACCTCCCTTCAACATCTTGCCAGGGCCTGTGGTGGGCCTTCTGTGCTGCCGCATACCATACTGAAACCTTGGAGCATATGAAGGGGACGTCTTGGCGGCATGTCTAATTCCTGTGTGTAAAGACAGTCACTGCAGTGGTATAAGGAGTTTTAGTTTTTCTGAGGGGACACGATATTTTTTGTGATTTGGGGCAAGTTAACCTTAATTTTACTTTACGGGTATAGGACAGGTAGATCTAAGTCTTCTCCTGCACTCCTGCTAATGACTAGCTGTACACAAGTTGCAGAGCATTGAGGTGACTGACAGCAATCTGCCTTTAGATGGATTGTGGTGTATCTTCTCAGATCTACTTCCATATTTGCAAATATCTCCCAAGTAAATCCAATATGTTCGTTACTTTTAATTAATGATAGTGACAGCTGTTTGTAAAACGGTGTGTGAATAACTTACTAGATTTTCATGACACCTTACTCAGCAGACTGGATCATGTAATGCTGGTGGTCCCTTTTCATCTGAAATGTTATAGTTCACTCTCAGCCAGTCACCTGTGAAACAAAAAACATCTCCCTTTTCAGAAGCTACAGTTTGCCTTGCTCTTCTAGATGGAAAGCCTTTTAGGCCAGGAACGCCATCCGTTGGCCATGCGGTTGAGTCGGTCACTGATCCATGTGACTGGCTGCTATAGGAATGCAGATCCTTCATTTTTAGAGCTATTTGAAAATGGGAGAATGGAGAGTGGTTTTGGTAAAGAACTATTTTTTACTTGCTCTCCCACATATGTGAGGGAACAGGCTGTCATCTTCTGTACCTAACTGTTATTCACTGCATCTTTTTGCTTATGGCATCCACAGAAAGCTCTTAAAAAGTTTTCAAGTCTCCATTCATCCTTTTAAAGAAACCCTAGGATAATTCCGAGGCTGATTAGCATTCAGTGCTTCAGGATGAGAATGTACTGCTGAATGATCTTGTTTACATTTGAGCTTTAACTTCAGGTTTTAACTGTTTGCTGTAGTCAAAATGTGGGCAAAGGAAATTTCAGCAGAAGGTGGAGGGATGGAGGTTCTCAGTATTGCACCTCATGTGGGTGAGGGAGTTGTGCTGCTGGATAAAGATTAAAGTCAAGGAAAAGACTGTCAAAACAGAGCAAACCTGTTTCTGCATTGGCCTACTTTTAGCATTTTATGACTGAAGATTTATAAATCATTTAGCTCCATGCATTGCTCTAAATGTTTTATAAGGATAAGTTTTATGTGGAAACTTCTAGAAATTTGCATGTCATGAATGTTTGAAAAATGTACAGAGATAGTGTTCTGCAGCCCCTCATCCTCCAGCATTTTGTTGCAGGTTCAAAATCACAAGCTACTGCTCTTTTTTTTTTTTTTTTTTTTTTTTTTTTTTTTTTCTCCCTGCTGTACAGCTGCTTCTCAGACTGCTCATTTTATCTTTTCATATCTGCTTTAGGACTGCAGGTATCTCCCAGATAAAACTAATAGTTTTTTTTGTTTTGTTTTGTTTTGTTTTGTTTTGTTTTTTTATTTGTGAAAGTGCTACGGTGTATTCTTACCTCTCATCGCTCCTTATTCTGCACTCTGGCTATTTCTTGTTGATTCCTTGCTTTCTGCTGGTCACTACAACTTTTTGCACTCAATTTCCTTTGGGTTAGTGTTTCTTAATTTGGTAAGTACTCTTTGAATCCCGATCTCTGTTTTCCCACTGAATTTGGTATTGTTATGATTCTTAGAGTTTCCCCATGCTTCATCAGTGCCTGTTCACAACCAGTTAGACTAGGTGATGCAGCACTGCCTCTTTTTCACTTTCCTGTTTGTGCACCCTGTGACATTACGTTTTGGTTAGTAGGCTATTTTACAGCAGAACCATTGCACAAAGCAGATGAAACACAAAGCCTTTATCTTTAATAACACAGTGTTGAGCTTTTGAAGGTGTTACTGGTAAATCATCTCTCAGAAACAATAGGGAATCTGATTTTCTGTGGTTTTGCTTGAATATATCACACAAGGTCAGCTGTCTGTTTTGGACTTTTTCCCAGTTGAATCAGATTTTCTGTTTCTGCATAAATACAGCATTATCTTTGTCTTTCCTTCTTTGTTGCTGTCTTTGTGGACTCAGTGTTTTGTTTTCTGTTTCTTCTTGGGTTCTGGGTTTCTTTCCTGTGTTTAATGCTGCAGAGCTTTTTGTCCTCGGTTTGTCAGTTGTCTCAGTTGTTTATTAAGATGGTCTGTGTGTGTATGAGTGTATATATCTTTACAGTTAGTTGAAAATACTTGCAAGCAAATTTGATATGAAAAGAGCATTCATATATTTCTTAGAATAAATTACTATTCTCACGTATTTCAGCATACTGTCTTAGTGTACTGTGATAATAAATAAGACATGGCAGGGCATGAATCGTGTTTAATGTGCTAGGTTGTTAGTCATGAGTCTGACAACTGAATGCTGTCAGCAGAGCAAGGTGTACATTAACATGATTCTTGTGGAAGCCTAATAGTCTAAGATAATACAAAATACACACAGGTATACATGTTTTTATACATTTAAATCTACAAACACATGCAAATGCACCCCAATTTGAAGTAACTAGATAGCTATTAGTGAGACTTCTATGGCCCATTTTTCTAAGTTCTAGGGGAGGGTTGTGAAGTCTCATCTAGTCAGTACAATTCTCAACTCTGTGTAATGAAATGAGCAATTTATAGTCACAGGCTCAGAATTATTACTGGACAGACATGCCTCTAGATCTCTCCTGCATGTTTTATAACAAGAAATATCTTGGTGGCCTGCACTATTGCTGACAGCTTTGTTGAGAGCATTCTAACAGTAATAAAAAAGCCCCTCCAGTACAGCAGCTAATTCAAGATTTATGAAGCATGTGGAATTCTTCCTGCTTGAAGACTGAACGTGCACATCACCAGGAAGCAGTCTCTGAATACAGTAAAATCAAGGAGGCCATTGCCCCTCATTTTGCCCAGCAGGCCATAAACCATGTGGTGTTATGAGAGCCACCACCAATGCTGGAACTTTTCCAACCTAGTAAGTCATTTCCAGTCATAAATACAAACACTGAAAAGGCATGAAGGATAAAGAACATACATCTTCCCTGATCTTATTATTATTTTTCTTAACTTCCCTGTCTCTCCATTTCTGCTGCAGGTCTTGTACATTTTCTCTTCTGTCTCTTGCCACTTTCTAATGTATGTCCTAATGTGTCTTATTAATGTAAGTCCTTTAATGTATGTCCTTTAGTGTCTTATTTTGGGTCTTTAAGTCATATATCAGTACTCAGATTAATTCATGGATGATTAGGCCTTTCAAAAGCATTCTAATCAAGTTAGGATAGTAAGTCTTGTTTTTAAGATTCTGGCTCTTTTTGGAGCCTTGGAATTTTCACTTCAAAATTTGTATTAAGGCTCATGCTTAATAGTTGCTTTTGTATATAACACAACTACTCAAAATTGAATTCATAAGCATTGGTTCCCTAATCCCATGATTCTGACTCCTTAGTTTCCTTGAGGAAATGGTGCTATGTGCTAAACATGCATTGGATGAACCACAGAAAACACTTATCAACAGATGGTTGTTGTCTCTTGCAGTGGGTAAAAGGTTGAACTCCAATTGCCTAAAGCAAGCACCTGACCTGGAGACAGCTTAAAATTCAACAGTGAAAGTTTGTCAAAAGTATAAAACTAGAAAACTAGTAGAAATCAATTAATAGTGTAAAAATGCTTCACTGTTATGTCACTTTTAACACAATAAATCTGTAAGTTTTGTTTCACCCTGCTTTTTCACAGCAGCATACTTTGCTCCTATGCATGGTTTTTCAAGTGTTTTGGTTTTCTTTCATTGTAAAGATTCTTGAAAAAAAAAACGGGGGAAAAACATTTACCTTGTGGAGATAGGAAAAAAAGTGTTATCTTGCAGATGGCATTGGTAATTCCCGCTGAGTTTATTGGACTTGGCATCTGTTACCAGTAATTGTGGATTGTGGCAGTTGGACTCAATGGCCTTAAGCAGCTCTGTCCTGTCTTATCTTGCCATGTTCTAATAATGCCAAAGCAGGTGAAAATGTAGACAGATTTTTCAACACTGCATAGACTAAAATCACTGTTAAGCTTATCCCATGTTTTTTTCTTCTGAGTATTCCATTTTCTTTTCCTCCTGCTTTGCTTTCAATGTGTCCAACTTATCCTTCAGTCTGCTTTTGGGCCTTTTTTGTTTTGTTTTGTTTTTGTTTTTAGTACAGCTGACTAAACGGGTGCATTAGATAGCATGAACCATTTTATTTAAAGAACTTCTCTGTCACCCAAAATTATGTTGTGAATGCCATGTTGTGAAGCCATAATAAACTCATAACCTTGTTGGCATCAAAGTTATATGTAGATGTAGGTGATTTGTAGGCTCCTTGACTACAGAAATTGGGAGTATTTTGTAGGCCAAAGAACATATGCATTGACAAGGGCTGTCCAGCATTGCATCTGTCTTACATATAGTTGTTCCCCTGCAATGGGTGTAATATGTTTGGGGTTCTGTGTGTAGTAGTTGGAATGCTACATTCATTCTTGTGAAAGTACTGCATTCAGTCTTGTGAAAGCATGAATGAAGGAACAGCACTGGTAGTTTATTTTCATTCTGAAGTCCGATGGTTAGGATTCCTTCCCAGGTAAGGAAGGCCCAGATGTTCTTCATCTGGCCAGTAATTCAAATCCATCTCCCACCTGGTATAAGAACAACTAGTTAACTTGTACTGTGTCTTGAGGTATTTGCTGTTCCTCTTCTTGGAGACAGCATTATATGTAAAACAAAATCCACCAGGTCTTACAGGAAGATGGAATGGGCATGACCCTGGGTCAAAGAAAGCTTAGAAACCTTCACCTAAGAGATTAGGTGCAACACTAGTTGCATCAGTGGCCCCATTTTGCATTACCTGATTATGAACATGAAATGAATAAAACTTCCTGACTTTAGCCATCGAACTGCTGAATAAAAAAGGGTAGAAGAAGCAGCCTCACTATCACTTGCTGTGTTCAGAAAGGCAGCCAGCACCATTATCATTCCACTGAATTATTTTTGAAAGGACGAGGTATCAGTCTTGAGGGCAAGTTCCAGCCTGTGCATCTCAAGTAGAGGGAATTTTTTAAGGTTCTGTAATTTAAGGTGTAATATTTTAACACATACATTTTTTTTTTTTTTTTTTTTTTTTTTTTTTTAATATTTCTCTGCAAGTTGGCTCAGGCAGCTGTCTGCA
The DNA here is from genome assembly GCF_965140915.1 of Aythya marila. NCBI lineage: Eukaryota > Metazoa > Chordata > Aves > Anseriformes > Anatidae > Aythya > Aythya marila. The sequence continues at coordinate 112,051,939 of NC_139042.1, forward strand.
AGTGTAGTGTCCTTTGATGAGTCCCATTTCAGGTGTCCAGCTCTTCTTGTGACTTAGGCATGGCCCTACAGCATGCTTTCTGCACATCAGAACAGTGTTCTCTTTTTTGAATTTCTTTTTGAGGTCTGGGTTTCTGCCTGAACAGCTACATTGTTGGTATTAGTGCATGTCTGGAAAATAGGGAAACGTGCCTGGACATTGGGCTGTATGTGTGAGAAGGCACAGATGAAGTATCATTAGTCAGTAGCATGTGAAATGCAGTATGATTTCTCTTTAAGACAAACTTACAGGACCAGAACACTATAGAGTCATAGAATAATAAGGGAGAATGGATACTGTTTATTCATATGTTAAGAGAGAAGACATCTCCATGAGCACTGGGGAGAAGAGCTGCCTTGGTTTGGTGTGGACACAGTGGATAGGTGATAGAGATTTTACCTATGATAAAGGGCCAGGGTCAGTCTGCCCTCTGTGAAAGGAGGGGGGCCTGAATTTGCATCCCCTTTCTTTCAGAGGAGGTTCTGACATAACAGCTGCTGCAGGAGGACCAGCTCTTAGCAGGCCATGTCAGTGTTGTCAAAAAATAATCAGGGAGGACCTGGAAAACAGTGTCAACCTTCATCAGAAATCTGAGGCCTAGCAGGTAGAAGGGGGAAGTGTTAGAGGAAGCATTTGGGTGCCTTAAAGGTTAGGCTGTTGTTGTAAAACACAATAATTCAGCCTGGTGTGTAGCCTGCATGACAGGTATATGCTGCTGTGTTACTGCTGGTGCTTGGCCGGTTGCCACAAGCCTGCGGGAGGCTCAGGGGAGGCTGAAAGGAACAGCTTTCAGAAAAGTGCCATCTCATGCCTTCAATTTTCTGATTGCGAAACTTTACCAGGACTGCTACTTTCATTGTGTTTTCCAGTTGTGAATCAATAGCAAGCAGTAGAGTCATATGACTCCATTGTTCCAGCAGCTGTAAGCTCTTTAACTCCCCTGTTGAGGGCAAAACTATTTTATCAACTTACATATTATTATTATTATTATTATTATTATTATTATTATTATTATTATTATTATTATTATTATTATTATTATTATTATTATTATTATTATTTTAACAAATTGAAAACTATTTCTAGATTGCTGGTTAACTCATTATATTATCCTGCACTCACAGAGACTGTTCTCTCTTTGCTTCTTTGTTAAAAGTATGGTTTTATTTTGCTCATTACTGGTGACTTACCTTGAGTCACAACATACAGATTTTTATTTATTTTTTTCACTTCAGCTGCTCTGTGGCATTGTACAGATGTAAAACTCAGTTACTGAGGACTGCAATATTTAACACAGAAGTAGAAGGTGTTGCTTAATTTGTTAAGCTTATCACCACAACAACATAGGCCAAGATTACATGACCTCTTTTTGTTATAAGAAGCATTAGAGAGGTCATATCCTAACACTGAATTAAATTGGCATAGCTGCCAAATAAGGACTAAAAAAAAAAAAAGCCTACAAATGATGTGGCACCTGATTATTATTATTTTTTTTTTATCACACACTATTATCATTATTATAATTTTAGCAATGATTCTGATGTTCTATGAAAAACTGTCAACAGTACAAATTTGGAATTTTCTCCTGTCTTCATTCTATATGGGCACACTTTCTGTCACGAGAATATAGAATGACAACAAATAACTACAATTCTGATCAACACATCCACTTTTCTGTGTATTTTCTGGTACAGTTGCAGGATGAGAAGTTGCAGATCTATAGATAGTGAGTTTAAATTATTTGTGTGCCACCTACAAGTGTGGATCACTACAATTCAGAGCTAAAGGGTATTTCTAAAATATCTTACAAGATATTTAACTTTGGAGAACAAGTCATTTAAAACATAATATGTTTGTGTTGTAGACAGTGCTTTCAAGATTTGTTTTATAAATACTTAAACATCTCAAAATGTAAAACTTTTTTTTTTTTTTTTTCAGTTCTGTTTTCAGTACCAAAAAGGTACCGAAAAGGATTTGTTTCTGTGAGCAGCTAAGCCAGCAACTTAATATTAAAATATGGAAGCAAAATGGATATTGGTTATTAAATTTGAGTGTAATGGATGGGATTTGAGGTAATTCTGTAAGCTGTGTACATGACTATGCAGATAATTCATTCTTTAATATTGATGGCAAACATTTTCACACTAAAATATGTATAGGAAAAAGGAAATTGACTATTAAAGATGTATGTAAAGAGAAAAATGTAAATTATATTTGGGAAGTGACATGGCAAGTATGATCTACCCTGTCTGCTTTACTTTTTAAATTTGCAAATTGGAAAGAATTAAATCAGATTACAAGAGAAATTATTACCTACTGTAGTAATATACTAAATATTATTCAAATTAGTAGGAACATTCCTTTGTTGCTAGTATCTGCCAAATTAAATGATAAATGGAAGTACATCAAGGAATCATACTGCAAACAGAAAACAAGAGATTGAAATATGACTTAAATATAAAAATAGCTTTTCCTACTCTTGCAGAAATTGCTACGGAAAGACACTTCCAGGAGTAGGTGTGACTATTTTGCATCTTTCCTTCCTGCATTCTTCTCTGTTTGGCATGGGCTCCACTAAAGTAACTGTACAGAGAAAAATAGTTGTGAGTCATAACAGTTGTTTGTTCATCTTGTATTTAAAAATGTCTGTTGTATACAAATCTGTGCTTTGAGTGTTATGTGGGGAAATAAGAGGTCTTCAGCACTAACCCATGCACAGGATCATTTGTTCTGTAGGATACTTTGCAGTGCTGCAGTTTCTCTCCTTCCATCTCTCTTTCCTCACTCACTTTGGGTTTCACCAGTGTGTGTTACTGTGCTTCACATCTGCAAGTTATTTCATTGGATGTACAGGCAATTTCAGATGCACGATATAAGCGCACATGTGATTTCTTTAGCATTTTTATGATCTTGTAGAAGGATGTTTTGCTTTTGCACACCAATAGTATGTGCACAAACTTTCAGGTGCACAGATGGAAGTGAGGATTAAGGTAAATTTTTATAGCCTAAATTTGTATCATAGCTTATCCTATGCAAATGTTTAAATGGTTTTCTACCAATTCTCACTTCTGACTGCATTGGCAAGCATGAGAATTCTGAAGAAAGAAGCTTTAGTGGTTGATATAGGCCTAGATCTCTGAAAAAAGTCATAAAGCTGTGTGTGTATGTATGTGAGGAAATCAGACACTCTTGGCCTCTAGTTTTCATTTATGTGAAAAGTATAAGTATTTAGGGTTTTTATTTGATAGTTCAAAAAAGATATTCTCATGGTTGAATAAGTTATTAAATCATTTTTCTGTTTTAATCACTTGATCATTTCCTTCCATTGTTGCTTAAAAACATAGGTTGAACTCATTCTTCTGCTAAGAAGTTTTGTCTATCAATAAAGGAAATTATAAACAGTGAGCCATTCCATTCTTCAGGGTGTGGGGCTACTTGACAAGTATTTAATGCGTGGTCAGTGACTAGCAGTAGGGTACTAGAGCAGTAAAAGCGTGTGTAGACACTGCAGGAAGTATTAGCTGAGGCCTTGTGTGTGTGAAGAATCTTCCTCTGGCCACTGTTTGCCAGGAGACCTCTGGCCTGCAACAGGATATCAGGGAGAGTTCAGAGTCCCACAGGACTCTCATGACAGTTTTAAACATGGAAAAATGTAGCCTTTTTTTTTTTTTTTTTTTTTTTCTTTTTTTTGGGGGGGGGAGGGTGTAAGGGGAGTGAAATTCAACTCCATTACTATCCCATATCCCAAATCCTCCCTTTCATTACATTTCTTCCCACATTCTTAATCTACATGGGGAAACTGAGTGACCTTTATATGGTTGGCACTTCCGTCTAGGCTGTCTCATCTTCTCTGAGGACTTTCTTTCTGTGCTCTTTGAATTCGTTATTTTGTTTTAATTTTTTTTATTATTTTTTTTTTTCAGTCTGTCTGTGTGGTATCTTGCTGATAAACTCAGAGGAAATTCTCCACTTAATACCTTTGACTATTTTATGGTCTTATTGTCATCTCTTTTCTTCTCTGGGGACCTTGTTTTATGTAGAAAAGAGCGGAGATGGATGTACATGGTTGAACAACATGTGATTAGTTTTAGGTAGTCCACTTGAAGAAGGTCTAACAATGGCCAAAACACTGAGTCAGCAGGGGAAATCTTTTTTACTGACAGCTGCTGAATTTCCTTAAAATTCAGAAGGGTTGTGTTCAGGTTGATGTCAGCATTAACCAAGAGCTGCATAAGCTTTTCACTTAGAGTTCCGATTCACAAATTTACTTCTAACACACACTTAAGTTTACTTTGGTCTAGTAAAGAATCAGCATGTCATACTTTTGGCTCACCAGTCCTGTGTTCATACTTACTTGCTTTTCTAAATTAGGATGAGATGGTGTATGATCAATAAACTGAAAAGGCAGATGAAATTTGAAAGCTTTACTTATGGGCTACAGAGAGAAAGTAATGAAATGTTCTGCCTGAAAATGGATTAATTTAAATGTGTCAAATTGCTCTACAGAAATGTCTATCAAAATACCAGTGATCTGAATTTTACAAGATCCCTGATCAGTACATTTACCACAGTCTTCAATGTCTTCCTCCTTCCACCCTAGTTTAAATACTACATTTGTTACTTGTACTGAATTATCTGTTTTTTAAATGCTGTACTTGTGAACATATAAAACACTAATACATACGGAAAATGTCATACAGAAAGTGTGTCATACAGAAAATTACATTTGAGCAAGCATATTTAATTGTCATAGTTCACACAGTAAGATGTGTGTAGCTTAGTGCCACAATACATGGTATACTTTGGTATAATTAGTAGAAGTAATAATGATACCTATTTTAATTTCTAGAGTATTTGGTATAAACTACCAGAGTGGCATAAAGCCTATGCTTTAGGGTGAAGATCACCCCTGGATAGGAATGACTTTAGGGCATCTGTTCATCTGAAGGCTAGGAACAAACCCTGCATAACTTTCACAACAGAAGTTTGGGAACAATATTCCGCTTTTTTGGAAGCTGGAGAAAATGGACAGAAAGGAAACTGCAAATACAAGGAATAAATTAGTCGAGGAAGTCTTACTCCAAAAGGAGAGAACCAGTGAAATAGCCTCGTTCTTGTTGCTGATCATACAAAACATGGAAAGCGGTATTAATGCTGCTTGGAGAGCAAAGGGAATTGCATACCAGGATGGAGGGTGATGGTATATCCAAATAAACATTTAAACAAATAAAAAAACACTTGGGGACTACTGTTGTCTTGTCTCATGAATTTTTGGCCAATTGCCTACAAATGGAGGGAGAGGAAAATAGGTGCTAGTAATTGCATTGTGTAATTTCTGCAAGGTGTCATTGTGTTTGAGATTTGCAAGTTAAGAAAGGTGAGAAGACACTATGAATTTTATTTTTTAAGACATTTGGAGAAGTGCATCAAAGGAAATTATTTTAAAGTTGGTGAAAGACACGTGTAGTTCATTTTCAGCTCTGAAGTAGTAACTAACATGAAGGTTAGGAAAATGAGCAATGAATCTATATTATTATTTTTGACCAAAATCTTTTGAGATGGGACTTGCTTTCTTTTGAAAAATGTCCAAAGTAGATTCTTGAGACTCCAATGAGGGGTTGTGTTTTTAGAAGTCTTTTGCAGTTTCCTGGTTCTTAAAATGGTGTCCTAATAAGTTTCAAACACAAGTGGCATCAATCTCTCACTTGCTTGGAAAGTTGGTTTACAATATGCAATCTCAAACAGAACAAAAAAATTAAATTGCTGCAATTATAGAGGTATTGTATTTTTTATCCTGCAGTAAAAAGGAATCATAATAGCTTTGTTTGCATACTTTCAGAATAGGAACAAAATGATTTCAGAATGATGAATTTTGATCAGAAACAATAAACCTCATTTATTTGTAAGTAATTGTATCTATTTTGATGGTGTCTTTCATTGTTCTGTTTTTGCCAGTGCATTTTTTTTTTTTTAATTTAGTTTTATTTTCTATCCAATTCAGATTTTTCAGGCAGAAGTTTCAACTGATCTTTCTCCCCTGTCACTCTCTCCCACACACACGGTCAGTTGAATCAACTTGTTAGTGATTAATTAACTTTTTTTTTTTAATCTTCTTGGATAGAGAACTCATTTCTTAAACATCAAAAAATCAATGGAGTAGGTCAAAATTCAAGAGAATAATAGCCAAAATAATAACGGCTTTACTTAGTGTATTGGGAGGGTTGATGTACTTGAAATAACAGGACCATTTTATACTGCAAGGACTAGTAACATCTTAACCATCAAAACAAAGTAAAGAGAGAACACTAGAGTTTCCACTCTTTTATGCATTTTGGCTTCTTTTTCACTTTTATATGCCTATAGCATAGTTTTTGAAGGCACAGTCAATGGTAGTACTGGCCACAAAACAAAGCTGACCTGCAGGTAGATTCATTCTACACTTTAGGGTTTGTTCTAGTCAGAACGGCATTTGTCTTGAAGCCAAAGACTTGAGAAGCACTAGTCTCAAGCTTTAGCGTATCCACCATAAATGCAGGTTGATTTTGGCTAGAACCCTTTGCAAAATCTGAACACTGACAAAAAAAAAAAAAAAAAAAAAAAAAAAAAAAAAGGGTGAGAAAGGAAAACCAGTACTGAAAGTGAACTCATAAAAAATATATATATAATATTAAAAAAGGAAAGAATTGAATTGGTAAAGGAATAATATGGTATTGATTATTGTCTATGAACCATGAGAATACTGAACTATTTTTTTTTTTCCTGAAATTCTTTAAAATGTGCATTTTTATTTTTTTTTGGCTCAGCTTATTTAATGAAAACTTTAGTTGAAAATAAGCAGCTGCAATAATGATTAATATAGCAGCAAATGAAGTACATAAATATATAGAGAAAACAGTGCTTCAAGGTTTTGTCACTGCACACTGTTGTTTCTTAGTCTCTCCTACAGCATAGCTTTTGAGCAACATTCATAATACATGGCATTAAGTGTTAATTTGGGCTTTTATGCTCCAAGGACACGGCATGTTAATAACCAATACATCATCCACACAGTTTTGTTCTTCCCGCTCCACCTCACACTTACTGGTGTGTTTGTGTTACTGAAGAGACACTAGGTAAAGTAGTAACAGCTGAGACTGCTCTGACAGCTTAAATGTATTTCTGAAAGCCAGCTGTTGTGAACAGATAAACTTCTGATGTGTAACTTTCCAAATTTAAGCAATAGGGTGCAGAAGATGCTCAAATGCTATATCCTTGTTATGCCATTGCTCATTAAGATCATAGCACTCCCCTTTTCTGTCTCTTTCTGTACACTGTTTACAGGATAGAGATACTATTCCGACCACTTTTAAAAGCCTTGTATATATTTTTTGTTTTGTTGCCTATCTGGCTAACCTATTTAACATTTTTAAAGAAATGTTTTCAAAGATTGGTTTCTGTTCTTCTGAGATACCTAAAATCATTTTTCTTCATGCAGTGTGGTGCAGGGGACTGCTGAATAACTCCTGTGAGGTGCCAAATGCTCTCTATTTACATTAATTTTTTTAGGCTTTATGCTCTGTCCCTGAAAGAAACTGGCAAATTATCCCCCCCATTCCCCTGATGAAGTCTGTTTGACCCTTTAGGTCACACACAAATGTGTGCTAAAAAAGAACAATCAAAAAGAAGTGTTGTCTGAGGAAGATCACCTGAGCTAATTCAGTAAAGAAAATAACACCATCCAAGTTGTTATTTTGAGAGCAAATAATTTCCTGTATCCACTGACTTTAGGGAGAGATGAGGAGCTGAATGCAGTGAAAAAGGATTCATGCCCCTTTCATAGCCAGAACTCCTGGTTTTAGAGCTGTGTGGAAAACTGCTGATTTGGAGTCTCATTTCAAATTTGTTAAAACCTCTCTAATAATCTACTGACCATACATTCCTGTTTGTGTACTTGATCTGTCTTGGGGATACCTGTGTTGCAGGAAGGATGAAACTCCTATTCTGAAAATACTATCCACGTGAAAGTTGACTGAACTTGAGAACTATGTAAGAGAAAGCAAACAAACAAACAAACAACCCCCCCTACATGTTGATAGTGTTTTCAGGATGTCTAGAAAATGGACCCATATTCTTGTGGAACAAAATTCTTTGGCCAAAATTATCTTTGTTAAATCAAAAATGCATGCAATGCAAGTGTTTTATAACTTTGGTCTGATTTCAGTATACCCATGTTGTAAAAATATAATTTATGTCTTAAACAATTTTGGTTTTGATTACTTTTTTATTATTATTATTTTATTTTAGGAGACTTGTGATGTTGAAACCAAACAGAACAGAGATGAACTGTTTGTGTCAAGCCCAAAGATCACAAAATAGTGTTTTAGACTAACTTCAGATGAACATTTTTCTGTATTTTTCTTTTTTTTTTTTTTTTTTTTTTTGGTATCATAAATGAACCAAGTACAAGATTTTCCCCATTTTTAAACAGATTATTATTGTTTAAATTAAAATACCAGGGATCAAAAATTCAGCGTGTTGAAAGTTATTTAAACATTGAACAAAGAGATGATCTCTTTCCTAAAGAAATTACCAATTACTGTTTCAGTGGAAGTGTTGAATGATTCATATTTCAGATTTGGGCTTACTCATCTTGTATATTAAGTTTTACATTTTAAACTCATTTCTCTGAGTGGAGAAATGCATTTTAGTTGAGGGCAGCTAGTACCTTTAGTTCTTTAATTTCCACAGATAGATAGGCAAGCTGTTACTTGTAAATACTGTCTGCAAGAGGTCTGCCTCTAAATAAAATATCTGCTGAACTTGTAAAACAGTGGTTGCAAGACATTTTTTTCCCTTATGTGAAAGAAAAACTTTGACATTTTATTGATAGTATTTCATTAATTTCTGTCTTGGCAGTGTTTACTTTTTGTCATTCGGAAATGCCTGTTAATTTATATTCTCATGCAATTAACTTCGTATTTGATATATTGTATGTCAGAGCCTGACATTCTGTGAAAATAACATTTAAAATAATACTGACACTTAAATGGTCAGCAGAAAAGCCATTAATTATACATCTCATTTTACACCTCATTTAATTTATTATTATTTGCTTGTTATTTTTTGCTATGGCTATAAGAGAATGAATGAATTCACCCATTCTGCATGTTGTCCCAGCCTCTTAATTGCACAGAAAGATTAAACACTGAAAATGTGTGTGTTTGTGTGCATGATGGTTTTGGCTTGGACAGAGTTAATTTTCTTCATAGAGGAAACACAATGTAGTGTCTTTGATTTTTGATGAAAATAATGTTGATAGCACATTGATGTCTGTAGTTGTTGCAGAGTAGCGCTTACACAGAACCAAGGACTTTTTAGTTCTGGCAAGGAGGTTGGGGGCACACCAGGAGCTGAGAGGGGACACAGCCAAGACAGCTGGCCGAGGCTGCCCAACGGGATGTCCCATGTCATGTAGAATCACGCTCAGCAATGTAAGTTGAGTGAAAGGAGGAGGAAGTGGAGGATGTGCAGAGTGATGGTATTTGTCTTCCCAAGAAACTGTTCTGCATGATGAACCCTGCTGTCCTGGGAGTGGCTGAGCACCTGCCTGCTGGTGGGAAGTAGCAAATGAATTACTCCAACTAATTTCTTACACAGACACAAGATTGAATGAAGTACATGAATGCATAAGGAAGTAGACCACTCTGCCTTTTTAATTCATCCTCCTTCCCATCCAGCTGTAAAACCACCTGTAAATTCATTGTCGTTTTTGACTTCAGTACCAGGTGAGGTTTTTCTTTGCTTATGTGCATGGCTTTTGCTTCACCTAGTAAACTGTCTTCATTTCAGTCCATGAGTTCTTGCACTTTTAACTCCCTGATTCTCTCCCACTCCCAACTGGGGCAAGTGCATGAGCAGCTGTGTTGGGCTGAGCCGCCTACTGGTTTAAACCACAACAGTGTGAAAAACTAATTAATTTACTCTTTCCTTTTTGCTGTCCACAAGCAGTTTGTGGCTTTTCTTTGTTGTTATCGTTGCTGTTGTTTGGATTTTGTTTTTATAGTAATTAGCAACTGTTGAAATGCTTCACACAGAAAACTTCTTAACTGATAATACCAAATTTAGCTGTAATACCAAATTTCTGGCTGTTGATAATTCCCTTTGATTTAAAAAGAAATGATTCACATACCCATGCAACACTGGTGTGTTTGAGATGCTGCAGAACTATCGAAATAGGCAGCCATTCAGAACAGATATTTAATACACTTGCATTTGTACATGCTTTGTAACACCCGAAGTATCATCACTGTTCTTTAAGTTGGTGCTGTTTGAAACTAATGGGATGGTTGACAGCCATTTGTTAAAGCATTTGGATAACTGAGGGAGACCTCAGTTTTCCTTTCATCCATGGATGTGGATGAAAGGAAAGCTTTACAACTGAAATAAAGTCTCAATATTTCTGTGTGCTTCTCATTCAGATCTCAACAGGAATAGTTTATCTACCTTGGGAAATACTGGAAGCATTTGGACATCTGCCCCTGAATACTTGCCATTTCTTTTTTAGTACTCCATTCAAGTTCTGTACCGCTTCTATTTCTTGTTTGCTGCTTTATTCTTTCTTGTTAAGATTTCAACTTCAAGTATGAAAAGAAGTTTAGAGTGAAATTGTGATAGCAGAAGTTGGACAAAGCTCACGGAAGGTAATATGTGAGACCCAGGCAATTCAGTACAATTGAACTCTTAAATTTTCTCTTAAATTAGATGAGACATTACATTCAGTCAGGTTTGCAGGACAGCTGACTTTAAAATTATTATGAATTTATCCTTGTGCCCTAAGGAAAGATAAGAGTGAAAAATGTACAACTTTGTAAGCCAAAGATAGTGTCTGCCTATTGAGCTGTTCAGGTGCTGTGCTTCAGGTCACCTCTCGAGTTGCTCTATTCCCATGCTTGCTCTTCCTCTTTTCTTAAGAATCCTTCCTTTTGATGCCTGAAAAACTTGACAGTGGTTATGATATCTTTATGCTGTCCTGGTGAACTCCTCTGATGTGTTACTTTGTGAAGCTTCTTGTGTATCAATCTGCATCGGCCTGATGTTTTTTTCATCTTTTGAAAGATCTTCCTGCAATTTTTCCATAATAGTAAAACAAACTTATACAAAGAAGCCCTGTTTATGTCATGGGTGCTTCAACAATGAAACAAACAAATAAAAACAACAAAACCCACCACCTTGTTTTCTGATGCGCTGTGGTGGTTTCATAAGGAAACAAACTTGTTGGACGTAACGAAAGCCTACTTTGACTTGTAAAAATTCACTGGTACTGACTGTAGTCAAAGTAAGGGGAGGAGACTAGGTCTTATAGAGGATGTTTTTTATTCAAAGGTTTTTTTTGTAAATTAAATATAAAGAAAGGGAAAACTGATTTTAGGATTATGTATTAGGCTTTCCTAAAGTTAAACACAATTAATAAAATAGTGGTTTAAATTAAAGTTCATGTCTTGATTTTTCTTTTAATAGATATGGTTCATGTTCACTGAATGAATAAATAAAGATTAATGAGCCCTGGAAAATATGTTAATTACACTCCTAGAATGGAATTACCTTATGATGAAACCATCATAAAAAAAGTGTTTATGGACTGTAAACAATATGCTCTAATCAGTATCATGAATCTTGTCTCTGAGATCTGTGGCATGTGTTTTTTGAGGGAATAACAGTTGATAAGCATTCAAGACAACTGGGTTCATTCTTAAATATAGAATGAAATGCATAGCTGATGAAAACAGTGACAGTCCTCTGTAGTGATTTTCTATTTGCAATTGGGTAAAGGCTCACAGGGCTAGAAGAACAGTCCTCTTCTGAAACTCTGAATGTAATAATAGTGCACGAAGGTAAGTATGCAGAAGAGCACCTGGCTGAACAAGAGCTAGATCTCTAGAAACTTGTATTTTTGCTTTTCAAATTGAAGACAAAAGGTAGTGGTAGCACTAACATTAAAATAAATACACAATTGGTGAATGCAAGTAATTAAAGCAGTGCATGCTCATGCTTGAATAAAGGTCAAGATCAAGACTGAACTACAGAAACATTGTGCAGCTGAAACAGTCTGAATATCTGTGCACTTTTATTGTGTAAGTGAATATGTTTTATACTGTATTTTGTGCTTCAATCTATTTTGCAAATCTCTTGCTCTCCAAAGAACATGCATTACCTCAATACATGCCAAAACCAAGAGCAGAAAAGAAAAGCCCTCTATGGAGCAGAAAATGAAGCTACACCCAAGGATTTTGAGGTGGCTTTTATTTACAAATAGGATATATCTTATCCTGTTGAATGAGGTGTGTTTTTTTGTTTGTTTGGTAGATTTTTGGTTTTGTCACCTTTGTGATTGCTTTTCTTTTTATGAAGGTTTTGCAATATGTAGCTAGATAGATGCCCACTAAATGCAGTTATACAGTTGATCCATTCATTGTCTTGCAGCTCATTATATGTTGTATTTTGTTTTTTGTTTGTGTATGGAATATTAGACAGTTAACATGTCACCTTTAGCTCATGTCCAGAAGATACAAGTCACTAAGTATACATGCTGACACATACAGTGACTAGTCTGACTTTTATTTTTTTTTATTATTTTTTTTTTTTATTTTGAAATCCCTATATCCTGTTACTGTTGCCTACTTTGTACAATGTTGCTAAAGAATAGACTGTCTTTTATTTATTTATATATAATTTTTTGTGTGTGTCACAGACTTAATGCATGAAATTTTGTAGAGATAGTTTTTTTTTGGCATGCCAAGGACTACTTTAATTGTTAGCCACTTATATCTAAATAACTTACTTTTTTGGAGCTAAGGAAGGAATATACTTTTGAAAAATCTTTTCCCTCTGTTTTGGTAGTTGGTATTATTGGTCATGCCTGTATCATTGGTTGTGTCTCTCATTTCTGTCTGCCCTTTTCTATCTTTCCTAGTCTAATGAGGTTATACCATGGGTCTGACTGATTCATTAGGGAAACATCAAAATGCTTCTGAATGGAGTTGTACGGTGCCAAAGAAAGCTTCACAAACACCATGACTAATGATACAACTAGCATATAAATCAATGTATACAATGAAAACAAGGTATTAGTTTGTCTATCACATTACCAATCAGCTTTGAAATGACTAAGGCAGTGGTTTAACTTTTTTATTCTTCTTGCCAGCTTATTTTTTTTTCTCAGGTGGTATTTTCAATTTTGGCAAAAGTACTGCCCAGGGTTTGTTAGCACTAGAGCTCCCCTTGTTTCGCGTAACTTACTGATATATATCTTTTTGTAAGAAACTTTTTTTTTTTTTTTTTTTTTTTTTTCAAATGCATTCAGTAGGATGGTCTTTTGATTGGCAAAGCCAATAACCTCGCAGGCCAATAACCTTCCCACAAAGCACATCTGCAAGAGTGGTCTGAGTTTCCACAAACATGGCCTTTCTGTAGTTCCTTTTGCAGCTGAATTTCTGTACTGCACTAGGTTATTCCTATCCCTTCTTCAGCCCCTCCACCTTCTTTGTACAATCTTTGAATTCAGGACCTGGGCCACAACATGAAATAAGGGATCCTGTAGAGTCTCTAGCAGCTGCACCGCTCCTTCCCTCTGCTCCCAGAGGTCTGCAGCGTGCCATCTCCTGCAGGGTTTTAATGACAACTGTCGCAGCTTTGTGCCAGGACTGTGCAGCAGTAGGCAAGGGGTATGTCTGAAGAGTACTCTCCATGCGAGAGACTAAGCCAGTGATTTGTTTTGGGATTGCCCAGTTGGTGGTGTCTGAGCTGTGCACTGTTCTGGGGAAGCTAGATGTGAACCGCCCTAAGGAACTGTTATGCCGCTTACCCTGATGCTGTGATAATGCTGTATAATTTAATATGAAGTTGCAAGACAAATGGATCCCAAGCTGTCCTGAGACCTGCCAGCATGCCCAGCCCTCTCCTCTCAGCAGCAGACTGCTGGGAGCCCTAGAGCAACTGCAGGCCTCTCCCAGAGAGGATTTTGTCCCAGAGCATTTCCTACCACAGGTTTCCCAAGTATGTTGTGATTATTTGAGATAATGTCACATAAGGGCTTGTTTATGTGTGGATAGTAGAAACCGGACTATTGGACGTCTTGGCTAAACTACTGTGTTCATTTTACTGATAAAATGTGACACGTGTGGATTAGGAGGGCTTCTCCAATAAATATTAATTTATGAAGTGTAATTTATTATAAAAATTCTTTCTGTTAACAGCTACTGTTATCCAGTAGTGATTTTCATTAACAAATTACTTTTTTTTTTTTTTTTTTTTTTTTTTTTCAGCTTGAAAGCAATGACATTAATTACTGCTATAATTCTTTATATTGTTTTGTATTTCATTGCTGATTCTTAATTACAATGTGAACTCTCTAGGAGCAAAAGAAATTCAGAAGGACTTGTATGGAAAGTTCCTGTAAAAGTTAATATACGTGTCTCTCTGCAATCAGTTACGTATACTTTTGCAGTTTGAGTGTTGTTACCAGAACACCTGTGTCCTGTAATGTAGAATACTATACTGCTTTTGCAAGACAAGTAAAACTATTACCCTTTGTTAATTTTCAGTAATGCTCATAGAAATGGCCACTATGGTATGGGTAGAACATTTTTGACTGTTGTGGAATTTTTCTAGCTTTGACCTCAATAAAAGAAAATGCCTTCTAAAAGAAACCATCTGCTGGGGGCTACTAAGTGACATAGTATATGACTAAGGAATTCTGAAGCATTTGCCAAATTATCAATAATGACTTTTTAATTTTAATTTTAAGCAGAAAAACAACTTTATTGCATAACATGAAATTGTCAAAGTATAGCTACAGAAAAATGTTACCGCAGAAAAAAAAACCTTAAATGCAAGTTGGAAATACCGTGTTTTTTTTTTTTTTCTTTTGTTTTATTTTTGTTTTTAAATCCCAAAGAAAGCTGTTAAGCATGGTGTGCTTTGAGTTGTGTTTGTTGTTTAGAGTAAGAACTGACCAAGGTGTAATTAGAGTGCTTGGGAAGAAATGAAGAAACTGCTGCCAATGAGGCAGTGTTTTTTGCTGAAGAGGTCTTCCTCCAGGCACTTATTATTTCTACAGCAAAGAAATACATTGCTGTATGCAGGTAAGGGAAGAGTAAGACCATCTCCTTTCCGAATATCTCTTCAGCTCAGACTGTATGTTTGAGTCTCATGCCAGCATACTTCTGTTAGTTGGGAGCAATGCCAAGCTACCTGCGAGAGGGATTTCTGTTCCTAGTAGGATTTCTGAGCTTCATGGTGGGAGTAGAAATGTAACTGTGCTTGTTCATATATGCATGAACCCAGACAAGCCGTGGTAAAAGGAGATTAAAATCAGTGGTTGTTTCCATGCTGAGCAAAGTATGGCCAAAATAATAAGGATGTAAGGGCATTTAAAGTCATTATAACTGACATTAATTAGGTTGTCTGTTTTATTTTTGTCACCACCCATTTCTGCAAGCAGTGTTTTTCTTATTGGGGAGATTTCACCTATTTATAAGGTACTCATAAAGCTGTATTGCTCCAATAAACTAATCTTATTTCAGGTTTTCATTTCTATAATTCTTTGCTAAGATTATGCACAGGGACAAAAAGAAAGAAGGAGTGATTATTGACAAATGGATTTTCTAATTTTTAAAGCAGTCTGACTGACTTCACTTGCCTGCTTACTGTTTAGTATGAGTTTATAGTTCCTAGAAGGTTCTAGATTTGCAAATATTAGTAAGTTTGAAATGAAGTCTGTTCAAGGAAAAGCACAGACTGAGTTATGTTGACTGTATTGACAGCTGTGATAAAGCCCTCTGAACTACAAAGAAACCACAGTGTAAGTTAAGGAAGTCTTCCTTTGCCTGAGAAACCTTTCAGTAGTTTTATGACACAGAAAAGTAAGGTGCTGGGTCAGGTTATTAAGTTTAAAGTTTTTCTTTTAAAGATCTTTTTCTTCTGCAACTACTCATTTTTTATTTTATTGCAGTTGGGTCCTGCGTACATTTCTACTGCAGTATTTTATACCCATAAATGAGGTTTGATTTTGAAGAGTGCCTGGCATTTGATTGTGGCCTTTGCAGTAACTGCTGGACTTTCAAGAAGTCAGGACTGACCATACTGGGCTTTCAAGAAATCCAGTTTCCAGTATCTTTATTATCATCATCTTCAGAGCAGTATCTGTTCAATCCTCTCTTGCTGTGATTCTAGGAATAATACTTATCGAGTATCTTCCCTCAATAGAAGCTAATAGTCAGTTGTTTTCTTGTTAAGCAGTCATGTTACTTGTAGTTTGTGTTTCATCTTGTCAGGACTAAGAACATAGATTCCAATCCACATTTCCTCAAAGCATGGAAGATAGTCAGGTCTGCAGAGGCACTTCAAGCCCATCTCCAAACAGAAAGCTCATGTTTCAAGCTGAATTCAGTGGTTCTAGTGTATGGCTAGGTAAAGTGATTTCAAACTGTTTACAGATTGCAGGCCATGATGAATGAGCACTGAAAACATTTGAACTGCTTTGCTTTGACATGAATCTGTTGTGTTAAGAGATAGCATATGGTCAGGTCACGCAGGCCCCTTGGCTATTGAGAACATCGGCACCTCAGCAGATTTCTGATCAGAAGTGCATAAAATTCACATGTGCCAGTTATGAGTTGGTCAGGATTCCCACTCCTTATATTGACAGCTGGGATAACAAGAAGTTAGTGTCCAGATGACATATATACATATGGAAATGTCTTTTTTCATCTCTCTATGAAAAGACAGTCATATGGCTCTCTGTTTGTGAGATGGAACATATTATAGTTTAACATTTACAAATATAATAGCTGCTATCTGAAAGCATGGATAAAATTTAGGTATTTTTTACAATGGCTTTGAACTTGGCCTTTCTAACAACCCTACCAATTTGCCTTGTATACAAATTTTGAATAGGGCTACTAAGTCCAGCAGTCTACAGAGTACATATTCTTATGTAATCCAAATTTTAATCCAATTTTATGATGATTCCATGGTGATAATTTTCTTCATAGTCTAGTAATTACACTTGTCATTTGCTGCAGTGTGGAAAACATCTTAGTTATGCTTGAGTAGACTTTGCTGTGTGTGATTTTTTAATTATTTTTGGCAGTTGTGTAGGTAAAATACTTTTGTCACTACTGCCCTGTTACAGTAAAGATCTGTTTTTTTGATAAATACCACTTTTATAAAATGTTTCTAATTCTTGAAGCTTTTCATAACATGTGGATGAAGACTTAATGTTCTTTAAAGACTAAAAACTTATCATTCAGCTTTGTAATTAAGTTCTTAGATAACCATAAAGCTTATCCTACCCCAGCAGTTTAAAGATTCAGGTTTGTATCTTTTCATGCCATCTTAATAACTTTGAAGAGAGTAAATGGCTCACTTTCAGAACAGGTGGGCAAGATTAGAGCACTTCATGAATTCATTATTTTTTCCTATTCGTTGTATTTCACTGATGATATTTCAAAATACAGTGAATAATTGTAATAACAGTTGCTGGGAAATGATCTGTAATCTAGATAAAAAATTATTTCAGGTTCAAAGACAATCTGCCAGTTTAGAGCCTCATGGAAATGAATACTGGAGTATTTGAAAAAAGGGTGGGGTGAGGAGGGAACCTATCTTCTTCAGTTCTACCTTTCAGACTCCATGATATCAAATAGAAAATAAGTAAAATGGAAAGCTGTTGCTGTTTCTTGTGAAATTGCTGACACATGCTTTCTGCTGCCAGACTTCTCCATCACTACCATTAGGTTTTACTTTTACATATATTTCTTTGCTCTGTGAAGCTTTGTTGTGGATTTGCTCTTATTACCAGCCCAGATACGTACTAACAACGGTGTACGTTACCTTAAGCTTGGTACCGGTTCACCAAGGAAGTGGTAAAATACAATTAGCTTCTCATCTTAAAGGCCAGAGATTATTAAACTGTTAAACTCCCAATGCTGTGAAGGGACTAGGAACATCATTTGCATATTAATAACTTCAGACAGGGTTTTAGGAGACATCAGTTCATAGTGGTTTGTGTAACAATGGCGTTCTGTTGAGATTAATCCACAGGACTTCTACATCATAGGTTTCTGGCAAGGAGCAGAAGTGGAGGCTGGGTGCAGATTCAGCACAGGCAGTAGGCAGGTTTCTGCTTCCAGTTCCTTCTGAAAAATGGTGTTGGTTTGGTCCCCATTTATTTGCCAGCCAGCCAAGGCTGCATTTTCAATGGGCTGCTTTTAAATAGCTCACTTTGCGGTGGGAGTTGTGTTTCTTCTGCTCTAGAAACTGTTATGCTCAGTGTCTCATGACAGTTGCTGTGAAGCTAAAACTCAGGTGGTGGATTAAGATTACCTGGTCTTCATGGAGGACAGCACTGGGGAATGAGCTGCTGAGACTGAGAAGGCTTTTGGGTGACAGGAGTAGAACATGTTTTTGTGCTGGGCACCAGAGTTGGTGGTTTGTGAAGTCCTACGCAATAGGGAGGAGGAAGGAGTAAAGAGAGGATTGGCTTGGTTTTGAGACTGAACAGTGCAGGGAGGAGCAGCTAGAGCCCTACCAAGGGTCAAAAGAAAAGGGCATAATCTCAGAAGTTGAACATTCAATAGTCTTATTTTGAACAAGAAAAATTGGATTCCTGGAAGAAGAGGAGAAGAGGAACATGCCATCCCATGAGAGCATTCTTTGGTGAAGAGGTTGTTGAATTAATCTGATGTGTTGCTCAAAAAAAAAAAAAAAAAAAAAAAAAAAAGAGAGAGAGAGAGAGAAAAGAGGCTTTAATCCATCTCTAGTATATGTACTCAGGCACAAACAAATGCAAAACTGTTTTCTTTGTGCGTTATTTATAGCTGCTGCTCTGTGCAACACACTGTTCCTCTGTGATAACCTTAGGCTGCACTTTGGCTTTTCAGACTCTTAGGAGTTCTCTGGAACAAGCTTTCTCCTGCATCAGCTCTTGACAGTGGTTGCTGGCACGCTATGCACCTTGTAAGTCTCAGATCATTGAACTCTGCTACAGTGTTCAAGGTAAATCTGATGTTTTGCAGAGCAAACTTTTGGCCTGCAAGTGACTGGATGCTCTTCTGAAGTTTACTGTTATTATTAGTGCATGTTTTAAGGTGGCCAAGATCTTTTTGGATGAAGTGGAAGACAAATTTCTTTCATGGATAGCGTGAGATGAAGGAAGGACAGGAGAGTGAAAGGACTCCTTGTTTCTGTCTTTTCAAGTTCTCTACAGTGTATTAGGCCAGTGAAATAAAAAGTTGATGTAAAACTTCCAAAAGTGGTTTGGGTACCTGCCATCATGAAGTCTTTAGATGATTAAAATAACTGCATCTAGCAGTCAGTTTCTACTGAGGAGACTATACAAAAAGAAACAATAAGTTGCTTTAAAAGAAATGATGTGAAATTTGGATTTGATCACTGGGGACTAAGTAAAAGATGCATGTCCCAAGCACATCTGGAAGGATCACAGAGCCATAAATAAGATGGAGGAAGAAGCTACAGAAATCGAAGAAAATTAGAAACAAATATCTTTAAGAAATGAAGATACAAATTCATGTCAGAAATAGCATAGCATAACTAGAAAGAGTCTGGACAAATCAACAGGCTGATCAGAGGTAAAGAAAGCTAACCTGTGTGGAAAATCTGTGACTTTTCATCCTGAGAAAAACACAAAGAAGGATCTGACATCCACATAACCTACACTTAATGCAGAGGTAACCCAGATCTAAGCCTAACTTTCCTTCTCCTGGCTATCATAGAATGGCCCAGATTTAGAAGGTGAAACTGTAAGACAAAGTTAGCTGAAGCTGAGCTCTGTCTACTGTCAGGTAGATAGCTCCTCACTCCTCTGTGTCCTCAGTCTGGTTTGAAAATGGCTGGGATGCTGTGAATTCTCTTGAAAGGCATGCTTTCTATCAAGTAACAGAAATCACTGAGAAAAAATCCCAAAGCATCTCAGCCAATAAAAGGCATATGATGTATTCGACCCCGGAGATGAACACAGGAACAGTGAGGGCACAACATCCTGTTTGCAACCAGCTGGGGCAAAACTCTGCCCTCATTTCCTTTTCTAATACCTAGACGTCATTCTGCAAAGGAAAGAATAATGGGAACTATATTACAGTTGAGTTTCTGCGGGTTTCAGAATCCCTGTGATGTTTTAAAAATATTTTTTGTAAATATATTCATATTCCCTAACCTTTTTTCATGCATAAGAGGATATCCTTTTACTCTTATTTCTTTAACAAAAATATTTATGAGATAAAGTGGTGTGCTTCTCTTATTATTTTGAGAAGTACTATGAAGATAAAAAAAAAAAAAAGCCTTTTACTTAAATTTAAATCAATGAAAAGAAACCAAGATAATAATTACATGTGATCTCCACAACAAAGCTATATCTTCTCTGTTGTAGAAAAAACATGAGTCAAAGATAGAAAGCAAAATGCAAACAAAAGATGTTCCCTGCATTTTATGAGAAACCATCATAGTTTCTCTGATTAGGCATATTCTTTTCCATTTAAGCAGTCACATTAAGCTATGCCTTATACATACTAATAGAAAAGATTTATACTCTGGAACAAATCTAGGAACTGACAGTTATTTCATATAATACTTACGGGTACCTTTAACCATAATGGCAAATATATATTAAATCTGGAAGTCATATTATCCTTTGATGCATGCCAAGCTCCTATTACTATTAATAGGAGTTAAATATGTTGAAAGAAGAAAATATTCTCTGGCGTGCCATTTTGGAGACCACAGCTTTTAAATGCCTTGCTTTATGGAAGTGGCTTTTCTATTTTGACCGATGGTGAAGAACTTCAGCAGCATTATACATGCATGCATTTTGATTGAAGTATTAGCCAGATATAATTGTTTACTAGGCTGTTTCAGCTGGGGGAGAAGATTAATGTTGCAGTCATGGCATTTTCTGTAATGAATGTACAAAGTGCAAAGCCTTTGCAAGTGCAGAGCCTTACCAGTGGTGGATGTGCAGAGAATTCATGTGGTATCCCAGAGCATAACCACCTTCAAAGAGGAGCTCCAAACTCTTTTCTTGTCAGTATTTTTGTTCAAAGTGCTCCCTTAGGGAAGCCATGGGAGGAGGGAGAAAGGTAGAAAGACTTTTCTCAGTGCTTGCTCTGGCTGCCTCCTTGTATTTTGCCTTTAATCTCTTTTCCTCCCTTTGATGCAGATACATAGGCAGTTCCACCAGACAGTACCGAGTGAAGCTCCTTGCCAGCTGTGCTCTGCTTGTACTTTCTGTTTGGACCTGTTGTTTGTGTCAGGGCTGAGGGCAGGGGGGTGGGGGGCTTGATCTTTCAGCAGATGGGTCTCAAACAGGAGGTTAATGGCTTTTTTACAGTTGTCAGAAGTGAAATAGAGAATGTAAATTACAGTGTAGTCTACCTTAACGGTGGCAGTACAGTCTCACAGCCGTAACATCTTGCATCACTTCAGTATGCTGATCATTAGCATTTTTTAATTATTATTATTTTATTTTATTTTATTTTATTTTATTTTATTTTATTTTATTTTATTTTATTTTATTTTATTTTATTTTATTTTATTTTATTTTTTAAGACAAAGTGTGTTACATTTTTAGGTCACTAAATATTACCTGCATAATTTAAGGCTAATCTTTCATCCAAATTCAATTTGGTTCATCTCATTTGAGCTACAGTTTGTTCCACATTTCTTCCAATCATTTGTCTAGACATGTGTTAATTGCAATAGTGTGTTTTGCAACACATTATGGTAATACGTTACCCTGCAGTGACAGTTAATATCTAAAGCAAAAGTCTTTGCTGTTGTTGTTCTGAAATGTGTGAATTCATTTCCAAAATACCATCATTTGAACCTTTATTGTGCTGTCCTATTAAATTCTATTGCAGGTTACTGCACTTATATGATCAGGAAGCTTGGTATTTCACTGTATCTGTTCAAATATAAATCTGCTGGTGGAGATCATAGAATTGTGGAATCACAGAATGGTTTAGGTTAGAAGGGACCTTAAAAACCACCTAGTACCACCCCCTCCTCACCAAGGGCAGGGATACCTCACAGAATCACAGAATTTCTAGGTTGGAAGAGACCTCAAGATCATCAAGTCCAACCTCTGACCTAACGCTAACAGTCTCCACTAAACCATATCCCTAAGCTCTACATCTAAACGTCTTTTAAAGACTTCCAGGGATGGTGACTCCACCACTTCCCTGGACAGCCTGTTCCAATGTCTAACAGCCCTTTCAGTAAAGAAGTTCTTCCTAACATCCAACCTAAAACTCCCCTGGTGCAACTTAAGCCCATTCCCCCTCGTCCTGTCACCAGGCACGTGGGAGAACAGACCAACCCCCACCTCACTACAGCCTCTTTTAAGGTACCTGTAGAGAGCGATGAGGTCACCCCTGAGCCTCCTCTTCTCCAGGCTGAACAAGCCCAGCTCCCTCAGCCGCTCCTCGTAGGACTTGTTCTCCAGGCACCTCACCAGCTTCGTCACCCTTCTCTGGACCCGCTCAAGCACCTCGATGTCCTTCTTGTAGCGAGGGGCCCAAAACTGAACACAATACTCGAGGTGCAGCCTCACCAGAGCTGAGTACAGGGGGACGATCACCTCCCTAGCCCTGCTGGTCACACTGTTTTTTATGCAAGCCAGGATGCTGTTGGCCTTCTTGACCATCTGAGCACACTGCTGGCTCATATTCAGCTGACTATCAACCATCACTCCCAGGTCCTTCTATGCCTGGCAGCTCTCCAACCACTCATCTCCCAGCCTGTAGCTCTGCTTGGGGTTATAGCGCCCCTGGTGCAGGACCCGGCACTTGGCCTTGTTGAACTTCATGCAGTTGACCTCAGCCCATCGGTGCAGCCTATCCAGATCCTCCTGCAGAGCCTTCCTACCCTCAAGCAGATCGACACACGCGCATAGCTTGGTGTCATCTGCAAACTTACTGAGGGTGCACTCAATGCCCTCGTCCAGATCATCGATGAAGATATTAAAGAGGACTGGCCCCAGCATCGAGCCCTGGGGGACGCCACTAGTGACTGGCCTCCAACTGGACTTGGCTCCATTCACCACGACTCTTTGGGCCCGGCTATCCAGCCAGTTTCTAACCCAACGAAGCGTGTGCCAGTCCAAGCCAAGAGCAGCCAGTTTCTTGAGGAGAATGCTGTGGGAGACGGTGTCAAAAGCCTTGCTGAAGTCAAGGTAGACCACATCCACAGCCTTTCCCTCATCCACCCAGCGCGTCACTTTGTCATAGAAGGAGATCAGGTTCGTCAAGCAGGACCTGCCTTTCATAAACCCATGCTGACTGGGCCTGATCGCCTGCTTGCCCTGCAAGTGCTGCGTGATGAACCTCCCACCAGACCAGGCTGCCCAAAGCCCCATCCAGCCTTACCAGGGATGGGGTATCCACAGCTTCTCTGGGCAGCCTGGGCAGCCTCACTTCCCTCAGAGAAATGAATTCTTCTTCCAGTGTGATTCAGGGGGAAGATTTTCATATATACTAGACCCCTTGAAGAAATGAAATCAGTAAATGTTTCTTTTGATTAAAACTTGGTACTTAATCCTTTTTCCCCATACTTTTCTGACAGCTTTTAAAAAGTGGCTGTTGTAAAAACAGCAATTAATTTTAGTCGTGTACTTTTAATCAGAAATAAAATAAAATAATGGCAAAATTAATTTGTGGGATTTCAACTAAAGCTTCGAAAGGTGTTTGCATTGTGAACCAAAACTGAAGTCACAAATTGAGA
The DNA here is from genome assembly GCF_965140915.1 of Aythya marila. Lineage (NCBI taxonomy): Eukaryota > Metazoa > Chordata > Aves > Anseriformes > Anatidae > Aythya > Aythya marila. The sequence goes on from NC_139042.1 coordinate 112,075,750, forward strand.
ATGAGCTTTCTTGATATTTCCTTTGAACTGTTACCTCAGAGATTAGTACTGGATCTTAAACAGCATGGAGCTTATGTCAAATAGTTTAATTAGGGCTTTTTGTACCATACTGAGGTTCATTCTTTGGCCTTCTACATGGCTGCAAATATACTTGTTAGCTGGCTAAAGTGTTTTCAAGTTTATCTGTTGAACATTTAAGCATACCTTTAGAACAACACAGAGGTTTACTTGAAGATAGTTGATGTCTTCACATCTGCACAGGGTCAGATGGTTCTCTTCTGCTCTCTCTAATTTAAAAATTGTATTAATTATATAAACTTATTGAATTAAAACTTTTGGGGATAATTTATGGAGATTTATCTTTACCTACCTTTTATCTTCCAGTGTGTCTCCAAAGTGCTTATGAGCATTGGCCCCAGCCAATGATTTTACATGACTTTTTGTTTTACATGGGATATCTTTTACATGTCCTCCCTTGTCTTTTCTGCAAGTCTTGGGACTTATCTTGGGTGATAAATTGATGAGGCCTTGGTACGTGTACCTGAAGGTTTTTCTTACTAGCCACCTGGATGTGGAGACTTGTACCTCTCTTTGCCAACACCTTACTGTCATAATCTGCAACCTGTGTACTCATATGTACCTCATGCCAGACCTCTTGTGCTGTATAAAATCCCCAGCCCTGAGCAGTGCTTTATGCAGGGCATTGCCCATGAAAGCTCCTTTTCCTTGAAGCATCCTATTCAGGGCTGTAGTGACTAATTTGAACACACTTGTTTCATTCCTCAAGACTGTAAAATGTAACTTAAAGTAAATGTTACACAATTACATGCCTTTTATTTAAAAAGAAAATACATTTTTTTCTATCAAAACCCTCATTTGATATGTTGTCAGGACATGTACATGTTCAGCTTGAAATTAATTCTGTTCTGATCAGTAAACAATATTTAACAATACATGTATTCAGTTGCACAACTTCATTCAACAAGTAGAGTTGCAAGAAAATGTGTTTTCTTGTGTCCCTGGTCAGTATACATTTTGCAGATGGCTGTTCTTTGTTGCTTTATATATATATTGACATAAACATATATATATGTACGTATATACACATAGATAAACACACATAGTTATATACACACACACACATGAAGTGATACTTCATAAAGTTGTTTAAGACTACAAATTTGGATTTTTTTTTTCAATGTTCTTCCTATTTTTTAATCTTGGAATAAAACCAGATGAATATAACATACAGGCTAGCAGTTTGTTGTTAATTGATACTGGGTCCCACTCTACTTATTTCATACAGCTTTAGGAGATAAAATTAACTAGTAACTTTCTAGTTAACTTTCCCTCCCTCGCAGTAGGATATATGTGGGAGTACTTCCAAGAGGAAAACATAAAGAAGAAAGGAAAGACTGCCACTGAACTGGACCCACTATGACCATAGAATTCAAAATTGTTTTTCAGTAGTATTAACTCTTATAAAATATCATGTTAAAAATAAATATGGCTTGTAATTTTTCACTCTCTCTGTTTCTGAAGCAACAGTTGGGCATGTCACCTGTATCAGCTAGTATCTTGGACTGAGAACTCCCAGTGTATGCTTCAAGTGCTGGATGGATGTGTGTAGAGCTTCAGAAAGGCAAGTTTAGAAAAACTATAGAAAAAAAATACTGCTTGGAGGATAATTTTTATTCCTCCAGGGTGCAGTATTTTCAAACTATGAGGAAAATACCTTTCAGGAAAGTTCAGAAAAATGCTGTCTTTTGGGAGGAAGGAATAAAATTTCTTGAAATGGTAATAAATAATAATAAAAAAGCCAGTATCCCTAATAGGAAACTTGAAATCATTTATTTCAAGAGCAAATCAGTTTGAGGATACTACTGTGGAATACAGGAGAAAAGGATCTTGGGAAGTCAGCATAGACCTTTAAAATATAGAGGCTTGAGCTAGAGGCAAAATTCCACGAGGAAATAAATTAAAGTTCCTTTTTGTCTCCTGTGTTATAAACAACCAGCCACACAAAGCTGTACTACTGATGTGTCCAGGAACCTATCCAGAGCTTATCTGTGCTCTTTGTCTATTGTGGGAATATCATCAACACTTTTTGCCTGAAATATTACAATATTGTTGCTGTTAGTAAAAGCACACCACACGTCTGTCCTCTTGGGATGAAATACATACTTAGGAAAAAAAAAAGTCTGTGTAGTGTATGAAATTTTGTCTGATTTGAGAACTTTTTTTTTTTTTCTTTTTTGATAGTAATGGATGGTTTTAATCAGAGAAGCTTTTCCATTCATTTCCATTCATTCTGAGAGGAAGCTGAAAACTCAATGAAGATTCAGAAAGGTAAAGAGATGGAGACTTGACATCATCTTACATTCCTGATAATATCTGAATTGTCTGAATTTGGGGAGAATATATATATAACTTGTATATATACAACTTTAAGCCTAAAACCATATATTAAGCAGATCTAATGTGGCTCAATGGCTTGTTTATCAGCCTCACTCTAAGATACAGGAGCCATTGCTGTGACGTAGGAATCTATTTATTATCTGCCCTTCCTCTTGATGTCCCATTTCAGAGAGCCCTGCAGCCTTCCTCACCAGTTGCATATAGCCCACCCACCTCTTATACAGGTGATGTGCTGCTAGGAGGAATGGCCATTGTGTTCTTTCCACTTGGCTTGGTGGATTGTGGTGTTGCTGAAGAGGAATAGCTGCTATGGTAAGAGATGTTTTTGATGTAAAGATAAATGAAAACTAATATTTTTAGGAAATGCGAAGTTATTGATTCTAGTCCTAAATCAGTTATTTGCTTATAGAATTATATTAACATACAATTGCCTTGTAAGAGAGAGATAATGACCACTTTTGCCTCTTTTTAGTGTTAGTGAGGGACATTATTAAGAGCAGTACCCATATGTAAATATTTCAATAAAGTATTCAATACCCTACCTAGGAAAAGCCATGGATCACAAGGTTTATAGTCTAACTGCTGTAAATGTAGGATGTTTCCTGTTGCTAGGTCACTGACCCTTCTGTTTCCAGAGAAGTTAGCTCTTTATTTAGCATGATTTATTATTATTATTATTTATTTTTTTACTTAGGTACTGAATTAAAAAATACTTCAGGCTCTTTTCCCCCATAAAATATTTTATGAAAAGGTGAACAATAGAAGCTTCTTCTGCACTATCAGTTTTAACGTAAACCAAAAGGGACAGTTTTATGCTGTACTCTAAAGATTTCTGTGAAGGTAATGTTAGAGTGGGACAAAATACATAGTGCTATTTAATCTACTTGAAACAAAGCTGCAACAACTTTTCTTAGTTGGGGTGATTTTCAGTCCTTTTTCTTGGTAGTAGAATGATGGCATAAACAAGAAGTTGTGCCCTTCAGACATGCTTTCTCTAAGTAACGTACTCTCTGCTTTCATTGCTTAAGGAATATGTATGTTTGAAAATTAAAACTTGTCTTTTCAGCTTTTTTGTTGGTGCCTTGTGCTGTCCAGGAAATGAACAAATCTCAGCGCTGAGAGTCTCGAATATGTATTTTATGATACATCCTGGGAGCAGTTCCCAGCACGTGCAGCATTCTCATTGCAGGACTTGATGTTGATTTGAACACTGAAGTATGAATACTAATAGAGGTGTTACCTCACTGGTTCTGCTTTTCAACTGTAGAGCGATTTTTGTGCTCTTTTGGGCAGAGACTGTATGATGTGTCATCTGTATGATGTCTAGTATAATGGACCCTCGAGCTTTGGTAGTACAACTAGACTTCACTTCTGTGAGTAACAGAAAGAACAGGGACAGTAGCTGAGTCTAGATCTAGTATTTTATTACAGTAAATTAAAATGTTGCAGTGAATTGCTGTGTGCACTAGTGGGGCTCCACATTACACAGGTGACATTTTCAATGGAAAATGGAATCTGTGTGGCTTCCAGTTGAATTTGCTAGGTGAGATCCTTGTGCCAGAGGCTGTAAAGATGAAACCATGCAACAAACCCTTCACTAGAGTTCCTTCTTTACTGCTTTTTTTTTCTTTTTTTTTTTTTTTTTTTTTTTTTTTTTTTTTTTCCTGAATATAATACATCCACAAGATAGTGTAGTAAAAGTTCCATAGCTTTCTGGGTATGTAAGGATTTTTTAATTATTTTTTTACTTTGTCAATAAAGATAATTTGGAATGTGTCCGGCTAATCCAAATAATGGAAAAAAAGTTCCTGTGATGGAATTAATACTAGTTTGAACAGTTTCCAAATACAATCCATTTCTCTTTTATTTTCTGCTTCTTTTTCCTCTTTTTCCTCTTTTTCCTTTTTCTCTTTTGGTGTGTGTGTGTGTGAATATAATGGTTTGAGGCTAGTGACAGAAAGTGGACAGATATGAAGAGGCAGCAAGAAAAGAGGATGTTTCTGTATAGGTGATGTGTTGGTAAACAATTTGAAGTTGTTACTATAACATTCCAACTATAAATGAGGAGTCTGACTCATCTTTCAGCACTTTATAAAAACTGACTTTAACTGGAGAAAAAGTCATTTCTGAATACAGAAAAAAATAAGAATTTTTGAAAGGAAAACTGAATTGAATAAATGTGTGGTTGTAGAAAGAACTTGAAGAACTCTTTGTGGTGTTTGAAAAAGTCATATCAACCTGAACAACTATTTCTAGTTACATACATTTTTATTTTTAACCCCTAACTGTGTCAATCTAGCAGTAGGGTTATTGGAAAGTTTCATTTTGAGGTAGTTAAAGGTATGAGGTCAAAGCTTTGAAGAAAGGTTGCATTTAAGAGGCATAGTGATATAACAGTTTTATTTGGCATCAAGTAATGCATATATGTTTCCATTTTATGGCATTTTTTTCTGCTTTTTTGTGTCAAAAGAAGTTGCCATGTTACATTGTTTAGACTAATGACTATCAATTCTTTATGGTAAACTGTTTTTCTATTGAAAAAATATCTGTTAATTGCACATCAGCTGTGCATTGTTTTGGGCTTTAGCACCTTAGTCTTTATACAGCATCTTTACCTCCACTATATAATCAATGAATGGGATTGATATTCTAAATTTATGCTTTGAAATCATACCACTAAGATCTAAAAGTAGAGAAAATATCATTAGTATAAATGAAAATGTCTCCAAAGTCTGAAATACGACCTTTTAATATAATTTGGCCAGAAAACATACTGGATGTTGGCTTTTAGTGTGTTGTGTGTGTGTTGCAGAATTCATTCATGATAGTAAATGTATAGAAATTTTGGATGTACATTTTTTTTGCTTTGCTATGTTAGGTTAAAAAATGTCCATTTGTAACTAACAAAAATAACAACTACATGTGAGGGGAAAATAGAAGAGGAGAAAGAGATTAAAGATGAATATTTTAATGAAGAACTTGGACCCATCAATTCATATACATGTTTTAGTAGAATGTAATGTTTCCAAGAGGAATATGACATGGTTAAAAAGAGAGAAAATATTTTTTCTGCTAAGCTGTTTTCTGTTTTTTCTTTAGTATATTTCACATCCACTTTACTACCAGTTAAATGCAGATTCTGCTAATATATACTTCAATGAAGTGCCTAAATACCAGAACATATGATTAGGTTCTCAGAATCTCTCTTTATGTGATTCAGTATTGTGTTTCAATGATACAGCTAGAGAATTATTTGAATTAAGGGTGGCTTTTGTGTATGTGTGTTTGTTTTAGCCATCTGTATTCCAGAAATAATTTAATTATTTAATAATTTAATAATTTAATTTATGGATAAACTCATTTGGTAACTTGCTTCTGTATTAAATGTTCTTTAGTTCTTCAGTGGTTTAATGATTAATATCCCTTTGATTTCTGAAAGAGAAACATATATTTCTTGTTCTGTGTATAATGCTGATACATCTTTTCTAATATCATTATTGAAGATCACTTTATTATTTTTAGATAAAAAATGCATTTTCATTCTGTCTTCTTTTCTGGAGGCCGTGTCTGCACCTGATTGTGTTCTTGTTAACATTACCTTTTTTTCCTCTCAGAATTGTTTTTCTGAGTCTCTTTTTCCCAAAATCTCTTATTTGCTTTTCTTCCTTAGCTTTTATTCTTTTTATTTTTTTCCCCTATATGGATTGTCTGCTTCCAACCCTTCATTTCTAGTAGAGTATTTTTAGTGTCTCTGTGATAAAGACACTTGCTAAATATCTAATACCAATCAGGTGGTTAGAAGGTCAGATAATAGCCCTCTGATGTAAGGCCAGATCATGACATAATGGATTGCCAAAAGGAATTGCCCTTGAGTGAAAGCCACACACACACGCACACATTTTTAATGTAAATTTTACATGGCCATTCACCATTTTATATCTCCAAATGTCCCCATCCTTCTTCCTTTCCCCAGCTTTTATTGTTGAGTATAATGTAAATATGGTATGGGACATCCCTTTGGTCAGTTGGGGTCCTCTGTCTTGGCTGTGCCGCTCCCATCTTCCTGTATATCCTCAGCTAGTGGGGCAGTGTGAGAAACAGAGAAAATCTTGATGCTGTACAAGCACTGCTCAGCAACAACTGAAATATTGATGTGTTATTAACACTGTTTTAGTTATAAATATAATATTATAAATATTATTATTATATGATATAAAATAAAATAATATAATATAATATATACTATATTATATATAGTATAATATATAATATTATAGTTATAAATATAAACTATAGCACCATAGAGGCTACTATGAAGACATTTAGCTCTATCCCAGGCAAAATCAGGATAGTAACCTATGTATGTGTCTTTGCTGAAAACATACTTGAGTGTACTTTAAACTTTTTTTTTTTTTTTTTTTTAACTGAAAATCGTAACATCATAGACTCATAGAATATCCAAGTTGGAAGGGACCTGTAAGGATCATCAAGCCCAACTCCTGGGTTTCCAAAGGACCACCAAAAATAATAATAAAAAAAAAAAAAATCACGTGTCTGAGAGCATTGTTGAAATGCTTCTTGAACTCCAGTAGTCTTGGTGCCGTGACCACTGCCCTGGGGAGCCTGTTCCAGTGCCTGACCACCCTCTCTGTGAAGAAACTTCTCACACACAGAATCACAGAATATTAGGGATTGGAAGGGACCTTGAAAGATCATCTAATTTTCCTGATATCCAGCCTGAACTGCCCCTGAAAAAAAAAAAAAAAAGAGTGAAGGAAAAAAAAAAAAAAATATATATATATATATATATACACATAAAGCAGACTGCATTTATTAAACATAAACCTCTGTAGATAAACCTGAAAACTGTCTTTGATAAGCACTCTTTCCGAGACTTGGGAAATCTCAGGGATCTGAGACTGCCAGGAGCTAAGTACTGCATAGATGGTCATTAGCTGAGCTCTGAAGAAATTGGTCTTTGAAATTGATTGGAGACAGTAAAGAACTGGCTAAAGGAATGTCATCACTGTCCTATGTAAAATGAAAAAGTAGGATTGGATGAAAATTATTTAATGTTTTTATTTTAAGACTTTGGCAGAAAAAAAACAAACACAAACAAACAAAAAAAAAACACACAAGTGTGTGGTGGCTGAATATGAATCAATTTTACACAACTTTAACATAACAGTAATTAGGGATTTATTATATACTCTTATGGTAAATAACAAGATTAGATTGTATGATTTTTAACAGCACTTACTCAGCATGTAAGTATTAGTCAATTAGTGCAACAATTTAAAAGAATTTCCTACAATAGAAACTGTGACTAACTTAAAGATTCAAGAATGACAAGGTTCACATGAGACTTACTGTGGGGTACTGGGGAGTTTCTAAATTGTGACATAGTTAGAAAGCATTTTGAAACTGGAAAGGGAACAAAATAAAGTACAGAATTAAATTGATAGTAAGATTAGAGTAAAAAAAAAGGGGGGGGAGGGGGATGTAATTGAACAGTACATTGTTAATGGTCATGCAATTAATAATCTGGAAATTCCTCAGCTGGAAGTAACAGAAGAAAAAAGCTTGGGAATATTAGTTGATGTCTAACTGCTATATGTGATGTGGTGATGATAAAGCTAGATACAGTCCTAGGGGGTGTTGAACATGTTTCTTTTGGGCAGGGAAGAGAGCAGGTGTCATGGCCAGGCTGATGAACACCATTGGATATTCTCTTTTGGTACTTCGTGCAGTTCTGGCTACATTTAAGGATGAACTCAACTGGAGTGAGAGTGGATCTGCTAGAAAGTTGGGGAAAAAAAAAAAAAAAAAAAGAATATTTCCACTGATGCTTTAAGAACTGTCAGAACTAGGGGCTGGTGAAGTGCTTTAAGTAATTGTTATTGAAGCTTACCGATGAGATGAATTCAAGGTTGGGCTCTCATTTTTGGAGTCTGTCAAAGCTGTTTTGCAGCCATGTCTGCACTTGACCTTGCCCCCTGTTGGTCTGCACTCTGTCCTGCTCGTCTGAGGCCCCAGTGGACTTCAGACCTGCCATGTCACTGGGCTATAGCTGACACCACTAATCATCACAGATACAGCTGGCCCTTGTTGCTTCCTAGCACTGCCTTTCATTTTTCACTTGGGCTTCTTGCTGTATCAGTTTTGGGATGTCATCAGGATAGAGGCAGATGTTTCTGGTGTCAAGATAGAAGAGAAACATCTCCTTTGGTTTACATCCTCTATACATGTCATTTCATATAATATACCTGTTTGGTTACTTCTAAAATAAACCATTCTAATTTGTTTTCATGCCCTCTTTCTGTGAGATTCTCTCTACCTTCTCAAGATAATCCTCAATCAGCTGTTGACATTAGTAGCAATTGCAAGATTTAACATGCACATTTTTTATATGATTACAAATCAAAATATCTGTGCTGGATTCTGCTTAAAAAAAAAAAAAGTATAAATCTTGATTATTTTAATGTCTAAGTCTAATACATAACAGAGCAGTTGGGATGGGTCAAGGAGAGACTCTGTCTGCAGAGTAGATGACTTAGATGACTTATCTGTAGTGTATAAATCTGATAGTTTATTGTTCTTTTTCTAATTCTTTCTAGCTCGTGCTTCCCCTCTTCCCCTGAGTAAGACTGTTGCTCTTTTACATGACCTCTCACTCAACTTAGTACTTACAGAAAAACTAAAAACAGAAAAAATACATAAAAATACACTTTTTTTTTTTTTTTCTTTTCTCCCTGTTGTTTAAGGTTTAGTCTGTCTGGCTTATACCCAGTTAAATGTAGTGCTGGCCCTTTTCCAGTGTATTGCTGGCCTTTTTCATTGATGCTTATCTCTGTCCTGACTTAAATATATATGGAAACAAACAGTTCTGAAAACCCTGATCTTGTAAAACTGGGAGGCCAAGTTGTTCAAGAGAGAGGCTAATAGTAATATTTTGTAATATTTGCTGTCTTTTGTTTGCAAATATTTGTTATTAAATGACCTATTGTAGTGGTACTACCCCATTGTATTAAACTATGCCACAGTGATCAAAGCAAGCTTCTGTTTGGTCTTTTTGGATCAAATTTACCTGGATCAGTTAGTAAGAAACAAGATAGGAGAGAAAAATAAGGCAGAGTTGGTTGTGTTCTTCAAATTTATAATCCATTTGGGAGAGAAGGAAAAGAAAAACCTTTGCCATTAATTTTCAATCCAGGAAAGTAAAAAATCCACCTTCTAAGGTTTAGTTATAACAGCAAGATATAAATTAAAAAGCAAACTCTTTGAATAAATGTTTAGAAGAGAAACTATTATTTTCCCACAACTGACAATGTGTCTTGTGAACAAGTGTCCGAGAAAGGACTGAGTGAGGAAGGAATTGTGACAGTTCTCATGGGGTGCCTTCACTTAGTAGAATTAGAAAACTTAATGGTTGTGCCTGGAATTTCTATTCTGATGCATACTGTACTTTCTTCTGTTGCACTGTCTGCTCTTCTGATGTGAATATATGCTTACTGGGAATTTGAGTCAGTTTGTCAAACTTCAGATAATACTTTTTAGAGAGCTAAAGCCAGTGCAGTTACCATAGGTGTCACTGAATTTGCTAAGAATTTAATTCCAATTTTAATGAATGTAACATTCAGTTTTATCCACAGTTTTATTCTTACCTAATTGGGAACCTAAAGGATTAACAGGGTAGGAGCCAACTATAGGAATTTCTATTCCGATACACAAAAGGTGCTTTCAATATGCATTTTAACTCCAGTTCTGCTTTAACACTGATAATGCACAAAGCCCGGTGATATTATTACACTTTGACACTGAATTACCAGATAAATGACTTGTCAGAGTTCATTTATGTTTCTGAATGTTTGGCAAAGAGTGACAGCTGCATAGAGCTTGTAATTCAGTAATGCATTACCTCAATGAAGTAAAGCAGCTTCCCCTGAAAAATATATGGAAAAAAAAAAAAAAAAAGTATATATTTTGGTGGTCTAGATAAGGTGTTTTTAGATTCAAAATGTGATCATGGGTCAAATAAGAGGATTAATTCTGCAAATCAGAAAACTCCAGAGAAAAGGGGATTCAATGACTTGCCTTCTTTTTCAGCGAAGAGCAGAACTTGGGGCATCAGGCACCTACACTGGAAAATGTTTTCTCCCGTTTAAAATGGAAAAGGATAAAAGTGTTTGGTATCATCTATGTTCTATTTTGTGTTTAGTGTATGCTGGTTCCCATTTTTTTGGTATGCATGATTTCTGTCGTCTGCCCATCAGTGTGATGCGGCTTTTCAGAATACCTGAGAAAAAATCAGACAGCAAGTAGTTTAAAAACATCTGAATCCATACCAATACAAAACAGAATTTTTGTATTTCTAATTTGATGTCTTTTAAAAGTGGGGGAAATATATTAGTGGAAAAAAAAAAAAAAAAAAAGGTAAAAACTATTGCAGACCCCATTATGTCTGCTTGTTTTCTTGTATAAACTAGGGAGTACTTTACTAAAACCATCATCTGCCATACATAGTGTTTGGATTTTAACATTTCTTAATTTTGCATGCTCTCATGTGGAGAAGTGAACTAAGCTGTACTCATTCCCTTTTTGCTAGCACTAAATCTTATCGGGAGGCAGGGTTGTACAAGCTCTGTTGCAGTACAGGTGTGGATCTGCAGGTCAGATCCAGGTGTGGGAGAGTGAGCTGGGAGGATCTGTTCTGTACTGTCTGTTCTCTGCTGTGGCAATAGCTGGTGTACCTTCCTTCTCTTCTCTGGATATTGCAGCTCTGATCTGAAATACAATGTGGGAAGGCTTAACTCTGTTTCTTTTCTTTCTTTTTTCCTTTTTTTTTTTTTTTTTTTCTTTCCCCAAGTCTAGTAGGGTAACAGAACATAAAAATAATAATAATTATTACAAATGCTGGTACATTTTAGATGGCATTTTTCACCCCTTGGAATAGGAAAATAGTTCTGATTACATTTAAAAAAAGATAAGGAAAAAAATACACACACACACAAAAAGCACAGTTTCAAACTTGCATCATTATCTTTTACTTCTTTTTAGCTGCTATAAATGCTCCTATAATGCCAGAATGCCAGATATTATGGTCTGATTACTGGATTTTCAGGCCTAACTATATTAATTTGCAAGAAGAATTTTATAATTATGTATATTCATCAGTTCAATTCATGAAGGACAATGTGTGGCATACAGGAAATTAGAGCTGTGGAGATAAGAAACTCCCTCCCCCACCTAGCAACTGTGTAATTAGAAGTGCTCATTTAGTGGATCAGTTCTCAATTATCCATTAAGTGTAAGTATTTGAGTTAGATATGTTCCCTTGTCTAACGTGACTGAACATAATTTAACTTAGAGTATGTGAGATGTTGGCTACTGAAGGCAAACTGACAGATGACACTTCTCATAAATTGTATTTGTGAATATGATTTTTTTTTACACATAGCCCGTGCTTATTTTGAAAGGCAGTCAAAAAGTAAGAGCTAGGACTGTGTAGCATTCAGTATGGGGATGTACTTTATAGTTTCAGTTTGTTATAATGAGGTTTTGTTGTAACAAATACACATGGTAAATTACATAGCATAATTGTCAGATACAATTAATAGTGGCTGTAACAGATTTCTGTTTATGGGAAGGTACATAAAAAGGATAAGATGTTACCAGTGTTTAATTCAGGTACCCTGAAGCCAAAATAAAAGCTCCCTTGAAGAGTTCGATTGCTGGGGGACAGGTTGAGGGGGAACAAACAACACAGAACCATCCGTGGTATAAACCTGTTTGTGTGTACATAGAGCGTTTTGTTTGTTTTTGTCTATAAATCTTGTCACGAATGGCAAGAGGCTATAAATGTAGCTATTTGGTAGAGTCCTTTCATTGTTTTAGTATCTTAAGCTATAGCACTTGATAATATTTTGCAGTTGACTCATTTTAATTTTTAAGTGCTGTGAACACCAAATGGCATTATTGTGAAGTCAAGCTTTATCAGTACTGAAATGTTCTTGCAAAGTAATGTAAGAGTTTAAAATAAAATAAAACATGGAGGGTGAATTTATAGCATACTCATGACTTCATCCCATATGTATATTCTTGGAGCACAGTTAAGGGTATTGTTCCTCAAGCTAATAGGGCATGTACAATCTTTTAAGCTTCAAGAAGGTTTTGGTTACTGCTGGTCCTGGGCAGCAGGTGTCATGGACTGCCTAGATCCGTCATTTTTTTGGATGATGGCATGAGCATGTAGGTTCCTCCTCCCTGGAGTTCAGGCAGGACCAAAGGTATTCATTTAGACTTCTAAAATCCTCATTGTCCTTGGGGATGTGTGCTAATCTTGTTTAGCTGTCTGGTTGCTAATCTATTAATCTTATTTGTAAATGCATTAAATATTGGATGGAACCTTATCTATAGCAGCCTTATCACAAAATACAAGCAATACCAGATAGAACATGAAGTGTTGGATAATTTAACAGGCAAAATCAACATATTAGAACTGTGTATTGCATATATATCATTATTCTTCAAAATTATCAATGACAAAGATTTCAACGCTAAAACAGATGTTTATGCCTGTAAAACTAATTTTTAGGCCTAGAATGAGGAAGTTCCCCTTAGAATGAAAACGCAAAAAACTGCACATCTCCTTTCCCCTTGTTATCACTATTGTTCTGCTCTTTATGATACCAGCTGCTTTTTCTCTCAGATGGTTTGATTGTTTAATATAATCAAATTAAACTTAGAGCAGCTGTTCTCAGTTGGAATATACTGCTTCTGTTTCACAACTAGAAAGCTCCTGAATCCTACTTCTTTTTTGTTGATGTTTTTTCTCCAATTACATTAATTGTCTTAGTAATAGATATGTCCTTACTTCATACAGAAGTACTTACAGTAGGTGAAGAGTAATTAATACAGAGGCAAGCTGTAAATTCCCACCACACCATTATCATACTTCCAGGGTGAAATCAAGTGACCCAAAAGCAGTGGGAGTGTGTGTGTTAGTGAAGTGATCAGTAAAGCCTGGAACAGGTTACTGGAACTGCACAAGATGTCTCCAGGTCTGTGGTATGTATTGGATTGATTCAGACTCCTCTCTTTCTGTTTTGATACTAACTTATCACACCTCATACAACAATGACATGAGAAGTGATTCTCAGATGTTAATCCTGTGGACCATTAGAAAGCTTCTTCTAGGCTTCAGAAAGCAGGTGGTGGGTTTGTAGGGGTTGGGTTTGCTTTTCTGTTTGTCTCTGCCTGTGTCCCAAGTTCTGAATTCAGAACTATTTTTAAGTATGGTCCAGAGTTTCACCCTTGCAAAGAAACAGATGCATTTAGAGCAAAACAATAGTCTTGTTGATTTTTAAAAAGTGAAGTGTATAGAAGGAAAGGAAGCCTGAGATATTTAAAAACTGGATTTAGACCCAGCTATCATGTCCTCCAACCCAAACCTCCTCTCGTCAATTAGTATAAAGTTAAGCATTGAAATAAGATTTTTTTTTTTTATCTTACACCCTTTTCACATTACAGACATAAAGAAGAATAATTAAGCTTTTTATTGGTCATATTTATTTCATCTAAGTGGCTTTCAAGTGGATTCAAAGAATAAACAAGGCTTTACTAAAGCACTTAAACTATAAGCAATTTCTTTCCAAAATGTGATTTTATTTATTTATTTATTTATTTATTTTTAACTTACTGATTGCTTAAAAGCAGTGTGATGAAGTAGGGCATGGTATAGTATTCCTAAATAGGTTTGTCACAACTGCAGGAAGTGTGCTAATTTTTTAACTGTGCTTTCATTTCTCCTCAGTGCATTTGTGCAAGTTCTGGTACAAAAAGTCATAGTGGTTTCATGATTAGGAAGTAAATGTTACTTTCATGTACATAAATGCTAGGTCAGAAAAGGGTATTTTCAGTATAAACAAATACCTTGCAATCAGTTTAACTGCTCTTTCTTTTAGTGGGGTAGCTGAAAATAGAAGATAGTTTTGATTTAATGTATTTGTTTGAAGTCTTCTTTCTTTCCATGTTATTCAGCAATTTGATTGGGACTTCTGAAAAATTCAGTTTGAAAGCTGCAGATTTTTCTTGCAGTTTGAGGGTAGTTTTTAGTCATAAATGTGGCACATCTTAAAAGTACTTCTGAATATAAACTGAAAAGAGACATCTGTAAGGTTGTCTTTTACTGAGCAGCAGTGTTTAGGTGAAAGTCCAGTGAAAAGTGAATGCAAAATGGATGAAATTGACTTGATCTATTCAACGGAGCACTTGCATCATTTTTTACCTTACAGCTCAAGTAAACAGGCAGTTTGCATGATTATGCAAAGCAAGGATGGACTTCTTTTCCTTTGGGACTGTTCTTTTATATGATTAACAGACAATAAGGCTAACCCATGATATCTGAAGGTCATCATGTAAATATTGCTTTCCATCTGGTTATTTACAATACAAGACATGTTGGCCTTTTTCACATTCTCCTGCCTTAGTCACCTTCTCCAAATCTCTATCAACTTCTAAAGAGTAATTCAGAGAGTAAGGAGGAAAAGCTTTTTTTCTTTTTTTCTTCTTCCTTCAACCCATAGGTCACTACTTGTAAAGGTGAAGCATAAGGTTATGCAACCTCTATGAATATTTAACTTAATTAGCTTCTTTTTGGTAATCCTCAGATTCACAGTGCTGAGAGAACCTTGGGCATGTTGCAGGAAAATGGGAATTAGGATCAAAGAAATTGGAAATTGAGAAAAATAGTTATAGATAAACATTCTGTATGCTGCAATGGAAGTGAATGAGGATGAAAACTACTGACTATATTTTCTATATTTTAGAAAGCAGTTAGTCAAATATCTGGGCTTAAGGGTAAAAAATACTGTGATATGCAACAGCTAAGAGAGGCAGTTTTCAGTTTATCTGAAAAAATATGGTATCCTGCAACTTTCATTATGACAATTTCACCACAGGGGAAAAAATTCTCTCATTATCTGAGCATTGACATGCTTTGATTAAAATTTTAAAGATGTGTGACAAGTGAAAATTTTTGCACATTACTAGCATGTGGAGAATCTGCAGGGGGTTTGAGGACCCTTTTTAATAGATGGATAAACCTTTTTTTACTAGAACTTCTTAATGAAGATGTTATATCTTCAGACTAAAAATTAACTTGAACTCCAGTTACCCTCACACTTATGAGAATAGTGTGTAGTTTTCGAGTTCCACAAAACAAATCTTCAGACACTTGAAAATATTTAGAAAACTTTTCTACTTATAGTTTACTTGCAAACAGGGTTGGGTCATCTCGGAAGAGTTTCTAATGTGGAATCAGTGAATGGATATATTTGAATCTGATTTAATATGTACGGTTTGGTGAAAATGTCTGTTAATGTCGTACCACAGCTCCTATCATTGTTCTTCTCTCTGGTTTGACTGTGTCTAGCTTTATTTTTCTGGGGAGTACTTGGGCTGCTAGAGGTGGTTTATGTACTTAATAGATTAATTAAACAGCAGTCCTAAAACAGTAGCATTAATTTCTTGCAATTTGAAATGCAAAAAGTCTAAATTTTGAGTTACTCTATGGAATGATGAAGCGATACCAAGGATATTTTAGCAACTGATATTGTCTGAGGAGTGAAGGAACCAAGACTAGCATTCAGAGGAGCAGGGCTGATGCTACCACCCATGTTAGAGGTTCTATGATCTGGTGTATTTTTTTTCCTGGCCCAAAAAACTTCCCTCCAAACTCACAAATTTGAGAGTTGCTTTTTCTTAGAAGATGATGATTTAATTTTGAGAATAAAAAAGATTTAACTTGAAGTTTACAATGATCGAGACTAGATAATTCTGGAAAACTTTTTTTTCTTTTTTTGGTGGGGGGGAGGGTAGGGTCAGTTTAATGTAAACAGATGCATATAATTTGTAAAAGGACTCCAGTCTATTCTTGGCTACAAACTGTCAATAAATCTGAGGTTCTGGTTTGAAAAAACAAAACAAAACAACTCATTAACCTATATTGGCATCTGTATCTATATGTATAATAGTCACACATTCATGTTACAGGGACAAAATTTGATAGTAGTATGTATTTTGAGCTTTACAATAAAAAGCAAAATGTTTCCCACTTTCTAAAATGTAACATTGACATTCTCCTCTGATCTGATGTACTCTTGGAAAGGTTAAAGCAGTGTATTTTGATTAATAAAAAAAAATAAATAAAAAATCAATATCCTTCCAAATTAACACTTTGAGAAGTGAATGTCTAGAGGAGAAAGAAGAAATAAATTCAAAGCAGATGAGAAAAGTTGGGAAATAAAATGTAGTCCTTTTCCTCTCTGTAGTAGTTGTGCCACTTTAGCTAAAAGGTGCTTGAATATTTGGTAATATAAGAATAGTGTCTGTTTGTGGTTTCTGGTTATCCAGTAATGCAACTGAAGCTGTGGACCTCCAAGATATGAAAGCAGACTAGACAGAGCCAATAAGGGAAGGTTTAGTCAAGAGGAACTTAAGCCCATTGGAAGACTTAGCAAAAATTTTCAAAAATTACGTGCAGAGAACATATAAAACCGAAGAGGGGAGAAAGAAGAAGGGGAGTGAAAGACTTGTTCTCAATTTAGTGTGAATCTGGGGAAACCTGATGTTACTGATTTATTTATTTATTTATTTATTTATTTTATAACTTATCGGACATCACATAATCAACAGGCTGTATCTCTATCAAGTGTTCAATAACAAAGCAAGTGTGAAAGTGCAGGAATAACAGATGGAAAAACCTTGAATATATCAAATGTTTGACCAAGAAGTCTGATTTAATGAAACCTAAGACTGAAGGAAGGACAAGGTGAAGTGGGAAGAATTGGGTAATGAACTGTGATCTGTAATGAGAGAGGTGAGAATTACTTTTGTGGTTCTGTAAAAGAAATTCTGCAGAAGAATTTTAAAACTTTGGAAATCCTTAATGGTGAGTCTCTGTCCTCTGAAAAGTACAGCTTGTACTTTTGACTGTGCAGATGACTGTTCAAATAAGTCTTCTCCAGGCCGCCTTCTCCACCCCAAAGTCAACCCTACCAAATAAATGATATCCTTAATAAGTAGGAAGGAAAAAAAAAAGGCAAATACATCAATGGTTCTTTATATTACAACTGCATATCTTTATATTGCAACTACACAAATAGTGTAACTTGTTATTGAAGAGTCTGGAACCAACCATATTACTCAGAGGAACAAATCCCGTTAGATTTGGGATAAGTGAATGGAAGGCTTTTTAGGGATATAACAGAAATTGAATACAGTCTGGTGTTGTGAAAATAATAATTTTAACCTGCTTTTCTGATATTAGATAGCATGCACTATGAAAGAATTTTAATCCTGACATGTTTTGAAGTATAAAGTCTTAACAGGGATGAAATTACTCTGTCCTTACTTCTAATTAAAGCTAATGAGCATTATTTGTGAAGCTGTCTTCACTAGGACTGTGCTGTGTGGTATTTTAGCAAGAGCAATCTATGTGCTCTTTGTTGTGAACCTGGCTTGTGCCTGCCAGAATGCACAGGTAGAAATTCAGCTCGTACAGGTGCCTCTGATCACTCTGTTCTTATTTTTCAGAAATTCTACTCTTTGAGGAAGGTAGAGTAAAATGTTATACATTTTACAGTTGTAATGTCATACAGTTGCTCTTTGGATTGCTATTTATTTTCTGCTTTCCCGTTTAAGGATGTCAGAAGTGTAGATTTTTATGGAAAAGGAAATTCGTTTTTAATGGGAAACACCTGAGCTTTCAGGCAAAGCATATAGTAGCTCCTAACACTGTATGTGCTTTTTTCTTTCTTTGCCATGCTAGGTTTTGAGTTGATGTTTACAAATATAAACAACCACAAAACCCCTTTCCTTTGGTAGCTCCTGTACATCTTTCCTGAATGCTAATAGCCAATTTCAAACTGTTCATTGTATGTATTTCCTTATTTTCATTTATTGAGTTTTATTTGACACTCATTCAGTAGCTTAAGATATTTCTATCCTTTTTAGTTGGCTGTAGATTTGACTACTGCAAAGGTTTTGGTACAGTATTCCAACTGTCACCTTACCATCCCTTCCTTTTCCAGCCACAGACATTTCTTTAGAATACTGATGCATCCTACTGACAGCAACGCACCATTTTAGATTGACAGTGACTTAGCACAGTGTTTTGTCTTACTTGGTGCTCTCCCAAGAGGGGGACTGAGGCTTCCTGCACAGACTTGAGTCACAACCAAAAGGCTTTTCTGTTTCTTGTTGTTGTTTGGCTTAATTTTAAAAGTGCAAGTAAACCACTACGTTATTTGATCACCTGTTCATCCGAACTGGTGTTCTTTTTTGAAGAACTGAAGTAGATTTGTGAAGTAGCTTTTTAAACAGAAATCATGCATTTGTTTCCAAATGCATTTAGTAATTCTTGTAGTATAATTGTTCTCTGTTTTCCCAGAACAAACTAGATTTTTATGTAGTTCTGTGAGTTACTTTGTTTATCAACCCTTATAAAGATCAGCATTGAATTAGGTATGTTGTTCCTCTTTTTTTATTTTTTATTTTTGTAGAACCTGATGCAAGTGGTAGGAGATGTAACTGTTATTAATGTGACACCTTGATGTTTTAGTTCTCAATCCTCATTGAATTATTATCTGCTTCAGAAAGTCTGTTGCAGTTTAGTTGTTTGAGCTTAATTTTGAGAAAATGACTCAAAATGATCTCCTATAAGGTTGGCTTGGAGTAAGAGCCTTGTGTATTAAACATAAATGCAAATAATTTTGTTAGGCTTCCAGTGACAATTTCAACATCTTTTTGGTGATCTGTTTGCCCAGTTGAGTCTGATAGCTTCTTGCCATTGTTGCAGCTCAAGAGCTTTTCTGATCTACTTTAGTATCACCTAACCAGGCTTTTTTTTTTTTTTTTTCTTTTCTTTTCCATTTCTTCATATGAAAGCTTGCTGTGTTAACTGTCTCCTTTATCTAGCTGCTTAATTATGCCGTTTCTTTCCTTTGGTGTTTTTTGAGTGCTACTTATCCTAAACCTTGAACAGAGTATATTTAAATTGTCCATTTGGAGTTTATTCTTTTAGGTGATCTGTTTAGTCTTTACCATATCTTTTAAACACAAATTATATATAGCTTATATTTATATAAAGTTCAGTGTAAAATAAACTATATTACTCTATATATACTATATATATTACTCTATTTATATATTACTCTACTGATTTGCAGTACTGTTTTGCCTGTTTCATACTGCAGAGATAATGTGACTACTATTGCCAGTCTTACAGAGGGGCTATGATAATTTCTGTGCAATACTTGGGGTTAAATCAAGAGTTGCGTTTTACTTTTTTCTTCTAAATTCTCTGCAAAACTGCTTTTAAAAGCAGTTGTTTACGTTGTTTCAACCTGATCTCCTTCAGTTTTCATTGTGCCTTTTGCTCTGCCTATCTGCAGATTATTGAAATCTTCCCATCATCTCTCTTCTTCCACATTTCCGTATGAATAATAGAACATGACCCCCCCACACACCCTCCTTATTTTTGGACAAGTTATTGCAATCAGTGTTTCTGGTATGCTATAACTGGCATGAAAAATGCCATATTTAGTTAAACCATATAAAAGCAATAGAACTCAAACACTAAATAAAAAGCTCAACAAGTACTAATGCATTATAATGAGGATAGAACTAAGCATTACTTCAGGAATGGGCATTACTTCAGGAATAAGGAAAGAACAGTGAAAGAACAGTGTAGAAGTATGAAGAGTTTTCCTTCCCAACAAACAAAAAGCCTTCATCAGATATCATCTGATGAAATGTTCTTTTGTTAGCATAACAGTTACAGGGGTTAGTTTCAGAACTTTTAGTAGTTAATGAAACTTCACCTTTGGTGAGGAAAAAGTAAATTAAACTGATTTTGCAAGTGAAATCTGTCAAATGGTTTGCAATATCTTTCATATCAAGTGTATCAACTCTTCTTTTCACCAGAAGAGGTTGACTAGATTATTTATGCAAAAATGAACAGCATCTAGAAGCCACCAGATGCTTTTTATATATGCATGTATTTATGGTGTGTGTGTATATATATATATATATATATATATATATTTGTGGTTTGTTTTAACTGTATTTACCTCAGAAATTGATGGAGTAGGGTGCATGTAACATGGTACCTGGGAGTTGTTTTCCCCAGATAAATACTGCCATTATCATGAAGGAAAGGCAAGTAGGAATGGGAAGCAGATGGAGGCCTGATGCCACATCAGAGGAGTCCTTGGCTACTATGTCCCACACCAGCATTCAATTCAGGAGTAGGAAGCTTGGGGGCAGTGGGCTTTCCTCTGCTATGCAGACCACCAGGAGGGCTGGTTCTGAGTGTGGGACAGTCTGCTGTGCCTCTGGTGAAACAGGCTCACTAAGTTCTTGGCCCACCACGTTGAACCCCTTGCCTGCTGTTTGCTGATTTGGTCTTTGCCCTGCTGTGTGAGCAAAGGAGATCTTCCTTTAAGTAGTATACAACTTACTAAGGTTTTTGCAGCTGCTGGGTAAGAAATCACCATTGTCTCACTCATGCCATGAAACTTTCTTTAGAGCAGGTTCAGCTCCATCACACTCTTGGTGTATTTCTGTACTCCAGGCTTTCTGCTTGTGAGAAAGCAGCTGCCCCTGAAATAGGACTGGAAATGTGGGCACAAAGGTTGAATCTGGACGCCTGCTTGATGGAGCGGTGTGTGTTTACTACAGCGTAGCTGTAGTTCACTTGTTTGTTTTTTTTAACTCAGTCTCTTAGGAGGTCATTGCATGTTCAACTTCTGGTAGCACTTCAGAGGTCTAGGTACTCTTGTCCATGGTATCTGGCCCAAGGCCCAGGTCTGTGAGGTCCATGATTTGGCTCCTTACCAGGCTGCCTGTGGCCAGGGTGTTGAGGGTGACAGGAGACAGAGCAAAAACGATGCCAGCTCTCAAGCTGTGAGACAAAAGAAGGGCCTTCAGTAGTAGCAAGAAGTGCTTTGTTGCCCACCTTAAGTGATATTCCCTGGAGGTAGCCTAACTGTTCCTAAGTTTAGCAGTGTTTTTCTGATGTGATGATGAGGGAGCAATCTAGTACAGCATAGTCCTGGACATCCTGAATCCTCCAGCAAAGGTGTCACAAGGAAATAATGAACTTCAATTCCCTTGCTGTCATCAGAAGTTCTACAGCATCTGCAGTACCTGGTGTTTGTTTGCCTTTCCAGTCTGTTCATGTTTCTTAACAAAAAAGCAGTCATTTTTAGTGGAAAGGAGCAGCATGGCTTTGCACACAAAGGCAGGCAGTCCCTAGGATGCTTGATTTATGCAGAGGGTCTACCCTGCAGCAGAAATAGGTTTTAAGCATTTCCAGATAAACAGTGGGCAGCTTGAGGAATGGATTTCTCCAAACTGCACTGTCTAAGGGCATCTGATCTGCAACTGCAAAAGCCCCAGAGTCTTTATCTGGTGGTTTTCAGCTGACTCTTTTCTAAGAGAAGTGCTCTGGTAGGTTTCCACACCAGCAGGTCAGTTTCAACTCTTCTGGTAGACTTAAATGTGTTAAATATGTGTTAAATATAGTAGAATGTAAGAGGTGGTAGGACAAACTCATGGATGAAGAATCCATCTAAGGTTAGTTGACACAAGGGCAAATATGACATCTGATTGACAAAGTCCTTAAATTATGGATTACTCAGTCAGGACAAATATAAACTGATATTACTATCTATGTATACATATTTTCAACATTTGCTATTGGCTACCAGGAGACACAGGATATTAGGCTGGGTTATTTTTGTTCTGACTCAGTGCAACTGTTCTTCTATTCTTCTGTACATTTCTAATATAGTGGTGGAAACCCACTTTTCTGGGTTTTGGTTTCACTCCACTAATGGCAAGTTGTATATAGTCTGGAAAGTATAAGAGGAAGATCTATCTCTGGGAAATGGAAATTTGATTTTAATTCCCAAATAATGAAGTAACTCAGTGACACACTGTTGTCCTAGGATTACTAACAAACCAGCCTATTGAGAGGCCTTCACAACATCTGCATGAGTAGGCCACACTGGCAACAACTAGTCATTGCTCTTTCTGGTGACAGCTTGACTCTTTGCATTGAAGCTGAAAGTCCAAAACCTGACTGATTGCCAAATCATGAACCCATCCAGGCAGTAGGACAATCTGACTGGCTGTTACCCAACATGTAAATGCATGGCTTGTTTTTTTGGTTGACTGGTTGGTTTTTCTCCACCTTTGGAAAGGTTGCAATGCAAAAATCAAAAATTGCATTTGTCAAAAGAAAACTCCTGCATTTTGACAGTCATGAAAATCACTGTAATTTCACCTGTGTTTTTAACTGGTGTAAACTGGTAGCTGAACAAAGGCTGCTACCCAGTTGGATCTGTAATTTTTCTGTTGTTGATTCTTTCGTTGTTCCTGGAAGATTTCAGATTAATATCTATAGTTCATTTAGCAAATACAGTGTGTGTGTTTTTTTTTTTTTTTTCTTTACTGTAAGATTGAGGTCTATCTGTCTTGTGCACCCTAAAGACAGAGGCTTATCTGTGAAACCTCCATACAATTATTGTATAATGAATTCGAGCCAGTTCATTAAAAGTGAAAATCACCAAAGAGACCTTTTAGGGCTAATCATGTATGCTGTACGGTTCAATGTAAGTACAGTGTAATCTGAGCAGGCAGATGAGACCTTGTCTCTGTGGTAATCTTCTAATGTTTTTTAAAGTGTTAAATAAAAATAGGTTGGATGTAAAATTTCCTGTAATTTTCATAAAGCTACCTTGAAGGAAGTTTTTTTGTTTGTTTTACTTAGGTAAATTAACTCTTGTCAGACAAGTCTTTTTGTCTGACTTGGTGAAATGCTTAGTTAAATACCTCTTATTTATGGCAGATTGACTAAAACTTGAGAGAAAATTATTTGTGGGGTGAATTTTTACTATTTCTTCTAGTAGTTCAGAAGTTGTTATCATTGTTTTCTAAATTAATTTCCTAGATTGTAAACTATGAAGTAAAGCTCTTGCTGTCAAATTCACACATTTTTCTGTAAATGGTTGAAGAATGGGCCTTTCTGTCTGGAGTATTGGTAGAACATGGAGTCTGTGATCTTACAGGTGCTGAAAATCTCTCCTAAATCTCTAAGGTAATATTTACAGTGACAAACCTGAAATGCTCATCTAGCCTAGACAACTTGTCTCCTTAACCTTCCACAATTCACAAGGCAGGAAAAGTTATGATACCTCTTGATAACTTTCAGCATGTGTATGCATACATACATAAATATATATAAAAGTTATGTTTCTATTATTAGATTATAATGGAGAAAAGGGAGAACAGTAAGATGGTGTGTTCTTGATAGGGGGTTCAAACACAAACTAGAATTACAAAGAAATGTGCACAAGCTATAGGAAAGGCAATGTAAATTAATAAGAAGCATAGTGAAATACAATTCTAATGGCTACTACAATGAATAGAGTATTTGTGCTTGTTTCTAGTTCTCAGCTGATTTCAGCCATGCAGGAAAATGACCTGTGTGTCACTGGTGACATTTCAGTGAAAATGTTTGTTCAAGAAACTCATTTGTAGTTTAAAATAAATAAATAAAACCTGAATGAATTCTTCCCTGCTGTAAATATGTTTTTCAAAGTCTCCTACAAAAGCATTTTTCATTGTTTTGCCATGGGGGAAAAAAAAAAAGACTTTTTTGTGTAAAATTGAAATATTTAGACACAAATACAAAGCTGACGCCCAATGGGAATTGTAGCTACTGCCTCAGGTATGTATCCTGATTTGTACATGCACTCAATCTCTCTGTGCTCTCCCTCACCCTCCCCTTCCATGTTTGTGAGCAGTGTACCTGGTCAGATTGCAAATCTAAGAGGATAGCTTTCACCCATGATCTAAGAAAGTTGAGTTGGAAATGTGGATGGTAGGAATCAAAACCAAAATTTTCATTGAGGTGTACAATAACAATTTTTTTTTGTTTGTTTGTTTGTTTGTTTTTAATTGAACTATTTCTTAAGCTTTTTTTTTTTTTTTTTTTTTTTTTTTTTTTCCAGTGGGAAGAAAGAAAATTTTGGGGGGAACATTTTAAAGAGGGCAAAGCAGAGATGCAGTAGAACTGTGGAATATAATTTGTAAGTTGCTCTTAATATAAATGGTTATGTTTCCCATCTGTTATACTTTGGAGACCCTGTCCCCAGAATAGTATCAAAGAACTATGGGTGCGGAGATGATGAAGATGACTTGTTAAAAGGAAATAAACACAAGCCACATGGAATATTATTAGTCTTAATTTGTTGTTGGTTTTACATAATTTTAGCTGCCCTGGTAAGTGTCAGTATCATGAAACCCTGCTGTCAGAAAGAAGGTTTGCCACTTCAGCAGTATTTGTTTATAGTTTTTGTGGCTATGGATGAAAGTAAAGGGACACGTGAGGTTGTCTGCCCAGTTTCTTTGTCTTCTGAGACAAGATCCTGTTTCACTGCAATGTTTGTACATAATTTCTGTGAAAGTCCACGCAAAATTTAGCCTGCTTTTCTAGCAAGCTGTGCATCTGACTGGTGCACTTCTCACCATGTTGTCATAGATGCCACTTTCACACAGTATGTCAAGTGCCCAGCTTGATGATATATTTATGACTAATACTGTGCTGAGGACTCCCTCATATGTCATACATACATGTATGTCATATGTATGACAGCAGTCTGCACTTTACATATTGTCCTACAGCTTACTTCTTTTACTCATCAGTTGCACTTCATGCACACAAATACCTTATGATCTTGTGAGTGCTCAAGCTCAAGTGCTCAGCCAGCTGACTGTTCTCACATGGCGCAAAGCACTTGGGCCTCAGTCTGAAGAAGACAAATCATCTTTCACTGAAGACTGGGCAGTGCTGAAAGCAACCCTATGATGCCTGGTGGGGGCACCACACCTCAGTTCTCTGCCTCACTTTATTAGCGTGGTCTTTTGAAATCTAATGGCTGACACACATACAATGCAAAAACAAAACCACAGTGTAGCTAGGAATGTTTGTCAGTAATTTACTGTATGGTATGATTACCAGGCTGATAGGCAAAGACTTTGTTTCTGCTGTCTGTGAGGCTGGGACTACCTTTCATCAGTTTCAATCAGCTTTCTGTATTGAGTGGCAAGGTGTGATATCAAATCCTACTGCTCCAGAGCACTGGTATGAAAACTAAACTAAGGCTCAGATGAAACGTGATTGAAATTCATCAGAAAAATCATTCTGATGAGGCAAACGGAAGTAATGTTTTTATAGAGATTTTCCCTAAAGGATTTACTTCAGAGGTGGGCAACTGGAACATCATCAGAATAGTTTTATACTATATCTGTTCTGGTATTTGGGGGTCAGTGAGTTCAAGACATGCTTTGACAATTGCTTGGATCATTACTTTTAATCAAAAGACTGGAGATGTGCATTAAACTGGAACACATGCAGTGCAAAATGGGAAAACAAAACTGGCAGGGAGAAATGGATCACATACTTCAGTGTAATTCATAAAAGTTATATATTTAGGCTGCATTTATTGGATTCCATGCTAGAATTCATAAAACAAGAAATATGAAACTGTATTTTTAAATACAGATTGGCTCAGTGCCAGTTCTGACAAGTGTCCACATCAGCTTAGTGAAATTTTTATCCTTGACTGTGGATGCTTTCTGCTGCTTCTGACATGCCTGGTTCTGACCACAGCCAGGAGCAGCATTCTGAAAAAGCTGCCCATGCTCTTATTTGTTAAGAAATAGGGATGTGCCAGATTGCCTAGTTTTCATAGCTTCCACCCCTCCACATGATATTGTTTGATATTGTTTCCTGGTTTTCTTAGAGTTTTGGATCACAGGGTGTGTGTTTGTTTTTTTCCCCCATCCTTTTAGAAACCATTTTCTATTCCAGGTTTTCTTAAGAGTTTTGAGTTGTGGTGTGTGTGTGTCCAGTCTTAGAAACTGCTATTTTCTATGCTGTGTTTTTCAAATGTAGTAGTTTGGCACTGAGGTGTGAGCAGGGCAGGTACTTCAGAAAATGATCTGAAATAGCAATTATTGCTTAGAAGAATGGAAATGGAGGTACCTATTGAGTCATAAAATTCACATGCTGTTTTGATTTATAATACTTTTTACTATATCATAGGATCATTACCATATTCTAGCTTAAAATTAATGTTTTGCACTTATGTTATGCACGCTACCCAGAAGTCCCTTTTGCTGTCCACCATGTGGTATCTGTTTTAATTAACTTATCATTCATATTTAAATGCAACATCTCAGCCTTCATTTGAAAACCAATT
Source organism: Aythya marila (assembly GCF_965140915.1). Classification (NCBI taxonomy): domain Eukaryota; kingdom Metazoa; phylum Chordata; class Aves; order Anseriformes; family Anatidae; genus Aythya; species Aythya marila. The sequence continues at coordinate 112,102,500 of NC_139042.1, forward strand.
GTATTCTTCTTACGCTGTCTTGTAAAGTAGGCTTGTTGTCTTGCAGTTCTAGTAGGTCTGTCTCTTCCCACTAGAATACATCATCTTTCTGCAGAAGTGACTGCAATTGAGTGCTTGTGTGAAGACTTCACATCAATACATAAGGAAATTGATTTCTACAGTATTATTATTATTTTCTGAAAGTTATTTACATTGTGCATCAAATGATACTATTGGCCTTTTCACAGACATGGTATGTTTATGACATGCAGTTACTCTGCTTTTGAGTAAAACACAGACCTTTCTCCAGCTCTGATTTTATAATAGAGATTAACATCTTTAGTCTCCAAGTAGTCAGTTAGATTTACAATTTGAAAGTATAATAATTTATTACTCCAATCTTCATCTCCTTCACATTTAATTCCAGTCCTTTTGCCTGTTCCTCACAATTTTGTTTTCCAAGAATTTTCTTTGTAGCTCTTGTCCCATTTAGTATATTCATGAATATACTAAATAACATCCAGTACTTCAGGAACTTCATGAGGTGTTTTCTCCCAGCATTATGAACCTTCAAAGGAGAATGTTGTCATTTCCTTAAACTAACTCATTTTAAGAAGTTTGTACTAATATTTGTCCTTTACGTTTTGATGATTTACTGCATAGCACTAGAGATGTGTTGTTCCATTTAATTCTTAGTAGAGAATATTAATGTATACTTCTTTTTTGAGAGAGAGAACATTTTCTAAGAAAGTCTGAACTGCTGACTTTTTTTTTTTTTTCTCCAAAGCAAACTGTTTAGATATCATTCTGTTCTTACTTTTATCTTTCTCACTTGAATTTAATCTGTTTTTCTTCTTTCTCATTTTTAAAGCATTCTGGGCTACTGAAAACAGATTGGCCTGAATCTCTCCTTTTGCTGCTCCATCCTTCCATTTGTGCATTTCTTAATCTTTAACACATGCTTTTCTTTGGCAAGTCCTTTTCTGTATTTCTTTATAAGACCTTTACATATCCAAATACTCTCGGTATTTTATCAATGGTGGTGTTTTGGGACACCCTTTCCACCCAGTATTTATGCTCTTTTGTCTTAATAAAATTGCTTCCTCTTTGTTCTGAATTTCTCAATCCACACAGAAACGTTTTCTTTCTTTGTCTGAGTCTGTCCTTTTGAGGGCAGTGAGCCCAGTGGCTCATGATAGCAACCACTCTTACACTTCTGTTGAATTTAATTGATAAGATTGTAATCACTCCAGCTTGTAGCTATTCTGTACAATGATTTTTTATTTTTAACTTTTGATAAATTATGAATTAAGAATAAGGTTAATAAAATTATCAGTTCAAAATACTACTTTTTGAAACCTGTTCTTTAAAGCTTAATAGTACATCAATGATAATTCAGAAGATAAATTTTATTAACTGCTATTGAATACTGAATGTTTTGGGTGCTGTGAGAGCTAGTTTGAAAACATAGATTTATTTTTCATATTATGTTTTAAGGTTTAGTTGTTTTTGTAAACTATTGTGTGTACTTAAACTTCTGCAAATCCAAAGATAGTCTGTTATGAAATAATTGTTTACAAAACATTTGCACAGAAGCAAGAAGTAGAATAAAATTAATTTTGAATGGAACCACTGTAACAGTCATACTGATTTCAGTAAAACATGTTTCAGAGGGGATGCATTTTCAAAGTAGTAAATCATGGAGGTCACAGGATTGAGAAGACATGAAAGGCTACCATTTAGCACCTCTTTCAGTGAATGAACTGAAATGCATTTTGCTATACAAAGTCCTCTCTTGCTCCTGGACTTAATTCAAATCCTCTTGTTCCTTCAGCTTTCAGTACACACAAGTCAAACCTATATGATCAAAGTGCATGCATCAGCATAGTATATTTTTGCATGTGCAACTTTTTTTCCTTAATACCTGACCTTTCTCCTTGTGATTGACTTCTACCAAAAATAAATGGAGTAATGAAAAGCAGTGTAGTATGTGAGGAGAGAGGGCAATCGTTGCTGTAAATGTGTTCAGGAGTCAAAAAACTCAGAATTGAATTTTTCAGAAGTGTATGAGAAGCAGCATGGAATTTTCCTGGTAAGCTCTTGTTTTCCTTTCATGTTATAAGTGAAACATAAGTAGGACTCTACAAAAATTGAAATCTTGTGTTTTTTGTTACGTTTTAAGCACTGATATCTTCCCAACTATGCTAAACTTTGTAAGAATGGGTTATCACCTTTGATTTATCCATGATTCTTCTTTATCTTGTGAATAAAGATAAATTACAGCTTATTGTGCTACTTCTGAGATTGCTGTTTGAACCTGGTATTGCTAAACTGCATACTATGTTCAAATTATGCATCTTTTTCAATTATGTTCACAGGAGCAGGCTGCCTACTTTTTCTACGTAGCCTAGATTTTTGTTTATTTTAGTTTATGTGTGTTTGGATATGTGTGTTTTCTTCCATTGTCTTGATATTTGTGACAGTCTTAATTTTTCATGTCAACATTGTGAGAATCTAGTCATGACCACAGGATGTCTTGGTATTTCGTATTCCTTTCCTATGTACAGCAGTCACCCATCACATGAATTCTTCAGTGAGCTCCCCTGCCTGGTTAGAAGTATGCTCCTCCTCCTCCTCCTGTGTTTTGAAAGACCAGGGAAAATTGTCTTCTATTCGTGATAAATAATTTTTACTGAGGTACCCTTTCCCTCACACCAAAGAGAACAATCTTGTTGCAGTGAGCGAAATTGTTATATAAAGACTGCTGCATGTGTGGAAAAACTGCAGTATGAGAGTGGGCAGGGTTGCTTTATTCCTTTGAATCTTATGGAGCGCTTCTAACTTAATATTAACATAATATTTATTGAATCATTATTTCCAGGTGATAGGAAAAATACTGACAGCAGCCTTAATAAAGTCATTACCAGTTCATCCTTTATGACTTCAGGGTAATAAAGTGAAGTGCAGGTTTCATGTATTTTGCAATTCTGATCTTTTTTTTTATGTGTAATGAACAGGGTTGTAAAATGAAAAGGTAGTTCACTAATATTAAAAAAGCTGAAAGCAGTGAATAATGGGCTTTTAATATACAGGTTATATAAGAAAAGTTAAAGACTTTACTCTGCCGAGTAAAAGTTGACAATATTCAAATTTAAATTTTCTAACTTCAGGAGGGTCAAGGATGTGGATCAGAACCTACTTCTACAGCTTAGCCTCTGTCTAGGCTAACTGATTGGCTTTTGCAAAACTGAAAATATGAGGATATCCAACAGCATTTAGGATTTCTGTCATTTAAGTTATGGAGCTTAACTCATGTTTGTGTGAGATTTTTTTGTTTGTTTGTTTGTTTGTTTTTGTCTCTAGTAACCATTAACTGGAACTCTTTTGAACTGTGTGTATTTTGATTCTTCCTGGAGGCTTTCAGCACTCACCAATTCACAACTTTGCGGAAGTTGTATTCAAATAGTCTACAGCTAGTCTTGGGGCTTGATGCTATCAAAATTGCATAGCTTTTTCCTGAATTTATCTCCTGATCTATCAGAAAGGAATTTAAATAGCAGAGACATCGTCAGTTCTGTTATTTCAGTGTCATATTTGAAAGTGGATATGAGCCAAAGGACTCTAATTATTCGTCAGCAATATATGTTGTAACTCATCTGAGTGGAAAACCATCTTCCCATGTTTCTTGTTTCTCTAAGTCAAGGAGAATCACAAAAGAGTCAAGTCCAACTCCCCTCCTCCTAGAAAGCAGCCCAGGACTGCTTTCCCTCTTCAAGAATGGACACTAAACAACCTCTCTGAAAAACCTGTTTTGGTGTTTGACCATCCTCATTAAAAATGTGATTTCTTTTGTTCAAACAGAGTTTCCTGTTTGTTTTTTAATTTGTTGCTTTTAATTTGTAAAAAGGATGAGGCTGGATGAGGCAGGAAGGGTTTGTGCCATCCAACATTGGAGAAGTTACAAATCTAAAGAACATCTCAAAGTCTGTGAATCCAACTGTTTCAGAACTTGAACAAACAACTTTAGTGCCCCAATGCCATCTAAGATCCATTTTAAAAATGAAAAAGAGATGGGGGAAAGAGTTCCCCATTTTGTGATTGACTTTATTGTGCTACTTCTTCTGAAATACTTGGTCTGTCAGAATTTCTAATGCATTTATCCCTGCAGCGTTTTAGTATGAAAGATGCATTAAGTGTATCCAGACACCACATAATGATTCAAGATGGATTATTGAAGGCATGCAGTAAGCCTATTTTATGGGGCTTGCTAATCAGTTTCCTTTAAAACATGCGGTAACCCCTGGAGTGTCACTTGTCTTCAGGCACATGTAAGTAACCTCATGGAGAAACTTCAGTGTACTTTATATTCTGTACCTGTTCATGTGTTAGCAACTTCAACTTCAGTGGTTGACAGTGTAACCCCTTTATGTAACAGTGAAAATTGATTTTTCACTTAACTAAATCATATTCTTAAAATATAAATTAAAAAAAAAAAATCCTACTGCTTACAACTACATGACCAATATTTTCAGTAGTGTTAATGGCCATATTGCTTGCTTATTACCTGCTAATTTTTATTTTATGGTGTGACTTTTGCAGTTTTCATGATGAACTTCAAAGCCCAGGATCCACCAGTCTCTGTATCACTGACCTAAGCTGTGCAAGTGTTTTTATTATTTCATCTTCTGTTTTTTGAACTAGCAAAGTTCTGGATATTTTAAGGAGAGAAACTGTATATGCTTTATTGCTGCTGACGATATTTTGATGAGCAGTATCTACATGTTTTCCAGTCATCTCCCCAGTTGGTATGGGGGCAGGAGTTGCTGTGTGTGGCATCCCTAATTACTTTGCTGTTGCAGTTTAACACTCTCTAGCTGGCCTGCTTACTGCCTGCCTATCTGTTACCTATCACAGTAGTCATTTACACTTCATACTATGGAAATCTAACAAATCCTCAGTGTATGTGGCTGATCTATGCACAGCTGGTGTAACAGAAGATTAAGTTGCCCATACACTAAAATGAATGATTGATAGCCAAGGCTTTCATCTAGCAAAGTGCAGTTTTGTTACATAATTACAAGAATTATGTGCAGCACTAAATCTTTTCCCTGACTATAAATTGAAGGGTTGTTCTGACTGAGTTATGAAAGAAATTATAAACTAATTTGTGGAAACAACATCTGTTGTACCCAGGCAAAAAAAAGCTCTTAGAAGAAAGAAAGAATTTATTTCCCTCTGTTTGTAGCTATTTATAAGACAAAAGGGGCGGGGGGGGGGGGGACGGGCACAGAATATTACAGCTAGTAGTTCTTGCAAAACATGTTTATGTACACAGTCTCATTTGCTGAAAAACAAGTGTTTTTTTTTGTTGTTGTTGTTTGTTTTTAAGTAAGCCCAGGAACATCAAACATAAGACAGACATTGAATAAGATAAAACAAGTGGTAAATTTCTGTACTGGCTCATGGTTTGTTGAGTATGTGAGGTCTTTGTCATTAATGCTGTAGATATGAAGTGAGGTTACTCAATAATTACTCTGCCAGAAGTGAACAGTATCCCAGCAGTTCTGAAGAAAATGCCTTTTCATCTGCATTAGGTGACATTTACTCACTTTGGCAAAGATGAATGCAATAATAATGTAGTTTCCTCACTACCTATTCACATTTTAAAAACAAATATGACAAAAAAGTTACTTTCCAGAAATAACAATTTTACTTGTCTTAGATGGGTCTTTCCAAACATAATATTGTGTGACCAGTGAGAAATTGGATGTATAGTGTCCTGGAGTGAAAGCCAAGTGGAACACTTATATTATGAGGGCAAGTTCTGTATAAGAGTTTTTACTTTTTCAAAGAAGAAATCAAGGATATTGAAGGTCAGCTACCAGACCACGTTAATTGAAAGCTAGAAGGGTTCTGTTGCAACTATGCATGACGTCTGGAGAATACTGGATGAGCAGGACAGAGAAGAGGGAAGACTAAAATGTGGCAGAACTGTTACCAAGCTAAGTGATATTAAAAATAATAATAATAATTTTCTGCAGTGGCAGCAAAGAAAATAGTCTAGTTTATAAGGCAATATTAATTCATTTTTGGATATGTGAAAATAAATCTGGAGATGCAGAGTGAAGGGAGAAACAGTTGCATAATCTAGGCAAGGTGGAGAAGTATTCAAGTGCAAATAGGATAAGAGAAGTAGTCCTTGCTTCGTTCCATGTGAATAGGAAAGCTGGCACTATGGGATCCTGGGTATGGCTTTTAGATGACTATAATCTGTCCCACTTATTTGAATGTGATTTTTCTTCTGTGGATCTTTATATCTACTTTGCTTTGTCTACCATTAATCACAAGTATAATTGTGATTTTCATACCAGGTTTGTGAGCATGGTCAGATTGTTATTACTAGCCATAAATGAATGGAATTATAGCTGCAAACACTATAGGTTCTTTAGAAAGTGAGCAGCACTCCATGTAAGTAATGTCATCCCTACAGCTTCCTGTGTTACAGATGAATGATAGCCAAGAGAAAATGGAGAACTGTTGTATTTTTTGGTATCTTGTCTCATCTCCTAGCAAAGTAGTCTTACGTGATTAAACAATGAAAATTTCTCCCAGTACTACTAAACATAGTAGTCAAGAGGGGAGAAAAAGGACAACATGTTAGAACATAAAATGTGATTTCTTATTTCATTTTTTTTTTAACTCTAATCAATAACTGTCTTCTGTCATTTTTCCCTTAGAAACTTATAGGTTGTTGTTCTCAAGGTTTCTACTTTCTTTACCTGAAGAAAGTTTAAATAAATATATTCAACTTGAAAGAGCATTGTACGTTTAAAAAAAAAAAAAATCATTTACAGAATAATACTTCAGAAGCAAGTAAAATTGCTGCCTACCTATAGTAGAAATATCTCAACTGTACAATTCAGGGGTACAGTAAATTATTCTTATGATATGCTAATATATGTAACATTATTTTTTCCCCATTTTCTCTGATATAAGTATTCAAAAAGAAGGTTAGGAGGTGGTAGTCTACCATGTCTTTCTCTCACCATGCTTCTTCCACTTTTGTTGTGTGTATGAACTGCTGAGGTTGAGATGTGACAGCAGCCACCATAATGTTGACAGTCTGTTTTTTCACAGTAAAGACATCCTCCAAAAAGTTTTCTTTACAGCTGTATTTGCATTTACAAGCAGATTGGTAGGGGGTTAGCCAACCCTAATATGTAGGTCTGGTTAGCTGCACATGTAGAGTAACTGTCAAGTTGGTGCCACAACCAGCTGCAGGGTGTTGCATACGTGGGCAGGAGGCCAGACTGGGTATCCTCGCCCTGTGGCAAACACAGAGTGAGTCTCTTCATCCTCTTGTGATCTGAAGAGCACCTGCACACTTGATCTTGTGAGCATAAAACAAGTTTTGGTTTCTCAAATAAGTTCTGTGGGCAGCAGAACTCATGTGGCTTGATGTGATGTGGATTGATAAGGTTGCAGCATGTTGGGTGGTCAGAGGCAAAGTAAAATAGCTTGATATGCAGGAGAATGTTTAACTGCACCACTGCAAATAACAGATGTTTTTCATTTTACTAAGGTAGATAACATTTACTTATTATGGTAGTGTTGTACTAAAAAATTCCAAGTCCCAGCATGTCTTAACTTTTGACTGAAGAATATATAATGTTTATAGTGTTTCTAAATAATAGATTATTTATATAACAGTATAACATTTGTAAGATTTATAAGTGTTTTAAGTTTTTCCACTGTTCTGTTTTTGTGATTATATTGTCCAGGTGTGTAACTTCTAACAATACTTGATGGCCTGTGAATGTTTAGTTTCCATTTGAACACTGGAAAATGTAGGAATCTTCCGTGGTTAAGTCTACATTACTATGTTAGACTGTCATCTCATGTTTTTCTTTTCTGTTTTCTAGATCTTTAGGTAGCTACAGAAGGCATATAAGAATTCTGTTATTCAAAATTCTATTGCATCTTGGCATGTTCTGAAATAAGGAACAAATAGAATAAGGGGTAATAATTCTAACAAGTTTAATGTATTTGAATCCATAATTCCTATGAGGAATCCAAGATGAGGTATACCCGCTACATAGTGAATTAATGAAAGTGAATTTTATCTGTTATATAAAAGAAAAAAAAACATGAGCAAAAGCATTCTTTGACTAGTAGAGTTTCCCAGTGAGCGTGGGAAAAAAAAAAAAAAAAAAAGTCCTGGTCTAATATCCTGCCACAACTTCTTTTTATTTTTACTCTTGCACAGTACGCAAGAGTGAAATGTAAGATCCTAGAGCCAGGGCAGTAAATATTCATACTGCAATAAAAATGACACAATTGGTATGTCTACCATTACTTTTTATTGGATAGCTGCAAAGACTTAAAATCTAAATGTTGCAATTTCTTCAATGCAGACCTGTCAGATACTGTAAGGAAACTATATTATGCTGAGTAAATTTTGGCAGTGTACTTCTTGTTTGAAGGAACTCCTACAGGCAGAATGAGTTGGAATGAGGTAATCTTGCACAAAGATTAATTTATGGTGCAGCAGGGCCAGGCAGTGCTGGGGAATGAGAGGAGGAGGAAGGAGCTGCCTCAGAACAGCACAAAATATGGGTAAGGGGGGCTCTGCACAGTGCTGTGTTCCTGCTGCATTTTCCTTAATGGTCCATGTCTTCATCATTATTTATAAATAGATTTTATGGACCTCTTGCATATTAGACAGGAACATCTGCAGCCTGAAGTACTCACTGTATTTTAGAACATTAGCAAGATGAAAAACATGTATTATCACAGTAGCTAATAAAACAGATGTAGTTGCAGGAGTATTCCACCCTGTGATTTTTAATCAAAATCCAGTAGTTTGCAAAATCTTGCCATTTCTTTTCTTGAACTGTATCACTGTAAAACACATATTTTTCTTGTTTAAAAATTCAATGGTTTTGATTCATTAATGGAAGGAGTTGAAGTGGGAAAATGTTTGACTTCTGTGGGGAAAAATCCATTTAAAAGATTTAGAACAAGGAAAAGAGGTTGAACTTTTCCAGTGGAGCTGCTCGTCTTTAAAGAAAACTGGTTCTGTTTGCTCTCTTGTCTTTGATATGGTATTACAGGAACCAGCTTAATTCTAAGACATTCCTTCTCTTGTAAATTCTTGTGGTTCTTTTCATGAGCTTTGGCATTTTCCAGTGCTTCTTTACATTGGAAGAGGGAAGGAAAAAAAAAGTCTTTAATCCATAAATGATGCAACTCTTTTCTTTATTGCTGTTCACAAATAATTAAAGTTCAGAAAGAATAGTGATAATGAGATTTGAGTCTTTAATTAAAAAAAAATAAAAATAGTTGAAACTTGCTACGTTTTTCTCATGAGATACTTCAGATTTTTGCAATGAAACATATTCAAGTTTGTCATTTATTTCAAAAGTCTTTACTTTAAACTGAAACTGTTTTCATCCAGAAAAAAATTGTTGGAATTCTTCTGGCAGACTGTGGAAACTTTCATGCATGTGAAAAGTCTACTGGGAGTACAGATTCATTGAGGACATTGGTATTCTTTGTAAGTGCATCCTTGACTACCACATATTACCACTAACTGACTTTCCGGTTAGTATGAAGGACGTGATGCCTCACCTACTTCGTGGCCTTGCTATGAAGTTATCCATATATTTTAAAAAGTTAGAGAAAAGTCCGAGATACTTTTCTGAAGTAGGCAGTTGACATACAATGTCAAAGTAAAATTTTGATACTTATTCCCTTGAAAACGTTTTACTACAGCTAAAACCAACTGGTCCCAGAAAACTAGTTTTAAGTCCTGTTATCTTTAGTCTGCCTTCTGGGTTTCTGAATTTTCATGCTTCCTGCTTTCAGAGTCTGCCTGCAATTGCAATAGATTTGTACATTTAAAACTAAAGTAATTGCAAAAACTAAGGTAATTGCATGAAATATGGTCTCCGGGAATGACATAGCTAAGAATGCAATGCATTCAAAATGGGTGCATGGTTGAATGTTACGAAAAAAAGGAAGTCAGCCTTTAACCTGCCATCAGAACTTCAGCAGGGAAAAGCTGCCAAGGAGGCATTTGTGTTTTTGTCTAAGAAGCTGTGTGAATGGTGACTCTTTTGTTCATTAAAGACTAATTTGTGGAGGAAAGTCATTAAAACAGGCATCGGTATGCATTTCTAATATCCTTCCCAAACTCCAGTACAGCTGTGAGTGTCTACTTTTTGACTAAAGGAAATAAAAATCAGATCTGTAGTTCTCAGATGTGCACAAGTGATGATGATTTAGTAGCTTGCTTAGATGGGAAATTGAAAGGAAAAATAAAAAGGAAAGGTCTCACTTACAGAGCAGAGCTCTCTGAACTGGCCCATGAAACCTGCCTGGATAGCTTACCTTAAAGCAGGTGTACTTCAGGGCACTTCGTGAGCAAGAGCTTGGAAAGAGCTTGACAAAGTCTTATCCTTTCACTCATGCTCTGTTGCAGTGCCTCTGAGGTGCATTAATTTGGGTGGGGAGTGGAATGGGGAGAGTGGCAATTGCGCATGTAGCTTCTTGTTTAGTGTGAGCACTAAGATGGCACTGAGATGACAACCAGACAGGTGGGGCAGTTGGTACTCTCTGCAGTGGGGTTTTTTAACAATCAATTTGAGCTGAAGAGCTGCTACCCTCTTGCTTATCCCTGCAGTCATATTTGCACCTCAAACATTTAAAACTGTCTTCCAGTAGAACATTTTTTCCTTGGAGATAATATATCAAATGACTTTGTCCTTTTTCAAGTTAAAAAATGTACACAGTAAAACACAGTTTAAATCTGGCCTAGGTGTTGCTTAGTTAGTAGAGTTGGTTGTGTTGCAAGTTTGTACTAGATTTCACATGGGTAACAGTGCAAATCAGTTGTGGAATTGGTTTTAGATATTCATTGATATATATTATATATCATATCAATAATTATTATCAATTATATCCATATATAATAAAGTTGAATAAAAATTTTAGAGCACCCATTCACAGTTTATGTAGACTTCATTAATTTTATCCCTTACTATAGTATTTCCACCCAGTTGGAAACTATTTGCTGCCGTTCTATGTTGAGACAGTATTTCCATGATGGTTATGTTGGATTATATTTTTTTTAATGTAGTGTGTTGTTTTTAATGTCTTTAAGTGTAGTAGTCATCTATGTGCTAAAACTCAAGATATCTCTTTTTTAAAAAAGATTAAGGGCTCAATCTTGCAAATCCTTACTTACCTGGTAAGTTTGATTTAACTCAATAGGGCTACCCTTTCTGGAAATGGAAATACTCACGTGGGGTCTGTGCCTTCAATGATCTTAAAATACATTTGAGAATCATAGCACTGAATCATTTTCTAATTTAGCAGAAAAGAAAACCTTCACATGTCCCAGAAACAAACCGTCCAAGGATTCTGATGGTGATAAAGTATAGAAGTGGCCACAGTCTCTTGTGAGACAGCATCATATTGAAGGGCAAAGGGAGAATGGAATTTCTGCTGAAGCAGCAAGAGAGAACTCTTCAGGGAAACGATAAGACATTTTGATTAAACCAGTTGAAGAACAAATTTCTTTTCTTAAGGCAGGTTGGGGAGGGGAGATTGTTTCAGCTCTGTATTTTTCCCTCCTCCTCTTTTTTTTTTTTTTTTTTTTGAGTAACGGAAGCATATACATGTAGGTTTTCTACATTTTGTTTTCAGATTTGTATATAAATTAATTAAAACTTCACCTGTATACTGCATGTAGTACTAGTTTATACTCATAAAGAGCGATAGAATTTTTAGTTTACCATGGTGCACCAAATTTTTTGCATACTGCTTTTCTACTTTATCATCAGTACTCATTACGATCTGTTTGAAAACAATATGTAAAAAACAAAAGTGTTGAAGCAACCTTATGCAATGCCTGTATTGAAACTTGTATTCCTTCTGTCATAATGCTGGCCAGTCCCAATCAATCATGTTGATGATTGACAATTACCTGAGAATGAAAAAAGACTGAAAATGTCACTATGTTATGTACTCTGTATATGAAATGGGAAGATGGTCGTGCCTGAAATGTACCAAAGATTCTTTTCCACAGAGCACTGAATTAATATTAGCATATGAGGAACATCCTAGTAGGTCAAATCAGTGTTACTTTTTGAAAGATGTAGTGGGGGAATGGTTTGTCCTCTACTCCCGTGGCAAATAAATATAGTCTGCTAAAATCTAAGAAAGATGGGGGAAAAACTGCCCAGCATCTTAAATGCTGAATTGCACCATTTTCATGTGAAAGGAGATTTGAGGTGGAAGTGAGAATGGAAACATCAATAAGCAATTTTTTCTATTTATTTATTTTGGTGCTGTCCAAATTTCAAATATCTGCTTGAGTTTGACTTCTCAATTATTATTGCACAGTGACTGCTGCTTTTCTTTCTTCTAGAAGATGGTGCATATATCTCCAACTGAGACAATTTATTAATAAGACAATATTTTATTTGACTTCCGTAGTACTTCATAATACAATTCCAATTGCTTTAGAAATGTTTATTAAACTTTGAAGCCCCCAGCTATGAAAACATGTTCACAACAATATCAAAATCACTGAAATATATCAAGTACTTGGGATTTAATAGCTCATATAACACACATAAGAAATCCAAAAGTAGTAGAATATAAAATAATAAGCAATAAGTTTTTTTTATGTAGCTCTCTGATTATGCTATGTGAGAAAATGTGATGGGTTTGAAAAGGTAAGCAAGTACTTAAATAATACTCCATTTGTTTAAGTATTGTAAATCCAAGTCCATCCAGATTAATGTAAAAAAACCTGATATTTGAGAAAGAATGTTTTCACTGTATTAGAAACAGCCTGAAATTAGGTACTCATAAGTCTTCACATAAGTCACAGAGAAGTTAACTTTTTCCCTTTTCTCTTTTCCGTTGTCCCCCCTTCCCTTTTTAAAGAGAGTTTAGCCTTATAAAGGTTGGACATGGTGCTTAGGGACATGGTTTAGTGGGTGATGTTGGTAGTAGTGATGGTTGGACCAGATGATCTTGAAAGTCTTTTCCAACATTTATGAATCTACAACTTAAGCAATAGTTAAGGATTTATGAAGCTTGATTTTTATTTCTGTTTCTATCAGAGATTGTAAGTGCAGTGTTGAGTGAATGTGTAATTTTTTATTTAAAAGATCTTTGCTATATTACAATTACACAGATTATGTTTATTGGTTTTGTGTATTTAAATTTTGTGTATTTAAATTGTCTATTTTTTGTTTGTTTGCTTGTTTGTTTTTCTTTTCCTGGATTCTCTAGATCTTCTTAGGAAAACTCTTTTTCTTTATGGTATAAAACATACAACAATCATAAATATACTGATGACATCTGGAAGAAGACATCTTTTCTAAAAATGAAGTCTCCACACATCACCCTGATAGTTCAGAGGCAGGTGGAGTAAAGATTTTAAATACCCTAGCTTTGAGAAAAGAGTGTAACACAAATAGTCTCACAAGAACAGGAAAAATACGTTATGGATCACTTTTTTTGTGACTAATCCAAAAATCTAAAAGTATTATAGGAATATTCTTAACTTCAGTTAAGGGTCAAATTTCTTGATCTTGGTGATACGTTCAATGAGATCAGAAGCATGGAGTTTGCACTGTAGCTTATTATGCTAAAATATTTGACTTCCTTTCCTGAGAGTATACGTACGTAGAATGTGTATGTAAAACTACACATAAATAGATACATACATTCAAACAGGTGTTCCCCTCCTGTATTTCCTGTGTTGCTGGAAATTAATTTATCTTTATTAATTTATTTACCTTAATTATCATCAATTAATTATCATTACTTGGCTTGCAGGAGTTGCTTTCTCCTACCTTTTGCCACGTATGCACAAGAAGGAAGGAAAAACTTTTTTGCCTCCATGACATGGGCAGCATTGTTGCTTTTCTTGGGCCTCTGGGAGATGGATTTTCTCGGAATGATTCCCCAGCAGCTCTCAGTAACAATGGCCCTGGAAAAAGTGTCAGCCATGTACAAGTTTTCTAATGGGGCTTTGATTGATAGTCTTGAATCTGAGCTTCTGGTGAGGGTGAGACCCCCGAGTGACTGTGCCCTTTAACATCAATCTCTGTGATATTTCCCTCCTTTTTACTTGTAATTTGCTGCTGAGACCCCATTGAGCTTTCATATAATTAAGGTGCTTTTGACTGAGGGCTGTAGGGATGGGACTTCAACAAGACACAGAACTCAGAAAACAAATAGAAATAAAAAAGCAAGTTCTGCAGTTTTCTCTGCCACAAAATTGCTGTGTAATACTGAATGTTTATATAATGTGACCAACACTGATCTCCAAGAGATCTCTTACTGTGTTATAACACGCTGCAGTGTTTTTTAAAAGTGAAATGAGGAATGACTGCTTTGCAGATGCAGGGATGTAGCCTATGATGGAAAGTGTTGATCTGAATGGTCAGTGGTGTAGCTAGAGATGCACAGAGGGTGGAAACTTGAGAATTTGACTTCTTTCAAACAGAAAATTACAAGCTGAAAAAAAATCTACAACATTCTCTTTAGGATCAATTAGAATATTTTTTCAGTTTTTCATGTTCTTTTAAAGAAAAAAAGATTATACATAATTAAATTATTTGTTCAGAAATGTCAAGCTTGGGAGCCTAATACTGAGTAGTTTCCAATTATTTTACGAAACAGAGGTGAAAATATACTTTTTTTTTTTTTCTTTTAGATTAGTTCTATCAAAATTTTTCCAATTTAGCTCTAGTAACTATCCAACATTAATAAATACATTGCTGGTTTTAATTTTAATAGAATACAGATTTCAGTTACGGTAGCAGGTCCATCTCTTCAGTTTAGGTCCTTCTGTAGGAAGCACTTCTTCCTTTGCAGTCCTGACCAGCAGAGGATGGAAAGAGAACAGACATGGGTATTAGCTAACATGTCTAAGGTCTTACAGCAGGTCAGCAATTAAATAAAACATTCTGTATCATGGCAAAGATTTTGTCTACATTAGACCATACATCTCTGCCAAATGTCCCTACAAGCCCTACCAGGAAGACACTTAATGCACTAAATCTTCTGGTTGTTGTAGTCATGATTTATTTTTTTTTTTTTAAATCATTATTTCAAATAAGTCACAGTTCCATGGGCAATTCTTTCAGTAGTTAATAATGTGTTAAGCAGCCATTGTGATACTGTGTGCAATTCCATTCTACAGCTTTGGAAATACTAAAACACCGATTTCCATGAGGGAAGAAAAAAACGAAGAACAACAGCACCTTGAGCCATTTTATTTTTTTTGTTCTATTGTAAGTTCAAAGAATGGTTCTTCAATCATTTAATGATTAAAAAATTATTAAATTTAATGATTAAAGAATTTTAATCAGAGTAGTTACTGTGTTATTTTTTGTAAAAAGTATAGAATTTCATTCTTTTCCCACTAATTGGGCATTTTAGTTTTAAATTCATTTTTCCACTTCCTTGTGTATTACTTTGGTTTTTCTGAGTGCCAGTATGCATGTTAACCAGAGCTGCATATTCTAATACATGGTGTGTGTGTTTGTTTATGATACTCTTTTATGAATGTTATGTTGTTGTGCAATTTAACCTGATAGTTTCAGACATTCCCTAGAGTGCCAGCATTAAAAGCTGTTATCGTTTGCAATTATGTCAATTGTGTATTTTTCTAGAAAATATTAATAGTTAAAAAAAAAATAATGAGAACTTAATGAGCGTGCAGCAATAAAGTGTGTAATGAAAGCACAATGTCAGACAGTTCTATTGTAGCAAAATAACCTCTATTGAGAGAAGAATAAGGTTCACTGTAGGAAGAAATATATGTAATTTCCCTTGATGGGTGAGGACTTCTAGACCTCTACTGGAATGAAACTAGCAAAGAATAAGTATCTACTACAGCTAATAGGAAGAATAAGAGGTGGTGACAACATCAATAGCAATTAAGTCATTTCATTTTAGTCTGTAACAGCTCAGGTAGTTGTGCTTAACTTTAAAGTATGCTTTTCCAGCTCCCTTCCACTGATGTTTGTGGAATGGCTGATTCCCAGTGACTCATAAAATTGAGGCACAGGACATATGTTCGTACATTTGATATAGAATTTTCTTCAAGCTTTGGGTGCCTGAAACTTGGTAATACCCAGAAGGAGCCAGAGGATTTGAATCTGTATAGTTGGACTTAAGAAATATTGGTAACTTTTCCATAACTCTTGAACTCAAGATAAAAGTAATCTGAAGATTCTTGGAAAAGTGTCTCTTGTAGCTGAACATTTGGTAACATCCACTGAATTCTTTTGACAACTGTGCAATCACTGTAGGATGTTACTGTCTAAACTGCTTGTAATGATGACTCTAGCAATGCTTATACTCAGTTTTCAACTCAATAATAGATTATGTGTCTATCCTCTGTAAATTTGTCAAAAAATGTTGTGTGCATGAATAATGAGATATGGACAGTGACAGAAAGAAGAGGAACTGGATAAAGCTTAGAATAACTAGGGTAAGGTACAGTGATAATGCAGTCTGTGCTTTTATCAGTGAACCTCTGATGCCATTCTTAAGCCAACCTGACCGGGACAGAATGAGAAACCTCTGGTAGCTATTTCTCAAACCAAATATAGTCTTAATTCTAATGCCCATGTTACTTCCAGCAAATCAACAACACATTTCTGATGCTGAAAGACTTGCAACTAAAATTCAGAATCTTAAATTAAACTTATACACACAGAGGCATAACTTCATATTGCATCAAAAAGTACAGGATCTTGTACCAAGTATTGCATTCAAATAATAGATATCTCATCTCAGTCATGATAGTCTTGCTCTCAGATTCTTGCCTCTTGCTGCTGAGTCCAGCGATACCACCGTGGGAAACCTTGACAATAATGGCTGTGTGTACAGCGCTTTAGGGCGTAGGTGGAGGGAATGGGGTTGTTCTCACCTGTCCCAGTGAGGGGAAAGGTCTTGGGTACAGTCATAGAATTATTCAGGTTGGAAAAGACCCCCAAGATCATCGGATTCAACTATCCCCCTACCATCAGTATTGCTCACTAAACCACATCCATAAATACTATGTCCAACCTTTCCTTAAACGGGTAGGAGAGTACCTGTGCTGTGGGCGAATACCCAGATGTGGAGCTGGAACAGGTTGACCAGAGAGTTTGTGGAGTGTTTGTTCTTGATGATATTGAAAACTTGACTGAAGGAACTGTGAGCAGCCTGATCCAAGCTTACTGTTTTGAGCAGAGGTCCTTCCCAACCTAAATTATATAAATCTAGCAATTAGCAGGCTTTCTCATGTGGACAGCTGAAGGAGGCTTACAGTAGTAGCTAAGCCACAGCACCAGGACCAGGAATCCTATGTTCTCTGCATTTGCCACTGAGTGACCTGGTGCTATTTTTGCCATAATATATGCCTCAGATTATCAGTCTGAAATTTATTCTGCACATAAAGTTTACCTAAAGGGAACTCAGATTTATCCAATATTTTTCAAATGCTTTGGAATCCTCTAAGGATATTAGTTCCACATTTTCTCTAAAAGCTATTTTCATTCACTACATGGATGTATGTAGTGTTTTTTCCATTTTTGCTAACATGTGAATATAGTAATGACATATTCATCTCTTTCGGGACAGAAAATTTCAGTATTTCATGCGTGAATTACTGACCAAAATTGCCATTAGTTTGCACTGCAAAAGTGAGGATGATGATGAGCATGTGTGATTTAGGGGCTGTTACAACATCTATTCTGATACTGGTGTACCCAGAATTTTTTGGATACAGGAGAGAGGAGGGGGAAAAAAGGAAACAGCCAACTGAGTTCCAGGTTGAGTAAAGTCTGGAGTCATGTCTCTACCATGAGAATTTTTTTATAATGCTCTGCAAATGTAAGTCTTGGTATTTTTTTCACTTAAATATCAGTTTGTTTAACAAACTGCAGGACTGAGTGTGCATTTGGAGTTTAGTAAGATACTTGCCCTTAATGTGAACTGAAAACAGTTATTTTAAAAGTAATGGCATCTCATCTGCAATTTATTTTTCACTGACAGTACTTGTCCAGATGGCACATAAGTGTAGGTGTAATTGCGATGGCACACTCCATTATTGCAAAAGCAGCAAATAGTCAGATCAGTTTTACACACATCAGCCGCATTTCACATGGAGGAAAAAAAGTTGTATATAGCAGATGATATCTTGTGAGAGTTATAAAGACCACCTGGTGCAAATGAGTTTGGATGCAGCAGGCATTTCCTCACTACTATAGTGGTGAGGATATTGACAGATTGGAAAGGATTTTGAAAGCAGGCCTGGAGGGACTGATTTATGAAAGCAAATTAAAAGAACTAGGTACTAGTTGTACTGTCTGGCTAAATGGTGGTAGTGGGCCAAACTGAATTAAATGACACTCATTATGTAATTGTTCACGAGCATCATAAAGGGGGCAACAGTCCATGCATAAGGGAAGGAGAAAAAAAAAAAACAAAAAACAAAAAACAACAAACTTGTAAACATTTGAGCAGTACAAAAAAAAATGAAGATGAGGAGTAGTGAATACGTAAATGTGAAGGCACTTGGTTAGTAATTATGACAGAAAACTGAATGTAAACGAATTCACTGGTATTTAGTAATAATATCCATTATTACTCAGTATACACAGTTCAATACAAATCATGGATTCCATGTAACCTCAGCCCTTTGCAAGCATAATTTAAGCAGGGGTTGTAAAATTCATTGTTTCTAACTTGGGTATCAAAAGTGCGATGTTTATTTCTGGACTGAGTGATCTAAGTGCCTTTGTATTCTCTGGAAATAAGAAATCCTATTTAGGCTCCAAATCATTTAACTAATTTAGACAGTAATGTTGACCAACTGCACCTGAAACATTGTTGGATAAGGTCTCTGGCAAACTATAGAAGAACCTGTAGTGACTAGCTCAGATGTAGGCATTCA
Source organism: Aythya marila (assembly GCF_965140915.1). Classification (NCBI taxonomy): domain Eukaryota; kingdom Metazoa; phylum Chordata; class Aves; order Anseriformes; family Anatidae; genus Aythya; species Aythya marila. The sequence continues at coordinate 112,121,455 of NC_139042.1, forward strand.
CACTTAGATTCAAGTATTATTCATAGTCTTGTAATGGTAAAAATTAGACTGACTTCAGAGCTCATGATTAATACTGTCACTCTGCCATAACTAGATTCTATTTCTACTACAGTTTTGTGGAGGATACAGAATTGAGCATTTGTGGCTTTGCTGCATTATATTTTATCTCAGTGATGCACTTAAATAACTTCAGTTCTGGACAGGCTATCTACATCTAATGACTGACATAGATTAATGAGGAGTCTGGAGGTACGCATATCCAGAAAGAATAGCAGTTTTCTACTCTATGCTTAAAAGAAACAAGGTTTTAATTAGGAGGTTGTCTCCTTTATGCCTGTTTGTGGTCCAGGCAGATGGTGCACTAATTATCTTTACAATTATAGTGTTTGGAGTATAAATAATATTTTTTTCTTTTCTTTTTAAAGATTTCAAACATAGTCCATTAGTTCTGTAATCACACTGGGAGAAACTCCTCCTGTTGCCCCGTGATTCTGTCTAGGAGACAGAGTGGTTGAGGGAGCTGCTCTGTCTTTATCTGACAACCTGGATTTGGGTTTTATGAATAAGATTTCATTCTTGCATTATGCAGGTGTGCATGTGATACATGTACTCCTATTGCTTATATTCAAGTTAAGATCCATCTTGGTCTTTTTAAACAGATGACCGATAAACTGTATTCAGTTAGGGTATAAATAGAGGCCTATACAAAACCGATTCACATCCAGGGAAAGGAATAAAAGAGGTATTTCAGGATGTTTGCATTATGCTTGATGTCCAAAACAATATTAAGTGTTTTAATTTTATTTCTTCCACACAGTATGTTATTAAATTTGCAATAAAAACATCTCAAAAATCCAAAATATTTTGTTTTAATTTGTACATATTAATTTCCTGGACATGTCAGATAAAAAAAGCCAGACTTACATGTCTGCCAATAGGGGCCTAAGAAGTAAGGGGAACCCAAATAAACCTTGTAGGCCAGCTGTACCTTGTGTTACTGAGGAAGAAACAACAGCAAAACAAGAGAAACCAACCAACAACAAAACCTCCTATGCCCATTGCAGTCTGGAAATTCTCAGATGACCCATTTGGCCTGAGAGTAATATTTATGTCCAAAAAAAAAAAAAAAGAAGTTTTTCATGTAACACCTCACCCTTTCTAGCCCATGGTCTAGAAAGATGATAGAAAGGATGAAAAAAAAATAGAGGAAGAACTAAAACCAAATTCAATAGAATTTGTTCCATGTGTTGTGGAACACTCTCAACCTCTGTAACTGGAATCTGCTCTTAAATATTTTTTTTTTTCCCAGTGATACTCTTGTAATACACAGCTGTACGAATTACCTTCTTATGGGTATTAAGATAGCCCTAACCTTCTCGTGGTCTCAGAGGCATAGGTGTGAACAAGTGAAGATAGAAGATTTGAAGGCCAAGATGAATTTCTGTAGCTGCCCAGACAACCTTTCTCTCCACCATTATATGCAAGTTCAGGTGTTTCTTCCAGCATCTTAGATAAAGTGTATTTTATAAAATCAATCCAATACCCTGAGCATTTACTGAGATGGAAGGACTTCAGGTTCCACTTTTGGTAAGGTTTGAGGTCCAGTGTTTGTGTGTGGGATGTGAGAGTAAGGGCTTGGCACACAAATAGAGGTGCTTGGCCTGGAAATCAGTTACTGACTTGAGCTGGAAGTTCCCTCCAGATCATAGTGCTACTTGGCAGATGTGGACATGCTATATGTGGAGTAACATTCTTTTCTGAGGCTGTTGATGATTTTTGTCTTTGCTGTGATTAAGAATTTAGCAACTGAGAATTTTGCTAATTGGAAATGGGCTTCCTCTTGGTGCATTGACTGGAAATGCTTCAGTATTTACTAAGCTGTGAAAAGGTGGAATGTATCTAACCCCATTTCTCATTCTTGATACATGCTTTTCAAAGTCAGGAAGGTCTGTTACTTTCCAGATGGGGGAGAGATATTTATTCTTTTGCTGAGTACATTTCTTGAGCATAGTCAGTGACTTCCAAATCTTTCTCATGGACTTGATATTGAATGGCTATCAGTTTACTTGAATTAAACACTATCCAAATGTTTGGAGTGTTTTAACACTAACAAATAAAAATTTGTGAGGTTCAGTATTTGTCATTCCATTGTCAGTGGAATGGTCTGGATGCTTCAGAGTTCAGACTATTTTAATTCTTATAATTTGTTTGCTTCCTGATGAGTCCTTTTATTAATGCATATTATTGATGGAGGTGCATGAAAGAAACAATAAATCTATAGTGTTACCAAATATCTGTAGCTAATTGAAAGAGGGAATGAATGTAGGGCACAGGAGAAGGTGACTGGATTCCTGAGGCTTAGCCTGTCACTATAGCACTGATTCTGGAAATAACATGCAATTTGTTAGTAAAGTACACTGAGCCTACCACCAGTGATAAGGCCAATGAACTTTGCTACTGTCAATCTATATCAGCTGAAAAAAATAATTTAAAAAGTACAGGTTCCCTGTTGATTCCCTCAGCAGGCTACAGGCTTTGAGTAATACATCATTGTATCAATGCCACTTCGTTTTCAAGGTGCTGAAGCTCAATTTGTGTGCAATGCCATGAAGTCAAGTACACTGTAGAATTGCAGCTCAGTAGTATGACAAATAACAAGAAAAACAGACATTGTGGAAGAAGTTATGTGATACTGTGACATGTGCATGGCTGCTTCAGTCAGGCATGCTTAAATTCAAATTTTTTTAAAGTAACCCCAAAAATCAGCATGCTACTTTCTACTCCCCTCTCTCATTAAAGAGTTGTGTGCCTAAAGGCAACACTCATCTGATTTGGAAAAGTAAGAAAAACTTTAAGAACGACAGGAGTGGATACATGGGTATTGTGCTCTTTGAAAATGATGCCAAGCCTGCAGTACCAGCAGAGAGCAAATACAGCTATGATCTTTACAGTCAGTGTGACATTCTTGTTGGCCCAGCACAAGGAACCAATTACTGTGGAGTAAATATCCAGTTTTTCTTGTTTGTTTCCTTTTTTTTTCTTCTGCTCTAATAAATAAAAAGTAATTAAACTTAGTCCCCTTAAATGCATGTTCAAACTAAATTGTGCAAGGTAGCTGATACTGATGGAAAGTATGAATACTATGAGAAATACAGTAACATCTGCTGAGAAATCTAGGTTTATAAGGTGGGAGAATAGAGTTTGAAGTTCTGAGTGATTAAAACAGATGCCTTTCTACGCCTAAATCAGTGAATGTCCATCAATGTATCAGCAGGACCTGAAATCCGGTAGGATTTTCTAATCCACCATCTGATTATGTTTTCACGATTGACTCTGCAAACTGGTTGCAGTGAAATGAAATTGGAGATTACCCCTTTTGTACACTGCCAGCAGACAGTAATGGCATAATATAAATCTGGATGCTTATATTAGAAATAAGCCAAATGTGATACTTTAAATGAAAACTGTGCAAAAAGTTAAAGCCATGGTTCTAAGCACTTTAGTGTATAGCCTAGATCCAAAAATTAAACTCTGTTCTGAGTTGTGTGTTGCTGAAGTCTAGAAACTGTATTCCCTCGACATATTTGATTAAGATTACTTAGTTGGACATTTCTGATGACTATTGAGTAAGAATTATTCAAAATATCTAAACTTGATCAAATGCTAACATTTGTCAGGGTTATTTTATTTTTTCTAAAACCAGGCAAGGGGAATTTGGAAGGTGAAAAGGATGTAGAGAATGCTGCGCTGGATCTGGGGATGGGGGTAGACTGGGGATGGCTGCTGTAGCCCATAGGATTAGCAAAGACTTTAGGGAAGGAGGGAGGGGGAAGTCCCTGCTGTCAATCTCACTTCTATCCTTTCCCTTCCAGCCTTCCCCACGCACCTCACTAAACCACTGCACAGCTTACGCTGGTCTGCTGTTACTGCAAAATGGCACTGTGCATCCATTTCTAGGAAACTTTTGAATTAGCTTTTTCTTTTTCTTCAGCATTGCTTTATAAATAGATATCTGTAACAGTATGGAAAAACATCTGTGCACGACCTTGCTATTCAGAAAACCGCTACCTGTCTCTCAGACATTGTGTGACTCCTGTTATCACCTCTCTCTCTTCTTGTGAATCTTCAGTGAAAGAATGTCACTCAGTGTTCATGGCAAACTCTGTAATTAAATTGTTGACACAGAGGAAAATGCAACTTCTGCAAGAGAATAACCTAAAACAGTAACAGGAAGTATGCTCTCAAAAGTTTCTCTCTTCTTCTGTGGCATATAGAAATTTGTTCTTCTGCTTGTTTTCTTCCGCAATGACTTTATGGGCACCAGCATTTTCCCTGGAAAAAAAAAAATCCTCATAGTACCTTTCTGTTGAGATGAAAACATGGAAAAGATGACATTCAGTAACTGCATATCTTTGACAATATGCTTTCATATAATGATGCTTCATTAAAAAAAAAAAAAAAAAAAAAAAAAAAAGGTTAAGTTTGCCCAAGACCTTTAATGAAATATCAATTTTCAATACTGATAACAATTATGAATCATGTCTGTCATGGAAAAGGACATTTGTTAGAATTGTCTTCTCATAGGCAGGTTTCAGAAAAATCTTATTTTGGTAAGGAATGTGTATTAATGTATACGTGTGTATATATATATATATATTTTGTGCCAGATGGCCATTATGCAGAGTATAGAGTATTCTCTCATGAGGCCAGGGTATATGAGTTAAGGTGTTCTGTTATTGTGGCCTGATGGTACAGTGACAGAAAGTTGATGGGATGACCCGAACAGGTTTCCTAATGCTAAATGTGGGTAAAGCCACTCAGCAAAGTAAGCTCTTCCTGAAATTTGCACTTTGTTTGTATTGCAGCATTTTAAACTCTACATACTGGTAAGAAAAAGGGTTGATTTTTCTCTCATCATGTTACCAAAATGAATGCACAATCATAGAATCATAGAATCATAGAATATCCTGAGTTGGAAGGGACCCTTAAGGATCATCAAGTCCAACTCTTGACACCGCACAGGTCTACCCAACAGTTCAGACCATGTGACTAAGTGCACAGTCCAATCTCTTCTTAAATTCAGACAGGCTCGGTGCAGTGACCACTTCCCTGGGGAGCCTGTTCCAGTGTGCAACCACCCTCTCTGTGAAGAACCCCCTCCTGATGTCAAGCCTAAATTTCCCCTGCCTCAGCTTAACCCTGTTCCCGTGGGTCCTGTCTCCATAACTGGTGTTAATGGAGAAAACGTCTCCTGCCTCTCGACACCCCCTTATGAGAAAGTTGTAGACTGTGATGAGGTCTCCCCTCAGCCTCCTCTTCTCCAGGCTGAACAGGCCCAGTGACCTCAGCCGTTCTTCGTACGTCTTCCCCTCCAGGCCTTTCACCATTTTCGTAGCCCTCCTCTGGACACTTTCCAACAGTTTCATGTCCTTTTTATACTGTGGTGCCCAGAACTGCACACAGTACTCGAGGTGAGGCCGCACCATCATGGATTATTACGATAGAAGGTATTTGTAAATTTCATATTATTGTGTCAGGAGGATTTGGAACAGGAGGGGAAAAAGAAAACATAGGGCTGGATGTGCTGTTTTTCATGACAATGTACTCCTAAGATCACAAAGATGGGGGAGAAAGGTGTCCTTTTACTTATTAACAGAGAATCAACTTTTTCCTATGTTTATTCTTAAGGACACTGATAGAATCTGTCTGGAGTCTGCGAAGTGTATGAACCTATTGTTATTGCAAAATCCCAGAAATTTCATTTTAAGACCTATTTGAATAATAGTAGCAAGGGAAGTGCACTTGTTCTCTCCCCTTTAAAAACAAAGGGGAAACAGGACTCTTACCTGGACAGATGTTCATGATAAGACAGACTTTTGATAATGAGCTCCCCCAAAAGATCAGAAAGCTGTTAAATATAAAAATATAAATTTAAAATAATTGATTTCTTTTGTTGTTTTGGGTGTGGGGGTTAGTGGAGAAAGAGAAGACAGTTTTTAGCTCAAACAGAACACTTCTAGGAACAACTTCTGCCCCACGTGTAACATCCTTGCAGCCTTACCCTTGCATCCCTCTTTGTTTTCAGTTTGGTGAAAAACGGTTTGCTCCTTTCCAAATTGCAACAAGTTCTGTCTTCCTCAGCCCACCACATTCTGCCATCAGATGTCTTTGGGATCCTCAGATGTCTCCCAGGTATCCTCTGCTGCCTCCTTCCTCCGCTTCCTACTGAAATGTGGCATACCAGCAGTGAACAGACAAATTAGATATGCCCTGCCTACTCAGTGAGAGAGGAAGGGGGTTAGTTGGTCAGTTATTCCAGATGGTGTTATGAGTATGTTTTATTGTTTTGTAACAGTTGCAGTTGGCAAAACCACATGCTTTTCTTCTTGACAAAGAGAAATTGTTAATAACACACTTGTCACAAGAAGGCCACACTAGGCCTGCAGAAACTGTCATGGCTGCCTGCAGGCAGCCAGCTCCTCTGGCAGGTGAGTGGTGCTTCCAAAGTGAGTGTTGCAGTTCCCCTGGTGACATGTTTTCATCCCAGTGACCGCATAACGTGCACTGCCCCTAAATGAGGCTATATGCCTACAGTTGTTGGAGTGCATCTTTAATTTCATAATCTCTAGTCTGACAGAATAGACTCAGGGGAGTTGCACTGATATGAAATGAGCTTTGTTTAACTACCCATGCCTAATTGCAGATCACTCACTGCAGGGTTTCTTCAGGAAGAGACACTGTAAACCACTTTGAAAATCCAAGTACAAAGGCTTGCAGTAGAAATGCCAAAGACCTATGCTGCCATCCTATAGCACTGGGTTGTTGAGTGATGTGGCTTTCCACAGTTCCAGTGTCCCCCCAGACTGGTCTGTGACACGGGAAGGGAGAGGGGCTGACTGGCTTCTCACAGAGAGTAGGAATCCACAGCTGCTGACAGAGAAAGCAGAGTGTTTGTTTTTTTTTTTTTAAATGATGAGTGTGAGTTAGGGGAAGCAAAGGGAAGGCAGTTGTTCTCTTGGCAAACTGGGGCCTAACACGTTTTAATGAATGCAGAAATATGTTCTGAAAGCTTTAGAAAGAGAAATGTTTCAAACTGAGCTGTAGGCACAGGGTCACACAGGGCATAGGACTGAAAGGGTTCAGTCCCTTCAGCACATAGCATGACAGTTAAATTGCTTAAACTAAGCCGGCATCTTCCTTGGGAGGAGTGAGGCTAGAAACAAACCAATTAGGCAGCGTGACAGTGGTGGACTGGTGATAAGCCTGTTACATTTTTGGCCAGGTGAGATGAATTAGGGATTTGAGAGGAAGAAGTTAAACTGAGAACTGGTGTAGCTGTACCTGTGTTTTTTTTTTTTGTTTGTTTGTTTGTTTTAGCAGAATGACTTGCTTAATTTTCATTCAGCAATAGTCCCTTAAGAATTCATTTATCCATTCATAAATCAGAACTTTTCTGTAACTGGATTTAACTCACAAATCTAATGAAGCTGTCACGTATCACACGTACCGTGGCAGATGTTTAAAGTGGACTATTTGTGGGATTTGTGTAGGGAAGGGAGATGGCATCCATAAATCCATTGGTACTGTTTTCTCAGAGAAATGGAAATTGTCTTTGGAGTCCTTGAGTTAGAGCATCTGTCAGGGTGATATGGCAAGAAGGATCAGGAGAGCCACTGTGTTGTGACTGGCTGAACTAAGCTGTCCTTTGGTTGTTTACTGGTTCTGCAGAACCCAGGACTGCTCAGCTTTATCCCAGGGTCTTCTACTGGTACTTAAAGGAGGGTAAAAAATTGTTCATCCTCTTCACCTCTGTTCAGCTAAGTAATTCTATGTTTCTCTGAATAAAGTAATTGAGAGTTTCTGTTGTACAGAAATGCCATATTGAAATGAAAGTGATGTAGTATTTGAAGGCTTTAGCATTACTATACAGTATCCACATGCTATGGCAATTTTACTACTTCAACTTCTGCTTTTTGAGTCAGCATTGAACTTCATAGTCTTTTACTTACTATTTAAATAACAGTAAACTATAATAGCTTATATAATAGCAAGTGTAGCAATAATGTTTGAAGGAGAGGACTTTACAGATAATGTCTTTGAATATGAATTATTTTACTGTTATACTTTGGTACTAGCCCCAGAGAGCTACTGATGGAAATTTGTAAGGTCATGACTGACTTGATGGTGTAGTTATGAATTCCTGCTGAACATTAAGCACATTGCTATTCTTCTCATCTCTGTTTGGTCATTAAGGAAACTGAAGAACATCACATGGTGTCAGAAGTGTGGATTGAGAATGAATTTCGTAAGACTTCAGAAAAGGTCACAGAAAATAAAGGGAAGGGGAATAAAAACAGAAGAGGAACTGAAATAGCTCCAAGCTTATTTTGGAAAAGGTTTTGTAAGTGGATTATTTATGTTCAATTTTTAGAATAGTCTCAAAAGTTTATTACATAACAGGAGAGCAAATATATGCCCTTGACCTTGAGATTGTACTAGAATTTGGGATTATTTAAGAAATATCAGACATAAAAGCACATTGTCAATTAATCAGCTATCAGTTGACAGGAGCGATAAGTCATGTGGGCTAAACTAAGTTGTAGGGAAGAGTACGCTCTGGTAGACAGATGCTATTGAAAAGTAGGTTACTAGACTTCTCAAAGTCCAGAATTCAGTTTCCAGTCCTAGTCTGCTTAGTTACCTTCATGTCCTAGCTCTCCCTAAGTCTTGTACTCTTTTTTTTTTTTTTTTCCCTAGTTGTTAATGCTTTCTTCTTCTGTCCAACTCTTCTTTCCCAGTTTACATGAGCTTCTTAACCCAGGCTTTTTAGCAAGACTGTTTCAGTGATGTCTTCCTGCAGTGACTTTTCACCCACCCTGTTGCCTTCCCTCTCCCCTGTCAGTTCTCAGTGCCAGTCACTTTGCCCTTATAATTTGTCTTCTTCCAACTACAGCACTCCCTTCTAGTTTCCCTTTTCTAATTCCTATCCCTTTTCAGTCCCTGTCATGTTGTCCTTTTTTCAATTTTTGTCATAAATTGTCCCTCCTATATACATAAGAGTTTATTAGCTCTGCATTTATGTTTAGATATCTTGTTAAGCTGTAGTCTTGGTGCTAACATGAGTACTACATGAAGATCAAGAAAGTGGTCTTGGGACAGGGGTATGTGCATGTGGCTTCAGCACTCCTTTACTGCAACAGCAAAGGATTCATCTTTGACACAATACCCACTCCTGTCCAATGATACCTCCAGCACTTCATGTTTTTCAAATAAACAGTGCCCAGAACAACTGATATGAAACAAAGTACTTAGTATAGTATACAAACAAAATATAGGCAGACCTGGATACTTTTAATGTTGATTTTTCATCCCAAACCTTATCACATTCTGTCCTCACAGAAACAAGATGGTGTGAATTTCTCTTTCCTAGAGTACAGGTTGATTCCCTTCTGTGGTTGTGTGACTGTTTATTTATTATAATAGGAGTCATATCTTCAACTTATCTGGTTAGTAAAATAGCTTCTTGCTTCAACGAGGTGAAAACTCTCCTTTTTTACCTCAGTGAATATTTCTTTTTTTCTATGAACCTTACATTTTATTTCAGTCTGTACATTAAAAGCCTTTGTGATACAAGCACTAGAACATACAAGCACTAGTTATACAAAGCTTATTGCTGAGTTTTGGACAACATGGTTGGAGTGACAATTGGCTTGGAGTACCTATCTTCTATTCCTTTATTAGGCTATAACTATTCCCAAACTTGTGTATAATTTTTAGCGTTTTGCATTTTTTAATTGCTTTCAGTTTAAAATCACCTCTTTTCAAGGTTATCTATGTAGAAAAAATTCTTCCCTATTCTGTGTTTTAAAATGTGACAAAGCTACATGTTGGGATGGTGATTTTTAAATTGTCACTCTTACATGGTGAGCTATTGGTAGAACAGAGAAAGGAGGTTGTTGATTAATGGAATAATTTACAACCATTCATTGTGGTTTTTTTTGTATTTTTTTTTTTCCACATGATCTGGTAAATTAAATCTTCAAATTTAAGAACTGTGTGTGATGAAACTGAAGGCAACTTGCTTCAGAAAATAGCACAGTAACATGGTAGAATATTAATATGTTATGATGACTAGCATACAAGTTGCTTGCTTTAATGGAAGATATGAGGTAATTTTTTTTAAGTGACCTTTTCCACCAGGGCATGTGCTAAATGCCAGCCAGCTATGCATCAGAAAACAATTATGCCTGGCAGTGCAACTGTTCATATGTTCACGAGGTCTTTGAGGTCTTTAATTTTCCCTGGCATTTTGTCTGAATTGCATTGGAAAGGAACCAGCTTTTTAAAAACAAGAATACAAATATTGTTGGAATATAATATGTTGAATACATGTATAATGATGTTGAGTGAGCTATTTTCTTCTGTTATAAGATGTCTGTAGAGATGGCTGTATTATTGTTGATCAAATATATTAAATGTTACAGAAATCATGGATGGCATTAATTTCCAATTTCAAAATTAATCTAGCATCATTTGGTAAATTACCTACAGGAAAAGTTTTACAAAAGCATGTATTGAAGTTTGCATTAAAACCCCATTGAAAGTAACAGGAATTTGACATTTGTGTGCCTTATCCCCTGCTCGCAGCCAGTGAACTAAATTGTTGAACAATTTTTTTCATGTTATTTTGCATGATTATGCTCAGAATGAGTCCAGTTATTATTTGTTTCTCTTTTTGTATTGCTGTTGAGCTAAGTTCATCCCTCTAAAAAGATGAACTCCACCTATTGCAGAAATTGAGAGAAAAAACTGTGCCAAATTTAATTATTGTTTAACATATGCTGGAAAAGGACACAGATACGGTGTTGAAGATGGCATAATAAAAATAGTCTAGGGCAACATAATGCAATGGTAAGTGTTTTAGAGACAAACCCGGGTCTATCCTTCTGTAAACTTGCCCCTAGTACTTTCTGAAATTCCCTTTGCTGGTGGGTCTTAAGCATGTATTTAAGTTAATTCTTGAATCAAGTTTTGCAATAATGGTTTTCACACTTAGCAATTTTCTTTTTGTATCAGTTACGTGCCCTACCACCAATATTTAAGCATTTTGTATAAGAAAGTAAATGCACTGACCATGCTGGTTTCTATTGCGTAGATCATGTTGAGCATATATGTTAGGGGAGGGAGGGAGGATTAGTCATCTCTGCTGAGTTACCCATTATTATTGAAATCTGTCTTTATTACTCATCCTTTTCAGTGAAAGGGTTACTGCATCTCAGAAGAAAATTTTCTTAAAGGGATTTCTTAATGTTATTAAAGAGAGACTTGGACAGGAACTTGCTTCCTGGTAATGAGTGATGTTTTGGGGAGTTCTGTTGGTCCTTTTTCATGGAAGAAAAAGGGGAGGACTTTTAAGAGGCCTTTTTTTTTTTTTTTTTTTTTTTTTTTTTTTTCTCAAGGAGCTACAAAAATGAAATATATTTCATATAAAATATATTTCATCATAAGACTACTATGATTTCATGTTGTGGTATTGTAGAATTGACTAATGTGTTGTAGTGTAATCCCAGAAATATTTTTAGATGGATTCCTTACATTTCCCATTTATGACAGTCAAGTCTGTATCTCAGCAGGACATTCTAGTTCTATGCATGTGTGATATCAATTTTATTTGTGCTTTACATTTACTTTGGTGTTTGGGCTTGTTATTAATTTTGTAAGGTCAGAAATCCTGTAGTAGTAAAAACCCTTGGTTTTACAAATGAGCAGCTCAAGTAATAAAGTATCATGGATGTATTTTCTTTTTGTAAGTGTCCCAATTTTGTATGCACTAGGTTTTAAGCAGTTAATTGTTCTAGCTGAAAAGAAACAAGCTACTCATATGCTTGCCTGTAAGTACATGCATTAACTATTCTGTTTGAATAGGATATTTTAGTACTTTGCCAAAGAGAATGTTATTGTGTAATAGCTCATATTTACCAGCTGTTAAATGTAGTCTTCTGTGTTAGTTGCTTCCTTTGGGTCCTACTATTTTTAAACAAACCCATGTCATTTACTTGCCAATATTTCCTCTACATTGTGAATTATAATGCTATAGAAATAAGTCAGTATCAGACCTGGATGGGAAACCCCTTTCAAAGTAGATAAAGCAGATAAAATAACCAACAAAAGCTTTCTTTACAGAAGTGACTGGGAAAAAAAAAATCCAACCACTCCACCACACATGAAAATATTCAGAAATCTGAATATTTTTCCCCAATCTTTTTGGTTTTGAGCAAATGTGTTCTTTTTCTTTTTTTTGTTTTCTTTTTTTTTCTTTCTTTTATGCTTGAGGAAAAAGCATTGTGGAAATAGAATGTTCAGACACAGAAATGTCCACTGATGAAATATTAGTTAGGCATTTTCAGTCAGCTCTGGATAACAGCAGTTTCTTTCACTGTTTGTTTTTCTTTGAAGTGAGATGTTTCTATATGTTGCAAGGTGGTATTTTGCCTATAAAATGATCTGCATTAGCTACATGCTTTTGCATAGTGTTGATGTCTTGTAGTACATATTCAGCAGTACATTTGGTAAAATCTTTTTGATTGTGACTCATGAAGGAGCAGTAAGGATGAGCTCTTTTCATGTTAGTATGGTTAAAGACTACAAAGATACCCTTCAGTTATTAGCCATTTAAACTTGGCCATAAAGACCTCAAGATTTTGAGAGCCAGATGACCTCCCTCCCCTTGCTCCCTTTCCCATTAAAAACATATACATGGAAAGTTTTCTTCCATCTCTTTGCAGTTTATATCACAGTGGAACCCGAAGTATATTTGGATACCTGCATTATAAACAGGCAATTTGGCCTCAGCTATTTTACATCTAACAGCCTGAGAAGTTAGATGTCCATTTCCTCACTATCCTTTGATTACTGCTGCCTTTGCTTTCTGTCACTGAATGGATTGTGAAAAGTTGCTTTTCACAACACAGATGTAGGCTCTTGTGCTGCTTTTAACTGGTTTTAATTCCAGGCCATTGGGTTAGGTTGCCCAGTTAGCTATAAGAGGATGCTGGCTAACCACAAGTAGGGACTCAGTTCAGCAGAACAAATTATGTTTGTGTGTACTAGGTAGTGAGCCACATGGAAATGTCTTCCAGTTGCCTCCATGCAGACCTGAGCTTTGAAAAGTTCTTGAAGATGTTTCCCTTTCACATTTCCCAAATCATGTGAGCTGAGTAGCCAGAGGCTTCTTTGGACTCCCCTGCTTCTCCTTGACCTGATGTTTGCTTTCCTCTGATGTACAAGAGCTGGCATTTTTTTGCCAGCTTTTTCTGTGTCAGGTAATAGAGTACAATTTGAGGTTGGCAAAGCATGTTCCTCGGAAGGTTCATCATAGATGTGTGATGGGGCTGTGAGAATGGCATATTAGTAATATAGTAGGACAAACGTCTCCAGGACTGACGTCGCTGTAGAAAACTTTCTATAAAGGAAGAAGTTGTGGGGAAAATACCTGGACAATTTCTTGTCTCCCAGAGAGAGATTCAAGGGCCCCTGTAGTTCCTGTATATTAACAGGGCACAATGACAAGTATCTACAGAAAAACAATAGTCTCTTCTGACTTCTGTTCTCTCATGTGAGTAATCAAAATCCATCCAACACATTCAAAAGAATGACTTTATCAATATGAACAAGTCTTAGGTCAAGCCTTAATTTACATTTGTGGTCCTGTGCTTCTAGCCAGTCAATAAAGCATTGCTTTTTTTCCTGTATATTTGTTGAATTCATAGGTTCACATTATCAACTGCCTTAGAAGAGTGCTGGCAGTATAGAAGAATACACTGAATCTTTTCAAGTTTTTCATAATGCTAAGGTCAAACTTCTAAGTATCTAGTGTAAGGGGATTAAGCACAGTAAGACTTGGCTTTACAATTGTCAAATAGTTTAATATCCCCATAATTGTGTCTTTACATCAGTGTGTGGGTTATTTGGTGCACTGAAGATGAGACATTCAAACCATGTAATAGTACAATTCAGGTCTTTCTGTCCTTAATACAATTTTAGGTCTATCAGTATTGATATCTAACAGCAGAGATTGATAGCTTTTAATCTTTCCTAAGCTTTTGCCTGTTGAAGACCAACACAATTTAACTTGTCAGTCTTATATCCTTCTAGTTAAATGGTTTATAAACCCATTTATTCTCCCTTTATTTTTTTTTATTTATTTTATTTTTATGTTTTCTAATTAACCTAAATGTCAGGGGGAGGAGAGAATGAATGAAAAAACATGGAAGAAGATTGTATCAAGCACATTTTTGTTCAATGTCAACCAGCTGATAATTCCATCTCCGCTAATCCTTCTCCTTTATGGTGCTTTAACTTGTCTTTGCCTTTGATTTATAAGGCAGCTGCCCCTGGCCTAACCCTGCCAGCTGCAGTTCAGAGGGACTCTCACAAAAGACAGGCCTCTGCTCTGACAAATTGATTTGCCACGAGGAATAGTTCCAGTGGAAAAGGGATCTGCCCAACAAGTGCTCAAGTCCTTTCCTGGGGAGCTTACTGTGGTGGCCACACGGGGAGAATTAATCAAATGCCCCCTGAAGAGGGAAATGCTGTGCATGGGTAGAGGGAAACAGCGAGAGACTTGCCTTCTTGCCTAATAATCCTGACAACTGAAACAACTATATTAAATCTAAAAGCTCTTAAGTGGAGGTCAATTGCCAATAATTGTCCTAATTAAATGCAAATATTAAAGTGATATTACAGATTTGAGCCAGACACTATTGAAGTAAGGTAATTAGAAAATAGGACCATCAATTAAAATCTGGAGAAGGAGATACTAGTGTGGTTAAGACTAGACTAAAATCAAAAAATCAACTAAAACTGTGAATGGTAAATAAATTGTATAACTCCTAATTTAGCAAGAAGTGTTAAAAGCAGATGCTGTCACTCATAATAAGCTGGAATGTGATTTTAATTCTGAAGCCATAAAGTAAGTAGGAAGCTAATTTGGAAATATGTATATTGATATACACTGAAGTTTGCTTAATCAGAGTAGCTAGAACAACCCAGGTTGGTGCAGTGTTTGCTATGACAGACACGGATAGTCCTCCATCTGAAAATAATTAAGATAATATGGTGAAAGCACCTGTAGGAACTTTAGGTCTCAAGTAATTAACCTTTTGGACTACACACCAAAGTTAGTGCCTTTACTGCATGGGATCTGGCTGTCTGGGAATTGACAGCTTCAGTAAAATGGGTAAAACATTGCCATGCAAAGTGAAGATTTAGAATCTTAATTATCAGAGCAATGAATAACTAAACTATTTAAGTCATGCAGGCAATTTACTGCTAGGAGATTTTAGTCACTGACAACATTCATAGGATAGCGTGAATTTCTTTGCTAGAAGGTAGATTTAAGAGATTTTTTTTTCTGGTATTTTGATTAGAAATACAAAAGTCAACTACTCTAGTGAAAAAAGTACGTGTAACACAATAATGTGCTTCTGCTATTGTCTTTCATGACTGAACTCTTAGTGTGAACAAATACAGAGTTTGGGTCTGTTTCTGTTTTACGGCTTTGTTAGAAAAGCTAACAACAACAACAACAACAAAACTTTCTCAGCCTTCTCTAAAGAGAATATTAAAAATCGGGAACTCATCTGTTGTTCTTAGTAAAATCATCAAAACTACGTCCTAAATCACTTGTCTTATGATGACAAATCTGAAGAATCTTATGGCATCTAATTTTTAATAAGCATCTTCCAAGCTAGCAGTTACTTAGAAAGTAACATGTCAATCTCAAGTATTCTTCTTCAAGGACAAGTATATAATATTCTTAAAATTCTTGCAGGCAATATTATTAGTATGTATATGTGTATATATAAAGATCAGAAGGAATACACAAGTTTTTGCAGATATTGGAGTAAGGGAAATCATACTGTTTCCTGGTTCATGGTTGGTAGACTCTGATGTTTCAGTGCTGCTTAAGGAATTCCTGCAGCTGAAACTTTCTTCCAGGTGCATTTTTTTAAACAGTATTAGAAATGTCTGCCAAATAACACTGCCTTGGAAAATAAGAGAAAAACAACTGTCTGGGAAATGTCTACTTGTTATGTTTAAACTAACATTAATGTAGCGATAAACTGTGCAGCAGGAGAAAAAAAAATGCATACCTCCTAAGTGCTCTCATTTCTATAGTTCTGGTATTGGATAATTTAAAAAATCATGCTACTCTGCCATTCATGCTATTTTTCCATATCTTAAACTGTATCCTTTTCTGTTCCAATTGTTAACTGAAAAACTAAGTTTGAAAATTCAAAACTCCTTGAAAATTGATCTATTGATGCCTTGTATTTTACCCTGTTCAAAATGAATAGCTTCTGATGGTTTGCTGCTCATGTAAAATTAAGACTGCTAATTAAACTGAAATATTTTGACAACTTTTCAGACATATGGATTCTCTCAAATGTACTCTTCAAATAAATGTGTCAATGACCCTCTACCTTATTCTTTTCTTCTAATTTCTAATGGCCTTATGTTGAATTATTTTGTTTGTGCCGGATTAGAGGAACATCTTTTTCAAATCCTTTTTTTTTTTTTTTCCTTAACAAGATGAAACCAAGTATTTTCTGTATTAATTCTATCCCTTCTTGGAATATGTAATACCAATGTATTTGGGAAAGTGTTATGCTGCATTATGGCAAAATTTTGTAGTGAGGTAAGCCATGCATAGACAAAGAGCAGCTTGTTCTACCATTGTAACTGTCACTGCATACTTAAACTGAAATATTCAGACATTGAAAAAAAAATGTACTGAATATAATCTGAATTTGTCAGTGCAATTTGAAATGACAGCTGTATTTAGGGTTTTAAATAAACAGTTTTATTGTAACTGATAGCAATCAGAATAAAATTTGAAGTGTAATTTGTTAGGTACTTTCTTTGGTTTTCCTTTATATCTCTCTGTGCGTCTCCCTTTGTAAATATATAAACTTTTATACCCATGTTAACTTTTATGTCTTAAAAGTTTTCTTTGTTTACTTTACAGTAATTATGGAGTCTCCTTAGCCACAGACAAGATTTAAGCTTTGTGATAACTCTGTCTGGAGTTGTGATTTTTACGAACTGCTTTCTTCCTGACAGTACCAGGCATTCACTCTGGGATACAGTGGTGCCTAGTAGATTGCAGTTCCTTTCCCAAGTAAATGATTAAGCAAGCCTTTCATCAAAGTTGGCAGAATATAATTAATGTCTCAAGGCTTTTTAACATAACAAAGGTTCTGTCTTAAATGGGGTCCTGCTAAAAAACCAAATGTTTATTTCCCTGTTTCTTCTTACTGTGGCATTTGTTTTATTTCCTGTTTTTAACAGATAAAAATGGTTTAAAAAATCCCTTAACAGAGAAGGTCTGCAGCTTTGGGATCTCTCTTTACCATAATAAAATACCACTAAAGGTAGTAAAACAATTGTAATGGTTTCCACTTTAATATTCTTCAGATCTGTGTTTTTGTGTTGAACACTCTCATAGTGACTTTTCCATGATCACTGTCTTCACCAATTATTTTTGTGGAACTTTATATTCTCTCATTTTAAAGTTAAAATAGTGCTTAGGTATTCATGTTCCCATAGTAATGTAGCATATGCTTAGAGCAATGCTGTGATCATCATTTTTGGTGCGTACTGATTGGGAGGAGGGCGCAGCAGGTTTAGGAACAGTTCTCAGTCTTGCAGAAAAAAAGGCACTCTATCCACATTGGAGGCAGAGGAGACTTAGAAAAGAGAAAATAAATAAATAAATAAATATGTATATATAAAATAAATACAAAGATCCCATAATGTCTTGGGACACGCAGATGTACTAAAATGTGTTCCTTAGGAGTGACACCTGCTGAGGAAGGAAAGTTTTTCATCTTAGGCTATGTTCCCAAACTGTTAGACTTTAGTTGGTATCCTCCTTAAATTATACAAAGCTATTCTGGTTTTAAATGCCTCGCTTTGTTGCTGTGTGGGCCTGTGGACATTATACATGTACTGTGGAGATCACTGTACTCATCCCTGCTTGTGGCATTGGTCAAACTTCTAGAGATGCATTACGTGATGTAGCCGACTAGTGATATATGTTGTTTCATCTTAGTTCCTAAGGGGAGAGCTGTGCATGTGCTGCTTTCCAGAGAGCTGCAGTTAGACGTGGTGAGCCTTTGGCAGAGTCTAGTGTTGAAGAAGTACTGTGCACAACGTCTTCAATCAGACAGAGGTAATGACCATTTATCTAACAGCATCCTGAGAAGAAGCTGAATGCATCTTTGGCTATTTGACAGGGCACTGATAACACCTTTATTTTGCATTCCTAATTCAAGGGAATGGATGTGGTATTGTTGTCTGAAGAGAAATACATATATTTTTTATGTCCTTGCATGGCAAGTCTTCCCCTGGGCAAGGAAATGCTCTGCTGAGTGCTCAAGATGGGAAACTGTCACTGGAATGAGAAGGAACAGCAAAAAAAAAAAAAAAGCAGTTAAAAGCAGAATTTTGTAAACTTCAATGTCTTTGATTGTCTCAAAGGCAAAAATATGATATTTAGCCAGAAGCAGGAACACGTGTTAGGGTTTATTGCTACTTTAGAGCTGTACTACCTTTCTGATTTAAAAACAAACAAACAGAACCCACAGACCAGTAAGATAATTTTCACAGGCTCTGTATTTTTAAATATTTAACACAGGATAAGGATAATATTTAAAAATGAATGTGTCAGATAGAAGGTTTAACCTTATTTGGAAATCTCTACCATTGCAGTAGCATTTTATTGTGGTTGCATATTATATTCTCCTGCACCGAGAATATTGTGCAGTATTCATGAAAGTTAATGCTGCAGTAATTGCACCGCATTTCCAGTCGCTGAGTTCTACTTATGTATAATCCCTAGCTGGTAATAATATTAAATCATTAATTTACATCCTTGTGTGTCCCCCCACCATAACTAATGTTTTCCAAACTACCAATAGCTTCTGGCTCTGAAGTCACAGTGTCTACATCAGGAGCGGTGACCCCAGAGCTAAATGATCCTTGGGCAGCACTGACATCAGTAGGAGTAATCACCATTTCTGTCATAATCCTTCTGCAAGTCTCTGAATAAATATCTTCCGTGCTTCATCCCATTGTGGTCATTAGGGAGCGGTTAGCAGCCGAATTGCCACCCAGGACGGAGGGGAGAGAAAGGAGGGGCCACTGGTAAGGAAAGTGGCTGCTGTGCTTTTGCTAAATACATTTTTGTACTTTTATTTTTAACTAATTGATTGTTTGCCATGCTCTCTGTCACACTATAGCTTCCACACTAGATATAAAGCTTCTGGACTCTAGAAATTTCACTCGTAGAAATAGTGGAAAAGAAAGAACAATGAAAAATCAGTACATATAATTCTAAAGATAGCATAATGTAAATGCTTTTGAGTAACAAAAGTCTCAAGATTTTTGCACAGCTGTGTAAAACAATAGTGCAGTGATACTCTTATGCACACAAACGCTTGCACTTTCAAATACACAATATAATGCTGAATACATACCTGCTGGGATGGGGAGTACAACTACTGCAGAACAGTATTAGAATATGAAATTAGGAAGACCATTTTTATGTCTCGTGAAGTGAAGCAAAAGAATGTGCTACAGACTGACTGCAAATTTTTTGCTGGCTTAAAATAGAAAACACGTGATTAGATTTTCATCCAAAGAAATAATCATAATGGTCTGGTGTAATTTTATATATATATATATTTCATGCAGCAGGTGGTAGAGTCTCCATGGCTTTGTATTACTCTTCTAATAAAATCCCAGGTGTTGCTCCCTTTCATGCTATGTGTAACATTACTCTGTCCACTGCTGGCATGATCCTCTGCAGACAGAGGTGTCATGGAGTTGCTCATGTTGTGTGTTGTCACCACAGCTGGCAGCCGTTTGTCCTTCCAGCTATGTAGGGTCATTTCCTCCTAAATCTGTGCAGCCGGCCGAGTTGATTCAGATCTGCCAGTGGGGGATACATTGGGCTGAACGCTTACACAGGTATGGCTGCTCATACTCTGGGTGCGAGTGAACATGCAGCATGAATGCTTAAGAAGTCAAGCAGTTTCTACTTGTTCTCTGTACTGTGCCTGAGGGATGATGGAAGTTGCTGAGTAGATGGTGTGCTGTCAGTCACGGTGTGCAGCTCTAGGTCACCTGTTGTAAGAATGAGCAAGAAGTGTAGGCTGAGACTGCTTTGCATTTGGTAATGTTCCTAAATTTTTTAATGGCTTATCAACTGCAGCACTTATTAATATGGAACCAAAATACCTATCAAATACAAACCTTTCAGAAGTTTAATATGCTTTAAAAATAATAGTGCTGGTACCCAACAGGACTATGATGCTCTCTGACAGATTGTAGCTGAGAACTGTAAGTTGTATTTATTATAATAGTTCAGAAAAATATAAATGATTACTGAAGTTTTAGCTCAAGTGACTTGATTGCCATCAGTGTCTTAACTCCACTGACTGCATTCATAATAAATGAGGGCAAAAATGAACTTGCCGTGTGCATTGGAAAGACTGAGGCCTGAGAGCTTTCAACAGTGGCCAAGACAGGCAGATCAAAGGAAGAGGAACATCTTTTAATAGTGCTCTGCTGGTGTCTCCTTTACAGTCCTGTAATTACTGGGACAAAATTGCTTTCCTTATAGTCAAGGAGAATCTTTCAGGGGAAAGCTGTTAGTTATAAAAACCTGAAAATGAACCATGAATCAACTTCTGCAGTAAGCACAGCTGTCATCTGATCTTTGTCATATGTGTTACACCTGCAGCTGCTAACAAACCCTGGAATAAACTAATATATCCTGACGCATTAAAATCCCATTACAATGAAACTTCTCTGTGTTGTGTGCAGCATGTTGTCACTACATTTTTTCTGGTCATTGGTGTCATCAAAATACATGTAGGTGATAGGTGATGCCCACCACTACAAAGCAGGCAGGCAGGGGTAGAAATGCAGCCTATGTATATCTATTCAGTGTTTTCCTTTTTCAGTTTACTAAATGGGAACAGCAACCATTAGGTCAAAGCTATTTTTTCGAGGATGAATTTGTGATAAACTAAATGTACTCACTTCTCTTTTATACCTAGTAAAAGTATTAATATCAGATATAATGAGACTATAAATTGCCTTTTCTTTTCTTAAGAATGATGCTCAAACTCAAAACAATGTTAGTTACTTATTTTTGTGAAAGTGAATGAATATCCTAAGCAAATGTTCAGGACAAAACAAAATAAAACAACAAAAAGCCTGCAGAAATGGGATATAAAGCTGTCTCATCCAGGTGCTTTCCTAGGAGAAAACAATTTTGATAACATCATGAATTACAGAAATAGTAACAGGTGAATCTAACACCCTGTGCTTATCTAGCAATAGCTTGGCAAGATTAAGAGAAGACATGAAATTCTTCTTAGCTGATATACAGGGGTCCAACTGTTTGTTTGATACAGCTGTTCATCATCTGCCCTGAAAGCTTTATTTATGTTTCAAGGATTAATGAGTCTGATACCCTGTGGAGACATTTTTTCCCGAGGATGTTGCTATGCTGCTCAGATGTTTTAGCCAAATGTATGGATAAAGGTTTTGATTGTGTTTTTAAAAAATACATATATTTAAATGCATTTAAATTAACATGGAAGATGCCAATTGTCAATACAGTATAACTACTAGATATAGTAGTGCATGCTTCTTAGTTAAGACCAACTCTACAGTATTTGTGCAGTTGTGGATACTTCTGGCTTAAGTGACTGCTGCTGGGACAGGTTTAAAATGTGATGTTTATGATTCTCTTATATCTTTCAAATATTTTTCCAAGTGCCTTTTTAAGCCCTGTTTGGTAACATACAGAAGAGCTGAGCTTGATCCTATAATGATGTTGATATGTGATACACCATGATTTGGAAACATTCAGTGAGTTACTGTTTTAGTGTACTGGAAGTCATATATTGTTGTTCAAGACCATACTTGGATAATATTAGGTAATATCTGCCTATTTATTGTTATTAAGAAAATAAAAATAAAAATGTTTTAAATAGTTTTCCACTGACATGCATACCTGCTTTAAGCAAAGAAAAAAGGTATATCCTGTACCCAAAAAGTCATGAACATCAATAAATGAAGTGACCTTTTTGGCAATAGTTAGAGACACGTTTACAGAGAAATGTCAGTCACTGAGCTGTGAAAAGTTATGCTCAGTAGAACTTCCTTTGTCATAAAGATCAGGATCCACAGAACCTGTACAATTTTCAGAAAGGTCAACTGTTTCAGTTTTAGTCACTGTCATGTAAGGTGTTATATTTGAGTATGCTGGAAATAAATAATGCTATTTTTACTATGATGCTGTTAAGGGAGAGGAAACAATAATAGTTAGCATTCACATACTTATAATATTTGGGACTCAATTCTCGTTAGTAATAAGTTCAGTCCTGTGCGTTGGATAAGCAGTGATTTCATGTGGGTAAGAGATTATAATCAAGTCCTAATAAGTGGCACTAATATGACCACTCACGTAGTCTGTGATAATTCACTGACTATACATGGCTCAGATGTTGTTGGTGAGATTTATCTAAAGCTGGTTCCACAACTCATTTAAAGTCACTGTGAATTATAATGTTAGAGAGGTGAATAGTCAATGTGACCTTTTGAATGATGATGAGAAGAAAAGAAGCCTGGCTTAATCTTATTAGAGGTCGTCAAATGGTTCGGAAAGTGACTGAAAGCTAATCAGCCCTAGGGATTACTGTAAGGCTTTGGTGATTAACATGGTGAGTTTTTCCCCTTTATAGTTTGCTCAGCCCATTCCATTGTTATGGCAGAAATAGAAAATAAACTGTACTGTTTGACCTAGTCAGTCACTTCAACCTAATATTATTAGGTTGAAGGTTATTAGGTTATCACATTATCGTATTAGAATATCTCAGCAATGCCTAAACGATGGTCCTTTTCAATTTACTTTCCTGCCAGGTATTTTCTTATGCCACAAAATCCAGACTGTAGTACAAAGTAAAAGGATGAACCACTTGTTTGTGGACTGAAATGGAAGAGAGTTATATATATAACTTGTCAGGGGAACAAATTACAAAATGTTTCGCTTTGTATGTAACTTCAGTTTCTTAGTCATTGGAAAATAGGTTTAGAACAACCTTCTGTTACAGGAAATAAGAGGTTGAAAGAGGGAAAAATATGCAATTCTCACTCAAATTCCACCCAGAAGACAAACTCTATGAAATTCAAGTCCTAAAAGGAGAAACTACTTACTGAATGCTTTCAGAGATCTATCTGTACTACCTTACAAGCTTATCCCAGTTTTTGAGTCTTAGCTTTGAGGCAGTTAGATTCAGATGAACTCCTAGGGTTAAATTAAAATGGAGGCTCGGTATACATGTATTTAGGGCCATAGACCTGAGACATAAAAGTTTTTTCTCTTTTTTTCTTTTCTTTTTTTTTTTTTCTTTCCCTAGTCTTAAAAATAAAAATCACAATTTTCTTCATTAGAAATGAAACTTGAAGATGCAATCTGACATCACTCACCTTAGTGCTATTTGTCTAAGCCACAAAAAAAAGCCTCATGGCCTCACTGTTGCAACGAACCTGGGTCTTGGAGGGGGAGGTCAAGACTCTGATTCAAACCTCAATGCACTGATATTACATATTGTCAACCTAGCTCATATTGTAGGGGTAACTATAGTCAGAAGATAGAAAAGCAGTAGTTCTTCCCCCAAATAGCAGACATGAATGGCATACTTGGGAGGATGAGTAAGCTCATTATCGTCCCTTGACTTGGAGTGACACATCACATTGTCATCTTTGAGCATGCTACGAAATGGGTAGTTCACCCTGTAGCACACTCACAAGGCAATTATGGGGGAAATAGCAAGTTTCTTTAACTGAAAAGAAGAAAAGACTGTTAAAATGAAAGGATTCTGTGCTTTTGGTGTAGTTTGTGATATACAACAAACAAGAAATGTTTTGACATAAAATAGGTTTAATTCAACTTTCTTAAACTGGCTGCAGATGTTGACTGCAACCCCATGTCATTGTTGCATATATAACTTCACATGGTTTGGTTGTAATTTTTCCACAGCTCTAATAACTTTTTTTTTTTTAATTTAAAAGCACAGGCTGAAAATTTTGAACCATAAAATATCATTGGTCAAAGATGAATAAAGCATGATTTCACATAGCTCATTTTAGATCAGGAACTTTTCTTCTAAAATTCATATTTATTCTGCAAGTTTCAATCTTTGGATCAGTAATTTGACACAGCTGCTGGTCAGCTCTTGAACATTCCAAACACTGTTTTTCAGAGATGTGAACATGCTCAGCATCTGTGGACTTCCAATCCCAAGTTCACATTTGATTTTAGTGCTTCCTATAGCTGTTTTTACCATAATATCTGATACCTTAAATTGTTAATGACTATATCTTTAAAACACCCTTGCAAAGAGCATGAAAATGCATATGATATAATAAACGGTTGAGCCTGGATTTAGAATGCTCTTACAGAAATGCCTGTACAATCCAACTTCTCCATAAACTGAGACATCCAGTATCCATATCCTTTATATGGATATCCATATTACCATAATATTTGTGTTGTCTTTTAAAAATTCACTCACTAGATGTGAAATGGACAAAATCAGGGAGTCTCTGGCAATATGCTGATTAAAAAATAGGACTTGGGGAGACAGGCAATTCTTCATATTGTTTGATTTCCAAAAAAAGGAGGACTCTACTATCACTGTCTTGTTCACTGTGGGTAGCATACCACCAAGACCTTTAGATAAGCATAAGTATTCATTGTGCAAGTTAAAAGGACTTGTACCATCAAATATTTCAATTATCCCCTCAGAGCCAAGACTGTTTTGACAGTCTCCATTTCCTGACTTCACCACTTACCTCCACCTCCGTGTTTCTCTTAGACTGTTTTCATCACCATCATATTTTCACTTCTAGTTTTATTCTGAAGCCCATTCTTGATCTGCAGAAATATATACACTGGCCTCTGCATGCCCATTTGAATGAATTGGCTAATGATTGTATTGATTGGTCTTGAGTTTGGTCCAAATCTGTAAAACTTTATTCCAGTTAAATGTTCAACATCTGACCACTGTTTTGAATTTTTTTTTTTTTTTTTCCCCAATTTTAGATAAATGCATACAGAATTTCTAGTGAAATTTTGGTCTATTTAGTCTATGGACAAATGACATCCTGTTACCAAATTGTGCAGAACTGTGCCCGCTCTGTTCGTCTGGCTATTGCCTGTAACGTTCTTAAGGCTTGCAACTACTGTCACTGTAGCAAACTAATACAGAACTGAGGAAGCGAGTCAGATTTGATTTAATGGCCGCACAACACCACAAATATTAATCAGCTTCCACTTGCTTTTACAAACTGGTGTGTACAATATCTGATGATATCAGCACCTATTGCCAAACTCTTTCTGCAGTTTTGTACAGGTGAATGCAGAAGATCACAAACTTTGTGTTAACAATACTTTGCATGTATTCATCAGAGTTGTCCACCAATGCAGTTTGTAGGGGGGTCAAGCCCTTATCTTTTTGTTTGTTTGGTTGGTTTGTTTTTGTTTTGTTTTTTACTCTTCCTCCCACCACACTTCTTGGTCAATATGAGGAAACAAAAAGCACAGCTGAGCACAGGAAGCCTGAATTAGAACTTAGTCATAACAAAAATTGAAGAATGCTGGAATAGTATCCTGAATACAGCAGAGCGTTATAAGGTTGAGCTGAGATACCATCTGGATTTCAGCTCCCCAGTGTTTATTTTCTTGATCTCATTAGCAAGCATCATAAATCACCATGGAAGACATGGAGTTAAGGCAAGGTTGCCTGCAGACAGAAAATTGAATCTGTTGAAAATAAAAGTCAAAATGCAAGTCTGTGACAGGACTAAGGTTCAACTTAGTATGTTTTGTGTTTGTTTTTTACAAAAAACAAAGTTACTGACTAAATCAAAACTGAACTTTCATTAAGCTGGAATTGGCATTCTTAATGTGTCTTGAACTCATTAACAAATAAATGAAATTCCAATGTTTTAAATCAATTCCAATGAAATCTGTATATTGAGAGAAACCCTAAGGTCTTGATATCAGAGTGAGATGAGGCTGAGATCAGCTTGGGATTCATATTGAGATCAGCTGGCGTTCATGAACTCTATCCATAAAACTCTCTTAGGACCTTGTCTTCAAAACATCAAAAAAAAACAGATCACTGTTCTATCACTTACGACTGCTGAAAGAAGGGTTGAGTACAAAGCGTGATGCAGTATGCTCATCTCTGTGGCCTTAGTCACCAGAAAGGATTCCTGTGGGGCTGTGTTCATTCTTTGCCATGTAAGACTTAGGAAATATAATATAGCTAACAACAGTAATTTTTTATATTTAACGTTTTAGAATTTATCGGTCTATGCCACATTTTCCTTATAGGCCTGATAAATGCAGTGATAAGAGAGGAGAACAAGAGAAAGTAACAAAGGAATTTTAACATTAAAATACACAGCTAGTGCACTGGATTATTTTCTCAATGTGTTTGATGACTAAACATTCTTTTCCTATCTTTTGAATGTTAATTGGGTTTTCTACATGTTGTATGACATGAATTTATCCAGGAAACATCAATTACAACACACAAAGCAATAGCGAATAGTACAGTGTAATTATGCCTCTATGAATTTATTTACAAGCTAGATCTAAATTGAATTGCAAGTTGTATAGCCCTCAAGGAAATTCTGTAATTCTTTGATAGAAAAATTGAAGGCATTGAGTATCTTATGTAAACAAAAATACTTTAAACATGCAATAGAAATAGAAATGTTCTGTTGATTAGGATAATTAATCCAACGTATCTTTCTTTGACTTGTGCTTTTAGGTATTAACGTGGCATAGACTTTGGCATTGGTATTATAGTGTTCTTTGATTTTCTTTCATATATTTTTCATTGCCTTTGAAAAATTTGGCATGTGTTTGGGGAATATCTGAGTCTCCTGGTTCACTGGAAAAAAAAAAAAAGCAAACACTTTCATAGCTTTTTTTTTTTTTTTTAGGCACTTTCTTGTTAAAGATCTTAAAATTACTGTTTTCCCTAAATTCCTTTTGCTTTTCTCCCCCTTTCTAATGCACATCTACAGAAATTGCACATTTTAAGCTTCACAAAGGCATTCACCTGAAGATGGAATAATTTTAAAATAAATTATTCAAAAGTTAAAGAGGTGTTTGCCTTTCGCATGCACTTTTATTGTTTGCCTCAGAGGCCAATAGAATTATTGATTTTTGTAGAGAAAGAAACCTCTTTGAAGATTTGGTCTGACCTTCTGCATAATGTAAGTCATATAACTTCACCATGTGAACTGAGCAATCATCCTTTCTACTGGACTGAGCTACCTGTAGTAAAACTTCAGTTTATCCTTTAAAAATGCATTTATTTATTGGTTTGAAAAATAAAAAATGACATGAAAGTAGCAAGGTGCTAATTAAGGTACTACTTCCTTTGATAAGCTCATCTGATGACAGTGCTTACTCTTTGAGAATTTGGATCAAGCCCTGATTTGAATGACGCATTGTGCCTTCAGCTGTGCATTTTTAGGGCCCTGCCTTAGGAATTTTCTTCTGGATCTAAAGCACAAGTGCTCTCTTAAGTACTTGTTAGGAAAAGCATGAAGAGATGGTTGTTTAACCTGGATGTGTTAATATTCTGAATGTCATCCTCAGAAAGCTTTTAGTTTATCACAATCTGGACAGCACACAGGGTGATCTGGAGGAAGCATACCAGTAGCATGAGCTCCTGTCATGAACTTGACTGATGTCCCTCTGGTCCTCTTTGCAATTCCTCAGCCATGCAAGGCAGATGTCTCAGTGAACAACCCCAGCACTGCAGATTCTGTAGCTGTGGAAAAGCATGCTGTATGGACCACCTGAAACTGAAAAGTTATCTTTTTACTGTGGTATTCTGAAACAGTCAGATTCTTGTTCTGAAATTGAATGAAATTCTATTTGAGAATAGTAAATATTTGTAATATTATATATTTTAATATCTTCAAATATGAAGTATAAGTGAATGCCTGACCCAGAACTTAAGCTTATAGTTTTGTATGCTCTCCATGCTCTTGGCTGCTTCTGAAACCTACCAACAGCCCAAGGCTGCAGAACACCAACTCAATGAGCATGAGTGCACTGCCCTTTCTGATATGGATGGTGGATAGGCTATCTCCAAACTGTGCAACAGCTGAAGGCTGGGAGGGAGAAATTAGTTTAGGAGAGAAATTAAGAAATTGACTTGTTGCTGTACCTCACTGTAGGGGTACTCATGTTGTTTTTTGTTTGCTTCTTTTTACTGGGAGATTGGTCAACGTAAGTAGTCTCAGCTGAAGGATTTTGAGTAACACAAGGGATCAAGAAACAGCTCAAATCCTTTATTGGGTGGCTTCCATTTCTTGCAGTATGTATTCTAGCAGAGTTAGGATTTTCTGAATGGAAGTTTTCAATATTTATAACCTTTGTCCAGTCCTCAAGCTGTATATTTCAATGCTGCCTGCTCTGAATAAGGAGGCTGGGTGGGAAAAGCTTGGGCCTAACTTCCTGAATTAAAATCACAGAATCATAGAATGGGTTGGGTTGGAAGGGACCTTAGAGGCCATCTAATTCCAGCCTCCTGCCATGGTCAGGGACACCTCCTACTAGACCAGGTTGCTCAAAGCCCCATCCAACCTGGCCTTGAACACCTCCAGGGATGAGGCATGAGGCATCCACAGCTTCTCTGGGCAGCCTGTGCCAGCCTCACCACCCTCAGAGTAAAGAATTTCTTCCTAATATCTAATCTAAATCTATCCTCATCAAACAACAAACTGATATCTCCACACAACCCTAGTTCATGCTTTCTGAATACTAGGGTTCCTCTAAGCCAGTTAGGATGATTGCATTCAAAGATGCATGATCTGACATAGTAGAGGTCAGGCCCTTGAATTTGAGTAATTGCTTAAACACTGTATGGGCTGGTTTACGTTGGGATTAAAAATGACTTTGCTGTAGAACGGAGGAGGCTAAGAGCTTGTCAGTGGCATGTTAGGCTGTGTGTGAAATGCGTGATACGGCTTTGGGTGTGGATACCAATGTGTTCATCTGCTTGACTGTCTTCATTTTATTTTTGTGGGTTGCATTAACAGTAAATAGGCTTGTTTGCCAAAGTTTAGATTAGAATTAGTTTTACATGGAAGTATCCACTTGTGGTAAGAGGCAGAGATTTTTCATTCTGGTTGAAATTACTTTGTAGCAATGTGCTTAAGACAGATTTAAGGTTTGTACTGTAAAGCCCCTGATTTTATTTTATTTTACGTTTGTTATAAATACATCTGTCTGGTCTCTGTTAAAGTTCACTTCAGAATTCCCAGTGATGTTTGTGGTGTAAATCAAGATTGACTGATACTCAAGACTCCTGATTTAAAAGTATATATTACTTATAAAGATACATATATATAGCCAGGGCAACAAGACCTAGTTTTTCATAGGCATTAGCCAGCCACTGCTGTCATTTTCTTGCTGCTTGTTATGGAAAACTTTCGCAGCTTTGCTAGGGACTTGATTCTGAAATGTGCTTTAATTCTCTGCTGGTTAATAGTTAAAATTTGCATTGCCACTTGTGAGCCTTTTGTCTCAAAGGAAGTTTTTCAATGTTAATGGTATCCATTTATCTGTACATTCATCCCCCCAGTGCTTATGTGTTGCAACAACTTTTATATAAAGAGACCACATCCTAATGGTAGCTCTGTAGGGGATCAATAACTGCAGCAATCCACATCTTTTTTTTTTTTTTTAAATGGTGACAAAAATAGCTGGCACTAAAATAATTTGTGAAGGACAGCTGTTGTTAAAACACAGTAATTTTAAATAAAGACCAAGTGGAGATAGAACATGTACTTCATTTCTCTTTCTTTCTTTTCTTTCTTTTTCTTTTTTTTTTTTTTTTTTAAAATGAGTGTAAGCTCTTCATCCTCATCATTTAAAATCGCCTATTTTCATGAACCTAACTAAGATCCAAAGTCTTCCTGAATACTTAAGTTGTTAACTTCTCATTGGAAAATATGTTAATTCTTTGTGTTAGCAAGCAGAGTTCATGCTGCCTCCACTCAGGCAGAGTTTCTCGGTGAAGCCACCCATGACCTAATTGGGATTACTTCAGTTAAAAAGCAAATGATGTTAAAGTACGGGAACTTTAAGCGTTTTCATAATGTGGTTGGTTATTTCAGAGAAATCCTGTACAGTAAGTAGCTAAAGGAGATGTCATCCTCAAGGACCCCACATTTTGGGGGGAAAGTCTTTTTAACATGACAAATGTGTATTGTTACCCATGATGGCCGTGATGCTGACAGCTGAAACTGTAGCAGATGGAACCAGGCAAGTCATGTGCACAGAAAATCATATGACAGTGATGAAAATCAAACATTTCCCAAGGAAGAGTGTCATACCACTCATGCCCTGCAGTGCAAGGTATAAATTGATGGTAGAAGCAGGCATAAGCAGATCTGTTCGTGTCAATTCAAATAAAGGGCTGGTGGGAAAGAAATGGCATAATGAAGTCTAATAAGAGAAGATTGCAGAGATCTTTGCAGTCTTAAAAGGACGCATACCATGTGCTGTGATCCACATATTGAGCAGCTGCAGAAATGCATTTTAGCTTTTAAAAATAAATCACGGATAGTAGTTCAGCAAATGGTATTCAGTTCAGTTTCAGGTTGTTTTTTGTTGTTCTTTGAGTTTTCTGTGAACACTAGTTCTGCAACAGTTTTAATCTAAGAGCATTTCAATTGTGTAGTAGTGGTGTGTTTGATCCAGTGTAAGTGGGGAATGCTGAGCAATGAGCGCTCTTTGCCATAAGTCAAGCTAGTTTTAAAATTAACATAATAAACTGGGGGGTTGGGGGTGGCAGGGAACTGTTATTTTTGGAGCACTTATTACTTCTCTCACTTCTCCATTTCATATTTGTAAGGTAGAATCAGTGGGAAGGATCTATCCTTCCTCTGTGCAAAAAGCTGTGTACAAAATGCTGTTCCTGCAAGTTTTTGAGCACACCTACACAGATCAGACAAGGTCATACTTTTAAGTACATTTTATCTGAATGGAAAATCTAGACGATATCAAGCTTGCTCATTACTAGTTAAAAGAAGTTTTTAGTGAAGAAGTGGAACTTCGCACCAACAGAGATAGGCCATGGCCTGACAGTCAAACTGTAGGGAAACTTTCTTCTGAGTTTCTTTGTGAAAAAAAATATAAAAATAAAATGAAAAGAACAGTTAGGGTACAAGGCGAGATGAGCCTTTCTGCATTTTTATGCTGAACCTTAGTATTGAATAAAGCAGCTGAAAGTCTAACAACTGTCCTGTTTGTAACAGGACTTCTTTGCTAGAGGAACATGAGCATTTAAGCCCTGGAGCAGATGCCTAGGGATATGGATTTCTCCCTACATGGAGAAACTCAGAAGTAACAGTGCAAGATGCTGAGCAATGTGACCTGTCTTTGAAGGTGGCCCTGCTTTGAGCAGGTTATTAGACTAGAGACCTTCAGACATCCCACCCAGCCAAAAGTTTTCTGGATTTCTGTTTGAAGAAGAGGGAGCAAAGAAATGTTATTTGTTCAAAGAACAGTATTCAGAGAAAGCAATGTCAGTTATTAGGTGATTGGGTGAACCATGCTTAGTTGTGGCAGTGGGCGTGCAAGGTCAACTTTTCTGTAATATATGCCATGATTTCAGCAATGTTTCCTTCTTTCTTTGTCTCTAATGCAAGGTGAGGAAGCACAAGAGAAAGCAGGCAAGTAGGCAAGACCACAGTCTATGTACCAGCAATAATGATTCCATGAAGTCCATGATTCTGTCTGTAGAAAAAAAGAAAAAAAAAAAGAAAACAAAACAAAACACAATGACTAAGCATAGAAAGAAATTTCACTGGAATTCTATGTATGAGAGTTGTCCCACTGAAGTCAAGAGGACTACACAAAGAACTGGATGTTTGTACTGTGTCTCTCTGACAAAGCAAGCCTTAATGTGTAGATTACCAGGGTAGCTCAAATGTGGTTAAGAAAAATGTTTTTGAAGGAATCTGCAGAGGAACATGGTGCCTAAATGTCGCTTTGTGCTGGGAAGAAGAAGAAGAAGAAAAAAAATAAAGACAGGTTATTTCCTTCTGATATATTATCACACCAAACAAATTGTTTTTGCAATTAGTTTTGTTTTCATTCAGGCAAAATTATAGTGGAAATCCCCATGATAATGAATATGGCATGCACATTAATATAAAATGAATTCATTATGATCAGTATTACTCCAGCAGATTCCAAATGAATTAATAATGACAGGATAGTCAAAACAAAGTGGAACCACGCTCAGTTAAAGGCATAACATGCTGTTAATGACAACATTAAAAAGGGGCTAGAGAGCATTAGAAATTTGTAGTGGAAGAAAATTGGAGTCTTGGGTGCTTAATGCTTGCTTCTGTGTTTGGTTGTCAGCTGGAACAGTTGGTAAAAATTATTTATTAGCCAAGTTAATGTTTTCCCTTTTATGCTAAATAAAACAATTCTGTTGTTTTTGACCATTTCAAAATAATCTTTAATGAACTTGGTAAATTGTTCATATTGAAAAAAATGAGTCATTTCACTTAGTCAATTTTATGTAAGTTTAGTTTTTCTATTAATGAAAAGATGTATTTTTTTCTTGTAAATCTGCTTTCTTCACAGAGAATTCCCAAGAAGTTAAAATAAATAAATAAATAAAAAAGCTGTAGCTCATTTTGCATTTTCTCTCTGGAAGGTTACTTTCTCATTTTTGTAGTTAACCTACTTTCCCATGCTTAAATCTAGTAACTGAGGTTGAATTTTAACAACAAAGGTAAGATATCTTACCTTCTCACTAGCTAATACATTGTGCTCTGTCCTGTGTCCTTTTCCTTACTACAAAACAAATTCTAATTTTCTGTAAAACAAGTAAAAATAGCACAACATTCAGATGTGTATAAGTTAAAATAAGAGCTACCACTATCAGTTATATATTCTGATTAATCTGATTACTAGACAAAGCTAAGTAAGATTAAAGAAGGCTTGTTGTTTTCTTACCTAAAGCCACTGTTTTTTATAACTAACCACAAAAATATATAATTCTTATTTATGTTTCTCCTTTTGATCATAGTAATGTGTAGTGGAAACAGTTTGTCTTTTTTTTATTAGAAGAAAAAAATGTTGAAAGAACTATTTTTAACTGTTACTCAGTTCCATCAGGTTTCATACGCTTTGTGATGTAACTGTTTAAGTTAAATCTTGTCTAGGAGATAAATCTGAGCAAAAATTTTTTTCATGGAAAAATTTCAATTCCTTCCAAGTGAAATGTTTAATTTTTTTGCTCAAAAGTGAGTTCAGTTAATCTGCTTTTTGCTAAATGAAAATGGAAGCCAAATTTTCAAATCATGTGAAGAATATGCTCCATTTGTCTTTTTTTTAATAACATTTGTTACTCTGTATAGTTCTATTGTGTGTTCTCTTGTTTGTCTCATCTATAAACATCTCAATCTTAACATGCTAATTTCGTATGGGGGAAGTTTTCTCATGCCTCTAATTGTTTTTGTCATCCATCAGTGAACCCTTTGTATGTTGGAAGAAATTTAACAGAGAAGGTGACCAAAACTTAACAGTATGTTTCCAAGGAAGCACTGTACAATATAACATCTAATACAGCATAATTAAAAAAAAAATCTTTGTCTTCCAGTTTACGCTAACCTCAAAGAGGATATTTCTGGAAAATTATTTATAAGAAAACTTTCAAAAGAATATACTCATTCATTAGACATCTAGCTGATTAATGATCACGTTTTCTACATTTCCCAAATGCTACAATTTTAGGAAAATGTTTTTCTCGCAGGTTTGATTGAGTCCTCTCCTTTTGGATACCTTTATCAGAAGCTAAGTATAAAAACATAATATAGCAGCCATTTCTGCAACACTCTGAAATATTTAGATCAGTCTAAATATTTGATCTAAAATATTTATATATATAATATTTGATCTAAAATATTTATATATATAAATTTTAGATCAAATATTACAGTCGGTAAAGTGCTCTCCTGTTTGCACAGGAATGCTCTCCTCTTTGCATACTTGGCTGGAGGTAAGAGATACCTGCAAAATGTGCACATTTAAATGGCACATTTAAAACACTAGCCTAAGAAGTACTCATTTGTTAAATTAGACAGTCTAAGGCTTCCTTAAGATAGATGGAGTATGTTTGCTGGATGACAGGAAGTTTGCTCATTTATGCAGCACTAGCTGGACATGAAGTCAGACAGCAGGGCAGTGGCATAAATGCTGTTGCTGTATTACCCTTCAGGGGCAGTATAGTGGCCATAAGGTCTTGCATGTAGCCCAGAGCTTTCACAAATGTTGGCCTGCAGAATTGAGCTTCCTCTTCCATTGTTCCTATCTTTCAGTGTGTTACAACATTGTCTCCTCTACTTCTACCTGTCTCTCAAAATGGTGAGCCAAAAATAAATAAAATTTAACCAAAAAAAAAAAGGCTCCTAGTGAGACATACAAAATATCTCTTCAGTTCTGTTTTCACAACTGCACTTCAAAAAAAGTGCAAATGTTCAGCTTTGTTGTTGCAAAGTATATATTTGCAGTAAAACTGCAGAGTAATCACTTCTGAAATGGAAGCCGGTGGGATCCAAATTGGTTGTTCTTACTGTAGAAGTGCTTCTATGAGAATTTTTCATTCTCTAGTGACTTCGTATAGTGAAGCTAATTAACATTTTTAAAAGTAGTTAAAAAAAAAAAATAATAATGTAACCTACCTGATGCTTATAGGAAGGGATAAGGATTGCTTTTGTGAATAAAGGTTTTGTAATGGGGCCCTGAACATGCATTAACGAAACCTTGTCTACACATATACCTTAATGTTTCAGGGCAGGAAAACCAAATAGCACTTTTACTTTTTCCGTACAGTATAAGATGTATCTCTGTAGCTTTGCTGAGACTATGCATAGAAAGTAAATGTTATGATTCCTTTGAAAGATCCAATGCTGTAACGGCTGTGTCCATGTTAACAAGTAATTAAATGCAGTAGATGAAGGTCAGCAGATCGTAATGGTTTGTGCTCAGTCTCACGTGTAACTCAGGGAATTCACATTACGGTAAGTTTTGTTTGTTTCTCTGGAGTCAGAGTACACCCAGTGTTTACCAGTTTACACTCCAAAACCACCTGATAAACTGAAGCAACGTGTGGTTAGCAAGGACAATGAAGAAATTGACTTAAAAACCACACAGCTGCTCCAAGCCACATCACAAATGTAAGCACATCCAGCAGAGCAGGGCTTGGGTGGGAAGAAAAGAAAACTGGTGCTGGGAGTAGGGAAGCAATGTCCTAGTGGATTAACTCTGAAAGAAATACTGTCTGCCTGCCACACAATGGAAATAAAACTATTAAGCTTCTTGTTTTGACTGCAATAGTGAAAGCCCCATTCCCTATACGGCAATTAATAAATGGACAGGTTGGGGACTGAGGAAGCACTGATGTGGGTGTTTATCTGTCAATTCAGCTGAGATCAAGTTAGAGAAAATCTTTGTCTTTTGTTTTATCTCAGATTGACAGCTTGCTCCAGATCTGCTTGTTGGGAGGTAAGCAGTTTATGTTGGGGGCAGAATGACTTTAAATTACTTTGGTTTGTAAATACTGGATCTTTCCATGTTTTGGTTTTCTAGTGGTAAATACCTCCTGCTGTCTTCACTGCAGCATATATACCTACTACATCAACAGCTGAAACAAATGAGGAGATAATGGAACTCCATTAAACTCCATTAGGGTGGCTGACCAATACTACATTAATTATAAATAATTTCTCTGTGTCTGAATACTTAATAACAAGTTATTAAAAAAAGCCTTGTTATCCTGTGGATGCTTTGCTGATGCAAGGCAGACTTGAAAGAATCAAGTTTAATTTCTTTTAACTTTCCCTAATATTAATAGTATTAGATTTTTATTTTATTTTATTTTATTTTTCCATTGGTGTATTGTAGATGTTGCTAAGCCAGTCAATTTCCTTCTCACTAAGGTAGTTCAGTTTGGATCTCCTCTAATGTGAGTCCTCATTAAGGCAGATAAATATTAGGAAAAATATTGATTTAAATACAAAGACATACGTTTGAAGCCAGTTTAAGGCAACCTCGTTTAAAAAAAAAAAAAATCTTTTATTCTCAACAACAAACAAATTTGTGCCTTTAGAAACAAATCCTAAGCAGTAAGGAGCAGAAAGGCTGTTTCAAAAATCTTCCTCCAGGAACAATCACAGGCATCCAGGATCCCATTTATTCATACAGCAAATAAAAACCTTAGTGATGCTGGAGCAAGTTGTCCCATTTTAGGATGGTCTGCATTCTTTCCCTCTTTTTTGAAAGTTTTCTCTTTATGTTTTCTCTTTAAATGTGCATATTTGAAAAGGAAAATTAAGAAATCTTCTAATACCTTGTGGCATTTCTAAATCAAAAGTAAAGTATCATAGCATCACAGAATCATTTAGGTTGAAAAAGACCTCTAAGATCATCAGTTGAAGACCTGAAAAGGACCTCCAAGATTAGCAAGAAGGTGAAGAGATCTTAAATATCACTGATCTTAAGATCTCTGATTGAGATCTTAATCTGAATCACTGATTGAGATCTTAAATATCACTGTTTTATTTTGATATTTTATAAACATTCAAATTCCTTGTTTGTAGCCAATGTGAATATTTAAAAGAAACCTATCCATGAAGTTGTAGCATAAGCTTAGTAATGACAAGGTATTCAAACTCGGGCTAAACTTATTTATTCATTGGTGCTTTTGTTGGTTATGTTATGTAGTTGTATGCATATAGTACAAGCATGAAAGCTTTTATTTTCTTAAAACAGCTTTCAGTCAAGTGTTCCAGAAGAATTTCTGTGAACAGCTTTTCATACTATTCCACTTTTTTTTTTTTTTTTAATCATCTAGTGATATCAAACCACTAATGCTCAATAAAATGATCATTACAGTGGCTTCTAACTGAACGTCCTGGCAAATCAGAAAAGGTAGCAATTTTAAAAGGCAGCAATCTCAAAGGCAGATCTGGTCCTGACACTCACAACCTTAAGACAAGCTTGTCAGACCAAACTACCATATGACCATATGGGAATGTAAAAGCACTGCCAAAATCACTAATTTACTTAGTTTTCAAAGTAGCCTCAAGATAAATCATAGAAACCTGGAGCTTGTGAATTAAGTTCCTTTCGAAACAAACAAAGAAACTCTAGAGGAGCATGGGATATTTTATATTTCACATCTGCCCTTCAGTCTTTCTGGAATCAGAAAGATTCCAGAAAGATCACTTAGTTTTTCTCTTGAAAGGTTATATTCTAACTAGATCATAAATCATTCTCTGTGTATAACCTTGTGTTTTAGAATGTCATTATCTCAGAATGGAAAATTTGAATTATTTTCTTGTGCTATTTATGGTTGGAGCTTGCATTCATTGAAGAAAATGGACTTCTATTTAACAAAGTATTCATGATTTTCTTACCTTCAGATATGCTGCTTGTGTCCAAGTCTTTTCAGTGCGAATAACACTGCTCCATGTTGAGCATGTGCTCTTTGGTATTTTGCTGAGCCTGCCTACGAGAATTTCATGGGATTAAACTTCTATTTCAAATGACTTCACTGGTAAATACAGAGGGCCTACATCTAAAACCTTCAGTTCTGACAACCAGAGGGAAACAAAATCCAGGTTAAAGAGAGAATGTCACGTACGTTTTTAAGGACTATTAGCTATTGATAACTGAAAATACCTATTGATAGAGACACTACCTTTACACAAACCACAGAGGATTTGACCCACAAATGCACCATATGGAAATATCAGTCATGTACAGGGCATAAACTGCCATTTGCATTGTTGCAACTTAATTTTATTTTAGAATTGGTTTTGGTAGTCTATATATGGTAGTCTTTTGGGCTCTATCTATGTCCACAAAAGTTTTCAAACAAAAGAGACTAATGCCCATGTTTGTGGAGCACTTTAAACCCAGACCAAAACTGTGCCTAAAAGACCTGAAATATCTGATAGATTTAACTGGCTAAAGTCGTCTCCACCCACCCCTCCACCCCTCAATTCCCTCTGCTCTATAGAGAGGTGTTACTGTTCATACTCTGCCCCAGGCTGGATGGAGTATGAACTGGGAGCAGTCCTGGTGAGAAGGACCTGGGGGCACTGGCTGATGAGAAGCTCAACCTGAGCCGGCAATGTGCGCTTACAGCCCAGAAAGCCAGCCATATCCCAGGCTGCATCAAGAAGCCTGGCCAGCAGGCCAAAGGAGGTAATTGTACCTCTCTTCTCTGCTCTTGTGAGACCCCACCTGGAGTCCTGTGTTCAGATCTGGGCACCGCAGCACAAGAAGGGCATGGATCTGTTAGAGTGAGTCTAGAGGAGGACCACAAAGATGATCAAGGGGCTGGAGCACCTCTCCTATGAAGGCAGGTTGAGAGAGTTGGACCTTATAGCGTCCCTCAGTGCCTAAGGGGGGCATACAGGAAAGCTGGAGAGGGACTGTCAGGTAGTGTAGTGACAGGATAAGGAGTAATGGCTTTAAATCTGAAGAAGGCAGGTTTAGATTAGATACAAGGAAGAATTTTTTTACTCTGAGGAAGCATTGGCACAGGCGGCCCAGAGAAGCTGCGAATGTTCCATCCCTGGATGTGTTCAGGACAAGGTTGGATGAGGCCCTTGGCAACCTGGTCTAGTGGGATTCATCAATGTTTCATCTCATTCTTCTGGAGGAAATACAGGTAAATACTTATTTTAATAAATATAGTTTAGGAATGGGCTGTGATTTCTAAAAGAACCAAAACCTTTAATCTTTGACCAGCATCCTGCATATTTATCCTTTGCTTTCTAACTGGTGCAAAAAACATATGTCAGAAGTGCTTGCTCTTATTGTTTGTCACTTTGTAACCAGTAGATGTAGGGCAATGTGTAATCATTTCAGATGTGCTATGAAATATTTGTAATGTAGACATGGATTAGAGTTTAAGTATAGGCTTATCTTTTAACAAATTTACCAAGTATAAATTTACCTTATAATCTGTAAGATACTTGTAGGCCAACAGTCAGACTAGTAATGTGATTTCTAGTGAGCCAGTTGGAAGTGAGCAAAGACTAAGCATGGAGCAATTTTTCTTTCTTCATTTTCTTTTTAATTGTTTTTCTCTGAAAAGCACTTTCAGTGGTGGTTGAAGTTACATGTGTTACTATGTTATATTCATTACCGTCCTTTGAGAACATCAGGCTAATTAGAAACCTCGAGCTCTCACTTGTAATTTATAATCTGGCAGCAGAACCAAAGAAATTAAAAAGGTACTAAGAACAGACCTTTATGACACAGGCCACAGCAGTACTTCCTTACGGAAAGGTCAATATCATTGAGAGGCTAAGATACCATAGGCCTATCTAACTCAAGACTTGAGCGTCAGTAACAGTAATGAGTTTCTTAGCCTGCACTCGAGAGAGTCTAAAATTAACCTCATATCATCTTCAAACTTGACCTCAATCACAGCAATTAATTAACAGACACTGAGAGAACTTTAACAAAGGAGATGAGTAAAAGGACTCTGAAGAGAAGAGGAGATACTTATTTTACATTTCAACCCATTCTTTTTCCTAGTACTGTTAGGAGAATATATTTTTGATGAAATCCTGCAATAATATGTTAAGACCAAGTCTTTGATTTAAATAGACTTTTAATATAGACTTAAAGCCTGGATGGTAGCGTGTAATTGTATAATTCAGTTATACACTTTTAAAATTCAATTTTATATATTTATTTAATTAATTAATTTTTGCAACATATGTCTGTACTTAGTCGAGGAGGTATCTTCTGAATCACACAAACACATTTAAAGGCAATCAACAGTGCTGTCACCCTTACTG
The DNA here is from genome assembly GCF_965140915.1 of Aythya marila. Classification (NCBI taxonomy): domain Eukaryota; kingdom Metazoa; phylum Chordata; class Aves; order Anseriformes; family Anatidae; genus Aythya; species Aythya marila. The sequence continues at coordinate 112,161,475 of NC_139042.1, forward strand.
CTAAAGTAACTTTGCCAAACTACACCCATCTAAAAACAAAATCTTTCCTGAATAAAATTGTTGCTTAGTTACAAGGCTCATTCACTTTCAGGTGTTTCTCCCAAGAGCCTGCCAACCAGCCTGCCTGCTAATTCTGACTGCTAGTGGTATTTCTGATTCTCACCCTGCTAGGAACTCAGCTGAGACCTGGAAATTCATCACATGAGAGCCACAGACTAGTCAGTATAAAAAGAAAAAAATAAAACAAAAACAGCTTTTGCTTGCAGTTTCTAGTTGACCAAGGTACAAACCTCACAGTACAAAATAGAAATAATTCTATTGACAAAACTGGCAAGTCCACTTTCTGACAAAAAGAAAGTTTGTTGTGGTAATGGCTTTTGGCAGATTTCTTCATATAGAAATATGGTTTTGTTTGTTTGTTTTGTGGCAACACTTTCTAAATGAAAAACAGTACTTTTCAAGATTCTAGATTGCCTTTATTTCATTTTCTCTGATATAGGCTAATTTTTTTGTTTGTTTGTTTTATTTTATGTTGTCTGCTAAGAATGAAAAAATATTCCAATGAATTTTAAATGGTTTGTTGGCTTAGGCATGTTTTGACATGTCAGCCTGACTTCCTTTGAAATCCAAAAGATTTTCATTTGGTGAGAAAGCTGTTTTCTATCCAGATATACACAGAGCCAAGTATCCATTAATAATGAGGCAATTCAGATCTGTCCTCAAGATGTATAGGTGAGGCTTGTAACCAGAGGGAAGGAAATGTGAACTTGTTTTTTAATCTTGTTTGAGCCATGTCAGATTCAACAGTGGGTCATTAATGTCAGTTTTTCTGTAATCATGATCCAGCTCAGTTATACCAACTGTATAAACTTGCTTCCTAAATCAAAGCTCAGATGGATATTTCTTGGGAACAGTCAAACTTTTGTCCATTTGTAGAGCTGCCAATTAGTGGCAATTGGTAGACAGTCTTACCAGAAATATACAGAACATGATTTTCTCAAAACCACTTTTCACAGTTTAGTTCTTGTTTTCTTGGTCAAATTTCAAAGTATGCTGACTACTTTACCAGTGAGTTTAGAACAGTTCTTAAATATAAACACTTATTTTTTCAGCATAAATATCCAGAGCATAATTCAGAAAATGTTTTATATTCAAGGTAAGTTTTCCTCACCTTGGATATTGAAATAATTGGAAATGTGCATTATTTATACTTCAACATGTAGACAAATATTTTCAAGATCAACATCTTATTTCCCTTCCACAGTGTGTACAGTTTTCTCTAAGATGGATCATCTATAAATAATAATTTTCACTGGTTCATTCATTTCAAATGTATTAGTTCTTGCAGCAGGCAAAGTAATTAAAAGTATACCGTGTATTCATAGGAGAAACTTGTACTTTTTAAGAGATTCTTGGACAATCTGGACAAAGTGGAAAAAAAAAGGTATTAATTCCCAATAACTTCACTAGAATTAATTTTGTACCAAAAAATGTCTTATTTAAAGAAATCTAATATTATATTTAGTGTTTTTTCCCCATTTTTGTTACTATTTTGGATAATATTGATAACTGAAAAAAATCAGTTAAAACATGCATAATAAATAAGAATGCTGTACAAAGTAATTGGAAGGTACCACATATGTACATGTATATTGCTTTGAGTAAATAAAGAGTGTCCTTGGGAAAAAATAAATACTCTGGAAAATTTTTTGAGGAAACATACTTTATCTTATAAATTTAAAATTCAGTGGAGCAATCTGCTTGTATTGGAAGTCCTGCATTGATTAAATCAGTGATGTGTCTGGTGACAATCTCTAACTCTGTAAGAGCTCTAGGACATACGTTGAGCTAGTGTGAATGAAAACAAAGCAATTCAGATTCCTTAACTCTAAGTCTTATGTCTGCCTTAATGGTGTTTTCTAGACCATGACAGCCTCAAAGAAATGCAATAAAAAAGAAAATATTTAATTCTTTTGCTAGAGATCCCATTTTATGAGTTATCTAGAATTGCTTATCAAAAAGAAAGAACCTTGATTACCAGACAGTGTGCTATTTTTTGGACAATGTGAATGTTATGGAGGAATAAGGATTGATAAATCAATGCATTTGTATTAAAAAAAAAAAAAAAAAAAAAGTGGAAATGCTTTAGGTTTTCAGTATTTTATTTGGTAAATGGAAATCTCTTGACTTTTGTTTTCCATATTCTAAATTTTTAAAATTAATCAAAAACACATTTTCTGTTCCAAGTAAAATTTACATTTTATACATGTTGCTCTATGATTTAGTAGTAGCTTTAAGCTGTGATTTTTTCCATTGAGCCTTAGACATGACAACAATTTTATTCACATAATATTGTAACTGTGTTCCTTTATGCCCTCCAATATAAAAAGTTAAAAGAAATAGTGCTACTGATGCCTTTTGCGTTATATAGGTGATGTCATAGACAAGGCTACTATTCTTATGCTATATTTTTTGTGCTAGTGTGGTTAAGAAAAGACAGACATTTATCCCTGGACTAATTGGCTCCAGACAAATTGCAGCTTCAGTTAACAGATAAGCCAATAATAGCAGTTTGCAGAAGTCATGAAACAAATTTAGAGGCCATTTTGTTGACAATTCTCAGATTAAAGACATGTTTGTTGTAAACGTGACCCCGGCAGTAGTTCTAGGAAACAAGCTATAGTGGTAGCATGTACATCCATGAAACCTCCTTTAGTGTCACTCATATGGCAGCATTTTCATTATCTTTTATGCAAAAAATATCACATTAAATTAAATAGTATTAATAATAGTACATTAAATAGTATTTAGGTCATTCATAGCTCTTTGGTAAATGGGTTTTAGATCATGGCAGTAGGTCACTTGACCCATCTAGTCTCATCGCTGATTGCTCCATCAGCATATACAAGCACCCTGTTACCAGAGAAGTATCCCCATGAAATTTGAATAAATAAGCAGTTGAGGAACCAATCAACTGTCCTCTGAGTTTCTGATGCTGTGCTGAGTTTCTGATTTGTGGAATGCATGATCCCACAAATGACTATTGCCACTAAAAATATCTTTTAACCTGTACGATAGATGAGCAGATAAATTGCACTGCAAAACTAGGCACAGAGAGCACTAAGTCACTGCTAAATTTGCTATTTAATAAAAAAACTTGAACAAAGAGTGGACTGAAATGCTATAATGCAATGTTTCATTTTTCTTGTTAAGTTTGGTGTGGTGCCTAGATGAAGTCTCTTTATCCCAACCACTTAGCAGCATGGAATATTGTAATGAATTCAATCTCAGAGGATAAATAAAGCACCATGGGGAATTAACTTCAGAAGCACTAACCAGGAATAAAGCAAGGCCAAATAACTGATTGAATAATCTGCCTAAATTCTAAGAGAAAGAAAACAAAAATGTTGGAAGCTGGACAGACGGCTTTTAGATACTGTTTCTTTAAAACATTAAAGATGTGACAGTCATAAAATAAACTGATGGAAGAATTAGCTATTTAAATTAGACCCAGCTTAGAAAAACAGCACTATAAATATTTTTTCAAATGTTTGTGGTAAAGCCATTGCTTGTATTGAATTAATTGTTATGTCTTTGTTTAGATTTTCCACTTCTTTTAATGACCTGCGTTAGTGTTTTGTGTGGTTGACTACCCTAGAAAATTAGGAGTCCATTAGTGTATAGATTGTTATGTAGATTTGAAATGCTGAATGGGCAAGGGAAATTTGCATCAGGGAGTAGAAATTATTTTCAGAATACAGCTGAACGAAGTGTAGGAAGATGTGTTAAAAGCAAAGTTTCTTTTCCAGGTGGTTCAAATCAAGTGGTAGCTGTGGTTGTTTTTATACCCTTTACTGACTGTTAAACACTCAGTGTCTTCTTAATTTATGAAGTCTCTAGGCTATTTTCAGAACAATAAACATATTTTTCTCAATAATATTTTAATCTTAGTGAAACTGTTTTAAGTAATAGGAATAAAATAATTTTCTGTCTTGCTGGTAGTTCAGTCAGCTCTACAGTTGGACAGTTGTTCATCATGATGTCCAAGAATCATGTCATATTTCTGATGAGCAAGCAAGTACATATTTTCAGTAGATTTGAGGTAAAGTGATAGGGAGTCTTATATGACTGATTTTAGCTTTCCTCTATTTTGTTGGTCACTCATTTTGTTTCTGAAGTATGGAAAAAGAATGGGACCAAAATGCAACTAAGGTCAAAATACTTCCAATCCTTAGAAAATCCTTTTCCAACTGACTTTTAAAAATAGCCCATTGCATATGAAATAAACCTTTTAAGCCTGCAAAGATAATAATATATATAATAATAATAATGCAAAGAGAGTTATGATTTTCTAATCTAAGCCGTGTTGTGTTGTCTGGCTTAGAATATGTCATTTTATTCGCTGGAGAAAGCATACAGAATACATCAAACTATCAGGATACACTGTCATTGTCACAGAGGATACATATTTCACTCCAGAAAGACCAGGAGAAGTACTGAAATTACTGCAGTAGCTTTCTGATCATAAATCACTAAAAGGAATAGAAGTAGAAATGCTGTGAGTGTACACTGGCAGTCAAGTACTTGTCATTGTTGATAACTTTTAATACTTGGAGGAGTTATGTGGCCATCAGAAAATATGTGACTCTGCCACTAGGATTTTGCATGTCACACTCATGGATTTAGCTCAAGATCTAGTTGCTCAATTTGACAAAATAGAAACCTCTTAATTGAATCTTTGCATCCTGAAAACCTCCTATCAGTTGTCACTGAACTGTGAATCAGTCTCAGTTCGTTAGCAGCTCTGTTTGATGTGAGAGTTTTCAAAATGGCTACACTTGCACATTTTTATGGCTGTAATTGCTTCCATCTGATCATCTCAGCACCTAAATCCTACTTAAGCCCAATCAGAAATCTGAAGTTATGTGCTCCTCTGCAGGGGTCCTTGACAAGTCCTAATAGGCAAGGTAGCTTCAGAGTGAGTTGAATGTGCACAGACACTACTGTGCAGTTCTGATTGTTTTGTATGATACTGCAGCTGCAGAAAAAGAGGAGAGGTTTGCTGTGTTTTACTCTCAAATACAAACCAGAGAAAAAGCCCTGGGAGCAAGGACCAGATTCTCAAATTTCTTTTTCACAGATCTTCAGTACTTTTCAGCAATGTGTCATAGCTTCGCTGGGAGAAGTGTAGGAAGCTCTTTCAGCTTTGTGCATTGCCTGATGATTAGTGTTCTCCTAGGAAGGAGGCTTAGAAATGTTGGCTTAGGCCCCTTAAGGCTGGGAAAGGTCTTAGGTCTGTCTTCTAGTGTTTAGGCAAATGCTTTCCATTGGTAGGTATTATTTATATAGTTAATATTTTTATTTTTTTTCAGGTGTCAGTGGCGGAGGGGGGGGACATAATTTGGATTTTGTCTACTGAGTGGGCAATTTTATCTTTCCTGAAGCCCTGTTTCTGCATTTAGGCTGTAGAGAGTGACAGGATTTCAGGACTATCCCATGCTTGCTAAGTTTTTTCATAGCTGCATATCTGTCTGTGTGCTTGAGAGAGATGCTTTTTTTGAATTGCTTAATCCCTTCATATCCTGCATGGAGAATATCTGCTGCTAATGAGCTTTAGGCTGCTCTGTACCTAAAATCTAGATGTCAGGGCACCAGCTTTGCATGTGCTGCGAGTTTTTTTGGGGACAAATTATATCTGCACCATTAAGTATGGGAACAGAAATAATGTGATACTTAGGCATTTGAAGTGCTTTCTGAGAGCTTACCTTTTTATACATCTGGTAAGTGCTTTATTTTTAGCAGAAGGGAAAAAAAAAGCTGACATTCAAATACCTCACATAACTTGAGTAAGATGATGATTCTTCCATAGTTATTAGTAGTAAATGTTGATATTGTCATTAGGCCATGCAGCAAATGCATATTGGTATGAACAGGGAGTCCACATCGATTTTAAAATGTGGTTTCTGTGACTGCAGGAAGAGATCTTGATCAAACAGTGGTACTGACGAAGTAGCAGTACCACTGCTACTGGGTGGCTGTGGGTCTGGCCAAGACCTGTGTGGTGCCTTCAGAGCTGTCTGGAGATGGCTGTGTCCAGCATGGCGCAGCCCTGGCCTCTCCTCACGTATCGGCCCTGCAGGCCCCTGCTACCACCTGGGCCCCTGAGCCTGGTACAGCTAGGTATGTTTTAATTCTCACTGAAAGCAGCTAGAATAAGTTAATAGATGTCCTTTTAAAAAACAATGCGTAGTTGCTTTTTTGAAAATTGTCATAAAGCACTCTTGGTTGTCTTTTTATGTTCACAGCACCCAAGGCAGGAAGCACAGGTGCAACCATGTGTAATGCCTAGCACAGTTACTTACCTCACAGTTTAGGTTTTTGTACTATAATATTTGAATGAAGAGCAATTTGTGGCTTGAACTTTAAAAGTATTGCTGAGCCTCTTGGTAGGAAATCACTAAATGTGAGGTGACCTGTTCCTGAAGAGGTCACTGAGAGATGCAAGAAATACTTCAGTTTCCTGAAGCTATTAAGAGGGAAAAGTCGATGCCTGACCACAAGAGCTGAATGATTGCCGTGGCACAAGCTCAAGTAGGAGGTGAATGCAAAATGTGAATAATTTTTTTTCAATGTGTAGTGTTTTTTGTCTGTGCTTTGCTACAACTTTTTTTTATTACCGTTATCACAAAAGAGTGAATGACTTGATGTTGCCTCGCAATGTGGGGCAGTCCTGTGAAACAGACGGCAGCCTGAAGTTACCTTGCAGTAGATGACAGGGTATGTGTGTGATGATTCATCAGATACCCAGTTCTCTACAGCTGGAAGAAGTCTGGGGAAGAAATCTGGAGCTGCTAACATGCAGAAGTGTATGGAAAGGCACTGTAGAAGGCACTGTTAACAGTATCTAGTTTGTTCTACAGGTGTTGTAGGTCATGTGGGGACTAGATCATTTAAAAAAAAAAAAAAAAAAGAGAGAGAGAGAAAGTACTTTAGAAACTGCTACAAACTTAACAACAAAAAGGAAAACTACACAGCAGTACCAGGCACATTGTAGAAATAATGTGTGAATCAGGTGTTGGTGGAGATGTGATTAAAAGTAGATCAGTCTTGCTGATTATGTGTAATAACTTACATGTGGAAAAGGAGTGATATCTGTAAGATCCTTACATTGTTAATCAGAAAGGAAAGGACAAGGAAGAGAAAAAGGGTGATTTAAAAGAGGTGAGAGCATGGCAAAACAAAAGTGAGACAAAAGAGGGTATGAAACCAAGTGATAAGTGGACTGTGCAGAGGACCATGGCAGACAGTGAAGTTAAAAGGTGAAAGCTGGAGTTGGCAGAAAGTGTTTGGAAGAAGCAAACAAGTAATCTTGCTACAACACTTTGTTACACAGTTCTTAAAAATGACCAAATTATTCTAGACTGCTGGATTCCTGGGATTTCTTACGTAACAAAAACTTTATTTCCATAGAATAAATTATGTTCTGCCTTTTGTCATAGTTGTTTAAAAAAGGTAACCTACTTCTGTTAACAAGTTATTCAGTTAGTGGAAGTGATAGAGAACTGCTGTGGGATCTGAAATTGCTAATTCAGCTAATGAACTGTGTAGGTGTTCAGGTTGGTTCCATGTGACTTGTGTGGGAGAGGGCTTCTTTTTTTTGCTGTTGCATTTTTCAATTAGAAAATTTCACTAATGAGCATGCTAAAAGGGCATTTAAGTCAAGCATCAAGCTAAGAAATGCCAGCATCAGTGTGCCACTGGCATATTTGATAGGGTAGGTCACAGAGTCTGTCTCAACTTTAGCTGGTAGTTGACTCATTACTTAATTTTTTTTTCTTTGAAGAAAAGGGAGTTTTCAATTAAAAATAAAAAGCCTCAACTGATCTTTTAGGATAAAGGCTATCAACATTTCAACAAAAATACTATCCTTTTCTGGTTTTGTGATCACCCCAGTCCTGATAGCTTCTCTTACTGCCGTTCTCTTTCTTGCAGAATCTGCAAATCTACATGGTTTTACATCATGCAGTTGCTCTTTGTCAGCCTCCCCCTTCTCCTTACAAAGGTGTAGATAATCCTGCCTCTGTTTGAATTCTAAAAATGAGGAAGATGAAACTGATGAGAATTGAACAGGTTAAAGGAACCAGAAAACTCCTGCAAGGAAGAGAGAAGGGAAAAAAAAAAAAAAAAAAAAGCTTTTTGTAAAACTGAAAATTTATGGTAGATTGAAAATTGTATTTCTGGATTGAACTTCTTAGACTAAATGGGTCATGATGTAATTCAAGATCTGTTTAAAAAGGACATGGAAAAGCTAATCAAAGTCTTTTCAGAGTTTTGTTTCCAAGCCTCTCTTGTTTTGTGAGATTTTGCACAGTTGCATCAATTACTGTCATCAGTTTATTCTAGTATGAAAAACCATTTTTTTTTTCTTTCATTAGGTAGGATTCCTTTTATTCTTATTTCAGTCACTCCAGGACAGAATATTCTAGCCATCCTACAGCCTCTTACTTCCTGCTGCTCTCCACAAAGTAGTCTTTGTTTTCTTTTATGTGTTATCTTTTATTGCAGAACATCAAAAACAGAATCACAGTTTTATGTTGGTGTACTTAGTGATGGCTAACCTACTATAAAACTATCCTTTACAGCATTTTTCAAACATCTTTTCAAGCATGGACTTAAACTTGGCTCTGATGGTCCTATAATCTCTTCATGTTATTGATCAGTTCTATAGCCAAAAATGTTTTCGGGTGAGTTGTTTCTTTTTCTGAACTTAGACAAAATCAAATACAATCCAAATCTTATCTTCCCATGAGTCAAGGGTTATTGTGTATATCAAGTGTTAAGGCTGTTTTTTTGTTTGTTTGTCTTTGATTTTTTTTATTATTATTATTTTATATCTTATTTTATCAGAAAATTTGGATCCAGTTCTAGTAAATACTAGGTTAAAAATGCTTGCTTTTTGAAGTTTATTGCCCTCACCTTTTTTGTTTGTTTTCATTGAACCATGTATTCTGATGCCTTAGGTAGTAAATAGGTAATGACATTTGGAAAGGAGTTAAAATGCAGGATGTATGAAATGGTATTATCTCTGAATCATGGGAAAGCACAGAATGATTTCCAAATTATACCTATGCTAATATAAGGATTTTTCCCCCTTTGATTGGAATCGGAAGAGTCTGTCATTTATGAGGTTTGTTTCAGGGAGCATTGAGAAGAAAATAAATACTCTCCAAACATCAGAAAACATTCTTAGCTATGTTTCAGTCATTGCAGTTAGACATTGTATTGGCAGTATCTGTATTGCATATGACAGCTTCAATGGACAAAAAGAATGCAATCCACTCTTTCATTATTCAGACTAATATTACAGTGCTGTTCTTTAGAGACAGCCTCATAAAACTTTAGCATCTGACTCAAACGGTATTAGAGGGGTAAGCTAGGCTTCTAAACTATGGCAATCTGCTGATAAGAATATAGAATATGGCTCAAATGAAGTAGTATTTCTAGCATAACGAGAGGGAAGAGTATATTGTACAAAAGCAAAAGCCAGCAAGAAAATGAGATGTGGATCCTTATCTGCGTTATTTCCTCAGCTGGAATTGTTGCCATTAGGTATGCCTAAAGACATGTTTTTGCCAGCAGTGTGTGAGTACAGTGCCCTCTACTTCTATGTGTAGCATTGCATGTATATGCCACTGGATAGAGCACTTAGTACACGCTGTGTGTGCTCCCTTGAAAGTGTGTCTTACCTCCTTCCAGCTTTTCTGGAGGCCAAGAGGTAAGCAGGAATAATTTCAGCAACATCCCATGACTCTTTTGCTTTACACAGCCCAGAGAATACTATTCACATAGTTACTGCTGCATGTCTGGCTACTCCAGGAGCCCCTCTCATCCTGCAGCTTGTTTCTGGGTTAGGTGCAGCTCTGGTTCCCTCTAGCTCCAGTTCTGCTCCTGCTCTCCAGGCTCTGACTCCCTCTACCATGTCATTTGAGGAGTTTAATAGTCTGGCATAGAAATCATTTAAAAAAAAAAAAAAGTTCATCATAGGTGGCAGTGTTAGTTACTCTTCTATCTCAGAGGTGTCCCTTCTCTTGGATCACATCCCAGCTTCTCAGAGCAAGAACTGGGAGAAAGAGGATGTCCGCCCCAGGTGTACACTGCCACCCCCAGAGCATGTCAGATGGCGGCTCTGGTGCACGTGGCAGCAGGTGTGTGAGTGCTTCTCCCTTTCCTTGCCATCTTCCCCAGACAGTTTCAGTCCATCATAATTGCTACATGTGTCACACTTTTCTCACTTAAAATTTGATACCTGGGAATTTCATGGCAGATTTTTTTCTTAGGAGCTTCATCTTCTAGCCAAGCTGTTTTTCTTCTTTTTACAAAGTAGGTGCAAAAAGTGGTTTTGGCTTCTGTTTCCACATGCAGACGTTTATATAAGCAGCTGAGTTGCAAAGGGTAGTGATCACCTTGCAGCTTCAGTTGACTTCATGTGTAGTCCTTCTCTGTGGAAGCAATAGATTTCCTTGTCATGTTAAGGGTCACCTTCAGAGGTCAGCCACTTTGATGAAAAAGAATGTAACAATCAGAGCTACATGTAGTATGTGATTCACCATTCAAAACACTTCAAGCCCAATTTCTTACTTAATGGATTGGACAATTTCACCTCCTCATAGAATATTTTTCACGTGACTTTTTTTTTTTTTTTTTTTTTTTTTTTTAACTGTTACTGAGGTGTCAGCAAGTAAGTCCTTTTTGCTTTTATCTGTACAGTTTAATTCCTTGACTAGCAAAGGTGCTGTAGTCTTTGAAAGGTGCCATAGCCTGGAATGGAGTTATAATGTTTAATGACACACACGAGTCATTCTTTGCAGGGTCACAGCCGAGGCCTGATTTCATCACAGCCTGATTGCAGGTAATTTCTTCCAGTTCCATTATTGTCTCTTTATGAGGATGTACCTAGGAATTTATGCAGAAGCCATTTAAAATCATTTGGTCTAGGGGAGCTGTATCTGAAGTAGTTAAAGAAACAGCCATGCTGGGATATATTTTTGTAGTGTGAGTTTTATGTAAGTTTGATACTTAGTGTTGTACACAGAAATCCTCACTTGGGAGAAAGAAAGAAATCCTGGTACTGTGCTTGGTGTTTCGCCCTGTGAATGTAAGAGATGCACAGGTAAATATAATGTCCTGTTTGGGAAAGATGACATGTCTTTCTCACCATAATTCAATTGGATCCAACAAATAGCAACGCCAGAGGATTTATTGTTGCTCTCATTTGTTTACTTGGAAAGATTTGTTGAAAAGGCAGTTTTGGCTTACTGTGAAAACAGACATGTGGACCAGCTGTCAAGTACATGAGTACCCACTGATTTGGCTTTGAAAGGAAAATCTTGGGCAAAGAACAAGGTTAGGAAGTGCCAGTTAAGGCACTATGCATGCGAGTTGTGGATAAGTGTGAAAGTTGTGGGAAGAACGTGTTGCACTGAAATCAGTATGTGGGTACATGGCTGGAAAGGTAGCTGGAGTTAGCTGGTAATCCTCCTGCAAAGAGAGCATTTTAACTTTCCACTTGTGTACTGTTTTCCCAGTGTTTGCCTAATGCAAACCATTCAGCTGAGAGCCACATCCTGCAACCAAACATGAGGCCACCATAAGGCAGTGTGCATTCCTCTGTGTCCCCTCTCAGTGTCTGGTGCTAAGCCTTTTGGAGGAAGAGAGGGTCAGAAAGATTTTTACCACGCAAGGTGTGGAATTAAAAAAAAAAAAGGACAAGTGCAATAGCAAACAAATGGCTGTTACCTGGAGCCTGTTACTTGGCATCCAAAACTCCTCATCCTCTGCCTGCTGAGCTGGATAAATCTGTGCAATGCACGTGGGAGGCACACAGGTCTGCTTAGTGCGCCAGCTCTTGGCAAACAGTGCTCTGAGTGCTGAGAGGGAGTTTAACAGAGTGAAGGTTTCCATTCCCCAAGTATATCCTATGATCTTCATTTTAGTGGAGATTCATTATGGTCATGGTTTTGCAAGTTTGTGTCATATCTTTAGATTATTTTTTTTTTCTAGCATAAAAGCAGCAGGCTAGATTTTCTTCCCCTATCAAAGTAGATTGCATCATTGTAGAGGATCTGCTTTGTCTAGCATTTTTGCCTAGAATGTTGTCCTTTCAGCTGCAGCTTTAAAAGACAAGTGTTCTGCAATTCAAGAACTGTCATTTTACTTACGTCATGGCTAAAGTATTTACATTTTCACTGGAAGACAAATGATCATGACAGTATAGTAGAGGTTCTCCTAAGACATCTTCTTACGTATGAAATGCTAGAGGTCAGTCTTGTAGCAAAATATAGTAAAAATTGAGATGGTTAATTATTTAAAAGTTTATTTATTTATTTATTTATTTATTTTTTGTCGCTGTATCCATATCACAATGATATGATTATGCACTTAGGAGAATGCATTTAGAATAACTGATTAATAAGGAAGTCATAACAGTATGATTTATAAGACATAGTTCACAGTGGAAGTATATTTATTTCTATACATACTGCACACAGCTATCTCTAATTTCTGTTGTTTTTTCTTGTAAATGTAGAATGGTTTTTACATAAAGAAAACTATTGTATGATTGACATTTTCTGGAAAATGTCAAAATAAACGTTTCAAATATAGGAGCTGTTTTTTTTCTAATGTTCATAGATAATCTCTTTGGATGTTCAAAAATAAGATGCAAATAGAGCTACAGAAAGATACCAAATGCAATCTAAGGTAAAGCACTATAGTATTTTGTGTGTTTAAAAATTAGATTTTTCTTTGTAGTGAGTGGAGCAAAACAGCAGATCCTGTAATTTTCAAGGATGTACTTTTTTTCTTAAAAGCTGTCTGCCACCACCTTAATAATCTGCTTTTTTTCCTCTATCCGTGAATTGTCAAACTCTTCTCAGGTGTTTCAATAAAAAAGCAACTTACTTTATTGAATAGGAAACACACAGATATGAAGATTTAGCACTGTACATGTATAGCTTTCTATAAAACTGCAGTCCTAGGACTGTGGTTCAGCTCTGATTTACATTTTTATTTTTAGATAGGAAATTCATTTATTAGAATGAAAAAAATAATATCAGTCATCCCAAATTGAAAATATAATCATGTTTCTCAATTTATGAAGTGTTGCTGGGGCTCTAATCAGAACGTATTATGCAATAATCTTAAGTGTATTTCTGATGATATTTTCCTCATCAGTGCATTTGATTTAATTTCTACATTTGATTAAGAAGGACAATGATACAAGTACTGGTATTATTTCAAAAACATAAAGGGCGAATATTCTTATGAGGAAAAAAACACACTTGCTTTTAAAACTTTTATCTGGCCTAGTTACTTAAAATGCTATTCCATATTCTGTCGTATCACTCTGTCTTAACGTAAATGTATGTAATTAACTTAAATGTACACATCTGCATTAAGGAAAGAGGTAACACGTACAACCATTTTGTTCAAGAAATTGTGGGTCTTCATTCTATGTTACACTTTTATGTTTGTACAGCAAAGGATACGATTGTCTGAGGGGGTATTTCCAACATGTAGCAGTTAATTAAGGGATTGGTTTTCATTGGTTGTCAAAAGAAATTAAATGCCTAGACGTACTAATTGTGTACATCTTGTGAATTGAGAATTAAGATTTTGGAGATAAGTCCATGGAAGGGACATATTTCACAAGCGTCCACTTTTCATTAGGTTTTGTGACAGCTCCTTGCCATCATGGCTGTGAGGTCTCTAGAAATACTGAGGCCTGGCTCAGAGGGGTGTCCCTTTTTTTCAGGGCAAAAATGCTTGGTCTGGCTGTAGGCTGGGCCAGCTTGGCCTGGCAGAGCTGTAGCTGCTGGCTTATGAACTGCTGTGAGCATCCCTCTTTCCCCAGTTTGGAGTAAAAGAGCAGAGTGCTCAAGATAGTGTATTCTGGTGGTCCAATTCATGTTCTGCATCTCAGTGGTGGGTTATGTGCAGGTGAAGTAAGGCAGCCATGGCTAATGGAGAATTTTATTTGCCACTGTTGACCTTAAACAAGACTGAGACCTTTGACTTTTTAAGAAAGGAAAGAAATGTAGTGCCTGAAATGGCAGCCAAGCAAAGCAAATGCTCTTGGACTTGTTATTGTAGGCAGGTCTAGAAAGGATTCTCCCCAGAAAGGCTTTGTGAACTTTTCTTGCTACTTGGCATAATCTTCAAATGCCTAATTTCATTGCAATTACTGCACTCCCCCAGTATTCAGTTAACTGCTCCTCATAGGAAGTAATTGCTGTGTGTTTTCCCTCCCCAAATTACTATTACCTTATTGCTGGGAGATGGCATGTGGCAACAATTGCTCTTGAGGAGCTATGAGTTCAGCAGCAGCATACAGCAGTTATTGAACTAGAGTATTCCAGCACTCAGGCATCATCATGGCATTATATTGCTGACAGGCATCTCAAGAAATACTGATTTGGTCCCTGGACATAAGGCTGAATCAACTAAGCCAATGTTGTTCTTGAGCAGTTTGTTTTCTTACTGACTTTATCTTAAGACTCTCCACTGGCAACATACTCTGCTGCTTTGCTATCATAGAAAGTATTTTTGATATCTAACTTGACTCTTTATTGCTGTAATTAATATCAAGAAATTCTTGTCTTATCCACCATGGAATTGGCTCCTTGGTGCTGGTGCTGGTGTGCAGTCAGAGGCATTCTCATCCTCTTCAGTATTTTCTTCTTAAGGCAAAAAACCTCCAATTCAATTCCTCTTACAGCTTGAGTGTTTCGCTGTCTGTGCTGTTCACCTTTGCTCTGTATCTTTCTTGATGTGCTGTCAGAGCAAGACTATTTTGGCTGAGGCCTTACAAATATTGAATAGAAAGTTATTTCCTCTGTCCTGTAGGCTATACTTACAGTTATTTTAACTAATGTAGTATTAAAGCTCCACCTTTTGCATGCAGTTCATTACAACCCCAAATTCCTTGTTTTTCTTTTCTTTTTTTTTTTTTTTTCTTTTTAACATTATTTTACATTACTGCAATCTCACCAATTATTATAACTTCAGTATTTTCCACTTGCATGTAGCACAGCTGCTGAAGTTCCTTCTTCCTCTCCCCCAAACAAATCTCCAGTTCTTCAAAACCATCTTGGATTCTGGTCTTTTCCTGCAAATGCTATATCCTGGCCTCCACAACTTAGTGTAATTTGTAAGTTTAATAAACTTGGCTTCTACTCCATTATCTGGGCTGCTGCTGAGAATATTGAACAGCAATAGACACAGAAGGATCCCCGTGACAGTTTTTTTGTGCATCCTCCCATGTACGTAATGTTGCAAAGCACAGCTGCTCTTGCATGCACAGGGGCTCTCACATGTTCTGTTGTTAATGTGCCTGTGCAAAATCATTACAGTGGTGCTTGGGTACTTTTCATTATAAATCTAATTTTTATATATGCTCTCAAAATCCTTTAGAGATGCAGCTGTTTTCATTTGACTGTATTTAAAGCTTAAGATGGATGCTAAATGAAAGGAAAACCAGGGTTTCAAACTGTGTCTTTGTTCATCGCGCTGCATGCTACAATTGCAAATGTAAATAGTGCTTGGGAGTTCAGAGATAATTTTGATATTGAATTGGATTTAGAGCATTCAACATCATGAGAAGATGTATTTGGAGGAGAGAATGAATGTGTATATGTATGTGTACTTTTCTTTAGCAAGATAAGGCAAATCTCAATTTAAACCTATTTGCTGTTTTTGTTAAGCATCTATTATTTCATCTGTTTAAATAAGGAATGTATTGCTGTACTATTCTTTTCCAGTTGTGACTGAAAGTCCTCTTTAATTCGGAGCTGTTTTGAGGGAAAAAAAGTTAAAGCATCACTGTAAATTAAGTCTATGATAGTTGTCAGCAGGCTCGATTCTCAGTTGGCATAATTCAGAGTAGAGCTCTAGGTTGAGTATCTGCAAGTTTGCATTGTCAGAGACTTGGCTGAAATATTGAAAAAGACCTGAGATTGTCTGTTTTCTCACCAGGGAAAAGTAGAGTTGCTTTTATACTTCTGTAAGAATATACTGATTTCAGTTTAAGGCAGTTTCATCATGAAGGTATCTGTCTGGGACAATCTAAGATAAACATATTAATATTTGCCAACATCTGTAATGGCAGTATGATTTCACTTTGCAGTAAAATAACCAGGAAAATTCATGTATCTGAGAGACTTCAGTTATTAAATGACGACTTTTGAACAGCAACTGTAATTTCAAAATTTCAAAGTTCACAGCTTTATGAGAAATGACTGCTAAATATATGTACAGCAGATTAAATAGTTTTACGCTATTACATTGAATATATACAGAGAATAAAGACTATGATGGGAGGTGTGCTAAGCAAATACTTAAAAGCACATTATGATGCATAATAAATAGTGCATAGTCATACTGAATGTTTCCAAAACTCATATGTGACTAGAGTTAAGTGAACTCTAGATTTAAATGAAGTCTTCATCTAAAGAATTCTCTATTCTTTTGTGTGATTTAGTAGTTCACAGAATCTCCTAGCAATTTTATGAATAAGCCGTCATATATTTTTTTCTTTCCTATTTATCTCATCAGTATGAACTTCAAAGTCTGCATGATCTTTACAAGTAAACTGTTATATTTCAATCCTTGAAGCAATGCACTATGCTTTTTCCTACTTGGAAAATTTTTTGATATGCTTCTGGATTTACAGCATCTGAATGTATTTCTACTGCCAGTTTTCACATTTCTGCAAGAAACGCATATGTGTCTGTCTGTTTTCCGAAGGGTCTGCTGCATTTTTAACTTTAATCTTCTATTTGTACTTAAAATCTCAAGTTGGGACTAGTGTTACAGCAGTAATAAAAATAGAAATAAATAAAAGCTCAGAGCTTTTTCAGGGATGTATTTTCCAATGAGTGTTTGCAGACTTGGGAACTGTGACAATGTCTGATCTTCTTTGTATTACCTGAAACTCCAGCACAGCTTCCTTGACTTCAGGCAGTTGCACGGTCCCTTTGTGGAAGCTGCTTTTCCTTCCCACTGCTGCAGTGAAACTTCCACGGTGTGAAGGTATTGCCATCTTCACGCTGTCAGCTTCATTTTTTTTTCAAGGCTTAAATGGCAATGGTTAAAGCTAGAAGCTAGGAGAGAGCTCACTTGTGGGTGTACAAGACACGCAAGGTTATCAGACAATTACCAAAAAAAAATTCAGAAACATCTGTCTGTTGTGTGATAAAAGAAACATTTCTTAGAGCCATCTGTCTGCTTTTGGATTAGCTTTAGATTGTGGAAATAACCTGCTGTTGATTAAGGTGTTGAGGTTATTTTTCCTTATTACATTTGTGACTAAAATTATAAGTAGATGTAATGTGATAAATAATGATTCTGAAAGTGGGAACAGTCAAAGCAAATACTGACTCATCAAAATTTGGTTGCTTGGAAAGTCAGAATTATCTGGCAGGTATTTATTCCCTGTAGGTTTTGTTTTCTATGTTTTTTGTTGTCATGGTGGTGGTGTATTACTGCACCTCCTGTTGTATGCACCAGAACTACACTTTTTTGAGAAACCACTTTGTCCTGTTTTTACCATTCTGAAGATGGCTGAATTCTTGCACCTGTTAGACAAGTGTCTCATTTTATTTCCTCTGCTATTTGTTGGAGTTGAAGCAATACTGGTCTGTCAAGAGGGTGAGGAGAAGCCATTTTTAAACAGAGGGACCCAGCAAGAATAGAAAGTGACAGCAAGGTAGAGTTGTTGCCTCCCTGATGCAATGGGAACAGCAAATATGTTTTGGTTCAATTCTGTAAGAATAATGACCCAGTGAGAAGAGTTTCCACTGCTAACTATGCTCGAGAGAAACCCATAATGTACAGAGACGCTCTCAGCCCCCTTCCAGGCGTGCTTCTCTCGTGCCTGCAGGTGGAAAAGAAGCAGCAGTCAGCTTCTTTGTAAGTTCTCTCAGGCCTTTTAAAATTACACCTCTTCAGGAGTCATTTCTGTGGTGCCCGCTGTTCTGGAAAGGGAGGGATGTGAGCAGGCTACAGAGAAGGTCAGGATTTTTCGTTATGAAAATTTATCATGAGTACATTGTTCTGAGTAACAAATTGAGCACACTATTAGAAATAATACTTGGATTTTCTGATTATTTTTGTAATATTTTTTTTTTTCACTCTATATGGCCCAAATGCCACTCCTTCTGTGATTATACTACTTTTTTTCAGTGTTGTGGATGACAGTTGGAAAAACTGCCAAGAATCTAATTTCTAATGATCTGAACTGCACCAATCATGTCCAGTTAATACAGACTTTGCCTGCTGTCTGAAGACAAAATTTTGCTATTCAACTATCTGATAAAGTACATTTAAAAGAGTCTTCTATTGTTTTACTGTTAAACAAGTGGTGCAGAGATGATAATTCAGTGTCAGCACTGCACAGCTGGTGAATGTATGCATTTTTATAAGCCTTCTAGGAAATAGGGTTTTTTTTCCTTTTATTGTGAAGCTCTTAGTGCTGCTTAGTAGTAAGTTCAAGATAGTCTAGCAATTAAATGTCACTGTATTTTTTTTTTTTAAAGAGGACTCTGCAAGACAGAAGAAATTAACTTGGCCTCAACTCAACAGCTGTGAAGGAATAACAAGGAAGTGCACAGGATTTTATTGTAAATGCCAGTTGAATGGCCAATGAATAGTTTAAAGTTGAGATTCCCTCTTTGCAAGTAATTTTTTTCCAGCAATGTTTGCAACAGTCATTTCAATTTTTTCTGTGTAATTGTATTGCAGCTGATCTGAACAGCACATGATGAGAAAATATTTAGGTTTATGTTTCTGATCCATATTCCCTGTGTGTATGAAGATTACACTCCTACCACAATGTTTCACAGAATAGATCCTATCATTTCTATTATTTACATAGTGTCTTTGACATGAGAGATGTTCTTTTGTTGCTTCTCAACTCATAGTTGCTGAACTTCCCAACAGTGTGAAATTCTTAAACAGAATTTAAAAGCCTGTTGCTGACACGACTACTAAGGGGACGCTTCCACCTAAATGGGAGGACTGTAGATGCATGTATATGTAGCTACAATGGAGGAAAGAAAATACTATGCTTCTGAAATCTTTTTTTTTTTTTTTTTTTTTTTTTTCCCCCTTCTGTGTAGCAATTTTATTTTATTAAGTTTATTTCTTTAGCCAAACAGTGTCTTACAGTACCAGGCTCTGATCTGTAAGTAGATGCCTTCCGGCACTGTTTACACTTTTCAGAGTCACGGTTCATTATTCTAACAGACACACCACATCATTTTGCATACCCTTTACATACTATTTCCAAGTAAACATCTCCCACTTCCAGGCCCATCTGTACTTTGTTCTAGCCAAGAACAGTGCTTCTGCATGTTAAATTGTCCTGGCTAGATGTGTCAACCAGACTCCCCTGTGACTCCCTTACCTACAATGCATCTGAAGTCAAAACCATGTGGTTGACATTCTTCCATGCTTTTAACAAAGAAGGACTGTTTGTACCTCTATTGTGCAAACAGTAATTGACTGATCAATCATTGTGTTTTCTTTATTTTTCTACTTAAAATTAGCAACTTTCGTAAGTATCGGTGATAAATGAATTGAACGGTGCACTTTTAAATGATCCTCCTACTTTACTTTTCTGAATTTTCCTGGTTCTGTCCTGCATAAATATTTTTAAGGCTATTTTTCCTACTATTTTTGCTACTGTATTTGTCAGTATTGAAGCAGTATGAGGTATTGTGTACAGCACAGTGGATGGAATGTCTGCCATATCAAGTTCTCCATGAAGAATTAATAAGATATGTTTTCTGGTCTCAAAAGCTTAGTATGTATTAATAAATGAAAGGGTGAAAAGAAAAAGCTGAAGGGTTCTTATTGTTTGCTTTTTAATTAACTTGCTAAGTCATAAAAAGCCTATAGTTGGCTGAAAATAATAATCTTGCTTCCCGCTTCAAAATCAGTACCTAATATTTTTAACCTCTGACCACATCATCATTTTAAATTTATAATAATGCTATTAATAAAGAGAGGAAAAAAAATGCAGTTTCTTAAAACTGGAGTAAAATTTGTGTGGTATGATAATACCTAGATTCAGGAAATGAAGCTACTTCTTTGAATGTGCTTAGAGAGTCAGTGTCGTTGCCATTGAATATTTAAGAAGGTTAGGAGAGTTGTTATAGGTTTTTTTCCTTCTCCCTTTCTTAAATAAATAGATTTGCAGAAAGTCTTTGGAACTGTCCAGATTAACCAATTTTATAAGGAAGCTTTACATGCCTGTTCTTATTTTAAAGGAATTAGATATCAAGAAAATCAGAGATGCCTTGTTGGACAGAGATTGTGTACTATGTTCCCTAAGGCAGCTGTCCAGCTGTGAAGGGCTCTGAAGAGCCTTTTAATTTTATTTTTGACAAGATAGCTCCAAAGTTGTTTTTGTTGGCTTTAGTGGTATCCCTAGGAGAAAAACAAGCAACCAACAATAAGTATATGGGGATTAGCTATTCCAACTCATTGTCCTGCATGTTGCGTACTCTTCCACTGGAGTCTAAAGAGGGGTGGCAAAGGAGTTTTACCTTGTTAATTAGTAAATTATGTATTGAAAATGGTATCCTATCTGGCAAAGTGTTGTTTTCATTCCTACAGTCCTTTAGCTGGAGTTGTGCTAGGCATGTCTCATTAACAAATTAGAAGCAAGTTACTCTTGCAGGGAAAGCAGGAAGGGGAGATTAATTCTATCTACATTACCTGGAGGACTCCCAGAAGGAGTTTAGTTATAAAAGCTAACGTGTCTCCCAGCAATGGGCTGCTCCTGGTGAATACAACCTGAGCTGCAGACTGTAGAGGAAGACAGAATCCCTCTGGAAATGTATGTCAGGAAAATATCTCATATCAGCAAACGAACCAGATACAGAGAGAGAGTGTGTCTCAGATTTAATAATAATGTAACACTTGTAATTTGAGTTCTCTCTTTTGGATGTTGTTGATAGCTGCATTGATGTTTTACCTTAACCTGCCTTTAAGGTAGGGGTTGTTCCAAGATAAGTGTTAGTATCGAGTTATCCCTTACCCATTAATTTATTTGATCATTTTGGAGAGAAAAACAAAACAAAAACTAATTCACCAACTGCAGAGTTGACCTGCTATACTGGAAAGCTGGTTAATGTTTGCCTTCTTTTGCAAAAATATGACAGCTTCAACAGAGGAGGCAAAGTAAGTGGCCGAGTAGCTCTCAGCTAGGCTGAAAAAGAGCCAGTCACGTTGCTGCTGCCATGTTTATCAAAGGTTAGAGGAGTGATTTGTGTCAGGTCAAAGGATCAGAAGAGAAAAAAGATTCTCCTTGGCTCAGTTTTCTGCACTGAAGTATGGCAAGTCTTGGAAATCTGGGCAAAGGAAGAGGTCTCCTCTTTGGGATTGACCCTCCCACTGTTGTCAGCACAGAGTTGCCCGAGCCACTTGCAGGGCTGAGACAAACAGGGTCCTTGTGGTCATGAAAGCAGAGTCGGCACCTAAGGGATGTGCACAGGAGAGCAGCAGTCTTAAGGAAGGGGAGGTCCTGCCTGATTTCTGGATAAGCAGATCTAGGCTTATCCTCCCAGTCCCTGGGAACTGAGTCTCTGTAGTGCCTCCTCTGAAGGGACTGAAATTCTCTATATACAAACTGCACTTTTGATTTTATTTTAAGCTTATCTGGAGGAGGCACTAGATGCGCTTAGTCAGAGATGTGATTCTTCATAGTTCATCTAATTATTTCTTTAGGAACGTGACGAAGTAAATAAGTGTAATGGGTACAGCATTACAGTGCGTGTAGTGGAGCATCCTCGGAACATCACCTGGAGCCTAGCTGTGTGACTCTGCCCTGCAAAAAACTTATACATCTGCAGCAAAGCTATTTGCAAGATGAGGCTGGTGTTACATTGCAACTGTGTGCGTGTATGGGGAGGCCTGGGATGGTTGGGGATATTACCATTGATCACCAAGGACAGATTCTGCCTCTGAGGGATCTGGAAGGCTGGTGGGTTTCCATGGGCTAACATGCACAGAGGATGCTGGGTAAGACCTCACATGGTTCTGAAGATGACCTGTTTTCGTCTTCTGCTGCTACGTTATTTAAATCTGCTTACTTTATTTTTTGATTTTCTGATATTCCATTGCAAGTTTTTCTTCTTTCCAATGCTTTTTTTTTTTTTTTTTTTTTTTTTTTTTTTTTTCCTCTTCTCTCCTTTGGTTTGAATTCAAATCCACAAAATATTTAGTTTCTTTTGGTGTCTCAGCTAAGCTTCCACGTGCAGAACCTTACTTCTAAAAACAGCTCTATGGCATTGTACATATGCTAAAGTCAGGTTTTCTCACTTTCTTTTTCCCAAACCCTCCTGCCAAATATGTGGGCAGATGATCACAATCACAACTTTTATGCCAAAGGAGAGGAATGAGGAAAGATGGATGTGTTGAGGTTTTGTGGGGGAAGGAGCAGAAATAATGTGGAAAGATTTTCTGACTATCTAATCCTTTATCTTATTGTTGGTGCCTTCTTCTTACACCTTTTTGTTACTGTTGTTTTGTTTGTTTTTGGTGGGGAGAAGAAAGATTGTTGATTTTCTTAAATTTGTTAATGAACTTTTAAGACTTGCTTAGGTATTTATGCCCTCCTTCTACTTGCAGGGAATTTTCTCAGCCACTCAGGTTATGATGAATCTCTTTAAACAAATGGAGCCTTACAGAGTGAGCCCATATCATTCATTACTTGGGATTAGTGATGTGTGCTCCAATTTGGTCCGTTTCAGTGAACCTCTCTCTTACTTCCTTCCTATTTCTTATTCTGTCATAGCTCTAAATAGCTATCCAGAGCAAGAAATGAAGTTTCTAGTAGCTAATACAGTCAGTAGTTTGGCGTCTGTTTCAGTCCCTGAGTTCTGAATGAGTTGAAACAACTATTATTCATCCACTAAAAAGATTACGGAATTCCTTATGCACAAACTGTGTTGTCATTACAACTTTGTTTTCTCCAAGAAACTGTTCCCCTGTAATGCTCAGCTAAGTAGAATTGTTCCCTGCTGCCCTGTTTCTGCATGCTTTAGTGAATATATTCTTTAGTATTCTGCTCATCTTGGTTTGTACTAGAATAAATGCTGTGCTTTCTTCAGTGTGGCCCTTCTGGGTGGGAAGTTCCATATGGATGCTCACCAAGCCAATTCATTGTCCTTGATTTTAACAATTCCTAAAATTTCTTGGTGCTATAATTGTTGTGAGCAGCTCAGTAAAATCAACTGTGGTTTTGTGACTAGTATCCTGCTGTTTAATACCAGACAGGTAAATGGGGATATATTCCCTTGCTTGTGCTCCCGAGCTGGTTCCTTTGTACCATAGTGGGAAGAGGCTACACAAGTGCTACATAGTCCTAGCAACCAGAATTCTTACCAGAAGAAGTAAGGACTTCTCAATTTAAGATACACTCTGAAGTCATGCTGTGAAAGCTTCTTATGATTTGCCCTGGGCAAGTCTGTAAACCTTCATGTTAGAGGCTACCAAATTTTATTCATTAGTTTAGATTCACTACTACTTCTGCTTGTTTATTAGGGCGTGTTCACACTAATGCATTTTTCTGGATATGAACTTCTTTCACCATCCTTTTCCTCGTCTTTAAACCGTGAGGATTATTGGTATGAAATAGACACCCTTCTGCACACTGTGTGCACTAATTTTTGCAGCCATGTAGCATTTTGGAGATTGGACTAATTCTTACAAGACAAAAAAATAAAAAAAAATGCACTGATTGTAGCTCATGTCTTTATACCAGCACTCAGAGCTGAGAGTATTCTGTGCAGGCCAGGTGCCTGCTGTGCCTTCTCCTTCAGTTTCACAAGCTGGTTCAATGTGTACTGTTCATTTTTGGGACAAATGTTTCATCAGAGGGGCAGAATTCCCCATGTTTTCACGCTATGGACAGCAGATGGCCATAGCCAAAATAGCTGCAAGTAGGTTGACGCTGCACGTGTGATCCAGATCAGAGCCATGCTGAGTCTGCTAACATGGATGTCTTCTATCCAAAATGTCATTGCAGTTGTGGATTCTTGGCATTCACGTACAAGATGTGTGTAGCAGACTCAAAGGCATTTACAAAGAAACTTCACAGCTACATGATATGCAGTACCCATGTTCTGGTAGGAAAAAAAAAAAAATTGCGTTGTATCTGTGCTTCAGTTGACAAGCTGATGGCTGCATGCAAAAGGTCAATGATCATTCAGCCACAGAAAGGAGAAGTGGTGCTGCAGAAGCAGTGACTGGAGAACCAGTGCTTTATTGAAATTGCTTTCAGAGAGAATAGGAAAGAATTTAGATCACTTTAAAGAAAATCAGATGAAAATAAACAAGAATTTGTGAGTGAAGATGAAGTAAAGTAGTACAATCAGTAAGTTATCAATTCCGTTGTCTCCTGTAATATTGTCTGCTGGCAATAAATGGTTTGAAAGTTTTGTGAACTGATAGCTGAACACTGATTAGGTTGAGAGAGCCTTAAATCCTTTGAATTTTCTGAGTTACTTGTAGTCCCCTGAAATGTGAATGTCCTGTGAAAATGTTATTTTAATATGAAAGTGATGACAAGTTTTGGCCACATCTGCTGCTGCACTTTGTGCAAGCACATAAGTGTATCAGGGAGACACGGGGTCCCCCCGAAACCCCACAGCCAAACCCCCAGTGGGGGTGATGTACTCGGGGTCATGCAGAAGCTTAACCTCAAGTCCCTCTCCCTACAGCTAAGCCCACAGAAGCTGCGTTACACATACCTTGGGACTTGTCCCCTGGTGGTGGTGAGACTGACTTCGCCCTCCACGGTGAGTGAGATAGCGCTTCCCTTACTCTTCACTTAGCGTTGCTGTAGACCTGGTGGGACAGCCATGTGTGGTGAGCTAGATCCTTGATCTGGTTGATCTCGAGGGTCAGCGTTGGGTGGGTTGACTATTTTGTCTTTGAAGTGAAGCTGGAAGATGTGAAGTGACTGACTGAAGCTCAGATGGCAGGTACAGGGGAGGGAGCATCCTGGCCTCCAGTCATCCTGTCCCAGCTGTCTCTTGCTAAGAGAAGAGAAGAAGGATTGGTTTCTAGTTGAGCAATGAAGAAATGATGATTTTCTGAATAGAAAATGAAATATAAGTACCCCCAAAATAGATCAAACTATTACTTACTTGTCTGTCTTTGTTTGACTGGTTCAAGTGATGTGTTTGGACAAATGGATACGCTGCCCTGACTAACACAACTGCACATATTGAAGAAATGATCCCCCAAAAACTGCCTCAGGAGCCTTTAAGAACCAAGGAAATGCCCGTTCAAATTAGGACTTTCTAGTACCTCTTGAACTCACCAAAAAGTCACAAAAAATGTTATTTTTTTTTTCTGTTGATAAATTAGAATGATATTATTATTTTTCCTGTCTTCCATTTGCCTCTAAGAGAGTTTCTTTCCTTGCTTCCATAGGAGCAGGAAAAATATCTGCTGGTGCTGAGACCATACTTGAGCTGCTAGTTGCTCTGCAGCTTCATTCAGAAGAGCATACTCCTGGTTTTCACTCCCTCAGGGCTGACTGCCTTGGGAAGTCCTTCAGATAGGAACTGTGATCCTTAGCTGAATCACAGCTCTTGCTCACAGTTTGCCCACAGATCAGCTGTGGCTCTCCAGATCCTTAAAATACTCCTATGCTTTGTTCAGGACTAAGGGCTCGCTTTTTAAAGACATCTTATGTAATAGAAAGTAGCATATTATATGAAGCTAAACCATGCTTAAGGCTGAGGTTGAAATACTTTTCCAAAGTCAGAAGTTAGTATTCAAGTTAAATCTGCCTACTGAAAAGCTTTGACAAAATTTCTTTATTTTACACGCTTGATGCAAAATTTATTATGTATTTTCATTTGGAAAAATAAGAGAACTATAAAAGTCATATTTGTAATGTGGATAATTGCACTACTATCCACAAAAGAGAATTTACTGGAAAATTAAAATGTTAGTGTAACTTTTAATATCAAAATAAAACTACTTTTCACAATAGTGGCTATATAAACAATGTTTCAAACTGCATCTTGTGAGTATATTTTTCCAGTATGAAAGATCAGAAAAATAATAATAAAAGAATATTACTTAAATCTCTATATTGTCACACTTAGCCTTATTCATGGAGGCAGACACCTACTTAAACTATGTGTAAACTACATCTAATCTAGTTTCTTCTGAAGTTTACAGCGGTGTAGCCAGAAGCATAATTTGGTCCCCTATCAGTAACAAAATGTTTGGAGTTTTTGATTTTGATTTTGATTTTTTATCTAAATGATGTTTATACTACTGGAGCACTATTAACTTGTCTCTTTTACAGCTTTCCTTCCACACTGTCTCCAGTTTCAGAAAATGAAAAATACTACTATTAGAAATTAATAAAAGTACCTCCACAAAATTGCATTCCTGCACATCTACAAAAAAGCAATTTGTAAAGCCCCTACTTGCCCAGGCTAGACTGTGCTGATAAAAAGGCATAAATGTTGAGTTGATTTAAAAAATAAATATATATAATAATAGTTTACCACTAACAAAACAGGAAAGTGTCCGTATCAGTGTAATTACTTTTGTTCAATAATCAGTTCCCCTGATCTTGACAAGCAATGCAGCAGAATCTAAAAATACTGTTGATTAACCATACATTTTGTCATCCTTGTTCCATGTGTCTGTGTGCAACTGTCTTAATTGATGAAGGCTTGTATTTTTTCAAAAGTAGAGTAGATTGGCTTTTAAAATTATAAACATTATCTTTCATTCTGCAGGAACAAGTTTAATAATTTGTTTAGGATCACTTCAAATTTTGTTTCCCCAATGCAACCCTTTATGCTACTACCATGCCCAAATAAATGCAGTGGTACTTCACATGTTGTGAAACTTCAGAAATACCTTACATCAGCCACAGTTATTATGAAATGGGATCACAGCTGAATCTCTTCAAACCTTTGGAAAATACTTTTCCAAAACAACTGCATCAAAACAATTGCAGTCGGACAGGATGCAAAATAATAATTAAAAAAAAAAAAAAAAAAAGTGAGCAGAGGCAGTGATGGAATTTATTCTACTCCAAAACATTTCAGGCATCCAGCAGAATAATTTAATCTCCTTGCATAAATAATATATTATAAAATTACTTTGGAATACATATATATATAATATATATACGCAACAGCGTAGTATGCTAAAACATTTTAATGTAATTGAAATGCATTTGATGAGAGTAAAAAATATTTTTTATGTCTTGAGAAATGTGTGTGTCATTTCTCACTAATGGGAAAGAATTTTTACAACACCGTTCCTTATTATTCCTTTAGGGAATTCCTCCATGTTGAAAATTTGAAGTCAGGGTATTTTAGAAGTGGAGGAGTACGAACTTCACTATATGGTGCAGTTTGAGGATATAAGGGTGAAGTGTAAATTGAGGAGAAAATGATCAATGCCAAGCATTTTGTGCACAAAGCTTTTCAGGAGCTTGCGTTTCTGAGTAGCGGCAGCTAAATAAGTAGCAGGTGCCAGTATAGGCAACCGGGTGGCGTAGATTTCTTGTTCAATGCAGAGTGCTGCAGGGGAAGTGCGTTTGGTCTGCTTTTTGGTTTAAATGAGCACAGAAGCAAAGTCTTATTTAGAGCTTGCTGAAATTAAAGCATGATCCATATGCTTTGTGTTGTGGATGAGATTTAATATTTAATTGCACTGCAGGTTTTTCAATGTTGCTCTCAAGAGAGCATATAAACTACTTAAACTCTCTCAAATAGTAGGTGCAATAACAATCAAACAACAAAAAAAAAAGGAGAAACTCTCGGGCTACTTACATAAATTCAGAGTGGCTTTGCAATATCTGTGAAATTCAGAAGTGAAGCTACTAAGAAAAGATTGATTGATTGATTAATTACAGAAGCTCCTACTGATTGAGCAGCTCCTTTTGATCTTGCTGGGGATTGTATGTGCTACCAATTTTTAACCAGTCAGGTGTTCAGCGTTGCACTGCTCGTGCTGGACACCAGGGAAAGGGATTGCATCTGTCCCGGTGGCAGCCAATGCCGAATACTTTCTGCCTGGGCTCATGCTACCAACGGCACCGTAACTCTCTGCCTGGAATGTCTGGGTCTATATGCTTTGAAGAGGTGGTTTGGAGTCCTTTTTGTATGCACTGCTGGTGGGAGGTCTTTCTGTTCTGGCGCTTCTATTCTATTTTGGCATTTATTTTTAAAGAAGTCATCTGTGGCTCTCTGTAATCCCCTCAGACTGTATTGATGGTGAAAGTCATGCCTCCTCCTCCCCCCCCCCCCCCCCCCCCCCCCCTTCCTTTTTTTTACACAGAATATCAGCAACTCCTCTCCCTGGGTATGATGACTTTCTGACAATGCTAGGTTTCACTGATAAATGACTGAAGTGCATTACTCTTAAGCTTAGAAACATTCTTTTCTTTTAAACTGTAGGCTGTCATGTGGATTAAGCTGTAGCCATGTGTAGTTTCTGTATCCATTATACTGAGAAAGTGTAGAGAGAGGCAGCTCTGCAAATGTGGCACAAATCTGATGTGCAGGGTCAGGAATTTCTCTAGACTCTCTCTTAACTGGCAATAATAATATCTTTTTGTTTGTTTTTCTTTGTTTTCCTTTGAACCATGAAGGTTTGGTTGTTATAAACTGAACTGAAGGCACTACTTTGCTTCACAAAGATCACCGAAAAACTGATGGATGGCAGGGACTTGCTTCACTTTTGACTGAGCTTAATTTTTACCAGTGACCAGAAAGTGAAAGGCTCAATATCTGGTAATTGGCGACTCCTGCCAAGCAAGCACAAGTATTAAATTCAAGGCTTCTAAGACGCATTTCTTGTATCAACCCCTGGGACGCAAAGAACAGTAACAAAAACAAACAAAACCCTTCTGTATGATCTAAATGTCAATCTGGAACTCAGAAAATAAAATTCCTGCCCAAGTATTATTTACATCAGTGTTACATCAGTAATTACTCTGTAATTCATTTACATCATTATTCCTGGTCTTTCAAAGAGTATTCTGTGACTTCTTAAGTTTTTTTTTAAAACTATGTGCCTGTCAATTAGTCTTGATTAGTGTCCATAACTGATAGTTATGTCCCTAGCTAATATCTCCTGACCGACTGCCACTCAAGCCACCTCAACTTTTTGACCTCTGTGTGCTCGTGTGTATATGAGAAAGGGTGAAAGCTGTATTAGTAATGTTTTACAATGTACTCTAAAAGATGACTGGCTCTGATTCTGTCAAGCTAAGGGAGAAGGAAAACTTTCATTCACGCATTTTTTGTGAAGTGTGCACTGCTCTTTTATATGTGGTAATGCCTACCATCCATTCTAACTACTCAGTCCATATTAATGGCACATTTGGTTTCCTGGGCTGTGAAAAGTTTTTTGTTGTTGTTTTTTTTCAGCTTTTAAGGATAAAAATCACCTGTGTTTTTCATATATTTCACCCCTTGTTGGCCTTATAATTCCACAAGCCCAAGGCAGTTTCTAAATGAATACAACATACAATGACCAATGATGGTCTTTCACTAATAAGTCCTGCTTTATACTTCTATTTTTTTCTTATATCTTTTTTTTTTTTTTTGATAATGTGCTTTCCATAAAAAATAAAAATAAAAATGGACTTCTGTGTATACAAATAACTCATTTGTGAACCATGTACACTCTTTGTCTTTCCTGGAAAATAAAGGCTTTGAGTTTGAGTTGGCAGAAATGAGTAATTTACTTTTCTTTTATTAGTCTTGAATTTAATTTTTCACTGGCTAGAGGAATATGTGCCCTAACTCTCAGCTTGTACTTCAGCCTGTCTTTGGAAAGCATACTTGTGAGTAAGCATATTTCTTCTACTACCATCTTATTTGATCAATCTGGATGTTTTTTACAAAATAATAATAGTAATAGTGTTTCCACTGCTTTTTTAATAATCAGGTAGTTATCTATTTGAACTAGGTTATTCTGTGTGTGAGAATCTGGAGGACCAAAGTGTGAGGCAGCCCCTCTACGCGGGGTAGTTATTGTGCCATTTCTCCTGTTCACTTCACGTTAAACTTTGTGTCAGGAACCCCTGGATCCAGAAATATAACAGCAAGACCATTATAAACAATGTGATGTTTCCCTCAACAATTGTATGGCAGTTCCGTGTCATTCAGTGATGAAGGCTGATGTGATGTTGGGGATGCGAAGGAATGACTGAGGTCATGCAGAGCATGTGACAGTTCTCTCACCTTGTCCCTCATGGCTGCAGCTGGCTTTGAGGAAGTCCACGGACTCCATTCCTGTGCCAGTGGTAGCACTGGAAAACCAGTGGCTGGGCCTGCTAACCAATTGCATTTTTATTCTCACCTTTTTCAGTAATAAATATGCACATTGGCTTCATGTGGTCACAGCTGATATTTCTTAGGTGTTACTGAAATTCACAATCCTGAGCAACAAAGTAATTGCAAATTATGAAACTTTGCATAACATAGAGTAAACAGTTAACTTTATATGACTTATGTTCTGCAATATTTCTCTCCTTTGGCAGCTTCTCTGCGACCCCTTTAGTTGTAACGAGCATTACATTTGTGTGCAGAAGAGGGAGCAGACAAAACAGTCGAAGCATAGCAGTCCTGTGAAGCTGCAGGGGTTCATTCTTGAGAATCCCAGCAGAAGCATTAGGGTAATCTCTTGAGTACCTGGGGAGGAAGGATTGCCTTAATGGCTGCAAACTGAATGTGAATAAGTTAGCAATTTATATGTGGAATTATCTTCTGATTCACTCCACCATCCCTTTCTTGCTCCTCTCCATTGCAAAGTAGCAGCAAAAAAGTTTGGAAAAGTTATTATTTCGTTCCACTGAAACTCTTGGCCTTTTAGTCTTTTCAGAATGCATAAGGGCCCAGCGTGTTGAAAGATGTTGTAGTATTGCTTATCTATATTTACCGATTTATTATTCTTTACAAAAAAAAAAAAAAAAAAAAAAAAAAAAAAAAAAAAGAGTCCTCCTTAAAGTAAGGAAAACTAAAAACATGAAAACTAAACATAAGGAAGTAGCACCACAGGACTTGTTTGTTCATGGTGGTCTAAGACCTGTGCAACTGCAACTGTCCACACAGGTTGTTTTGCATCAGGAGATGCAGGCAGTTCTAGATGTGGTCTTTATGCACGTGCCAGGCTAACAGCATTTCTTGTCCTCTCTCTCTCAAATTGATGTTGGATGCTGTTTAGTTTTGCTTCCTTAAATCATGTTGGTAGTATGACCAGAGGAAGTTGCAGAAATTGTGAGGGAAGGGGATGGATCAGGTAGGTTGCTTTGTTTTGATAATGAGGATTTAATGGGAAGGGAAGGTATTACAGGCTATGTACTCAGAAGATGTTTGTATGCCTTTCTTTGTTCCTTTCTGGGGAACAAAGTGCACATTTTAGCTATATGCTTGCTGTTTTCCCACTGCTCAGCTAGATATGGGCAGAGGAATGGTTAATAGAACCATTGGTTAATAGAACCAATGGTTAATAGAACGTGCAGCTCTCAGGTTTTGTGGCATTGCTCTGCTATCTCTACTTCTCTGGGAAGGCATTTGAAACTACCCTTGTATTTCTAAAGGGTTGGAAATTACAAGTCTGTCCCAGACGCTTCCTGGTTTTGATAAATGGGAGAGCATCCTATTGTGTTATGCTTACTCCTCTAAACTTTCTAATTCACATGGAGGAGTTAGGCAGAACGTAGTCTTTAAATGATCCTTCTCTGTGTTGTCAGTCTGCAGGTCTATAGATCACTATAGCAGCAAAAACTTTTGTATGGGTTTGCGAAGTAGGTGCCTAGGAATAAAATAACCGAGAGAATTTGAAAGACTTTCTGCATATACTAGGTAACTACAAAAAATTACTAAGGAAAATTAAAGTATGTAGGATGAAGTGATTGAAGGAATTGATTGAGAATTATTACAGCGCTTCCATTTGCTCCTAAATAGGAATTTTATTTTAGATTTAAGAAAAATATTTTTAGCTTGGTTTCTAAGGAGATTAGTGGTGTATTAATGTGCTGTCTTTGTTCGTCTGCCACTCCTATGTTTCTAATACAGGCTGAAACTGTTGATAGATTACTAGCTCAACAGAAGTGAAGGGTTAGAAGGTATAATGTTTCATAGTAGTTAGTGGCTGGGTGGAGGCTAGTTGGTATTAGTACAGTTCAGTGCTGTGGGGAATTTCCCCAGTATAATATGAGGAAGACTGGGAGAACAGAAGGTGCTAGGATACAAGAATTCAAATGGACTGGAGAGTACTGTCTTGGAGAGGTCCTGGGAAGCATCAGAGGAGAGGACTTGGGAGAAAGCAAGAAACGTGAATTGTAATAAAAGAAGCCTATCTACTTCTGTTGTCTGTGTTTGGAGACCCAGTTGTAAGTAAGTAATTGCATATTGTTTATGGTCTAATAAAGCCAATAAAAACATCAGGAAACAACTGGTATCACTGTCAAGCACATGTTTACCTTGTCACTTTATACTAAGGACTTGCTGGATATGTGGCCTGGATATAGTCACCTTTTGAATTCTTTGGGGTTGACATACTGATATTGACCAACTGTGCTCAGCCTTCCTTTTTAAAACATTCAGGCTTTGTGGACTCAGCCCCAGGATCAGTGGTTCACAGCTGCATCCTGTACACTTCTTCATTCCTGCAGCTGCACCAGCAGGCCCAAGACTTATCAGAGAATCCAGATGATTTCTTCAACCAGGGATGCAACAACCATGCTAAGATTGATAGCATTGTTTCAAAAGCAGTGAAATAACACAACTTTAGGGAACAGCATGTGTTGTTTTCTGGGATATCATCTGTGATCTTTCTGGTAGACAATCTCAGTGGCCTTTCTGTAAGGAATATACCATCTTTCCCCTTCTCCTATCCTAACTCACAGACTTCTTGAGGTTTACTTCTCCTGAAGGAAAGAACCCCTTGCCTTTCAAAATGTGTGCACTTTTTTTTTTTTTTTTTTTTGAGCTCTTGAATTACCTAGTTTTCTGCCTGAAAAATATATGCAGATATATTTCTCTGATCTGAAAGATGCTACTACTTATCTGTGGTTAAAAGGTAGTTAAACTTTGGATTTTTGCTCTTCCTTGTTTTGTGATTTAGAGAGTGAGCTTGGGAAATGAAAGGCTGGTAATGCATAATATGTTTGTTTCTATAGAAAATATATAACCTTTAAGAGGATGTCAGAAAGGGAAGTGGAGCAACAAAAAGTGAAAAATTGCCACTTGATACAATGATTTGTCACCTGTTGACAGTTATGCCTGATAGCAAAAAAGTTCATTATGAATGATAAGTGGAGAGCTCAAAGCAGGACAGAGAGAAGCCTTGAAGATTTGTCCTTGAAGGTTGGTGATGTACAACATAGTTTCTTTCTTGCTATGAAGGAGGTTAGTGTAGTTTAATGTGCCAGTTAGTCTATTTTAAGATACCTCCAATCACAAGAATTACAGAATGAAAGATGTCCATAATTAAACTATACTGTGAAAATACTGTGAAAATGTAATGATCTGTAACTATTTATACAAATAAGTGAAGAGAGGGCTTTAGGCAGTGAGAACTACTGAAAATCAGAGTAGCTGATGCTATAATCCTAATTTTTGTAAGGATGACTTGAGATCAAGAAGTTTATATCAATTTAAACATTCATCATCCTAAAAAATCATGAGAAAAATGTAGAGAATACCAGGGTTCGTGGAGTCATTCAACCAGCAGCTGAACACAGGAGAGAATTTTCATAGTCAAGAATTACTCATTTCTGCTGTAATAACCCAAGCATTGGTTACTGTAGCATCATCTCCTTCGGTTCTCTCACATTTTTTCAGTAGAAATCTTGTGTGTAATGTAAAACAGACAACAACTGGGAAAATGTCTTATTGTTTGTGGTTTTCTCATGTGGCAAAAGGTGGAGTTATAACATCTCTCTCATCCACACTCACATTCAGATAGATATACAGTGGTATGCGGAACAAGACATATTTTTTTCAGCATTGAGTATAAAACATAGTTGGCTCAAGGGCTACCAAGTAGACTACCGTTTGATTCTCAATTGGCTTTTCTTTCAGAAGAAATGGAAATTTAAAAACTGCGGTAATCTGGTGATAATCTTATTTCAAAGGCATTTTAAGTCCAAATGAAAGAGAGTAGCTCAGTGTGGGAATTCCTGTTGCTTAATTTCACGTTTTTGTTTAATTACCAAATCACCAGTGTTTAGCAGCTTGACGTACCTTCCACTGCCCTTGTCCAGCTAGTATTTGTTGTCCTCCTGGATTGGTTGGCCTTAGGAGTTCTTTGTGACCTCTCCTGGGTTTATAAGGACACAGTCTTTAAGATAGAATTGATGCAGTAGAAGAGTAGACTCTGGTCTACGTAGTTCAAAAGTGATGACTGCAGAAGTAGCGTAATGACAAGTGTGCACAGCTTTAATCAAGTCTGATATACTGGCCCTGTGGGGCATATGATATTTCAGAGAGAAACGGCACCTTTATAGCCTACTCATCCTAATTTATTTCCTGTTGTTCAGCTGTGCTTCCTGTTGTGGGTGCTTCTATACTGAAAAAGAATACCCAATACAAGTATAATGTTGTCTTTACTATCAGCATTAGACTCAGTTGTGTATGCTTAGTTTTGAAATTTAGTGAAATTGTGTGATAAAACCATATGCCTCCCACTCTTTCTGAGTGTTGACAGGTTTCTTACATATACTCTATCTGAATGCTGTAACTACACATAGATGGAGCAGATGTAGTTGCTTTGCTTTTAATCAGGGAATATATTTGCTTTCGAATAACATACTTCTGTTGTTTCATAATTTTTGGGGAAAAAAAAAAAAGTTTTGTGTGGTATTTATACGATCCACTTAAAGTAGATGAAAGGAGAAATAATCAGATAAATGTTTTGATAAGAATATTTGGTAGGAAGAAGTAAGAAGGTGAAATAAGATCCCACAAGGTTATTCCATACTGGAAGGTTGACCTTCAGATATAGATGATGTGGAGAGGGAGAACATCATAATCCTGATGGGTAGACTGTTAATAAGTTTTGTGTCTACTTACCTATTTTGATTCAAATTATATTTGGTATAACACATTAGATATATAGTGTACTATGAGTCCTAAATAACTCATATTGTTATGGAAAAGACTCTAGAATATAAGAATATATAGTGTAAATACTAAGAGAATTTGTAGTAAATACTAAGAGAATTTGTAGCAATTTATAGTGTAAATTGCTAAGAGAATTTGGGGGGACAAAACTGAGTGATGTTTTTTCAAAATCAGTACACATTTTGGGGGGTCGGCTTCAATGCTAATTCCAAGGAGGTAAGCTATGGCTTCTTAGAAATGACTGAGAAGATAATATGCCCCCAAATGACTCACATGACAGGGAAAGGAAACAGGAAAGTCACAGATACCATCAGAACTAGCTAAGGGTAATGAGACAACTGAATGGAACCACTCACTCATCACTACAACTTGTGAACCGTCCTCTGGCCGTTGTGCTGCCTGGGTGTTTTCTAAACTAAATAGGATTTGTCTCCTAGAGGTAGCCACTAAAATCTGTTTCCGATATCACACATCCCTTGGGATTTGTAGGACAGCAAAGATTAGTTAAGTCATTGATCACACTTCCAGAGCTGTCCACCTTCCCCTCAATTTATAACAAAAGGAGATTTCCAGTGCCAAAAATACACATTGAAGTTTCCAGATTCAGACAGGTGAGTTAGAACTACGGAAGCTGTTGAAAATGGATTCATTTTCTCCTTCACTTCCCATATTAATCAGTCTTACAGAGGAGCAAGTCCAAATCCCATTCCCAAAAGCTATCTTCAGCATGTCAGCTACTGTATTGTCACTGGACTGCCAAGATACTTGCACTGCTTTTGCTGAAACTAAATAGCAGAAGGTCTAGTCAGTGAGAGATGTGAACCTCTCCCAGGATTCTTGTAAGACCAAGCACTGGGAGGAGAGACCTTGTCCCCAGGGCTCTGCAGCTCTGATGGGCAGACTAATAACAAAAATACTAATATTGACTGATGACAACTAATATATCTTCTGGAGTTAATGGAGTCAGTAATGTATTAAACATGTACAGAGGGAAGACAAAATCCCCAGCCTAACCATGACAATAATTCTGGATGGTCAATGGTCTCCCCTACTGCATCCTAGCTTCCAGGAGTGTCTTGGAAACTGACTGCTAACAGACTGACTATAAAGAAATGCAGGATAACGTTATGCCAAAGTCAGAAGAATTAAAATCCCATTTTATATCACAAAGCTGATATTAGGTCTCTTGACATTTTAATAGGCAGACTTTCTACTAAAATATCAATATTATCCATCTGCATCAGGTATTATCTTGCTTATCAGGTACATATCTTGCTTAAAGTAGCTCCCTGTAAGAGTTACTCTGTTCTTGTTCATTTTCCACCACTGAGGTCAAGAACTTCTCTCCATCCCATTACAATGTTTCACCATTGATTTAGCCTTTCTGTCACGAGGGCACCTAGCTTTAAAAAAAAAAAATAAAAATAAAAATCTGTTATTCAGTATTTCTGTAATCATGACGTTTTAGGAACCTTACTGTCTCCCATTTTATAGTTTTTAGAAGTCTTGAAAATTTCAGGACTAGAATGCCCTTTTTTTTAAAATAAATAAATAAATAAATAAATAAATATTTTTATTGAAAGACTATGAGCAATGAAACTGTGAACTTAAAGACATTTCCTTGAAAATCTCTTATCTCTTCTGAGGTAAAAAGGACTGTGAATGTCCTCATAATTACTTTTGTGGATATCTTTTTAATAGCCTTGGGGACACACGCAAACATTTAATTATTAGGAAGGAAGTTAATACAATGAAGAATATCACTCTAATAATGAAGCTTATAAATACAGAGAACTCATTAATTGATAACTGTGTTGAGAGATAAGCACAACTCAATTGATTTTGCTTAATGCAATGAGTTCATGCAGGTGTTTACTTAGGAAAGGGCTGTGAGAAATCCTCCTGTGATGATGTCAATAATTTGCTTCTTGTCCTTCTTTCTATAGCAGTATGGATCTAGTAGAACTTTTTGATCCTCTTTTTTCCCGAATATGTCTTTCTTCCTTCCTCCTCCCCCCAAAACAAACAAACAAACAAAACAAACCACACACACACACACACACACACACACACACACACACACAAAAAAAAAAAAAAAAAAAGGCAACACACAACACAGAGCCTTAGAGCTGGCAAGTGTAGCATGAGGGAAAATTAATGTTGGCAGACCAGCTGGCTTTTGTGAGCCCATGTCTGACCACAAAGTAAGAGAGAATCTGGCTGCCTTTGGACCACCAGCCCTTGTGCCCTCAGATTGTTCTGCCCTGCATGTCTAGAACACAGCTTTGCTCACAAATGCATAGTATCTGGCCCCATGTGGAAAGTCTTTTTATTTCCTAGAAAGCAGCATGTAAATATACGTGTAGCTGTATTTTCACATTGCATCAACTTGGACCTCTTCTAGTAAAAATAAATAAATAAACTACACATTTAGAGTTATTAGGACATGAGCATGGAATACAGAAACTCAGTCAAGTGCTCTACTCCATGTGACATTGGAGTAATAGAGGTAGGAGAAATATGTTGATAGATTTATTTCATTCAGCTGTAGAGTAAAAAAAAAAAAAAAAAAATTTCCCTAATTTTGAATGTTTCTAGGGGGAAAGAAAGCTATTTTTTGATGAAACACAACTTGTACTATGACCTCTAACTTAGTAATTTGATTTAAAAGAAACTGTCAGGTTTAATTTGTTCCTAAATATAAGCCACTGAAAACACACTTTTACAAGCTTTTTGTGACTCACCCACCAGATTTAGTTTGCATGCTTTTAGATATATTGTTTTATTTGTGAAATGGCAAATATCTTCTGGAAAAAAAAAATCATTGCTTGAAACGTAGTATTTAGAATGTTTGATTTTCTTCAAATTTAATTGTAAAATATATTTCTTAAAAAAAAAAAAAAAAAAAGAACTTTTCACTGTAGGATTGGCAACCCAAATATTTTTCTTTCCTTCCTGAAAGTAGGAAAGGTCTTGAATGCTAGTAGCTTAGTTTTGGTTCTGTTTGCCCAAAAGAAAAGGAACAATAAGTGCACTAGAACTTTTATTTTTTTTCCCACTTTCAATAATCTGAAATATTGTTAATGGTACAGATTATAAAATGTGTTCCTAGAAGGTGTCTGGGAGGTATAGGTTGATGGAAGAACTGTAAGACTGCACAGGTCATTTACTCAGTTTACCCAGCATATTCTGTTCTTCCTGAGCTGTTGCTTAGGCAAAAAAAAAAAAAAAAAAGAAATGGGAAAGGATAACAGAAATCCCACAAGTTCTGATTGCTGTTTCTAAAACACGAAATAGAAGATGACTGCCCCATTTTCATATTTCCATCCTATTTTGTTTTCAGGTAAAAGGTATTAATATCTTACAAAATAAAGATGAATAAAGAATTGGGACTACTGCAAACTGCGATGAATTTTCTGCAAGATGGAAATGTCATAAGGAAAAAGAAAACTGGCAAGTTTGTTTGGTAAGTCTCAAGTTTGTTCCATTTACTTAGAAAAGAGAAAGGAACAAAGGTCAGATATAAGGAAGGACATGGAAAAACAAACAAAAAAACAACCAAGCACAAACAAAACAATAAAATAGGAAGGGATAAAATTAAACTCCATGCAGTTGTGGCATTACCTCAAAACTGAAGTAGGTGAGATTTTTGGTGTTGGAGCACTTTGTCAAAATGAAGCTAGGCTGTGGTTCAGTGATATAGGGAATTTGGCATTAGGCCTAGCTCCTGATACCAAGTGACAGATATTGTACCCACACTGCACAGAAGTGTTGATCTGCACTGAGCACCCTGTCAGTTTGGTGTTCTTCTAAAAATACATCAGGTGATGTCTGACTTCCCACTACCAGCAGTAAGTTGGCTGATTGCATATCATGTGCAGTGGATATTTTGGTAGAAAATCCATCATGTTGCTTGCCATGACTGAGATGGGTAATTTTTTTTTACTGCTGGTATCTGTGCTGTGCAGATCCAGTACTAATGATGGGGGAATCGTAGCTTTTAAGTGTTCAGCAGCATTACAGTCTGACATGTGTCTGTGTAATCTGCTGTAGACATGTGAATCAATGTTTTTAATTATTATGGAAAAATTAAAAACAAACAAACAAAAACCAACCACCAACAACCAAAACCCTTCCAGTTAGTTTTTTGACAACAAAAGTGTACATTCAAAGAAAATATTTCTGAGAAGGCATTTTGTGATATGCAAAATAATAACAATAATAAAATCATTAAGCAAGCTACCAGCTGTGAGCTGTTTCAAGTATCAATTCAACATGTCAATTACATTAATATTTACACCGGGTAACAATTTTGCCAGCAAAGGCAGTTAGAACAGTCTTTTTTGTGGAAGATTAAAAAAAAAAAAAAAAAAAAAAAAAAAAAAGGATAATATGTGCTTTGAAATATCAAATTATGTAATGACAATTGCAGTTTGGTTGAATGCTGTTTTTAAGCAACTGCGTGTTAGGTAAGAAGTCTCTAAACATATTCTTGGTGGATAAATAATTTATTATGATAAGCTTTATTCAGGGTATGAATTAACTAGTTTGGGAGAAGGTAAAAAGGGCCTAGATTCTCAATTGCTTCCTGTTTTGCATAGCTCTTGCTCAAAAACCAACCAAACAACATCAACAACAACAACACAAACCTAAGATAATAAGCCTGTGCATGCTGCTGGGACCAGTAGCATTCAGCAGTGGTTGCAGCTGAATTATCCAAATAGTACCACTCTATGAAATGCATGTAATCTACTACTTCGGGTGAGAGTGAGGACTCTGAACTCATATAATTTTGTACTTTTTATTTACTGTGACAGATTTTTTGCACTTTTGTGCTTGCCTGTAAGGAATTTGTCAAACAGGAAGAAAAGGAAGGCTTAGAGTTGGAGTTGCTGGCAGAACCCACCCATTGCACAGTCCCAGAACACACGCATGGGTTCAGTGGCCAGCTGACCACTGTCACAGCTGAACTTAGGACTCAAGGTTTTATCAGTGTGTCAAATAGATCTATAGTTTGGTTATAGTTTCATCAGAGCCTACTATTGCTTTAGGAATTTGCTTCCCTAGAAATGTGCATGTTCTCTGTGAGGCTTCCTGTTAGGTGTGGGGATATTCTCCTCAGTGTTCTGCCAAGCAGTACTAACAGTGTCTTTGTGTTGCAATGGCCAATCACAGTAAGTATTAAGCTGAAGTGCTATCACAGTAATAGTCCTCTGCTATCTCATCTTATCCTGTTTCGTTCCCTGTGTATTGAACAGATGGACTTGAGTTTTATGTAGGTGATTAATTAAATTGCATATAACAGGAGTATTTTGTGCATGCATAAATTCCTCTTAACAAGATTTTAAATTCTTGTTGCAACCAATCTGCTCTAGAGGAGGGACAGAGTATTTTTATCTTTTCTACTTTTCTTTTTAATATATGCAATATATATCTTTAAATAAATGTGCCAATATCTTGTGCCAGTTGTTAGAAAAGGCTTAGGCTTTGAATCTGCTGGCTAGTAAAACTTATAAAGGTTATCAGTAACCTGAAAATTTTAAATTATGCTGTTGAAAACATAACATACCTCAGTGGATGCTCTGTAACAAACTTTAGTGTGTATGGGAGATGGCAGACATTGCTTTGTCTGACAAGGTCTGTTTAGGGTACAGAAACTTGAGTTCAACAACTGCTCTCAGAAGTACCTGCACACGTGTTAGAGTGTTGGCACTACAAGATGAAGTGCCCTTAAAGGGAGCTGACGTCTGGAGAACAATCCCTAGTCAGAAATGGCAGTGGGTATATCCATTGATACAGCACTTGCTGCATGTCCCTCCCTTGTTTCTCACACTAGCCAAGAGGCATTTCTGCAAGCTTGCTCAAGCTGCAGTGACCACTGACCTCATGTGCATGTGCCTTTCACAGGCTTATTAGCAAGAACTGGATGTGTATTATAAAATGACTGAAGGTGATAAGATAAACAGTTACTCCTTCAGTCTTTTTTAACTATGTAGGAAAGACAGCAAAAAGGAAGCTTAGGAAAGGAAGGTTAATACAAAAAGGGAATTGATTTTTCTCTCTGACATGTAGTTAAGGATAACCACATATCTTGAAAAATCTTCTACTGTATTCTCTGACTTTACTGTACATCTCTTAATAGGCAATCTGTGATACCTAACTGCAAACACACACATACCTAAGAAGAACAAAATTCTGTGAGATTAATGCATTGTAATCCCTTGGCTGATATCTTTGCAGCTTTTTCTTAAAAGTTTTAAAATCCTCAGGCAGTCTTCATGCATCCTGTTTCCTTTACAACTGATAAAATTTAGAAGAAAACTTGGATTTTTTTTCAGAAGGTAAAAATATTTGGAATGCTCTGTTTTCTGATGCATATATGTGTGAGGCTCTTTCTTCATGTGCCAGATATGTTTTGGGGATATTATGATACACAGGGGTGGCAGCATTAATAGGGTTTGTTGGGGTGTGGGAAGGCATGACCTGATACTGCACATTAAAAATGTATTTTGATTGGACACGTAAAGACCTTCATAAAAACTTTAAACTCTGTGTCATTTTAATAACACATTATCAAGCTAAGTGAGCAGTCTTGTTTCTCATCCTGCCCTTCATAGGTTTGCTGAAGAAGCATTCTTGCTTTCTCCTTTTCTCTCTGTGCCTCATCGCTATTGTCCACTCCGCTGGGGATGCGTAATCCTCACAGCAGGTGACCTGTCATGCTGAGCAGCGTCTAGCTATGCAAGTATCTCATGCCAAAGTGATCTTCTGACCTCTTGATTCCTTTGGCTGAAACTTGAAACAGGGATCAGAGCTGAGCCCGCTGATTAGTTCCTAATCATGTGAGAAACCCCACTGAACTGAATTGCTGCTGCTCACTGTGACCCTGTGTATCATCACTTATGTTTCCTAAATTAAAAGGCTTATCTTGATATGTCTCAGTATGTGACATAGCACTTTAAAACAGCTGCAAACACTACTTTCTGTTCAAAGGGGAAAAATAATACATGCAGTTGCTTTTTTTCTTCTGCTTATTAGCCCTTACTTTTGATGGCTTTGACTGCTGTTTCTGTATAATGGCAAATTATACCAATTTCCACTGGAACAGTAGCCTTGAGGTCTACTGTATCTTGTCACAAGAGGTGGTGTACTTGAGACAAATCGTGCACAGTGTAAGACATCAGTGAAGCAGCAGTGAAGTAGTTAATGGCTCTTGGCCTCGATTGCAGTGCAGCTGGCCCAAATCAACTCAGAGCATTTGTAGTACAGAAATTGCTACAGCTCAAATCAGCCAGGCTTCCAAGGAAAGGATAAGGGTGGCCTTTATGCGAGATGGGTAGGTTAAGATGACCCACTTTAGCTGAATGCCTGATTTAAGTGGAACACTCCTGTTTAATACAAGCCTTCTTTTATCTTAATGGCATTGGCAGAGAAACCCATTTGTCTCAATTTCCTTCAACCAATAGTTCTTAAACCAAACCTTGAAAGCAGCAAATTCTACCGTACCACAGCAAAATCATACACCTTCGGCTTATTCTGGTTTGCACGTAAGGTGACTAATTTTCTGTCTTATCTCTTCCTGATACTAGGGTAGAAGTATGTTAGAAGCACTGGT
Source organism: Aythya marila (assembly GCF_965140915.1). Taxonomy (NCBI): domain Eukaryota; kingdom Metazoa; phylum Chordata; class Aves; order Anseriformes; family Anatidae; genus Aythya; species Aythya marila. The sequence continues at coordinate 112,204,279 of NC_139042.1, forward strand.
ATTTCACACCAGAAAAGCAGGATAAAAGCTTTCTCTCTTGCTTTTACAATGGCACATTGTGGTACAAATAACTTTAATGTAGCATGATTTGAGAATTCCAGCTACTATCAACAAGATTACTAATAGACTTGTACTTTTAATTCTATTAATAGAGTACTTTTCACTGGTTGGGCATACAAAATTCAGTGAGCACATAATACTTTTATTTTGAGGAAATTTGAGCTGAATAATCAACATGCTTACAACAACTGTCAGATAAGATGATCAACACAATACTTGCTGGTATTGGTTTCCTTAGTAATAAGTATTCTCTTGATAGCAGAAATAAAACTTAAGTAATATCATACAGTGAAACGTTTTAATTGCAATGAGATTTTGGATTATATCAATTAGGGTGTTGCTTTGAGCCTGCAGAAGTTTTCTGATAAAGGCCTCCCTTTCAACATTTTGATAACAATACAGACGCCAGACAGCATTAAATACTTAAAGCAAATTCTAGAAAAATGAATCAAGTGCTTGTCTTGATATCATATTTTTACGTAGCCCTATCTAGAACTCAAATATATACATATGTATATAGAGAGCTAAGTAGTATATATACATTGGAGAACTTACTGTTCTGTGTTGGGGGGCATCTGAGAGGGAGGCAAGAGAGAGAGATGGTGCAGGATTCTTTCTGATCTCAGTAAGAAAAGCCCAACAAAAATAGTTTTAAAATAACTATCTTAACTAGACAGAATAAGAAGAGAGTCAGTCTTCCCTTCAGATTTCAGGAACCCTGCATTTGCACAGCACTGGACGGACCCTCGCTGGATCTCTCCCATAGGGGCATGCTGTGTAAACCCTATCTGTGGAGAGAAGCTCCTCCCTTATGCTCATTCAAGCTATTAAATAATTTTCTTACAAGAAGCCAACTCTGTTCCTAAAGGATGTTCATATGAAAACTTCTTGCTGCGCTGTTTGATAAAGGCAAGGCCTTGTACATAGCAGGAGCTGCCTGCAGGCTACTCAGTTGCAAGGAGCTGGCTGAGGTTATCCTGCTGCCAGGGGATTTGTACAGCATAGGCCTGCGTGTACCTGGGTTAAATGTATTGTGGAGCACAAACACCCTAACCTGGAGTGCTTTCCCAGTCAGAATCAATGCATTTGTACTCTTGGTACACATAGAGTTCACCGTTCCCAAATCCATTATAAATTACAGATTATAGTAATAACATACTGGTCTCTCAACTCCAAGTAAGAGGCATGGTATGGCAGGTGTGGCCAGTTCAAGATCAATGACTCCTCAAAAGCAATGCCTTCTTCAAGGCTCCCAATGCACTTATTCTGCCATGGCATAGGTGAGATTTGCAGTATCAAATTCATATTTGGTTATAGCAGGTGAAACAGCCATGGATCTATGCACAGGGCAGTGGATCATTTCATGATTCTGAAAGGTTGTTGTCTTGTACACACTTCTGTCTGTCAAGGAAAGTTTTCATTTCCATAAATACTGGCATGATGGGATTCTGCTTCTAAAGAAGATGCCTTTGAGAATCAAAGAATCATTTCTGAAAGAGAGGGAAAACAGGAGTGTATATGCAGAATGTACAGCCGAATATACTGCTCTGTCTACAATTTCCTACCTTTTCTGATGAAGACTTCTCTGAAATCAGACTCTTTTTCCTAGGGGAATTAGATTGGAACCAAAGCAACATGTTTAATATTGTCACTATTCTTCTCCTCCCCCAGTCTTCAAAAGAAACAGAAGCCGCAACAACTTACAGTCCTCTTAAAAGGTTTCAGAACTTCTGTAGAATAACTTAAAATTCAGAAACTGTGGATGAGCTATACAGTATTTTCCAACCTGCAAACATTGAGCACTGTCTGAAGTATATGTCTCAATAGACTGAATTTTGAGTAATTACTACCTTTCTGCAAATAAAATTTGCTCATGGTGGAGCAGGTGGATATGGCATGGAGGAGGCTATGGCCCATGGCGAGCCCCTGCAGGAGTAGGCCCCGGGCTGGAGCTGCAGCCCATGGAGAGGAGCCCTCGCAGGAGCAGCAGGTCTGGGGGGAGCTGCCACCCACCCGTAGGGGACCCGTGCTGGAGCAGTTTGCTCCTGGGGGATGGATGGACCCTGTGGTACGGAGATGCGTGGGAGCAGTTCTTGGAGAGCTGCTGCCTGTGGGCAGCCCCCACAGGCTCAGCTGGGGAAGGACGGCATCCTGTGGGAGGGACCCCATGGGGAGCAGGGGCAGAGAGAGGGACCTTGAAGGAGTAGTGATGAAGCATCAGGGACTGACCGCAGCCCCCGTTCCCCTGTGCTGCTCAGGAGGGGAACATAGAAGAGGGCGTATGGGGAGAAGGTGTTTGTAATTTGCTTGCAGTTTCTCACTGTTCTAGTCTGCTACTGATAAGTAAAAAATTATTTTAATCTCCCGATGCTGAGTGTGTTTTACCCACGATGATAATTGGTGGGTGATCTCCTTGTCCTTATTTCAACCCTTGATTCATCCTATTTTCTTTCCCTCTTCCTTTGAGGAGGGGGAGTGAGAGAGAAGTTGTGGTATAGTTTATTTGCCCATCAGAGTGAAACCGCCACAGTTGCATCGTTGCTGTGATTCTTCCAATTAGACACAGAACGCTGAAGTATCAAGAAACACTGAAATATGTTCCTTTACAAATATTCCAGCCTCTGCTGATGCTCTTTGGCTAGGATCACCAGGATCCATAGAAGCTGTGAATTTTTGGTTCCGTGCAGCTGTTCAGCGGTATGAAAAAATTCCTAGGACAAATTAGGTTCTGGATATATCTGGGCTCAAGTCCATTGCAGATTTTTGCCAGAGCTTGCTGCTATTCTTTACATTGATCTAATTATAAAGTTTTGATTATCTTATTGATTTAGTGAAGCTGTGCCTGTTTCTCCCATAGCTGATTTTGGCTCGGTGATTTCAGATGGAGACAACTGAAGAGAGATCTCACAGGCTTGGCCAGAAGGTGATTCCCTTTTGACGTTGCCACAACAATCCCCGTCTAATTATGCTAAGCATCAATACATAAACTACACAGAAAATGAACTGAGTCAAGCCAAGGTCTTGCAAACTTTACTAGATGAGCATGTCTGACACAGCTTTTTGCCAACAGCTGGCAAAATCATCATATTTAGAGCAGAGATCAGCTCAGATATGAACTGGATTCTTAGAATGTGTCTGCATATAACCAGAATATATGAAATATATATTTTAGGTCAGTCATGTCTGTTTCTTCATGGAAAAGGTGGCTTTGTCTTGTGTTGCTTTTTTTCCATCGTATTACTAATATTAAGTAATTTATCAAGGCTTTTTTTTTTTTTTTTTTTTTTTTTTTAATATTGTTAAATTGCTAACCTTATTAACATTTAACAACTCATCATTCAGGCTAAAATACTATAATACAGATGGGCATTGCTGATATTAAAACACAAAACATAGATTGCTGCTATTTAGGGACACCATTTATTATTCTACAAACAAAGCAATTTCAGGCAAATTAGTTTTGGTCATGTAATAAGGGAAAAGTGGAGGTAAGGGAAGTCTGCTGTACAAGCTAAGTTGACTGGCACTGATGTATTCAGAGAATCTGATGTTTTATCATCCTATTATTGTAAAAGATGCTTAAATTCAGACATATGGGTTAAACTTCTGGTCATTCCACATGGAACAGCGATACGCTACACAGGATTGACTCCTAGACGGTATTGAGAAGGTCCATTTATAAACATGAAAAAAACATAAACATAAAAAGCAAATTTTCTGTGTTTAGCATTAAAGAATATCACAGAATTTTATAAATTTACTTTCCAATAAATTGATGATTTTTTTTTTTAATTGAATTATTTGCACAGTGTTTGGTTGCAAAGCTGTTTTTATGAGATGTAGAGTGCCATGATTATCATTGTTTGTTTTTTTTTTTTTCCTATACTCAAGGATGAATAAAAATGAAAGTAGTACTGAAACACATATTTATCTTCAATCTAGTATAAAAACACTAGCAGGTTTAATGATGCAGGAAGACTGAGTGAAGGAACTGACCCTATGTGGTAGTAAGTATGTTGCTCCAAACCTTCATTTCCAGTGAATATTGACACCTGAGTGTCCTTAAAAAGAGAACCCCTTGTGCTCACCTCTACAATTTAATCAGGATTTGAGTTATGTTTTCCTTTTTTTCTAGGCCGGATATAATTTGGATATATATTTTTATATATATACTGTGAAAATGGAAATGCATGTTTTAAGATTTCTATGAAGATATTTAGAATTTATTTGCAGTATAAAGTCTGGAGAAAATTAAGAATCCCCTGTGACTTTTAAGGTGCAAGAAGTATTTGGAGTTTAGGATTTCTGTTTTCTTTTGCTGTTGGCAAGCCTTTTTCATGTTTTCCAACTCCAGTTTGGCTGTGATCCAAGATCCAGTGTTTTTCATCACAAGGAGTCTTTCCATTACCTTCTACAAGTGTTTGATAAAGCTTTTTTTTAAAACTTGAGAATTAACTGTGCCTCCTTCTGGGTTCTGTTACCAGTGTGATAATCCATAACTATGGAAGTTCATAGCTATGGGAGCTTTGTAAAGTTGTCACTACAATGAATGAACTTACTTGAAATTCCTGAAGAAATTAATGGAAGAAAACAATATGCTATCTTTGTGCCATCTATTACATGTTATAGTGAACATTTAGGTAAAATTTTACTTCAGATATCAGATATTTTGAAGCTACAATGAATTGAATGAAGTCTTTATGACTACCAGCAGAGACCAAGCTCCATTATCGTGTAAGCTGTAAAGGAAGGAACTCTATCAGGGTTACCTGTCATCTTTAATTAAACAGCAGTACTGTGCACAAACACAACCTCTAAAAGGAAAAAAAAAAAATAAATAAAACTACAGAGAACCAGTGCAGCTCATGCTAGTGTTCTGATAGCTTTGCTTGAAACAGTTTTCCAATCTCAGTAACATACTGCAGGAAAAAAAAAGTACTTATTCTGGTGAAGTTGGAAACTTGTATAGTTTTTCTTGAATATATTAAGCTATGAATATTATCTATACATTGGTACTGCATAGCAGAGTTAATGAAGCTGTTAGCATGATCTGTCATGCCAGAAAAGATCCTGAAAATAATTAGAAAGTGACTGTGAATATTTAGATAGGACACATATTAGATATGTCACATTCTCTTGTAGAAGATACAAGTTTGCATTAGAAAAATATTAAATGACCTCCAGCAACTCGTAGCCTTAAGTCAAGAATATAGACTTTGTGAAGTCTGTTATGCTTGTGAAGTCATACTGTTTTAGTAAAAGGCATGAGTTTCTATGTTATGCTTCTTATAAGATGTGTACAGTATTCATTAAAAAAAAAAAAATCAAACATAAATTTTATATTTTCATTGTCATAAGAGAACTGCAAGCATTTTTTTTTCCAAACAGATTTGGCAAGTGCGTGTTCATCTATTTCTACTTTTTTTTTTTTTTTTTTTTTTTTTTAATCACATGTACATTAAGTACTGTAAAAAAAAAAAAAAAAAGACAAATTTTAGATGGGTAGTATGTGCAACAGGTAATGGGAATGTGTAGGTTAAACTGAAAAATGAAAAAAATAATAAGGAAAAATAAGGTTGATGCAGGACCAACAAATTTTAATAATATATGTTTAGAATGTTGGTTCCATTTACAATGATGAATTGCAAGGGTTCTTTTCATTATCTGCCAGTTCAGATCACCTTACCTCTATATGATGGGAAGAAAGAGCAAATTGGTGAATGTAGTTACATCTTTTCATTGTTTTACTCCTAACCACAGGCTGAAATTGTAGTTAACTTGCTCCACACACTTCAGGATTATTTACTTAAAGTTGTTTAGGGATACATGAAGATTTCAAAAATCTATTTAAGGGGTACTTGGGAGTGAAGAATTAATTAGACCGTTTCCTCTTTAAATGGTAGACATTAAAAGACAGGGTAGGATTACACTTGTACGTGGGTAGGATTACACTTGTACGTATAGTGAAACAGATCTTAAATTCACTGGAAGAAATGCTAACCCTCCAGAATTAAATGAAATGCAAACCACGGTAAAATTCAAATTCTTGAGGACTGTGAAACTCAGAGCTATGGGGTCAATATTTTCTTAATTTTAAATGATTTAAAGATATTTCCTTATTTTGATTGTAAAACAGCATGAAAAAATAAAACAAAAATCTTACAGCAGGCATATCTTTATCAAAATGCAGTGCTCAGAGGATTGTGATATCCATACTGGTGTGGTCAGATGATCCCTTTGATTGCATTAACACGTGCTTTTTAGTAACCTTTTCTTTGGCTAAGTTACTGTAAATGATCTCTGATCTCCTGCAATGCAAAGAAGAGGTTTGCTTAAAAACAATGACAAAGGAAGCCCCCTACAGCTGGCCAAAGCCTGTTAAAGTCATTCTGAAGATTATTACTGTGGTCATAGGCAAGTGTCTGCTCCATACATGTCTGTCTCAACAAATAGGCCTCTCTGCTTTGTAGTAGTAGTGTACAAGTTATGCAAAATGTAACAGAGGAAAAAATTGGGTGTTTTTGTGCCAGTATTACTGAGCTAATGCTGGTTCAAATTTTGCTTCCAACTCTGTTGTAGTACAGGTATTTCTTCTACCTTTAACATATTTCAGTGTTAGGTTTCTTCTGTAAAATAGGTATAAAAATGCTGCCCTAGAGCACAGAAGGACCATCAGCCCATCAGTTCTTTCTTATTAAAAGACAGATTTGTTTTTGATTGGAGTAAGGGGGTAAAAAGCCCTAGAAGAGTGCATGAATACTAAATAGCAACTATAAACACAAAAATACTGATATGGTAATATACAAATCTTTTATATTCCTCTTGCTGTTCCAAGAATGGTTTATTCAAGGCAGACAGATAATTCCTGATCAATGGATAAGTTATAGCATAAACATGTGCCACTAAACAAAATTAATTAAAAAGAAGCAAAAGTCATTCTCTATAGTATCCCTATGGGTACAGTGAAGATAAATACAGGAAATTAAATTTGTGAGGTGAGGTTCATATATTAGTTATTATACCTGCATTTTATTTTTATTTTTTATTTTTTTTTATTAATGGAAAAGGACACCTCAGTAGGCCAGTAAATAAGAATTGCCTTTACTAATAATGGACTGTAGGCTTAGTAGTGAATTTGCATGCCCTCCAAGCTGGAATTTGTCAACCTTACTCTGAATTCATCTTGTATTGCCTTGCAGCTTTGCTTTAGCTTGCTTAGGTGTAACAGTAATTTTCCTAACAATCAGTTTGCTATGCCAATTTTCACAGAATTTCAGACTCCCAGAGGTTGGAAGGGGCTCTGGGGATCATCTGGTCCAACCTTCTGCTCAAGCAGAGCCAGCTAGGGTAGTCTAGCCAGGATCATGTCTAGTCAAGTTCTGGATAATCTCCATGGATGGAGACTCCACAACCTCTCTTAGAAGCCCGTGGCAGTGTTAGTGGGAAAACAAACAAACAAACAAAAAAATTGTATGTATAAATGGAATTTCCTATATTTTGTTTTTCTTTCTGCTTTCTCTTGTCCATTCACTGGATACTTCTGAGAAGAGTTTGGCTCTGACTTCTTTACTTCTCTTAGTAGAAATTCGTAGTCATTTTTAAGGTTCTCCCTGAAATTTTCTTCTCTAGGCTGGACAGTCACAGCTCTCTCAGCTTCTTCAGATATGTCAGATGCTTCAGTCTCTTTATCATCTTGATGAGCCTTAACTCACTCCAGTGTGTCTATGTGTCTCCTGTACTGGGTTGCTGAGAGCTGGACCCAGCACAGCACTTTAGATACGATCTCACCAGAGCTAAGCAGAGAGGAAAGACCACCTCCCTCAATACTGGCAGTGCTCTTCCTGGTGCAGCCCAGGAGGCTGTTGGCCACCGGCCACCTTTGCTGTGAAAGATGTTTGGCTGGCTCGTGGTCAGCTTGGTGTCCACCAGCACCTCAGGTCCTCATCTGCAGAGCTGCTTTCAACAGTGTGTACTTTTTTTGTGCCTGTTGTTTTGATTTTTTTTTTCTTTTTTTTTTTTTTTCCCCAAGGTGCAGGACTTCACATTTTCTTTTGCTCTGTGGTATAGCCTTGATTTTAACATAGGTAGTAGCAAGAAGTAGTTATTCTGTTTAGACTGAAATGTTTGTGGTTTTATTATAAGGATGTAGTGGAGAGGAATACAGTCCTGGTCATTTAGTCAAGTCCTTAAACGTGGGGATCTAGAATACAGTGTAGAGGAGTACAGACGTGAGATGGGAGGAAAAAGGGGCACAGGCTGGTACTGAAGATACTAATGGTCAGTTAAAGAAATACAGACCCAGAACTGAGTACAGCCAGTTTTAAGACAGAAAAGAAAGAGCAACATCCTACATATGTAAAGCATGACTTATTAAATATTTGGATGCAATGTCTGCTTGCAGGCCTGTGAAGAAGGAGGAAGGTTCAAAAAAAATAAATTGTTAATAAATAATCAGAAATTGCCACAGGCAGATTCTAGAGGGAGTAGTAAGATGAAATTGTGGACATCATACTCCTCCCAGAAAGTGGGACTGAGGATGCTGACAAGACACTGTACACCTCCCACCCCACACATTGAAGCAATTGATTTTAGGATCCAGAGAAGGCAGTGAAGGTCTGAAGAAAATAGTCATAGATACTAGGCATGTGCATGTAACAATGTTAAATCTATTATTGAGACTTTTTCTGTAATAGTATTCTTTCTTTCCCCTGTTTTTATAATAATCAGATGTGAATTAACACTAACTCATGGATTGAACTATTAACATTTCAGGCATAAAAATGGTAAATACTTGATTTTATATGTAAGGTTTGCTTTTAGACCATAGTTAGCTTTTGACTGTAACACTATGATCCTTCTTTTTATTCAAAAGTCTCAGTTGACCCAAACCACTGTTGAGAGAAATAAAATAGAAGTCTGAAGGGTGGCTCAGGCCAAGATCCCCTTTCATTTCTACCTGAAAATGTGTGCTTGCGTATTAGTGCTTTTATGTGCCTTCCTGTAACCCTAACTTAATATTCTCTCAGTTCCAGAAGCATGCTCTATGCAATTAGTGTCTGTGAGGAGAAAGTTGCATGTTCTCTGAAGAAATTATCTCTGCTACTCTGTCTGTACAATTAATTCTGTATTGGCATGTAGGAATTCAAAGCCTTAGCTCTTTGCCTGCTGATTCAGGTTTGATGGGAATTAGTATGTGTTTACACAAAGTTTGTAAACTCAATCTCAGAGCAAAACTGCCTTATTATGCCTTTACTTTGTTTGTTTGTTTGTTTATTTATTTATTTATTCATTCTCCCCCTCTGGCAAAGGAAGTGATTCATAGGTGGTTCCTTAGCAAGGAATGCTGTTAGATGAGAAATCAGAGAAGAAGTCACTTAATATACACTGCATACATTTATTCATTCAAGACAATAGATGTTCAAATGTCACCACTTGCTTAACCACCATTAGAACCTAGGAAACTTAGCCACTTGTGTACAAAAAATATCACGTTTAATGCAGGTGCTGTCACTGTTACTTAATACCAAAATAACTACTGCAGTAACACATGCAAGGAGAAGTACACACTAGTGAAAAGAAAAAGCTTCGTTTAAGCTCAAAAGCCTTTAACTTTGTCACTGAAAATAATCACAGAAATTATCTTAGCAGCAAAAGATAGTGGATGATAGAAAAAAATGGATGGTGTTAAGTCATACATTTTGAGAAAGCTCTACCTCATTTTTGGCCTAAATAAAGCCTTCAGTCACAACTGAATTGATATGCTCAGTTTCCATCAGAGTATGGTCTCTCCAGAATTATGTCATTGACAGAATAAATTAACCATTGCTTTGCTTTCACAAAAATGCACAAATGTAGCTTGATTAGACTTAAAAGAGGAGGGCTGTCTATGTCACAAGTTTTTCAGTGCACTTCAGATGAAGGGCTTTGAAGGGCTTGATTTAATATATACTCCTTAATACTGTATGTATCTTATAAAACACTAAAAAAGTAAAAAAAAAAAAAAAAAAAAAAAGAGAGAGAGAGAGAGAACTAAAAAAGAAGCGAATTAAGGATGGAGGCAAATAATGCAAAACAGTAAACGTGGAGTTTAAAGTTGCACTAATCCTTTGCAGTTAAGTTAAAATTGGTGAGAATGACAGTTTTTTTTTCACACGGTGTAATTTCTACTACATTTTTCCTTTTCCCTCCATTAAATTGTGATCTCAGCTAAATTCTGTTTCGGAGACATCCAGAATAAGCTTGTCCTTGTTGTTTTCTATGCAAGAGATGATTAAGATAGACTTTCTGATTGAACAACAAATATCACAGCAGGTTTGGAAATATCATCCTGCACTGTATAACTGATTAGAATAAAAATATCTAATGCCAGCCTTGTACTCATATCCAGTCAAGTCTTTTCCCCAATGTTCTTCTTACTACTGAATATTTCACTGCAGTCTGCTTTTTCAGAAACAAAAGCACACAAGTGAGGTCCCTGAAGAAAACGCTGTTTGAATTAAAAAAAATCCTTAGTGCTACCTACATCCATATGAATGGAAAAAAAATTGTATTCATTTTAACATCTAAGGATATGAAAGTGTAAGGAAATTTGCAGGTAGAATCTAGAATACTTCTGTATTTGAAAACATGTGAGAAACAAATATACATTACTTCCAATATTCATCACAGTAGAATAAATTATGATGGAGAAACTGGATAGGAGATGAAAATTAAAATTAATCCACTCAAACTGAGCAGTAAACTTATGCTACGTGGTGGAGATAATAAAGGATATGATTCCTCTGTTTTCTGTAAAAAATGGGAAATAAAAAAGAAAACAACATTTCAGTATACTAAAAAGGTTAAGGACTGTTTTGTTTTTTTTTAGGGGTAAGACATGGTAAACACAGCAATTGAATTACATCAGAGGGTATCCATTCCATGCAGTGAAATATATTATGCAAAGGCTTTTGACCTTTAAAAAAATATGTTGATGATTTTCCTCTGCATACAGAAAAATGTCAGCATAGGTGTAAATAAATGTCATTAACTTTGTTTTTGCATTCAGAATATATCCACAAGGACCAAGATGTGCTGGTATTCAGACACATGAAAAGAGAGCATTCAAACCAGCAATTAACCCTCCTAATTCACTTGACTGCTCAGGCCGCCTCAGCGATGGCAACCTCCCACATTATTAAGGAAATAGGTCCTTATCAAGCCCATACAGTATGAGTATGCATGTTGTCTTACCACAAAAACTGCATGCACTGCATGTATTCATGCCATGTTCTGAAGATCTGCTCTCCCAGGGAACTGAAGAAGTCCACTTCCAATTTTCTATTTCTTCAAATATATGTATATAGAAGAAATAGAAAATGAAGAAATAACACTTCACTTTGATAAAGAAATTATAGGTAACTGTATGCCTTACCCTTTAGAGGATGTTTTTACTGGCCACAACCTCATTTGAATGTTTCAAGTTTCAGAGTATGCCTCTATTGTAATCGAAGCTTAACAGTCCATAAAATGACTACCTGGATATTTCCATAATCACATTTCTGCTATCTAGTTGCTATCACTGACTGGAGAAGGGAAATCTAGCACTCTTAAGATGCCAGGAAGAGAAGGCGACTGTAGGTTTTAAGAGACCTTGAGCTGCTGTCTGTCCTGTTGTTCAACATATGTCTCTCTCAGTCCGAACAGGGCAATCCAAAAATACCTTGTTTCAAGAATCCTCCAAAGCCCCTATATATTTTCACCATTTTGAATTTGGAGAATAGGATTAATTTCATTATTCAGTGATACACTGTAATCAAGGATTGTCTCCCACCCAAAACAAAGTTAACATTGGTATTCAACTTTTGAACATTTCAAAAATCTATTTTTGTTTCTTAGTTTTGCAAAAGTGTTTTTGAGAGTAAATGGTAGTAATAACAATGAGCAGAAATAAAGGCCTGCAGGCAGCTTTGGTTTCATCAGTATTTTCATGCAATTTAATGATGATTGATTGCATAAATTCTTGGGAATTGCAGGCAGTCAGCATAGTTAAAAATTAGGTCATTTGTATAGATGTAACCAAATTTAAGCATCCAAGATGGAGAAAAATTCATGAGTCTGCTTAATTATATCTTACAGATTAGCCTGTCCTGGAAAGCTGGATGCTTAAAAAGTGATCCTGCGGATGCCTACCTCTTGTTTGGATCTCTTGATTTCAGCAGCAGTATAGACACCAATAAGCAAAATTGTAAGTGTCTGCAGGACTGAATCCATAATTGAAATCTTCTAAAGTACATCAGATCATACTGGGGTTCATAATTCTGCTCCTTTCTGATACATCTCAGTAACTTAAATGCTGTCAACAACATGCTGTCTTGACATCCTACACCATTACATCATGAAACTGTTTAAATACTCCATGAGTTTGTTGGTAGAACTACATTGGGAATTTTTCTTTAATAGATCATTGACACATTTTGTGCTGTAGTATTTAGAGATTAATAAGTGACTCAATGATGGAAAATTTTATAATAGCTACTTTGTAGCCATTTATAAATTAAGTCAATCAGTGTATGATTCAATACCAATTTGGTTTTTAAATGTGTTATGAAAAAAACATTTTTATATCTCAGTCTAATTTTTAGACATTAATAACCAAACCATTCATTCTATACCATGACTGCTTTCTGCTGTGAGTATGATAGCTCTGGAAGTAATGCATTTTACCTTTGTTCTCTATTTACATCGTGTAGCTTATACCATTTTCAACGACACAAAAGCAATAGAAATATGCTGTCCAGGAAAATTTCAGGGCTCTAAGGGAGTCATATAAAATCACTAGGCAGTGTGATGTGGTAATAACAGTATTATGATGTTGCTTGGAGGACAAGGAGATGGAACCGGAAATAATGGGAAGTTGGTTAGATCCTGTAGGACAATGCCACACACATGTTGATATACACACGTGTGTATATGCATATATATTACATCTGTATACACATGCAGCTGTGGGTGAAAGTTACCAGTTTGTGTTCAGAGACACTCAAAAATACATCAGTGATTTCTGATCTTTCTGAAACTATTCCACATTTTAACTAATATAGTTATTCTTCATTCTAAAGCATACAGTGGTTAGAATGACTTTTAAAAAGGTTCAGTCACATATCACTTTCTTTTTATAGAAGGGGCATAGGACTTTGGTCAGGCCTTAACTTTTGTATGTCATTTGGTGGTAAATTAGTTAATTTATGTTGGCTTAAAACACAGATTAAAAATATTGCTAATGGACATTGATTAGTGAAATAAATGGTACTGACACTAAGTGAATGGCAAGTATAGGCTCTGTTAAACTGTACAGTAAATCTGGTTTTGGAAATAACTTAGGTTGTTAGATGTTAGGCTTCGATGTTGTTGGTGTTTTTTGTTTGTTTGTTTGTTTTGTTTTGTTTATAGGGTTTAAAGTTTATAAAAAGTCCTTAAAGGTTTTAAAGTCTGGGTTTGACAAACATCAGAAAGTTAAGCTTAGCTGAATTCTTTGGTGTACAACCAAACTGGGAATTGCGTGCTTGAAAAATACTTTAGAGAATTTGTTTTAATGAATGTTGTGTGACTATCCATGCAGAGCAGATTGGATCAGTAAAGTTCAGTGCCATGTTCTTCAGTGTTTTCATTCAGAGAATTATGAGTACACAGTGGAAAATTTTTAAGGTAAAAATCCTCCAAGATTTATGAGAATATTACATTTTATCCTTCCTTTCAGTCTTCTGAGCTCAAAGGTGCTGCTGCAGAACATGACAAATCAATCTACAGGTTAGAAATAATCCCGAAGTGCTCAGTGGTGCTGAACTTCCACGTAGGACTGCTGGCGAGAAACATGTTCTACCATACTCTGCCTGGTTACAGAACTGTGTTGTATTCATACAGGAGAGATACTGGCTGTGATAGATTATGTTTTTGAGCCGGTTAAGGTTGTTTGTTTGTTTGTTTTTTGATGAGATACTTTTCTGTTGAAAAAAGATAGTTCATCAAAACCAACACTTTTTTCGAGAAAAGGTCAGCTTTAACAAATGTTCTGCCTTTAGGAAAAAGTATCAAAAAGTATAGAAACTGCAATTTTTTCACTTTAGCAGATCTAAAAATAAAATATCTGCTCAGAATTTCATTGTGAAGTTCAAGTTAATATGTAGTAAAATACAAACATTTTAGAATTAGCTGAGCATTTTCCTAATAGAAACAGAATTATGTTTTATACTTAGTTCTCAAAAGTGTCTCCTCTTTAATGTTCTGTATTGTGCAGGCTTTCTTTTTTACATTTCCCACATACCTTTGTAATTTTCCAGTTATTGCATTGGAAACATTCAAGTTTAGTTAAATATCAGCAATAGAAAACAGGATACCTACCTAGGGATGTGGCTTATCAAGCATACTTAATTTTCTCTTTGGTACAAGGTCGTACACAGTAATTGCTTTGAGTTATTGTTCTGGAGAGCATGTTTAACATCTATGATGGATTTATGTTCTTCTCCTGTCCTCTAAGATCTAGAACAGAGCAAGAGATCTTTGATCTCTTAGGAATAGCTCTGGTTTTTAAAATTCATTTCAAAGTATTTGATATAGAAAGCAGGGTTATGCAAAAGAATCCTGAGTTGTAAGTAGAAAATAAGAAAGTTTGTCCTTCCAGTCCAAAAAAAGCTAAACTATAGCACAGATGAGTTTAGCCATCCTGAAGGAGTTCCCTTGCACCAGAGAGCAGCATGACAATTTGAATCATAATCTTGAGCTTTAAGTAGCTTTTCAAATCACTTGAACTAGGAGCACAAGGATCTTTGAAAAAGAATCTTAAAGCCTGGAACTTGATTCCAAGCAGAGGATGACAAGAGATGACAAGTTGCCTGGTAGTGTATGCTCGGTGCAGAAAGCTTTGTCTCAAGGAATGCATCATGTATGTAGACTAAGGAAGAAATGATGACAGCATGAATAATGAAAAGTAAAAAAGGAAGCTTGTACTACGTTTTGTCAAGACCACACTTCACGAGTTTCAGTGAAATAATTTCTTGACTAAGAGAGGGAAAATCAGACTTATATGAGCCTCAAAGTGTTTGACAAATACCAGCTATAAGCTCAAACTACTGTTTTGAACAACTTCTTTGTTTTCATTGTCTGTTACACTTCATAATTTATGAGGAGGAACAGAAAAGATAACAGAATAAATGATCTGGGCTTTGTTTTGGGGGATAAAACTTTTATGCCTTAAGAAAAACAACATTAGCTACAAACAAACAAACAAAACAAATAAAAAAAGCTCTAAAGGAACTGTTCAGATATCATTCAGTGTGTAGCTGGTCCAACATTACTGAGGTACTTGGAGACCTGTAGATTTGTATTCTGTATAATGTATTTGACTGTTCTAGAGTAAAAGGGCTATAAGGGATTGGAAAGACAAGTGTAGACGAACAAGTAACAGTGAAACTGCTGATTAGAAAACACTTTTTCACACTAACAACATGAGATATACTTTCAATATGTCAAAATAGGAGTTCTTGTAGCTGAGGGCCAGGTGCAATTTTGTAAGAATAGGCTGAAATGAAATGAAGTTTTCCTGTAAGTTATAGACAAAATAAATGCTGTTGATGTCTTGATGTATTTATTTTTTAATCTTACACTAGATAGGAAAAAGGACATCTAAGAAATGTTCGTCTTTATTGTGTGTGTGCTTTTGTTGTTGGTGGTGGTGGTGTTTTTTTCCCCTCAAAACTTTTCACTCTGCCACTGTAAACTTGCTTGCTCTAGCATGAATCTATTATGAGAAAAGGTTTGGAAAACCGGTGCAATGTTGTACCAGAAATACTAGATAAAACTGAAAAATTATAATCACAGACTTAGTAGAAGACCTTTTCCTTTAAATACTAGCTACTGACAGGTTTGACTTAGTAAATACCACTTAATTACAAATTAAATACATGTTCCTCCACATTAGTTGATAATTATGGTTAATATAGTAGACCCAAAAGTAATTACCTTCAACAAGAAGAGAAGTTGTAGAAGACAAAAATAATCACGTATTTACATGTAACAAGGTGCATTTTGTGTTAGTCTTCTTCCACTACCTACTACTTGTAAATAAATGATCAATGATTTCCATGCAAGAAAGGACTTGGTCAATATCTTTTCCCTATAAAAGAAGCATTATAGATTTATATGGGAATAAATTCACTAAACAGAAAAATTAAGAAGGCAAACAATGCATATAGACAAATTAAAATGAAGTGTGGGAAAATCATTAAAAATTAATGTGCCTTAAATTTCATTCTAAGTTATTTACCACTCATGGTATCTTTATTGCTAATTCAGGAAAACAAACAGACGAACCAGGAAGAATAAAGGCTTTATTTTACCTTAAATAACACTGTGATATAAAAGAAACAGCACTGAAACATGTTCTGTTATTGGGAGTTAGAATCAAGACATGATATGATATCAAGATGATATAACAAATCCTTTGAACTCATGACAGAGCAATTGTATGTGAATCACAATATGATGCGGTGTCATGTTGACAGACCTGTTTTGTTTTTTATTTGCTGTACCTTAGAATTTTATTAGCCAATAAAAGATTGAAGAAGCAGATTTTGCAATGGAAAGCAGCTCTAAGGATGAGTTCTGTAATCCCAGGTTGATGCTCAAAAACAGTGTTTCAGTGGATAAATCCTTTTCCTTAGAGACACAAAACAAATTAATGAAATCTTGACCCTTGGAACACATCAGTCTTTGTTCCAAACTTGGAGGGCAAGGCCATGGCCTGCCAGGTAATGCAACAGGCCTTGGCCTGCCAGGTTGCAGCAATGAGCAACCCGGCCATGCCGAGACAGAATAATTATCAAAGTGGTACAACAGGAGTGGAAACTAGTGTTAGTGTCAATAATTGGAATTAAGGAGGAAGTACCAATGACATCATACATCCATTACATTAAAATAAATTTTCAGTGTTGTCATAACATTCCTATTGCACTTACATATTTCAGAAGTGGCAGTAAGATGGAAAATAGCATTTACCATTGAATTATGAAGGTCTGAAGTGGCCTGTTCACTTGTGGCCTGAGAGAACAAGGGTAGGATTCTGGGTAACTTCTTCAGTATTGAGGAGAATTCTATGGTCACTTCCTTCCAGAATGAAACAGGAGCTTACAAGGCTCTCCAAGCTCTGGTTTTCACCTCTGTCCCCACTGCCTCCATAGATAATCCCCATTCTGGTCAGTCAGTCAACCACGCTTTACACCTGAAGATTAGGATCTTGAACCAGAACTGTTGCTACATGGGGGGGGCCTGAAACACAGATTTTCAAAAGCAGTCAACACCCTGTGCTTCCTATCAGAGCCTCTAAATGATTTTGCTCAGTGGAGACGAGATGAAAGGAACTGCCAGTTATCCTCAGACTCTGATTTCTTTCCTTTGTCACCTCTGAAAGTTTTTTCAGATCTTAAAATTTCAGACAGTTTCATCTCTCAAACAAGCAAGTCAGATAGACTTTCAGATTCTGGACTAAAACTAGCTAAACAGTAATCTCGCTTTCTTAAATATTACTTCAAATGAGGGTGATTATTAAGGCAGAACTATTTATAAAAAATAATAGCCTCGTAAATTTAGCCCGTCCTTTGAATGCTTCCTAGACACTTCTGTGATTTCCTTAGATTGCAGTCTATACATAATATCATAATTTAGATTAAAATTATTTAGACAATCAAATCAAGACAGAAGTTTACATGTACTTTGTTGATGAAGCTTGTATGTTTAAAGATCTAATATGTATGTTGATGCTTCTGATGCCTGAATAGGTGCCTTAAACAATTTCAGTAATTAAAAAGTGTGCATCTTATGCCAACTTCTGAAGAGGTGACTGAAATTTAAGTGTTGTGTGAATACTAGCAGGAGTGCACACATTTTCAAATATTTGTTATAAAACTTTGAATCATAACCACCAGTGTCAGTCATTTTTCATTATGAGAATGTTGGCAGGTAATTTTTGATAGTATTCATTGAACTTCAAGGCAAATACTAAATTTTGGAAAAAATGCAGATATATGAGCCTGAAGGGCCATGACAAAATGATTTGTCCTGCTATACTTAGATTTAAAATCAATTCTAGTTTCAGAATATTATTTAAATATGTAAGTATCTTCTCAGAGATAATCTTATTTGTGGCCATAATGTGTATATTTCCTTAATTTCTCTACATACACTCAACCTTGATACTATTTTGTTTCTTTATGATAAAGTGTATTTAGTAAGGCACTAGGAGCATGTCCTTTTAAAGAAAGAAGATTTGTTTTCAGACACCAAAAAGACAGTGTTGGAAGTTGGCACTGATTTTTAATATTTATTCCTGGCACATGACTTTTCTTCTTGGAGACACAGAAGGACCAGTACACTCAATAAATTAACTTTGGTTAATATTTGAGACTAGTGATGACTTTTGGCTCTTCTGCCTCAAGGGGCATTACTTTTATTTCCTCAGGGAATTCATCTACTGGACAATGAATGCTAAAAACATGGTTGACAAGAAAACAGTAGTGCCCCTGGTGTTGCCCTGTTCTGTTCACTAGCTCCCCATGTAACATTTAATCTAAAGCAGGCTCGGCATATAAACTTTACAATATGAGAGAATATGAAAACTTGTTTTTGTGTGAATATGTCTCTTCCCTTCCTCTTAGTTCCTTGGCATTGTCCACTTCTTGAGGAAAACTAATGAAGAAGTAGAGATTTCTGAGCCACCTGGAAGTTTCTTCCAAGAGAGGAACAGAATCACTGCCACCTTTTTTATTGTTTCCCTAACCCATCAGTGCCCACTTCTTTCCTATAGATTAGAAGAAACCTCTGAAGGTCACCTGGGGTCAGAGACTTGAGGATGAATCAGATTGTTTGATTAATCAGTTTTGAATATTACAATGTATAAAGATTTGATAACATCTTTGGGAAATCTGTTCCAATGTTTGAATACCCTCACTGTGATTTATTTCCCTAATAACTTGTTGTACTTGCCTGTATTGGAACTTCTATGTGTGACCCATTGTCTTGCAATGTGAATGTCAAATGAATCCCTGTCTATTTTGAACAAAAATTATCCTGTTTCTTTGGAAAGGAAAAACAAATGGTAGTTAAATGTGATGTCTACATTAGTTTTTACTGTGATAGTGACTTCAAAGTCAAAGACAGGAGTAGGGAGAAAAACACTACTGTGACCTCATTGCTACTTTTGACAGATAAATAGCTGAACTTTCTAATACCCTACGAGCCAGTAGGTGCCTTCACTTCATGTGTCAAAATATAGACTAGCTGGTGTTTCTCATCTAATTGCAGTAAATTGAATCAGTAGTATGTAAAATTTTGAAAGGAGGGCTTTTGGCAAGGAATTTTCTTATCCCCAGGTAATGTTTACATGTTTTTTGTTATTTTATTAATTTTATTCTTCTTATACCTAATAAGGAGTAAAACTTCTCAATACTTTATCAACTGTCTCGCTGAATCATTCAAACTGACCTGTATTGATTGATTTTGTAGTTGGGGCAGCATAAGAACTTTATTTGTCCATCTAGTTCTGTGTCTTTTTCTCGTGTACAATTACTACGTGACCTTTGACTATGTTAGGAAATATAAGTACTCATTCTGTGTTGATGTGAATTGTTGGTATTGAAACACTGTGCTCTCAACTGTGAAAGTACTATCACAGCTATCAAGCCTTTTTGAATGCTGATGGGGTATACACAATGCTCGATACATACAATAAAAATAGATCATTTGTGAAATATTTACACTTGGAATTTGCTTTCCCTAGTATGTAGAAGTTCAAGAGATTTGTTGAGTCATACTGATTCATAAAAGGAATGATAATAAACATTTTTTATTATTTTTTTTTCTGTATCAGAGAACAGGGAAAATCATTAGACATGAGTCTGTAATTACAGACTCAGATGCAATGCTATCATATCAGATTCCTCTGACACCTGTTTTCTTTCATTCAAAAATAAACATAGAAAACATACAGTATAATGGAAATTGAAAATAGTTTTGTTCCTCTTCAGTGATCAAAAGATTGCCAAGTGTCCTTTTAAAATATTGTAAAGTATTGTAAAACAAAAGTTTTACACTTTTTTATTTTATCAGGGATTTTTTATTTTTTCTTTTACATTTGACTAACCTACCACATTTCCTCCACAATATTTTGGCTTTCTAACACCTGAAGGTTATGTTAATCTCTAGAAAAGATATTCGATATTCTGCTGTCCCTATTTGGTACTATTAATGTCATATTTTCCAATCTGTGTGTTAAATGTTTCACCTTACTCTGTCATTGTATTTCTTACTGAAGTGTATGAAGACTTATTTTTATTTTGAAGCTCAGTTGCATTTTTTTTATTGAAACTGAGAAGTTGAAAACATTATGTATCAAACAACTTGCATGTGCTTTTTGATTTTGTATAACCACAGAAATGATTTTCAGCCACAAATGGAAGTATAAGATGAACTTTCTCTTAAAATATTTTCCATTGTTTGTTCATTGGAATGCTAGCCTAAGTTCAAAATTTGGGAGGTACTCAGGTTCAGATCTGGTTTACATTTGCAAATTTGACTTGCTGAGCATTTTACATCTCTGTGTATTTCCATTTTGGTGTCCCCCATCTATATATAGGGTTATTATTAAAAAGTATTATCCTGGTATATTCTGAGAGGAGTGACAATAACTTAGAACTGTAGCAGCAAAGAGAGAGGTGTTAGAATTTAGCATTTGTAATGAAAATTGATTGCTAAAATTCATGTATTTGTGAAAACATATTGTATATTTAATACTTATCCAGTGAAAATGCAGTCAATATACCATGTAGATATATTTTTGAAACATTTTAGGTAAACATTATAAAATGTACATAGTTACCTGTAACCAGCATTCCAACATTTGCAACTGGAGGAAAACAAATAAAATGACCAGCATCTTTTTCATCTTTTTCATCTTTTTTTTTTTTTTTTTTTTTTTTTTAATTTTAAAATAATGCAGAAAGTCAATACGATACTTATAAAGAAAGTAAATACTTGGAATCCAGAAAAAAAAAAAAATCAAACACCCTCTCTTTTATTGTCTAAAACATTGATTTTGCAGCTGCTCTAGATTGGAGTAGATAGCCAGATTCATATTTTCTTCAGCTTTCCAGAATAAACTATACAGATGCTCACCAGTTACAGATATTACAGGCAGAAATAGCACATGTACTGTCAGGCTACTAAACACAGGAAATAATTGCTGTTCACTTTTCTAATAACTTAGCATTGTTATCTCATTTTATGAGCATAAGTTTATCAAGTAGAGCATTAAATCACTTTCATTTTTATGAGGATTATATCAAAACACCAACAGTAGTATTCTGTATGGCTCCAAGTCTTCTGATATCTGATTTTTCAAAAACTTATTCAGTTCTTTGTCTAGAAACCTAT
The DNA here is from genome assembly GCF_965140915.1 of Aythya marila. Taxonomy (NCBI): domain Eukaryota; kingdom Metazoa; phylum Chordata; class Aves; order Anseriformes; family Anatidae; genus Aythya; species Aythya marila. The sequence goes on from NC_139042.1 coordinate 112,225,798, forward strand.
TACCAACCAAATTTTATAACCTTTATATCTCTGTATACATCACACTTCTCAAATGCATTAAGTTATTCATTACTACTTGCAATATCTCATATCTCTTAGACAATATGTTTTTAAGTTGTTCCAACATACAGAACTATTTTTTTCTCTGTGACTCTGTACAACTTATCATGAGGTTTATCCACCTTGGTGTACAGTAATAGCTCAGATTTTTTTTATTATTTTTTTTATTTTTTATTTTTTTGTATATTCAGCATTTTCACAAGATTCTTCTAAGAAAGGAAATAGAGTTTTTGTGGTTTGGTTTGACTTTTTTCCATTTTTAGGCAGTGTTTAAGTTGCATCAATTTTTAACATATCCTTACTTTTTTTTTCTTTTTTTTTTCCTAAAATAAGTAAAAAGAGAATTTATTTCCAGCTATTATGTGTATATTTGGTTGACTTCATCTAAGACAATCACTGTATTGGAACCACATTCTGAAAAGCAGATAAATCCTTTGTAGCAACACCAGTCCCACAGCAAATATCAAGTAGAGCTTACATCACCTTATGTAAGATTTGAGTATGATGGAGAAATGTATGCTAATTCTGTTCAGTTCTGGAAAATTTTGTAAAAACTGTTGTTAAAGAGGTTGTAGAAAGCTAGTGATTGATCTCTTCTCTTAAGCAACAAGGTATAGAACAAGATGAAATGGCCTCAGATTGTACCAGGGGAGATTTAGGTTGGATATTCAGAACAAAAAACAAACAAACAAACAAAACTTCACTGAAAGGGTTGTGAGGCTGTGCAACAGGCTGCCCATGGAAGTAGATGAGTCACCATCCCTGGAGGTGTGTAAAAGTTGTGTGGATGTGGTGCTTAGGATCATGATTTAGTGGTAGACTTAGCAGTGCTAGGTTGATGGTTGGACTAGGACTATGGACTTATAGGTCTTATCTAACCTAAACAATTCTATGAGATAGGTAGGAGGATTCAACAAGTGAAGATGTATTTTTTCATTAGAGTCCTCATACTTGCTAACAAACCACACTTGAGAGGTGCGTATTTTTTGTAGGAGCTTTTATTATTCCAGAGTGGGGTTTTCCCAGTGAGGGATTCTAACATGTAAACTCTTGAAAACAATGGTAATTGTATCTACGTTTACTGATTTCACAGTGGTGATTGCAGAAGTGTATTCACTGATTGCAGTCTATCAAACTTTAGAGTTTCCTTAGCAGCTTAAGAAAATTGTCAGTTAGTCACTATTTCTCATTTATGATGTTCAAATACTTCAGGAGATTCTTCATTATTAGTAGTGGTCATTTTGGACCAACTTCTGACATGAACAAATAATTATTTGGGAAAATATCTAACTTACAAAAAATAGTTGGATGAGATTCCCTTATAAAAGACTGCAAGAGGCTGTCTAAAAGACTTTTACTTGCAACGAATAATCTAATCACGTTTCCAAAATGGTGTCTTTTAAGATTCTTTTGCTGTAGTATTTAATTTTATGGGACTACCATACTTTAAAGGTTTTGAAGAATATTTGCTTTTCTAAGCACTTCAAATTATGTTATTGTAAATATTAAAATTTTAACTTCCTTGCCACTATCATTCTTTCACATTTTTACTTTCAAAAATTTTATTACTGTCTTCTGTACTTGTGACTACCTTTTATGATCCATTTTGAGTTCAGGCATTTTCCCGATGTCTTACATTATGTGGCCCCCTGCTGTCTTGTAATACTGCTAGGTATACAAGGTAATCTCTACAAAATGTGCAATAGCAGTAAATAGCAATCAAAAGAGAACCGTTGTATGTATTTTTGTCTCTTGTTTTTTTGTTTTGTATGACAACTTATTGGAAACATTGATTCAACTGCCAAGCCTAGGCATAAGATGATGAATAATCAAGTGTGAATAAGGAAAATCACTTTAAGTGGCTAAGAGGAGTTAAGAAGGTCAAGCAGGAAGAAAACCTGTTGTAGGGATTTCATTTTAAGTGTAGGTGTCTCATCTGCTTATAATTAGAAACAGTTTTTTGGGTTTCAGCTGTGCTATGTCTTGTGTAACGACAACCCTCATCAGAGTAATTTGACTGATATTCTTACTGGCCTTTGCTGCCCTACTGTAATAAATGTTCACTTGTGTGAGACACTGAGCTAAGTCATTTGCTCTTCTATGTCTGCATAGCAGTGTGTTAGTTAAGGATGATACTTAGTCAAACATTAGCAGCTTCATTACCTTCTTACAGGGATTAACTTTATGCTACACTGGAAGGGTTTTATATTTTTCCTTTGTATTTTAGAGTCAATAGTAAAATCACAGACCAGTTAAACACCGTTATTCTCTCAGACTTTTTTCAGTATGTAAGAATATCATCTTTGATAACACATCAGTGTCCTCCTTTTTTTCCTATGGAGGAAATAAAACCACTCTTTCCAAATACATTTACCCTCTGCTTCAGCTTTAGTATTCCTTCAGAACAAGCTCACTATTAAGCAAAGTGGTTCGATTATAACCTTTTTTAAATAGGTCAATTTTAGAGTTATTTTTCCACAGGCATGAAGAACAGGTATAAATTACAGATCTTTAGCACTGATAGCCTGTAGCTAATTAAAATTAATTGCAAGTTTAACAGATATTCGAAGTTATAGGGGAAAAAAGGAAAAGAATGATTCAAAAATGAAATACTAAACTCTCAATTTAGTATTAAGTTGTATCTTGGGGGATTAAAAAGATAGATCCATATAGATATAAGTATTTATGAATAGTGGGATATGAGGAAATTCAGAAGGCAAAAGTAAATAGATAACCTGAAGGTAATTATAACTAAATGCTTTTTTTTTTTTTTTTTTTTTAATTTCAGAAACCCAAAGGAAAACAAGATGTGTGGCTATTAGAATGGAGTGATCAGGATTCAGAGTCTTCAAATAATACAGCCAGAAGCATTGTTTACTCAGGACAGCACTTCTGACCACGTATCTCCAAAGTACTCCGAAGCTTCCGAAGCTTGGTAAGTGAAAAATAATGATCCTTTACATCATATTACAGTCCAGTTCTGTGGTTATGGTAATTCTGCTGGTGTATAATATTTTGAGTTTAACCTCTAAATGCTTACAAAACCTCTGACAGCATTTGTAATGGGATTTTAGTCTTTATGCTACATTTCCTATTATGAATTTATACTCACTGTGTTTGATACACTTGTAGAAAGCCTGTTAATCTGTGTCATCTGAAAGCCTTCAGATGATACTGAATACTTTACATACTACCCATCCAAGAAAAAGAGATAAGGAAAGGAAGAAAACTTTTTGGGCAAACTGATGACAATCTACATGTAGCTATCATATTTTTTTTTTTTTTTTCCTTTTAAATTAGAATTTGGACATATTCTGTGTATGTTAATTTGGAGCACCAAGTATCTGAGACCTAAAGAAAACTTATAAATAATTACCAGATCTTCAGGAAACTGCTCTCTAGAGGTTAGAGTGCTGGCAAGCAAGGTTTTGAATGCTATTGCTTATCCTTTTGGGATTGCAATGAAAACTTTGACTAACTAATCTACCAGATCTTGCCACTGAGCCTCTGCCGCAAATGGAGGTGAAATTGAAGTAAAAAAAAAAAATTCCATATATTAAGGTTCAAAGTAAAATTGCTGATATATAATTTACAGATATTGAAGCAAAAATGTTTAATGGAGCTGTACTCCACAACTTTGAGTACTCCAAGACTTCAGTTATTGGTAAATTCAATTCTGTAGAAGTTATTGTAACTTCAGTGCTAAGTATTATATAATTGTAAACAAATGCTTATAAACAGACTATAGGGAAATAATATTCATTACAGAAGATTACTAGCTTCTACCTGGCTATGAATGAAGTAATCTATTATGTGAAATTATTGCAAGTAACTGAAGTTTAAAACTGGACATACAAATGAGCATCTGGATATAGCTAAGGTTTTCTGTATGCAGCTGAGCTCTTGCAATAATATTTGAGAACACTGGTAGTCTTTTAGCAAGTGAGGTGACAAAAGAATGGCTGGAAATTAAGGAACTGCTTGGAAATAAATGTTATTGTTTTTGAGAATAAGTAAGGTTAGTTTTGCATTGTGCCAGAGTGCAATACCTTAGCATATATCTCCTTAGCATAAAAGTTTGTGACCAACAAAAACATGAAAAATGTAAATTTTCTTAAGTTATATGTATAATGTCAAACTGGTTTTGTTTTCATAGTAGAAAAGAAAACAAGAATTCTGGCTGTCAACTGGATAAACAATTTTATTATTTTAATCAGTATTGCACACAAATCTGGATTTACTTCACTTTTGACAGTTGCTAGGACAAAACCCTATAGGTCCTGTGTACAAAGCTTATATAGAATTTATTTGGAGTGCAAGCTGTTTCAACTTTGCTTATTAAGCTGTTCTTAAATATCTGATCCTCATCTGTATTTGTCATGATTTTTTGTTGCCCTCGACTTTATTCTTTACTCACTGTACTCTTGGAGAAAACACTACCTTGCAAGTACATATAAGTGAATATCTAATTTGGAATATGAATATGGATGTGAATGTGAATATGGATACGTGAGCATGGAGAGGAGCTGTGCTTAAAGGTAAAGTGACCACTACAATGGCTCTGGCTGAGCCTCTGTGGACTTTGCCACAGATGTTTCTATGTTCAAAACGAGATAAGAAAATCCAGTACCCGTTTTGAGAAGTGGTTGTTATGCTTTTCTGATTACCTGAGAGTGTGGTAGAAATACAGAGCTGAATATGGCGATAAATATGGGGAACTCATTACAGAATTTGTTTTGGCTTTCACTGTGCAATTCAGAGGATAAGAAGGGAAAGACAGAAGGGAGATCAAATGAAATAAGTGGTTAGATAAATGGAATAGAAAATACAGCTGAGATTGACTGAGGATGCTAACTGTCAGAGAGATGATAATTGTCCTTTCCAGGTTCATGCTCTAGATGGATCCACATGGTTCTAAAATAACATAAAAGACAAGTTGAGAGGGATCCTGATGAGCAGGTAGAAGTTGGTTTTCGCTGAAGTCCAAAACTGCCTGAAAACATTTCCTTGTGTTTTTCTTCCTCTCCAATGTTCCTTAGAGATGTGAGGAATTCTGTATTTTTAAAGCAATTTAACTGGTGGAGGATACTCTCCTCTGACATACCTGAAATTTGTGTTCTTTAGAAACTTCGGTCTAAGAAGTTGGAGAATGTTTAGTCCTTTCCTGTCTGATGCTTCTGAAAGAACTAGGAGGGCTGCTCTGATGTGATGTCAGTAACAGCAATCAGAATAATTCCTGAATATTACAGGACTTGCATGGAGGGATAGTTTTCATTTCTCTGCAGCCCTTCACATCGGCTTTTGATATCTGCATATCAAACTAGATATTTTGAAGTTCCAAAATGAGGCAAGTGAGGAAAAAATGCGTGGCAATTTATAAATGGCACACTGAAATTACTGTGGTTTGGAGAACTAGATTCAGCAGACTGGATTTCTCTTAACTCTTTTCTATTGAATTCCCACTCTTGTGACATTGTCTTGTGCCTTATAATTCATCCCCTCTCTTTAATTATTCACCCTTCATTAATACATATTTCTATGGCTGGTAAAAAGAGACAAGAGAATTGATTGGCATGACACCCCTGAGGCATTTAAACCAGCCTGTTGCCTCCAGACTGGCAGCCTGTCATAAGCTTAATATTTCATGTATAGAGAACATAATAGCACTATAAAAACAACACCAAACTTCATCTGTTGGCAGAAATGCAGCTTTGCTAAGACTGCTGTAAAGATCAAGTGGAAAGCTCTCTGGAAAAGTAATATTGACCCAATAATGTTAAATTTAAATTAAATCCATTATTGTACAGGAATAAATGAGAAAGCAGAACAAAACAAAAAGTTCTGGGGAAGTCAGACTCCACAGAAGAGTACAGAAAAAAATATTGCTCACAAACTTAAATTGGCAGTGAAGGATTATATAAAAACAGTTCTGTAAACCAACATTTGTTAGATAATACAAGGATGTTCTAAGTTAAAAAAAACAAAAAACACAACATAATTTTAGGATGGTGTGTGCCATTCTTGATGTATTGAGAGTATAGTTTTTGATTGTCAGAAAGAAATGCAGCATGACCTACCTACTGAGATGAAGCCACAGGACTCCATTATTGTTTCTCTATATGTGATTGTCAGCAGGTCTTCCTATCTGTATGTAGTTTTCTCTTTTGATTGTCCGGAGGTAATATTTATATGAGGTATCGATTTCCTGTTCTTTTGAGGATTGCATCATAAACATAAACAACCATGGAAGTATAGGTGAGGGGCTGAACCTTACATGGTCGCAATAGGGGCATCATGCTGCATAGCATTGATTTGACCTCTAAAGCTTAGTGTTCAGTGGTCTACATCTGTTACAACACAAGGACCATCACTAATCAAAGAACTATATATATAATATGGACAAGGAGCATAAGGAATAAAGCAATGGAGTACAATGCAAGTGACAAAATTCCCCAAATGTTATGATTGTTGCTGGCATACAGAGGGCTTTAGACTGCAGAAATAATTTCAGCGTAACCTTGAAGACAAGTTTGTCTGTGGTTGAGACAACAGTTCTGTTAACATTTTACACGTTCAGAGGATAACCCTCAGACAGAACAAGAAGAGAAAATAACATGTTTGTATATGTGGTAACTTAAGTTGTTTATAGTGCTGACACATACAGAAGCCTAAAAGACCACACTGCAGTCAGAAGAAGAAACAGTGGGATGAGTCATGCACCCTGTTTTCAACATCTGCTTTAGAGCAAGACGAATGCTGCCCCAGAAATTTGTTTCTGTCCCTGTGTGAATGCAGCATGAGTAGCTGTCTTGGGTATGGGCAGCTGCAAATGGATTGCATCTCCAGCGATTTGAACACAATTCCCCATACCAGAAAACAGTAATTATTCTACAGTTGGAGAGTACTATACAGTACCTGTTGGATCAGAGATTTAGTACCAGCAAACTTCATGTGGACTCTTGGATTGATAAAATAGCCCTGTTTGTTTTGTGACACTTTATTCACATGCTAAGCTTTTTATCATCACTGCAGACCATCTAGCTCTATCTAAGGTTTTTTACTAGACATTCAGCAACCCAGGTTTCTACTAGTCAGGGTACCAAGATGTTTGAGTCTAAGAAGTTACCACAAATGTCCAGAGAAGCCAGTACTGAGAATTACATAGAATAAGAATACAAAGGGATACTGTGTTAAGGCTACTGGCTGCTCCTCAGTTCTCAAACACATTGTTTACTTTTTTTTTTTTTTTTTTTGGATTTTAATAAGATTAAGAGCAGAGTATGTGTCAACAGTATTTTTGCCTGTTCTTATATACATTATTGATATAACACTTACTATTCATATTTTTCTTAAAGCATTTTCTATGTTTGCATGACAATAGCTTTGCCTGCTTGAGGTTGTTCAATACATGTATACCTACAGACATCAAATCCTGGAATCTTGGAGGCTTTTTTTCCTTGATCCATGTAGGTTACCTTTGGCAGTACTGGTCTTATCATCAACCCCTGTTGCTCTATCCCTTCTTTGGTAGTCTTAGGGAAGAAATAGACACATTATTGAGGGTAAGGAGTCACCATCAACCAACCTTATTTATGGCAGCTGAAGTATAATACACAGAGGGAATTTACACTTTTGTGTGTTTAAATGACCCTGCTATTCTAAAAAGAATCTCTTAAAAACTTAGACTTTTGGTATCTTAAAAACTTTCAAATCTTTTTATGCATATGACTAAATGTATAATACTTCTTACCATACCCACACTGTCCAACTACATGGAAGTCAATAACTATTGCTGAAAAGTCTGTTTAAATTTGCAAAACTGCTTGTGCCATGTGCAATAATGGACATAAAGTGCTCTGTGGAGCAAGAAACCAGTGATTTTCTCTTGACATTAAAAATGGAAATCCTATTATTACAAGTGATATTAAATGAGCACTTTTACACTGAGCTAATGCAAGATGTTTTGGTGCATGGAAAAAAAAAAGAACTATCCATTTAAAAGGACTGTTTCATTAAGAGAGCTGATAGGTGGGCTTGTGCATGTATTTTAAGTACTATTTAATTAATGTCTTCTTTATTACACAGTGAACAATGCTATCACTACAATACATTAGAATCTTACTAATTCTCACAACCCACTTGGAGAATTACAGAGGTTTACTGAATTTTGTGAATTAGCAAGTAAATGAACAGGCATAATGAAAAGTTAAAGTTACTGCATCACAGTGTTTCTTTATCCTGAAAGGTATAATTTTAACTATAACTATGTTTCATTCTACTAATAAATGTTGGTAATCTATTGTCAAGATTATGAAGTCTTACTAATGAGACTTCAGTCTAGTTTCTGCTGTCATCTGTACTGAAAGAAGGACTGAAGAAACCAGTCTATAGACTTTTTAGACCAGCCTATAGACTGGTCTATAGATACTTTTCATGATGATGCTTTTCCAAGATGTAATTTTTTTTACTTTTACTGGTTTACTGCATACATATTCAGATTTTGTCCTTGGTTATTTACATGCTTTCATGTTAACAGTGACAGAGATAAATCGGGAACAGAATACATCCTTTTGATTTTTGGGAAGTGAATATAAAGGAAAAAGTTTGTAATGAATAGGAAATGAGGACAAATGTAACTTGGAGATACAGTGTGTTAAAGTAGAAATGTCAGAAATCCTTTATTTAAAAACTGAAAGTGACAGCTTTCCACTAAGCTGAAAACATGATATTAAATGATATTTAGGGATCCAGTACACATCATCCACCCTCTAAGGCCTAATATGACTTAAAAAGGGTAAAGGTCTATGTGCAGCTTCCAGTTAAGGAATCATAGTATCCCTACTTAGCACTAGGTCAAAGCACAGTATAAATACCACTGAATATTTTAGTACTGTTAATAACTAAGGTAAAACCACTGCTGACTAATATTATGGGAGCTGGTGTTTATCAACTGGGGCAGCTAAGTTACTTAATGCTTTTCCCATTAGAAAGGATTCATGTGACCTTTTCTTTGAAGAATACTAATCCATGCAGTGTTTGCAAAATACTTATGTTACTAGGTAGAGGACATCCAGTCTGTTTGGGGAGGCACTTTTGAAAGATCAAATTTTCTGCTGTTTTCAGGGAAGCAGCAGAGAGGCTGTTGCTTCTGCTAGAGTTAGAAGGCAGCAGGCAGAGGAAGCACCCACTCTCTCCTGCTTTCACAGTAATTAGTCCAGTACCTGTAGCACTAATAGATCTAGCATCTTTCAATTTTTATTTCAACAGTTTCCTTCAGTATAGCGCCTTGTTTATGGAGTTATGCTACTGATTACTGACCTGGCATTTGGCAAATCTAGAGCCTAATTTAAAGATCACAACTCTACCCAAACAAATATATACATCAATGGTATTATTACTGTATACATCCAGTGTTGTAACTTGTTTATCTTCCTATATGTATTTTAAAAAGTAGAATACTGTGTTAAATGACAATATCAAGAAGACCTCAAGCATTTTCACAACAAAGCTGTTAAACAAACAAACAAAAAAACAGTGATTGGAACGGTTGTGTGTAATATTAATGTATGTGCAGGGATTTAAAATATAATTAGAATCTAGGGGGCCACTTCTAAAAATCTAGGGGTCACTAGCATTATGGAAGCCCCTTTTTTCATTCTTTTTCCAGATTATGTTTGCATTTGATCATGAAATGTTTTTATAGGAATTTTTAAAAATTATTTAAGTTTGTTAGGATCTCGAGGAAGTAATTGTCCTATTATTTTTGTTTAAATGAGTTACAATGCCAACTCCAGTAAATGAAAGACCATGAAGGGACCATTCCAGCAAAATTGTTCCTTTATTCTGAGAGCTTACAGTTTTGAAAAAAAAAAGATAAAAATCTTAGAGTGAAGTCTAAAAGTAACTATATTTGTGTGAATTTTATGAACTTTGGATGTGTTTCTCGTTACTTATAAGTAGTAATGGAAGACTAACTTCAAAAAATTCAACTACTTCTGCCACTCAGGCAGAAAAATTCAGAATTCATTTAATTATACAGCTCAGCAAAAGACAATTCAGTGTCAGTGCAAATTGTTGGGTCTTCATAGATAGAAATTGGAGGACATAGGAGGAAATACCTTTTCCACAAAGGAGATAAAAACACATTTTCCAGTTTCTTTAAAATTCTTCTGGACATCAACTTAGAAATATCCACATAATTTTTAAATTTATAAGTGACTTGCATTTCAGAGACTTTAGCTGCACGTTTAGAGCACACAGAATACAATAAAATGTTGTAATAGTACATTTTAAGAATATTTTTTAAAAATGTTGAACTTTTTTGCTCATTTAATGTTCTTTCATATGCATGCACATAATTGGCTTCCCATTATTTTTGGAACATGAATTACAGGCCTAAAATACTCACATCTCATTTTTGTACATACAAAGGATGCAATTTTACAGGAAATAACAGCATAAGTCTATGAAAAATGGCAGATGACCAATAAAGCCAAAATATCAAATATACAAATAAAATCTCAACTTCTAGTGCAAGGTGAGACTTTAAACTGCATCTTCAACCAATAAAGTGTAAAGGGACAATGTTTTAGGTACTACTTTCTTCTGATATCATGAGCAGGGATGGTTTGCAGTATTTCTCAAGGTGCATGGAGTAGCCTGTCTAAATTCTTGCAATGTATTGCTTTTGTGGTAAAGCTTCCCAGAGATTTTGTCATGTGGTTGCAATATTAGCATTTGCAACATGCTAATGTTGCACCCCACATTGGGGTTTGCGTCTGGATAGTCTACATGTATAGTAGAATCTGTCAAAAAATTCTCCTGACTCAAATTTTTAAATGGTACCTTTTTTTTTTTTTTTTTTTTTTTTTGGGGGGGGGGGGGGGGGGGGGGTTGAAGCAAGAGCTTATTTTTGGTAACAGACCAGGCTAATATTCTGGTAATTTTAACAAATGCAAGAGAATGCAAGAATCTGTACAATTAGGAAATAGTACTATAACATTCCATGAAGCATTAAAAAAAAAAAAGTGTCAGAGTCTGCCATGTTTTGTGTTGTGTGGATGGTAACTGGTGCTATGACTACGGTAACTTAGCTATGACTTTGAAAGGGATGTGTTACTGGTCAAGCTGCACTCGCTGTGCAAAACTCGCACCACCTAACTTTTTTCATGCAAAGAAGGGAAGTTGACTAGGCAGATGGAAAAAGTCCTGTATTTTTTCAGCTTCCAAAATCAAGGAAAATATTTCAAAGACCACATTTCCACAAAGCCAGGCCAGTTAAGAAAATATTTGATGACAGCTTGTTCTCTGGCTTTTAGTGTTGTTTTAGTGTTTGTTTTTTTTTTCCCCCTTCGCAGTGTAAAGGCAGTTCTGTAACAACAGATTCTTCCTCAGCAGCTTGGCTGCTATTTGAAAGGTGAGCGAACTCCCTAATTAGGGGAACACAATTTCTACTTGCTGTTCTTCAGCATGGCTAGGGAAAGTAAAAAATAAACAGAGCACAGGTGCCTGGTCACCCATGTGATCTATGATGTGAAGTGTTATAATGAGAAGAGAGCTGGCTTGCAAGGGAGATGTTCTGGCCCTTTTAATTACATCTCATGCATCAAGCTGGAGTTCTGTTGTCAGGGAAACTGTGCTGCCTCCTTCTCTGCTGAATAGCTGCCACCATGAAATCCCATGCATTGCACAGAGACAACCAGAGAAGGACCCAAACAATACATCATTAAATAAATTTAAATTAATATTAATTGCTTTGATTTGCCTGATATTATAGATTTGGCATTTACCTTCCTTCAGGAGAGGTAACCTAATGTTTTCTTCTGTGAGGAAGGCTCTGCATTTTTAAAACAAAGGTACTGTTCTTTCAACTTCCATAATTTTCAGAGGCTATCCCTTTTCAGAGCTCTGAAGTTTGGAAAAGGTACTTATAATTAGGAATGAGCTACCAAGACATTATCTGGAGTGGCTAGGGAATGTATGTGACACACAGCTGTTCAGAACTAGGTAGTGAGTTTAGATCTGTTTTGTTTTGTTTGTTTGTGTTTTGGTGACCTTGTACGAATCAGTGTAGCTGAAAGTTTAAGCCTCACTCTTTTTCTCTCATTCCATGCATCTAGTGTATGGAAATTACAATATGTAATTTATATAATATAGAAAATGTATATAATTTGCTGTTTATAATCCTGGAGTGATACAGGAGCTAGTAAAGAAATCCAGAATATCCAGCCATTAAAAATTGTTAGTGTCTTCTCTTCCCCATAAATTCTGTGCATGTTTGAAGAGGGATAACGTATATATGTCTTAGCATTCATAAGCCTAGGTAGAGAAAAATGCCTAACACAGATATGAGAGTTGCTGAAAAACTTAACTACCAGCTCCTTAAGCAGACTTAGATCAAGTCTAGTGTGAGATAGCCATCATCTTATTTTAGATATTTTTCCAGAAGAACTTATAAAAGGAATGGAACAATACCTAAAAGCAACTTGGATTTCCAGAGATACTGTACATGTAATTCAATTTCTTGTCCATTATTGATACGTATATTTTATGTCCCTTGTTCCTCTTTGTAGAATAACTAGTATGAAAAGAAATCCACACCAGACTCCCTCAAATTTACTATTTTAATACCAGGCAAACACAGAACAACCTTCCTCAACAGCAGAGGAAAGGATACAGCTTTAAATTAGTATACAGAATACCGAAACAGGACTATTGAAAGAGGGGAAAATGGCTTGCAGTAGGCTTTGAAATGGAAATAGTGACACAAAAAACTATGCTGAAAAATATATATAAACTTACTGAAAAAAAAAATGATATTAAACCTGGTAATATTTCTAGGCTTCCTGTAACCCTAACTCTACTATTATTGCTTTACAGTAAGGGTGCACTTACTCTGTTGGTCAGGTCTGCCTGAGCAGCCTTGGGACTTGTGCCATACCTGTGACTTGCACTTAAGAAGCCAGAAATAAGTTAATTGTCATTGTTTGGCTGCTTTCCAGCTGGTAAAGAAGAGAAACAAGTACCCAACTTTCACGACTTCAGAAACAGGCTGAGCAAGAGAATGACTGGAGGTATTTCAACTCCCAGTTCAGCGATGAGTGCCACATGATCTTACTAATTCAAAAGTACCATGGTTCAGCTGCCAATGAAGTCTTAATATTATGGGAGGAAATTAATGGTATTTTTAAGTTGAGGCAGATTTTTAGACAAGACAAGGATTCAGAATTTAACAAAGATAATTCTCTGAAAAATATTCTAGTGAATTGTAAGTTTCCTTCAAATGCATTGCAATAAACTCTCTCTTCCATATAATTCAGGGGTCTTTACTTCAAGTTCTAAAAGAATCTGTAAGTTTTGCTTTTAAAAGTATTTGCATTTAAAAGTTAACCTGTTGCTAACCTAACTCAGTTTGCCTCTGATACTAATACAGTTATTTTGAAAGCACATGTACAAATCCCTTCTGTCTAGTGAAACATGTCTAGGAGCCGGGAAGTCTCACAACAGATATTGTCTATATGTAACATCCTTCGGCTCCCCGCTTTAGTATAGTGAAAGAACTACAAGTAAGATCTTAAAGAGATCAAAAGGTCTTCTGGAGCAGTTTGGTATGAAGTAATTTCAAACAACTATCTTGAGATCAGTATTTCTGCTAGTGGAAATGAAACCCTTGTGGTAGTTTGGTTGGCATTACAGAAAGTCATCAAAACAGACCAGAATAGTGGAAGTTTATCTTTCAGAACTGGAATTGTTCAGAGGTTTATAGAAGAAGTGTGCAAAAAACTCTTTTTTTTGATCAATAGCAAATGTAGACAATTTAAATAACATAACAGGAAATCTAAAATTATTATTGCCCAATTTTTATCAAATTCAAAACCAATGATTTTCCTAAGCCCCATGATGTTGTTTTCATTGTGAACCAAAAATTTGATTTCAAGTTTTCAACTGCTTTAAAATAAAATTTGATTTCAAGTTTTCAATTGTTTTAAAATAAAATTGGGGAAAAAAAAATGAAGAAGTGTTGTGAATCACTGTTGCTAAAGTGACTATTTTACCAATTTACTGTATGGTTTGGAGTATATTATTTAACCTCAGGCCACCATTGGTAAATTTCAATTAATGTCATTTCTCCACTTTAAGCAGGCAATAGTATTTGTGCATTTTTCAAATCTTATGCAAATAATTCCATCAAAAATTTTAAATATATTACATTAGAGAAGGCTGTTACCTCCTTGTACATAGAAGAAATGTAGAGAAGTTCCCAAAATAGGTACTTGAAAATAGATTAAATAACATAATTTGCTTCTCCAGATTGACTGGACTATTTTGTTTATTTTTATTCCCGTAACGGAGTTTGCTATAAAGTGGTATAAAATGGTTGATAAAGCCATTTGCCTACTGTAATGTGCATAAACAGAGCAAGAAATGCAGTCAGAGAGCAGACAGAACAATTAAAAAACACAAGGCAAATTCCCTGTATTGCCAGATCAGTGAAATCAGTTTTCCCCTTTCCAGAGTGTCTTCCTTAGTTGCTGAAAGAAATATAAGTTAAATGAAGAAGCAATAGAAGCCAAGCTGTAAAGGTTGCTTGCAGACATCACTTTCAAAATCAGTCAAGTAACCAGCGGAACTGCCTTTGGCCCTGGCTATCTGAAGCTAATTGCATGCTTCTCTCTTATGTGTACCTTTCATACTGAAAATACATAAAAGATCAGTGTGAGTATGTCCTTTACTGATAGTGTGGATGAATGAGGACTCAAAGTGAAATAATGCTTTTAAGGTCTTTGTCAAGTCCTGGATGTCCTGGATCTTCTTTCTTCCAACATGCACAAAATCCAAAGAACATAAGATTATTATTATTTTTATTAAAGAAGTATTAAGTCAAATTTGACCTGAGATATACATTATCCTAGCCTTATTAATACCTTTGACTTAGGTTTGAATGAACCAATGTTTGGACCATAAAATTATTTAATACAAATTCCAGAAATGTTGCTGTACACAACCACTCATTTTACACCTGATTCACAGTCTTATGTGGTTGCTAGCTTCTCTCTTTGCACTGACAGCCTTGCTCTTTCCCATTGGAAGGTGTTTCAGAGGCTGCACATGGTAGTCTCTCAGTTAGTCATCCATTGTTTGAATGTGCTAAAGCAGTCTGTTCTTACCCTATTGCCTCAAGTGTGGGAGACTGAAGTTGGGATTGCAGTGTGTTTTTTACTGTAGTTTATGTTTACCAAACCTCCTCCACTTTCTAGACAGTCTCAGATCGACCTTCCATTGCTGTCTTCTGTTCTTGTACTTATGCACTTTCCTTGGCCCCATGGCTGGTGAAGAAGGAGGACACTGCTGTTTCTCCAGGGAGGGCTTCTTTTCTGAGAGACTGCTACCTGAGGAACAGGCGTAAAGCTCTTACTTGAGCTCTACTCATCTATGAGAGGAATGTCCTGCCTGTCTTACTGGCTGCCCAGTGCTGTCATATAGCTTATAATGCAAATTGTATAATGTACAGTGTAAAATACAAAAATGGCAATAGAGAAACCTATGGCCATTGGCTTTTGTGGTCTGTAAAAGATAATGAACTACTTTATATGTTAATTTATTATTTTAAACCTTCATTACTCATCACAGAAGAATGGTTTCCTGATTCTCCTATAGCTAGTGAGAAGTAAGCTTGTTTGTTGCTGTGAGACAGTTGCAAATTCAGAAGCGGATATGAGAGAAGTAACTTAAAGTATTTCTTCTGTCATGGGAGTATGACTCATGTACTTTTATCTGTACCTACAATCTTGCCAACTTTTTTTGTTAAAAATCTTCCTAGGAAAAAAGATGAATGTACAAATATTTCTGAAGTTTTTAATAAATTTTAATACATCATTTTAATAAATAATATAATATTTAAATATTAGGTACAACAGGGAAAAGACAGTAATTTCTATCCAGTGTCTTCTGCAGTTCATAGTACAAAAGATATACAAAGCAGCATGCTTTTTGTTCAGGATTTCAAGCCTTCTCACAAAAGGAACAATGAGGCTTTGTCTTTTTGGATAGGTACTGGCCATGCACCTGAGATTGTTTATCAGTTTCTGGCTTACCTAAAATCAGCCTAGAAGAGAGGGATCTGGGGGTCGTGGCAGACAGCAAGTTGAATATGAGCCAGCAGTGTGCCCTGGCAGCCAGGAGGGCCAATCGTGTCCTGGGGTGCATCAAGCACGGCATCGCTAGTAGGTCAAGGGAGGTGATTGTCCCGCTCTACTCTGTGCTGGTGCGGCCTCACCTCGAGTACTGTGTGCAGTTCTGGGCACCACAGTATAAAAAGGACATGAAACTGTTGGAAAGTGTCCAGAGGAGGGCTACGAAGATGGTGAAAGGCCTGGAGGGGAAGACGTACGAAGAACGGCTGAGGTCACTGGGCCTGTTCAGCCTGGAGAAGAGGAGGCTGAGGGGAGACCTCATCACAGTCTACAACTTCCTCGTAAGGGGGTGTCGAGAGGCAGGAGACCTTTTCTCCATTAACGCCAGTGACAGGACCCGCGGGAACGGGGTTAAGCTGAGGCAGGGGAAATTTAGGCTTGACATCAGGAGGGGGTTCTTCACAGAGAGGGTGGTTGCACACTGGAACAGGCTCCCCAGGGAAGTGGTCACTGCACCGAGCCTGTCTGAATTTAAGAAGAGATTGGACTGTGCACTTAGTCACATGGTCTGAACTTTTGGGTAGACCTGTGCGGTGTCAAGAGTTGGACTTGATGATCCTTAAGGGTCCCTTCCAACTCAGGATATTCTATGATTCTATGATTCTATGATATAATCTTTCTCTTTCTGAGTTTTCTGATCAGAAAAGAGAAAAGGGTGGGTTGGGGGTAGGTAATGATAGTGATACTGCTTTGATAACTACAAAATATGACAATATAGCTAAATATTTTCTTTTTTCTATTAATCCATTCTAAGACTATTGTTTTTCTTGTTGCTTGACAGTTGTCAATGAGCAGAAGGATTTTATGATATGTATTTGTTCATAATTATCTTCAGTATAGGATATCTGAGGAATCAGAGACCTAAAGACAGTTTATGAATGTTTTTGGCTGCATTTGTTCCTGAGATGCACTTTGTTTCAGTTTCCAGCAGGTATGGTAACGTGATCTTTTAGTGAAGGGGATTTGGCTGGATTTCTGGATTTAGTCCTGCAATAGGGACAAGTGGTATAGCTAAAATGCTAGGACTCCATAGGAAGATTTTGTTTTATTGTACTTGTACTTTAGAAATCTTGTCTTTGTTGATTTGGGAAAGCAAATGTCACTGATTTTCAGTGGAACTGAATTCTGAAATCACTTGGGTAATTCTGGAAACTTAATTTCTACAGTGTAATAAAAAACAAACAATCAAAAATTTTTTAATTGTAATTGATATATATATGGCAATGCTGCTTCCCCCAGGGTATGACATAATGGTCACACTGCCCTGCTATTTAAAGGCCTGTCATAGTCCAGATACTCCATTCCTTTGTCTGACAGTTGCATCTCCTGTCTGTATTACTCATGTAATCTAGAAAATATTCAAGCAGCCTATTCTTTTGTAATATCTGATGCATCGTAACTCAGAGTTGACCCTGCAGGTGCTATTATAATATATATACATACATACATACATACATATATATATATATATATATATATAAAATAAGATACTATGCCAGCAGTATTCAGTGAGCAAATAGAAAATGTTTGTATTCCCAACTCTGAAATGGCACTTGAAAAAACTTCTATCTTCAGTTTTCTTTCAGGAACAAAAAGCCAGCCAGTACTGTTGCATTGGCCTAATATCTCTTGAAATGCATCCATACAGGTGTGTTCTAAAACTTATGAATTGTCTCAAAGCACCTTAATGGGTGATTATTTCTATTTTGATAGAAATAATATTATTTCTATTTTGATAGAAATAATCACTCATCAACAACACAAGAAATCTTAGGTCGTACCTGTAGCATCTGGTAGATTGTGTAGCAGTCCTCTATGTAAGCTGCGCAGGCTAGCTTTAAAAAACCTAGTTCAAGCCCAGGCTGTGTTACCCTCAAATCAACACAAATGCTGCGTACCTGGGTACTGCCAGGCAAGTCACCAGTCACTGTAGGTCTCAGCACTGCACTCCATAATGCACTCTGTATGTGCTGCAAGTTGTTTTATCGGGGTGTTTGGTAGAAATAACCAGGAAATAATCATGTACCTTATGGAAACCATACGCATTGTTCATGGATGCTTTCTTTGAAGAGCTGTAGAGATCAGTTAACAAAGTAAGTTTATTGGTAGAGAAGTTGTTTGTTGGCTTAACCTCTCTTAAGTAATGGAAGAATATTTTAAGCTTACTAACACAGCAAAAGTACTGAAGAAAAATAATATTAATTAAATGTTTGAATTCATGTTATCCTTCAAAATGTAAAGTTTTATCAAGAAAGCCTTTGTGTTTACTATTACTGAAAATGGTTCATGATCACCAATACATTTAACCTGTGTAAGTGTTCTCCCATCTGAAGTTAAACATGATTTAGTTACTTGCTTCTCAATTTTATTGTTACAGCGATGTTTTATCTGAAAGACCATATCAAGTACTTGGCACTCCTATAATTACTTATACATTAATCTGTAGGTATTTAATGCTAGCATGAGTTCAGGTCGGAAAGGGATAATTTCCTAAATCCACCCCCCCCCCACCTCGTTTTCTCTTCTGAGATTTTTGCAGAAGAGAGCAAAGTCAGAGTCCTGCCTACTCTTTATATTATGGAACACATCACTAGGGAAGCTTTCCTTGCTAAGTTTCCCCACTCAGTAAGTCATGAGTCATAGTATCTGTACCTGAAAAAATTGTTCTTAGTAAAAACCTGATTGAGATTGGCAAATACCCAAGAAGTATCTGAGGAGTCATTTTTTCTTTCCCAGTATACATGACTAGGTATATTTAATATACTAAAGTTGCAGAAAATTGGTTATTTTTTCTTCTTGACATCTAAGCAACACAACACTAGATCTGTTGTGTTTTCTGCCTCATTATTTGCATGCTATTCCCTAACCCTATGGTCTCCTTCAGCATCATTGCTTTTGAGATTCTTTCCCTACTGAATGAAATGTTGTGTTTTTTTTTTCATTAAAAAGTATTATTGTCACTTAATATTTTTAAATAGGTGATAGCAAATAATGTTCCTCTGCAGCAATATGCTAGATTTCATCTTCAAGAGGTATGTGATGTTATGGGGAGTAATGTTTGAACATTCATTTTAATGTGACTTCCCATTCTATAAAAAGTCAATTTTCTATTGCACGTAGTAGTAAAAAAGAAGGCATGACAGCTTCTTTGTATGTAGAAGGAAAAAATGTAGAACTGCTTGCCAATACTGGGGGATTACCCTGTGAAACTTTTAAAAATGACCCCAAAGAAAAAAAAAATTGTAGTATTGCACTGTTGACTTTCCAGAAGCTTTTTATTTTATTGTCTTTTATTTTATTGTCTTCACATTGTCCAAGACAAAAAATAAAATATTTCGAGTATTGCTGCTGGAATAAATTACTGTGAGTTAATTTGATCTGTAGTTTATAGCACATAGATGCTCAGCAGTACTCTTTGTGGGTGCTCTTATCCCATGGTAAATTCAAGGTAGTTCAGTGAAATTAGGGTAGGGAAGCCTTTCTACACAACAGAGAAAGAACACACACTGAGACTGCTTGTAGCAGAGTAGCTGACATGCTGTAAAATTACAGCCTAGCTTCTTCTTGATAACTGATGAAATTATTTCATATAGCCATTCATGTAGCCAGTCCCTTATTTGCTCTGTACCATAATAATTTCCAGTATATGCAACAAGCCTTCTTTATCAATATTTATGGCCATTGATGCAGCTCCACTTATATATTAAAGAGTGTAATATGTTTAGAGTATCTAGGAAAGATAAATCAGGCCACATCAAGGGTGACAGCACTGTGAGATTAATCTAAAAAGAATATTACTACATGTAAAGGACCAAATGAGAGATACAAAATAGAAGAAACAAGCAAGTTTATAAGGCTGAACTTCCCAGTCAGGAAATATATGTTGTCTCTACTATATAAAGAGATATGAGAGGCAACTAATGCTGACTGCACAATTAAATCAATAAACTATTTTATAAAGTCCCAGCTGCACTCCTGTTCCATTAATCCATTAAGGGCAATAGCCCTGCTCCTAATGTGGAATGCTGCATGGCCCTGTCATCCAAGCCTGGCCAGTGTGCTTCTTGGGGCTTTTTGGTAGCCACTGACAAAGATGGTACCTCTACAGCACAGCACAGACTGTGCGTCAAACTTCTTTGCACTCTTCTTTGTTCTTGGGAACCCCAGCTGGAACAAGGTAGTACATGGAAGTTTAGGGGTCTGTTCCATGAGACTGTTGTTCCAATGCTGAGCTCTGTTATTTTTTTTAGATACTGAAGCTCTGCCAGTGTCACTGGCTGAGACATTAGTTAGACGCATATAAGAAGCTCAGAGAGGAATGGCAGGGCTAAGAGAAACAATTTATCAGTGAGTGGTGTTTAACAGGATTTTTGAGAAATGAACAAGGAAGGAAGCAAAGCACTCTAACATGTTCAGCAAGGGGGGAAGTAAATATCACAGCTCTCTTAACAAGCTAGGCTATAGAATACATGTATATGCTTTATAAATATGAAAAAAAGCTGCAAGAAAAACTCAGAATTGAAAAGATAATACATTTTAGGGTGTCTAGGAACACATCCATATTATCAAATAACTTAATTCCCTGGTTTACTCCAGGTTCCTTGGTTGACCACACGTCATGTATATATCGCTTTCGGAGATCTGTTTTAGACTGCTGCGTTTTGTTCCTGTGAGCCTGAATTTTGGGATCTGGTTAGCATGAGGGACAGCATCTGACAGACCCTGTGGGAAGGCAGTGCCATGGTGGCAACCTGTGCCTGCACAGAACTCTGGCACTCTCCCAGGGGTCTTGTACCCTTAGATAAACCAAATGTTCCTGTGTCATTCCTGTTCCCCATGGCTTGTAACACATATCCTTGGTGTCATGTTGGAAAAGAAAAGTGCTGTTCCTGTGAGCAGTCTGCACATTACTGTGAATTCAAGAAATACATAGAAATCAATCATTACTAGAGACAGGTTCACCATAGAGAGCCAAGAGGACACCTGGATTAAGTGCTACACTGTGTGAGTGCAAGCTCTCTGATCTAAATGGAACTATCCCTGAACAGTGTGGTGATGAGCCCTCACATCTCCTATTATGGTGGCTGTAAGATTGGCATATGGCTGCAATCTGTGCAACATAATTTGTCCTTCTGCATATGAAGTCTTTAAATACTATTTTCCCCCATGCTAACCAAGAGGAGTTCTAGGCTGTTGATAGCTTACTTCCAGGAATGAAAGTATACATTTTTTTCAATGAGTGCTAGAAGTTGAGAAGAACAAGAACACGTTCAGTGAGAGCAGAATGAAGGGGTGAAGAAGAGTAAGAACAGAGATGGTAAACTCTACACCCCTTTTACACAAGTTCGTAATAATACATTCCCTAAGGGAGCTGAAAGTAATCATACAAGAATGAAATGGTTTAAAAAACAAATTGGCTCATATGTAATTTTAAAAGCATTTTTCACAAGATAATATGAAATCAGCTTCCAAAACTAAAATTAGATCAAAACACAAATATGCACTGAAGTTTTTTTTATTTAATTTTTTCCTAATACAGCTGGCATTATTCAATGCAATAAACCACCTACAACTTATCATATCTTGCAGAAGTATTGATTAAATATTTTTGTTTTAAGATTCATCCTCATGGAGTGAAGCTGTTTATATCAAACTGTTAAACTCCTACATGGGAAGCTGTCTGGATGTTTTGTATTTTATTTACAAGCAGGTTAACATCTGACATCGTCCATTCTGTGGGCTTGCTTCATACTGTGTTCCTATAAATTGAATTCAGGATGCATACCTTAGCAGAGCCCTGTGACTGAAATTTTGTCTCATAATATAACTGTGGGGGAAAAAAAAGCGTGCTTAAGGTTATGTCTGAACTCCTGCCTAGAACTCCTACCTCCATATTACTTGTAATACATTTTGAAATGAATTGTTCTTATTTTATCCTCTGAATCAGTTCTTCAAAGGCAGCTGTGAGTTAACAAGATACTTTAAATGGAAAATATGTTCCCTGCTCCCTTGCAGCCTGTGATTTCTGACTTCCTACACCCCCTCTACATAGGTGCTGTTTGTTGTACAGGCAGACTAAATCTCTCTGTGCTTTTCCACATATCTGCTATTATTTGTTATTCCTATTTTTACTAACTGTCTCAGCACCTGCTGAATTGCAAGTCCTCCTACTGAACCTAACTGAGTCATTTAGTTAATCTTTGCACAAAAGAGAAGGTGGAACCAGTGGCTGAATGTAGCCATCAGCCTTCATGACTCCTACAAGCTCCAGGGGCTAATTGTCTGTTGCACTCACTTGAGGCTTCAGAAACCTTTTCACTAAAAGTTTTTCTGGCTTGTAGAGATGAAAGAGAAGTAATTTTTGGAAGGTCCTTGTTCAGTTCTGTCATATATTCTCAGTTCTTAATACTGGAGAATTTCCAGTTGCAGAACAGGTGGGATTTCTGTGGTAGAAGAAACAAAACTAAGAAAGGAATAGCAGTTGCAGGATTGCAGAAATTATATATTTTTCTTCTTACTGAGGAGCAGCAGAAATAATGTATAGTTGCCCCCATGTTGAATGGCAGCAGATGTTGAGGTTTTACAGTACATCAGGTTTCTAGTTGAAAAGAAATTAGTTTCACAGACTTTGAAATGTTTTATGGTGGTCTATTGATATTCATAAGGTGTAAACAACCATGTTTACCGTTGACAGAGACGATAAAAACAAGCATTAGGGTGTTTAGACAATATTGTCAGAAGAAAATCCAACTCAGGTTTCACTGTATAAGGAAGTTTGTCTCCTAAAAAGTGTTCTATTTTCTGTTATCTTTTCTGTTATCTATCCAGTCCTGTCCATTCCCACCCTGTTCACTGTTGACAGTCACCACCAGTAATGCTACATACCTAGTGCTGTGCAGGCAAATAAATTATTTCTTGAAAAATGTTATTTCAGAATTGATAATGAGTCCAGGCAAAATTTACTGAAAAGTTTCAAGTTTCAGGTAGAATGTAAATGAAGCATTTTAGAAATGGGAAAAATGTTTTAGCCATGTGGTAAATGCTGAAATTAACTGGAAGCTTCCATTAGGAACATTACCAACATTTTTGAAATGTTACCTTGTGTTAATATAAATCTATGATCAAAGAAACAAGAACTACTATGTGTGGGATGCTCATGCCTCTCATTTTTTATCCTCCATTCATATTAGGACTCTTAAGGGTTGTTCTCATTCCTACCTAAGGATCCTTTTCCCTACTGCATAGACTGTGGAGGTACTTACTGAGCCAGTGTACCCTGTGCTAGCCTTGTGAAGGGGAATTTGAGTGAGTCTTCTGTCTATTTCTGGAACATGTCCTGATTACTTGACACTACTTGTTTTGTTTTGTACCAGAAGACCCCAAAACATTTCACTGAAAAGAATAGTCAGTGTGTAACTGATGTAAATGAACAGGAGAAATTAATGAGCATTTTCCCTTATGTCAAAGGTAATGTTACTGTTCTCAGCCACGTTCTAGTCATAAATGTCAACCCTCTGTTATCTGTCATACTGTTTATAAGTAAAAAGTGCAAACTTGCAGAAAATTGCAATCAAGATTTGCAATGAGGACTATAGCTTTTTGTAAAGTGCAACTTGCAAAACTGAAACCGTTGTTCTAGTCAATGGAAATACATGACTTATGTAGGAACAAAGGTGAAATTGATTTATTTATTTTTTAAATATTTTTTATCTATCTTTATTTATAAGTTTACGAATGCACAAAGAAAGCAGGATGAATAAGAACAGAATATCCTTCCTAAAATTAATTTTTTGCCATTTTGGAGAAGCAACTCATATGTTTCGTCCTTGTCAGTTCTGCTAATTTCCAAAGATATTTTCCTAATATTAGCACTTTCAGATTTCTTCCACAGTTTCCCTCTCTATGTTGCCAGTAATGGAAAATTGCATCTTTCCTAAATTTCTGTCATTCTCTGGTAAAATTTGACAAATAATCTGTGTTACAGGAACCCACCAATTTTACGGGAAGAAATCATTAGGACAGGGATGGGACACAGATGTCCCAAAAGCATGCACTTGGTTACTCAGATTACTGGTAGGATGGATGCTATTCTATTATCATCAGCAATGCAAATTAAATGTATTCATGTCCCATCACTACGGGAAGATAGTTTTGCTGGGGGTGACTGTCGTAATCTTCTCCCTCAATACTGTATGTAGTCTATGTGAGCTTTTGTTTTCCTTTTGTGACTCAACCAGAATCTCAGATGTAAAATACAACACATTTCAAAAAGAGAATTTTAAGCAAGTTCAATAACATGGAATATAAAGCTTTTCCAGTTTCAGCTGTATTAAAATGCAGGAAAACTGAGCACATATGTCGGAGTGCATTTCTTCACTTCCCCATGTGGGCATGGCCAGATTTCCCTGTGAAGTACAGGCTACTGAAAATGATGATGTTTGTTATCCAACAACATATTAAAGTTACATCCCCTTGAGGTAGAGCTCCAAAATACAGAAGTATTTGGATCCAGCTGGGGCAGGTAGGTGGGGTGAGGAGGGGGATAAGCAGACAATTTTTGTGGCTTTTGTAGCAGCTGTGACAAATGAGTGAGGCTCCATCCTACAGGCCATTTTCACTTTATCTTTTCTCTTGGGCTACATATCTCCTTCCTAATATTATCATCATTTATCACAACTTTAAGATTCATCTCACTGGCACAAAACTTTTGGATCATGGACCTTACATCCATAATTGATTCTTCAATGGGCCATCTGTGACTTCTTTCTTGATAAGATAGCTAAAAATTCAGAATTCCGTTCCTTGACTTTCATTTTTATTCATGCCATTTTCTGAAAGGGTCTCTGGCAATTTCTGCTCATTGATCTCTGTGATACCTGTATTCATTCTACAGCTATACTATGTGATTTTACTAAACAAGGGGGGCTAAATCATTTTTCTACCTTACTTTGTAAATCAGAGGAAAATATGCTGTACTTGGTTAAGATCCGTTACTTTAGCTTTTCAGATGAAAGTTAACACTTTGTATCAAAAAACAGCATGCCTATATTCGTGGGCATTTGCAGATACTATTTTTATTACGTAAATATCTAAAAGAAAGCAGACACTGGAGCACCATGTTGCAGGCAATGAATGCATGCATATGGAAATGAGAGTTTTCCTCCAATACCAGACTTCACTCTTCTGGAATTTGTCAAGAACTAGTAATAGATAACACACGTTCCCTGAACCATGACTTTTCTCCCAAGGCAGCTGTGCTGCTTAACTGGGAAGTTTGTCAAGCATGGAGAATTTTCAGGTCTTGCTTTTCTCCCTGAAAGACTCCCTCTCTCTGAGGAGCAAGCCTGATGGGATCTCAAACCATGGCACAGCATGTCAGGCTGGTGGCCAGGAGTCGTGGGCAGAACAGCCATCGCTTTTCCCTCTGGCAGCCACAATAGTGGTCCTTCTTAGTTTGAGATATAACAGAAGTGCAATGTGTGATCTCCCCTAGAAGATCATTTTAACGGCATGGATCGTTAGCCTTTCTTTAATTTCTCTTGCTTTGAAGTAATTAAGTTTAGCATATCACTGGGTTGTCATTAGTACGTAGAAATGTTGCATGAATTTATTGAGTAATGTATCAAGTGCAATTTCATACATAAGGGAGGAAAGGTTATTTCTTTCTTCTGTGCAAAGAGCATCTTTGCTGGCTTCTTAGGACTTGGTTCTGTGGCCATTGTGCTCTTTGCAGAGATAAGTAAATGGTCTATTACAATGCCATCTGCTATGGCACTTTTTTGTCTTTCTCTTTTTGTGTAATGCAGGAAGAAATGTTTGATATATGATATTTTGATAAAATCAAAATCTGAGCAGTAAATTAGCTGGAATTAAAGTCAGATGAACATTGGGTTGTCAGAATAACCACTTATTTTACTCACTTGTATTTCAGTCTTTTGATCTATAAGAATTATTAGTTAAGTAAAATATTTTTAAAGGAGATCCAGATAAATACAGCAGCATGAGCAGGATTCTGCTGAAGGTGATTGCTGTTTAGATTACTGAGTGCTGTTATTCCAAAGATTAGAAGCATAAGGTTGCATTTAAGATTGATCACTGGATATGTTTACTGAGGAATTTCTTTCAAACATAATTGTTTGTGGAAAACAATTCCTTGTGGAAAACATCTGTACCATCCTTATTGTGGTAGTTTAGCAGTTAGAGCCTACATAGTGCTATCTGGACATAATGTAAAATGTAAATGATTGTTTAATTAAATCAGAACTCCTCTACTGTGTGATAGGGCAATGTCCTTTAAATAGATAATGAACATTTTTTGTAGTTCAAATGACAGATCTTGCACATTTAGTACAGATGTTAAAGGCTTTCAAGAGACAAAACTGTGAGTGCTAATTTCTGTTCATAGTAGGATGATTCTATCTATCCAAAATCAGGAAAATATCAAAAATTGGGAGAAGTGTCCAACAGGATTGTGTAATTAGTAACACCTGCAGGCTCTCTCTTCCTATATGACTTTACCCTAACTTCCTTCTCATATATTATCAGCTGCAAATCTGTGGCAAGAGGGGAAAAAAAGGTTTCTGGCAGGAGTTTCAGTGTCCAAACATCTCAAGGACAGAGGTGGAATCATTTAAACGTTAGCTCTTGCTTGGGGCTGTGCCTTGGGGTACAATCAAACCCTTTAATTGCACTAGAAATATTTTCAGATACTCTGTCTTAAAAGTAGGTTAAGAAGCCTGTCTTGGTTCTGTATTTCATGATCTCTGCAATTTACTGCTCTAAGCAATACTAGTAGACCTTATAAACACTGGATGCTTTTGCAGAATATGAAGAAATCTCAACAAACACTGATGAATTTTCCTGCCAGATACTTAGACTGTTCAACAGAATTTGATAAGCCAATACTAACAGGCATTAGAAGATAAATAAAGTTCTGTCACAAAATGAAATTACGGACTTAGGGCATTTAAATTAGCTCTATAGTGAGGTCAAGGGACTTTATTCAATTACCTTCACTTCTGAAATATACAGCTTTGAAACTGAGCTTTTGTTAATATATATGGATGTGCCTCCTGAGATGAGGAACTGACTGCATGATATTCAATTATATTGTGTTTAACTATATACATTCCTATTGTTCCATAACTTATTTCTGTGTTTTATTCATGGCCTGTTTTGCAGACAGTTTTTCAAGTGTGCATAATGTGCAAATATTTTCTTTGGCCCTGAAACTAACTGGCTGCTATCAGTTTCAGATCGAATAACTAGTTTTCCTTTGTTTTGCTTTGTTGTTGTTGTTACCTTTTTTTTTTTTTTTTTTTTTTTTTTGGGTGGGGTGGAGGGGGTAGTGTAGACCTATGTTATGCCTTGTGAATCTGTACTCAGGATATAAACAGTTTTACTCAGCCATTGTAAACCTAATCCAGATTAGTTCAAATAAGCATAGCCTATGTAAGAAGAAAAGTTATCTAAAGGGTTTATTAATCGTTTAAACTTCATTAACAAGTCAAAATATACAGAAGTGTCTCTTCTATCCTCTGTGATGATCCTTCAGATCATCTGTGAAGGGCCTGGAGATAGGGAGAAGCTTGCTCTTGCACCTACCTTCTGCTCTACTCTAATGAGCAAGAATGTCTCAGTCCTGTGTTGACTGAGTCACCAGATCCACATCCAGAAGTTGCCTGATTTTAAAGCATCTATTGCTACATAGAGGAATATTGACTCTAAGCATATAATAAGTATATTGGTAACAGAAAATGATAATTTGAGAAAATGTGCAAAATGAACAACGGATGTAACTGAAAAGAATTTTCAATCTTGTTTGAACCTCCAGAACTAAAAAAGAAAATAACAAATTGATTCTATATAAAAGTCTTTGTAATATGCTCTCAAAAGGATAGAGAAAAATACACTTTTCTTGGCTCTGTCCCTGCTGCTGAATAAAATTTCCACTTTAAGACAGTAGAAAATGATGTTCATTAAATTCACTCTCCACAACAGGAAATAGTCTGTGGAGAAAGGAAAGGACACAGAAAGCTCAAACTGATTTTGTGAAATATGCTCCATATTGAAAAATAAATAAAATAAAATCCACACACAACTGTAGCTAATCTACACTTCATTAAACCATATGCTTCATCACTCTCACACATAAGTGGCAGTTTCTTTCTTGCTTCTTGGAGACTGTTCAATAGTGTGGCACCATAGCAAAGTCTCCTGTTATGAAAACTTCATTATTATTTCTTCCAATGATGGTAGTGCGTCACAACATAGTATCATAATTAAAAACTAAATTTTGTTAGCAGAAGAAAAATGAATGAGAAACACACTGATGCAGAATACCTTTATTTAATATTTATTACCTTACTAATTCATAAAGCCATTAAACTGGTTATAGCTATCTTTGTTAATATGTGAAATTGCAAGGTGATTCTGTATTGATGACAGTAAATACTAATAAAGATCAGGAAATGAATAACTAGGATGATGAAAACAGCTTTTAAAATATAGGATTATTTATCTTCCCAATTTTAAATAAATAAAGAGAAAATCTGACTATTTTTACTTTTGCGTTTTATTTCTACTAATTATTGTACAAATTAAATTTAACGTAGTGGAAAGAGAAATGGATAATTACTCAAAGGCAATTAAAGATTCTGAATCTGTATAGTAATTATGATTTTTTTTTTTTTTTTTTGAAAATGAGAGTGCCATTTATTTTTAATGTGTGCTATGTAATTAAGGCCATATGCAATTATTTTTCTCTTACCATCCACTTCCAATGGGAATTGTTTTTTAAAATATCTGGCAAGAGTGAATGCAATTGTATACAGTGGGACACTCTCATACATAAAGAATTTTTCAGTTGTTGATCATTGTTCAGCATGACTGCAGTATGCTTCCTAATTTGTTTTAATTTAGCAATTCTGGACATGGCTGACCTCATGCTAGATATGTGATGCAGTCACTTCTCTAGCTCTTGTGTCTGCCCTTCTATTTCTCCCTGAATCCTCTGTATCTTACAGTATGCCTCAGTTTCTGTAGAATTATGTTTCTTCCACAGCCAAGTGTCTACTTACGCCTCTGTGAAGCTAGGCTCAATGTAGTCTTGCTCGAGAACTGTTTGAAAGATTGCTGTGTAATTCTGTTTCTTCATTCCTGAGCAGCTTCTGTAGCCATATAAGGAAAGGTGCAACAGAAGCTATAGACAATGAAGAAAATTGCCTTTCAAAGTAAGTCTCACTGTTTAAGCTGGTAAGGAACTTTTAGACTGCTTTCCCCCTGCATTCTTTTTTTTTTTTTTTTTCCATTGTTTGCAGATCTCTCCAGCCTGCTCCTTTCCTAGCTTATAGAAAGAGACCCTGTTTTCACAAAAACTGTTGTGTGCAAGATTAAGTAGAGCTTGACTTCTGAAAGAAGTCACTATAGCAGATGGTCTAAGGCCTGTGGATAACTATTGGAAATGCAACTGTAATATCAGTATGCTTTGAATTGCACTGTATCATTGTATCAGTCATTGAACCATTTTGTATGGGCAATGCACAGAAAAACTGCACAGTCTGTTCTTGTGTCTCTTACGTAGTCACAAAAGGAAGCATCCAGGTATATTCAGGTTCTCTTCCAGTGGCACACAGATCAGCCATTAGCAAGAGGTTGATCCCATATAAAGTCCCAGCAGTTGCATTTACTGCCCAGGAGCTACTTGAGCACCCTGCAGGGGTAGACTCCTGTGGGAATCTCAAAATGGGGGAAATAATACTAAATCAGAAGACCTGTACATCTTCCTCAATATGATCCAACATAAACAAGGCAACGCATACTCTCTTGATGGTTGCAAGCAGTGACAAGTGATTTTGGGGGGGGGGGGGAGGGAGAGAGAGGAGACAGGGCTGTCATTCCCTTGAAGCAGTCGTGTTCTGATATAAGCTATCGCTTGCTCCATCTTTGTTCTTGGAAAGACATTTAATATATATATATTTGCATCTTTAGGTATAACATATGCCCAGAGCCACTTACAAAGTATTTTGACAGCATGTGCCACCCTGTCTGTTCTTTGTTATGAAGAACAGCACAGGAATTCTGCACTGTACAGTGACAAAAACTGGATATCACTCTAAACATTTTGAAATCTGGTTCTTCAGAGACTATGATAATTAACAGTAGTGATGAAGAATCACACCTATTATCCCTGTGGCATCAAAAGACTTCACATTTCCCTTTAAATCTAGTATCTCAGATTACCAAAAAACTCCATTTAAATGTAGAGCCACTGCCTGACCTGAGCAAAGCAAAATATGAAGTGGAAATCACAGCCTCTGGTGTGTTAGCAGGATACCAACCAACATTAAATAAAATGATTGCTGGATGCAGAATCTGTCAACATAGAACAGAAAAGGGGTGAATTAAATACCCTAAACTGCCAGGTCACATACTTGTGGATTAGTGCCAGAGATCGTCAACCATAAATGAGCCATTTGGAAGTGAAGGAAGGAAAATATACCTGTGTGTCCTTTACACGTTTATTACTCTCACTGTCTAACTTCCTGAAGTGGGACTTTGTATTTGTACAGTTCTGAAATGCCACATGTAACCAGATTGCAAGGCTGTCAACAGAATCCAGGGAAGTTTTTTCTATACATTGTATGGCAACATGAATATTTCATCACAAAAAGTAAGAAATTTATCATCACGAGTATCTAGGCCACTACTGAAATAAAATGTAAGGCTACATAGTATTTGTGCACTCCATAGTAATATCCTAAAGCAGTTATGCTGATTTATTTATGTATTCTGTAAAATACTGGTCTACAAAGAGAACAATATTTAAGAACTCTGCAGAATGAATGTGTTAGAAATACTGCTGGCTATATAGTTTGACCAGATTTCTGGATTCTGCCACAATGACGTCCTATGCAAATGGAATTTAACACATGTAAAACGGATGTGAAAAAAAACAGTTGCTTCCTAGAGCAGTTCAATATGAATGTAAAGAAGGTTTTCTTCTTCTTTTTTTTCAGGATCTTAACAGATTGTCCTCAAAATGCACACGCGTACATTTAACCCATTGCTTGGTGTTTCACTTCAGTTTTTTATCGGTATATATACCAACCATTTCCAATTTAGGCATTTATATAAATAAATCAATATTTAAGCTCCTTAGCAAAAACAAATTCAGCCATATAGAGCTGCAGAGAGTAGGTTGCCCCCTTTCAGAATTTGCTGGT
Source organism: Aythya marila (assembly GCF_965140915.1). Classification (NCBI taxonomy): domain Eukaryota; kingdom Metazoa; phylum Chordata; class Aves; order Anseriformes; family Anatidae; genus Aythya; species Aythya marila. The sequence goes on from NC_139042.1 coordinate 112,257,275, forward strand.
CTCAGCAGTTCTCAATAATCATGCTCTCCTTGCTTGCATGCCTAAAGTCGGTCACTTTATATACTGATTCAGAAATATGAAATGGTGATTTTTCCATAATGAAAATCTCAATGAAGTTGGATTAATTGAGGACTAAATAGATTACCACTGTAAAAGGAAATTGAATTTTTTTTCAAACATCTGAGGAAGAAATTTTAGCTAGCTTGCTCTAAGACTTCTTTAATCAGGTTGAATATTCTTATCAGCAAAATGTAAGAAAAAATAATGATGCTCTTTATTTTGATCTCTAGATTCAGGTCAGTCTTGTGTCAGGCAGTATTTTGTGGGAAAATATATCTGAGTTTGAATGGCATGCATTGTACAAATAACTGCATTCTAATAATGAGTTTAAATGGAATCTGAGAATTAAACTGTCATTCAGAAATGAAGGCTGAGGAAGAATCAGAAAGAATACCCATCTTGCCTTGAAATTGTAATGGTGCCCTTTTTTGTCATTTCATCCCCAGTTAATCAATTCCACAATTAACCCCATATTATGCACCAAAGGCCATGAAAGATATATATCCCTGTGAACTTGTTATTTTCACACTGGCACAAGAAAATTGATTTCACCATTGATTGTGTCAGTTAAGTATAGCCTATATTAATTGTGCTACCTACCAGGGGAAGCTAGTGGGGTTCCTATGGGAAAGAGACAAACTCCTGAGGTCTTAATTACTTCTGATTGCATACTTTCTTTTCAGGTTGGAGCACTGCAGCTTTGCTTTAAAATAAAGCAAGTGGTAAGGTGAGGCAGGAAAATATTCCTGGTCTTACCACCTACATAGTATTTTTCATGTATCAAAGAGCCATATGTTGCATATATCAGATTACAGAAGGATCTCTCAGAAGACTTTACGTGCTCCTCAGCTCTAGTGTGGAACTGGCTTGGCTAGACCAAACAGGCAGCAAGTGTAGTTATAGATGTTATAGTGACACCCACATTGTTTATGACCCTCTGTGTAGCAACATAGAGATTAGTTCTTCCCATTTCTTCAAAAGTACCACTTTATCAAGGCCATATAAAATGAGTAAAAAATCTTTGTTACTCCATCACAAAGCACATGAAATAATCTTTGTAAACAATCAAAGAACATACTTTACCACTTCTTTTCCAAAGCATGAAATGTATCTGAAGTTAAGCAGTTATAGTATTATTCAATTCACATATGTACCTTAACATATATTTTGCAGGGCATTAAATGTTACATGAAAGCTTGACAGTATGTTATCGTATAATAAATGAAACCTTTCTCTAATTAATTAAAGGGAATAATACCCTTATGTTCATTATAGTATTTTTTTAAGACAGTGAGCAAGCACCTACTACTGTAGTCTGTGGAGCTACAGGCATATTATTAGTAATGATCCTATCAATGCACACAAATAAAGTATTTACTCTTCAAACTGTCTGCTAGCCTTTGTCCAGCTTGAAAGACACTACTGAGCACAATGAAATCCATTTCTTTTTTGAGATTCCTTAGATTAAGGTAGACAACATGCTACTACTTTCATTGAGGGGACTGGTACATTTTACATGATTCATATGATGAAAGGAAGATCAGTCAAGCAAAATGTTAGTCAACTCATGCTGAAAAATAACATCTTTCTGTTCATTGGTTATTTGCCATCCCTGATTCCATACCAAATACATGTCAAAAACACCTCTCCAACAATCAGCACATTATGGTTATGGTCACATTTGAAAATAAACTAATAAATAACAAGTTTCATAAGTTATGACAAACTGTAGGAACTGCTGCTCATTTTAGGAGTGATGATAGAAAGTGTGGGTCACTGGTTTTGACTGTCCTTTTGCTTATATAGTCATCTTATATAGTGATTAGATATCTCTTGGTATGTTCAATCTATTGAGCTCTTTTCCTTTTTTCCCTTTCCTTTTCTATAAACTTATTAGATGTACTCAAAAAATGTCTTAACTGCACAGAGTCAGTGTGCTTCTAATTGTTACCCTGTAGATGTAGGCACCTTATGTATTTCAGCAAAGATAAGGGATTGTGGAAAGATGAGGGCAACAGAGGGCTGGAAAGCTGTAAAAATTTTTTTTTTCTTTTTTTTTTTCTTTCCTTTTTTTTTTTAAAAAAAAACAAGGACTTTTCTTTGCACTTAGTAAATACAATTTCCTATTAAAATTCAGTTCAGAAGCATTAACTTTCATCTGATCACATGGTTACTTTTTTGTTTGTTTGTTTGTTTGTTTGTTTGTTTTTAAAAAATTCTCCTAATCACAAAATGAATTTTCTAAATCCACACTAGCTCTAACTGGCTCCTCTCTCCATTCTTTTCCTCTTTGAATGTGTCCTCAAATAGTGATTTTTTCTTCTCTTTTCCGCTTTAAGGTTTTCCAGAAATGTTTGAGTAATATATCTATCTATACAGTCTAACAAAACATTTAGAAAATGTTATCGCCTGCAATCATACTCTAATAATCACATTTACTTTACACTATTTTAAACATGAAATACACTATGTGATGATATTTCTAACAAGATATGTGTGTGTATGTGCAGTGTATCAGCACAGATCATACGGTATTATTATTCTCCAAGCAGGCAGCAGTCCACCAAGTGTGACATCAGCCAACATTTAATGTTATCAGTGGTAGAGAGAAAGCTGGGACTGGCATTTTCAAGAAGTTATCATGATAGTCATGTTGTTATGAGCTGGCAGCACAGAAAAGCTATCATATATTTTCTTCTGCTCTTTTACTGGCTAAAGCCAGTAAAAAAAAGCCAGGAGGGTAGTTAATTTCTAATCTGTCATATAATGGGCAGTTTGTGAATTGCCCTTTTCTGAAATCTTCCTGAAAGAGAGATGGTCCTATTACCATGATGAAAAAACAGGTCCTTTATTCCAGCTATTCAAAAAACAAACTTCAGTAAGGAAAAGAGTTGTGGTGAGTTTTGTGGCTTTGTTTTGTTTTGTTTTGTTTTTACATAAACGTCTTCACTTGGTATATGCTGTAATGCTGCATATTGATTGTCTTGAAACTTGTATGAGTTGACTGAAAAGAAAGTGACCAATTTCCGTAAGCTCCATTTTCTTTCCCATTGCTGATATGCAGGTAAGCAGGTTCAGCATACTGCCATAATGAGTAAAACTCATTAGAGGTTTACTGCATTCAGAAAGGAGTATGACATACAGGCATCTTTTCTCCCTTTTATATCTGTTACTGCTCTGACCTTTCTACCAGGGCTTCTTTAAGAAGATTAACCCAAAATACTGATTACCACTGGGAAAATTATGTTAAACTTTTCTATCACTCTGTAAGTTAATTTTCTCCGCTTGGAATCATGAGTCAAATGACTCAAACCCAAATTTTTATTAAGGAAGGAAAGAAAATCATGCAAGGCACCTAAGCAGTAGCAATTAATATTTCTAAAGATTAATTAAAAACAATTTCACAGCTTTTCCTTTGTTGAGACCAGCTATTTTTGTCAGATTGTTTCAAGAACTTATTTACAGTTCAAAGATTTTTAAGACTTGCTGAGTACTAAGGTCTAGTTTAAACTGACCTGATCTGTTACTGTGGCTTGTTTCCGTTAGCCACTCTTCACTAATTGCTACCATTACCTGCTTCCACTTCTTCTGGCCACACCTTGCAGGGCTCCTTCTCTACTAGTTAGTTTTCTACCAAAAAAAAAAAAAAAAAAAAAAAGCTCTGACGTCCTCTCCATGATTCAACCTTTGCTACACTTGCCATTTTCACTAGCCCTGCATCTAGCCCTGCATCAAGCTGCTCCTTAGCCATTCTGGTTTCAGGTTTGTCAACAGCTGCATCATCTCAGTGCTTGAAACCTATGGAAGTCTGGCCACAGTCTCTGAGCTGATACGAGACTCTTAGGCAGCTTATTCTGTCTGGTGCACGTGAGATGCACATGCAAAGCTTTATGTCTTGCTACGTGCTGTAGCATTTGCTTTATAATGGTGAAATCTTGCCTGTTTATGCTTCAAGTGTCCGCTCTTCTCAGGCATAGTTAGTTGGCTTGGCTTTGTGCACCAATTCAGCTACATACTTTGCTTCGTTTTGCGTTTATCTCCCTTCTTTCACAGCCATGCCTCTCATTGACACACAAAACAACTTCTAAGCCCTTTTCGTCCTTTAGTCCTTTCCCTCTATCTCCCCTTTGGTCCATGAGGGAAGTGAAAATATTGTGCCCTTTTTCTATGAGTTTCCTGCCCAAGGTGGAGGGAAGGGATGAAAGGATGTGGAAGTTTTCCTTTAGATTAATCCTCAACCAATAGGCCTATACTACTAATGAGACATGGATGATGGATTTGTAATCGTTTGGGATCTTGGCCCCTCTTACTGAGTCCCTTCCTTCTTTCTAAAAATATGCTTAGAAAAAAATATATATATTGTTTGGTTATTTTCACCTTCTACATATAAATGAAAACTGTACTCTGCTATTATCTTGAGATAGAAGGTGTAGAAGTCCTGTGTGGTTTAACATCAGAAAGACAATTCAACAAGTGCTGTCTTGACAAGAGAAATGAGTTTGGGAGGTCACCTATTTGTGAGGCAAAGAATCTGCAGTTAATGCTACTCCTGTATCTTTACACTTTAAAGAGGTATGACAAGACCATTCCATATTCCTAAATTAAAAACTACAGTATGTTTAATTGATCTCGACTTTAAAAATTTATTCCTGAATTTTGTGGCCAACTTTGTTGAGTTAGTATGTTGGAAATAAACTTCCTTGTCATTGCAGAACATGTAACTCTTCTGGGTCTTTATAAGTTTACTTTAGTGGGGTGTCCAGCCCAGTGAAATGGAAAATCTGGGGTCTGTCATAGCTCCTAAGGCAAAGCCATTTAATACACAGATTTACTGTGTAGAATCCAACTGTTCTTTTGGTCAGGAGAAAGCCAGTTATAAAACAGCCATAATTTTTGTACTTCCCAGTGTTGGAATTTTTATTAAGTGCCATTTGACCTTTGCATTTTATACCCCTGAGATTTGCTTTAGTTTGACCACAACCATATATTAAAGACTTATCTCTTTAAGGTATTGATAGATACATAAAATCAAAGGCCAGATTTTTCTCCTGGGAACATTGTGTGTAGTAGATCTCTCATTAAAGTATTTATTTGGCATTTCATAGATCTTAAGGGCAGGCAGGAGCATGCTGATTATTAAGTCTGACTTCCTGCATTAGTTGCACTAAGTACCTGATTCAATTAATTTGTGCTGCAAGATCACAGCTTGAATTTAAAGCTACAGATTCATGTTTTTAAATGACACTGATCTCGATATAGAGACTAGGTGACAGAACACTGTGTAACTAGGTTTGGTTAGTTATTTTGATGTGCATTTTTACACTTTGTATTAAAATATGCAGGGCACTATGGTTTTGGTTTGGTTTAGATTGAGTTGTTTTTGCTGTTGTTTTTATTTTTATGTCTATTATTATTTTTTTTTCCTAGTTTATGAGTACTGAATTCATTGACACATTAAAACATATTTGCTGGATTTGAAATTCAGCAGGAGATGGCTTCAAGTTTAAAGAATTCATAAGTAGTTTTGGAGTCCATTATCTTGCAGTCAAACAAATTGAAGGAACCTTTATATTCCCCAAGCAAGCAAACAAATTTTCAAATTTCTCAGGCCTACAAAGCAAACAAACAAAACAACAACAAACAAATGAACAAAACTTTTTTTTTTTTAAAAGTACAGGAGTGAATTTTCTGTTACAGTATGTAGCCTTTAAGCAAGTTTTGGTTCATTCCATCTAGCCATTTTGCACATATGCCTGCAGGAGAAAAAAGGCAGGAATATCCTGCTACACAAGCAGAAGTACTGTTATAGGGGAATGGTTTTACAAAGACAAAAGGAAAGGAAAAATAGAACAGTGAGACAAAAATTGAGACAAAAATTGAAATTTGCAAAGCATCATGCAGAATATAGAAACTATGAGTAATGACACAGCTCTCCTACATCCTCTAATTTAAGAGACTTAAGTCACAAGGGCAGTTTAGTCCTGGTGACAGGAAAGGCCTAACCTTAACTCTAACCTAGTTTTTACTGGAGCTATTTTTTATCAGTATCTTTTTCTTTAAGAACCGACATCACTTATTACTGACATTCCTTTACTGTAGTAGGATTTAAATTATTATTTCAAATTTAGGTTAAATTAGAGTTGACAATATTACTTCTCAAAAACATTCATCTGTAAATTTGTATGTTATTCTAAAGAAAGAAAGGGGAAAAGTTGCATATCTATGCTATCTTTTTCATTGTTGATGGTACTATTTTCAGTTAATCTAATGCTAGCATAATTACACAAATCAATGCATTTCCACCATATTAGGAATATGTATAACTTGTTTACAGAAGCATTAAAGTAAGACAATCAGAATACTTTCCACAGTTGTATGCTTTTATGCTGTGTTGAAATCTATCCGTACTTTAGCAATAATAGCAGTGTTTATACTGAACAAAGTTTCACCTTCTGATATTACTATGTGATGATTAAGGAGAAGTCAGTTTGGCCACTTGAGTCTTTAGCATGTCAGCTGAAGTATAGCAAACATTAAAGAACAAATTTGGCAGGTGGAAAGGGAAGTACATCTTTGGGTTGCATCAGATGCTAAGTAGTACAAGTTCGATGTTCCAAAGACATTTCAGCACAGGAATTAAAAGACTGGAAGCCTACAGTACTTAAAACATTTCTTTCTGGCAGTTACCAACAAGTCTCTTTTGGCTTGTAAATCTCATTTAATAGTGATTCATCCCATTTAATATTGCCTCACACATTGGGTGAGCTGCAGTCTGTTCTGTTTCAATGCCGTAAGCATTATGCCATAAGCATATGACCAATGCCATAAGCCAACAAGTCTCAAACCTCTAGCAGGCCGTCTTTTTGGAAACAGATGTGTCAGCTGGGTTCTGTTGCTCTGTTGTCTCTATATGTATTTACATGTATAATTTCTACAATTCTGATCTCATTGCTCTATTTTCTAAAAAAATATATATATATATATTAACAGTGTAATAGTTTATAGCTTATATTTAAAACATTTATTATATTAATTATATAAAAACATTTATAATTATATAAAAACATTATATTAAAACATTTGTGTTTTTTTTTTTTTTTTTTTTTCCTTAGTATTTGTCTATGTTAGCAGTTTATCTTTTCTTTTATCAGTGGTACTCTTTTATTTTTTATTTTTATGTTTCATATACATTTCTTCTTCCTGTCTTTGATCTCTTATTGTGACTCTCTCACAGAAGGATGCCTTATTTGATACCTTTTAACGCCATCAAAACTCACTGTTAATTACAGTGTTATGAACCTTATTTTTTTTTTTTTCTGTTTGTGTTAAAGAGAGTTTTCTTTTGCATTTGCTCAACAATGTGTAGTGCATTGAGGCATGTGTTTGTTACAAGACAATAAACAATTAGGAGCAAAAGCTAAGTATCCGGGATTTCTATTTTTGTGGTGAACGAGGAAGATACATGTATGCAAAACACAATATCCAAGATCAGCAGAAATTCAGATAAATCGTATACTGAACCGTGACTGAGGCAATAAGGATATTTAGTTTTGGTTAATCTAGCTTCTCTTTCATTGCATCGAAGAACAATAAAATATTTCTCATGTTCTCATGTAATCTCAAACTGAACACCTTATTAAAGAAACTCTTTGTTGTCGCTGTCAGAAAATGTATCCTCAATTGCAGGCTGAATTTATCCTATATGTTTTTTGATTGATATATATTTTTTTAAATCTCTGAGGGCCATGGTTAGTCTCCACAACCTAGGCTAAGGTAATAATCATCTCCGATTCTTCTTTTTTCTGAACTGTGTGCAACTATACTGTTTCTGAATAATATTAGCCTTAGTGTTTTGCCTCTCTCTGAAAACCCTGGTGCAGAAAGAATGTAAATCCACGTTTTGTCCTTCAAAAAATGGCAATTGGAGGAACTCATGTTAAGGAAAAATTGAATGTAAAAACTAGTCCGTGTTTACTTCTAATATGAATGTTCAGTGTTTATTTTGCAAGTTTCATTCCAAAGATAATCTAATGGGTTAAAAGGTAGAAAGGAATGTTGGTCTAATCATACAATCTCAAAATACTCTCCGTGATTCATTATTTGCTCAGCACTTCGTGACCTACAGTGCCTTATCATTTCAAATGATAACAATAATGGGTATTATTTCTCCTGCTCTATTTACACAATGTATTGACATTTGCATGACAAAAAAAAAAAAAAAAAAAGAAAAAAGAAAAAAAAAAAGAAAAAAGACCTGATTTGAAAGATTTCAGGACTTCAGAAAAATCCTTTGGTGTTCTTTTATTGTCATCTTCATCATCTTCTTCATTGTCTACTTCTTCTTCTTCATTGTCTTCATCATCTTCTTTGTGCTCTTTTACTTCTTCATTGTCGTCATCTTCATCATCTCCTTCATTTATATATATTTATGGGTGAGGGGATATGCACTGGTATCTCTCAGAATAAAAGTCAGGAATTGATTGCTGTATAATATTTTAAAAAACATTGTGTCTTTGTGCAAGACAGCTTATTTTACTAACGTTTTTGAAGAAATTTCCCAAGCCTTAGAATTCAAACAATTGAGCAAGGTAGAGGAGAAAAGATCTCACTTTCTCATTTTGTATTGAGCTTTCTGCTGCAGCTTTGGTGCTTTAGGAATGTAACAGAGTGAACTGACACATTGTCAGTTTGATACTAGCAGATGTTAGCCAAAATACTTTATGTCTTGGAACAATATGCATACCCAAATCCAGGAAGAAACCTAGGTCTGCTTCTTCCAAAACAATTTTTCCCTGAACCACATATTTACCGAAAAATCAAAGGCATTGTGGTTTTTCCTCATCCTCCTCTGTCTAAAAATTTAAGCTTTTCAGAACAGAAACTCATATAAGAAACAGTCAGATTAGGTGACGTGTCAAATAGGTCAAACAGAAAACTTCACATTTTCAGCTTCAGTAAATAGTTTGCAAACAATCACAAAGTGAAACATTTCACAAAGCATAGTTAAAGGTTAAATGTAGAAGTACATTTGTTTACAAGGAGAGATTGTTCCATCTCTAATGATGATAATGGTTAATTAAATTGCAGTGATAACTAGTGAGACACTAAAATACTTTGTTTTACTATATGACTATCTTACTATTTATATCTATTAAGAATGAGATAACATTTGATTAATTAAAGAAAGAAAAATAAGAGTTTAGGACATTTTAGATAATATCAATTGGAAGCATGTGTCAAAAATCATTACATTTTCAAATCATTACCTTTTCTTTTCTTTTTTCTTTTTCTTTTTCTTTTTTTTTTTTTTTAAACCAATTAGTTATTTTCTTTTTGTGCCTACTTGCAGTATTCTTATGCATTTCTTTGTATATAGGCAGTTTTAACACCATGAATTTGTAGAAGTAGAATATAGTTAACAAGACTCTGTTGAGTTTAAATAACAAAAAAGAGGTCTGTTTTACGCTGCAAAACTGTGGGAATCTCCCAGAGTCCTTCAGACAAAAAAAGTTTGAAAAGTGGGAGCTGTCTAGGGCACTGCACTTGTTTGATTCTTCAGCAGATTTCCTCCTAGCATTTTCACCTAATTGGTGATCTGTTTTCAAGACTGAATTTCTTTTTCTCTGACAATAGCAATTCGAAAGAAGACATAGACCAGTTCCCAGAAGGTGGAGATCTAACTACCACATTGATCTATCTAGCAGGATTAGATCATACACCATTTTCCTGAGCTCGTATTGTGAGAATGGAAGGGATCAACGAGGGTGCCTGCAGGCAGCAGGCACTCTGCCAGCAGTGCCAAGCTCTGGGGTGGTTACCTTAAGGGCATCTTCTTTGTCCTGGGCCAGTTTAAAGGCTTGGAAAGTGGATCTGGAAACTCTCACAGTTTTCTCTGACTGTGTCTCCCTTTCTCATTTGCCAAATATAAACTTAATAAAGCAAGGAGCCTGGCCCCCAGTCTGCTGCTTTAAAAGGGTGTAATAAGTAATATGTAATTTGTATGGCTAAGTTCAGAGAACTGAATACACAGTTGCCCTGTAGGAAAATGGTTATATTATATACCCAGTATTTGTGAATAAATACATATTTTTCCCAGTGTACCAAAGCTAGTTCATAACAAAACTTTTACAGTGTCTTAAATGTCTCCTCATCAACATTTACAGCCTGTTCATTATGACTCTTCACAGCCTTTTCACAGACTCTTCACTATCCATTCAACTTCTTCCTTCTGTTGGAGGTGGCAAATGGCCACCCTGCCTAGTTGCTGTGGCCCTTTTATGCTGGAAAGATAGGTAGTTAATGCACTATAAAGCTGATATGACTACTTTAGTCCAAATTTAACAAATAACAGTTTACAACATCAGGTTCAGCCTCAAAGAATTTTTCTATCCAAAGATAAAAATAATAAATAAATAAATAATTGAAACATCTGCTTTTGTTGCAGTTATCAACCTCTCGGTCAATGACACATGGATATTTCTCAGTGAAGAATTTTTTTTTTTTTTTTTCAACAGTAACTTTTGTGGCTGAAATCATGAAACACTTAACAGATCTCATTAATGATTTATTTTAGCAAAAATACTTTTAATGACTTCTCTAGTTGTTCTCGTTTTCTTTAATTCTGACACACTTTCCTGAACATTCATTCCACCAAATAAACACATGGAACAGTCTTCATGGTGCAGTGATATGTCTTGAACAAACAGCTTTTAGTTAAAGAAAAATCTCAGTGCTTTCATTTCCATTTGCATTATGAGGAAGTAATTGATGGTACCTTTTACTGACTGACAGATGAAATATACTACACACAGATGACAATCCCCACTTCAACCTACTAGATCCCAGAAATGTCAAGGTTACTTAATAAGAAATCAAAGTGCATTACAGTCTTGGAGTGAACAGTTAAGACCAACCAGTAGTCTAATTTTATGTTTACAACCATACTTTGGAATATTGTCCTTTTGAAATTGATAGTAGAATCACAAATGACAGGGATGAAAGGGCATTGGTAGGACATCTAATGCCTTTCCTTGCCCAACATGTGTAATTTCTGATAATTATCTATTAAAATGTGTTCTTAAAAAAATTGCTAATGCTAGAGATTGCGCTGACTCCCTAGGCATTTTATTCTAGTGGTCTTCATTGTCCCAGTGATAGACAATTTATCATAAGGTCTCACCAGAATATTTTTTAATGCAGCTTAAACTCATTACTACTTGTCCTATTGCCATGAATATGGAGAATTTTGCAGCAGTTCTTTTCTACTTGAAAGCTGTTCAGTATCAGCACCATCATCTCTTCACTACACAAAACATCTCTGCCAAATCATATTTTCTCCTTTTCATTGCTCTCCTCTAGTGTCCCATTGGTCCACATCTTTCACACAGTGCAGTCTTACCAATACTGAGATGAAAAGATTGTGCTGCATATTTTGAAGGCTGCGTTTATGCCTCCTAGTATACTTTTTCATAATGGCTAAGGCTCTTGACACATGTTCAGTTTATGATCCTTTAAAGCCTCTAGATCTCTCTTGGAAAACTGCTACCTAACTAGTTATTAGTCATTTTGAATTTGTACAGCATATTTTTTCTGCTGAAGTGTAGAACCTAATGGTTATTTATTTCAGTGTTCTGCAGGATATTTTTCCAGTTTTTAAAAATCATTCCCTCATTTACTGAATTTAACACATTTGTGGTCTTTACTGGCTGGTTTCTGAAGGACTTTAATAAGTATACTCTCAGCTGGGCCATTATTAAAAATACTGACTAATACTGGGTGAAGATAACTGCATAAAATGTTCTTTAATTTGGACACTGAAGGGCCATTTCTAATCATGTTTTCACTCTTGTAGTAGATTTTGTCTGAATTGTATTTAGATTGTATGAATGTTTAGTGAGGAAAACCTTACTAAACAGAAGATACATGAGATTCCTAATAATCTTCTATGAACTCTTTCAAAGTAATAAATTAAATTGTTTTAATATTGTTTATTCTTGACAAATGCACATTAGCTGTTATTAGCCTTACTTTCTTCAAGGTTCTTATGATTCACTTGTCTGATATATCCCAGTATTTTTGCAGGAACTAAAGTTAAACAGACTGGCCTGTGATTCCTGTTTATCCTTATTCCCTTTCCTAACAGTAGGTAGTATTTTCGCCTTTTTTGGTATTCTGGAATTTTATTAATCTCCCACAGATTATCATGATAATTGGATGTCTTTGAATTTCCTTCCTTTATGCTTAGGCAACTGTGTGGAATTAGGACTCTGTCAGTTTGAACATTCTTTAATGCAAATCTGGCTTTGTGACATATAAGTTGATTTTATGGCATACTGCTACCACAACATGGAGTTCCCACTACCTATTCCCCTTTCTCCCCAATAACCTTGCACCAGGAAAACACTTCTGACAGCACTTCTGAGACATCTTTTAAACTGGCTTAACTCATTATATTACAAGAAAGAGGAGGAAAAAAAAAAAAAAAAAGGAAAAAAAAAAAAAAAGAAGCCCTGCATCTCTTTTACTTTATCAGTGAGGTAAATAAATCCTCAAAGATGTCCAACAAATAACAGAGACTACAGTCTGTAACTTTCTCTGTAATCTTTCTTCACTACCCTGAGGCTTCACCTGCAAAAGTTAAGATTGCTGAACAGTTCAGGTATTCAGGAAGAAAAACCAGCAATGTAGAGAGGTGTAAAATCCTACTGGAAACCAAACCAAACCAAACCAAACCACAAACATGTACATGTGGTTGGTAGTGTGGGTATCATGGGAGATAGCAATTAACAATAGGATAATTAAGTTTTTTGTTTTGTTCTGTTTTGTTTTGCTTTGTTTTGTTTTATGTCATAGCTATCGTTTTTTGGATTTACCAATAAATCATTGCTTTATGCTTTCAAGTTGTGTACATCCTGCTTGCAGAGTCTCTTTGTGCCCAGCCAAAGGTGGGAGTGGGAGGAGAGTGCCCCAGAGGGAGTGGGAGAGAGTGCCTGCAGAACTTCATGTCTAGGAGCAGTAGAGGGAGGAAGGTTGCAAGACTAGAAGAGGAGGATCCCCTCTTTTTGTGGCAGCAACCCTACCCTATAATCCAACCCTATCCTTGTAATTTATTATTTCCTGTTGCCCTTTAACAGCAGCTTACAGACTGATTATTTCCTATGAACACCATTAAGACAGGCAGGAAGCTGTTTGGCCCTCTGGCATCATAAGCCTATGATTTACTTTCTCCTTATAGTAACTGAACAATAATTATTTGGTCTTCTACTCACAGTCAGTGTAACTATAGTCTGTTTTCATGTTATGATGTACTTTAATTTTAAACTTATCCTCAATCAGTAAGCATAAAGTGAAATATGTTGTTATACATTTCTTATGATCTATAAACATATGGTCTTTTTTTTTCTCCCTTCTCCTTTTCTTTGTTTTAGACACAAGTGTAGTAAGAAGCTCTGATTTTTTCTAATGTTGATCTGGAGCAGTAGTGTTTGTACCTGATTACATCACAGACATTTTTCTTTCTACCCCACTGTCTTCACACCTTGAGATTTTTCCTCAATCCTGTTTCTTCATGGTTTCTTCTTCCAATTTAAGTATAATTGGTAGCACCGTATATATGTGTGTGTGTATATATATACATGTATATTTTAATCCTGGAGATGACTCATAATCATCTAAAAGAAGTATATTCTTCTGTAGTTGCCACATAATTTCTTTCAAATGGAAGTAAAATCAAATAGACCTTACAATGCAGTTCAAATTCCCTTTGTTGGTAATAGGTGGAAAAGTGTCCACACAAATGTGTGCATGTGTAAGAGAGTCTATCACATGCATTCCGCTGACAGGCAGATTGTTGCCCATTTTTAGAGGAGTTGTTTTCCACTAGAGAAGTCTGTTTTCCACTGTTGCAGAAGAATATGAATTTTAATTCAGACTCTATCTGATATGTAATGCCTCATAAAATTAATTCAATACTAATATGAGTTGACTGATGCAATATTATACCCATATGAGTAGTATTAATTATTTTATGTCAGAAAAGTTAAAAACATTTCTGTCATTGTTAAGTAGAGGTGAACTAGAGGTGAATAGATGTTGCTGACACTGAAAATCTGTTAAACTGTTTTCTTCCTTACCTCAAACACACTCTCTGGTATTTTCTCAGTTGAGGCCTTTTTTATCTTACTCTGAGAAGAATCATCCCAGTCACTAGTGGCATTTCCCAGGGCTTGGTACTGGGGCCAGTCCTCTTTAATATCTTTATCGATGATCTGGATGAGGGGATCGAGTGCACCCTCAGTAAGTTCACAGATGACACCAAGCTAGGTGTGTGTGTTGATCTGCTCGAGGGTAGGAAGGCTCTGCAGGAGGATCTGGATACGCTGGACCGATGGGCTGAGGTCAACTGCATGAAGTTCAACAAGGCCAAGTGCCGGGTCCTGCACTTTGGGCGCAATAACCCCAAGCAGAGCTACAGGCTGGGAGATGAGTGGTTGGAAAGCTGCCTGGCAGAGAAGGACCTGGGAGTACTGGTGGGTAGTCAGCTGAATATGAGTCAGCAGTGTGCTCAGATGGCCAAGAAGGCCAACAGCATCCTGGCTTGTATAAGAAGCAGTGTAGCCAGCAGGTCTAGGGAAGTGATTGTACCCTGTACTTGGCTCTGGTGAGGCCGCACCTCGAGTACTGTGTTCAGTTTTGGGCCCCTCGCTACAAGAAGGACATGGAGGTGCTCGAGGGAGTCCAGAGAAGGGCGACGAAGCTGGTGAGGGATCTGAAGAACAAGTCCTGTGAGGAGTGGCTGAAGGAGCTGGGTTTGTTCAGCCTGGAGAAGAGGAGGCTCAGGGGTGACCTTATTGCTCTTTATAAGTACATTAAAGGAGGCTGTAGTGAGGTGGGGGTTGGCCTGTTCTCCCACGTGCCTGGTGACAGGACGAGGGGGAATGGGCTAAAGTTGCACCAGGGGTGTTTTGGGTTGGATATTAGGAAGAACTTCTTGACTGAGAGGGTTGTGAGGCATTGGAATGGGCTGCCCAGGGAAGTGGTGGAGTCACCATCCCTGGAGGTCTTTAAAAGATGTTTAGATGTTGAACTTAGCGATATGGTTTAGTGGAGGACTTGTTAGTGTTAGGTCAGAGGTTGGACTTGATGATCTTGAGGTCTCTTCTAACCTACACAATTCTGTGATTCTGTGATCAAAATCAGTGTTGTACTTCATTTCAACAGAATGGGGCTGGGCCCACACCACACTGTAATTAGCCCTTTATCAGCACTAAAACTTTACATCCTTGTATGTGCATATTTGTGCAATGCAAAAATTAAACCCCATACTGGTGTCAGCTAGTAAGGAATACTGTTTTCTGTCTGCACCAAAACTTTCTTTGTATGTGCTGAAAAGATTTAAAAGGTTGTTAGATTTTACAGACCACCTGTATAATTTTCCCTATTAATTATTTAGGTACGGGAATTTGAGCCTCAAGGAAACGGGGAGAGACAAACACTTTTTCAATACACTAGGATAGAATTCCATTCCGAACAATTTCATTGTAATGCTGTTAGTGTAGCCACTGAATTTAAACTGGATTCATGGTAACTATAAATGACTGCAGTCTGCATTTTTTATCTCATTACATATATGTATAATATAGGTAGTTCTTTATTTAAGATTCAGTGTAAACCAACAAATAAAGTAGCTCAAGAATACAATGTTCATGTGATTAAAGAATGTTCTCTGAGTCAACACTGCTATAACAAACTGCCAAATGCAGTTGACAGAGTATTAATAAACGCGACAGTCATCTTCTAGATGTGAGAATCATTAGTAGCTTTCAGAGCTGTTTAAACAGTTATTCTACAATATAGATGAATTACAAATGGATCTTTCAAAAGGAGAATTTTTTAAACGTATTTTTACTTTGCTTATTTAATGTCTATTAAGGGAGTTATAATGGTAGACAGTATTCTAACTTTGAAAGGCTGATCTGTGATTTTTTTTTTTTTAAATTATGTGATCTTTATGCCTTAAACTCTGTGCAAAACCATAACCACCTTATTTGCTTTTAGATTAGTATGATGTCCCGTTGTTCAAAAAATACCCAGAAAAAGTACATCTAAGTTACAGCTAATAGAGATACCACCAAATAATAAACAAATGTAAAAAACAAAACAAAACAAACAAACAAAAAAAAAGCTTAAAATTTACCAGTCTATTAAAATCCAAACATGACATAGGATGATGTTAAATCTGATGACAATTACCATGATGTCCAAATCTGAGCTGAGGACTTTGCCTTCTGGGATTTCTAAACACCTTACACACCCAACTTCTTGGCAGTGTGCCTGGTGATTTGCATACAAGAGCAGACTTCCAGGTTTGTTCCTTCTTACCTATCTAACTTCCCAGTGTCTTCCAGCTCTTTCCTCTACATCCCTTCCAAGATATTCCATAAAGGCTGGATAGAAAGACAGAAACTATTTCTCAAAAATTACATAGTTTATTCTTTAGCTAAATTATATTAAATTTTAAATACATTAAATTCTCAACAAAACTGATTTGCTATTCTCTGCTGTCCCTGTCTATTTTTGCTGTATTTAATACTCAAGCAGTTATGAGGTCAAACCCACAGGGGTTTAAATTTAAAGATTTACCCTAGAAAACATGTGAATGTAGAACCAAAATATGATTGGTTGTGGCAGGTGGTAGTGTAACAAGTTGATTTATAGATTACACACAAAAGTTTGTGATGTTTTCACCAGCAAACTGTGAAAAAAAAGCACCACCAGACTTTCCTCTGCAGTGCATGGATTTTATTCATGTCTGACTCTGCTGAAGAAAATGACATAGTAGTTCAGTTACTCAGAGGAGAATAAGTTGTCCTTGGTTTTAATTTTTTCAAAAGTTTTAATTGATATGTTTTCAGAGTACTCGTCTATCTTCTTTGAAATTGTTTTAAGAGCTATCATTAATATCATGAAATAGTCAGATAGATATGCTTCTTTGTCAAAAACAACAGAAATATACAGCTCTACACTGAAGATGTAATTTTGTTCAAATGAATGTGATTTTGTAAACTAATTCACTGTGTGGTCTACCTCACCATACCATTGTATTAAAGACCCTGTAAAACCTGTTCTATAAAATCTCCATGAGAATCCTCATACAAATTATTATTCTTTAAATATCTGCAACAAAGCTTCTAATACATCACGGATGCATGTTGACTCCTGAGTTTAATTGTTTAATTAATCCCAACCATTATGCCCTCGTAACTCTCAAGTTTTAGTGTATTAACGTTCTGACTTGAGATGTGAATACTACACGCAGTAGCAGTAACCTTTTCATTGATCTGCTTTAAAGTGTATTTGTTTATATAGATAGTCACTACTGAATGTGTTGACATAGTTCTTTCCCCTGGTTTCCCAACATATTTCTCTAAAACACCAGGCCTGTAGCTCACTAAAACTGTGCAGTCATGCTCCTAGGTTGGCAAATATTCTTGCTATATGGCTAGCTGTCCTCCAGATACATGCATTAATTTGTCATTAGCTCAGTCAAGTAACGGTGATCAGATTGTAGTGCTTCTCTACATGCAGCCTCCCTTTGATTACTAGTGAATGACAATATTCCGTTAGCATATTTTTACCTAAGGATGGCTGTATGAAAATAATTGTTGACAGATAAATATTATTTTATTTGTTGATTTGATTATTAATCTAGCTGAGAAAAATAACTTTCTACAGTTACTATACTTAGATCTGACATCGGTAATGAAATTTTTTACTAAAGAACTGGCTAACTGGCTGATCCTAAAGTAGGTGACAATGAAGAAGCTTTATTGAAATGAGAGGAAAATTAATTCAACTTGAGAAGATACTTGGCCTACCACTTACTAGACCCTAACATCAATCTGAAAGTAAATACAAAAACCCTATCAATCAAGTCTGTGCATTGCACAGATTTATGAAGTGTTAGTAGTGATGAGGCCAGAGTCTTACAGAGTTGTATATATCAGTAAGATGGTTCCAGTCATATGAAATGTCCAGTCCTTTTATCATGGCCAGTTGCAAAGACACATGAATCCAGCAACAGCATGCCAAACCCTAGGACAAGCAATGGCAAAATGCTGTTTAGAAGCACAAATCAAATTTCTACATATTTTTCAAAGACAGTTGGACAGTTGAAGATGGTACTGGGAAAAGTTGTAAAAATGTCTTCTGGATGGGGTAAATGTATGTGTACTGAAAATCAATTCTTCAGGGCTGGGTGCCTTTCCAGCAAATGCATTTGTTGGACATGCATTATTCTTTAATCACATGCTCATTGTAAATAGAAGATCAAATTAGATGATAAGTGAACTTTCCTTCCCCTAAGATGCCTGAAAATGAAATTCAATGAGTAAATAATATAAACAGTAAGCTTAGGCTTGATTACTTTTTTTTTTTTTTTAAAAAAAAAAAAACATGAAGTAAAAAAATGTAAAAGCTTTGAGGAAAAACAAAAACAAAAAGCACAATAAGCCACTCATTGTATGTATAGATTAAGATGTAAGTATTTGCAGCATGTATATCACATAAGACATTGCACCTTGACACAGAGAAGCAACACAGTATATTTCTAATTCACCACTACTTTAAGTATGTTTCTTTTCTTGGCTGTGCTAAGTATCACATCACCTTCATGATAAGTCTTCCTGGTTAGATGTTTTCCACCTTGTTATTCTTAACTACAGTGTCAGTTCTAATAATTTAATGTTATTGATTTTTGATGCTTGGGATATCATTAGCAAGATTGCTGGTAAAGGTAGCAGTAACTGAAAAAGTGTTTATTCTATTACTAGTCTGAGAAAGAAGAAACATAAGTGCTTGAAGGCCACCTGTCTCATGATTCATGAGAGCAAATCAATGTCTATGCATGTGAAATGTCAGGATTTAGAAATATCTAGGTAATAAGTAAAGAGGATAACTGTTACAGAGGGACAGCATAAAGAAAGAGACATTATTTCAATGCCTTACGTCCATCTTTCTGCTACTTCTGCATGACTAGATTTCAGATTTGCAAAAGCCAGTCTACAATGGACATTATTCTTTATGTAACTCTTTGTATGATCTTGGACCAATAGAGTTATGTCAGTAAAAGCTTTTTTTAAAGTTTTTAAAAACATAAATCTGTTTGTTTTTTCTTTAAAATAATAATAATAATAAAAAGAACTAAGAGAATTGTCACAGAGGGTTTGTAGCATGCTGCTATGATAACTAGCAAAATCTTTCCCTGCTGACAAAATTAAATGCCCAACTGGACCTTTTGGCATGATTGTCCTTTTATGTGCTCCTTAATACTTATTACAATAATACCTACTGAAAGAAGATTGGTATCTCTAAAAGCTTAACTTGTAATTAAAAAAAAGTAACAAGATGACAGAAAAGCAGCTTTATTTGGGGTGAAATATATATATATATATGAACAATGTGCTTAAAAACATACAGGAGTTCTGTGGGAATATGTGATCTGAATGTTTATTCCTGAGGGTCTGTGTCTGTAACAGAAGAATTTTCCTTCTTCAGTATTAATGACGTATTTATTGGTAGCCCTAAATTTGCTGTTTTGGAAGGAAACATGGTACTAGAATATTTTCCAATCCCAGTTGGATATGCTAGACCCTGTTTGTCTTCAGCTATCAAAATATAACAATAACCAAGTTCAAGTCACATAAGTATTCCATATTCCCAGTAAAGAAATTCTGTTAGTGCCAGAATAATTTTTGAATGTTTTGGAAAGAAATGATGACTAGTATAAGTTAACAACAACAACAACAACAAAACATAGTCCTAGAAGATGTCTGACTAAATGAAGGTTCACTGAAACTAATAGAAATAGGGGGGACAAACTGAAATCAGAATTAATTTTATTAATACTCATTAATTGCATTAATGAATTTGCTACAGCTCTGCATAAATTGCGGCAAACTGTATATAAGAAGGTGTTACTGGCTAAGAGAAGGAAGACAAGATTTGAGGAAAGGGAAAGTCTGCATTAGAAGAATACCTGAATGTCTTGTTTAGCATAACCTAATAAAGGGAGGAAAGCTTTCCCTCTATAGATGCACCAAGTAAAGTAAATGGAAGAACGGCTGCTTAATTTGAAAGAACAATGTTGTCACAAGGAGTACATATGAACCAGTCACAAGTAAATTCAGATGGGATATAAGAAAGTAAAGAAAAAACAATTCTTGCTCCAGGGTGCTTGCCCATTTAGGAAAAGCAGTGTGTTATGAATTTGGGGTATGATTTTGGTGCAAAATTTAAGCAGAACCTCATTCTATGTTAAAAAAAGAACTAACAAAAAAAAACAATTCTCTAATATTGCAACGTGTAAATTATGATTTTCTGTGATCATGTTCACTTTGATTCTTTCTCTGATACCAGTTATTTTTCTAACATCAAGTCATCAGCTTTGAAAAGATCATCTCTACTATTGTACGTAGTTTAGTATTTTGCATTGACCTCCAGCTGGATGAAATTCCTTTCCTCTCCAGCATGGCTGAAAGTAAAGAAATCAAAATAAATTACAGGGATGTAGCTTTAAACAAAAGCAACAACAAAAACAACAAAAATCTTGATTTTCAGCTGTTAATGTTTCTGGAGAGTTCACTTGTTGAGGACATTTTGAATTGGTAATACATGAAGCAGCACAGAAGGCTTTTTGCCTGAACTCTAGTCTTGTCTCCACCTTTCTAAATACTATATTTAGTTTGTATTTGCAAGGTAAAGTTAAGAAAGAGCTGAAATGTAGTCAGATAATGAATGTACTGAATTATTAGAATGGTTTGAACATAGGATTTCCTTAGAGATCTTAATAAGTGACATGTATTCCCTATTCCGGGTCTAAAACAGTAGAAGCATAGTAACAGGAGGAAACCAGGAGATAGAGCAGATAGAAGGTCAGTGTTAAAAAACTGTCAGGACTGAGTGCACCTATCTATAAGCACTGGCTGCCCTCTCCAGGGTCACACACACACCTTCAACCCATGGGCCTAGATTCTCCGTTTCAGGACTCTTTACGTGGGCTGGCCATGAGACAGCAGCAAGGGCAGGAGGTTCTGCAAAGGAAGAGGAGCCAAGGGTAAAAGACAGGCCATGCCTGTGGCTACATGGGACCTAAAGAACAAGATCAGAGCAGGTCTGCTGACAACAGATGCCCTGTGACAGCTGAGACAAGTCTGAGGTCAAGCCAACAGCCATAGCAGAGGGTGAAGGCTTGGGGCAGGTTACCTGCCATACAGATCAGGGAAAAACTGGGAAATGAGAAGGCTGACACAAGTTCATGCAAGATACAGAACCAAACATTAGTTTTTAACTTGTTTGTGAGGCTGTCTTATTGCTGAAGTCAGAAAGTATGACTCTTCAAACTTTCCCTCTGTGACATGCAGGGGTATGGAGTAGTAGATACATGGCTTTTGGGCAGTATCTACATACTCTCCAGTCCATGTAACAAGCATAAATAATGCCCGTGCCCCTACAAGAGCTGTAGGATTTTGTTCTGGAAAGATCTGTTTGACATTTTTTTCCCTTCCATATTGAGTGATGGCAAGCATGAGCCAGGGTTATACTGGAATGGTTACTTGCCATCAGAAACTACCTCTGTTGCTTGCACATTTTAGTCTTGTTGTTCCAATACCTGGAATTCTGGACAGTGTCCTATTCACAAGTTTTCAGGTAACAGAAGTGTGTGGCTACTTCAGTATTACCTTGTTATCATGGTTAATTACTTGTACGAATCTGTGGCTGGCGCATCTGAATGGTGACTTCCTGCACAAAAAAAAAAAAAAAAAGAAAAAAAAAAAAGGTATTTAATTATGAAATAGAAGTGGAATTTGTGAAAAAGTAACATTTCTGCTCAATTGTAGTTCTGTAAATGTCTTTTAAATTCAAGATGAAAGGCTTTTTCTATTCATCAGGTTGACTGTATGCATCATTGGTTTCAAGTATTCCATTTGTCCCAACATTTGAAAGAAATACTTTACAGTTCAAGTAATAGGAAAGGGTTTTTGTTGTTGTTGTTGTGTTTGTTGTGTTTTTTTGTTTGTTTGTTTGGTTGGTTTGGTTTGGTTTTGTTGGCTGTGTTTATTTGTTTGTTTTTCCAGAGAGCATTGATGAGATGTCTAAAGAAAGCTGGTGCAAACTGAGGCAGATGAAGGAGCACTATGTGCTCTTCTACTGTTCAGGCCTTTGGGGCATTAGAGGGGCTTAGCTCAAGCTTAGGTCATGTAAAATGGCAATTTCTTTGTAAGAAACTTATTTTAAAGCTCTGGACAGGAAAGGATCAAATCCCCTAGTGCAGTTCTAGTGAAGACAGTAGGCATCCGTTTTATACCAGTTGCACACCCAAGCTGTAGAAGTCGTGTTAATTTTCAGTGATTCCTTACTTTTTCTTCCTCAGTGGTAAGGGATCCTTCTTCCAATTTAAGTCATATGCTGCAGTGATGGGTACAGTAAAATATAATTTATGTATAATCTATCATTCAGAAAAGAATGGAGGCTGCACAGATAACTTGGGTTTAGAAGTAACTTATCCATTGCGTTTTAAATGTCAAGAATAAATCTGTTGCCATCTAATTGTTTCATCCTATCTATGCCAGGATTTTCCTGACTTTGTATGTCATAACACATCCCTGTTGCCATTAATAGAAATAATTTGCTTAAGTGCTTTCCTTCTGAATACTTTATTATTCATCTCACTGTCTGTGTTGGTTTTCATGAGGTCTTAATCAAATAAATCAGTCCCTCTCCGGATTGCCTTTTTACTGTTCCATATTTGTGCTTGTGTTATGTGTTTTTCTATTTCCTCCTACAAGACTTCAGGTAGCTTTTCTAGTTACGGATTTTATTCCTTAACTTTCAGGTTTTGTCAAATGTTATTTCTGTGGAAAACAAAACAAAACAAAACAAACAAACAAAAAAATTGCTCTTCTGTACCAGGATGCAACAGTGATGAATACATGTACAGTATTTGACAAATTGTATCCCTGCTCCAATGAGTGGGGTAAATGATGAGGGTTGGGTTCACCTTCGGAGGACAAGGGTTACAATTCTCTTTTAACTTTTCAAAGCCAGTGTTAAGAATAGCTCACAGTGATGCTCTGAGTGGAGTGTAGGAGATGCATCCCAAAAGCACATATCATTGCTGCTGTTTTAACTGTTAAAATTAATGTAAAATAGGCAGTAATAATGTTTCTGAGCTACTGTGCACTGTTCTTTCAAACAGTGTTAGGTGTTAAGATTGGAGAATCTGGAGGCTGGTAAACTGTTCCATTCAGGGTGAAGAGTCACTTTTTATGTTTTATCCTCAAGTGCATCATGTGTGAGGCTAGCCCTATAGACTATGCACTGTGGGAAAATGGCATAAAAATGCTTCAATGCTAAAGAGACAAAATACCTGCCATTAGTGCCACTTCTCGTGGTCCATTAAGTTGCCATCTCACACCATAAACCTCTCGCTGGCTACCAGGTTAACAAAGCATCATAGAAAAATTGCTATGACAGAACTGTTCATGGCTAAGGCGCCTGCTAATCAAGTCTTGCCAAAACATAGTTTCTTGGAGGATACTATTAAAAATTCTAAAAATGATAAATCTTTAATAATGTTAGAGGGAATTGGAAGGGAGGGTAGGGAAGGAAGAAAAGAACTTGGAAGAGAGGGAGGGAAGAACAGAAGGAAGGAGATGTAACTGTGATTTTCAGTCAAGGTGCTGACATGAGCCGACAGTCATTGGTCTTGAACAGAATTTTGTGGATCTTTATTTCAGCTGTATCTTGTGGGATTCAGCTTCTTCACATGACAAAGACACATAGCTATGCAAAGTGTCCATGGCAAACTTCTTTTATTTAGATGGTCTGCAGATCTGCAAGTATTGACAATGGAAATAGAACATATTCATTCAGAAATATTCAGCCACAAAACAGATTTGCCTTTTAATGTGGTTTTGTGCAGCAATTGATTAACATCAGTGTATTCGTTGTCCAGAAGGAATTGAATACACACTCAGGCTGTGGGTACATCAACCACCAACTGTTTGGTCAGGGTGATCAATATTGTATTCGTGCTTCTCTTTACTCTTCTGTCTATAGCCTTCTGGTGTGATTTTTTTTTTTCTTCTTCATTTCATTCATAGATTGTGAATGCTTTGGGATTGGTTCTTGTGATGAAGATCTAGTTTATGTCTGGGACTGCTATCTACCACAGTAATATAATACCAATGGCAATGAAAACAATAATAACATGTGTAAGTCTGAACAGGGATCATATTTATTAAATCTGCCTGGGGTTGCCTCTCAGTTTCATACTAGGTCCATTTGTTCAAACTACAGCTATCTCATGATGCTGTATTTTCTAAACCAAGGACTAAGCTGACATGTTTCAAATGGCTGCCTCATAATAAGGTGTCCTATTATCCTCCTCCAGCTATTTCACACCTCTAGCTATTCCCTTCAGGCAGATTCTAAAATGAAATTAGTGTGGGGGTCAGTAAAGATTATGCACAGTGAAGCAGCAATGATAAAGGTTTGAAAAAATGTTAAGTAGCACTTTACACCTTTAATCCCAGAGGCAGCACAATAATCACATACAGTATGCATTAATACCAAATCAACACAAATCATTCATAATGGCCTAGGTATTGTATTGAGAAGAATGGAAAATGTGTAACATACATAAAATTATAATAAACTAGCATAGTGCAGACAAAATCAAATATATTAACCAAGACAGCCATTTTTACATACTGTAGTGAGCTCTTCCTTCACTCCTCATGCCAAAATAAATGCCAGAACACTAAAGAGTTGTCATGTGCAAATTGCCTTAGATATCCCATTGTACGTACCATTGTTTCTCAGTGTATACTTCTGATGATGTACAACTCTAGATCTGGAGAATATGCCAGCAGGTTCCTAGTTATCAAAGTGACTGACATGATAGAATCGGCAAATCCAACCCGTAAGTATCTTCATTAAACTTTACTGATTTCCATGGTGAACTAATTTAGGGTTTCTTGAAAGATATTGTGAGGTTTTATTATAAACCTCACAAATAATGTTTCAGCCCATTTCCTAGTGGACTTTTGCCATTCCTTCGTAAGGATGCTATTATTTGATTTCTCATGTGCCACTGAAAGGTCTGATTTTGAGAAGCTGTGATACTGAATATTTTTCTTCACTATTTCTGCCACAAAGTAAACCTTATTCTGTTGAGGGTACTAAATGCCATGTCACAGTAGGAGATAACAGAGTTACTGGATAATTAGAAGATTTTCTAGGATATGTAACATGGTGCCTTCCTCTCTCTCTTCCTTCCCCTCTTGATGCATACTCCTGTAGTCATTAAGTCAGGAAGGAGAAATACTTAACTTTGAGTGACATGATATCCACAAGGCTGGACAGAATTTCTGAATTTTTGGCCAGGGATGAAGTCAAGTTGACACACAAGATAAGCAGTGTTTTGTTGCTCTCAGAGGTATTTGCTTAACCCTTTAGTTTGATTTGGAATATTGTCAGTGGGATAAGGGGGTGACAATAGTTTGTTCTCACAATCTATTGATCCTTAATTTTACAAAGTTTTTCAACCAAAACAACTCTGAAAGACCACTATTATCACCGTGGCTTTTTTTCCTGACATTTTAGTTTCATTAAGATGCTCGACTTATTTTTTACATAGCAGATCAGAAATTTTGTCCATCACCTAATCACCAAGCCATCTGCTGTTGTGTTCTGTGAAGAGTATAGACGTTTCCAAATTTTATCCCATTCCTTTAGAAATCGCGTACTGAATATTTAATGATATTTTTGGTCAAAATCAAAATGTTCTTAGAAAAGAAAAACACAAATTTTTAAAAAGTTGTTGTTTCTTAGCAAAAAGAAAAAAAAATAGCAAAAGATTCCTGACCAGCACTACCATTCACATATTTAAACTAGCTGCAATGAACTTTCAAGTCAAGGGAATTGCTTTATTAATCCTTGAGAGCCAATGCAATCTTAAAATCAGCATTTTTATTTTTTACTGATCTTGTTTCAAAGGTTTTAGAAATCTCATCAGGTGTCACTGGAAGCATAATTTATTATTCAAATAGAAAAGTGGATTTTGTTTATTATTATTTATTAGTCTGAGATTCATTTATTTAGAAGATTAAAACACACAGGGAGAAAACTATCAAAATAGTATGTGAGGATTTGGCTTACTGACTCCCATTATACTTCAATGGGAGTCATGCAGCCAAAGCCACAAATCCCACTTTAAATATGTAGTGGAATGAGATTAGGCTTAATCTGGTCAATGAACATGAAACCGTAAAAATGTCAAGTCTTGGAAAAGTTTCGAGGTAATATGCATACTTATGAGAAATTAGACAAGGTATGATGTTGGACTATTTCTTTGTGACAGAAATCTCTTTTTAGTATTATCTTTTCTGTATCACTTAAAGCTTCCACTACGTAGAACTGGTGGCTAAGGAGATGTTCATAATCTTCTTTTCACAGCTGTCATGCACACATAGATACACAACTCTGTCTTCTGTTCATCCTGTGGACAGGCTACAGCTAGATGGCAGATCACAGCAGGTATTACAAGCAAGCAGCATGTTCATATCTTACATCTTTAGCAAAAGGATTATGCAAACCCTTAACTTCAATTATACTGCTTTTCATACATCAGTTTAGAGTCATCAAGTAAACTATGAGACTTGGGGTATTTAAGATTTAAAAAATAAATAACTAAAACAAACAGAAAAAGATTCTGCCCTTCTCTTGATTCACTAGTCACATCCTTTCTGCTTCCATGTATAAATATCAAAATAAAATATCCTGTTTAATGGGGAAAAAAAAAGACAAAAAAAAAAAAAGACAAGCCAATTAAAACATTTAAACGGGATATACTTAAGCATGATTCAAGAAGACATTTAGGACATTGTTAATGTTTCTGATTTGTTTCATCTACTCTCTTAGTGCTAGTATTTAAATTCCTCCAAGTCTCTCTCTTTTTTTTTTCACTGATCAAAGATGTGCAGTAGGTACTTTCCATGTTATCTCCAGTGTAGAGTCCTTGAAGCAAGGCTCACTTACTTTTCTGCAGGTCTAGCTGTTCTAACATAATTATTACAGCCATCCTAAGAGAATAGTTACAGCTCTTCTATGACTTGGGCTTTGATCAAGTTTGGCAATTTTCTCTTCCCACAATGGCAAGTCATTGTGGACACACTTGTACCCTGACTGAGCAATTGACATATCTAGAACATATTTATGTGACCTGCTGGCTGCTGGACTCATCCCAAATAGAGAATGAACCAAGTTAATTTGAAAGTTATATTTTCAAGTGTTGTGAGACACTGAGTCAAGGTGGCCAGTTACTACCTTCTAGCTACAGAGCTGTTTTTATTCACCTTGAAGAGAACCTTTGCGAAGGTCCTCTTGACATATTTTGTCCTAAGGAAAAATGGAAATATAGGTTAAAAATTCTAAGGATAACAATCTGGAAAAACTGAACATTGGAGAGCTTTACTGTCTTGCGCAAAGGCTAGCCCCTGCATTTCTACTTGAACAGTACTCTTGAAGTTATAAACTAAAACTTAGCTGCCACTAGGAGTGCCTTCTGTGCCCCCTTTACTGGGAAGTGGTACAGAACAATGTGTCACTCAGCAGCTGCAGGACTTGCAGCATAAGGCCCTTTGCTGAACAAATAAATGAAAAGTTCTAGACCTATGCAGCATGGCATGTCACCCTGCCTGTGTGTCTTCCTTGTGGCAAATAAGCTCGTCATGCTAACTATGTAAATACTGTCTGGCATCACAAATGTTCTTAATATATATAAATTTTAAAACACTCAGTTCTATCATCTTGCATTTACTAAAATGTCACATACTTACAGTTGTTTCTTTGTATAATTACCTTGAACACCACTATGTGAATAAATAGTAGCTGGTAATAAGTCATGTATAGAAATCTGACAGCAAGATATCACTGACAGTTAAATCTGAAAGTTTATGCTGTAATGCAGTATACTAGGTAAAGAATTAAATACAAAGGAAACATAGTGAAGCAATAGAATATTTGATTGCTAATGAATAATGTGCTTAGGCTATGTTTGACATTCAAATCTATACCCAAGACAACACTTTAAGATTACATTTGAAAATTCATTTCCATTCAAAGTGAAATCCATGTAGGTTATACTGACTAAATTCTGAATTGTAACATACACCTGTATGACCTTAGTAGACTAATGTCCCTGAAATTTGGCTGTAGTCTGCTGCAGTGGCTGGATTCTGCCTTTCATCCATGTCAGGTAAAGCACTTCAGCAGTTCTCTCAAAATTGCAGTTACTCTGACAGCCACCCTTGGTCTGAATTGCTGGGAAGTAGGCATATAGACTTTCCAGAAGTTGGAGGAATAGGATTTGATTTAGAAACTGCAGAAGTCACTCATTCATGGCCAACCTTAAGGAAAAGATTTCACCAGAGAAGCTTTTTTTCAGATTTTTATTTGAAGCAATAATCCTTTCATATTTTTGGCCCCCTTAGAAATGTTTGTTTCTCTCTCAAGCTTAACAACAACTATTGCTGGACCTAGAAACAATTTGCCTTATGCTATGAAAAATTAAAATAACCGGTAAGTAGACTGTCCCATACGACACAGCATCTATCATGAAACACTTATTGAAATTAGTTGTTTGTGGCCTTATACAGAATGACATCTGGTCTCAACATTTTTGAGGTTTTCATGAATCAGAAAAGACTAAGGTGCAGGAGCAAGCACGTGAGAAGAACTGCAGAGAAGAACAAAAGGAAGGAAACAAGGTGCTGAGTTCTTCACATGAGCACACATGGGGTTCTCCTCATCTTGCCAAACAGATGTCAATCCATCAGGTTATCAGGATCATATTTATTTATTTATTTATTTTACTGTTGGAAGATTTCCTGAGAGGAAAAGGAAATATATCCTTACTTTTATGTGCATTAGCATAAATTCAGGGTAAATTAGGTTAACAAGGATTTAAAAATGAAAGTTTTCTACACTTGGTACATCTGTTACTGAAGTGTTATGCATAAAAGCATCCCATAACAGCATTAAAGAGGAGAGTTAAGAAAGTATAGGCTCCAAAATTATACCCTTTGGACTTATTTTTTTTTTTTACTTTAGTTACTAGTGTGTACTTATAACTTCAGTTTCATATGGCTGTTTCTAGGTTTGACACTATATGTTCTGTTAATTGCAATTGACTTTTGAATTGGGACTATCAGGAGACTTCCTAAAAATGATGTCCCAGTTTGCTTTTGTTTTCTGCTTCAGAGACTGTCTTCCACATCCCCCAAATCTCATTTTTCATTAAACATAATTTGAAAGCAATAATAGTCCTATTTCACCCCTCTAAACCTTTGCTTGCATGAAACTGAGATGCAGGTTTTTCCCTATTCAATTGTCAACCAGTTTTAGTGACTTAAAAGTAGCATACCATTTGTAACACTTTAGAGGATTTTGATGCTTCCCTGAATGTGAGCCTTGGAAGATCACTTTAGATTGTGTTTCCAATACACAGGTTTTGTTCCAAAATTTGAATTACAAATTAGTTGCTTTCTAAACCTTTGCCCTATGAAAGTTGTGAATTCCCAATAGCTTCCAAGCATGACTTTTGCAGATCACACTCTACCCTTCCCTAATGTGTACACCCATGCCTGTAGTCAAATCTTGATTCAATGGGTTCAATGGCAGCTCTCTTTGCAAGCTCTGGAACTCTCGTTTAGCAGTGAGGTAAAAGATTTAGTGCAGCTTTAATATTCTTTCATCAATCCTAATTTGGTAAATATTCAAGAGGCTTTTTTTTTTTTTTTTTTTTTTGGTGGTTGAACAGCAACAAATATCTGGTTAAAACAAATCTTCTAGCATGCACTTTGTCATCAGTTTACAGTCAATTAGGGACAGGCTTTTTATCCTTTGGAAATCTCCAGTGTCCTCATTTGTTTTTTATTGCACTATCAAAGAGCATTTTCTTTCTGTGAACTTTTTTAGAGTTACTATATAAATAGATAGAAATGAGCATTGATATGATTAAAGACGCCAATAAGCTTTAACTGAATTTCTTCAGAACTAGAGGAGCATAGCTGCTATATACAATAAACTCCAAAGATATCGGAGCATAAGCATAGAGACTAAGTATCTTATTTAAACTTAGTCCTCCACAGACCATTTGTATTTTAAATTTAAAGGATTTTTCTTTCCTGTAAGGACAAGAATTGATTTAAGGGTGCAAAATAAATCTGCCAGCATTTTTTTTTGTTTGTTTCTTTTTCCATAAGAGCCTATAATTTAGGCTTCTTTTCTGCACATTAAGTATTAAGTTTAGCTAGCATTGTATCTTGACTGGGTGCAGCATTTCTAAGTTTTAAACCTGCTCTTGTCAGTATCAAAGCTCTTTGCTCATCATTTTTGCTATCATAACCCCTAACACTGATATGGGCAGCCAACTTGTTGGGTCTCCTAAGTTCTGTGGCTCTGAATTCCTCCAGGTTCATTTCTTACAAAATTTGAACAGTTGCCAGAGAAAGTAATATAGCCAATCCTTGGAATTCCTCTAGTCATAATGAACATATGGCTGTATAAAACATAGGCAGCGTGTATGTTAGCAACAGTAAAACACAGGTGCTTTCAGCAAAAAAAGAAAGTCAATTTGTCATGCAAGCTAAAGGAATAGGAATACAGTCTGGGATTAATTAGTGGACATCGAATGGACTAAAATCTGCCAAAAGCAGAGGTCTGTACCTTAGCTTTGGTGAACAAACGTTTGTATGGAAAATAAAAGGATTCCAGACTAGGTGTATATTTTCTTTGCAGCAAAGTTTTGCATTTAAAAATAGTGATGAAAAATTCTAGACTAAGGAAAAATTCTAAGACTAAGTGTTATAAATTAGACCACACAATTTACTGGTCTATTGAAATTATTTTATTAATCAAGTAAGCAGACACAAGCAAAACAGCGCTGGGCGGCTGGGGAGTCTCCGCTCCACCACAGCACGCAACTTCCCCTTTCCAGTGTCGCTGTTTTATAGCATTGAAGTTCCGGCTTGTCGAGACTTGTCGAGACCTGTCGAGACCTGTCGACTTGTCGAGACCTGTCCTGAGATTGCGCAGTCTGTTGTTGGGGGTCGTTGTTCTTCCTCCGGTGATCATGCGTTGTGCTTGTGTTCAGGTGGGGTCAAAACAGGATGTCTTGCTTTGTCCCCATGTTACAATGCCGTGAGTTGTGAAACCTTATCTCCTCAGTAGATTCTTTAAATTCTCAAGGACAATGAACAAACCCCTACTAATTTATCACAATCCCTCCTTTTTCTTTTTCAAACATATTTTGTTCATTGAATTTTTGCAATATCTGCTTACTGAGCATCAAAGTTTCTGCGTTGTCCTCCTCCAGATGGTATTCAGCCACTGTGTGATGGGTATATACTCTTCAGTGTGGTATAGAATCCTTGGTATAATGACCACCTGTTGATCTTCGAATCGACTTAAAGTCGATTTAAAAGGTTGGTGGGGGTGGTGTTGAGTCGCTATGCAGGATGAAATCACTGCGAGAACCCCCAAATACCGATAGGAATGGCTGAGGCCCATGTCTTTCCCCACTTATTCACTCCTCTGCCTCACTCGTCAGTTGGGTTGCAGCCAACTACGAGGTTTTAGTTCTTCTCGGCAGCAGTAGTGTTCTTCAGGGGAGAGCCTCTACCTTAACCCACGGTACCTATCGAGTTCGTCACAATGTGAGCTTCAGGTCTTTGTTTCCTGGAACAATCTCCCACATCTTGTCACAGGTGGGTCCTTTAACACGGCTGGCATGTGTCCATCCTTTCTCCGTAGTCCAAACGGCTGTTTCTGTAGTAAGCAAAACAACATAGGGGCCTTCCCCATCGTGGTGTTAAAAAGAGTCTCTTTCAAAGTCTTCATTAGAATTGAGGGTGATCAAGTG
Organism: Aythya marila; assembly: GCF_965140915.1. Taxonomy (NCBI): domain Eukaryota; kingdom Metazoa; phylum Chordata; class Aves; order Anseriformes; family Anatidae; genus Aythya; species Aythya marila. The sequence continues at coordinate 112,289,319 of NC_139042.1, forward strand.
GCAATTCCAAGTCATAGGGCATACCATATAGCATTTCAAAAGGAGAAATTCCTACATCAGTTCTGGGCTGCATCCATATGTTTAACAGTGCAAGGGGGAAGCATTTTACCCAAGAAGCCTTAATTTCCAGCATAAGTTTTGTTAGTTGTTTCTTAATTTCACCATTCATTCGCTCTACCTTTCCAGAAAAGGAGGGGTGCCAGGGGCTGTGAAAATCCCACTCAATCTCTAAGGCCTGCTTTAATCCTTGCAGTAAAACTTTACACTCATTCAGTCACATGGTCAATTAGGACAAACAAGTAACTCAGTAAAGTCTACCTGTATACTTTGGAAAGGTCAAAGCCCTGGCTCCCGTCCCCCTCTAGATAGGATACAGAAGACCTTTTTTATTTACCTTTTGACATATAGTACATCCTCTGCATGTGTGCTTCCCTAAAGTATATATTCCTACACAGACATGCTTTCTTAGAACAACATCACACATTGCTTGCACCTCCCAATGACTCTTCTGATGTAAAACAGTTAATATTTGCCTCATTATCACTTTATTCAGCATTTCTCTCCCATTGGGGAGTATCCATTTTCCTTAAAATGATCCACATATTTGTAACATTAATACCTCCTTGGGAGGTTGTAATTGCTCCAAAACCTTTTTTAGAATTTACCCAAATAGATAGGTGGCCCTGTAAACCCCTGAGGTAAAATTGTCCACCTATATTGTTGCTTCCACCCCCATTTCAGAGTCTTTCCAGTCAGAGGTGAATATACGTTTGCTCTCAGGGCCTGAGAGCACTCCATTAATAACACTGTTATTCCAGTCTAACAATTTACTATTTGAATGCCCAATTTAATCATCAAATCCCTTCCCAACAAGTTAGTTTCCGCCTTGGATACATACAATAATTGCCCAGTGATAATTTTATCCCCTGGTCTCAGCTTAGTATTCCCCAAAAGTGGCACTGTTATCCCAGTACCTTCTACCCCCATCACATTTAGGGTTTCATTAGTTAATTTAATCCCTGAAGCTTTACAAGTCAGTAATGATTTAGCTGCCCCAGTGTATTGGGTTTGCTGGCAAGGTTCGGGGGGGGGGGGTGTGGGGGTGCGAAACTGCAGTGGCAGCCCCCGTGAAAAAACAAAACAAAGCAAAACAAAACAAAAAAAAAAAAAACAGAAACCTCCCCGTGGTAGATAAGGGACAATTTCATCTGGCCCTAAAGGGGCCCACTGCTGCCCAGAGCCAAGCCATAGCAACACAGTCCGTGCCTCTGTGAGAGCACGTCCACGAAAACAAACAAACAAAGAAACAAACAAAAACCTGCTGCTCAACAGCAGTTGGGAGAGCAAGAAACCCCCCCGCAGACACCAAAGTCAGTGCAGAAGGAGGGGGAGGAGGCGCTCCAGGCGCTGGAGCCGAAGCCCCTCTGCGGCCGCTGGAGAGGCCCCTCGTGGAGCAGGCTGTTCCCCCCTCCCTGATGCTTGGGAAACTGAACAAACACCACAGCAAATATGCAAATATACCAAAACTTCTAGACTGTTACTTAGATAATACCTACATCACCTTTCCCTGCTCATTCAACTTCGAATACCTTTTAACACTTCCTTTATCTTTCTCTAGCCTTTACTTTTCTAATACCAACACCAAAGGCTCAGTCAGAGTCCAACTTAATTCCATACCTTTTCCCTCCAAGATACTGAAACAACATATCAATCAATATACCATATTTCATCCCATTTTCCTTCTTTCCACAAAAACAACATTAACTGTAATATGGTGTTATAATTAATAGTTCCATTTAGGGGCCACTCCGCTCCATCCTCTAGTTTATAAAGTGGCCACCATTGATTACAATATTTGATAAGAGTTCTTTTACTTTCTGTACCCTCTCAGCCCACTATATCCCTCCAATGTGTTAGTATACATCCTAGGGGGCTTTTCCTCGGGGTTTCTTTGCTTTGAAGATTTCCTATTGTTATCTACAGTGGTTAATATTCCACTGTTTTCCTAGAAGCTCTTTACTAGTCAATCCCAATCCCTCCAAAATTCACAATATATAGATACACAAATAAAATCAAACCACTGTAAATTAACTGCCTGTTGACAATTACACTGAGGACATTTAAACCTGATGAGCCAATAATATGCCTGGGCAAATTTTGTTCCCTTAGACATACACCTCAATGGCAGTTCTTATATTTACATATTTACATATTAACATATGAATAAAAGAATACTTTAACAAAAATGCCCGGGCTTTTATATATACAATATACAATGTACAGTTATTATTCCAGTTAGAATTATTCCTCAGCAGCTGCAAACATTATGCCAGTTGCCATTAAAGATCACTTACCCTCCTCCTGTCTCTTTCTTAAAATCTCAGACGTCCCCGGAGTTAATGGGGACTGCCACATATTCCTAGTCACTGGTCCCTGAGTGCTAGAATCAGAGTTGCTATCAGAGTCTCCCCGGGGTTGCAGATTAGGAAGCCCGGGAGTTGGAGGGGCTGCAGGTGGGGGTGGTGGAATATAGGGAGGCAGTGGGGCTGGAATCTCTAATTCTCGGTTTATCTTGTGCCTCCCATCCCCTCCTTTTTCTTTTAGAGGATATAAATTGGCTCGAGTTTCCGAGCTGATCCACAAATGTGCATATTCACTTTCTTCCAAACTAAAAAGTTCTTTTGAGTTTACATAAATATTTAGGGCCTGGCAAACCCAATCTTCAAAGGACCCAAATACAGGCCAGTAAAGGTGGTCTCCTCAAATCTGTTTACCACCCCAAACTTCAACACAATAATGTATCATTTTTACTTTATTCCTTCCCCGCCTAAAAGGGGAATCCTCCCAATTTTTAATCATTAATCCCGGGGTAACCTAACATCAGACGTTACCCCGCCCATGGGACCAGAAGGCTTACTCTTCTTCTGTCCCATCTTCTGGAGCGCCTTCACACACACACACACAAATCGCTTCCCCCTTTTCGTGGCCCAGTCCCTCGCGGGATGTGGGAACCGCACTACCGAGGGGTCCGCACTCGCTTCGTCCGCAATTGGACGTCTTACAGCGACACGCTCCAGGATACCCAACCCCAACCGAACGGAACACTGGCCTATACTTACCCACCCCGTGGGTCTTCGTTCGGGCTTCGTGCACAAAGGTTGCCTGGGGTTTACCGGTTTTATTTGCTTGTGTCTAATTTTGGGTTCGTCGGTGAAGGGTTTGAATGAAAGTAGTCCTAGCGAAGGCCGCTGAAATCAGCGGGGCGCCCCCTCCGAAGGTCTTTCAATCAGATTTGCCTTCATCCGAGTCACGGCACCAAATTGTTATAAATTAGACCACACAATTTACTGGTCTATTGAAATTATTTTATTAATCAAGTAAGCAGACACAAGCAAAACAGCGCTGGGCGGCTGGGGAGTCTCCGCTCCACCACAGCACGCAACTTCCCCTTTCCAGTGTCGCTGTTTTATAGCATTGAAGTTCCGGCTTGTCGAGACTTGTCGAGACCTGTCGAGACCTGTCGACTTGTCGAGACCTGTCCTGAGATTGCGCAGTCTGTTGTTGGGGGTCGTTGTTCTTCCTCCGGTGATCATGCGTTGTGCTTGTGTTCAGGTGGGGTCAAAACAGGATGTCTTGCTTTGTCCCCATGTTACAATGCCGTGAGTTGTGAAACCTTATCTCCTCAGTAGATTCTTTAAATTCTCAAGGACAATGAACAAACCCCTACTAATTTATCACACTAAGGGAATCCTGAATTGTGCTTGCATTTTTGTTTTCTGAAAATGAAAGGCATATCCAAGTGTAGATGTGCAAGTGGAAAGCAATGATGGAAATAATTCATTACAATGATTTTAATTTTATTAGTCATCTGTCACTTATTTAAAACAGTGCAAGACCAGCATGAATTCAGTTACTCGTGAAGACACATTTCTCAATGTTCACCATAAATTTGATTTCCAAACTTCTGTTTTGAGGACAGAAAGTTTCTGATTTCTTGTCAGTATTAAAAGATACTGTGATATAATGAATTCTGCTTTAACCAGAAGATTAAGATAAAATAATTTACATACACATTGGTTGAGAATAGTGAGTATAAGTTGCTGTAAAAAGGTAAGGTAAGCTGTATATGTCAGCAAGTTTCTTTAGCATTTTTTTTTTTTTAATCTAAGAACTAATTACAACTGGTAGAGACCTTAGTGCATTTTAAAGTATGCATGTATAGTCAATAGGATACAGTTCTATTAAGGGTAAGACAGACTAAGTAATTTTTACTCTTCTATTTAATGTAAAGCAGTTTTAGCAGTCTTGTGAGATTTTATTTCATACTTTAGGCAGAATATAATGAATTAATATAAAATCCACTTCTATCTAGACAGGTAGACAACATAAAAAGCATAAATAAGGTCATATATCAGTATGAATTAGTTTATTCACCTTCAGATAAATTGGCAGTGGTCAGAGTCAACACACACACAAAGAAAAATAATACTGATGTGTGTTGATTTTGTTGCTGTGCCTGTAAAGCAGACAGTATTTAATGAATACAATATATTAAGTGCACGACTGAATTTTAAAGTAAATATTTATTTGATCATTTCAATAAATAGCTGTGGCCCATTCAAATGTGGATGTATGAATATATTGAGAAACATCTGAATAATGCAAATGAGACTTAGAACTCTGAAAAGTTTACAATTTCCATAGCAGTTGGACATGAGAGTCAGCCCTCATTATTTACATTTGTACCAGCAAGGCAGATGGGCAATTATTCTCAGGCAGTTATTTCTGTATTGAAGACGTGATTAAAAAATAAGCTTCCTTAGGATCCAGCTCATGGTAGGAGTTCAGGTTTGGCATGTTCTGTCTCAGTTTAAATTCTAAGAAGAGAAAGTTTTTCTGCCTTGGAGTCTGACCCAAAACATACTGAGTCTTTTGGAGGATTTTTTTTTTTTCTTTTAATTTATGTCAATCAGCTTTGTATTTGGTACTTTATATATTAGAACACCTTAATTCCCTAAACTATATGGCACAAATTCTTGGTACTGACAAGCTTTTTCTGGCCTTCCTATGAGTTCTTTCTGACTAATGACTTCAAGAAAGTGAGCTGGATACCTGTGTGACCATTGCCTGGGGCTTTATTCTTATCACTGTGCAAAAATCAAGACCTTGCTTTCTTGTCATGTATCTACTTAACAGTCTTCAAATTATCATTAGCTTGAACAGGATTAAAAAAATAAACTATGGTCTGTGATGTCCAGCTCAATAGTTGATGACACAGTCTGCAGTGCTGTTGTGTGAAACAAGGCAAGATATACTGCTTTGACATCGCAATGCCATGTGTTCCAGAACACAGAAGATAAAAATGTTTAGTGTTTAATGGTTCGTTTATTTTTCTCTTCATTTTTCCTGGTAAGTTGTAGCATTCGTTGTAACAGTTTAAAGCAGTGTACTGCTGAGAAGCCCAAGATTTGAAACAGGCCTACTCCAGGAAAAACCTTGTAGAGACTGTATACAATTAAATCATTTCTTCCACATGCTTTACCATGTTTTGATGTTGCATTAGTGATGTGACTGGCTCTGCTCTAAACAAATAAAACAGAAGCTCATATTTGCAGCTTTTTCCGTTACCTTTTCTAACCACTGAATTCAGTTGGTGCGAAGGGTAGGGAGCGGGTAAAAATAAACCTACCTAAGCCTGAAGAGCACATTCTTGAGCCAACACAGGATCTGCTGTTTTAGGAGGTTCATAATGACAGTCTGACTGGACATCATAGTCTGATTTTGGTATGGTAATCACTTGCTAAAAGTTTGGTGTTTCAAGCATTCTGAGTGTTTCTTTAAAAACAAGGCAAGACCTTTGTTCATCTTAAACTCCCTAGCTATAGTGAAATGTACTTCAGGGCACAATAATGTTAAAGCTTCATCAGCGTTATCTGGCAAGCACTGTCATTATGGGAACAAAGTGCCCCATGTTTCAGACTAACGTTCTATATGGACAGTGGTTGAGTCCTCATTTCTTCAGTCCTCTGACATTGGCTATTACAGATGGATTGTAGCCTCCTTAAATTCATCATTATTATTGTAGTGTTAGAATGCAAACAAAGCCTTGTGCCTCTATGTTGGTGCCCCTTTACTCTGTTTTGACTGGCAGTGTTTCTCATTGTTTCTCATTGTATTTAAAACAATGAGAAAAACAACTTGGGAACCTGTTTTCTGAATGCCATCCTTTCATAATACAAAATGAGACCGATTGAATCTGAACGATATTGTGCTATAACTACACATCAATGGTACTATCATTTTACAGATAGGCTTGAACTACTTTTCAAGCAAAGTTGAATAAGGCTAGAATCACACACAGCATGGGAAGTGGTATATATAACATAGGGTATTATATTTTTCTGTTAAAAAGAAAAGGGCCATAACCTGTTCTGATGAGTTCAAATGAATCTTGGGCTCAGATTTTGGAGGGAACAACAAGAATCATATTTCTCTACTAGGTTGACTTTTTGCCATAAAATGTCACTCTTTTAAAAAGCTGTAGTCTGACAATAAGTCCTGAGGGTATGAATTAATAAGCAGATGGTATAAGTAGCTCTCAGAAAACTAAGGAAAACATTCCAATGTCCCCATTCTATGTGCCCACATAATTTTGTTATTAACTTCATCAAGAGCAGTATTTAGTTCTGTCTGTCATTATTCCAGTAAGAGTTTAACTAAACTGTTAATACTCTATTTTCACTAATGTTTTTTGATACTTGTACAATTTATTTATTTATTTATTTAAGTGCAGGCTCCAAAACGTAACAAGAAAAGACTTCACTTTTTTTTTAGTGTAAGGTTAATTTTGAAAGTTTGCTCTGGCTATGTCAAGACTGTAGGATTTCACTAAGCTGAAGGTTTAGCAGATAGCAGTAGTCTTGCTGCAAGCTTACAAGCATAGTATATTAGTACACAATACTCCATCATCTGCACATTTCTTCCTTTATTGGTTCCCTGCCTTTTATTAAACTCCCTGCTGTATCTGCAGTTAGTCATGCAGTTTCTGAAGACCAAGTACAGAACAAGAGATGTAAAAAAAGTGAAAAACCCTTTACAGATGTAGAACCTCTCTGCCACCCAAATACCCTTATACTAGTATTAGCTAGCAACTAATTTTGATCTCTCCATTTTTACCAGCTAGATTTAATCAGAATACTGTACCTAGATGCACACATCCCATTCTTCTAGTTTTTATCTTCCTGCGCTGAGAAAGGAATCCTTCACACCTGGATTCTTTTGCTGATTTTCTTGTGCTAAGAACTATCTGCATTTCATTCTTTGTCAGGAAAATCATTAAGAACAAATTATTGTGATACTTTTATTCTTCTCTTTGGTCATTGCAGCAAATGGATTCTATTTTTTTCTACATTTTTAAGTACCTAGGATTTGCAGATGATCATTTGAATACTTTAGACATTAGAGGATTTGTGAGAACAATAGAAGTATGAAATTGTGAAATTAAATTTTGACATTTATTCATCCATATCACTGAATTATTCAAGGAAAGTAAATAAAAGTATCAGAAAACACCTGAAATGATTAATTTATTTAATTAAAGGGGATACATGGAAGGACTTGAGATATTAATGCAGCTGTCTAATAACTGTCTAATTCAATTTACTATTACTTGTAGTGTCATACCCTTCTCCACACTGTCTTCTGTTATTTTGAATTTCTCTCTGAAACCAAAAATGTATCTGGTTTGTCTCTAAAAACACTAGAATTATAGTTTTGTATTTTGTAGTTCTGAACTGGTAGCTTCTTACCATGTGCAAAGTCACAGTTCCATCTGCATATGCTTTTTCCTCACCTTCAGCAGGCAGATATAAACAATAATTTCTGTTTTTGCATTTTCATCTCTAAAACTAGGAGAACCTGGTTTCTGTTGGCAGGCTTTTTTAGCCAAATAGCAAGTCTTTTAGATCATTTCAAGCCAATTTGCTTAACTGATAGCAGCATTTATATCCTCAGTGTCACACATGATATACTTCCAAAATATTAGCTGTACATTCTGCACATTTATAATATTTTCTATCTCTGGAAAACTTGTTCTAGTGTGTGCTGTGCTCTGCGTAAAAAAAAAAAAAATGTTCTTTCAAAGTGTAAGACAGCATTCTATTGTGCAGGCAGATACTGTTTCCAGTAAAGCAATAGCCTCCACCCTGTCTGGATCATCATGTTTTTCTACATCTCTTCTGCAGGAAAGGGGAGGGTAATCACATCAAAGTTTAGGCAATGAGTATCTGGACCTCATTTGAAATGCAGAGAAAAATACAAATACATTGGAATATTTATCAGAGCATTTTTCCAGCTGCTTGATTTTTAGAACTGGCTAGCTTCTAATATATGTAAATTAATTCTTTGTTAAAATTTTAAATCCAATAACAATAGCTTCAGTGGAAAAGAAAGAGTGGCTTACCTCCTTGAACCTCTGGGGGAATTTGGCCAAATTAATTTTCATAAGCAAGATCATAAATCCAAAGAAAGAAAAACACATTTAGATAAATGAAAGTCTGTCAGAGGCCACAGTGCTAGTAGTGTTGAATTGGACAATTAATTATGTATTTTGTGCACATCATAAATAGTGAGCAGCTTAAAGGATGATGACTCAATAATATAGCGAGAAAGAAATCAGACAGAGTGAATCTTTTATCAATACTTTTCCCCTGTGAACCATGTTTCACACAATTCTGTTGTAATGATGTGATGAAAAGATCAGAGCACTGGAATAGTCCAGCCTCCTGCCATTCTAACATCCATAGCTTTATGCCATCAGGAAAATGAAATCAGCAGATATGGTCAAATAGTGAAATGCAGGGGTAGCTCTTTAAGCTTATTAAGTCTCATTATGCACAAAACTTCATGCACAAGCTAGCTGTCCCATCATATCAATATGACAAACCAATGTGTCTGTGGAAATGCTTTCATCTTCTGATATCAAAGAAAAAAGTTTCATACTCTCTTGTCCACAGTACTTATGTATGCAAGGCTGAGAACTTGCTCAGTAAACAGTCTTACTCGTGTAGGCATCTGCCAGAAAGTGTCTGACACAGCTGCAGGGCTGACTACACCTTTTACTTTTTTCTCAGTATCTCTACATGGATGATGATTTCCTTTTTCTTTACTCCATCTCAGACTTCATTTAGGTGTCACTTAGAAGATTCACTTGTCCTGGAAAATGTCTGTTCTGTCCTTTGAATATAGCCTGCCTAAATCTAACTGACCTAGTCTTACAATGGCAGCTCAGGTACTGATAACATTGTAATTACAAACACGCAGTGCTTGTTACAGGCTGCTAAATTTGCCTCTGAGAAGCTGTGTGAATGTCTAAGTGTCACAGCTGCAACGAGCTTTGTACTGCGATGGATCATTTACAATTAGCATGAGTATGTGATCTTCAGTTGCACTTTTGATTGTATAGACATATCTCAAGAACTGCAGACCTGTTAGGTACTATCTGCTCTTAAGTGACTGAACCAGGAGTTTCCTTTGAGATCTGTAGCCATTGATTTACATGTTTTGAAAGACAGCCCCTCTCCTTAAACCAGTTTTGTTCACTTAACAGTAGGAACAAAATACGTGTATTTTTTTAAGAAAAGAGTCTTAAAACTATCACAAAGGAAGTTTGTTCTTCCTGGATGGTAAGTCAAACAAGCCTGAGTTCATTATATGACTTCTATAGTTGGCTATTTCTTAGTGTGTGTCTCCATTAGAATCACTCTTGAAAGCATAATCATATTCTGATTACTCTTTTTTCTGTTGCATCCCTGGACATTTTTTTTTTTTTTTTTCCTGGACATAATTTGGTGTGTGATTTCTTCAGGAAATAAAACATTCAGAGCTAAACTTCGAGCATTGTTCCTAAATAGGAACAAGACTTATTAGGTTTCAGCTATATTTTTCTCTGTCCTTGGTTTTATCGCATAATGCTACAAGCCAAAAATGCATGGGGCCGACATCCTAAAAATCAAATCCTTCACTACTTTCATAAGTAATTATAAGGAAGTTTCCATGCTCCAGCATGAGTTCAGCTGCAAAAGAGAATAGCAAAACTCAAAATCGTCATTGTCATCAAGTTTGAACAAAGAAGAGTGTAGTAACATGGCTAAATTGCCCTTGCCCTTTGGAGTGTTACAATAATCTAAACATATTGTCTATCACAAGACAGTGAGGGGAGGTAAAGTTCAGCTTGTATGTTAAAACTTGCATTTAGAGGTATCAGCATTTTTGTTTTGGATCCCTTAAAAGATTTGATGTTTTGAAAGGTTTCTGGTTTTGCTCTGTTTTTGTTCTTCCCTTGTTTTTATGTCAAAGAGCTGGGGGGCCATATTACCTTTCACACTTGCCATACCCATCATCGTGATAACAAAATAACAAAATTGAGTGAAACTGCTGTAACTAGAAGATTTGAGGTGATTTTATGATCTGTTTGCAACTGTGGAGTCATCAGGGGTGGAAGTGAGCGAGATCTCTTGCCATGAGAGAGAGCCATTTGAGGTCATCCTCTTCAGTCCTGGTGGACAGGCAAAGTCATGCACCAGCAGTCAGAGCTCTTTGCCTACTTCTTTGTGCCCATCTCTGTCTCATTAGGCTGCCTTTCCTATAATAAAAATGGCAGCACATTTGTTTTGTCTCTCCCTTCCCTAGTAGTTACAAAGTTGCAGATAATCATGGGACTCTCCATTTCTAACAGTATTTGGGCAGAGGCCACCTCAGCAGCTAATTAGCAATAGAGTGCAGCTCAGTACAGATGAGACAAATATGCATTATTAAGATTGTGTACAGCCTCATTAAAAGTTCCTCAGTGAAACAGCCAGGTAGAAACCAGGCACAGGTTTGTTTTCACAAGCTGGTCTAGTATTCCACCTCAGAATTTGTGTGGTTGTTGCAGCAGCTGGTTGACTGAGTGTCAGGAGAACACTATGGCAGTCCTTGAGATGCTCACCAGGAACCCAACTGCATCACATCACCATGTCTTTCATGGCACTACATGCCCAGGTTTCCTTCCTGAGGCATCATCATTCATGGTCCAGAATGGAGCCAGGAAGCAGCTAGAGCCAAACCTGTATGAGGAAAGCACTATAATTCCCCTAGCTTGAATACAGCTAATGTTATCGATGAAACTTGCAACCTGGCAGATGGGGTGAGTCACAGATGGCATTCCTTCTGGCAGAAGCCACATTGCTGCATTAGAAAGGCATTGGTGGCATGTCAGGTGTCAGTACCTTTTTTTCTGTATGGTTTCTGTAGGGTTTTTCTAAGTGTTGTGACTGTTACTTAAGGGAGCTGTCACAGAGCAGCTCAAGAAAGGGTTGAGCAAAGGTTGTTAACCAGAATAGATGAAAATCTGTTCTGATGGTGTCATAGCAGGTGCAAGAGTGAAGTGGGAAAACAAGGTATGGCAGAGACCTATGAGGTCTGCATCAGACTTTCACTATATGAAAGATTATACTCAGTGGATTTTTGGAGATTACAGAATATATTTTGTATATTTTGTTACAGATGATGACAAGTGATCTTTTTGGAGCTTCTCCTAGCCCTCCACCAACCATGCTCTCATCTCAGGGAACATGTTATCTCTAGTCTTCCCCCAAAGGAAGCATCCCTTCTTTTAGTCCTACTTTCCTGCCTTTTCAAAGGCTGTTATCTACCTCTTCTATCAAACCAGCACAAGACAAGTGTTGTTTTAGAAAAGTTATTCATCAGCAAGAGAGATGTCATTGACCATTCAGATGTGACCAGAAATGATCATTTACCAGCAGAAAAATGTAGGAAGAGATGGCCAAACTATATCATGTCTTACACTCTGCTTGTAATGTGAATCTTGTGTTTGCAGAAGATTGTCATGGTTAACACAGAACAAAACTTGGAAATTAATGAAGCTAGATTTTTCTGGGAGATGGGGATAAGGCAAATATCAGGCAAATAGTACCTTGCTTATTATTACAAGACCTGTAGGATTTCGTGTGGGACCTGTTCTTGAAGATTTTGAGAGCTTACACCTGATGTAGCTTTGGGCATGTTAACTACATCAGTACTAGTAAATAAAGAAAGATATGGCATGGTGGTTGCCCATTTTGCTTAATTGTTGACCCTTAGCTGGCATAATTCTGTGATTTCTGAACACAAACCCCAGAACAAGGTCTAAGGGTACTACAAAGATCTTCCCAGTAGATAGTGCTGTCGTCTGGGGAAGAAGTGAAGTTAGCCACATGGATGTAATCCATAAAGCTGGAGAGTGGAATAGTGACAATGGCAGTAAAGTAGCAGTAAAGAAAAGGACTAGACAAGTTCCCTTCTGGGCATATTGTTTTTTTTAATTGTTATTTTAACATACTATGATTTATGGGTGATATTTACAATTACCTATCTTCAGTTCAAACCTAATAACACAGTAATCTTTGCTAAATTCCTGCTATTAACAATGCACATTAGTTTTGTTTTCAGTTCTGCTGCCACCCACATCCTCAATTCAAATTCAGTTTTGTGAGACTTAAGTGCCTGTCACCCATCCACATATTACGACCCTCTATCTTAAAAAACCCTGTTAGCTGGCTTTTAAACACGAATCTTAGACAGTCACTTTTCAAAGCGTTTTCTCATGATGCTAAGGGATAATTTTCCTTGATGTACACGTGAGATGAGGGTAACCACCTGCTTGCGCCCAGACATGTTGAAGAAATTACCTACCTTTGTCAGATAACTTGCCTGCTCAGATTTCTATTTATGTGGAAATGACTGCTTGGAGCTGGGCCATATATTGACTCACAAGCATTCACTATCAATGCTGAGAAAAACAGGTGATCAAAAAAAGAAACAATGTGTTTCCTTTTTCCAGTGAAAACTCTTTCCTGAATAGACACTTGGACATTAGGAAAAAAAAAAAGAAATCATATTATCTACCGCCAAAATTATAATTTATGCTCCTCAAAATGTCATTCCTATGTGCAGATTGATGAAATAGTATTTTTCATACTGTATCAATTCACTGGCTTGCTTTGGTAGTTCTTTTGGCTTGCATGTCAGTCCAAGGCATAGTTATAGAACAGGTGTCATATTGGTATTTTTTGGCTACCTAGAAAATGGATTTATTTCCTGAAGCCTAAGGCTTTTAACAATTCATTACAGATTCATTGCAGAAAGAAATCTTGAGCCAACTGAATAGAAATCTTCAACCAGCTTTTTTCAGTTTAAATGACATAAGGCAGCCAACGAAAATATTTTCATCTTTTAAATTTAAAGTTGATTGATAAAAGATAGTTTAAGCTTTTTTTTTTTTCCCTCATAATACAGTTTTTAAAAAGGGCATCTTTTTTTTTTTTTTTTTTTTTTTTTTTTTTTTCCCCAGAAGCTGAATGTATTTTAAAAAGTAATATTTTTTAATCTTCTTCATACCATCATCACCACCATCATCATCACTACCACTTCTGTGTAAAAAAAAGCCAGTCGTGTTCAAGTCAATATCTTTGTCTCTCCTTATCAGTTTATTATCAATGTCATTTCACACAGTTTCTTTTTCTTACCCAGAGTAGCAGAACTTCTTTACCTGAAGAAAAGGAAGAAAGAAAATATATCAGAGGGAATAATAAGATATTCTACTGTTTAATAGCCTTTGGATTTTCAGAAGTCAAAATGAGACAAAAGTCTTCAGTTGCAGTATTCTGTAATAATAGAATAATCAATGGCATTCATAAGCAGATCCTGCTTTTGCTGAATTCATTTCTAACCAAAGAAATACAAAAATACCTTCTGTTGTGACTTAATGGTTATCCCACCCCATTCCCTGACCAATCTTTGGTAAATCCTGCTTCCAACACAAGCAATAGTCTTCTTTAGGTTTTCTATTTCATTGCTGTTACTATAAAGAAACAATGCTACTCTGGAAAGCCAAATACAAAGGAAAAGCAAAACGAAATAATTTTGAGAAAGTCAGAATTAGCATCTATCTTAGTGCAACAGAATTCTCAGATCTGATACTGAAGTACCATTCTGAAGAGCATATTTGTACTCAAAGCCCTTAGATGAACACAGTAATCGTTTTACACTGGATAAAAGGATACAGTGAATTGCAGCATCTCTTTTGTAGGGAAACTTTTTTTCTCAGTAAGTTCTTCTGAAACAGAAAAGAATGATACTCTGCCAAAACTCCTTTTTAACAAATCTACTAATTTCCCCTTTGTCTTGCCTTTTATCTCACAGGAGGTCATAAGATATTTTGTCAGTGATTCATGAGAAATACATATTATAAGTCGTTTCATTTCCGATTGTTAATTTTCTTGTCTCTTTGTGGAAGTGGGAAATCTGAAGCAGCTTCCTGCCATTTAGTATGTCCGTTACAAGGTGTCATAGTGAAAGCAATAATGGATGAATGTTGAAAAGTGCAGAAGTTTGCTATGGTTAATTACAGAAGATGAGGTGATAATTCACAATTCATCCATGCCACCCAGAGAAACTAGACTGGCTGGAAGCCTCTTGAAAATGTGTGAAACCAGTTTCATCTGACAGAACAGTCCCCATTTGTTAGCTGTGGTGCCTGGATCTGGATTCTGTAACCTTCCCATAAGCTGATCTTCCTTCTCGTTCACTCTAAAAGCAAGCATCCCTGCCTGCACAAATACCCCATCTATGGTGACAGGACTCCTTCACTGGAAAAATTAGTGTATATCTACTGGTTTGCTAAACAGGAGGAGCAGGTTGTGCTGGGTCTTGGAATTGACCTGGGAAAGGGTGGTAACACCTGAAATCTGATTTTTGCTGGTATATGGAGTTGAAGGCAGGAGTTCTTTCTGTAAAAAGCTCATCCAACCCCATTCACAGTAACAGTCTTCACATCTCCCTTCTCTCAGCAGTACCAGCAGCCTGAGCTTCCAGGTTGAGTTGCACACACAGATGATGTTTTTAAGCTACATTTGCTGCTGGAAAACCTATTCTGAATTCTCTCAGAACAAGATGGTGATAGTTTAGCCAACAGACCATCTGTTTGACTGTGCTGAATGTTTTAAGCTGACAACAGAAAGGATCACAGAAGTTGGAAAGTACTATTTTACAAAACCTGGCAGAAAGGCTTGCTGGATTTCACATAGGTGAAACAGCACTAGCACAGTAGAGAGGAGAACTGAAGCTAGACTTCTGCTATCTAAAACCATTATCCCTCTGCCTCACTTCTCTGCATTGTCTCACTGATCTTCTGGGCTGTACTGTGTCACTTCCTACTTGGTATGGAAGTCTGGTATTAGATAACAATAGAAAAAGGTAATTTTATCAAAGTTTCTGGTAACATACTGTCAGGTAATTCATGCTGTTTTCTTTGTGTGTAGTTCAGTTCAATCTGATTCTTGGAAACAAACCTATGAATAAACTATTGCTATATCCTTCTTCCTTTGAATCTAGTAGTAGTTGTCATACATCTATGCTCAACTTTTTCCTTAATTCAGTAGTTGCCTCCTGTAAAAATATCCAAACTTTCCCATCATGCATCCATCACTACATTACCTGAGGCTTAATTTTTCACAAGTGTGTTGATTCTCCTCAGTTCAACTCAAACTGTTTTTTCTCTGCTTGTTTCTTCTACTCTTGCAGTTAACCCCTTCTAACTGATGTTCCTCCTGGATCTCATGTTAACTTGTTGAAAAAGCAAGAATCAATGGGAATCCCTAAAACTGAAATTGGCCAACAGCCGAGACAACCTATCTGCTTCAGCAATGACCTTGCAGGCTCTTTGAAATGGAGACCAGTGTGAGAAGCAGTGTCATGTACACAGGCTCAAGCTCTCTCAAATTTTCTTTGGTTCCATTGGTCGGTATGCTCAAATACTATGTTGAAAATTAATGCAAAGAAATATTAACGTAGTGGACGAGATGTGCCAGAAATGAAGGAAGGTCAGAGTGGGGTTTGACCTGTTTAATTTATATATTGTAATAGACTTTGACAGGAGCTTCTTTAGCTTTGCTCCTATCATCTTAATTCCCTTGGCATAAAAATTAAGAAGGCTTACTCTCACTTAATCAAATTTACAGCTGATATGTAGGGGTTTGGCTCACATAGTAGTAAGTGATTGACGCTCGATAAAGTCTAGAGGGAGACTATTTTGGTCTCTAATTCAGTTTAAAACGCATATTTTATGTTACCTCATCTTTGGTTCCTGGATGAATTTCTTGCTTATCTATATTCACTGCTCAATCCTCACCACAGGCATGTTCTTTCACCTTTTACTGTCCTTTGACCTGATTTCTTTTTCTGACTGCTTCTGGAAGCTCAGAAACCTAGTTCAATGTGGGCCTTCTTTCAAACAAGCTCAAAACTTTTTTGAAATGCATACAACCTTGTTTTTCTTATGAAGTTAAGGTCTCTTTCTGATACCAGAATATGCTTCCGTATCATACTCTGTTAACACCTTCTGGAAACTGCAGTCCATTAAACTCTCCTGTAAGCTTCAACTATATATTAATTGTATCCTTGAAGAAAAAAGTGTGTGAGGCATTAGTCTTCCCTTTGGAACCTTACTTTATTTATTTATTTATTTATTTATTTATTTTATTATTTTAGTGCATTGTCTTACTTCAGAAAAGTTGTCCCTGATTTAAAAGTGAATAATACAGAGCAACATCCTGTTATTCTGGGAAATGTGAAAAACAGCTGCCAATCAAAATCCCTCCACAAGGTTGCTCAGTGGAGCAAACGGGTAAGTTGCTGCATTTATACCTGACACCTACCCATCCATCTTGTGCCAGTTAGTACAGAGTGGCTTGTTTTTGCATTGCTCACAGCCAGTCCTCTCCGACACGTGTCAGCTGCATTCCTCCTGCTGGGTGCCCAGACCAAGCCTTTCTGGGACCTCTGCAATACCCTGGTATCCTAAAATACTTTGTTTTGTCATTTTTCAATGTAAAATGACAGAAATAATATGAAGTGTGTATCACAGTCTTACAGAGCTTTGTCTTAATAGCCTGTTTGGGAAAGGCATTGCATGCCTAGCAATGTAGCATAGGACCATGTGTGGGGTTGTTGCTGGCATTGAAACTCTGCCTAGATTTTACTTTTTTATTTTGCTTTCCCACTAAAAACCACACTGCTCACATAGCTTCTTAAGTATTCCCAGAAAAAAATAAAAAATTCTAAATTTCATTTTAGAAGGAACTGTTTGCTCAGCACCAAAAGAGAAGCTAGGAGTAAACCTATATGGAAGGTCAAGGAGACAGGGCGCAGCAGTAAACCAAGGAGCTAAGATTTTGGTAGTGCAGATGCACAGGGAAGCTGAGCTGAGCTTTATTAAAGCTCAGGAGTTGGCTGAATTGAACCTGTCCAGTTCATGTGTCTGATCCATATGCAGTTTCTAATCATTAATATTATTTTGGTTTGGATTAATCATATTATAGGAGAAATTTGTTCCAGAATTGCAATTTAGTCATTATAAAGAATAAATATATACAACGAGATTAATAAAATCTCCGTTATACTTCGTTTTTCTTAATTTAATTGACAGGAGTGAATAAAAAGTGAAATCTCATTATTTTAAGCCAATTTAGGTCTTGCCATTTTGCGTCTTCTAAGGATATAGTGAAAGAAAGCTTAACACTTTCACAGACCAATAAATAAAGCCAAGTAGATTTCTTATTTAGTTTATTTTCCCTCTAAGGTAACATCAAGAAAGATAAAATTCCTGTTTTAACTTGGTGATATATAAAAGGCTGAGGAAATATTAACGTGTTCTGAGTCACAAAAAACTGACATTTGCTTTTATGCAACGTTCTCTCATAATCCATGGTGATGAAGAATACAGTCTATGCTGAAGTATGTTAATTACAGAGGGCGAGTTTCCTTATAACCATAATGAATAACAGCTTCCTGGAGTTTATGCAACCTCAGTAGTTAAGTATTTAAATCTTGGCTGTCTTGGACTAAAATGTATTGTAAGTTTTCCATCTCAGTTAATAGAACATAAGTAATTTTTAGCTTTTAGGACTTAGCTGGAATTAGCCAAGTGTATACAAAGATGAGCTCTTAATAATGTGAAGTTTATTTAGCGTAGAACTCCATCGTAATACAGAAGTCCATGATTAGAGACCTCTACAAACTTGCAAATTTTGGACAAGCGTCTCCTCTGTGGTTTTGTCCCATGTAAAAGACAGGAGATTCCACAGATTTCTTCTGGCAGGGTCCTCCTACTGACGCCTGCAAAGGGCATTATTATGTAGTCAGAAGGGAAGAAGGTTAGCTGGGTTGCATCTGAAGCCACCAGAGGCCCTAGGACTTCTGTAGAATGCCTGCTGGTTGCTGAATCACACTGCTTCTGTGGAAGATACAAAGTGTAAGCATCAGCCGTGTGACATGTTCTGAAATACAGGCTGCCTGGACACCAGCCTGGCTGTAGAGTGGGCTCTGTCTGGGGTTCAACACAGATGTACTGCAGTTTTGTTCCTCAGCGTTGTTCCTGTGTACTGTTATTGCGAATCTAGTTTAGAAATGGGACATAATTCTGAAAGGTAGCTCCACTGTAGTCACAAACTGATTAACGACTCAAGACACCATGTAACACATTTACTGTAGAAACCATTACTTGCTTACCCAGATGACAATGACAAAGGGATTCAGACAAAAGGAATTACTTGGTTTCAGACTCTGGTTGGTCCTCTTTTGTCCAACCGTAACTGTAAATTTAATGCCCTTAGGAACATTGGGTTTCAGTCTTTTCTGAAAGACATCTTCCTTAACCATGCTGTTTCCTATAACATCCTGCTTATACCATGGATGACCATTAGTAGGGAAGTAATGTCACCTAGCAATCATCCACACTAATTCCAAGTGTTCTGGAGGATTTTTCTTTTTATTATTATTATTTTTTAATTATTTTCAGTGCAATAACTATGAAGAAAAAAAAACATGACCAACCCAAAACCATAGTACCAAAATGATACTTTCTAGTTCTTAGACATCAGTACCTTAGGACTAAGTGCTCCACCACATGCAAAGGCGTATTC
Organism: Aythya marila; assembly: GCF_965140915.1. NCBI lineage: Eukaryota > Metazoa > Chordata > Aves > Anseriformes > Anatidae > Aythya > Aythya marila. Next base: position 112,308,338 of record NC_139042.1, read on the forward strand.
CAACAGGAGAATATGTGTTATGCAGAAAGGATAATAAGAAGTGGGAAACAAAGCAAAGAGATTACTATTGACCTGTCCAAATGCACACGACACATCACCATTGGCTCTTGAGAGAAGGAAGATGTCCTAAATCTAATGATGCCCACTGAATAACTCATTCCTTATATTATTTAGACTGTATTATCTATTATCTATTTATTATCTGTATTATTTATCTATTAGTAGGTGTTACTTGGCCAATTACTATGTTCTTTTACTTAGCACATAATTTTAAAATAATGTCATTTCCCCTCCATTCCCCCTCAGGTCAATGAGTGCATTTTCTGTAAAATATAACTTCCCATGTATTTTAGCTGCTCTTGTAAGAGTTCATATGTTCTTATGTTCTCATGTATTAAGGGCATATCTGTAATACTGCAGTTCAAAATCACCAAGATAGTGAACAATTTTAGCATTATACATGTGGAGCAGAAATTGAAGGCAGGAAGGATAAAAAGTGCATGCATATGCACGATGATATATTTCATATATTTTTCTTTTACAGAAACTGCATTCTGAATAAGCCTTTGTTGTAACTACAAGATTGTAGGAATATGAAATAAACCTGCTCTAGTCTCATTTATGTTTTTTAATAGCCCTTATGAATACTCTTACCAAAAAAAAAAAAAAGATGGAAAGATAAAGATTAAAATCTTTATTAAAAAGTAAAATGTCACCATTTGACACCCACAGAATCACAGAATCACAGAATTTTCTAGGTTGGAAGAGACCTCAAGGTCATCGAGTCCAACCTCCAACCTAACGCTAACAGCCCTCCACTAAACCATATCCCTAAGCTCTACCCCTTTCCGAAATATAACTTTAACCTCATTCGTTGACCTTGAGTCTGCTTTAATAATGAAAATCAAGAACATCATACCAGTCAGTCAAATTCTATCAGGGTAATAGGAAGGCAAACCCTCAGCTCCCTTGTGAAGAGTAACCAATCCCTAGCTTTCATTTTATAATTTGAGGATTAAACAGAACACACTTGTGTTTAAATCAGGATGGGGATGGCTGTGGATATGTCCATTAATTATTTACTACTTCTCTAAACTTACATAGCTAAAACTAATTTTAATGAGTTAGAGCTTAGTTAACTGAAACTTCAAGAGCCTAAATTCTATCCACAATGTTCCTTTGGTGTTCTCAGATTTATGTGTGTATTTATATTCACTTTAAATAAATCCACATCAGGCAAGAGTCTGAATGATGTAAGCGTTTGCATTTGAAACATGATTACCAGAAAAGACAATACCTTAAGCCTCTAGGAAATATCTTTGATACAGTCTATGGATTTTAATGCCAGTTAGGAAATGTATCATAAGAGCTAAATGGGCAGCTCTAGAGAAGAAGAGGTATGTTAAAGTACAAGTGGCATATGAAGAAGAGCCCACTGTACTTTTTTCCTGAGATGATAGACCAAAGGTAAGCTTATAGCCCAGTTTTTCATTTTTAAATGCAGATTGTGTAGCATAGTGGATTTTGACCCATGACTGGTGTCAGTATAAAATACTGAAAATAATACAAAGCAGGAAGTTGGGTTGTGTCTATCCACTTACTCAGGGTTTTATAGTTATTATTTCTGACAACAATAATAAAATGGTATTAATTTTTCAATTAGTATTAACATGAATATTGACTTATGCTATTATGAATATCAAGACACAAAAGCTTTCCTGCTGCTTTACATAATTAAATAATGCTGCTTTAACATTTGCAGAACCTATAGGGAAGTATAATGAATTCTGTAAATACTCAGATTTACTTACTGGAAACAGAAACAACTGTTGGAAACAATTGGATAATTTTAAAATGCATCTGTTCTATTTCATGTACAAAATGTCAGCTTTTTTAAAAAAAAAAAAAAGAGAAAAGAAAAAGTCGTAAAAAAAAAATTAGACTAATCTTTGCTAAAGAGCTGACAATGCCATGCTTGAATTTGAACATTAGGAAAGAATGGAGATCTACATGTGGAATGAATGTCTGTCATTTCTGAGTCCAACAAAATATACAATCAGCACAAAGCACAATTTTGGGAGCACCCAGGAATGACTTGGAAAAGAGGAAAAAATTGGTAGCCAGATGTCACCAATAACTAACACATTGAAAATAAGTGAAAACTGGGATACATAATGTCACTTCTAGTCACTGTAGCTGCAGCATTGGGATCTAAATAAAACCTGCCTTCACTGACTGGCTAGTCCTAGCAGCGGGCTTTACTGTAAAAGGGAGCAGGGCTGCTGCAGCGTCTAGTCAGGAAGGCTGAATGTTCAGCACCAAGTGACAATTGCCCTTGTTGAAAAGAACAAGAACCTGTATTCCTTTCCATAAGGAAAACACTAGAGTCCAGATTATCTCATGACTAAAGTACTTTACAAGCCATAGCTGTTATTTGAAAGCTGAACTCTTGTTTTCTAGCCATGAGTTATGTTGTAGGCAAGAAGAAAGAGGAATTAGGGTCTACCAATATTTGGCTAACAACTGGAAAAATAAGCTATAGTAAAATCTTCTAACTGTAGCGTGTCTATAAAAACATGACTAAATGCAGGTTAACATGCACCTTTTCTAGATGCTAAGGGCAGTATGCAGGATTACATTGAACAGCAGAGCTAGAAGGACATGGTATAAGATAAAGATCCAGCTCCAGCCCTATTTTGAATTTTGAAAGTTTAGAAATTCAAGTTTTGAATCTTCTGTTTGTGCTTATAATCCTCTACCTCACCATTTGCAGTCTCCCAGTAATTCTTGGGAGTGGGTAGCAGCAACTAATTTTATGTTAAAGGAGAAGGATGTCTTATTTCCATTTGAATTAATATGTAATTCAAGGAATTTGACAGAGAACTGGCTGATACTGTATTGCTCCAATTACTAATTGATTGGCTTTCTGAAATATAGCATCTCATTCATGAGATTTTCACCATCACTTTCTTACATTCCCTTTTTCAAATACAAATAGTCAACATCAGATACTCTCAGGACAGGGTTTGCTCTTTCTGCCTGCTCAGGTTCAGACTCAAAGCTGACACCACTAATCTTCTCCTGCAAGGTCTTCTTTGTGGAGCATTTGGCATCTGTGAGCAAAATAGGACCCCTGCAAGCAGCACATCAGATGATCTGCTTATTGGCTTTGACTTCCCTACCTAGGAGTTTGCTCAGGGCATGTTTTCCCTAGGCTATGCCTTCCTCAATCCTTTTCCCCTGTCTGCAAGTTCACAGGCATCACATGGTACTACTAGGCTCAGAACACAGACTCTTAATACAACAAAATGCTGAGTGAAAAAAAATGCACTTGAGACCGAATAATAATTTATGTAAATGAAGCCTTCTCACGCTACCTTTTCTCTTCAAGAGGGGGAGCATAGAGCTTTTATTCTTAAGCCTTCTGGTTTATTGCATTAATAATTCATATCCAGTGTGCTTTATAGAAGCTGTGATTCAATCACAACAAACTTACAGAAAGCCATTTTTCCACCAGTGTTCATCAAGAGTGGATTTTCTTAAGAGCATACAGCTTTCCAAATGACAAATTCTTCATTTCTGTAGGGAAAAACTTCTCATTCCATTAACTGTTTTAAATTGATTATTGACACGTTCCTTCTCTGCAGAGTTGAAGATATGCAGAAGGCAAAGAAGGAGGAGTTTATTGCAACAGATTTGCAGAATTAACAAAGATAACAAATCTGCATCAGTAGAGACCTATAATGCTGTGAGACAAAGCTCGATTAAATGTTTTGATGTAACTTTATCATAACGAGTTAGAAATCCACCTGTAGGATATTTCTAATAGTAATGACTTTTCTTGGAAGACTGACACCAATTGAATGAGTAATTTGGTTGTTCTAAGTCTATCACAAAGATGTAACAGTTTTACAGTTGTTAAAAGTAAAAAGTTAAACTTTAGTTCACATTAGTAAGTAACAGCTTTCTAGTAATAGATGATACTATGTTGTAAGAAAAAAAAAAAAAGAAACAGATGGAATAGTTATAGACTAAAAGTAAATTTGAAGTTTATATTTTCAAGGCAACCTTGTGAAATGTGTAAGTAGATGAATGCTCTGGTATAACTATATGGAGCAGGGCAAGACTGCTTAAATAAGTGTATAATGTATAATGTAAAATGAACAAATGTTTTGGAAAATTAGAAATGCTCAGACCAAAAAGATGGTCTAGCCTCATTGGATAATGTCATGAAGAGGTGTTTCTGAATGAACATATAAAGAACCATCATGAAAACAACACAGAACACAGTATGACAGAGCAGGTTTTCCTAGGATTTAGTTGTGATAAGTAAATCTGGATTATAGAGTTAACAGTGCTTCTATTTTTGGTAATTTAAGCATTTTTAAGGAAAACATTTGGAGGTGTCTTCAAGGGCCAAGCTGTGTAATAGAGATGAGGAATCCTCAGAATTTCTTCTGCATAGGTTCCAGTTGTTTTTTGTTGCAGACTGGCAAAATCACAGAAGACACTGGCTGAATCTTCTTCCCTCACCAATGTCCTACACAGAGGCCCAGCAATGGGCAGCTCATGCAGAGTTGAGCCCATAGCAAGGAAGAGTTTCAGTCTCCAAAGACTCATAACAATTAAAAATGAGGGGAGAGGGGAAGAGGGGGAAGAAGATATTTTTGAATCTTGGAGAGAATATAATGTTTTTGATAAGTTAATATTTGTGGTAGGTAGGCTCAGTGCTCACAGAGCTAGTGAAGAAGCTGAAAAAGTGCATCATCTGGACAATAATGTAATAGTAGCCATGTAGTAGCCCATTTCTCTTTGCTAACAAAGATGCAAGCTTACTTAGCAGGAAAACGGAAAATAGCCAATTAAACTACTTAGTCTATGCAAGTTTCAAACTCTACACATCACAGGCTTCTTAATTGTGAAAGCAAAATAATCAGTACAGCTAAAGCACTGATACTAATGGTTTCACAAGCACTTAGAATGGTTACAATATGACTCCTACTTAAGTTCTGCATCCCCTGGGTTCTGTTTGTTGTCTGAAAGCGATGAGGCAGCAGAGGCTGTCTCTTATCCGCTTACAGCAGAAATGGAGTTCTTTTTCTCATTAGTGAGTACAAAACTAAACAGCATACCACACTCCATCAGGTTTGTTTCAAAATGCTTTCTGTCAGTCATAACTTTCCTAGAGAAGTTTTATGATGTTTTGGCATTTCTCAAATCCCACTTAAAAGCTGTAGAAATAGAAAATAATAATAATAATAAAAGAGTAAATAATAAAAGAGTTAAATTTTAAATATCAGCCAACTCTGCTATGCTTCTGGAGACAAAATAGATTAGGAAATTATTTTCATCTAAATTCTGACAGCAATATTTTATTTTATTTTTTTTTCTGAAAAATTTAAATACCATGCCTTCTAATAAAGTATCATATTATCTACAATCAACAGTAAGCTAAATACTGGGGATTGTTCCTGGATGTGTTATATTAAATTCAGGGCTGTAACTGATATAGTGAAAGATAATTCACATCCATGTGAAACGTCAAAAATGAGGACAGTTCTAAGTTACATATTAGGTCAGGATCAGAAGCAATTTATCTTACAATGTTGTGTAGTCTGTAATCTTTGTAATTACAGGGAAATGTTCAGATCCCAGGAATGTTATAATGGTTTGGGGATAGGACAAAAAAATAAATCACATTGTGTTACTCTGATTATATCAAACAGTACAATTTCAAATGTAAAATTAAACCCGAACATTTTATGCAGAAGGATATGAGAAATATTAAGAGAGGAATCTAATACTATCGAAAGGTTTGTCTGAAGCTCTTTTGATAACTTAGTTCTTTGCATTTCTTATAATTTTTCTAGCTAGAAATCTGAAGGTTGATGGTTGAAATGGTTGATGGTTGAAGGTTGAAATCTGAAAGTTTTGATGCTAGTGGATGGCATGCTAGTGGATGGCATGGCACTCAAATGCAGGGACAGACTAAGAGTTTTTTTAGAAAGAACTTTTGAAGGACTTTTGAAGAACTATGGAAATTGCATATGGGTACATTGTCTATGTATAATATGTCTTTACAATAATGAAGGTAGTTGCAAGAGCAGATTAGAAGCTGAAATTTGACATAGAACCATTCCCTTCACTGGTCTATGGTCTCTCAGAAAGAAGAATGAAGATAAATGAAAATGCTTGAGACAGGCAGTCTGTTATCTCTTCTCATCCCTGTTTATATGTCTGGTTGGCTACTGTAACTGAGAACAGAACAAGTTTAAGTTCTTTTCTTGCTTAGTTCAACCTCTTTCCTGCCTCTTTTCCTTGCGTTCTTGCTTGCAGGAAAATAATAATAATAAATAATAATAAAAATAAAAAATAATAAAAAATAATTTGGCAAGCAGCCCTGATCTATAACAGTGTCAAGAGTAAATATCTACTCAAGTAATTTATTGCATAGGATGAAAGAAAGGGCAACCCCAGGGGCTACTTCAGCTGTGCAGCTTCCTGCATATTGCATGTTGTGGGCTGCAGCAGGCATTCAAGGATGGCACCTGTGGCAGAGCGACAAGAGCTTGCTTATCTCTGCTAGGAAATCCTACCTCAGTGATGATCCAGATAGTTATAAGTATTGATCAATAGACCAGTAGGTACAAGATAGTTATTTTTTATGTAATGTACAGCTGTGATCACAGATACTTTGAAGTTGTGACAGGAAGGTGGAAACACATGCATACACAAAATGCATACATTATAATCACTGAACAAGAACATAGAAACATGAATGAAAACTTAGCAGAGGTGGTCTTCAGTCTTAAACTTAGCAATGTTTTAGGGCTGAAGAGCTTCTTGTTGTCAAATGCTCATCCCTTACATTTACAGAAATGAAAGGCCACTTAACAAGTGAAAATAAACCACAGTGTTTCATTTGAAAATGTGTGATTGTTAATATAGCTGCAAGATAGTTTTTGATGAAACTGAATAAAAAATAATAGGGTGGATTTGTGAACATGGATGTGCACAGATAATCTCTTGACGGCTGGTTTGTTTGTGCCATGTTGTATAGCTTATGCCATTTCCTTTAAAGTTCTTAAGATCATTGGGTGAATGCAGGTGTGTTTTAAACAAACACTGGTAGGGAAATATGTTAGTATTAACATATTAACAGGGATTTGTTATAGAAGCTCATCATGAATTTCAGAAATACTTGAACAAAAATAATAACAGCTTTCTGAAACTGCTATGTTTTTTAGTTATTAGGAGGAAGTACTGTTCTCACTGGCAGCAAATGCAAAAACCCATTTGTTTTCAGTTTAGCCCTGGGGAGGTTAGCAACATTACCATCCCATATGTATTGGATTATACACTTCAAGTCCATTTAATAATAATTGCAGGTTTGAAATTAGATTCAAGACTGGAATGATTTAATGGTCTTTAAAATGAGTGAACCATGAGATTAATTTAATGATTTTAAGCATAATCATCTATATCTAAAAATATTATTACTAAAACATTCAATTTTGGCATCAAAAAAAGAGATTAGTTTGGCAAGCTCTTTTTATGCTAGGTTTAATGAAATCACTTAAATTCAAATGTTCCAAGTGACCAATGGTTTTTAGCTGCCTAATTGAGACATACTGGAATGGTGCCATTATCATAAATCTTCCTGAATATCATATCATTTGGGTGTCACAAAATTGTTGATTCCTTGAGATGCAATACTATAGTTGTGATGTAAATCAGTTTCTAAATTACTTGGAAAAATATTTTGAAAGCAGATCATTTAATGCTCACCTAATTTTGTAAAGCCATTTGAGGACTTTAATGAAGCACTTAGGTGACAACTGTGTCATGGAATTCAAGTTTATTAGATGGCCAGGCTGTAAAACTTAATTAGCATAATGCTATGATATGTATGAAACTCTGCAGCCAAAACTCGAAGCTTTCTTATTCAGAACAGAGAAGATTAGCTGGTAAATAATCAGCTTTAAAACATTGCACAGAAACTGCTGAAGTGAAAAACAGAAAATTTTGAAATAGTGAATTAAGACAGAAGGAATTGGGAATTGTCTATGTGCATATCAGCAAGTGTTTTTTACAGCTATGTCCAGGATAAAGCCTTTCAGCATAACAATATTTTCAGGGCAAATTAACTGCAGGCAACTTTGAATACTATCTGCAGATTTCTCACTCTGATGAGGTGTGCGAAAGGGAGAAAAAAAAGCCAGCTATTTTCTCAAAAACTTAGCCTTGAATTCATCTTCTGTCATGCACTGAGGGGTGTGGTAGGGGAAAGAGAGAGACAGAGGAATGGTACAGGTTTCTATCTAGATTTCTGTAAGAATGGCCCAACAACAATTTTCAGAATGTAGTATCTGTTTCAATAAATAATAATAAAGAGAATAATGGATAGCGATTAAATGATTAGATATATCTCTTTAGATGATAGGACCCCTATGTTTTTATAGCACTGGATGGGCCCCAATAATTTAAATGGCAAACAGTGCAGAATTAGCAGAAAGCTCCCCATCACATCGTTGTGGTGGCATGAAGATATGACAGGCAAAATCTCCCCTCCATTCGTGCATGTGTGGGGGTGGATGTATGGCCAATAGCAAGTGTGCTGTGCATCTGAAATGCACTTTCACAGAAAGAGAGCGTGGGGCAAAACTCTGATACAGCCTATACATTTCAATCCTCGTATTTCTCCCAGGACATCACCCAAGTTCATGACAAATTACATGTCAACAAATTGCAGAACTCTAAGATGTATGGTTGAAACAAGTCAGATTCTCTTAAATATAAACAGATCTCATTAAGGCCGTCTGTAAATTTTATGTCTGGCAAAAAAAGAGTAAGTATTGTGTAGCCTCAAGATAAGCATAAAAATGGGAATGGAAAGGTCACATTTTTCTCCTGACAATGGCAAGAAATGTAACACTAGGTAATTTCGGAGCAGAAAAATGTAGTGCTCAAAAGTCTTTTTGAAATGTGCAGTATAGCTTCTGCAGTTTCACAAGAACAGAGGAGATCTACGCTACTTCATTTTTCTTGTTAGAAAAATAAAATAATAGCAAAACCCATCAGATTGATCTTGGTTTTCCACAACCAAGATAAAATTACAGTGATGGCATTCTTAACCAGAAAATCAGTTGACTTTCATAATGAGACTAGAAGCAAATTTTGCCTTTTTTTTTTTTTTCTTGAGAAAACAAATGTATAGCCTGTATTGCAAAGAGATTCACACAATACCTACAAAAAAATTCCAAACATTTCTCTTTCCAAACCATAATTTGAACTTTAAGTATTTTAGATTGTTTCAAATATAGTATATTCAAATATAGGCGTATTTTTCATATAGCATGCTTAAGTATAATTGCTATTCAAATCCCAAAGCCTTTCAGAAGTTTGTAATAGGGAGGAACTTTCTTAAGAGTTTGTTGGTTTACAGTGAGTTCTTGCAAACCAGTGAGAAGTGAATCTTCATTGAAGGCAGTGAGGTTTCAGATAAGAAGAGGTAATATTGTAACTTGCAAAAAAAAGATCCAGAGCCAATGCATCTTCTTGTTTTCTATACAGCACGTGTTTCCACCTGGGGTTATCTTTTCAAATGCATGAATCAGATTTCTTGTACTGTGCTGTTAATCAAAACATTACCTTTAAAGGCATAAAATGTCAAGAAGCTGCAGCCTCTTTTTATTTTTCTTGCCATTTGAAACTAATTTTAGCTAAGGATTCACTGGAAAGCCACAGTGCTTTTATGTTTGTTTGTTTTTACCTTATTCTGCAAATCTGCATCAGCTCTGTTAGAGGAACTGAGACTCTTCTTCCATGGCTGATGTTACATCAATTGCTTTAGCAGGTGTTTTCAGCCTTGTATTTCTGAAAAGCAAAGCTACACCCTGGCTAACATGAGGGTGTAGTATCTTGCAGAAAATAAAAGACATGAGTTAGACCCTGACAGAGGAGCAAGCCTAAAAGTAAACCAGGATTCAAACCAAGAAGTTTTAGAGCTTCTTGTGGTAATCAGGGTACAGAGCCCAATGTGGAGAGGCAGGGGAAGAGAAAAGCAGGGAAGGGCACTGTCACATGTTTTTTTTTTTTTCCCTGGAGACTGAAGTTTAAGGCATTATTCTGCTGTGAACTCCATCAATAAATCCTCCTTAAGTCATATCAGGAGAAGAGCACAGTTTTAACCCAAGAATCAGGCCTGATGTTTATGTTCATAGAGAATTTTATGTGCAGTGAAAGTGCATTCCACAGTTAAGTGGAAAGGGTGCTTATAACAGTTGGACACAAAGGTATTTATGCTTTCCAGACAGAGAGTATATATATATATGTGTGTGTGTATATATATATATATATACATATATGGATATATATATATATTCCCAGCTGCAATATTCTTAGATACAGAAGTATTTATAGAATTCATAAAGTAGTCTATCTCTGGTTTGTCTTAACCAAATGAGTTGCTCACTTTGACTTTTTTTTTTTTTTTTTTTTTTTTTTAAACTCAGTAACTTATACTCAGAGTCACAAATACAAATAGACAGTGTGGGTAGAGAGAAAGAATTCCCTTCCCAAAACACTGAGCTCATCAGTATAGGAAAAGCCCCCAAAAAAGGAAAAAAAATAAAATTAAAAAAAAAAAGCATATAAAGCTTTAAAGGCAAGAAAGTATTATAAGGAGAAATGAGTACCTTTCTGAACTGAACAGAACAGAACAGAAATGAACTGGTTAGAAAGTGTATTTTTTTCTCTTGAATGAATAATCTTCAGATCTTTATCAAACCACACTGAAATATTTCAAAAAGCTGATTTTTGGTTGAAAGAGCCAAGTTGGGCCAAGTAGACTTCCCCTTTCAAAATATCTGTAGAAACCCTCATTTAAGGATAAAAATCTATGGATTCAGTGTAATTATAATGTACAAAAATGACATTTCTGTGTTATACATTCATATCAACCAAGCATATATGAGATATAAAAGAGAAAGCACAGCTGCGGGAAATAGTTTTCAATGTGGTAGATACCACTATAAGCAAGCAATATCACTTCTATTGGTGCAAAAAAAGGATTTCCAGCAGCCTACCTCCTGCCCACAATCTTCCATGAAAAATATTGCATGAGTGTGTAAGGCCTAACTATATTTACCAGTCATTTTTGATGCATTTTAGCAGAATGCAGCCTAAACCAGAAAGGAGTCTAAAAAAAAAAAAAAAAAAAAAAAAAAAAAAGTCTAAAAAATAACCAGTGTGTGAAAAGAAAGTGATAGTAATGGCGAATTATGTTTAGTGTCAACAGGAGAGGTGAACAGCTTACAAATAGTAGCGTATAAATAGAGACACACACATCAGTATATCACATACAAAAAGCCATCTCAGGAAAATGTCTACCCAGCATGATAGCAACAGAGATCTATTGTACTGAAAAGACAGAAAGGTTTGACTTGTCCTATGTCTAAACTGTCATCAGAGTGTGCAAAGATCTAACATCTAAAAATCCACACTGAGCAAGAGATGAAATGCACCACAGAAAAGTAAAAAGCTGTCTATTCATGTTATATGGGATTTGAGAAAGAAAAGCTCTAACAGATTCAATCTCACAGCAAAGAACAATTTTATTACTCTGTTGTTAGTTGAAGGAAGTATAGCCAAACAGCTAAAGAATTATACCAGTGAATCAGAAGGGTTTATTCCACTCGTGTATGTGGTTTTATGCTTGATAATTCCCTTGACTTCTGAAGAGTTAACTTGGATTACACTGATACCACTGAAATGAGGTAAGCAACCTCAAAAAAAAAAAAAAAAAGAAAAAAAAAAAGAAGAAGTACCACAGCTAAGGTTAAAAAAGAGCTCATGACTTCAAGAAGTCTATGTTGAGTTCATATATATATTTTTAGAAGCCTAGTCACAAACCCTTGTAGAAAGAGAGCATGGAGTACTAGAAATCTCTTCTTCCTGGACTTTTTAAACAAGAAAAATCTGAATATAGAGCTCAAAAAAATATGCCATTGACTGAGGAACAGATTCCAGCTAGGAAAATTTCTCCCATTCAGTGGGGGTTACAATGGGGAAGAGATAGGGCTGTATTGAACAGATTTCTTTACTTGGCAGGGATAGCTAGGTAGGAGCCACTCTGTAAAGACCCTGGGAATGCAGCATTGTGTTGAAAAGAAAGCTAAAAATATAAAAGAAAAAGAAAAGAAAAAGAAATCTGCCAAAAGTACTCTGAATATAAAGCCATACAAGCCAGTTGTAGATCACATGAGCCTTCTCTGGTAGAAAACAATTTTTCTGTGTTTTAAAGAACTGCCTATTTTCCTGTTACTGTCTGTTTCATAGATGAGATGCATTTCTTTTGTCAAGCCCTCTGGCCCAAAGCAGGTTTTGTTTTCTGTTGAAGCTAAGACATGCTTTAAAGGAGTCTGTTGAAGCCTGTTTGTGATAATAAGTAAGAAAGGCACACCAGTAGTTTTTAACTTCAGTGATTCTAGAATAAAATGCTATTTCCCAGGTTATGCAATATTGACAAAAGTGTCACCAGACAGAAGTATGTCCATGCTTAAATAGCAACAACAGTGAGTTTTTAGTATCTTAGAAACATACGCTGAAGCTTAGATCTCCAGGAAATTGCCATCTGTCCTGGTTTCAGTTAGGACAGAGCTACTAGGAAGAAAGTTAACTCTGTCCTAACTGAAACCAGGACACCATCAATGAACATGGTATAGTAGAAGAGCTATGCTGGTTTTTGTTTGTTTGGGTTTGTTTGTTTATATACTATGAAGAAGCAAAACAAACCTGTAGGGCAAAAATTGCTCAGGTACTAAACTCTGCAGTCTGTGAACAGTTGATAGCTAGTTTAAAGTCAACCTTCTTCCTCTACAGCCAAAATACATATCTTTGCTATAGCTGTTACAAATACAAAGTTGCAAACATTCCCTTTGATATCCATTTATCATATCCAAGAACTAGACTTTTATAGGTGAAATGCAAAGGTCTGTGCTGTCTTATGTAATGAATCACAAATCACTTGGAGTGAGAAGTATGAACCCCTTAATACATGCAGTGACAGAGATAGTGCATGCTTATCAATGTTGGCCTCTTCTGGTTGCTTCCTCAGCTTCTTCTGTTGCTCTACTTGCTAGCGTATATCACAGGTCTTGGCCTTTTGAGCCGTCAGAAAGAATGACTTAAGTTGATAAGGATATTATGAGGTAGTCTTCACGATGAGTCTGCTGTCCTGGTTGCAATGCCTTGTCCACCCCCAAGCTACTTGCTGGACTGTGGTGGGGACAGAGTGAGAAACGATGAAAGCCTTGATGGTGTGCAAGCACTGTTCAGCAACAGCTATAATATCAGTGTGTTTATCAATGCTGTTTTTGTCAGAAATCCAAAATATAGCACCATATAGGTGCTACTATAAAGAAAATTACATCTAGCCCAACCAAAGCTGCTACAGCCAAGTAGGAGAGCAGTGCCATTCAGCCAGACCAGAATGAAAGAAATAATTACACAGTGATTTATTTTTTTTTTCTTTTTAGCCTTGTTTGCTAAGAAGGCAGAAGCCCTGTCCCTCACTCTATTATCCCTTAGGCTAGAGTTCACCTCATGGGTTACTTAGTATCAGATTGAAAAGCTGAATGGTATTTAGAAAGGAAAGTTCAAAATCATGTGAGTCAGTGTGAGTTCCTCTTTTATTCTTTTACCATGTCAGATACCATAGATTAACAATTTCCCTAAGTGATATTTAATGCTAATTACTTCAGGGTCAATGAGCTGTAACCAAAAAATCTTTAATAAGGCTTTTCTCATATAAGGTTTCTAATGAGTACTTTTTCAGGCCCATTTGCACTCTTCATGTGTATCTGTCCATAGCTAGCCCCACACGAGCATGTATGCTCATGTTCAGCTTAGGTCTTTTGTTTTTTCCAGTTATGCTCAATCAAATCTGCCTCCTACAGATAAGTTTCATAGAAGGCATGCGTAATTCAGCTCTCTTTAACAGGACAGCCTTCTCTTCAATATGCTCCTCTCATTCAGCTTCCTCTGTGCTGTCAGATTAAAGATTCTAAAACAAGATCACAGACTTGTAAGTTGAACTCAGTAGTCCAAAACTGTGCAAAGAGATAACACATTTTCTAATTGCATTCATTTACATTTCAAGTTGCAGTTATTGCAGATGAGTTTGTGTTTATGGAGGGGTGTTTTTTTTTTTTTTTGTTTTTTTTTTTATAAACACCTAAACAAATGCGGGATTTTTTGTTTTATGTAGAAGGCAAAAATTTCAGGCTTTTGGAATGGGAATTAAATGCAGGAGTTACTAAGTGAAATTGTACAGTTTTTTGGTTGCACAAACTAGACTAGGCATTATCTTTGCTTCCTTTGTCCTTCAAGTTTTCTCTGTAGTACCAATCTGCAAACATGACTCAGACACATGGGAAAAGACAAAAGTAATAATTTTGAGTGGCTTTTTACTTATCTTTTAAAATCTTGGGGTTTAAGTTCTTAGTCTTGTCTCTTATATCCTGAGGCTAAAATTCAGATATAATTGTATGGCAGAAGTGGTCACATCTTCGAGAAAGTTTGATCCAGTGGAAAAAAAGTTAAAAAAAAATCACTGTCTTCCAAACACCATTTTGTGAAGGCAGTATCATTTAGACTTCAGGATAAGGAGTATTCCTTTATTGTTTCCCCAGAATAAAACTAAAATTGTTTACAAGATCAAGTATTGTTACCAGATTTGATTAGAAAAAAATATTATTAGTGGTAAAAACAGTTGTAACTAACATATTTACACTATGTTAGTTACACAGAGGTACTATAATATTGCCCTAGAACAAAAATTGATGATGTAAAAATAATGGTGTAATACATCATTTACTAAAATGTGCAGTGCTTTTTTTTCTGGTTGGCAAAAAAACTACCAAATAATTGTGGTCAGAAAAAAAATGAGATTGGACTAGACTTCTAAAACCTGGCAGCTATTTTTACCTCACTCAGTAGCTTTGGAAAATGTACTCATATAAGATTATGGAAAACCAAACCTGGTTTCTTGCACAGCTTCTAAACTATTTTAGGACTGCCATTTGCTGGGGAAAACACTCCATCTCGTGGAGTTCCTCCAGCTGATGTTTTTCCATTCTGAGCACAATGTTTTAGAGTACTGTTAAACAACACAGATTGAAAGTGAGAATGGTTTTGTAACCTAGCACTTAGGACACTTCTCTTAGTAATGAAACACCTGAGCTTTGGCCTCTGCTCCAGTGCATAAGTAAGTATTCTGTGCAGAGTGGACAAGTCCTGACAGAAGAGATGCAGGAGGTGCCATCACAGGCTGCCCTGCTCAGGCAGCTCCCAGGCAGAGACATGATGTGGGTAGAGATCTCATGAGCAAAGCAAGTAGTTGAGCAGGGATTACTAAGAAAATAACTAATGGTAACTTATTTATGTATATATTTTTGATTTATCCTGCTTCAATCTATTTACTTTTTTGTTTGCTTTTACAGTACACAAAATTGTTTCATTTTTCTCCATGGTAAGAAAAATGGTGGAGGGAAGACGGTTTTAGTTTTATTCTTTTTCTCACTATTCTATTCTGTAATGAATTGGCAAGAAATTAAATTCATCTTTCCCAAGTCAATTATGTTTTGCCAATAGTAATTAGTAAAAAATCTGTCTGCCCTTATTTTCACCAAGGAGCTTTTTTGTCTTACGTTCTACTCATGACCTCCTAAAAAAGAGTAGTGAGAGAATGACTGCATTGGCACCTGATAATTTTCATTATTTTATGATATATTTTTTCTGCTAATACATGTAAAGTATGGATAATTAAGCATAACATTCATGCTGAAAAAAATTCCACTTCACACTGAGTAAAAGAGGTAAAACAAGTAATTCTGAATAAGGAAGAAGATATAGTTGATTTCCATGTGTAGTACAGTTCATTGACAATCATATATCTCAAAAGTTCTGGATAATCCTACCTATAAACACACCGAAACCTACAATGTCACCACCTGCAAAACAGTATTGAACAAAATGTTGAATCTTGTTCAGTTTGGATTAAAATGCAAGAATCATTTGTTGATTTTTTTTTTTCTCAACATGGGAAAATAAATAAATTATATATTCAGTCCAAAGGAAGATATCTTCTGCTTTCTTTTGAGGGAAGTGTGTAGGTTTTTAGATTTTATATGCAACTACTTTCTTTGGAGTTCATGCTTTAAAGAAAAGCAAAATTTCATTAATCGGAAGCCCAAAGTCTTTCTCATTGGCAGGGGACAGTTCTGTATCTTATCATTTTATTTGTTGCAGAAAAGTGGTGAGGAAAGAGATGAGGAAGTCATCTTCAGCTGAGAACATCTGTGAATAATTCTTAGCTTACTTATATTGAAACCTTTTCAGTTCACAGAAGCATAATGAAATAATGAAAATCTATTAACCCTAAATAGCTGCAGGCTTCATCAGATATTAAGTCATTTAAAGAGAGTAAATGAACCAGCCACCCTCACAACAGTTGGAAAGTGTGGCCTATCATTACAGTTCTCTTTTACAAACCATATTGGCTTGGTTTTATTCATTACTTTCAAAGTGAGCAACCAACTGATACACAATGCATTTAATTTATTGTTAATATTGATATTATTACACATTTTCCCAATGAGTTACAGTTTTATAATTAGTGAGCAGATGAAAAATACCTGTGTTCTGTAACTTTCTTCTAATTCACATTCTTTTCTTGCTTGAGTTTGAACTATTTTAAAATAAGGAACACTGACATTGCAGGTGGACTTAGCATCTCCTTGCAATGTGAAGTCAGTTAAAATTTGTTTGGGTGTGCACATACATACCCTGACTCAACTAAGATGCTAGCCAGAATGCTACTCTGAAATAAAAATTAAATGTTTATATATAAATATTAATTTATTGTTCATAATATAAACCAGTTCTAGCCTCACAAGTCAGACTAACAACTGATGTGGTCTGCAATAGAGTATATACAGATTGCAGGGAATACAGTTTTCTTACTATTTTTGTTTCTAATGCAAGCACCTAGGTGTCCTGTCTCCCTCTTTTGTTCTTGTAAGACAAGCCTGTTTTCTTTCTTACTCGGGAGATGCCTGAATAGGGATCTAAAACATTTTTGAAAATATACCTGAGTACCTAAAATCAACATTTGTTGCAGCATCCTATGGAGTAGTTATTAATATATGCAACCAGTATTCATGTAGCAGGATAAACGTTCTCTGCTTTTCTGAAATCAGAACACAGTCAAGAACATAAACCCTGACTTTCCCTTGACTTCTGACAACAAAGTTGAAACAGATACTTCATCAGTTTTAGATTACTGTTGAGAAATTAGCCCATCACAGAATATATTTGAAAGTTAAAGACTTTGCTTCATGCATTCATTAAATTGGAGCTTTCTTTTTAATATAATTCTGTGTATTTGAAAAGATATTTTTTATAACAGAGGAAGAACCAATTACATAATGTAGTACACTCTCCTTAATGACACAACTTTATTTGAATTTAAGTTAATCGCTATAACAGTATGATATGCACTTTATTAATATTGTAGCATACTGCATTAAATTACTACAATGTTATTAGGTAATTTAGTTCATGCTCCCTGTATCAGAAATGCAAATATAGGTCATAAGATTAAAAAGATGTTTGATACTATTTGATACTGATTTTGAACTATATGCATGTACTTTTATTAACAAAAAATAAAAAATAAAATAAAAATCAAAACCAGGAGTGTCTCCATACTCAGCTAAATGGCTGTTATAGTTAAATATATTGTTACATGTGCCAGAGCTTTTGTCATTAGAAAATTAGAAAGCAAATCTATTCCATGTACGATGTTCAGCCATGATTCTTTAATGACGAACTGCAGCAAGTGCACATTCACAAGGAACACATTCCCTTTTCTTCCAGGGAAAATCTTAACCTGAAGGCACAAATTGCATGTGGACAGGGCTCAGCCTTTCATCTGTCTCTCTCTCCAGATGTATATTGTCTCCACACAGTGCTGTTGAAGGGCTGCAAAAGATTTTATGTGCCACTTGGTTATGGAGAAAGAAAAGAGTTGTAGAGAAACACTCCCTTGAAAGAATGATGTATCACACCTCTAAACAGTCAGTGTAATTTTCACCAGAATCTCCAGGCTCATCCTTGGAATGCTAAGAGGGTTATTTATCAGTGTACTTCTTGGTTATGCTGGGCTACCAATGTACTTGAGTCTGTTTTATTATGTAATCGCACACCTACACAATAAGTATACCATTATTTAGAAGTAATTTATCAGCAATGTGCATTTTGTAGAGGAAATACCTGTAAAGTCATTGAAATACTAATATGATTTAAGAAATAACTGCCACTATTGCTGTTGTCTGCTCAAGATCAACAGTACTGATAATAAAGAATGTCCAGATTGCTTTCTGTATTGTTTCTTACATTTTTGTAAGGAATAAAATATGAAGAGTGAATAACAATTCACTAATGGAAGAAAAAATAAAATAAAATAAAATAAAATAAAATAAAATAAAATAAAATAAAATAAAATAAAATAAAATAAAATAAAATAAAATAAAATTTGCATCAGTGAGGTAATAAACAAATATTCCCTTTGCTTTTTTTCATTGTTCCTATGTATCTACTAAACATATATTTAAAATGAATTTTATCTAACGATAACGATCAGGGAAGTTTTATAGTAAGCCTCCACTTGTCAGTCTCCACTTGGTTTTGTTTGAATAGAATTCCTAAACAAAAGACAAAAAGGAAGAATAGGAGATTCTTAGGTTCATATTATTACATCATTACCTACTTCTGTAAATCAGAAGTAACATATCCGTGTCCAATACCTAAGATGACAGCCACAAGTATATATTTTCCCCAGAGTTAATCACTCATAAACCTCATTGCTATAGGAAGAGAGTTTACAGTTTATAAAAATAGACCTATAGTAGAAAAAAAGAGTTTTGAATGTAAAAAATGGCACATGTAATTAGCTGTTTGAAAGTAGATATCTGAAACAAATGTTACAGTTTTTAAAAGTAGAATAAATGAAAATGCAATTATAGTCTTCCAATTAAAAGAAAAAAAGGAAAAAAAAACACAACAACAAACAAACAAACAAAGATATACTTCAACAGATAATGGAGAAACGGATTTTTCTTGAGTTTAAAAGCAATGATAACAAAAGGGTGACTTTATATGGAGTGCTTTCAGCTGCCAGAGACTAAGACGGGAGCACTAAAATTGACAGAGCTCACAGGTACTATTTTATGAAAGGAAACAATTATTTTTTTCTTAAAGATTTCAGTCACTCAGTGAAAACTAGAATTAAATTCAGAGTTCTTAAAAGCATGTTCCAGAAAATGGTGATATTGCGTAGTTATTTCCCATCAAGCTTCAAAATCATATCTATATTCTATTATTTGAACTAAGTCATGTGTTTATAAAAAAGATTCAAGTCGTAAATCCCATCACTAATATAGTTAGTGAAGATAAATCTGATGGCTGACTTTGTCTGACCTTCTTGCTACTGTTTTATTTTTGCAGTAATTTACTCCAACCATGTTGAAAAGACCACAACACAACATGGTTCCAAAGGATGAGTCATTATTTCTCCTTCTACATTTTCATGGAAATCAAGAAGTTGGTAAGAAAAGATTTGTTTGACCAAACCCTAGGCAACTAGTCTCCTGATTTCAGTATAAATATTAGTCATAAAGCATAATGTTGTGTTCAGACGGGACTGTACATTGGAATCAGATGTCTGGAGCTCTGCCACAAACACCTCTTTTACATGAAATTAGTCAAAACTGCTTTTTACAATTTACTTTTTTTTTTTTTTGAAACAACACAGTGAAATTTTGTTGTTGTTTTTTACAACCTTCAAAAACATTGACCAAGTGTTTTCCAACCTCTTTAATCAAGGAAATATTGTTGAATTATGCCCTTTATGTCACACAGGGGATGTTACAGTGCTCCAGTCTTGGGATGGTGTCACAATATACCAAGGGAGAACCCTAATCCAGATAGTGACCTGCCAACTCTGAAAGTAAGAAAGCTATTTTTCAGGTTTGTGTATTTAAGGGGTATTTACTAATTTCAAATAACATCTCTCTATTTTGTTTTCGGATCCTTATTCCATGATGGGTGTGGTTCTTTTTTTTTTTTTTTTTTAAAAAAGTAAATGAACTCACCTGCCCCTTCCCGAAATAGACAAAGCCCACACAGTCCTGAGAAGGGAGACCACATTCAGCAGATAGCATAGATGTTAGTTTCTTCTGCTCTACATAGGCCTCTAACACTATCCTCACAGTCTTTAACCCCTTCAAAAGTCTTTATGTGCCTCAGCAGTGTAACATGTACCATGAGTTTCACACAAGCCCCAGTGGTCTGTACCACAGCCTTCACATTACTATTTCATTTTTCAAACAGGAAAAAAACAACACACAAAAAATAATTCTGTCTTAGCTTTCTGTCTTAGACCGCCGTGAGACAGGTTAGTTTTACCCTAATGATGATGTGTTGTTGCGCTAGTATTGTATTCTTGTAACAATCTGCTGTATTCTTGTAACAATCTGCTGGTAATACATGCATCCTGCCAAGGTGTAAACTATAAAATGACCTATTGGATCAGTAATAAATTAGGAACACAACTTGACTAGTTGAACACACGAGAAAAATTTTTTGCTAAAATCTAAGTTATTTTATTATTTCTAAAGACTTTTGATGAGGGCTTATTTGATGAATTTTACGTATTAACTTCCAAATATTTTCTGGAATGATATATTTAAAAATGTTCTTCATTTGGTGTCTAGGCATTCTGAATATGCACCCTGAACATTGTTTTTTTTTGAAATGTGACTTTTGAGATTGATGAATGAGATGGAACCAAATAAATGTTTTTTTTATAACCAAGGACTAGAATCAAAGGCAAACTTATGACTTGGCGTATGACTTTCCCACATATATACATTCAAAATTTGATATAAAAGCAAAACTGGCACAAATTTTTCTCTGCCAACTGAAGGAATGAATTTAGAATTAATTATTAATAATTAATAAATGATTAATAATTACTTAGCAGATACGATCTGTGTGGACCAGGTCTTTTGTGATCCAATGGACATCAGTTCTATCTAATGAACCAAAATAGAACCATCTCCTCTAAAACTGAATCTCCTTTTCTAAGCCAATATCAGCATAACATCTGGCTGTGACAGATAATTTCTCTTAACAAGTACTATCGGAAAGTTTAATCTTTCGCCAACTGTGACATGGTACAAATACCATATGTTTTCTGGAAGAAAGTTGGCAAAATGCATACATTGTTTCCCGTAAGGTTATGTTTTCAGTAATTTTACTAGAAAGTTATGTGGGAGCCCTGAAGGTAAAAAGGCTTCTGCTTGGTTGTACTTTTTGTTTGCTTTTATTGAACAATATGTAGCATACACTGAATATTTTCCTAGATAAACTAGAATGTGGTGATGGACAAGGCATGTTAATTTTATTGAAGAGAGGAACTAGACAGATTCATCTATTTATAGCAGATGTAGTAGTAACCTAACACATTTATCTTGCAGAAAACACTCAGCAAGGGTCTTGTATAATATTTGTCCCAGTACAGGGTGAGCTGAAGGTGCTGTTTTTAAGAGAACACTGAAATTACAGAATAGACAATGGCTAACTCAGATAGGAAAAACTTTCAGCACTTTAAAGCTTGTGTTTCTTGTCAAATTTTGAGAAGTATTTTTCAATTTTCCACAATCAGCACGGTATTAATGAGTTCAAAACATTTTGGTTATTTTCTCAGTTTAAAGTAATTTTCCCTACACTCAAACATAAAAATTTCAAACAAGAAGACTACATGTTAGAAAATGGAGCTCAGAATTATTTTTGTAGCTTAGATAACTCAACAGCCATCAAAGAAAAAAATAACAACTTTTACTGAAAAAGAAAATTATACAAATGTTGAATATTTCTGACTTTTTGAGGCCTCATGCTGTTTGTATATTGCACTGAAATGTCATTTAAGTTGAATTCAATATTATCTAATTTATTTTCCTGCCCACTGTGAATATTAGGAAGTCAATCCCAACTGTTTGCAACGGAGCAAGGACTTTTTTTTTTTCCCATGGTAGGAATCTGCATGTAAGACTGACCAGCCTGATTCTAATTCATATTTATAGTCTATAGTAGACCAATAACTTAGCAAAATTAGCATGTTTAATTGGCATTTTAGCAAAATTGCTAAATTTACCTCATATTCTTTACAGTTTTTGATATAATAGAGAACCTAGTCATTTGGAGAGGCATTTCAAATCAGCTTGAACTGAAACTACCTCAACAACATCTTCAGAAATTCTAATAATTACATCTATATTAGAAAAAGAATTTATAAAGTATCACTCCAAAGTCCCCATTTTATCAAGCACTTGAAACTCAGACTACAATTGCTGTGTGTTTTGTTTAACCCATAAATCAGGAAAGAGTGCATTTTAATGGGAAAGAAATTCTGAGTATGAGCAAAAAAATAACAGATACTCACTCAATCCACATACGTTTTCTCCTTTCCTAGAAAAATCTGTTTTTTTCAGGAAAAAAAATAAATAAATAATTCTGATTTGACATCTTTCCCTTTAGTACAAGGGGAGAGTTATAAACAATAGAAGAGCGATGTTGATTATCATGATTATGGTATTTTAAAGGTAGATACTGTTCAAACAAAAACAGATAAATTCAGGGAAGTTATTTTACCAGAGTAGGACTCTCTTAAAATAAATAAATATATTATAATCATAAAAGTAATTGGAATAGTAATAGCAACAGCAATAGTTATGGTAACAACAACAATAACAAAAAGCAAAAAAACTACTCCACAATCCTATACTCCTGTTTTATAGGACAATGGGATGTAGCCATCCTGATCTTGTAGTCTGGGGATGTCCTTTAAAATGTTAATTTTAAGGAATTGTAAAGATTCATTCTCTTTTCAGTGTTATTTTTAATACTGACCGTGGAAAATTAATGACTTTTAAAATAAGCATAAGTATTTCTATATGTATTATTTTATTCAATAAAGAGTGTTCTTTTATTTGTTCATTGATTAAATATAATCAACACTATATCAGCATTTGGATTAAAAATATTCTATTAAGTCTACCATGATATCTAGAGATAATCAAGTTGGGACCTTGGACTTCATTACAGAAGCTAATCAGAGTAGAAAGAATCTAATGTTTCCTGAGACCTTGTACCTTATGAGAGCATAGATTCACAAAAGCTGAAATTCCATGTCCATAGTGTTAAAAATTCCTGCTTTGCTACCACCACCTACTCCAAGACAATGGACTGCAGTTTTCAGAGTTTGATGTTATTTTCTAAGACTAAAAAATCCACTTCTATACAGATAAGGTGAGAGTAAAGTCCATGATTCCACAACTACTGATTAGGCTGGGAAGCTCAGTACCAAGTTAATCTCTGAATCTGTCAAGATCTAGAAACTTGATGTTCCTTTTTCTGTATTGTCAGAGGTCCTGATGTGATAGGGATCCTCAGAACCTGCCCACAGTAGTAGTCACTGCACAAAAATATGTTCTCCTTGTTCAAGTCCTCTCCTGGCACATGGCAGGTACTTGCTGAGATTCTCTTAGGCAGACATATCAACTGGGCTCAGCTCATCTGCATCCAGGATGAGATCTCTGATCACTGACTTAAAGAAGAAAAGAATAAGTGCCAGAACCTTTGTCTTCTTCCTCTTCCCCTTCTGCAACCCCTCCCATGGCAACAGTTTTCAGAGGAAAGGAAAGGAAAGGAAAGGAAAGGAAAGGAAAGGAAAGGAAAGGAAAGGAAAGGAAAGGAAAGGAAAGGAAAGGAAAGGAAAGGAAAGGAAAGGAAAGGAAAGGAAAGGAAAGGAAAGGAAAGGAAAGGAAAGGAAAGGAAAGGAAAGGAAAGGCGTATTACTTGGGAAAATTCAAATCTGCAGATCCTGAATAGAGAGGTTTTCTTCAAGGGGCAAGAGTCAGAAACTGAAATGGGAGGAATGGCAGAAGCAGTAGGAAAACTAAGATGTTCTTTTCCTCAGCTTTTTTTTTTTTTTTTTTTTTTTTTTTTCAGTTTGCTTTGTGCAAAATTTAAATCTTTCTAAATCTTTTTAGAGATAGAAAATTAGAAGTCTTCTATTAATTTTTAACCCTTGAAATCAAAATTGTGAGTGCTGCATTCAGTTTACCATCGTGTCTTTTGAGGTGTAGACTGATATGATTTCAAGAGCAGTGTAGGCAGAGCCGGAAGTGTCAGTGGTGGGCCATTTAAATCGGGCACCACTGTCATTTCTCAGCCACTTGCCGAGGCAATTGGCTCCCGGGCAGATGCATTCTGCAGCAGAGCTACAGGACAGGCAGGGCTATTTTTTCCGGCATTGACCCCACTTGAGGGAGCCACCAGGACTCGGCAGCCCTCACAAGGAAGGCTGACGAGGTGTAGGCGGAGCCAGCAGAGCCCCGGCCGTTCAACGCAGTGACCAGGACGGGCAAACAGGGCATGGCATGTCAGAAGGGAGTGGGCTGGCAGTTAGCGCAGGCAGGGCAAGCAGGAAGGGCAGAGCATGCCCCCCTCTCATACGACCGCCCATATAAGCAACTCCTCTAACGGTGGTCTACCGCTAGCTCAACTGCAATGGTGTACACCGGGTGCAGTGTGCTCTCCAGGAAGTCTGTATACACCCAGACCGACTGCCCACTCAAAACTGCAGCAGTTCAAGTCTCTGGGTGCGGGAAGTGCCTGAGCCTGTTGCTACCACCTGCGGGGGGCAGAGAGACTGTGTGTGTGAGGTGCTTGCAGGTGGACGACCTGGTCCGCAGAACTCAAGGAGGAGGTCGAGAGGTTGAGGGATATCAGGGAGTGTGAGCGGGAGATAGACTTGTGGAGCAACTCCCTGCGTGTCCTGAAGGACAGGCCCCGGGGTGAGACACCCCAAATGGGGGTGGACCCCCTGCCCTGTTGCTGTTGGGCAGAGGGAGGGGACCTAGGAGTTGAGGAGGAATGGAAACAGGTCCCTGCTTGACATCGCAGGCGATGGCCCCCCCACCAGCCCCACCTTCCCAGGTGCCCTTACACAACAGGTTTGAGGCCATGGAGCTTGAGAGACCGGTAGCTGAGGAAGAGGTAGAAAGTCTACCCAGGAGGATGCCTAGTCAACTCCACGCCTCAGGACTGCCTCTACCAGGACAGAAAGAAGGGTGATTGTTGTGGGCGACTCCCTTCTCAGGGGAACAGAGGGCCCTATTTGTTGGCCTGACCCTACCCATAAGGAAGTCTGCTGCCTCCCTGGGGCCAGGGTCAGGGACATTGCCAGAAAGCTTCCCAACCTGGTTCGTCCCTCTGACTATTATCCTTGTTTGATAGTCCAGGCTGGCAGTGATGACATTGAAGAGAGAAGCCTGAAGACCATCAAACGGGACTTTAGGGGATTGGGACGGTTAGTGGATGGAGCAGGAGTACAGGTGGTGTTTTCATCTATCCCTACGGTGGCAGGGAGGGGTACAGAGAGGACACAGAAAGCCCACCTGATAAACACGTGGCTCAGAGGCTGGTGCCAACACAGAAATTTTGTTTTTTTTGACCATGGGGTGCTTTACTCAGCACCTGGCCTGATGGCCGCAGATGGGTCCCTATGTCTAAGGGGAAAATGGATCCTGGGCCAGGAGCTGGTGGGGCTCATTGAGAGGGCTTTAAACTAGGTAAACTTTTTGTCAGGCAGCTGACAAAAGTTGCAAAATCATCAGCGCTTGTTCTTGTGGGGGACTTCAACTTCCCAGATATATCCTGGAAGCACAACACAGCCCAGAGAAAGCAGTCTAGGAGGTTTCTGGAGAGCATGGAAGATAGCTTCCTGATGCAGCTGGTTAGTGAGCCTACCAGGGGAGGTGCCCCGCTAGACCTTCTCTTCACAAACAGAGAAGGACTGGTGGGAGATGTGGTGGTTGGAAACTGTCTTGGGCAGAGTGACCATGAAATGGTAGAGTTCTCCATTCTCGGAGAAGCCAGGAAGGGGACCAGTAAAACCGCTGTAATGGACTTACGGAGGGCTGACTTTGAACTGTTCAGGACACTGGTTGGTAGAGTCCCTTGGGAGGTGGTTCTGAAGGGCAGAGGAGTCCAGGAAGGCTGGGTGCTCTTCAAGAAGGAAATCTTAATGGCACAGGAGTGGTCTGTCCCCACGTGCCCAAAGACAAGCCATTGGGGAAGAAGACCAGCCTGGCTGAACAGAGAATTGTGGCTTGAGCTTAGAAGAAAAAAAGAGGGTTTACGATCTTTGGAAAAGAGGGCAGTCCACTCGGGAGGACTATAAGGATGTTGCGAGGCAGTGCAGGGACAAAATTAGAAAGGCCAAAGCTCATCTGGAGCTCAGTCTGGCTACTGCCATTAAAGACAACAAAAAATGTTTTTACAACTGCATTAATGCAAAACGGAGGACTAAGGAGAATCTCCATCCTTTACTGGATGCGGGAGGGAACTTAGTTACAAAAGTAGAGGAAAAGGCGGAGGTGCTTAATGCCTTCTTTGCCTCAGTCTTTAGCGGCAAAACCAGCTGCTCTCTGGATACCCAGTACCATGACCTGGTGGAAGGGGATGGGGAGCAGAATGTGACCCTCACTATCCATGAGGAAATGGTTGGTGACCTGCTACGGCGCTTGGATGTATGCAAGTCGATGGGGCCAGTTGGGATCCACCCGAGGATACTGAGAGAACTGGCGGAGGAGCTGGCTAAGCTGCTTACCATCATTTATCAACAGTCCTGGCTATCGGGGGAGGTCCCAGTCTACTGGCGGCTAGCAAACGTGACACCCATCTACAAGAAGGGCTGGAGGGCAGACCCGGTGAACTATAGGCCTGTCAGTTTGACCTCAGTGCCAGGGAAACTCATGGAGCAGATAATCTTGAGTGTCATCACGCGGCGCTTACAGGGCAACCAGGTGATCGGGCCCAGTCAGCATGGGTTTATGAAAGGCAGGTCCTGCTTGATGAACCTGATCTCCTTCTATGACAAAGAGACACGCTTGATAGATGAGGGAAAGGCTGTGGATGTGGTCTACCTTGACTTCAGTAAGGCTTTTGACTCTGTTTCCCACAGCATTCTCCTCAAGAAACTGTCTGCTTTTGGCTTGGACTGGCGTACACTTCGTTGGGTTAAAAACTGGCTGGATAGCCGGGCCCAAAGAGTCATGGTGAATGGAGTCAAATCCAGTTGGAGGCAGGTCACTAGTGGCGTTCCCCAGGGCTCGGTACTGGGGCTGCTCCTCTTTAATATCTTTATCGATGATCTGGATGAGGGGATCAAGTGCACCCTCAGTAAGTTCGCAGATGACACCAAGCTAGGTGCGTGTGTCGATCTGCTCGAGGGTAGGAAGGCTCTGCAGGAGGATCTGGATAGGCTGGACCGATGGGCTGAGGTCAGCTGCATGAAGTTCAACAAGGCCAAGTGCCGGGTCCTGCACCTTGGGCACAATAACCCCAAGCAGAGCTACAGGCTGGGAGATGAGTGATTGGAAAGCTGCCAGGCGGAGAAGGACCTGGGAGTATTGGTGGGTAGTTGGCTGAATATGAGCCAGCAGTGTGCTCGGATGGCCAAGAAGGCCAACAGCATCCTGGCTTGTATAAGAAGCAGTGTAGCCAGCAGGTCTAGGGAAGTGATTGTCCCCCTGTATTTGGCTCTGGTGAGGCCGCACCTCGAGTACTGTGTTCAGTTTTGGGCCCCTCGCTACAAGAAGGACATCGAGGTGCTCGAAAGGGTGCAGAGAAGGGTGACAAAGCTGGTGAGGGGTCTGGAGAACAAGTCCTGTGAGGAGCGGCTGAAGGAGCTGGGTTTGTTCAGCCTGGAGAAAAGGAGGCTCAGGGATGACCTTATTGCTCTTTATAAGTACATTAAAGGAGGCTGTAGCGAGGTGGGGGTTGGTCTATTCTCCCACGTGCCTGGTGACAAGACAAGGGGGAATGGGCTAAAGTTGCACCAGGGGTGTTTTGGGTTGGATATTAGGAAGAACTTCTTTACTGAGAGGCTTGTTAGGCATTGGAATGGGCTGCCCAGGGAAGTGGTGGAGTCACCATCCCTGGAGGTCTTTAAAAGATGTTTAGATGTTGAACTTAGCAATATGGTTTAGTGGAGGACTTGTTAGTGTTATGTCAGAGGTTGGACTCAATGATCTTGAGGTCTCTTCCAACCCAGACAATTATGTGATTCTGTGATTCTCAGATGAGAATGAATCTGAGTCTTTTGCCTTCTGAAGTAGAAATGCTACCTTTAAATTGTAACACATCTCTCTGCATAGATTTCCCTTTCATAATGAAATGACAGGTACTGAATGATCTGGTTGCATCACATAGGCAGCTGAATTGGGTTAAAAATCGCTACTGAAGGGGAAACTGCTATAAAGAGGGAAGAAAGATGAGAATTAGCCTCTCAAATGGAAAATTTGCTTATAAATTAGATGTATGATAGAGGATGTCAGAATAGTGATAAAAATTACAATCCTTGCTCACATTCCTATGGACTTCAAAGGGAGTTTTCCCCATGTGAGGACTGCAGGATTAGACATCCTATCTGTACTTGTTTCTTTCAGCATCTGTCTCTTACAAGTGTTGTCAGGAGAGCTTTTCTCACCATATGGGACTTGTGAAACATATTTAAAGCCCTTGGTAATGTTCAGTTCATTGCCTACTTGGTTGGACATTTCTTACACCTTTCTGAAAAGTGCCACTGCAGGGCAAAGTTTAATTTGCACTCTAATGTGGGAAAAGAAGTCTTCCTTTACAGAACATTTTTAAAGGCATTTGTCTCTTACTGTAGCTTTTGAAAAAGTAAAATAAATAAATAAATTAACTAAATTGGTATGCCCTATGCTTCCTTAAGTGTGTTGTTTTCATTTACTACTGTCACTTGTTGCTCCTTCTTTTCCAAACATAGCTCAGCAGTTTGAAGCTAAACTGGTCTTCCTTTGAAAACCAGCAAAACTTTGTACTTTTCAAGTCATGGGGTGCAGGATCATTTTTGGTCTGTCCTTTCCAACTGGGAACAAGAGAATATGAACCATTTTGCCTTTAGGTCTAGATGTCTGGAGAAAGATGAATCTATTAAATATTTATATATCTTATATATTTTATTTAAGTGTTTATATAGAAGATAAATATGGCTGTATAAAAGTGCATCTTATGTCACTGCATAATGAGGACCTGGTTTCATGTATGTTCTCTAGTTATTCTAAATTCTTGTTTGGATGTAATACTGATGAACAGCCTGATTCCTCTTCAGTGGAGAGGAGGATTGGTGTCTCTTGGAGAAGGTTAGTACAAAGATGTCTGTAAGGCACTTTTATCATTAGTCCATCACTGATTTCTCTTTACAGTGCTTAATTTCTCTGTGAAACTGACAATACTCAATGTCAAGCTGGTGCACAGTGTAAGACCACCATTCACAAACTCATCTTTGTGCCCTATATTTAAGGTAGCGCACGTTCTCACTACTGCTGACAAGGTCCAGTACATAATTGATATGTCTGAATAGGCCATCAGTCCAAAGAGGTTCAACAGCTTATTTTGGACTCAAGGTCTTGGCTAACATGCTTTTTCCATTGAAGGTTTTTTTCACAGCTTACAAATTCTGCACAAACTGTGCAGAATAACATTGCCTATCACAAACTTCAGAGTAGGAAGATCCGTGACTCCACAAACCTGTTTGAAAATGACATATTCTAAGTACTGACATTATTTTTAGAGGTGTATAGTAATATATATGTATTGTGAGAAAGTGAATATACATTTTTCTTTGCTGATCAAAATACACAATCATCCATTAAGCCACCCTTCTCCCTTCTGCGTCTTGTAACTGTGGGAGGTGGATAGATTATGAAAATTCAGTTTGTTCTTCCACATGCCCTAAAGATTTTCTATGAAAGCTATTTTCTTTCACTGCTGGGGACATGAATAATTCATGTCATTATCATGACAGAAAATTTCAGCCATCAACAACACAGTTCTCAAGTAAAATTTGTGCTTTAAATTCTGTCACAATATTTATTTTCACTTAGTGTCCACCTATACTGGACTCTCTAATCATGTGATAGGAAAGAGGCTGTACTGCTGAGCAATTCTAAACAGTGACATCCCTGACTTTGCAGTAGTCATCCTCACCTCACCCATGTCCCTCTGGTGTGCCACTGTAGCCCGTCTACACTCCATGAAGATATGGACAAGGGGTCACATTGAACAAATGGCACTTGGCTGGCAAGAAGTTATGGACTCCATGTTTCATGCTGATATTGCTGGACTTTGTTGGAAACGGCCCAAGTGGCTGATAATGGCATCATCTGTTTTGTGGCCTAGCTTTCTCTCTGTAGCTCTAATATCTGACCAGCTGAACTTTCCAAGATTTATTTATCCACAGAATATGTCTATGAGGTGCACAGGTGTTGTTATTCCCATGGTATCAATAAGGAGAACTAACACATGAAGCTGCCTAACTGCTGCTGATTCCATCATGATTTTCATCGGCCTAAATACCTTGCAGAGCTGGAGTATGGTGGCTATGCTGATAACACAAAATAGCTGCAGCAGAGCAGGATATTGAAAATGGTTGCTCTAGATTCACTGGCTTTCCTTTACTTGAATATGTTCTTTCCTGGCTCATCTTGAAACAAGCTTGAATGGTCATTACCTGCCTGTAAATGGATTGTCTATGGGCCTTGAGTTACTAGCTCAGGTTTAGCTTAATGGAATATTTTTGAGGAAGGAGTCTTGAAAGCTATGAGGAATAGGTCTAAAAATGTTCTGATAGCCTTAGGCTACTCTAAATGAGCAGGAAGTATGCAGTAATAAATATTTTAATTCTGTTGCTGATGGAAGTTTGGGTTTGGGGTTAATTACAGCAGCTATAGCAAATATTTAAATGCTCTGTGGCTTTCTGTCCATACCACAAATAACAATGCATTGTTTTCTCTGAAAGATAACATCAGTCACTGTCAGATGCATAGATTTTGTGAATATCTATAGGTAGAGTTATGTTTATATGACTACATCATTTATTTATTTTTTTAATCAACAGACTCCTCTTGCAGACTAGAGCACCTAAGTTTCTCCAAGAACCTTTCTTTCCTTAAGGATGCTCTCCATTTATCCTCTGGCATTCTACTAATCTATTTTACATATTTCTTTTTCTCCTAGTAATGGAGATACTGAGGGTGAAAATCATGACAGAAGACTCAAAAGAAATCATTTAGTTAAACCTCCAGGTGGCCATCAAAAATCTTGTTACAAATGCCTTTCCACTGTGCAAAAAGGAACAGATCTTCATTGTGACAGTCAGCTTTGATCAAATGTCATATCTGGGATTCCTTGTGCACAGCAGTGTTTTTATAAGAGCTATCATAATACTGCAGCTAACACTTCAAACTAACATTAAATGAAAGTCTGTGAGCTGGATGCATTTCACAATGGATAGCATATCTTGTCATTCTCTGGAAGATGGAGATTATAAGCTAAGAGTACATGCTTAAATAGTGTTTTGGCACCATCTAGATATTAGTTTCACTCTGACATTAATTTCTTCTGTGGCTTTGCATGAGTCACTTAAGCTCCCTTGATTTTTCTCTAGATCTGTTTATCTTTAAAACAGGGATAATGGTATTTTTTTCCCCTCAAGGAGAATAGATTTCAGATCAATCAGGATTATTTTTATAAAACTTCAGAATCCATGACATTGACAACACGATACAAACATCTGTGATTTTGGACTTTTGTTAAATGAAAGCATGGCATATTTTACTTCTCCATTTTGAGACTCTTTTGTTAAGTTATATTGTCTTGTTCATATTAATCGTTCTTGTCCTGCTTCAAAGATAACAAAGGGGATTTTTTTTTTTTTAAGGAAACCTCAGTATTGATGTCATAAGTATTATTTACAGAAAATACTTGTATTCAACTCCTCACATGCTTTTGCTTATATGTCAGCAAATGTATATATGGTGAACGAAAAGTCATTTAGAGGAGAGGAGAGGAGAGGAGAGGAGAGGAGAGGAGAGGAGAGGAGAGGAGAGGAGAGGAGAGGAGAGGAGAGGAGAGGAGAGGAGAGGAGAGGAGAGGAGAGGAGAGGAGAGGAGAGGAGAGGAGAGGAGAGGAGAGGAGAGGAGAGGAACAAGGGGTGAGGGAAAGGAAGAAAGAGGGAGAAGATTCTAGGTTTAGGACTTTGGTTAACAAAGATAAATAAAAAAATCTGTACCATTCGGTATCAGCTCTACTTATCTCGATCTGTAGTCACTTTCATTTTTTTACACATCAAATTCAGAATTCAGATATGAATATCTGTATTTCTCTCTGTTGTTAATCCTGAAAAAATAAATCCAAATAATTCATGGTCTGTTTATGTGCAATTCCATCTATCATGATGGTACAAATTATGGGCATAAAATCTGTTGCTTATATCAGAATTTACAGGATTAGGGATTCATTCTTTTTCCTTAAGAACCATAATAAATTAGTGAAGTAACCTGAAAAGAGATTTCTAAAGTGAGCTCATTTAAAAAAAAAAAAAAAAAAAAAACTCATGATATACATACTTCTGTTTAAAGTAATAAAATAGCATTTATTTTATTTATGGTAAGCAGCAACCCTTAAAACAGAAAGCATGTGACTTTGAAGGTCAGTATACTGATCATTTTTCTAGCTTATTATCAAAAGCACCACAACTGGTATTCAAAGTTCAGGTATTTCCTTTTGAATAAAACAGTAATAGAAGTAGTTGAAGGGAACTACTCTGAATATACTTGCCTCTACCAATGAATTTTGTGAATTAAACAAGTTAGGCTTATTGACAATCTGTGTTACTTTGGGATGACAGGAAAAGCCACTTTCTGATATCAAATATTGTAGAAAAATGCTGGTTTTAGTGTGAAGAAGATGTCAGGACCTAGAGGCCAACAGGACTCATGATGCTGTAGCAGTTATGGCAGAATCCGTAGAAGCATGGACTTCAGGGATACATTCCAGACCAAAACCTGGGTTTTATTTATTTTCTGTATATCACAACCAATTATGAATTAGTGCAACTAGTTAATCATCTTGCTTCATTTCAGATGAGGGAAAGAAGAGAAACCATCATGGTAATTACATGAAGCATAGCGTGCTTGTAGCTGAACATGGCTTATAAAGCAAGGAAAATAATATTAAATGAGCAAGCAACGAGCAATGAGCAATACGCCATTGGGAACAGTTCCTGAAGAGTATGACTGTGTACAAGTGAGTACAGTTTTAAGGCTTCTTGGAAGGAAGTTATACCTGCTGATCGATCTCTTGCATTCAATAAGCCTATGTGCCCCGGTCTTCTTTCCAAGGCTTCTTGAATTTCTTTTGTGTTACCATTTAGTCAGCTAAATACTTTATTTCTCTTCTTCTCTCTTATCTCTTTCCACTTTCTCCACCTATTCCCCACTCACTCTGTTAAATCATCTGGTTAAAATGAATCTTTATAAAACCCATTGAGATGCTGTTATGTTCATATCAGATTTATTTTTCATGAAATAGGCTTTTCTGTTCCCTGGTGCTTCTCAATCTATATAAACGGGCTATTTTAGTCAATGAAAATTTTTATGGCTCCAGCAAATCAGACTAAAGAAGAATGCGACATATTAGTGAGGAGAGCCATTCAACATTATGCAATGCTTCCCTTAGGCTCCCAGACATGAAGCAGTTCAGGAGAGCTATCATATTTGATTGATATAGTCATATTTGAAATGAAACCCAGAGATGAACAAAATGATTGGGCATCGGATTAAAGGCTTTTCTTATGTAGGCTGAACATGATTTCTGTCAAAAAACTGAATTTGCCTTTCACTAGAAGGCTTTTTTAAATCTGTGGCCAGCAGAGCTGACTTCACAATTGATAAATGTCATACCTGTGTGCATATGCGGCTTCCTACAATAGAGTCGATTTGAGAGAGATCTTTAGAAGTCTTGTTTTGTGTCTGTGAAGACAATGGAAAGTTCTACAACACATCTTTGGATGGCAGCAACAATGAAATACAACTCCTTCACAGTGCAAATCTGGAATACTTGACATGATATTTTAGCCAAAAGAACTGCAATATGCAAACTGACTTGAGGAAAATGTATGGTGTTTGTGAATGGTCCAGCATATCATAAAACCCAATAGCAGCTTAGTTTCAAGTGTTTCAAAATGAAAGAGCTGAATAAATGTATGGACATCATCTCCTAGGACTGTGTAACCAAGCATTTGCATTTATTTCATTTTATCAATATATATATACATATATATAATATGGCTGTTTATTGACTAGTTTTGAATAAAAGTGTTCCTTTTTCTTTCTAAAGTTCTATTTTGATTTACTTTCCAATGTTTTGAGCATGCTTCCCCTTTTCAGCACAGCCTGCTTTCTCCCTTTGTCTTTGGGTTTCTGTGGATTCTTCAAGGATGCCAGGAGAAGCAGCCAGAAGCTAATCAGCCCTAATGCTCTGAATTCTGCTTTACTCCATAGCTCAGCTAGCCAAATCCTAAGATAGACTACCTGGCATTTCCCTTCTAAGGAATCAAGAGCCCTCATAAGGGTTGTGAAGATAGAGGGTTTGTGATCTTCAATTATATTGATGTATCACACAGGGAAAAAATCACATGGGTGTGGCATATATGTTGGAAGGAGAAAAATTCTACTTATTTTACCAACTAGTTTGGTAATGTCAGAGTATATTTTCTTTGCTGATTCCTGGGCCATCAAATTTCAACATTATTTTGAAATATTATTATTTTGATTTTGAGAAATACGTGTTTTAAACTGACGTTAAGATTGTATTAAAACTGACGTTAAGATTGTATTACAGTTTTGTCTTCAGAGAAGATAAATTAAGCAGAATAGCTTCTCAAATTAAAGAATTGTGGCAGTTAGATAAGCACATGTAGTGGTATAAAAGCATGCAGTATCCACATGAAGTTTCTCTGTAAGATTAAATTGTAAAGATGAGATGCACATTGTCAGATGATATCTGTTGGCAATTGAAGTGAAAGCTCTATGGAGTGTAGGAATGTGTTGTTGTCAAAATTGGATGTACAAAATTGAAGACATACAATTTCTTCTTATTTTCTTCGGTTGTCGGTTTATAGTTTTTAGTTTTAATTTGTTTCTTCCTCCAGCTTCTGCTACATCTAAAT
Organism: Aythya marila; assembly: GCF_965140915.1. Taxonomy (NCBI): domain Eukaryota; kingdom Metazoa; phylum Chordata; class Aves; order Anseriformes; family Anatidae; genus Aythya; species Aythya marila. The sequence goes on from NC_139042.1 coordinate 112,343,568, forward strand.
TAGGTTACTGTTTGCTGATATATATTTACATATTTCACTGTAATTTTCACTGTTGTGACATTAGAACTAATGCCATGTTCCTAGAAGTATTTCTGCACATAGCTATCTAGTAAGATTGACAGGAGATCATTCAAGCCAAATAATATTCTATATATATATTTATGTTTTTAAAACATGAGTTTTGAAACTACCTCATGCAAGCAGAAATACAGAAGACCATTTATAGTGGTTCATCTGCTCTCCACGGTCCTTTTGTGCGATAGGAATGGAGATATTTACAGCCAAAATGTCCTCCTCAGGGACATCTGTGGCCCTTGAACCAAAATGCATCTTTTAACACTTATCAAAAGATGAAAATAATACAAAAAGCTGAAACTGCTACTGAAGCCCTAGAAGACAGAGAGATGTAAGGCTGGAGGCATGTTTCTTAGCACATGAGCAGATGCTGTGTTGCTGCTGCCACCTAGGAAGCTATTCATTAATAGCACCAAAGGTTTGGTTTGCAAACAGCACACCACCGTGGGAACCTGTGACTTGGAAAGCACGTGTTTGTAAAACCAGAGTTTTAGTACTGTAATGATGCCCATGAGAGATAAAAATGTTTACTAACATGAGTGTTGATTAATTTTTCTATCAAAGATTTTGCAGTAATAAGCTAGTTACTTGCAGCAAACATGACAAACCTGAGTTGCTGCTAGCTTCTTGATCAAGCCCCTATACATAAAAACTACAAAAGCCAGGGCTGGAGGCAGGCCAAAAGAAGAGCTGCGTGTTTCAGACTTCCACAGCACATCAGGCAGTGCTACAGTTCCTGCCTCTTCCCACTCTCTACTTGAATTCCTTTTTCCTTAAGAAGATCCTTAATTTTAAAGCAGTTTGTTAAATCAAGGCCCAGAATATTCAGATTGTCTAGACTTACAAATTACACTTTATAATACATTTTAAAAATAAATATTCACAGAGGGCTAAGTATTACACAGTTATAAGGGATTACTTACTTTAGAAAATGTTTCGTTTCTCAGAATAAAACCTGTATATATACTCAGTTCTCTAGATAACAAATAAGTTATTAAACAAATGCATGATGCTTTTTTTTTGTTTTGTTTTTGTTTTCCAGAGGTTTAATTGTGAATTTGGTAAAATAAATAAATAAATAAATAAAATATTTAACTGTTTTAATGCACCTTATTTGACCATTTTATTTTGTTTCTGGAGAGAGTGATTGCAACTTGTAGCATCAGAGGTTCTTCCAAACAGATGCTGATTTAGAAATAGCAAAGACTTTAACATATATTAAACCTACTTCTAGCATCCCTCCAAAGCAGTATTCAATGAATTAAGAGCAGCTTCTGATGATCTGAAAATTTAAAGGTAGTTTAAATTTTGCCTTCCAGCTATTGGCAGTTTGTGTTCTCTTAGATTTTCTGGATTCATCCATTTACCTCTTGTCTCTTCACAACACAATTTGGAGGGATGGGGGGGATGATTTTGTGTTTGAAAGACTATCATCTGAGAAGAAAAAATACTTAAAATTGCACTGTCCTGGGAAGAACAATGTCACTGCCTGGTGGTACTGAGGATAATTGGGCTGCCGTAGAGTTTATGCTTTTATAAGCCCAAGGATCTTATTTCTGACATAAATACAATTCTTGATGGTTTGGCTGCTGCCCTATATGTGACTGGTCACTGTGAAAACAGGCTTTGCCTTTGCAGCTTTGAATCTAATAAAAATCATTTCAGGTTTAGTAAACCTTAATCTAGGAGCCTGTGGTGTATAATCTGGCTTCTGTGACACCACCTTAAAGTATTTTTCAAGTTATTTCAAAATATTATGAGACATACATCTCATAGGAGTGTCTGTGTAGGGTGAGTTTAAAGGCTTTCCTCTAACAGTGGTTATTGCAGACTCCTGTGGAAGTACAGGATGACAGTTAATGTATTCTTTCTTGGAAACCTAGAAATACTTTCCAAAGCTTCAATACTTAGTAACTCAGGTACTTCTGAAAACACTGGGATATCCTTTTGTATTCAACAGCCTTCAATAGATTCTTTCTTTCTCCATCATCTTACTCAGTTTCCTTTCAATCTCTAGAAACTTAAAGAATGCAGAGTATCTTCTGACAAGGACTTCAACAGCTTAATTATACAACGAAACATAACGGTATGAAATAGAGACTGGTTTTGTTTGTTTTAACCCTGTCACATTCAAGTTTCTCTTGATGTTCCTTGGTTCTTTCATTGTAAAATATAGTGAATAATTATTCTCTACTCATCAGAATTTTAAGTAATAATTTGAAAATGCAAATCACCTTTTTGCATTTTGATAGTTGTGACTGAGCTTGATCATGAACTCTTTCAATGCATGTATTCAGTTTTTGATTTAAGTGACTTAGTATAAATCTATAGATGCCATTTTCAGATGCTCTGAAAGTAATAGATTTCCATGTAGTATTAGTTATTTTCAAACAAAAACTGGATTAATTGGTTGTTTAATTTAGTGAGTATGATTTATCCGATTTATCCAGATCAGCATACTCTGTTTCATCTTTGAGATACATGCATGCATCACTGATGCTAAATTAATGGTGCCAAGATCTAAACTCTAGCTTTACCATTCAACCATTTTTTTTCTAACCTTTTCATGTTAGATTATCAAGGCACTCTCTTAAAATCAGAGGAAATCAGATGGGTAAATCTTGGAGGGGGGGACGGGGGGGAGAGGAGGGGAGGGGGAAAGGAAAGGAAAGAAAATGGAGGAAAATGATAGTGAAGACATCAGTTTGAAGTCCAAAGTATTAAAAATTGGCCCACCAGAAAATATTCTAAATTTTCTCTGAGGACTGATTAATTGTTCAAATGATGGGGAAGAAGGATTTGAATTTTATGAAGAAGGATTTGAATTTTATTTATTATGTTTCCGTTAGTATTTGCATTCAAATCATTAGATTTGTATACTTTGCATTGTTATTTCTTTATGTATCCATAGAATTAGGCATACATGGTACCAGGATCAGAACCACAAACTGATGACCTGTCAAACATGCAAATGCTTGTTTTAAAAACAGCTTAGATTATGCATGGCACGGTTATATTTAAAAGAACTCTTCAATTACTTTATTAAACCTGAAGTTTCTCATAAATCCAGCTGTCATGTGTAGGAAGCAGGTGCTCTTAAAAATGCAGAAATTACATCCTTTTAAAAATACCTCCTTAAAAAAAAATAAATACATCTGTGTTTTCTAGCTATAAAACACAATTATGCAAATATATCACAGAATCACATAATTTTCTAGGTTGGAAGAGACCTCAAGATCATCAAGGCCAACCTCTGACCTAACACTAACAAGTCCTCCACTAAACCATATCGCTAAGTTCAACATCTAAATGTCTTTTAAAAACCTCCAGGGATGGTGACTCCACCACTTCCCTGGGCAGCCCATTCCAATGCCTCACAACCCTCTCAGTCAAGAAGTTCTTCCTAATATCCAACCTAAAACACCCCTGGTGCAACTTTAGCCTGTTCCCCCTTGTCATGTCACCAGGCACGTAGGAGAATAAACCAAACCCCACCTCTCTACAACCTTTTGCATTAATGTATTTGTAAAAACATTTTTTGTTGTCTTTAACGGCAGTAGCCAGACTGAGCTCCAGATGAGCTTTGGCCTTTCTAATTTTGTCCCTGCACTGCCTCGCAACATCCTTATAGTCCTCCCGAGTGGACCGCCCTCTTTTCCAAAGATTGTAAACCCTCTTTTTCTTCCTAAGCTCAAGCCACAATTCTGTGTTAAGCCAGGCTGGTCTTCTTCCCCGCCGGTTCATCTTTGGGCAAATCAGTTGACATTCTCCAAAGCCTCTAGGATTAACCCCAAACTAAACTGCCTTTTATTTTTTTCTGCTTAAAAACCTGCTGAAAAATTGCTGATTTTAATAGCATGCACCAAAAGTCTGTAAATCAGAGTCTGTTGATCTGATCTGAATTTACAGTATTCAGATCCTTCCAGTTGGATCTTGATTTTGATTTTGTTCCACAGCAGCATTTTAAATCCCTACATCCACAAGAAGAGTTTGTTATGAACTAATGACGTGAATTAAAATTACAGCCTATAAATGGCTGAATTTTGAGATATATTTCTAATCTTGTGTTTTCAGCATTTAACAATGCTACTATGCCCAAATAGCTCAATATCTAGTTAATGACCACAAAGTCTTTCATATCTCTTTTTACTGTAAATGCAATGGGTTTTATGTTACTACTTCAAATATTATCTTCCAGTAATGACAATTTTTTTTACAAAAGATGCACCGTCCTAGTTAGCAATCCTAAGTGAAAAAAGTGCTATACAACATCCATCACATACAATCAATCCAGATGGCTAGAGCATATGGCAACAGTGAAGTTGTCACTGCAGTGCCTTTGAGTACCCAAGTCACGTGCCTGATGGGAGATATTGCCATCTTTACTGAACTGACCTTTGTGGAAACAAGCAGAATTTCCCTCCAGGTATCATCTGCTAATTTGGCTCACTATATGCCGCCAATAAACTGGCTTCAAAGCCAAATATACACCAAGAGAGGGTTTCCCCAAGAGACTTTATTATATAAATTATTGAAATGCTTCTGTCCAGGAGAAGTCTGATGAAGACAGATGGCAAAATGAAGGACTCTCAAAAGGAAAGGAATTTTTTCTTGCTTTGCTGGAATGCCACTCTGTGTTTAGGAAAGATTTAAGGACTCTTTTGTTGGTAAACAATCCCAAATCTTTACAATGGCAGATTATTATTATTATTATTATTATTATTATTATTATTGCATACACATTATATTTTAAAAATACTTACATTAGAGCATATTTCTAGCAGGAGATATTAACCATACTGGGCTATATTAATGTGGGAGTTGGGAATATTGCCTACAATTTATGTGTAAAAAAGAAAGCACTGATTATGCTCTTTGCATAACACAGTGTTTAAGCATATGAGTCACTTTAAATGTGTGAGATGCCCGAAGGAAAACTAATGAATGCCAAGTAATTTAATCCCAAAGTTACTGAAGATGGGTAGTCAAAAGAAGCACAAAATGTAAGACAAATTGTAAAGTCTCTCTGTAAAACCAGTTCAGTGGCAGAACTGCCACTAATTCAGTCACGTGCCGGAGGAGCACCATGATGTCTAATCCCAGTAAGTACAAGTATTTTTATGTTACTGTGACTACACTAATACTCTGTGATTCTCCTGTCTCTGAAATACTTGCATTATCAACGATAAAATGCAGAGACTTTTGCTGTAGGGTTGCTGACTCTCTGTCAAGCTTATGAGTCTGATTTGATATGGCATCCGTAAATGAAGAAATGATGAGCAATGACTGAAGCCATCCTAAGGTCTGCATAACAAACAAGCAGACAAGCTAAAGGTGAGTTGTTACATGGCTTTAAGGATCAATCATGACTCACAGGACCAAATGAAAACAAGAGGGAGCTACTAGTAGTAGCTCTTTTTTAGCTCTCAGCACGTTTCTGAGAGTATGAAAGGCTTTAGACTAGGTATAGAAGAACAGTCTTGCAGTCAATGTGCAAAAAGGTTTAAGCTTTTGTTGTTTCTTGAAAAGAGGGGGAGAGGAAGGCTAACTTTACAGTTTACTATGCAGTTCAGCTAACATCTTATCTTGTTCCTTTGTGCCTCCATAGGAAAACCTGAAGTTTGGACTTATTCCATAAAATAAATGTTCCACAAGTATGCTTTCTTAGAATAAAATATTATTTGGTATTAAATCAAATTCTTCTGTACACTGTGTCTTATTTAGAGGAGACTATTTTATTGTTGGCAGCTGATCAAATACCTCCTGTCTTTACAATTTTTGTAGTGTGCTCACAACTGCTTCAAACCATAAGGACTGCTACAGATTTTTCTATGTGTACCATAAAACTCATTATTTGATGCTAAATCTCTCTGTCTCTCTCAAAATATGCATATTGAAATAGTACTATAAAGAAAATTACTTAGAAATTTTCTTTGGAAAATGCTTTCAATGTGTATCATAGGAGTGATATGAGAGTTCATATTTGTTATGTTACCATCACTGCTTAATTATTTACAGCATTGTTTTTTCTAACTTTGGTGAAAACATGGTTTGTAGTACTTGAGTATAACTATCTGCAATTAAGTAAACAAAATATATTTAATTCAATTTTTAAAAATTCAAACTTTTCTATGAAAGATTTGTAGCTGTATTCGAAAGTGTTTGAAGCTTTTTCTTCTAATTTTTCTCTTCTTGTTCCTTTTTTCTTTTTTTTACCTTTTTTCTTTTCCCATTGAAATGCGACTTTAGAACCTCGAGTCTGTTTCTTGCAAGCTTGAGGACATAAAAAAGATTCATATCTGCACTCTTTTTGTGGTAAGGACATAATTTCACTGTCCTAAATATTGTAGTCTCTTATAATTGCATGAAAATTATTAGGTTTGCTTTTTTATTTGTCGCCTGGGTAATGCAAAATAATAATACCAGCTATTGTGGTTGTGCTGGAACAGGGAGAAGTTTGTAGCTGTGAGAGAAAAACCCAAATTAAAATAAAAGGTTGTCAGCTATATAATTATGGGCTAATATTTTCCCAGATTTCTTAAATCTTATGAGTGCCAAGGAACCTATTTCTCAGGCAATAATACTAGGTCTGCATTTACATTGACAGTATTTCAAATCAGTCTGCTTCAGCACAGGGACCTCAGTGAACCATGCAAATTTTCTTGGAGTCTTTTTTTTACAAAAGTGTTTCAGGCTCATGATCCCATTAAAAGTGACACTGGCCTCGGACCTGATGGTGCTGTGTGGTCTCTGTGTGACAGATACATCCTGGCTCCAGTGCAGTAACTTTGAACACATGCTGACGAGCCCTGAAGGGGACATAAACTTGTGCTTTATACATTCCTGGAAGCACTGCTCTGAATCAGGACTACAAATCTTAAACATTAAAAGAAACATTTTTCTCTGTAGTTATAGAGTTTTCTGTTGAATCATGCCAACAGCCTATGCTAAAGTAACTAAGTGGCACTGGGTAGAAATTGACTTCCCAATATTAGTGTCAAAACTGTTGAAACAGGGACATGGTATTTTATTTTTTGTTTTGTTTTGGGTTCCTCTATTCCATAACTCAAAAGTAAGGAAAATAACTATTGTCTAGGAGTTGGCCTAGATGACCCCTATGGGCCCTTTGGGTCCCTTCCAGCTCATGATACTGTAGATTGTATAGTTTAATACAAATCTCAATGGTTTGAACACTTACATTCCTCCGTCTTGGCATTATGAATGTAATTACTGCTAAAGCATTATATTTGCTAATATTGCAGTTCATTGGATTAAAAAAAAAAAAAAAAAAAAAAAAAGCTATTCATAATGAGCAAATAAAATATTTCTATTAAAAAGTAAATAATTGTAGTGTTTTAAACTTGTTGAATTCTGGTGGAAAATCAGTCTAAATTTTAGAATTTTTTTAATCGGCAGTGTGGTAATCGGAATGTGGTAACATCAGGCTTTGTAAACACAAGATACTGTATCTCTGTCTCTAGTCAAACTAAGTGCAGCTACTTTAGCTTTTCACCAACAAATTACTGTTGTCTTTAGTCTTATAAAAGTAGTGTTGATTGTTGTACTTTCTATCTAATTCTTATTACATCTGACAACTTTAAGTTGCTTTTAATTTTTTCCTTACTGTAGCACGTGGGGAAATCTGCCATGCAGAGCCTCTGCTCAAGGTAAAGGTTTGCGGGACTTCCAAGTAGAATCATACAATCATTTAGGTTGGAAAAGATGCCTAAGATCATCTAGTTGAACCTTTAGTCCAACCTGTAAGCCAGTACTGATAAAGTGCATTGAATTAGGTTACATAATATGTGGACACATATATATACGTGTATATATATATATGTATGTAAAATGAGGGCAAAAATATCCCATAAATAAGATCTACCATGTATATATTAGTACCTTTTAAAATGGTTAGTGTTTTTAATAAAAACAAAACAAAACAAGAACAAAAAACCTTCTTGAGGAAATCTGGTCTGGTTTTTATTTAAAGCCATTCTATCATTGGGAAGCTACCTATTGCCTTGCCATGCAAATTTGACTGTAACGGATGTCCCTGAGAAAAACACTCAGCAGCAGTTTGCAGATTTGAACATGGATTACCTGGAGTTTCTGCTATATTTAGCATACTTTATCCCCTGATTTGTGGGCTTCTGGGCTCTATCCAGCTACCACCACCTCAGTAGGGCTAAAAGTCCAGCTGCCTGTAGTGAAAGTGTCTATAGGGAAATGGCACTACATCATTCAGTATTTGCACCATAATTCAAACAGTCAGGGACTCATAAGCAATCTTAACTCTGACACATGCTGATTTACAAAAGCTTGTAATTTTTAACAAAAAATCTTTTTTTTTTTTTTTTTTTTTTTTTTTTTCCCTAACAGTGTTGATTCTGTGTACCTCACTTGGGGCTTATACTATTTCAGCAGCTCCAAAAAGATTTTTACTAGGCATGGGATAAGTTATATCACATGTTGTGTATAATTCAAAAGTTAGCAGAAAAGGTCTGCTGTATCAATGTTATCTGATAGAATTAATAAAAACAAATTATTTACCTTCCTGGATAAATAGATTGGATGAATACTCTAAAGCATTTATTGCTTTAGCCTTCAGGTACTTCACAGTTGCCAAGCAGCAAAAAGTTCATGTTTCTTTCTTTCCTGGGCATTTTTCTCCAGACTGTTAACATATAGATAGATAGATAGATAAGTAGATAGATAGATAGATAAATATATTTTATTATTTTTGATTAAATAAACACAATATGGACGAGCCATAACTCAGAGGCATTTATAGGCATTACTTACTGTTATGATCTGTTGACAATAAAAAGTAAAAAAAAAAAAGTTCTTTCAAATGTTTATAAGAACCCCTCTGAAAGCACACAGTTTTTTAGACCACAAATTTGTGGATGGAGTTCATCACAATCCTGACTTTGAAGCCTGTGCTGTCAGATGTAAGAGAGCCTGGTCTTAAAAAAATTCAATGATAAAAGGTAACAGCAGGAAGTCAACCTGGAGAAAGCCATCCACTAAAACAAGTGACTAGCCCCAAACAAGTAGACTTTGTAGTGTGATTGGTGTTTTTGGAGTTTGAACAAAACCAGCATAGATGATGACAAAGCTCACCAAACAGAAGTGACCTTATAACAACTGACATAGAAGCACAGATTATGAGAGAATGATCCTTAATACTGTGAATGAGAAGCTCAAATATGTTGTTAATGTAAATCTAGGAATCTTAATTCTCTGCTAGGTAGAGAGTCACTACTGTTTACAATGCAGTACCACTGAAGAACACCTATCTTGCATAGAAACTTGGTTGTGCTAGACACTATGCCAAGGCCTTGTTCAACAGAAATGGGAAGGTATGTAGCAACAACTAACAAAATGCTGAAAAGAAAGTAGCTGGATGTTTCAAGGAGCCTACAGGAACTGAATGAATAATATGTTGACCTTGGCAGGTGCAGCAGAAACAATGATGTGCTTATTTTATCACTGAGTGCTTTAACTGAAGATACTAACAAAATACAACCTTCACTTATGAAGAGAGGTCTATACAAATGTCAGAGCATGCTCATTCTGGGCCTCAATGGTCTGCAAAAGGAAGTCCCTGGTAAAGAAGGATCTGTCCCAAGATTTATCACAAAGTGCATTTTCCCCAGATGCCCCACACTGGTTCCCATTTTCCCTTTTTAATGTTTTAGTTCCAAAGGAAGTGAGAGTCTCTGTATTTGCCATTATCTTTAAATGATGAGCATCAATTAGGAACCATTTAAAGTCAGATAAAATTAGGGTTCTTGCAGTGATATCAGTGGCTCTCCACCAGCCATACCAGTCTTCATTTTCTACGGGAATATCTTAAAAAACTAATGTTACAACATGTCCCTATGTACTGACAACCAGCTTGTACTGTGGTATTAGGTGTCAGTGCTGAACTGTTTAACAGTGCTTGCTTCAATGCTTCATGCCTCCAGCTATGTCTAACATATGAAAGTGTACAATCAGATCTATCTATTTTAGTAAAGAGCCATTAGGAAGTACTGAGTAAATGCCTATTAGAAGCATTATGTATGCAGATGTGTCTAACAGTCTTTCTAGTAATGACCCATGGATAAATGCCTACTGATGAACAGACTGCAGAATTGTAATGGTTTTAGATAGAATAAATGCTTCCAATTCTGCTTCCAATATTGGTATAAGTCAGAGTTAAAATCTGATTTTGCAAAGAAAGTTGGCAGTACCAAAGTAATAAAGACCCTGCCAGCTGGGACTGGTTTTCAGCGTATTCTACCTGCCTCAAAACTTCACTATTAAAGTAGTGAATCAGAGACATTGGGATTTTTCTGTGTTGTCCAGATAGGGAACAGAGGAGTCTAAAGACTAAATTCTCTTGGTAAAGGTCACCCTGCAAAACAGTACCAGAGCTGAAATTAAACTGAGATGCCAATGTTTGGCACAGATGCTGCAGCTCCAGCCCACCTCCAGAAGACACCCTGCATCCAAACGGAGATGTCACTAGAGGTACTCTCTGGTGCTGCAATATGACCACCAGAAAAAAAAAAGAAAAAAAAAAAAGGCAAGCACTGAGAGGATTTTTCATCTAGCCAGAGGTATACTGCAAATGATTCTAAATATGGACAGGGAAACTGGCTAAAGCAAGGGCAAAACCATGAAATTGTCTTTACAAAGTGGAAGTAATTCTGCTGATGTACAGCAGCTTTCAGGATCTCCAGTTTCATAACTGAAACCTTGTGGTGCTAAAAATGTAAGGTAGTTTGGGATTATAATGCTATATAAGGGACCTAGGGTATTATAATGCTATGTAAGGGACCTAGAGTAAGCCTAGGTATAATTTTGTATGCCCCCCATAGGACAAGAAATGCTTTGGAGACGTATTTGGGTCTTCCGTGTCTGCAGCAAGAAATGTCACCCAATGGTAATTCAAATGGACAGTTGCACCTTATAAAAAAATCATCCCTGGCAATCTACTCCAAATTAAAGATCCAGTACTTCGCATCACAGAAGACACCATTCCCACTAAATATTTCATAGAATGGAAGGAGCTGCCACACAGGAAATATTTTTGACAATAGTCGTTTCTGAGCCAAAGTGAATATGGGTGTTATATTGTGAGGGTGGGGAGAGGAAAAGCAAAACAAAGCTAAAGGAAAAAAAAAGGGAAGTCTTAGCAGTCACTTAATCTTTTGTTTGTTTGTTTGTTTGTTTGTTTTTTGTTTTGTTTTGTTTTGTTTTTTGTTTTTTGTTTTTTGTTTTTTTTTAAAGAGAACAGAGATTTCTTATCACACAGTTCCCAGGAGCACTGCCATGGCTTAAAAGCATTCTCCTGTTCGGTGGAAGTGTGTGTGCCTGTTTGATTGAGTGGAAGGAGTGCAGGGGAAAAATGAGAACACAAATGTATGTTTTGGCTGCCATACAGTCAATACAGTAATAGGTCGGCAAAAACATCAAAACACAATCAAGAGCTGTCTTCAGGGCAGTGAGTGAGCAAAATTTGTTGGGCAATCAGCCAAGGGGAAGGAGAAGAGGTCTTCTGTTGTTCTTATAGCTCATCAAGAGGTGCTAAAGAAGCAAATTGAAATCTCTTTATATTGAAACTGGAATCTCTGTTGTAATCTGCATGTGCAGTTTCATTATGTGCAGTGTAACACAGCTGCCGCTTTCTTTCCCCCGAGGTGACTAAATGTTGGGGATGAGGAAATTAATACTGCGTATGTTAAGTAGTGTGCATACTGTTTGTAGCATGGTGCAAAAAATTTAGCATAGAAAGTGCGGGGTGGCTGCGATACTCAGGAGCATTAAAGCCAAGAGTAAAACAACTTTCTCAACCAATAGAAGTTATAAGGCACAAGTCCTTTTTTGCTCTTCCTATTACACTTCTGACTGTCTTTGAGGAAGGACTGTGTTAGACAGAGAAGTAAAAAACATACAAATTAAAAGAGAAGTGCTAGCATTTCTGTGGCAGACTGGCTTACATGAAGTGATAGATTGCTTGAAGCCTTGTGAAGATTTGATTTCATACAGACAGCAAAGACCATTAAAAAGACATTATCAAATCATCATGTGGCTCTACAACTTTGTTATATATTCCTTTATATGTTTTCATGTGTAACAGAAACAGAAGGCTCAAAAGCATCCCTTGGGCTTGTGAAACCTAACCCCTTGGTATGGTACTAAATGATTTTTCTGATTCCCTTCATTAGCTCAGTGGGCTTCGTTTCCAAAATGGTTAGGGAGTTTTGCCTCACTTACCCAGCTGGCAAAGTGAGCATCCTTCCTTTTGTGATAATGATCACCTTCAAGTTTCCAGAATAACTTCACTCACAGGCAGTTTGTACACCAACATTGTTGTGACTATGAGTGATTTTTAGCTTTACTGAATCTCTCTCCTGGCCTGTTATTATGCAGCCAGATTTTGTATAGGAGCTTCACTGCTGGTCTGGAAAGCTTTCCCGTTTCTCTTTTGCTGCATGGGTGACTTGCATTCATTTAGCAGGAAAAAGCATGATGACCTGGAAACCATTTAAAGACTCTCTGTGGATGCTTGAGGAAAAAAAATAAAATCTAAAATAGGACTTCTAGAGACATTCTGTACTACAGAAACACAGAATGGTTGAAGCAAGGAGGGAGTACTGGAGGTCATCTGGTCCAAACCCCTGCTCATGCAGGGCCACCTAGAGCTGTTTGTCCAGGACCATATCCAGAAGGCTTTGAATATCTGTAAGGGTGTAGACTCCACAGTCTCTATGGACAGCCTGTGGCAGTGTTTGACCATCCTCACAGTAAATAAAGGTTGTTTTGTTTGTTTTTGTTTGTTGTTGTTGTTGTTTTATTTTGTTTTTGCTTAAATGGAATTTGCTGTACTTCAGTTTGTGCCCCTTGCCTTTTGTCTGTTCACTGGCCATTGGTGAGGAGGGCCTAACTCTGATTTTCTCATTCCTCCCTCTCAGGTGTTTATACAGGTGGATGAGACCCCCCTGAGCGTTCTCATTTTCAGGCTGGACAGTCCGAGTTCTCTCAGACTTTCCCTGTATATGACTGATGCTTCAGTCCCTTTATTATATTGGTGGACCCTGACTCACTCCAGTATGCCCATGTCTTTCCTGCACTGAGGAGCACTGGAGCCAGCAGGCAGTGTGGAGAAAAAGAGAAGGATGACCTCCCCCAGCCTGCTGCCATCACTTCTCCCAGTGCAGCCCAGGAGGCTGTTGGTCTTCTTTGCCTTGAGGGTGCCTTCGCTGGCTCATGGTCAACTTGGTTGACCATGAACCCCCAGGTCCTCTTCTGTAGAGCCACTTTCCAGCCTCTAGTGGTGCTGTGGGTTTCTTCCGCAAATGCAGGGCTTACAGGGTGCAGGTGTTGAGGTGTTGGCAGCACGGCCTGTAGGGCCACTGCATGAGGCGAGGCTGGGTTTGCCCCATGCTGGACACAGCCAGTTCCAGGCAGCTCCAACAGCCCCACTGCAGGGCATGGTCAGGCCCCATAGCCACGCAGGGGTGCTTCAGGGAAAACATTTAAGCAAGCCACTGTCACTCACTACTGCCACATAGCCCCTGAGGAGGTCCCCAGGGTGCATATGGTGCCACCTGCCAATGGGGGTGGTGGTGTCCCTGCACCTCCTCCCATGGAAGTTGGTACAGGAAATATTGTGGGAAATTCTGGGTAATTTTAACATTTGAAAATGAAACAGCACTCATCTTCTGTAAATACCTTCTATGAAGTATTTTCTCAGTGCCTATCTATCAGCCTTCTTTTTCTTCAAGCCATGATTCTGGTCACCCCTGAGGGGTGAGCATTTAATTTTGGTGCCACTGTAGGGTCCTATAGCCCAACCCAGCAGACATTTCTGTGCACATGTGAAAAGAGCTGTAGGTAGGTATAACTGTAGGTTTTCCAGCTGCAAAACACTTGCCAAAATCCATGGATGAAAAACCTAGAAAGACACTTTGAGAATACATGCCTAAAACATATGAAGTACCTTCGCAGTGAAGTATACCATACAAATGAAGTAATACTAACATTAATTGCTAAACAGTCCAAATATTTGTAGGTTTCACAGTAATGTCCCTTTGGGATGTTGTTATCTCAGGAACAGAAAAAAAATATGTCGACAAATACTTGTCAGGTATGATGGGGCAGAATAAATTTGCCGGCTAAGCTCATAAGGTGCTGTAATGAAAAGGCTTTCACCTTCATGTCTGATAAGTTTGAAACATTGAGTAGATGTCAGAAAAACTGACATTGAGGCAACAGAGCCTTTTTGGACAAGCACTGGGGTTGTTCTTTTTCATTCTAATCACAGTCTTCTCACCAGAAGGTAATGAGAAAAAATAAAAAATACCTCAACTTGTAATATAACCAGAAAAGGTCTGTTGTGTAGTTGTGTTGTGTTGGTTTTGAGGGTATTTTTGTTTGTTTTGTTTCTGCATATGCAATGTAAACTCTATTGCAAAGAATACCAGAAATACAATAACTTTTACTTTTGTTCTTTTCACATGAGTAAAGACAGGTGATAACTTTTAGTACCGTTATTACTTGTGACCAGATATTCATAGACAGGCCCTACTACAAAGCTGTGCAGTGTAGTGCAGTGAGTGCAGTGGCTGAATGGACTGAAACCTCTAACTTAACTTGTGTAACAAAGTGAAGTAATTTCATCTACCTGAGCACGAGTCTATTCTGCAGATCAAACTATCCACCAAAGTCTATACAGTCTGTGAGCATAGGTTATATTAATCAACTGGCACAACTGATCAACACCAGGTGATTTCTTCGCAGCTGTCTTAACAATCTGCTTGTTAAAAGTGCTGTTATCTGCAGCATAAGTGAGTCACAAGCCTTCAGGTTATTAAGATTTTCCATCCAGGTTTGCCACAAACTTCTTTTTTAACCAGAATATCTGCGTGATCTATTTTAGTGCCACTGTGAAAAGCAAACAGAAGAATAGCTATGCTGATAGGGTGAGCCACCAAGATTCATCAACCCTTGCAAGAAGTGGTATGTAATAGCCTTAAAGACACCCCCAGTAGCCCCAATTTATTTATAATACTTCCCATATCAATTTGCACCATGCAAGTCACCAGGAATAACTGAGGAACAATAAAGACAGACCTGTTTTGTCATTTGTCTCTTAATTCATGGCTCCACAAATTCAACAAAGTTTAAAAATGCATATTTTTTTCCAGTATTTCCATATAAGCATCTTCTGTAGTTGTCATATTTAAATTATACCCTAAAAACCATTTTAACACATCTTTTTATTGTCTGTTTTTCTTTCTTTCTTTCTTTCTTTCTTTTTTTCTTCCTTCTTAAGTAATGAGTCTTTAATGAATTATGATGTGTGCTTTATGTTTTGCTCATTATTAGCCTGCCATGTGGCCTTTATTTTCTCTAGCAACCCGTGGGTGGTCATACACTCACCTGGTAGCTTTCTTTGAGCTAAGCTACCAGTCTTGCAAGACTGATTTTATTGAAAACCAAATGATTGTCCCAGAATTGCTTTCATATATATAGCTGGAAAACCTCTGTTTCTCTAAAGCCAGCCATGTAGTGCAATGAAGCCAGGCAAATGTCTCTCATTGACATCCCTGGGCTTTGGCTTGGGCCCCTTGCCAATGCTTTCTTTAAATAGGCGTTTAAGAGTTTCATATATTCAACTCATAGCAATTCTTAAGTTCAAAAAGAGTAAACATGTTCTAGAGCTGAATTGTAATGTATTCTCTTCAAATCCACACTGCTAGTAAAAATATTCATTTGATTACAGTGGCTGGCTGCCACTATACTCTATTTTGAATGTACAAGTTGGTTCTGTACTGTTCTGAAATACAAAACTGGAAACCAGGCACAAGTGTTAACATGTACAAAAGACAAACTGTCAAAGACCTGAGACCGCTGGGATGGGTAAAAGGAAAAAGAAAAGTATAAAAGAAACATCTGCAGCAAGCTCTATGAAAGAGAGAAAGAGACAGATACAGATCCCCATGCCTGGGGAAGAAGAAAAAGGGGAGATAACTTTGAGTTGATTCTGCCTGGCTTGGACTCCTCCACAGACTGCCCACCCTCCCACTTCAAAGACCTTCATGCAGCCTCAGGGCTGCCCCCGCAACACCTCTCAAGTATCTCACTTCATTTTCTCAGCCTTTTAATTTTGCCCAGTACCTCTGTCGTAAGAAACAGTTTGTCTCCTAGCACTGAATATTTAAAGCACAGGTAAATCTGATTAGCTCAGTTCAGTTGAATGGCTTTTAGCTCCAGAAAGCAAAGGTTTTTATTGTTGTTATTATTATTGTCTTTTCCTCTCTATGTTGGCAAACTGTTTCTGTCTCTTATGAAAATTGTGTTCTATTATAAAGTCTGATGAACATGAAGTGAAGAATTGCATTAAATATAAAGAAATTGAGGAAGGTTTAAAGTCATAATATATTTATTAAAATAAAACAACTTGAGGTTGTTGAGATATTTAGGGCAGTTTGTATTCATTATTTTATATGTAGTTTGCCTTTGCATAAAATACTGAAGTATTCTGTGGGGAATGTATTTTATTTAGAAACGATACGACATCAGAGAGGCCAGCTAGCAGCCATGCGTACTGCATGGCCACCAAAGGACGGTGCTGATCTCTGTTCTTCCCAGGCATGGTGGGAATTAGCACCGAACTTTCCTTTTTCTCTCCAAACCTGGCCAATGCAGGTCAACACACTTCTTCCACCTTCCTGTGTTACAATGAAGGGGGGCTGTTCACCTTGAAAATACAGTTTTTAACATTGTTCAGTGTTATGCACTGTGTTGAGTTTACAGCTAAAACCCTGAAGGCTTTCTTCACCTCCAGCTTAACCCCTTCTGAAGTAAACCTGCAAGAGTGAGTCAGGTCTTGCTGGCTCCCAGACAAGGTGCTGTAACCTCAGCAGCGTGGTGGCACCTACATGGGGCTCACAAGCTGGAGATAAATTTAGCTGCATGGCTCAATTCTGCCAGGAGGTTTGAAAGCTTAGAGGTAAAATGGGAAAGAGCCTTGCTGAAGAAAGTATAATTATCTAGGAATAACTGGTTAACATGATGGTCAATTTCATCAAGTATAATAATTTTCATTTAACATTATTGAACCAGAATTATAGACCTTATTTTCAAACTTCTAATTCCTTATGGGCAATTCATTTTACTTCTTATTTGTAATACATTATAGATTCTACCTTGCATCCTATCTAATTGTTTGGTTTCTTTTTCTTTTCTTTTCTTTCCTTTCCTTTCCTTTCCTTTCCTTTCCTTTTCTTTTCTTTTCTTTTCTTTTCTTTTCTTTTCTTTTCTTTTCTTTTCTTTTCTTTTCTTTTCTTTTCTTTTCTTTTCTTTTCTTTTCTTTTCTTTTCTTTTCTTTTCTTTTCTTTTCTTTTCTTTTCTTTTCCTTTCCTTTCCTTTCCTTTCCTTTCCTTTCCTTTCCTTTCCTTTCCTTTCCTTTCCTTTCCTTTCCTTTCCTTTCCTTTCCTTTCCTTTCCTTTCCTTTCCTTTCCTTTCCTTTCCTTTCCTTTCCTTTCCTTTCCTTTCCTTTCCTTTCCTTTCCTTTCCTTTCCTTTCTTTTTTTTTTTTTTTTTTTTTTTTTCCCCTGCCTTTCGGATGCACAGTTACTTTTAATTAAATATTAATAACCATATTTTAATTTATCCTATAATTGGGAAATTAAAGAAGAGAGTAATGCATTGGTTCTTGAGTTTCTGAGGGAAAATATTTCTGTGCAATGATGGAGGAATCCAAATGGATCTATCTCAGTGAATATCTGACACTGGCTGACAGCACACCAATTGTTCTGCCACTCATCCTGTGCAGATAGAAGATTATTTGTGGAGCTGTGTGGAAATGTCAAAACAGATAAAAGGCTACCCTGCACATTTTGTGCATCCAGAAGGGGTGTTCTTGAGTGAACCAGAATCTGTGAAACAAAAGGATCAGCTACTTAGGCATAACGAATGCATTTATGCTTTGGCTCTCTGCCTCAATTCCCCAGGGGCTTTCTGAGACCACTGTTCTGGGGTGTGAGTATTAGGGGCTTAGTTCACAGGGACCCTCTGCCTGGCATTTTCTGAAAATCAGAAATTTCTACAGCATGTTGAGCTGAGCATTCAAAACCTTTTCTTATTTTAGGACATTGCCATTCTGTCAGTGCTGCTGGAAGCACTAGCTGCAGATGAGCCACTATTTACTGATGATACCCTCATGACTCAGAGAATGTGAATGACACTTTTGTGTCACAAGGTTTTGGGGCGGTGTTTGGGTTGCTTCCTGGCCTCTGATCCTTGATTTACTTGCTAGGCAAGATGATAGTGAAGTTGTCCTCAGCACAATGGGAAAAGAAACATTTCACACTGACTTTTCTTCTTGTTGCTATTTTGGATTCTAGGCCAGGACTTTTCAGAATATCCTTAAGCAGTGATGTATTTATCACCTTATCAATAGAATGAAGAGGGACATTAAACATGATAACATGTCATTTTGAATCAACTTTAAAATCTGTTGTTTCAGGACTAGTTGTAAAGTGATTATTCATTTTAGATAGAAGTCATTGCAGGCTTCTTGTCTTGTTTTTCCTAAAAACAATCAACAATAAGATTTTTAAGCTGCCTGAGGGATTGAGAATCTTTATGCTTTGAGTGAGTTTGATGTCTCTGACCATGTCTGTGAAGCTTGTCAGTGTATGCAATGTACTAAATCAGGTTTATGTTAGACCTTGCTCTACTTTGCAAATCAAAAACAAATAAACAACCCCTATATATTCTTTCATTTCAGTATTTTCCCTGTAGCTTTAAACTGCTTAATTCAAATAGAAGCTTTCTACTCATAACCTGAGAATATTATGTTGTATAGGTAGGGGATATTCTTTCTGTTCAAAAATAAACATGATTCTAACCATCTGCCACTCAGAGTTGTCTTTAAAAAACTGGTAGGCAACATTTAGAAGATAAGGCTTTTTCCTATTACATACATACTCAGACAGACAAGCTTTTTAGATCTGGACAAAAGTTCCTAGTGTTCTGTGTTAATAAATTAACCACCTGTTTCAGAAAGATTTAAAAGACTTGACTGAGTTTTATTCAAATGAACTCTGCCTCTGTAAAACTTAGGTGATTTTTTTTCTATCTGAAACTGTTCTGAAGGTGCTAAGGGATAAGAAAAGGTCACAATTTATAAGCATGCAAAAAAGAAGTCTGATAAACTGAAAGATTGTAATTACTGATAGAGGATTAATCATTTCCTTTCAGTGCAATTGATCCAACCTAAGGTGCTAAATTGCAGATATGTACGTACATACGTATATATGTATCTGAATGTTTATGCAACTGAGTAATCCTGGTGTTTGTAACTATTCATGTACACAGAAATACTCAAGTAAGTACATATTTGGAAATTAAGGGCCTAAGACTATATTTTCTGGAAATTGCTGCTATTTGATTTATAATGTAGTGTACCGCTACACAGGTACTTTTAGAAAATGGTAGAGTTAAAATACAGGCTTCAGTAGGGCAGCTGTTAACACAGCTGGAATTAAACAAGGATTCCCCCCCTTTTCTCAAACAAACATGGAAAGCAAACTCTTATCAGATCCTGTCTATCAACAAGCTGGCAGGCTATTGACTACTGTCCATTGCGCTGCCAAATCCTGTCTTGTTACCTTTTGTTCTCTTGTCTGTAGCTGCCGCTTGTCCTCTACAAGATCTGTGCACTACAATTTCTGTAGGGCAGACATCGTCTCTCTATTAAATGCTTGTGCATAATCCAGGTCCATTAACAGTCCAGTAACATGCATTAAGTAACATCCAATATCAGGAGAGAGCTAGGACCATAAGCTAATGCTATCTATGCTATTCATAATCTTCTAATTATGAATGGATCTGCTATTAGAGTTACTGTACTTTATTTTTCTATTTATTATGATTTTACTAATATTGTTGATAATCTAATTATAGATATAAGGAATTTCCATTCAAATAGAGCCATCAAAACAGAAAACACTGTTTCTTTTTATTTTACCTTGAAGTGTTTTAGGTGTTGAGAATACAGAGAGAAGAAATAAAAATAAAAATAAAAAATAACAGAAGAAAAAGCAGAAATTGAAACTCCTTAAAGAAACAGGCTTTTTCAGAAAAATTAATTTGGGGGTTAAACATTTAACCTTGGCTGATTCTTTAACTTGAATTACCTGCTAATGAGAAAGTGGAGCCAGCCATTTTCTACTCTCAACCAGAACAAGCAAAACTGAGATTCCTACTTACAGTAGGTAATCTCTCATTTATTAAAGAGCATGAGCTCTTCTAAGGACTTGAAACATTTCAAGAGAGCATTTCAAACATCACTTGTTCAGTAGTTCTGGGTGATTTATAAAACTACTTAATTTAATTAGTTTAGGAAAGTAATATTTCAATTGTGGATTTTTTTTTTTCTGACTCTTGCTGCAGGCACACTGAAATAAAATTGCATCTACAGCTACAGTTTACAATAAGTGTATGTATAGACCGTATTTTGCTTTTTAGTAGCAAAGGAGTGACCTGATGTTTTTTTCATTTTGCAGAGGTGTAATTTTTGAAAGCCTAGGGTTTTGAGACATTCTATTCATGTCAAGATTAATGAGATTTTGACACCAAAACTTTGTGTTAAAAAGTGATCTAAACAGGAATTGTCAACATTTCATCATGGCAAATAATTTCTGTACAGGAAGTGACACCCACCAATGTTGTAAAATTTATGGGATATGGAAAATGTGGCAAGTATTAGGTTTGAAAATTACATAAAAGAGAATACTGAGTAGGATTTTGAAATTTTCCTTCAAAAGCAGATGATTGGATAGTCTGATTTTCAGTATATATTGTGTATCATATTCTAATGTTATTGTAGATCTTGTAATAAAGAGTGAAGCTCTGGTCACATACCTGTAGAAAGGATTTGATAAATTACAGTTTTAGATTAAAGGAACAATTAGACATCCATAGAAAATGTTGATGTTTATTTTCCTTTTCCACCACAAAACACACACACACACACACACAAATAAAAAATATTAAAAATATCCTGATAATTAATGGCATTTTACATCTGTTTTATAATAATACAAGATAAACATATATAATTACATTGAAAGCAATTGCAGTTCACAAAAGGAACTATTATTTCCCATAACATGCAATTAGCCTGTAACACTCTTTGTCAGAAGCTATGATTGAAGTTGAGAGCATAAACCAGCCTCTGTGGAGTAGGTTAACACGTCACAGGTGAGTTTCATGGGCATTTTTTGCCCATGTATATGAATAAGGACAGAATTTCCCAAAATGAAAAAAATGTTAGAGATGGACAGTATTTCTTGTATCTCCCTTTGAATACATGTTATAGGCCATTGTTGAAGATGTGGTTATAGATTTAGTCAATCACCACATCAGTTCTTACACAGCTATAAATGCAAATCTTATGTATAGTATTGTAAGTAAGATGTTGTATTTTAGATGCTGTTTCATCCATGCAAGTATGTAACTGAATTCTGAGATAATTTTTACCCAGTTTGATAAATCAGCTTTCAGGGGGAGGGGCATTTCTAGAGGCTTTTGGAGGTCTAACACTCATTAAACTGACAACTGTCCTGCAAGGACTTTGCTCTGAACCAATATCTTCAGCTAAAATTCTAGAAAGGACTTGTTTGCCTATCCAAGTAGTACTTGAGAGTATCATCAAAGTAATGCTTGAACAACTCTGGAGAAACATGCTGTTTTCCAAAGCTAAGGAGGAAGAAAAAAGTAAAATGGGTGAAAGATTACTGCAGATAAGAAAACAGATCTGGTTACTGAGAAAACTAGAAAGAGAAAAATTTTGCAAATTTTTTCCTTAAGACATATGCTTGTTGCAACACTGAATTATATGTTGATTTATCTGCACAAAGCCTGTTTTCACTTCTTGTACCACCTATTTCATGAATCTCTGCTTGCTGTTGAAGGACTATGGGGGGAGCTCCATTGTTGCAGGAATGCTTCAGCCGGGTACAGCAGGTAGCAGAGCACAATCCTTCTCACACAACCTGCAAAGTGCTGCAGCTTTTCCTGCTTCAAAGTAGCATTTCATCTCTCTCAAAGTCATATTCCATGGGGTAAAGGAAATAACACATTGAGATTGTCAGTGACATTCTTCACTATTCAAGTGGCTTCTTTTGAACAGCTGTTAAGACACCATTATAGCTTCACAGTTGCTCCAAAGGGATAACAAATAATAAATAGAAATACAAATAGAAATAGAAATAGAAATAAAAATAAAAATAAAAATAAAATAAAAATAAAAATAAAAATAAATAAAAATAAAAATAAAAATAAAAATAAAGGAGAAAAAAAAAAAAGGAGCACGTTTGAATATGTAGGCAAGGCCTTATTTATATTGCATTTATGGTATACCACCAACAATGTCCATTCATTTTCACCTGACACTCAGACGCTATGTCCTACTGTGTGAGATAAAACACAGCAACGGAGTAATCACTCCTTTCTCTTACCTTAGGGCAAAATTGCTGATGCTGCTGCAGACTGAGTCTCAAGGGAAAATGAAGCAAGTAGCACATTTTTCTATGCCTGTGCATGTGTGGATAAAATATAGTGGAAACTGAGGGCATGATCCAAATCATGTAACACAACCCCCCACAATTTTTCTTGGAAAAGTCTTCTGATATTGCTTGTAACATCACTGCCCCATGCAGGGAAGTGCTGATGATGGCATGGTTGCGGCAGTTCTTTTGCCATTGCCTAATCCTGAAACTTGGAATTCAAAATCCTAAAGAGAAGGATACGGGGATGGTTTTAGCTTTTCAGCTGTGCAAAGAGGAGAGAGTGCAAAGAGGAGAGAGTGCAAAGGCTCATCACACTCATGTGAATGTTTTGGCTGTCATTGGTAGCAGCACAAACTTTTCATATCTGTCTAAAGCCAGCAACTGGGAGTAGTACAGACAGAAAAGTCACACTGAATTCTGCTATTAAAGCAAAAATGAAAAGGAACAGAAGTGGTTTATGAATTACTTGATGTGTATGATGTGTCTTAAAGTGCAGTAAATGTTCAACAAGCTTGTTACGTATCAGTAAGTTCTACAACTATTTTTCCCAGTAACTCTATGACAATCTAGCATTGTTTTTCATTAACACTTTTTCTGGAGCTGAACAAAATGCAATGACTAGTTCCTTTTATGTATCTTAAGGGCATAATAAGACAGTGCTTATTGTTTGTGGAATAATGGTCACAACAGGTTTGCATAACTGGTTACAGCTGAAAATAATTTGCAGTATTTATATCAACTACTTACATGAAACATTTTGGCTCTTACCTGGATCACAAAATTTTCACTGAATTTCAAGGCAAGCTTTTAAAGATGTTATGAACCAACATTACACCAACTGAAGGAAAAGAAAATGAAATGAAAAATAAAAAACACTTTGCATTCCTTTATGAAGCATATTTGAATTCATAGCATAGAGGTGTTTTGCTTTTACTTAAGAAAAAAAAATATATGTAGAAAGATCATTCAAAAAAAAAATAATCATATATCTCGTCTGTCTTAAATCACAGAATATCTCACAATTTCAACTGTGTACAATATGACAACAGAAGAACAACCAAGCTAATATTGCTGTTCAGGCTTAAAATTTGTGAGTTTTGATTCTCTTATTTAAACTTACATGACTGTATTGGGTTTACGTGCCAAGGTTTTGGTAGCAGGGGGCTGCAGGGGTGGCCTCTGTGAGCAGAGCCCAGCAGCTGCCACGTTAGATAAAGGCCAGATTTAGCCAGCTCCAGAGGGACCCACTGCTGGCCAGACCAAGCCAATAAGCAATATCATTTCTATCTCTGTAAGATCAGATTTAAGAAAGGGGGAGAAACCTGCTACGCAACAGCAGCTAGGAGAGGGAGGAGTGAGAACCAGCCCTGCAGCTCCCAAGGTGAGTGCAGAAGGAGGGCCAGAGGTGCTCCAGGCAGGCAGCAGCAGTTCCCTGTGGCCTGTGGGGAGGCCTCTGATGGAGCAGGCTGTCCCCCTGCAGCCCATGGGTCCCACATGGAGCAGATCTCCACGCTGCAGCCCCCCTGTGGAGGAGCCCCCGGTGGAGCAGGTGGATGTGGCCTGGAGGAGGCTGCGGCCCATGGAGAGCCCCCGCAGGAGCAGGCCCCGGGCCGGAGCTGCAGCTGCGGAGGACCCGTGCTGGAGCAGTTTGCTCCTGGGGGATGGATGGACCCCGTGTGGGAGCAGTTCTTGGAGAGCTGCTGGCTGTGGGCAGCCCCCACAGGCTCAGTTCGGGAAGGACGGCATCCCATGGGAGGGACCCCATGGGGAGCAGGGGCAGAGTGACTGAGAAGGAGCGGTGGAGACAAAGTGTTAGGGACTGACTGTAGCCCCCATTCCCCATTCCCTTACACCACTTGGAGGAAGGATGTAGAAGATGGTGGATGGGAGGAAAGGTGTTTGCCTTAAATTTCTCCCTGCTCTAGGTTGTTAGTAATAGGTAATAAATTTAGCTAATCTCCCTATGCTGGGTCTGTTTTGCCTGTGACAATAAGTGGTGGGTGATCTTCCTGTCCTTATCTTAACCCTTGAGCCCTTTTCATCATATTATCCCTTTCCCTCTGAGGAGGAGTATTAAGAGAGCAGTTGTGGCAAAGCTCAACTGTGCAGCTGAGTAAAACCACCACAAAGTCATATTTTTGCAAGTTGGTACTTTTTTCGTAGTTTATGTATCATAGAAGAATTGAGGTTATCTCATGTTTACTCTGAATAATGACTCATTCAACAAATAGCTAGTCACAATGGGGTAATTACTGATGCTGTGCTCCAGGCTGAATCTAGCCCCCAGTTCTGCCACTATCATCCAAACTGAGCAGTAGGAAATAAAGTGGGATTATCTGTATCCTAATCCTGCTAAATCAAGATGGAAAAACTTGTCTCTTAGACATCAGTATAGGTAGATAGGTCATAACATAAATAGTCTTTGAGTTTGGCCAGTTACTTCCACAGTTGTATAGATTATGATTTGAAGGAGAGTTGTAACAGTGCAGTCTTTGCTGACACTTAGAAAATACAGTAAATATTTTGCAGAATGTGTCAACTGCTCACAGCTTTGCGTGTAACACTGAACTTTTATGAAGTGTTTTATTATTAAGGATTAACTACAACATTACCTTTTAATACGATCATAAATCTTTAATTACAGTTCAATATGCTAGCAAATAAAATTGCTTTTGGAATGAAACTTTTTTATTAAAATTATATGAATATGAAATTTATTTTAAATGTAAAGAAATCATAGTATCTCAGGAAGAAGCCAAGGCATGCAAAACTCCCACTGACTTCAGAGGAAGACATTGTCTGCAGATGTGCTAGCAGTTTGCCACTAGTGTTTTAACACTATTTAATGCTCATTAAAAATTCAGGTCACTCAGCGTTTTTTATATTTAGATTTGTTCTTTAACTTCATGACAGTGTCACCCTAGTTACATAAAAGATCTCATTCCAGGGAAGTGTGTCTTGGCAGGGCAATGTTTTTCTGCCGTCAAAGATCAGTGGAGAAACAGGAGGCTGGTAGAGATATGTTTTTCTTCAAGAAAAAAAGAACACTCATTCAAACACTTTTAAAACTACAACTGGAATTTCTTGCCAGTTGAATCATGAATGTCCATTACTGTCATTGCAGTTGCAACTTCAGCTCCAGCTTAGTTAGCTTTCCTGTAAAAAAAAAAAAAATCAAACACTTTTCTTCTCAAGGTCTGAGGCTGCCTTTGGTAGCAGGGCTGTGAGTCTACTTTGTGCCTCCATGATGGGACTCATGCTGTAGTGATGGGAAACTTCTGAAAATCAGCTGAATTGCATATTACTGCACAGAGGGATATTTTAGGCATTGCTCATTGGCATAATTCTTAGGACCAAAGCTAAAAGGTTTATTTCCCATGGTTCTCAGTTCAGAGGGCAGTCAGGAGGAAGCCCACAGAGTGGGAGGCATGGGGCATACAGCCTATCTGCTCATGAATGTATACTGTATTTAAACACTTTCCAACTAGTTCAGTCTTCAACAGTGTATTCTGCTTTAGTCCTCAAACAGCAGTTGACTGTTAAGTGGGAATGGGTTTTGGGCCATACCCTTGGATTATACCTATGAGAGGGATGGCAATATATCCTACCCACTCCTATTCTTCCATTCAAGGCAAAGAGAGAATCTGTGCAAAAGAGAGAGTGAGCTGCACCAGGAAAATGTTCTTTGCAGCTGTGCCCTGAGTGTCTGTGTACAGATGGACACTTCAGTTGCAAAGCAAGGGGAAAAGAGGGCGGCTCTTTTCACAGCAAATATTTTCCAGCCCACTGATGTAAAACCTGATGCTTCTTCATTAGACTATATGGTGCAGGGAACTCTTTCATGCTTGCCCAGATATACTGGGCAAGAAAATGTTTGCATGTATTTGGTGAAGCAACATCACAGCAGCTGTTGGTTTAGGCAGTCCTTTCTGCTCTTTGTATGGGCATAAAAGATCTCTGGCAGGCCAGGTGAGCATTGGTCCCAAGGCTGTCAGTTAGAAGATTTAAAATTAGGTGACTTTGCAAATGAAACTGAATTTGCAGTCTTTGTATGCAAATTGGTCTAATTGACGTGTTCTTATTGCAAAGGTTAAAACATGATGAAGGCTGCCTCTCTATCATCCCCCTAATACCACTCGTGACTGGCAAAACTGTCCACTTGCCTTTTTTTTAACCGTCTTTGCTGTCCTCTCAGATCTGGGGGTGCCAGCACAGTACAGCACAGTAAGATTGCACTATGCTAGCATTTACTAACTAACCTGAAAAAAAAAAACAACAAAAAAACAAAAAAACAAACAAACAGAAAAGTGAAGAGGAAATATCATAAGTGTCAGAGTCTGGCTACCCTGCATACCCAGGATCTCTGGCAGATTTGCCCCCAATTTTGTGATGCTACATCCATACCACTATGGCCGTCTAAGTTCCTAGTCCAGAGGCAACATGGTGCTGACTCCCTATTACTTCCAGTTACTTTTAGATACAGCTCAACATACCCCTGACTGTGGTACTTGCTTCTGCCTTCCGAATAACTTTTGTCCCATGGTCTGGAAGCAGCTGCAACATTGGCAGTGATTATCCAGTAAACTTGCAAGAAGTTTCTGCTTTTAAAGAAATCATTCTTTGTGAATTTTGCTTCCCTCAGATACTGATTCTTACAGTTTGTGGCGAATATTTCCAAAATGGGTACAATGGCTACATTATCTAGAAGCCTGGACCAAGAGGAATGCATTTGTAGAGCAAAATTGTACTAAGGATGCCACATTTCAGGCTCTCTTCTGGTTCTTCTGGTTGCATGTGCATGTCCTGAGTGCCCATTTTCAGTTGGAGTGCATTATGTGTGCTACTGGGGTGTGTCTTCTGGGTTAGTTTTATCCAAAAAGACTTCATTTTTCGCACATCTGGGGCTTAGATAATTCCACCATGCAGACAAATAGCAATATCACACAGAGCTGAGGAGGAGAATGAAATAAAGGTTGCCTAAAGGTTGCCTAAAATCTCTTAATCTAAAACAGCAAACAGTACCACATGTTAATTAAAGCACTTTGGTTTATTCCAAACAAAAGGAGTGGAGATGGAAGACTGAATGGTACATTCTCAAGAGTAGTGAATTTAATCTTTGTGAAGACTGGGATTTAAAACTTTTCAGTTTTACCCTGGATTTTCAGTACTTAGCTCTGTTTACCTGCAGAATTCTCTTCAGTTATTTGTATCGTCTCATTTTTAACACCAGCATATGTTGGGCATATATGCAAAAAAACAAAGGTAAAACCTACCTGAATTTTTGCAATCTATTTTCTTTCACAGCCAATTCCCTCAAGTAATCCAGCTTCTGATTTTGTTTTTAATATACTTTATGGAAAAGCAAAAGTAGTTTAAAGTGACAAAAAAATCTCAGAAATGTTTGCATTTTTCTTTTCCTAATACGCTACTAGCTTATTAGATTATATTCATGAATGAATGCCACAAATAATGTGCCTAAGTTTCTAAAATGGTCATATAACAAAATCCAAATTAGCATTTTTTCATACCAAGCCTTGTAATCAGGATAAACAATTAAGTAAATATTTTCTTAGTATACACTATCTTCCTGACAGATTTTCTAACAAACAAATATTTTTGGGAAAGGAAAGATTTTCTTTTTTTTCCCTAGACTCCTTCGCGAATGTGTTTTATAACGTCAAAGGAACCAAGAGGGCATTTCTCACTCCATTTCCTTCAGCAATAATCTACCACTGGATTGTAGAGGTATGTGAACTATAACATAGGGAGAAAATGAAAGGTATTTCTCATGGTATCAATATTACTGGGTATACTGAATAAAAGACTCCTAACTTTAAGCCTGGTGGAACAACACATGCCATTTGTGATTTAAGTAAAGAATATAAAAGGGTTATACTTTTAAGTTTATTTCCTCATTAATTGTTTTATTCACAGGGTCTTGTATAGAAGTAAGAAAAAATGTGGACTATGTACAATATATATTTGCAAAGTCAGCAGCAGAGTTACAGTGACAGCCTTTCACTGGCAGCTAGCAGCTGGCATGCTGACCTCACAGACTGACGGAAAATCTGCATGAAAACATGCGTTCAGCTCATTCTGGGGAAAAAGTCAGAAAAGTTTGTGCTTACCACACAAAACTGTCCTGTGTGCATATGTCAGAGATGACATTTCCCTGGCAACACCTGGGAGCCTTCGTCTGGCTGGGAAGCCAGGTTGTCTTGGGAGGCAGAGGGCTCCCGTGGCCCCCCGGTCCCTGTGGCTGGCCCCAAAGCTACTTGCCCCTTGCTGATTGATGGAGGGTGAGCCCTCACCCTGCCAGGGCAGAAAACAGAGAACCTGCTTATATTTGGCTCTGTGGTCATGAAACCTTTTTTGTTCTTTTTTGTTTGTTTGTTTGTTTGTTTTGTTTTGTTTTGTTTTGTTTTTTTTTCCTTCCATTTGCCAGCTGATGCAGCTTCCTCCCTCTGCTTCAGTGTGTGTTCTGCAAACGTCTTAGCTGTGAAGCTAATGCTGGGTCTTGCTAGTGTTTTCCCAGGAACGCCCACCTGTGCTTTCTCTGAGATGAAATTGAGGCACACAAAAGTCAACATTGGCTTCAATGCTGTTGACAATGGCTTCAAGCGTAAAGAATTTGTGCTTAAGATATTGCTGTTTTTTATCAAGGCTGGGGACTGTTCTAAAGCAGACATTGTCCATTGCCTGGGACTCCCTTCCTTCCTCAGGATTCCTGTATTTCACCCTGCCCCAGCCCTCCTTACCAGTCTAACCTCATTTCTTAACAGTCTTCCCTGATGATATCACTAAGAAATTTCCCATGTCTTTCATGGAAAATGAGCTGAGGCTTTGTGTGTGTTTTGGGCTTTACGGCTTTTTTTTTTTTTTTTTTTTTTTCAGGCTCTCCCTGCTGCAGGAAATTGTGTGTCTATATCAGGAGGATATAGTGCTCCTATTTCAGGTTCGGCCTTGGGGAGGTGCTTTTTTCTTTCAAAGCAGCCCCTTTTTGAGATGCTCAGCTGCTGGAATGGTAGCAGCTATTACCCAGCCAAGGCCCTCATGTCCTGAAGGGAAAGCAGCTTTTATCCCTACTCTTCCCACGAGTGGGTGCTCAGGGCGCTGGAAAAGAGCACAGCATCTCAGCAGTCCTGATGAGAAAGAGCCAAGAGATTTCCATTTCACTTGAACTTCCATTTTTCAACCGCTTATTTGGAGGGAACAAATCTAGCTGTTCTCCCTCCCTTTAAAACTGAGAAATTTCCTACATGGCATTCCTACTGGTATATTAAATCTTAATGGTAGCAGCTCAGCAGAGAGAAGAAAAGGGGAAGGGGGGAGTGCTTATCAGTTTCACTGAGGAGTTTGGGGAAAATATTTCAAGGCTGTTTGTCTGTTGTGTGGTTTAAAGGTTTCTTACACTTCTAATTAAGTGTATATATATATATCCAAAGCTCAGGAACTGGCACAAAGGTGTAATGAAGGAAAAAAGCAAACCTTTTAAAGGGACACTATTTCGTTATTTCAGCAACAGAGTTGTGCTGGCAATGATGTGCACAGGCTGAACAAGGACTCAAAGCTATGTGAAGTAGTCTAAAATAATACCTACTGTCATATCTCCTCAAGTTATGATCTCATCACAATTTCCAAGCTAAGTCAGGCTTTACCTTGTTAGCAGCTTGAAAGGAGAGCCAGTGAGAGAAACCCCTCTGGCTTGTAGGAAATGGTGCTTTTGGATGGTTTATGGGCCCATGCTTCCTTTCCCCACCCCTCCATGGCCCAAATCAGTGCTGCATCTTGCCCCCACTGTTCTGCCTGTGGCTTCTGAGCTGCCAGAGGGTGACGTGCCAATGAGATCATGGGCCCTGACACTTAAATATCCCTCAGTGTGTCTCACCAAAAAGGCCTATTAAGCAGTGGTGCCCTGTTCACATTCCAGATTGAGTAATTAAATTTTCTCTGCCTACATTCCCTTTGTAGTTTTAATTACTGTACAGCTTTTTTGTCCCTTCTTTTTCTGTTAATACACATGATTTCTTGAAATGGTGTTCAATATTTCCTTGCTCTCATACATGTGTCCACTCCAGATACAGTTGTGTATGAACCATGATAATTCTGCCCTGGATAACATTTGTAAAGCTTTCCTGGATGCTCTAGGAACTGATGACTATCTCTCTCTCCTTGGAGATATAACAGTACTTTATGACACATCCTTACATTTGTCTTTCACCTCTACTTTAAAATAAATATGCCTGCATTTTTTATGCACATTGCCCTTAGCACAGTGTTGCCACTCTCTGTGGCAGTTTCGCTTTCTGGCCTGTACTGGCAGTAGCCCACATGAGACCGCTGCACATATCAACTACTACGTGCAAATATTTGAGTCGCCCGAAAGGCACAAATTCTGTGACATCCATCTGCCCTAACTCATTGGGGTGGAGACCCTGAGGATTAACCCCCGTGGGCAAGGGTGCTGCAGTGTTGCAAGCACAACAAGCTGCCACTATGTTTCTCACTTCAGATAATGGTAGATGAAATTGCTGGTGCAAAGCAAGGGCAGACTGATGAAACTGATGGTGGGATTGGGCTGCCGCCTCTCGAAGGTCGAGTACATAGCAGGTGGCGTCTGCTACCCAGTTTCCCTCCGTGATAAATCCAGGAATCTCAGTATGACTATTTACATGCTGGATAAATAGGTCTCTTGGAGAGGGCATTGTATCCCTACCAGTGCGGGGAGTCATATAGGAGCGATACAACTGCGCCACTTGAAAACAATACTGACTATCAGTGATAATATTCAAGGGCTCATTTGGGAAGTGTGTTAAGGCAAGCAACACGGCTCTCAGTTGAAGTGATACCCCCAGTTCTTGCCTGACCTCCCGATACCACATGACCCCATCCCACCATACCACCACAAATTTGTGCTTCGACCCTGCGGCATCTGTGAACACTGTGCAGGCCTTCAGCGGTTGCTGGGCAAGTGGGACCACTGGCAGTATGATGACAAATTGTACAATTATCAACCAAGGGGAAGTCCACTTCGCTTCCAACTGACCAGGATACCTGGCCAGCATGGCCTGGATTGACATACTGTTCCTCTGCAACAAGTCCAATGAGTTTGCAGATAACTCACACGAAATTGACACAGGGTCTACACCAGAGCATCCGACTGTTCTCGTTCAGGCCCACTGTATGGTGAGAGCTAATAGGTCCTCCCACTGCGGTAATGCAACCTTCGGGGCCACACAATGTCCAAAGAACAGTGGGCGTTGACTGTCCCCTTGGTGCAATATTATGACTGCCCCCTCATGCTGTAGTAAGATATGTGCCTGAATTCCCTTCCCCAATTCCTGCCTTGCAAGCCCACCCGCCTGCACACACGAAAAGAAAGACTGCAACAACTTTTGATGTGTAGGTAACAATCATCGTGGTGCTGTCAGGTCTGTGCCTCCCTGCAGAAGGTCTGTGAAGGTCTTCATCTTGTTCGGTGCTAGCACCGCTAACTGTCATAGCCACTGCATTGAGCCTACGAGCTCTTGCAGTTGATTCAAGGTTTCTACTTTTGGGTTTGCTACCAACACCTTTTGAGGCTGCTCTGACAGTATCTTTATGTTCTGTTCCCACAGAGTAGTCTGTGCTGGCATTAAACATAGTCGGGCTACCTGTCGCCAATCAAATATGAGTGGCCTGGAGGCAGCAATAGTGTCCGTCAGCAGCTGTGTTGCTTCCCGTCAAATCCCGCCCTCTGAAATAGCCTTTTTCAACTGCATCAACAATTTTTGTCTATAGGCTCCCAGCCTCTCCCTTGTCCCTGCATAATAACTGGATACGCGCTCGGTCCTACTGAAGGGACCCCTTCAGGTTGTAATTGAAGTCCTTTCAAAACGCACTCCCATGCCACTGCATTTCAACCCCCACACTGACTTGCCCTCTCCCACTCCTTTGACTGTGCCTCAGCGGCTGCTGCCGCATTACCCATCTGCATCTGCATTTTTGTAAACCCTTTCAACAACCTCTCCATGCGCTCCTGCAAATCCTCCAACTGTTTCTCCACTCACTCTTGCTGTTTTCACACCAAGACTGCCTGCCCTGATAAGGGTGACTCCCACTGTCCTCCTCAAGGGCACTCTTGCCTTTGATCCCATCCCTGATCCTTCACTCCCTCCTCCAAAGATGCCGTCAGCTCCGCGCACGGCGGAGGCAATGGCAATGGCATACTTGTCCCTGACATAGACGCAGAAAGGCTGGAGCGAAGCAGCGGAGGCAAGGAAAACACTGGAGTAGAGGCAGAACTCCCACCACAGGGCGCCTCACGCACCACGAATCTGATCATCATGTTTCCCACCATCATCCATCATCCGCCCTGACCTTCCTCCTTGGTTTTACTCACAAATAGGGAAACCTTAAAGACAGGGTTGCCCCAAGGCACCCCACAGTCCCCTACGGGGGGCGGCCCATCTTCCCCTGAGTCCTTCCCTGCTCCCTTCTCTCTATCACTAGTGTCCTCCATCTGCATCCCTCTCCCCCATCTCAGCCACCGTCATTTTGTCGGCTGCCACCATTTTATCGACTGCTGCCGCTGTGTTTTCCGACGGGGCACTCGATGACTCCACTTTCACCTCCTGACCCTGCCTATATTCCTGACCCTTGCAACATTCCTGCCGTCAACTGCCATACGGAGCACTGCTCCCTTGCCTGCTTAAGGGTCTCAAGGATCTTCCCAAAAGCAGGAATCAACCCCACAGCCTCCTTAATCCCCTTACAAGCCGCTGCCCAAAGTTCCTCCCCCACCTTTTCTAGTGTTCACTGTTCCAGACAATTGGACGGTGAATCAGCAGATCCCTGCCGTTGCATCCACTGGAGCAATGAACAAATCTCCTTCCCCTTTTGTGCGATTCTGCACTGATTCCCTAACCCCTTCAGTGTACTCATCACCTGATCCTTGGATGCCATGGCTATCAGCTTTCCACTCCCTTACCCATTGGGCGACTGCCCACTATCACATCAGGGTCACCAAATGTGGCCACTCTCCATGCTACCCCAGCCCAAGAGACAACATCAATTGGCTGCCTGGATGTCTGCTCCCCAAGCAGGGACACCAGAGATGGACACACTGTGTCTGGCTCAAGTGCCAATTTATTGCTGCGTAGCATAGCTTCTTATACCCAAGCATGCGACTGCCCCGGATCCCCGTGACCCTTTGTTCCACCCACAGTCCCTCCTAATCCTCCCCACACATCTCCCCCCACACACAGAAGACCCAGAGACCTGGAGAACATCCTCCAGTTTGAAGATATTCCATGTTGCCACCAAAACTAGTGTGTGGAGAGCAGGAAACCACTGGGATAAGAGAGTTTGCAAGCCCTAAAGATTTTGTTCTGGGATGCAACACAGCTTTTAGCTGGCATAGCTCTCAGCAATTTCTTTGCTATTACTCCAAAAAATGTTGAACTGGTAACTTAGGTCACCAGCACCAAGCAGAAACAAGAACAAACATTTCAAACAGTCCAAAAAACCTTTGCACATTTAATGAACATAGAGAACAGAAAGATTTGATGCAAGGCATACTGATGCAGGATGTTACACTGACGTAATTTCCATCTCCTGGAAAGGTTAAAAAAAAGAAATAATTAAAAAAAAATGTTGTAACCAAGCCTACTGCTGAGATCTGTACCTTAGGAATATTGATTCAGTGCTACTAACTCAGACAAAAGGTGGGGGTTCTTGCATTTACAGTAACAGTAATAAGGTGAAGTTGTACTTCTGAACGATGTTCCACTCCAAACACAAACAGTGAATCAATATAGAAGGCTGCTGTTTCCCACTGGAAAAGTCCACAGCAGGAGAAGTTGGGGAATTAGTTGTTTTGTCCACTTAGATTTTTAACACATACACCATGGGAGTGTGTTGCTTCTCTGCTTTTTACCCAAGCATTTCTAGCTTTTTACTCAAGGTTTTGGACTTCTGTCTGTTCAAGTTTGCTTGCAAAGATACCTCAGATGCTGCTGTGAGATGAACACTACTGCAAATCTAAATAGAGCATGGATACTAAGTGGAGCTTGGATTATAAGGTATATTTCCATATCTGGAATAGCATTCACATCCAAACTTCCTTTCAAAAGAGCCGCAGCATGAAACTTGGGTCTGATGTGAGCCTTTATCTGTGTATTTAGGTCCGATGAAATGATTAAAGTGTAATGTTACATTTAACGTTTGCAATGCTCCCTTCTTTGCCCTATTCTCCCCTCAGATGGCAGAATTAAGCAGGAAAAGAGTTGGAATGGGAGTATCCATATCCTCTTAACATCACTACTTATCTAGCCCTGCTCATGACAATATCTCACTGTCTGCAAAAAAGTTTATAGAGACTGTGAGATGGGCTAGGAAGCAGGACACTACTGTTGGCCTTGCTGCTGTTCAGAGTCAAAAAGGCTCTATCTCAGAGTAGGGAAACTGCTAAGAAGTAGAAGAGAGTCTTATTTTCCAGCTGCCTTGCACTGTTAGCAGCCACTTACTCTTGGGGATGTTATAGGTAAAGCATCAATTCTTTGAATGCACTTTATATCCATGGCAGTGCTGTTAATAGCTGCCATTAGTGACTGAATGTGAGACTACAGTCATACTCCATCTCTTCCTTCCTCTGTTATTTTTCAGTGTCATTCCACCACAGCCAACATTCATGTGCTGCAGAAAGCTCTTCCAGCACTCTCAAGGCCTGGCAATGTAGGCAGCAACCTGAGAATTTCTGGTTTAGGGTATAGATGTGTAGCAAGCCATGCTAGAGCCCTTGTTCATGCAGACACCAATAAAGAAGTGTGGCCACAACAATGCTGAATGTTTCTGTGCAAGGGATTTTGCTCCACTCTGAAAGAGCATACTGAAAATATTACACCTGCCATTTGTGCAAAATGCCTGGTCATGACCATGTTTAATTATTGCTTTTTCCGCTGTATAAAACCTATTTTTCCTTAATGCCATTCTGCCAGTACATTATCATCTACTTCTCTGCTCTTTTATGCTGCTGAAATTGTGAGAGAAAGGTACACTAGCATGGAATTAGGTATCTCAGAGAGTTTTGTGAGGTGAGGGCTAGTGCCTTAATCATGGTGTGCTTTTCTGATTTCCAGTAAACATGAAGTCCAAGTAAATAGAACGTTGTTGCTTTTCCCTTGATTTGAGAACATTTTTAACACTGTAGGCTTTACTCTAAACATTTATTAAGGTCACTGCTACAGAGAGGCTCCACTGAATCCTGGTTCCATCCTGGTTCTTTTTTTTTTTTTTTTTTTTTTTTTTTTTGGTGGTGGTAGTGGTTAAAATATCAGTTTCTGTAACTTCCTGTGACATTTCCAAGTGATGTGCCCAGAACAGTGATTCTGGTAACACCGTTTGCTGAGATATTTGTCTGGCTCAGCAGTGCTAAGCATCACATAGTTCAGCTGCATCTCTTGCACTCTTGCTGCAGTCTGGTCCAATCTGCATGGATCAGCTAATAACCTGAAGATTTGTATACTAGGGGAAGCACAAATCTTGTCATCCTTTTACCAGTGCATGTGGAACATCCCCTATCATTTCTTGACTCAGTGCTCTGACACGGCTGTGATAACTGCAAGTTAATGTTTGGATGGGTGTAGTATCTAACAGTTTTTGAAAAAACATTTTAAAGGACTGTTTCCACCTGCACCTTTTTTTTTTTTTTTTTTTTTTCTCTGTAAGGAACCTCACAGAAGACCCCACAATAACTTTTATGGAAAAACCTAAACTGGGCAAATGGGGCTGAAGATATTTCCCTAGTTCTTCATGGAACTGGGTTAGGGGAGGTATTGTATGACAGAAAAAAACATTTGTTACCGAAGTCCCACCACATTTCTTGATAAACTTAGTAAGTCAAACTTCAATTTCATTTCAGAGGCTCTTCCTGCACCCTCCTCAGTGCTCCTCATTCAGCTGCCCCTGCTGCTGCCCTCTCATGTATCTCATGGATCCTTTTATGCCCACAGAGAGCAGGGATGGAGCTCCACTCCATTTTCTTGGAGATGGTGCACAAAACTGCTGTTGCTTTCAAAAGTCACTTGCACCCATCAAAAACAAGGACAGAAGACAATCTCCTCAACTTTGTAGTGGGTTACAAAATTCACATTTTGGTTTTACTGGATATCCAGCAGTGGGGAACCTGATTTAAACAAAGCACAGGGAGCTCTTGCAGCTCCTGTACGGGGAAGGGCAGGGTGCTTGTGCATAGAGGCCTGCCACAGATTTGTGCAAAACACTTTAGTGCCGGTTGAAGGTCGTTCTCAAAGCATTCCTAGCATGGACAGTCTTAAGCTGCCAAATTTCACATTATGTTCTGGTAAACTCTGGGGAGAGTTCATGATGGTTTATGTAGACATTTGTAGGTATTCTTGAAAGCTCTGGAATTTAAAGAGATCATAAAATCCAGATCTAGGCTTTAGGTTGGCCACTACCCACTCTCGTGGAAATAAGACTTGGTAATTCTCTTTGGCTGGGAGATGTTTGAGATGGAAATTGCTGTAAATATACAAACATTGTAACTCTGTAAATGTGGTTCCTTCCAGTGCAGTTTATAATATACTGTATTAATCTCTGGTCAAATGCCTAACTCTCAGCAAAATAAAAATCATTTAAAACAGCATAGGTGATTGATCAGAAACTTACTAAATCATGAAATAAGATTGATCCTGTGGAAAGCAATGGGGTCAACCCTTCCAAAATGCTGACCCTCTTAAAATAAATAAATTAATTAATAAAAATAAACAAGGAAACGAACAAAAAAGACCGCAGACAAATGCCGATTTGGGTTTTTGGAAGTCCTGCATGCATCTCTGCTGTGTTGCCTGCTGGCTCCCTGCACCCGGTTCCCCAGGCTGTTTGCAGGGTGGTAGGTCTGGAAGGGGAGTTTTGGTGGGTGCAAAGATGGGCCTCAGCCACCTGCAAGCGTTGGCTGGGCAGTAACACTCTGGGGTGGGTGGGTTGGGAGAACCGGTCCGACTGCCACCTCCAGCATGGCATGAGGTTTGTCTGGGTATGCTTGTTGCTTAGTAAAATCAGCAGCCAAATCCTTTTCTGGTTCATTTGATGTTAAATTAATGACAGATATTTTAAAAATGTGGAAATAAATTTTTATTTTATTTGAGGGTGTTTTTCTTTAGGACTACATTGGCAAGGAATTTGCTAAAAAGAGTTTTCCACACCTTATTTCCCTGATTATTCTCCCCCTATCTTCTAATTAATTTTCCACATTCTCCAAAACGTGCTTTTACCTTCCAGAAAAGCCGTTTTCTCTGATTTCTATCAGTTGTTCATTTGCTGCTCCTTCTCGAGATTTCTCACTTCTGATTCA
Organism: Aythya marila; assembly: GCF_965140915.1. NCBI lineage: Eukaryota > Metazoa > Chordata > Aves > Anseriformes > Anatidae > Aythya > Aythya marila. The sequence goes on from NC_139042.1 coordinate 112,381,571, forward strand.
TGAATCCATTAAAAGGCTTTCCTTTGAAAAGTGCCCCCCACCACCATGTCAATTATTTCCCCGCGTTAGTGCTGGCAAGTAGGACTTCTGACTCTCCCGAGCAATTAACCTGACAGTTATCAATAGCAAACACCATGCACTGTAACAAAACGCTGCCGAGTTAGGAGCCATAAGGCGATGAATTGTACAATACAGCTAATGGAAAATGTAATTGTAAAATGGTTAGCCCGTCTGACTTTCTTGAACCTTTGGCAGACGACATGCTTAGGTAATGCATTGAGAAAGCTCGCTCTCCCGGCAATCCTGCATGCTAAGCCCCGCAGAGAAGCAGTAATGAACATATACATATACAGGTGCATCTGTATATTTAAATTCTATAGCACCAGCACTATTCTGTGTAACTGGGGTTCTTTAATTATGTTGATCAGTGGAAGGAAAAGGAGTGCTTTTAACTCTAGCTCAGACAACAAGTTGCGGTTACTCTATAGAAATACCTACCCAGGATGATGGTGCTCCATTTCATGTGAGCAGGCTCACTGGTTTTCTGCCGAGTCCTCATCACTAAGCCCATGCTGGGCTTTTCTCTGTAAGCCTGCCTGTAACATGCTGCGGTAGCACACTGCTTTGTCAATCCACAGTGCAGGAGCTGATCCCATGAGGGTTCAGCAATGCAGTACAGCACCTGCCCATATAGGGTTGCTGTGGATCAGTAGCCATGGCTTATTCCACTTCTTTGAAATACTTCTCCTTTCCTCCCACCCCAATGTGACTTCTTTGAAATCAGACAGTCACCAAGATCTGTTCCTAGGCTTGGCAGGGTATGTGATGCAATGAGAAAGGGAATCGGACCCTGAAACAGTGAACTCAGTAATAAACCATGCTGCAAAATTACATCTGAATTGCCGTTTGTGTGTGCCACATCACTCTCAAAGTAGAGCACATTGTTTTACATCTTTTCATTGACAGAAAAGTCTTCTGGTGTGTAATAAAAAGTGACTTTGTAACCAAATACAACTGCTTGGTACCCTTAGCATATGTTCTCTAATATCTATCCCATTGAAGAATGGCAATTTATCTGATTTAGCACCAATCCCTTAGTATGGCAGTTAACAGAGATATCTGACTTGGTGCTAAAGGACATCTGAAGGTTGTTATAACCTATATATGGTACAGGCAGGCCTGCAGTTACTACTGCACTGTATGCTTTGCCAAGTGTAACAGCACTGAAGTTATACATTAGCTCTGTGAAACTGCAGTGTTCTTGCATATTACGTTAATATCAGTTAATAGGGAATTAGTGCCACCTAATGTAAAATTGTTACCCAAGTGTCTCAAAGAAAGGAAAGACTTTCTCATTCCTTCTCTTTCATTTGCAATAAGCATTAGTGAAATAAAAACAACCATGAATTATGGAGCAGCTAAATGTTATATATCCATTTGATATTAAATATTTTCTATTCCTATTACATAAACTTTACCTATGATTAGTAACACATAACCAATGTTATGTGTTACTATTAGTAACACAACTGGTCTATTCTAACTGAGAAATTGGCCATTTCCTAATGCTCTAAAGGATTAATTGTGGTAATGAAATACTTTCCTCTTACACTCCTGTGTAAACTATAATTATTTTGGTCCCAACTTTACAAACGCATGTGTAAGCTCTTAATTGTACTCAGGTGAGGAGAATTAGTGCATCTATAAATGTTAATGTGAGCAGAAGCAAGATCCTACGTACATTTTTTTCTTTTACTAAAGGTAAAACCTAAATTCCAAAGATCACTCAGTCCCTCTAGATAGTCTATGGGAGAAAAATAATCCTTTAATAAGGATTAGTGAGAGAAAAGATAAATATGGAGTGCTCTGGTTCCTATTGCCTATCAGATATCTTCTATCTGAATCAAATTTACTAAAAATAAAAATAATTGGAAAAAAATACAAATAACAAGCAAAGAGGAAGGAATCATTAGCACACACACACACACAAAAAGTGTCTGTTTCATCCAGAACCCCTTTCACCTTACCATACTCCAGCCCTCAGGTGTGCTGCCCGTGAGCAATCTTCATCTGTGTTCACCTGGCCTGAGGTCCTGTTGCTGCCTGACCCATTGAGGGCAGTGCTCCTGGTGACTGCAGAGTTGGAAAAACTCTCTTCGGTATCTAGATTAAATGTGTCTAGTGTCTGTGCTAGGAAGATACAATGCATGCAGCTCTATAGCTTTTGCGTATAACAGAAATACAGCTGAGATGAGGGTGTGTTTCCTTGCTGAGATGTAGTCATGAGTCACCCCTGCCCAAAGATCATTCAACATTAACGCAGTGACCCAGACTACGTATCCTGGTACCTAAGAAAATGTGATGAGCAGTCTAGGGCCCAAGTCAGAATATTCCTTTTATAGGTCTAGTTAAAGCTTTTGCTGAGAAAGCTTTGTTTTATCTTTTCATTTCATTTTAATGCCAACATATGCTGAGATGCTATTATTACATTTGATATTTTAGAAGGGATACAGTTGAGCCAAAATTACTTTAGTCATTGCTACTGTAAATCAGAATAGGCCTTTAAACTTCTGATCTGGGTTGTCTCTGGATAGAGGAGATGGTTACAGGCAAATACTTCATTTCGTTACCTTAAAAAAAAAAAAAAAAAAAAAAAAAGCCAATCAGTGCATGACACCTTGTAAAGAGTCAGAAAGAGCAATCACTAAATGTCATTTTACGGGAGCTTTTGAAAGTATTTAACTTGTAATGCTATAAGCACTTCCAGGTGGGCAGAAATGAAACTACATTGGCTTTGTTGCATGATTGATAGGGTATCATAGATGAGGTGAGGAAAAAGTGTCCAATCTCAGCTTTTCTGCTATATTCAATAATTTTGACACAGGTCTAATATGAAAACTGACTTTAAGAGAAAAGCAACTTTGAGAGAATTAGGGCCAAAAACAACAACAACAAAAAAAAGGAAACTTTGTTTATAATGTGAATGTATTGACAGCCACTATTTGGTTACGCTAACATTTATAGTAAGATATACTTCATTTTTCTCAAACTGAAACATGAAATTTATAAAAGTATTAAATAATCTAAATTCTTAAAAGAATAAAATAAAATAAAGTGTACAATTTGGCTCAATGAACATGACATTGTGAAATCTTAGAAAGACAACAGATATTTTGAAAAGTAAACACTGAGGGGTTTTAAAATAAATTTCAGCACAGTCTAAATGCTTTAACTGAAATACAATGCTCAGTGTAGCTAGATGAGATGTTTTGACTAACAAAATGAAATGAGTAGTGATAAAAAAAATTAATAAATGAACTGCATACATTTCCCTTCTCACTGAAGTAATTTTAAAATTGCACTATTGTTAAGTGATAGCACATATTAGAAAACTCAAAATCTAATTGTAAAAGTAATTATTTGTGTCATGCACTCATTTATTTTATATTACAACTCCTATTTAACTCCTATTTTTGTGTAAACGATAAACATATTTGTAGCTGCATTTATATCAGGTTATATATTTAAAGCATAAATTGTCTCTGTCAGGATTATTACTCATTCTGATGTACAGAAAATGCATTCTGGAATAAATACACAAAGTCATACGATCTGGCCTCCAAGATAGTTACGAGTCTAGTTGTAAATGGGTTTTGCTTGTTTCAGGGAGCCTGTGACAGACATAAATGGAAACCTGAGGTGCCTCTGGTTGCTGAGCTAAACTCAACTGTTTAGCTGAAACTATTTTCTGGGTGCTAAATGGCAGTGTGCTTCTCCCTAAATTTTGTCATTTCATCTTTCTGAAACACCTGTGTGTCTGTGAGCTGCATAGGAAGTACTTTGGATGGCGCAGCCTCCCCAGGCAGCCTGGCTCCCTGCCTCTATCTCCTTGGTTCTTCCTCTATCTTCCTCTATCTCATCCAGCTTTAACTGCAGATGATGCTATTTCTCCTCCTAGCATGCAAAGAAAAAGCCATCCTGCTGGGCTGAGGAAAGGCAAGGACAATTCTCATTAGGTTTATTTCAAAGCTTTGACTTGGGGCCTTCACAAAAGAGGCCAGTGAAACACAACACTGGCAATGGGCTCCATTACAAATACAGGCACCCCATTCCCAAGAGGAGCTGAACAGTGCCAAGGAGTTCCCACGGGCTTTACAGGAGAGACCTGATGACAGAATGTACATGAATGCTGTGGATCTTTTGTATATGCAGAGGGCTGAATATCTCAAGGCTGAGTGGGAACAGTACTGAACGCTGCTAAGTCTACATTGTTTTGACAGTAGCCTATGCATTTCTTAACCCCATGCACAAACTACCCTCCTAGCAATCTTCTCTTCGATAGTGCCAAGGTTTCATGAACGTTTGAAAGCATTTCATGTCAAAGCAGCTGAATTCACAGAAATTCAAGCCAAAAAAAACACCTCATCATATAGTCGTTTGTCTTGTGAAACCAGTTACATAAGGGCGCCTACGTGGTCTCTCCTCTTGCTCATATGTTCTGGATAGCAGCTGCTGCTAAAATGCTCAATCTTACAGAAAGTTTTTGAGGGCAGTGTTACAAAAGCCATCCAGATAAATGCTGTTTTAGTAGAGATGAACCACCAGGGAGCGAGAGTTGTTCAAATTGGACAGAAAAGATCACCAAATTTTATTTTGGCTGGGGTATAGAATGGGGTTTAGACTTAACGGCAATTTTGCAAGTACCATTAAACCCTCAAGTATACGTTGTGGTAGCTGTTGTACCGTATAAGAGGGTTACAGCAACAAAACATACATATAAAATGAGTGTACCCTGATTATGAAGAAGCCAGTGGCCAAGGGGTGAATGCTGGCAGTCCTCACAACCCCTTCTCTTTGTCAGATGGTCTGGATAACCACAGCTGAATGGATGAAAGCGTGAGCAGAAACTGTCTCATTTAAATACCCCAAACCTGCCCTAGGGGGTTTTTGCCCCCAGACTGATGGAGTGGCTGGCCTGGGAATTACAGGAGCGCTTTAGAAAAAAAAAAAAAAAAAAAAAAAAAAAAAGAGGCGCCCACTAGAAATGAGTAATAAAGCAGCCCAAAGTGTGTGCAGGGCTGGGCACCCCAGGGAGCAGCCTCTAGGGAATAGGCACAGAAGGATGCAAGATGCTCCTAAGTGTCTGTTACCATTTTGTGAGTATCTAGCATTGTGATGGATCTCCCCTATTGCTGGTATTGATCCTGAATGCATAGGTCACAGATTGCCCGTTATTTATGTGCTGTTAATAAATCAATAAGCCATTTGATCTTGATCTGATTTAAACCATCTGAACTGAGGAGATTTTCCCCATACCAGCCATATATTGCAGTGGGGTGTTCTGGGCTCTGGTAACTGCTGCTCCTGTCCACAAAAGATTTTCTTTCCCATACCCTCTCCACCTTCCCATGCCCTGAATTTCTGCATTTGCTAAAATGTCAGAAAATTCATTTCTCGACTCTAGTTGAGCCAGCATTTTATTTTATTTTTTTTCTCCACTGTTTTGTGAGTGAATTAAATACAGTAATAGCCAAAGAGCCTGCTTACACATATAATGTATTATATTGCCAGACCCTACAAAAAGGGAACAAGACCTGGCAACATCCTGAGTACTGGAACATGGAAAATAAACAAACAAAAAAAATCCACTGATGAAAGCCCAGGAGTGGAGATTTCTCCATGGCACTGTACCCTTCTCTTAGTATGTTTAAATTCAATTAGCACACTGAGACATGTTCCAGAGCCTTTAGTTCAGCTGTGACTTCTAAGGTGAATAAAACAGAGCAAAATCCTTTTCTAGGGGAATTTATTTTTAAGTCTCAGGGTCTCTACTATGTTTGAGAGATCAGTGAGAGGGTGCAGAAAGTCACTGCAGTTTTGCTTGCCTGTGATCTCTTGCTGCCTGAAGAACAATGAATGCCTTTTTTCAAGCAAGATGGCTTGTCTGTTTGCTAAGCCATTTCTTTGAACTGCTTTCCATTAAAAATAAAAGTACATTTTACTGTATCAGATATACTGGAAGATTTGTATTAAGGCACAAAATAGTCCTTCCCCATGCTCTTATGATAAAATTGTGTACAATGAGTGAAATTGGTCCCTGCACACAGCAACAGTGCAAGGCTTACTGCATCACTCACATCCCAGTTACACTTTCAGGGCAGTGCATTGGCATTAGGAAGGCCAATTTGCCCACAGACGCACTGCACACAGTATGATCCACTTGTCCTAGGTGGTGAGCTTTATCTAAGGTTTCTAAGCTTGCCTTGTCCTGTCAGCCAAAATAGTCACAAACAAGTTACTTGTTGAGATTTTTGTGGGATTTTATATATCTGAAGAAATACTTGTGTAATGTGCTACAGAATGTGAAAGAGACATGTTTCTTTTTTTTGTCATCAATTTTCTGCATTTCTGGCATTTTCAGAATCCGTATTTATGGACAACCATATCACATTATTTCAGATATGTGTTCAAAGGAAGGAGGATTTTTATGCAGTTTATGCAGGCTCTGATGTTAAGTGGTGTTGCTTCTGCAGGAAGAAAAAAACAAACCAACCTCTACGTCTATACTGAGCAGTAATAGAAGTAGCTGATGTCTTCAGAGGTGAGAAAAGCTGATAATTCAAAGCTCAAAAAGAGAAGAAAAAAATCCCCACAAATTTAATTATTTACCATGAGTAGCGTATTGTGCAAGTCCCCCCACATTACAGCACTGTGGCTGAGTGATGCTAAACCCTCTATTTACCCCGTGATGATGGGCTCTGCTGAAAACTGACCAACAGTCTTCAAGAGGTACAGTGAGACATGGATTTGTTCTCCTTTCAGTTGCTAAAGACTAGCTTGCAGCAATAAAGAAGCCATTGAAAGAAGACTAAAAGGTCAGAAGAGCTGATGCTATGTGTTCTTCTGCCTTTGCTGCCCAGTGAGGGAACGTGAGACGAATCAGCTGCAGTGAATGAGTATGAGTTTCTGTAGCCACAGTCTCTTGACACAGCATGGTTGGTGGCAGAGAAGTCCTGGCCAAGCCAACCTGCTACGCAAACACAGTGTGTGAGGCCCTTGGCCGGGCCAGCACAGTACATTTTAGTACTTTGTAATCCAGGATCAGGGGGCTGATCTGTCTTTGAAAATGGGGATTTGTGGATTTGGGTCTTTATATGCACATAGCTAGTTAAGGGGTATCTTGCAAGTGAGAGGAGCCTGCTTATTCTGGAAGAGTTACAGTGGAATATATCCCTTCTCAAGTGTCCTCTTGTATTAATCCTGAGGCAGCATCCTGTTCCCCAATCCTGAATGCCATTTTTGTACATATTTCATTGTTCACAGAATCACAGAATTTCTAGGTTGGAAGAGACCTCAAGATCATCGAGTCCAACCTCTACCTAACGCTAACAGTCCCCACTAAACCATATCCCTAAGCTCTACGTCTAAACGTCTTTTAAAGACTTCCAGGGATGGTGACTCCACCACTTCCCTGGGCAGCCTGTTCCAATGCCTCACAACCCTTTCAGTAAAGAAGTTCTTCCTAACATCTAACCTAAAACTCCGCTGGCGCAACTTTAGCCCATTCCCCCTCGTCCTGTCACCTGGCACGTGGGAGAAGAGGCCAACCCCCACCTCGCTACAGCCTCCTTTGAGGTATCTGTAGAGAGTGATAAGGTCGCCCCTGAGCCTCCTCTTCTCCAGGCTGAACAAGCCCAGCTCCCTCAGCTGCTCCTCGTAAGACTTGTTCTCCAGACCCCTCACCAGCTTCGTTGCCCTTCTCTGGACCTGCTCAAGCACATTACATTTACGTGGTTGCACAATGCAGCATGAGCTGATAGGGTCTGCATTTTCAATTAATTTTCTTAGAGTAAAAATCGTGTTTGTCTATTTTTGAATGCATACACCAACACAATGGAAATAAAGCCAAAATCTGAGTCAAAATTGTCATTAGTTGGGACAGCCTGACTGCTAAAACAAGGCTGCAGCTTTTGCATATAGCTTTCTGGTCATTTATGCTTTGTCCCAAAGCAGACATATGACCCATGAGCTACAATTACAAGCTATATCACACACGCGTTTAATTCCCATGATGAAATACATGCTATTCTTCATTTCATTGCAAAAATAGTAAGCTTTATTTTATTCTACTGTTGTTTTTTATATCAGAAGAGTCTGCAGGAAAGTGTTTTATGTTTTCTGACTGCAGTAAAATCAAGTCAAATACCTGATTCCAGTATGAACTTCTTACTGTACAGTAGGAATTAAGTAGAAAGCTGATTGTAGCAGATTTATCTGTCAGAACTAGATCTTTAAAGACATACCTCACAGTGTGATTCATTTTCTATTAAATTAGTTATTTGTCCTCCATGCTATAATCTTTTCAGGGAGATATCTAATATAGTTTGAATGCAAATTCAGCCCTAGGGAAATAAAACACATAGAAGAACCAATGTAGTCATATTCCATTTCCATTAATTCTTTCATTTGTTAACCTCAAATTTGTTTCAGTCTGTATCAGATACCAATGCTGTCATTCTTGCACTTTATTATGCCTTTCAATATGTTTCTTTCCTAGAACTGAATTATGTTTCTTGCTGGAAAATAACACAAATTCAGAGTGGGTTTGGAAAAAATCTTTTGTAGTAACTACCGCTATTTATATTTTTTACCATGGTGCACAGCTCACATTCATGCATTCTGGAGAATGAAGCAGGAATTGAGACCATCATCCCTGATTTATAGGTTAAGTCTAAGTGGTTTCCAGGCAATGTCCTAAAGTTATAAGGCCTGCTGTTCATACTATACCACAAAGCAAAGGGAGTCTAAGGAAGGAACCTGAAGAAAACTACTGCTCCTTTACATGTTATTATACTTGTTTAAAGCTCCAAATCTACACATTTCTTTAATATCTCCAGGGATGGTGACTCAACCACTTCCCTGGGCAGCCTCTTCCAGTGCTGTGCAGCCCTTTCAGTAAAGAAATTTCTCCTAATATCCAACCTGAACCTCCCTTGGTGCAACTTGAGGCCATTTCTCCTTTTTTTATTGCTTGGATTCTTGGAAATGATACTGCACTGTAAAAGCACATCTGATTGAGCCATCCTGGTGCAAAAAGGCTGAGGAAAGAGAAATATTGCCTCAATGATTGCTCTTGCTGCCCTCCATCACTCTTAAGCAGACAAATTTGGGCCATACACATTAGATTATTTTTCCTCTCTGATTTCAGCATGCTTGGCTGGAAAGCTGTACTTTCCTAGAGAAAAGACATTCTTATACAAATATGTTCCTATATATGCATCTCAGGGAAAAGGCATTCTGGAGGGTTAAATTAAGATTTGTGATCTTAGGACCATATAGCACAGGAAGAGGCTTACCAGAGGAGGTTTTGATCTTTCAGGAAATTTGTTCTGTTACTGTTGTAGGTGTTGCAGAACAGACTGCCTGCACTGAAAAACAGCAAGAGCACTGAAAAATTATGATGTCACTTTGTTGAAAATCTGGCTCCTAACCTGCAGAATGCAGTGAGGCCCTACAAGTGAATGCACAATGCTGCAAAAGTGAGTTAAAAATCTAATCCCACCCCTATTACAATCAAAGGGTTTCTACTTTAATAGTGATCTGGAGAAGACTTGTAATTAAAACTTGGAGCTCTCTAGTTGAAACCGGCATTTGTATCTTGATAACTGCATATCAGATATTCTTTAATCAGCCCTTTCCCTTCCCTTCCCTTCCCTTCCCTTCCCTTCCCTTCCCTTCCCTTCCCTTCCCTTCCCTTCCCTTCCCTTCCCTTCCCTTCCCTTCCCTTCCCTTCCCTTCCCTTCCCTTCCCTTCCCTTCCCTTCCCTTCCCTTCCCTTCCCTTCCCTTCCCTTCCCTTCCCTTCCCTTCCCTTCCCTTCCCTTCCCTTCCCTTCCCTTCCCTTCCCCTCCCTTCCCCTCCCTTCCCCTCCCTTCCCCTCCCTTCCCTTCCCTTCCCTTCCCTTCCCTTCCCTTCCCTTCCCTTCCCTTCCCTTCCCTTCCCTTCCCTTCCCTTCCCTTCCCTTCCCTTCCCTTCCCTTCCCTTCCCTTCCCTTCCCTTCCCTTCCCTTCCCTTCCCTTCCCTTCCCTTCCCTTCCCTTCCCTTCCCTTCCCTTCCCTTCCCTTCCCTTCCCTTCCCTTCCCTTCCCTTCCCTTCCCTTCCCTTCCCTTCCCTTCCCTTCCCTTCCCTTCCCACCATGAAGCACAGTAATCATTTTCAGACCACGGTTGATCTTTACAAAGCTTGCACCCACATGCTTTGTGTGTATAAAATACTGTCTGCCTGTTGGTGCCCACTTCATAGACACTCCAGTACCACATGAAAAATGTGTTCTCAGTAATAGAGAAATGAACGAATGAACAACTGAAATGTCAAAAAGCCTTGAGAGAGAGAAATTGCGTCCTCTTTGCACTCTTCAAAGCACTTCCAGGCACCATATTACAAAGGCAAGCAAGGGGAACTGCTTGTAAAAGAAACTCCCTTTGCAAAGCTTGTTCCGGGAAGCCCTGATCAACCCAAGTGCTCTCGTTGGATAATGCTGGCCTTTGAAGGAGTCGTAGCTGAGTACCCATACCACTGTGACCTACAGCCATTAACACAAGAGATAACTGGAAGAATTAGTCTCATGTTACTAGCAAATTGTTCTCACATTACTCTGCTAGATGCCCAGCTGTGATTTTATAATGTGCAATTGTACCATGTTAAGTGAAGTTGTTATTTCCAGGAAAAGGCAGCATCAAGGGAGTGTCTATACTCTGGGAGCATGAACTTTACTTTGACTGTAAATGTGCCAGCCCTCAAGTCCGTCCTCTAACAACAAAACCTGCTGGGCAGACAAGGGAGTTGAATGTGAAAAAGCCATGCCTTGCAGATAAGGTAGTTGATATTCCCAGGATGCAAACAGCCTGCTTGTTGCTGGGTGGAAGTCTGCCTCAGCCTGAGTAAGGGATGCATCCTTACACCCAGCCCATGGCTCACCGGGCCTCCAGGAAATGCCACAGTGCCATCCAAAGAGGCATTGCTAGCAAGTCCTCTGTGCTCAATCCTTTCCACGCCTCTGCTTAAACATGTGCACTTAAATCAGCTTTGCTGTGGGCCTCACTTCTCAGATGCAGGCATAAAAAATTCAAAACATCAATTGAGAAATGGAAGTGTCTCTTTCATGCAGCGCCAACAGATTGCCATGCTGTAGTGAGGACTTCCACTGTCCTTCTTCCAGGGTTCTTGACTTCATCACAGGCTTAAACTTGCACAGTTGGGCCTTATTGGGCCTCATCAGCCCAAATTTGCACTAAACATGATGCCAGGAGAAAAAACTCTTTTTCATCAGGTCTGAACTGAAGGCAGGACCACTTTTTTTTTTCAGATTTCACAATTTTTCAGCAAGGGTCAGTCCCTGTATGACATTTTTGTCCTTCCTGCTGTGAGTTCATCCTGGGTCTGTTGGCATTGTCTCCTTGTGGTCTCAGCCTGGGAAGTATGATATGATCAATAGTCTTTCATCCATGTGTGCAAACTTAGCAGGTACATTGCAGTGCACAAATTAGGAGTTAATTCAGTATTCCTCTATCTTCTTTAAATGCATTAATCTACAATCTGATGAAAATGCAAATGACCACCAGTTCAGCCTGACAAACCACTAGCAGCACTAAGAAGAGGGTGTATTATTTGACCTGCTCTGATATTAATTTCTTTCTTTATTATTGTTATTATTTTATTTATTTGTTTATTTATTCGTCTTTGTGTGCCTACTAACAAATTGTTAGCCAATTATGTTATATTTCCTTATATCATCCTATTTCATATAATGAAGAACAGGCAGCTGAATGAAACCCTGTCAGTGAAGGCCTGCATTATGCAGACTATTTCCACGTCAAAAAATTCTTTTCCTTGCCCACTGTTTAATGTTGCACTGTACTAGCAGTAATCACTACTTACTGTGGCAGTTTTCCATTAATTTGTACAAAGTCGATGACATAATAATTGAACAGTATTAATCCCCTTATATATTACATATAATTGTTGCAGGCAGGCTTCCTTGCTTTTTGTTTCCTGTATTTCAATATGTGCTATACCATTGTGTAATTAAATACATGCAGCAGACAACTCTCTTTGAGACTCTTGAGCCCTGTTTACTTAATTTTAAAATGTTTTATGATAGAATAAAAATTTACAATACTCCAGCCTACAAAAATGTAATCTGCTGTGAAATATCTCTCTAATTGAATTTGGTGCTCCCAATGACTTTCAGGGTATTGCATGCCACTGTAGGCATGATCACTAGAATAAAACTGATGATAATATGCATCCAGAATGAATGTGAAAGAGGTATCAGCCTTTATGCCACTTCTTTTAGTGGCTACCCACCTGATGTATATTTCTGGACATGTTTTATTACTAACACATTCCAGTCAATCATCATTTGATACTGCTGTCCTGCATATCACCAATAAAATAATACAGATAATCTTTTCTTTTCCTCTGGCTTCTCCTCAGATATGTTTGGGGGTGTGAATTTGCATTCAGGATTGACACAATGCACAAATAAGATAAAAATAAAATGTCTCCTACTCATCATGTAAAGTCATATTTAATTTAAAGGAGTTTGGAGCAGAGAGGAGTTTACTTGATGCTTGGTGAGTTCATGAATACTGACAGCTTACAGCTGTGGTACCTTCCTTTGAAATTACCTTTTGCCTCCTAGTATTGGGATGAACAAGATCTATGAGGCATTGCACCCACACTGAAAGAGAAAAGGCTATGAGGAGACTAATTCTGAGAGTGTTTGATGTTTGGTGATTGTTTTCCCAATGACCTAAAATGGTCTGATTCCTTGCTGATTTCTTGAGTAAAGAATAATAATATATATATATAGTTTTTATTTCTTTTTGTTTGCTTGTTTGTTTTTCATTTGAGAACTCAAAAAAAATCATCATAGGACTGGTTTGTGCTACTTAGACATGGCCCTGCTTTCAAGGCTATAGCACAGGCATCACTGGGAAGAAGTCCATCTGGAATGGGGAACACTTGGCTTAATGCAGCAACAATTTGCTTTAGTGGCACAGAAACAAACTAACCCTATCTCAGCTGGCCAGCCCTGTAGATCCCTCCACCACATCTTAAAATCAGCTGTAGTCTCCTTGTAAGTTTAGCAGCTTAAGTAAGAAGCCTCCTTCTTCCCATCAAAAGCACAGCAGAGCCAGGACTCTCCCTCGTCTCAGTCCCTTTTCTCCCTCTCTGAGGACCTCAGTGCAACTTGAGGAATCAGAAAGGGCAGCAATGCATCCTAAGTCCAGCCAGAAGATTATGGCAGTTCCATTTTCTCCTCTGCACTTCAAAGAATTTGTACTAAACGGCTCCACCTTGCTTGGCCTGATTCAGCAAGGCAAACTGTGATCTTTGTTACTGCCATTCCTCCTCAGAAGAAACATCCTGAGCATATGCTCAATGCTATACTTAAGTCTAGTGAAACAAGTTATAATTTACTCATTCACAAGTAATTCTCCAGCAAGAGATTAAGTTCAATACCTTACTTTAATAATTTTATTCTGGATTTGCCTTTAAACAAATCAACTTCTACATCTTCATTCTACCCCTCAAATATCTCTTCATCCCATGGGTGAGCTCACATATTTTCCATACACAGTATTTTCCAAACTCTTGCAGACTGAGAGAGTGAGTGGCTGAGGAAGGGATCGCTGCATGGATGCCATATCCTGAAACAATTCTGCTGCAGCAGCTGCTGGGCACAATATGAGATTATGTGGACTCTTGGACAGACCTCAGGTTTTTATATTACTAGCAAAAGCCCAAATAGATTTCAAGAAGGCTTTGCCACCTTTCGATTATTTCCTTACTTTGCTGCTTTAGGGCATGAGAGGTCTCTGTGTGTGGTTTCCTTTAAGTATTTCTGTAGGCTTTCTAGGTTAAGGTGCGTCAGGATGCTTTTAGGGATGTGGCTTGGAAAGAATGGGTGTTGGTAAGGAAATTAAGTGTTAAGGAATGTTTTGAAAGCTGCAGTGTTTCTGATTGAAAGCAATAAAGAGGGTTTCCAATGAACTTTTAAATAGTTAAAGTGCAAAGCTAGAGTTCTAGCTATACGATTGGAAAATGTGGCTTGAGGTAAACAGAAAAAGCACTTTCAGACCCTCCTCAATCCAAAGAGAAATGCCAGTGTTTGTTGTTTCCTCTTGCACTGCTGCAAAGTCAGACCATTTTGGTTGGTTTTGAATAAGTAGCAAGTGCTGCCGAAAAGGAGACAAAAAAGTGTTCTCCATAATCATAGGTGACAAAACAAAATTAAATGGCATCAAGGGAGATTCAGAAGAAGGAAAAAAAAAAACGTTTTCCAGAGGTAAATGGAAAAAATAGGGAAAAGCAGATTAAATTGTCTAGGGAGGTTGGAGAATTTCTATCCATAGAGGTATTTAAGCAAAACAGCATCAGGTCTGTCAAGAATTATGTTTTGTCATTCTTTTTGTTTTGTTTTGTTTTTTTTTCATAGGTTGGATATTAGGAGAAATGTCTTCCCTGAAAGGGTTGTGCAGCATTGGAATAGGCTGCTGAGGGAAGTGGTTGAGTCACCATCCCTGTAGGTCTACAAGAAACATGTAGATTTGGAACTTAGTAGCATGGTTTAGTGGTGGACTTGAGTGCTAGGTTATAGGTTGGACTAGATGATCTTAGAGGTCTTTTCCAACCTGAATGATTCTGTGATTCTATATGATTTGTTGCTCTTGCCATGTAGAAGGGAAGTTCATGGGGAGATCTCTACAATTTCCTGGGACACTGTGAATATGACTTAGGTGCTAAAATCTGCTCTCTGTTTATCTAAATTAGAACAAATATAAGCTAAAAGCTTTTACACAAATCACTAAATTTTGTGCATTTACTGCAGTGTTGGTCAGCAACTCTTTAGGCTATTGTGTTTGTAGTACTGGTAAGGTGGCATTTTTCTTCACAAACCATGTTTGGTTGGTTGGTTAAGGAGAAGAAGCTGCTTTAAACCTACTCAGAGGTAAACAAGTATAATACTATTTTCTATTTATGTATAATGCATCTTCAAATATGAGTCCTGCAATGAAAAAATTTCTGATATAATGAATGCCATAAAACTCTCAATCTAAAAGTAATAACTTTTTGCACCGTTTGATTGTTTTGGATAAATGCAACAACAACAACAAAAAAAATAATCCTGTAATGAAAGGATTTATTTTTTTTTCAACATGCTAACTGGTAAATTCCTGCATCAAATGACTGAGAATTAAACTAGGGGCCTGATAGCTCTGTAAATTATTTGTGATTCAGGGAAGCATGAAATTTAGTCATGCACCATGCTTGGTCACCAACATATTGCTGTGCTGACATTTGAACGTAACTGAACTTCTTTTCTTTCTCCATTGCATATTAGAAGTTTGGAAATAAAAATACAGAAATACTCCGAGGCTGGTCTGGTAACAGAGCAGTGTCACCACTCCTACTGGTGCTGCCTCTCTGCACTAGCCTGTTACAGTGCTCCAGGACCAAAACCCTGTCCTCCCAAACTACCCACACTTTGGCAAAACTTTGGGCTGCCCAAAAGATGCCCCAGTTGTTATGGTACGATGGAGACTTCGGAACCAGCTCTGAGGTGTTCTTCAGACTATTAATCTCCAGAAATCATGTGGTGTCCTTCAGACTATTAATCTCCAGAAATCATGTGGAAGATCTGCATTACAGATTGTTCACCAAGGATTTTAATTCACATCACTTAGTCGTGGAAACGATACATTGTCTGGGTGAATGTTGATGGGGCTTTGTCAGGAGATGTTGCCAAGCCTCATGCGATAAGGTACTCAAAGTGGATGCAATCTGGCATTTTTGACATCCCAGAACCCGCAACAGGGATGCACCCTAGGACGTCCTTTTACTGGAATGGCCTTCAGGAGCAACTAAAAAAGAAGTGGCAACAGTGTGACAACTGAAACCCTCTCCTACAGGCTCTCTCTCCAAACAAAAACAAACACTTCTGATTGTATATATTAAACAGCAAAACAGTTTTGTTGTGGTGGGGTCTGCTTTAACCACCTTCCTCAGAGCCCCATTCGATGTCTGTGTAGCAAGTGATTCCATCAGCATAAATACAGTTTGCAGCAGCACAGAAGCTGAATAACAGTGACAGCTGTGTTGGCCTCCCATCATGGATCACAGTCACACCCTGATGGGGACTGTGAGAGTGCACAGCATGACCACATCACCTGATGGAAGACAATGTGGTAAACATCCAAAATCCCTTCACCCTGTCCTGATAAATTTACTGATTCTTCTACAGCTTCATCTCTAAGTTTTACAGCACTCATCCATTGTTGTGAACAGTAAAATCCCTATAAGGACTTTTGAATTTTCACTGCTTGCTTACATTTTTGATAGCAAAACCAAGGGATGATGTATGCCCATAGCATACAAAAACAGCAGAAATAATCATAGATACAGTAAACCTGGTACTCAGGAAATTAATGCAAGGCCAAGATTGCTATTTTGTATAGATAGTTAGGTGCTCAGTTCACATGGCCATTTTTCTCTTTTAGAAATCAGCTTTATTTAAAGACAAGAGTGCATGGTGATGGCAGCAGGAGCCACGTCTTCCAAAGAAGCACCTCCACAGAGCACCTTGGGAGAGGGGCATGATGTCTCTTAAACATGGCATGCCGAGTGCCAGTCGTCGTGACCCATTCATTCACTGCTCTTTCTCTTTCCTACTTTTTCTTGTGTCTAACGAGTGAGGTCATTATGCAGTAAGCATTCTGATAGCAGTCCTTTTCCTATTAAAGTGGGAGAAAAAAAAAAAAAAGAGCAACCCTGAAAGATTAGACATTTTAATTGAATATGTAAATTTTGATCATTTAAAACAAACAGACAAAAAACACCAAAAAGCAACAAACCCATGGAATATTTCTGGCATGTCATAATTAGCATTCCAGAATATCAACAAGTAGATGTAAAATAGCATACAAAAAGATTAACATGTTATAACTATGCATTCAAAAGGTACTTAAAATGCAGAAATATTTATTTTATATATAATAATATATATTTATTTTATATATAATTGAAAAAGTTTCTGTTATAAAGATGTCTCTTCTTTGAGCCTGTTTTCATTTTTGATATACCAGGGAATAAGTGAAGCTCTTTATTAAAAAATCCCAAACCAATACAAAAAAATAAAATACCTTCTCCCATTTCTCTTTCTTCCCATATCAACTTTTCATGGCTCACAGGATACAATGATCTTGTTTGAGATGGATTTTGGAGAACTTAGAGATAGAGCTATTATTGGCAATAGAAGAAAGAAAAAAAAAAAAAGGCTGAATTATTTGGTAGAGTAGGTGAAAATCATCAGTTTTAAAAACTGATCACAGAATTACATGCATCGTTGGGGAACATCCTGAAGTGTCACATTTTGAATTTTAGAAATAAAATTTTAACGCATCAAGTTCTTAATGCATGAACATTCTTTTAGCAGGATTTGTTCGGGCATTTTCATGTGTCTTGCTAAGCATTCACCTCTTAATTTCTCTTGAATCACACTCACTGTCAATTTTTATTTTTATTTTTTAAAGTCTAATTCAGTTTTCACACTAAATGGGATGCTTTTAGAGATAAGTAGTCTAATGTATTCTATAAAATGTTTCTTTCAAGAGACTTTTTGCTGCAAAAAAAAATATTCTCCAGCAAGATTTGAAAGGTGACTCAAAAACAGATGGCATTAGGTGCTGCAGTCAATTCAAAACTTCATTGCAGGCTTCAGCAATGAAGTGGTTACAGGAGCATATTTGGGAGCAGCATAAAAGAAAATTTACATTCCTTGAAACTCAAGCATCATTTTGTGTTTATGTGTGTGGGATTGGTTACAATGACCGTGTCTTCTACACTACAAGAGATCTTCATCAGGGCTGAAAGTGATATTTCATATATTTGATGTTCACCCTTCTGACAGATACAATATCACCCCCAAAAACCCGCAATTCAAATCACAGCTCAAATGTTTAAAACTTGCCACAGCTTGCCCGTAATCATGCAGTGCAAAGCCTGTTAATATTAGAAAGGCACACACTTAAGGTGGTCTTTTGGTTTATGAGTGAGATATTACAGACACAGCCATTGGAAAAGAAAAGAACAGTGCTGTATGTCATTATTAAGGTTTGAACAGGAAAATAAAATAAAGTTGTTCAAACTTTGAAAACTCCAGGTAGCCAGAGATCTATTACAACTCTAGCAGAATTTTGCTAGGAAAAATCCCTCAAAGGATACCATCAGCCATAATTAAAACTAGCTGCAATAGCTTCAGCAACCTGGCTTGACAAATAACTGTGAAGATCTATGTGAGTTTGTACTTGGCAGCTACTCAGATGTTCTGCATTTTTGTCCTGTTTGCTAATGGTGTGGTGCACCCTATAGGAGACTGTATTTGAAAGACATTTCAGTAATGACTAAAGTGGATGTCTTATGACAGTTTCCACCAAAGCCTGAATAATTTAACTTTTATGCATACGCCAAACCAGTGCTGTTACTTTTCGTGCTTAATGTGGAAATGCGTCATTTCACATTCTTGGGTAACACAGAAAAGAAATCTTGAAAAGAGAAAGCAGAGGCAGCATCCTCCAACCCTGAAGTATCAAAATAATATGGACAAAGTTAAATAAAGTTACCTAAATTAAATTATTGTCAGGTATTCTGAGTACAGCTATCTTTAGTGGCACTAATAATTAATTCTGTGGCTCGATAGCAGCCACAAAGACAGGGATTCAAAGACATGATGGCTCCAAAGTCCTTTTCTGTGTCAATAATCTGATTAAAAAACAAACAAACAACAACAACAACAAAACACTTTTTTCTACTAGCACTGTTTCTCTTTTATCTCTCCAGCCATTATGACCCCCAAAACTCTGCTATTATTTTTCAGAGATTTGTTCCCACAAGTTTCTTTAGCATAAAAATTTTGGAAGAAATAAAATTTGGCCCAAGCCAACCCTTTGCAGGTGAAGAACATACAGGTCTTATATATGTTAATAATGGAAGACTTTGCAATGTTATATAAGATTTCATCAGTGTTACATTAAATGAAAATTATGAGTTTTCTGCCCCCCCAAAAAATCTAGAATAACACTTAAAATCTATATATATATTTATGTGTGACTCCTGTGTGAATGACATAAGTATTTACATCTGTTTACATGTATATGCAGACATAACATTTACATATACCTTGCATATGCTTTAAGTGCTATTCCCACAATTATTTTATGCACATACACAAATAAGCATATAAGCAGATATTGTGATCACATACACATCATTAAACACATCTAAGGTCCTAGCCTTATCAAACAATCTTTTCAGGTTAAAATACAGTGAAACAAAATGACATGTGATGACAATGATATTGGAAGCTGTGATTACATAAGTATTAATGGAATTGAGCAAGGACCCTGGAAAGGGAGCCCCACAAATTGGATGCTGCCCATGTCATCATCCTTGCAACCTTGACCACAATTTGCTGCCAGTGAGAAAAACAACGAGGTTCAGAATCTCATTCTTTACCAAGGTACCAGAGTGGTTTTAATACAAATGAGCGCTATTATCTTTGAAGCATCATTAGGACACTTTCTGAAAAGGGGAAAACAGTAAGTGTTAGAAGAGCTCCCTAGTCAAATCCCCAACATAAGCAAGAAAAACAACAAAACCAACCAAAAGCCACCCTTCAGTCTAAAGGAAGCATTGTACAGTATTAATTGCACTCTTTGGGGGGAGTTCCCGAACAAAATACAGTAGTTACAGGAAAACAGTAATGTTCAGTCAACCTTACACTGACAGATCTAATTCCCTATTCATTTCCCCTAATAAAAAAAAGAAAAACAGAAACAAGACCAATGAGCTAAAAATAACTCCTTGCCACTCTATTTTCAGTGCTTCAGCTATTGATTCTTACATGCTCTAACATCTCCCTTTTGCCCTTGTGGATCCTGTGCTTATTACATGCCAGTCTACCAGAAATCAGTGAGGCAGAGCAATTCTTCATATTCCTTGGCCATGAAAGGCCCTCACATACTGTCCCATGAGTTCCCTATACCTTCTGTGTAGTCTGTTACAGACGGCCCACAAAGGAAAACTGGAGCCCCTTCTGTGGCTTCATTTTGCACCAACAATGCAAAATAAAGGGGAACAGAAGAGGAGTCGATGGTGAGAAGCTTGTGTTCACAGCAGTCCAAATTGTCAGCTGGCTGAAATATCTTAGCACCAATCAGGCAATCTCTTTATAGGAAAGCTTTAGAAAGAAAAAGTGAAAGACTCCAAGTGACAGCAGGAGGAAGGCATGGAAAATGCTTATGCAACAAGTCACAAAACAAAAATTGGCATATTAACCATATACAGCACAATGGAAAAGAAGACATAGTAGCATCTCCAGCTTAGCTTTTATGTTATATAGGAGAGAAGCAGCATGAAGCATTTCTGACAGAGGCTCACAGAGAGAAATGGTTTAGCACACTTGAAACCCAAGGGAGTTTTCCAATTAAGAATGACAAACATGGCCAGTGAGCTGAGCCCCAGCTCCTGCTGCCAGCCACACAACATAGTTGTTATGCAGGCCAGAAGGTTTTTAAAACCTTCCTAGTGATCTCCAGGAGCAGTAACATTTCCACCCTCTTGAAGATGATGCAGGCCTTGTTCTAGCAAGCTGATACAGCTTTGCTTGATCTCAAAACCACCATGCAGGTCTGCAATCCAATTCCCCACCTGGCAAAACTCCATTCAGCTATGCCCAGCTCATGATTTCACTCTGCTCTGCTTTCACCCTATGTTTGGGCTATTGTTTTTCAATTTATGACTGTATTTTATTTTTTTTTGGCTGTTTTCTCCCCAGCGTGGTCTCTGCTGACCATGATTGCTGGCTTCTACAACCCTGGAGTGCAACTGAAGGGAAGGCCAGTCATGTAATTCCATGTTCTTTTTACTCTTTCCCATAGTAAAACAGCTCAGCTCAAACAGGAAAAAAACTGGAAACCTCAATGCCACTGGTGAATTTCAGATGGTTATCTATACAGTGTGAAAATCCTGCTTCTGCATGGGGCCTTGATCAGAAAGGAGCTAATGATCATATATTATTAATCTGACCACAACTTTAAGTTCTATTTTTAGTGTAAGAGGCCATATTAATAGGTGTGATTTTCACATTAGCAGTATGAAAACCACAGCTTATTAGTAATATAAACAAATCAGAAAATGCACATCTTTCATAATTGCAAACTTTAATGGTAGTCAACAGGTATACAACAAGCCTTTAGATGTAGATTCAATAGCATCAATAAGGTGACACTACAGCTTATTGTACACAAAATGCATCTGTGAGTGCTGTTGGCCTAGGCTAGACTCCTATTCACATTGCTTTGAAAGTAACATTCTGAAACGGAAGCTCTTGAAAACAACCACCACCACCCACCTTAAAATGCATGTTTTAGTTCTGGCCTAAAAGATTTAGGGAGTTGCTTCTGATGGGGAAAAATAGTCTACAGAGAAAACAAAATGTCTTAAGTCTTCGATTTAGACAATCACCAAGGTTCAGGCATGAAAGTAAGTTTTATTATTTTGATCTTCACTTCAATTAGGGCAGAAATATCCTTCAGCTTGCATCTGAATTGCTAAATTTTGGTTTGATTTACCAGTCATCCCTAAATGCAGTCCAAATTGCCCTCTGGATTTTATAACTCTCACTGGACAAATAATTTAGAAGGCTACTGCTGATTGACTTCTAACACTCTCATATTCAAAGCACGTGCCTTGAATGTGTCCCAGGACAGAAATGGCATAGGACCTGACATAAAGAAGCTCCAAAGGCATTCTTTATCAGGAATAAAAGGTTATTTCATCCAGCATTTCAGAGGTTGCACTGAGAGGCAATCTGTGTTTAGATTCCAGATCTAAAACCAAAATACGTAAGAATGTGCAATCCTGCTGTTTCAAAAGCTAATATAACTCAAACTACTATAAACTCATTACCTGTTACATATTTTATATGTAATAGGCAGTACGTATTTCTTATGTTACCAACTTTTCCCTTCTATAAGCAAAAAGTTTTCTTACTTTCAAAGGTTTTGTTTTCAAAGGGGTTAGTTGCCTTGCTGATGTTTTAAACTTTCTGTAAATGAGCCATTTGATAAAGTAACATTTGTACCGTTTGTTTCTACACTTGTTGGCAGACATACTCATCTCACAATCTTTGCAAGACACCTGCCTCCAGCATCAGATATGAACTGATTTCTGAAGGCTTTAGTATTTTACCAGGGCAGAAATTGCTCCGAATTGACCTTCTGTTCCTATTATAATTGTTATCACAGAGGCTTTTCTTCTTCTGCATTTGATTTATCATTTCTGACTGTCTTTGTTTGTGATACATAAACAAACACAGTATTTAAATGATTTATAGTCAACAAACTGTCTTTATTATTGTGATTCCAGTTGCACAAAGTTTTTATGCAAAATTATACCTGTTCTCTGGTTTACTTGTCTGAGAACACTGCAAATGTAGGTAAAATATTTCCAAAAACCATAGCAGATCTGTATTTTATTATCATAGCTTGTATAGTTTGAGGGTGAGTATGTGGATTGTGTGATTAGCTGAGTAGGAAGAAAACACATTCCCACACGATTGAAAAGAGCTGAAACAAAGTGGGATACATTAAAAACCATCGTACAAAACTATTTGTATGCACAGCATGTGTTGGAGTGTACATATGCCCATGTGTATATGGCTCTATAAATTCTTTTGTTTTCACTCATACTGTTCCTTGGGCTAATTATAATTTTCATTCTGAAACATGACTGCAGTAGTAGCTCAGCATTAATGAATGCTGTCAAAAGTCACCTAGATGCAAGAAATGAAGTCACTCTCTTGATCCCTTATAACATCAATTAGTACAAGCTCTACAGTAATATCTTATTAGGTGGCAGCATTTCCTACCGCCGGAGATACTAAGTGTGTCACATCCTTTATTACACCTTAATTACAAATCATACTCTGCTTGCCTAAAGCCTTCACATAGTTGCCTCCTTCCTGCTACTTTTCTTTCTACCTGCTGTCCAGTCCTTTCCTGTCTCGAAGGCTGCTGCCTCCTGCATTCCTCCAGTGACGGCTGCGGCAGTGACACAGAATGTGATGCATGCAGGGCTTGTCGGTTCCTCCATACGTTTGGTTAGCTTGCACACTGCGCACACGCAGCCCAGGCAGCCCTGGGGCTGAGCGCGTCTGAAGGACGGATTTCATTACACGTTCCTTTCCTTCCATCCCATCCGTTTAGCACTTTATCTGTTTTTTGAAGAACATAACAATTTTTAGAAAGAATTTAATGATAGGATGAACTGTGTCAGACAGATGACTTCAAATTATAATTATTAGAATTCCAGCCTAACAATCTGCACTTTAATAATTTATCACTGAAGAGCTCTTATTTTAAGCTCCTCTTAGAAATGCCTTTTCTCTGCTGTGTGTGTAACAGGGGAGAGGACTGGCAAGTTCAATGACTTTTTAACCCATGTTTTCCCCTCTTACCAAGGCACAGGAATATTTTTCTCTTTCTATCCAATGTATCGCAGCTGCAGAAATCTTCTTTATACTGCAGAATAAAGATGCTTGAAATAGCTGAATTACTCTAATTCAGATCATTCCATAAGAACTGCAGATATTGCCCACTACACATACATTTTCTACAAGACATTATATAAAACTACTTAATTTTATAGCAAAAAGTCAAAAGCTTTTGTCCTCAGGGGTTGCAAATTCATTGTGATGGTGTAAAGTCAATAGCTGTAACATACACCTGCCAATGACCTAACTTCATATTGGGCATCTTCTTGGCTGAGCAGGAAAACTGCATGTTTTTTAGCAAGACTCATGCCAGTGGAAACACTCAAGCAATGGAAAGCTGCGAGAGATCACGGGCAGCCAGCCTGTGTCTATCCTGGGCAAAGGCCTGGGATTTCACCCTGCGGATGCTGCTGTGGGACTGCTGCAACAGCAACTGCTACTCTCCCACAGCTTCAGGGCTAGGCATTTCTTCTGCTGTCTGGTGGTGGTCCTCTTAGTTTTCCAGCTATTTATGTGCTTATATGCCCACACTAATATGTAAGAAGTACATACATACATACATATACACACATATATGAATATATAATTCAGAGATAACTGTAGGGTCTCTCTCACACTTTTTTTTTTTTTTTTTTTTTTTTTAATGTGTGTGCACTTTGTATTCTGATCTTGATATAAACTATTTGTTATCTACTCTGAAAGATGACTTGAAAACAACCCATAAGGTTTCACTAGCAGTTTCATGTGATAACCTTACACTTCTCCTTTGTTCCTCCCCACCTCCACCTACTTGAAAGAGCAATTTCCACAGGCACTTTCCCTTAGGCACATTTAGCTACTTGTCTTCCATCCTGGCCTCTAAGTGAGCATGATCAGTGGAAATGAATGGAGAGTAGGTAAATTAACACCAAGTCCTTAATAATTACATAGACTTCTGAGAGTGTTTGAAAATGAACCCTAGTTCATGAATATCACTTCTTAAATTCCTTTTTAGCCATTTGTCTTTCTCTTTCTTACTAAAATCTGTGTTCTTCCCCAGATTTTTTTTTTTTGTTGTTGTTTTTCTTTCCCCAAGATGTTCTCAAGAAGTACTTCTGCTTTTAAAAAGAACTGATGCAATACCCCTTCGGAAAATGACCAAGATACCAGGAGAGCTGAAAATTGCTGGGGGTGCTTGGAATGTGCTTGGCTGCAGTTTCTCTGCAGTTCTTGGTGCCTGGATGCTGAAGGAATAAGCACAGGGACTCTCTTCTGACTGCAGAAAGATAAATGGAGGTGTCTTTTCCTGTGCCTTGAGCATCAGGTACCCCAGGGAAGGCCATGTAACCCAGAAGCTAATGAAATGGAGGCCGAAATGCAAAATGGTTTGGCCAGCCTCTATTTTTCATAGCTTTTACAAATCTGCAAAACAGACACTAGTGTTTTTAAGTATGCACTTTCCATCATGCTCTCTTTGCTCTTTTAAGTTGTTTTCTTTTAAGATGCATCCTCCTCCTTTCCCAAAATGCATAATTAGTTTCTAAAAAAGGAAACAGAACCCCATTTGTTTATCAAAGGGGCTAGAACAAGCTCCCAAAGAGCCATTCTTGAATAAATAAATACAGATGCTAAGTGCAATTAGAAAAGGAAAAAGACTGAATATTTATCTTCTTACCTGAGAGACTGATCATTGCCCAACCTTTTATGCTTTCCTGCACAGCTCTGAAGACACACTTTTGTACAGAAGAACAATCGTATAGCTCCCTCACAGCCACTTTAATCTGCAATACCAGTAATATATGTCACGACGTTTCCATGCCTTGGAAAGCCTACAAGCAGGGTAAATTTAACTGTAAGAGTCTGCCATTTTCTTTCTCTTGAATTAGCAAAATGTATTCACATCCGATGAATTAGGTTAGTGACACAGAAGGGGGAAATGAGCAGGAGATCTCAAGGGAATTGGTGAGACACATGTTCCCAGCATCGCCAATTTCTACATGTTTTAGTCCTCTCCAGTAATATGAAAGATGTATTTTCTTTCTCCTTGGAATGCTTTATGTGCTAGGCAAATATTTGTTTTTAAATTCAATGCCATTCACAGTTTTCTTTTTTACTGGGATTCACCTCACCAAATGTGTCAGGGCATCTGTCCATAAAGCAGACAACAACTTGTGAACTCTTTATACTGCTCTCCGTTTGCAAAGAAATAGTGGTAGGGAGGATGGTCGTCTGATCCATCTCAAGATGAGAGGACTCATACTCCATAAATCCTGTATTTCCCTCTACCAACTTTAAAAATCAAAAAAACTGACTTAAGATATTCAAACTGGAGGTATTTTTACATCTAGAGTTACAGTTCAGTGTCATCAACATAAACTTAGCATGTTTGCATTTGGTCAGATTAATATGATCCTTCAAGCCTACTTGTCTCCTGTGGAACCAGGATGCAACAAGTGGCAGGAAGCAGCATGTAGAGGACCTCACGTCTCTGAGACCCTGTTTATCTGCACCTTGCTTTAAAATGGTGTGCTCACATGGTAGAGTGTAGAGCCCAAGAAATTCCCCTATGGGTACTGACCACATCATAGGAGAAACCTATAATTAACAAATATTTTGTCTCACCATGTGATATGGGAATATCTGTGTCATTGTGTGCAAGAGAAAATAGTCTGTCTCTTGAGGATCACCAAGGGGCTTACAGGCTATGTACTGGGCAGAGGCATGACAGATTTATTCTGGGGGGTTAACTTCGGTCTGTGGGCTCTCCATCCCTTTGACAGAAATCACCTTCAGGGAATCTCTCTGAAAAAAAAATAATGTCCTAATCTAGAATGGTGCTTCTTCAGTTTCTTCAAATTAAAAAAAAAAAAAAAAAAAAAAAAAAAAAGGCAATTGCTAATTATTGTTTCAGTTAAAAAGAATCCTATGATTAGACAAAATATATATTCAAAAAAACCAGCGCAAACCATTGAGTTCTTTCCTTTTTCTTTCTTTTGTGTTTTGTCCCTGTTGTTAAAAGGTAGGCAGAAAAAGGGAAACAAAAATAAAATCTTTTGAACTATCCTTAAGAAATTTACCTGCTACCATTCTTTTTTAAGGCTTCTAAATAGCCATTTACTTTTAAAATTACTATAGTTATTTTAATTTATTTCACAGTATGACAGAGTTAGAGAAAAGCTGAGGTAGGAAGAGACCTCTGGAGATCATCTAAACCAACCTCCCTGCTCAAGCAGGGTCACTCAGAGCAGATTGCTGAGGACAATGTCCAGTAACATTTTGACAATTTCCAAGGCTGGAAAGTCTGCAAACCATCTGGACAACACATTCTGCTGCTTGATCACTCTCACTGTCTGATAACGCAAAAAAGTAAGAACTATAAAAAAAATGCATCTAAATGAAATTTCTTATATTTCAGCTTGTACCCACTGTGCCTCTTGTACATTCACTGTGTACCCCTGAGACGAGAAGAAAGCCTGG
The DNA here is from genome assembly GCF_965140915.1 of Aythya marila. Classification (NCBI taxonomy): domain Eukaryota; kingdom Metazoa; phylum Chordata; class Aves; order Anseriformes; family Anatidae; genus Aythya; species Aythya marila. The sequence continues at coordinate 112,408,642 of NC_139042.1, forward strand.
ATCCATCTTCTTTACTGCCCCATCAGGTGCTTACATCTGCAGCTAAGATCCCCCCAAGCCTTCTCTTTTGCAAGCTACACAGCTCTCCCCTGATGGCAGATGTCCCCCAGCGTGGCCCACCTGCTGGTGGGAATGGAATGACCAGCTCTGTCGATCAGCAGCTCTCACCACACACCTGGACTTTTGTCAGCATTGGAAACATGGTGCCTGGCAGATTTGTGCACATTGGCACCCCTTTGGAGTTACATAGAGAACAGCCAATGCCATAGCGGCTGACTTGAGAGTCATGCAGGTACTAGCTGATTTCAGAAAAGGTTACTTGCATAATAACACCTTTAAATGAAGTGACATGCTTTAAAGCTGCCACTTTAGTCACTTTCCTTTGTCTCAGAAGCTGCTGTGAAGCTGAAAGGAGGGCAAGTACGCCTCCATTATATGCCACTTTATATATACATTATATGCAGTTGCTCCTTCTAGTGCAGTGGTTTCAAGTGGCTTTCCTTTTCCCTGAATTCCAGCCTGCAGTTCTCCAAAAGCTTAACTTAGCTTTCTAACCCAACGTTCATTGATCTATTAAAGGAATTAACTACATGCTCAATCAAGTAACCCTGAAGTGATTAATTGGAATGTGTTTAGTTCATTGACCTGTTATTATATGATATGCTAACTTCTGATGATAATGAAGGAGAGTGGCACATTAACTCTTTTCATTGGGGAGGGGGGAGGGAGGGGGGAAATGAATGGACACTCTGGCTTCAGAACATTTATTTTCTAACAAATCTGTGTGGAAGAAGTCCATTTGTTTTTTTTGTTTGTTTGTTTGTTTTTTCCAGTATTGCCAAACCTAGGTGTTTAGACAACAAGTTCTTAGTCTTGAAAATTCTTGACATTTTAAAATGGTAAGTATATTGGGCTATTTTTTAATATCTAAGCCTTTAACCCATTTTTGGATTTCAGTTTGAATTTTGACAATGAAGATTAAAAGAAAACTCATGTTTCAAGTAAAAGGTGAGAGTGTCATATTAACATGTTGTTCTGGATATTGGGAAGATTCTGACATGACTGAGGAAGATATCTTCCCTTGGGAAGATGACTGGTTTCTGGAGAGCCTATGTCTGTTTGATGTTATAATTTGACAAGAAGACTCAAAAGTATAATTCAGCTAGCATGAAAGGACACTGTGACACAGATGACTGAATATCAGACAAGATCAGCTAGTGCAAAAAGTCAAGTCTTTGCCCAAAGAGAAGTGCCAGACAGGTAACACAAATGTGTAATACTGCAGGGAAAGGAAAGCTGCCGAAACAAAGCCTGGTATCTCTTGAAGAGACTTGTAGTGCCTATATCCTGCATTTCATCCAACCTGCAATTGGCATAACATTGTGCCTGAGAGAGAGGAGAGAGAAAGAGGGGAAAAAAAAAAAAAAAAAAAAAAAAAAAAAAAAAAAAGTGTAACACTTTCCTTCCGTGCTTTAGACTTTAAATCAATTAAATTTACTTTCAACACAGAATAAGCATCATTCCACAGCAAAGTAATTGGACAAATAAATGTCCATCACTGCTACTGAACTGAGCTCCTGTGGTATAAAATAACAGAATAGGAATGGACAAAAAGATCCCATAGTTGATTGTACACAGAGATTGGATTGGATTGGAAGAAACTCCCTGGGCAGAACCGCAGCTCCCATGGGGTAGGCTGACACTCAGTCAGCCTGCTGCAGGTACGCTTGCTCAAACAAACCACACAATGGAAATGGAGTTCACAGGACTTTCCTGCACACATCAGTCCCCCTAGATCAGCCAGCAGCATCAGACATGCCAGAGGAAGGTGCAAACTTAAAACAAAATAAGAGAAGTTGTTTAAAATGCACTCACTAATTCATTTATTCACCTCCAAGTGCAAAAGTGAAAGAGGAAGCCTTTCCATACTCAGCCATTATCATCGTCCTATAACTTTTTTTAGCCTACAACTGCAGATGATTGCCTGCTCAGGAACTTGTTCACCTTCCTAGTTCTACCAATGGATTTAACTGGAGATACTATCACTCCTTCAAACAGCAGCTTTTAGATGTGAACTTATAGGTAAAGTCAGGCTGCATCTTGAAGTACATGACATCTCTCTAACAAAAATGCTCAATATGACAGTCGTGTATTTACACAATGAACTAAAGACAGTTTTGACAACATATCACTGAAGTGATTAGTGATCCTTGAATATTTTCAGCAATCTTTTCTGGCCTTACAGAGATGAATATTTTGCTTGCTTTTCTTATCATTGTGCATGTCAGCAGATGTTTTCACCATGCTGTCCACAGCGACAGAGAGGGCTTTTTCCAGAGTGTCAGCAGCAGGAACACAGAAGACTAGGGGGAAGACAGTATAAACTGATATTGGAAGATGATAACATCAACAAAAAGGAATGAATCGTTTGAGTTTTATTCAACTCAGAATCAGTTACCACATTAAAAATGCAGCAAATTTGTACAACATCTCAAAGCATGCAATATAGCATGAGAAGAATAATTCTAATTTGTAGGTACTGTTAATTATTACTATCTCATTAATAACAATGGGAACTTTTTTTTTTTTTTTGTAGAGAATTAGAAATCAATTTGAAAAGTAATTACTTCATTAAATTTGGTGATTGTGTGCTACAGCCATCTCAATCTTCATTAAAATGAATGACAGGCAACTTTTCTCATTCTTTATGCTATGTGAGTTTAAAAAGTGCAACTTTCCTATTTAATCTTAAAATAAGGTTGAAGAGTTATTGTACACATTCCTGAAGCAAATGGGTAGAGGATTTTGGAAATTAGAAAGGTATGCCTGTATTGTAGCCACAGAAACCAGGACTACGTTATATATTTACTGACATTAACGAAACACAGGAAGGAATCACCCTCACTGGTTGCATGACAAAGAGCACATCTGCCATCAGATTAAATGATTTGGAAGTTTCAGCTGAGAAGGCTTGGAGAGACTTATCTGGGCATGATAACCTTTCTGTAACTTCTGGTCCCACACAGTACCAGCCGAGGCACTGTAGGTCAGGCCAAATCCCATAGCAACAGCAGAATTTTCTGAGCTGTCAATGTCTGTGACACGATAGTAATGGGAAGACACCACAGGTCCAATGACACACCATGAGACCAGAAGGAGGTTCTGGGTCCTGTGCTCGAGAAGGGACAGGGAAGGGTGAGACAGATTGTGTCATATTTAGGAGTGGAGACAATATGGGAAGGCAGATTCCACATCACTCAGACTGTTGGAAAACTCACAGAGAAGGGTCTGAAAGGTCTCCAAGGTTATGCTCAAGGAGGGATGGTCTAACAGCAATTTTCTTAGGATATAGAAACAACAACAAAAACACTATTCAATTATATACTCAGAACATCAGGCTTAAAATGGGCTTTAAAAATATGCAGATGTTTTCACAAAATAAGGTTAGCTAGCTACAGGCCTCACTAAATGTCCCCCTTTCAGTCACCCAGCCACAGTCCTCTAACAAATCCTCCTATTCAATTTGAGGAGCTCCAGGCTGTTTTCACTCTGTCTTCCATACTAGCGGCAAGGAGTCAAACATGCTTATTTGCATATTTTTCCTACTCTCTCATTTTGCATTTCTGTGGGCTCCTAATGCATGCTGACTGATTTTTTTTTTTCTCCACACTTCTGTCTTACCTGTCTTACATCTTGAATGATGAAAGGGTGAGAGAGAAAGGAAAGTTGTCAGAAATCAGTAAATTGGGATCTATAAAAGTGAGGTGGTTAAATATTCAACATAAGAAGTTGCTGCAGCACCTGAAAAGACTGAGAAACAGCAGCAAAATTCATCTGTTTCATAATTCCTTGAGCTTTCTAACAGAAGTGTGCAAAATAGCAAAAAAATGATTTAGTCTGAATGCAAGTCATTTCTGATGTCCCACTAGTAGGCTGGGTTATACATCTTCTAGTTGCCCCGGCATGGTGAAGCCATGACTGAGATCTTGGCAGAGTCCCAAACACATTTACTGCTTCTATTCATGAACCAAGCTTTTGCCTTTTGCTGCAGCAGAAGGGGACAGAGGCAGAAATGGGACTTGGTGTAGTAAGAGAACAGGGTAAGGGTAATGCCATCTCTATAATGATTTGTCATATACCTGAGGAAAATTAATATATTTTTTCTTCTGTTTTGCTTTGCCTGTCCCTTTCTCCTTCAATCTGTATTTAGCTTTCACTTAGTCGTTCTGTATAGTTCTTGGTTTTAAAGACTTTAATCATTCTCACTCATCTGTAGACTTTCTACAATTAGTCCACACCTTTCTTGAAGTGTAATATCAAAAAAAAAAACAACTAGATATAGTCTTCCAGTTGGTATTTTGCCAGTAAACAGCACAGGAGTTATTTTTACATGTTTTATTTTTATTTCAACCAAGTATCACTAGCTGAAATAATTCCATCTAACTTCATGTTGTAGCTATCTAGCTATCTACATCTGGCCTGCATGTCCTTAACTTCCTGTGGAGTAAATGTCCTGATTTCAGGGTGCAACTCATACAAGTATCTTATCTATATCCTTTAGGTGAGTTGAACAGTACCTCAGAATTGCCTGTTTATATTCGTTCATCATATAGAGATCACGGGCTGATCAGCTAAAATGTAGGCACTCACCTACAGTGTGTGTGACTGCTTTCAGCTAGATAGATGCCATCCTTCATCTACCGTCTAATTTGTACTTTTGGATGCTAGAGAACACTGGATTGGAAACAATTACTTGGATCATTGAGTCCTGTCCCCTGCAGATATGGACAACTGGGCTATATATACATATAATTCAGAAGCAACTTCACAGACTAAGGTACTTTGCAAGTCACAGAACACTTCCAAATACTCATTCAACCAGTAGTGAAAGACCCAAATCTCAACTGTAACGTGTCTCAGGAAAAGAGGAAGGATGAGGAATTCTATATTCCTGGGAAAGCCCGTTAATAAAACTACCCTGAATAGCTGTAAGAAGCTGACCAGACAATCCACTACACAGGAGAGCCAATGTTTGCTAATAGACTGATAGAGAATTGAAATTCCCTACCAAACTCAAATATGTTACATATTTTAATCTTGCTTGAACACAGTACACTAATCTTGATATATACTTGAGGTAAGTTCATGGCCCATGTGGCACCCTCTGTCATTAGTATAGCTAATGCGCCAGGGTCTGGTAATCCTTGCATCCTGAGACTACAAACTGTATGTCACTGGGTTAAAATAAATAAATAAATAAATAAATAAATAAATAAATAAATAAATAAATAAATAAATAAATAAATAAATATTCCTGGTCAATCACTACATTTGACCTCTTCTGAAACAGTGCACCACATGGGCATATGCACAATCGTAGCAAGTGCAGCACTACTGTGTACTTGCTGTCTGCTGTCACTGTAACAAGGAATCAAGTATAATGCTTGAACGCTGCAGATCATTTGGATTGGCTAAGTTAATAAGGAAGTTCAGTCCTGTGCTTATTCAGATATAGACACAACACTTGGCTTTCCAGACACGTTAGAGTGCAGTATACTTTTTCTTTTTTTGCTTGCAATAAATTGCAGGTTAATATTAAATACAAAATGCTAACAGAGAAGCAATGTATTAGCATTTTTTGGATGAAAAGATGACATTTTATATACCCTTAAGGAAAAATATTGTTTGCTCCCTGGAGCCACCCTGACCAATTTAATTTCCCACATCAGTACACATCATGAAGTCAAACCTTCTCACTTCATTGTTCAATCTATGGTTAACACTCAGAGTATTGGATTTATTTTTCCTCTTCTATGTGTTTTCAATATGTTGGTTGAATTAGACATTCTCTTTCATGGGTATTCACACAGTTGCCATTACTGGCTTAATGTAATTTGGTTTCTTCATTTCATCAAAACAGAACCACACACCCAGATCTGCAGTGGCAAGAGAAAGCCAAAGTGGTAGACATTGCATGGTAGTGGTATGGAGTTGAAACATTTAGGTAAATCAACACATACAGGGAGAAAAAAAAAAAAAAAAAAAAAAAAAAAGTGAATGGATTCTCATTCTCTTGAATCCTTCATGAAGTTACAGGATGAGTTAAAAGTTAAAATTTTCAAACCATCACTACTACAAGCATATCCAAACCCTACTGCTTGAAACCAAAGAAAGATCCAAATTTGGAGATGTTAAAACTAAACACTGGCTGCAAAAGTGTAGCCTTCCCACCTCTAAGTGAAAACCTTTGACACTTTGACAGGTCCCAAAGTTTGAAACTTTGTGCATCTAATCCTTAGGAATGATGAAAGGCTCAGCTGAACTTGCAAAGATTTGGCCTTATAGATCCAGGGATGTCAGAAAGCTTAGCCTGAGCCTGTTTCAACAGTGTTTTTAAAACAGTACCAAATGTAGCTTTTGTGAACATTCATGAACTCACAGATAACATCTCTTTCTGCTAACATGTCCATAATTGTGATAGCCAAAAAGCATGAATTTACATCATATTTAACGTTTCTCTCTGCTGAGCTCGATTATTAGAAAATTGAAATTGTAAACTAACAAAAATATCTCCTAAGAAGTTAGAAATGCTGAAAGGATCATCATCATAAAGCATTTCCAAAATTGCATACAATTGAAGTCAATTTCACATTGTTGCTACAATGAATACCTTAGGAAAGCTGCAAATGATGTGCTTTGAGTCTTTATATCATGTGCCAGGCTTTCAACCTAATTTGGCCCAAGCACATTTTTCACTAATACTTACGTGTTTGCTCCTTTGAAAGGAAAATCTGACTTGGCTTTCTATATTAGCACATTCTTTTATTCCTAAGCCATGTCTTGCTACATAATTTCTGTCATTAAAAAGCATTAAAATCTCCATTCTAGAAAATATATAGGAAACATTTTAAACAGTAGCATTTTTCCACTTACTTCAAATATAGAAGGAAAAGCAGGAAAAAAAAAAAAAAGCAAAAAAAAAAAAAAAGCAGTATGTGGTAGTGGGGGAGAGCATGAGAGCAAAATCCTGAGAGATGAGGCATACGAAACTGGCTAGCTGCCTAGCTTCCTGATGTTCTTTGTTAGGTGCTTGCTGAGACTTACTAGAATTTCAAATTGTTTTCTAAGCTGGTGAATAGCAGGTGCTTCCTAACCAGATCATAATGAGTACAGAGGTTCAACTCCATGGAGTCATTTCTCCCTGCTTTTGGCTGTCTTTTGAACTTGAGGAGACAAAGCAGTGGATCTAGAAACTGGAAATTTTATTTGAAAACCCACATACACAAGGCAATTTTGTAACCCTCCATACATAGAGGGCTAACAAAAGAAAGCATTATGTTATTAATTTCACATGCTGTGGGACATATTGTGATGTATTTTGGGATATGTATATTAGATCTGATACCAGACTATGTGTCAAAAATATCAAAACCAAACCTTCACTGCTATTTTTACTTACCTATAGAGGTTCTTGTTACATGCACTTCATTAGCACAGTAAATGGAAAATGCTAAATACAGAATGCCAAGTGACAACACTCCAGATTCTTTATTCCAGTTTCTTCCAATGTTCATCTTCTTCCTGAGGCTTAATCACAGGACATGAGAAATTAAAAGGTCATCACTCAAAGATACCTTTTTCCTTGCCCTTATCAAGACGTATCCTACCTGTCACGGTTTTAGCATTTGTTTAAGGACTTAATGAAATTAAGTCTTTTCTTGGACTTACAGCTCTGAAAGATGAGCAGTGAATCAGCCTGTGCCAGAAAAATGTACAGTCTACTGAAAAATCGCCATGTGCTACCCAAAGAGAGAACATTAATGTTTCAACAAAGTGAAGTGAGATTGAGTACTGTAGCTGGCAGTAGGGGAAAAAGATGAGATAGAACATAAAGACCATGCTTAAACTGTACAACCTGCAAGGAGTCTCAGCTCCAGAACTGAAATCAGTGTCCTCACTCAGTAGAAGACCTATCTCTTCCCCTCCACCACAGTTGACTGTGAGCCAGACTAGGTCCCCAGTCAGGGAGATCAGAGGACCACCTCTTAGTAGAGTCAGTATTTTAAATCTTCTCTTACTCATTCCTACCCAAATATGAGAGGGGAACTGAGTAACACAAACCATGCAAGTAAAACCTTTATACTTTTATCTCCTGAAAATGGAAAGAAGTAATATTTTGCCATTTCATATATTTTATACAAGTAAAATTTTCTTGAAGAAAGAAAGAAACTTATTTAAATAAACTTACAATAGATGCAACTAAAAAAACAAAACTCATCAAAAGGAACCCCTGTTTACAAAAAGCATCAGACTAACATCCATCTTGTGCTATTCAGAGTTATTTAATTGATTTCAAGGAATGTTGATTTACTGAAGTAGAGGATCTCATCCAACATTAACAAATTCCACTTTAAATGGATTGTCATAGAGACTGCAGTATTATAAATGTTGGTGTTTTTTTGGGGTGGTGGTGGTGAACTGATTGCATAGCCTATTGAGCAAGGGATTTATGTATTCTCATTACTGAGGAGTTATCTGGAATACTTTATTGACGTATTTGTGTTAGATGATGCATAATTATCAGTGGCTAAAAATGGCTGAAAAACTATCATGAAAAAGTCAATGAAAATTGTGATGGAAAAGTGTTTCTGCGTTTTGCCCAACTCTAAATGTGATATAAAAGCCATTCCCTTAGGGCAGGTGGAGAGATTAGCTATTTTGATAGCTTTTATCACAATTTTAAAGACACAGAAAAAAAATAAAAATCATATTGTATTGGAGGCACCAAGAGGACAGAGTTAGGAGAGGTCTTTATTTGTTCTGCCAGATACAGCAACGTCATTGTCACAAGAAGGAACCCTTTCTCATAGGTTATGTGGCAAAATTTATTTTGCTACTCATGGACGAGCTTTCATTCAGAAATTCTGGCCTTGTGTACCCTGTCTGTGCTCCCATTTCAAAAGAGAGTGGTGGTACAGAGGTGGGATAAGTGTGCATCCCCCTGATTGGGGAAAAGACTGGCTAAGATATGTTTTGACAGTGGTTTTCAGTCTTTAAGTCTGGTTTGTCTTATTTTGCCTTCTTTGGAGTGAGAAGTCAAACATCTCCCTGAAGCTCAAAAAGTTTGTTCACCATCACACAGCAAGATCTATTTCCTTGGGCTGTTGAGCAAAGAGTCCATGATGAATGTAGTGGAAAAGCATGACTTTCTTTTACTTTATTTTGTTACGTATTTGGAAGTACCTCAAAGAATAGGTGTATTTTGTCGTGAAGACTAGTAGAGATTGAAATAAAACTAAGTTCCTCTCTACATATGTATCCCCTACACAGTCCAAGTCCACTCAGTCTCTTTGTTGTTTGCTGACCAGGTACTTGCATGTGTCATGGAAGAACATGTTTAGAAGGGGAGTGAACAAGGGAAGAGTGACCTTATGAATGATTTCTAGAAGATTGTTTCCTGTTTACAGGCCACCGGGAAAAAATATGAAAGGACTAGTGTCTGTCAGCCAGGCACCGATCATTTCTTAAGCTTCTGGATACATCAATTTTATGGGTATGTCAGCTGCCTGTATTACCTAGCTGTCCATCACCTCAGCTGGCTTTTCTCCTTCTAGTTTCATAACCCTTTAAAACACTCTTCATTAGTCAGACATTCTTTCATATTAAAATTCTGTAGTGGAAATATTGCTTACATTTCCCTGTTAAAACACAATCAATTTAAAATATTTCCTGTAGGGGAAGTGACAGAGAAGATGCGTTTTGAATCATGGTAATTTTTGTCATTGTTGCTGTTTTCTTCTGGGCATGAGACAATGCAGATTCAGTAAACTTATCAAACCATGTGTAATGAGAATGATTCCAGTGCTTTAGGTTCATTAGTCTCACAGTATGAACCTTAATAAAAATGAATTTGACTAGATTAGATGCAATTAGAGCAATTGGAGTAACAAATCGTGTACACATACATGTTTATAAAAAGGGGGATTATTTTAAAAATGTGTTTGGATAAATGACAGAGAATAATGCATGGCTAGAGTACATGTCGATGACTACAGTTCTTAGTTTACAGAAAATGAACTTTTAATCACTAGGCCCAGTGCCCACTTCTCTCTCTAATTATAATAATTTTTTTTTTTTTTTTTTTTTTTTTTATAATCCACCTTTAAGAACCATGATCCAAGCAAGGTTTATCCTCCATGTGTAGGCACGGAAATAGCACATTCATCTCAGAAGGAGCATTCAACCATATTAAATGTATGCACACAGTATACAAGGTGATGAAATGGTGTCAAAAGCCTTGTTTAATTGTGTAAACCTGTCTTCTTTACATATTACAGCTAACAATTATGTAATGGTCTCAATGGTACTTGGCACTGTGGCTTGGGTCATACAGCCGTGCCATGCTGCATATATACACATAATTGAGAGGTAAAAAGGATCTAAACTCCAGACCACATGAAAACAGATGAAATTACCCTGTCAGATTTGCATAACAGAGATCCCACCCTTGAATGAGATACCACTTGCATCTCCCCCCCAAATCATTCCACCTGACATCTTCACTGTAATGGAAGGAATCGATCAGCATTTCAACATCCTACAAAGCCAGGCACACAAGTCCCACATACTTTGTTAGATTTTATTTGTACTCAACTGCAACACTGTGTAGTGCCTGCAACACACAACATGTGACATCGTGGGATCCAATCTATTATGAATCCTTATTACCAATAAGACACCACAGACCTACAGGCTAATGTTGCTCGGGGGACTCGTCTAAATCACTATGCAGTCTGTTCTCAGCTTCATTGCCATCTTGTTTTCTCTATTCTACCTTCTCCCATTTAGTTAAGTTAGTCTGAAACTATAAAAAGTCTCACTGTTAAGCTAAGATTAAAGACACTGTCCTTCAAAAATTATATACTTTCAGTTATCTATTTTCTGAATTTCTTTCTAGTCATTGATGTTGCAAGTATAATAGAAAAGCTTCACACTACTGTGCAGCCACATTTCCCATATTCACTACATGTGAAGGTTATTTTGCATGGCAAAATGTCCTTTTGCTGTTTTGCAATCTCTTTGTCTCTGTCTGTCTCTTCTGCTTTAAGCCACTACCTTAAAAAGATATTAAACTGCTGCTAGCAACTAATTTCAATACAGAAAAAATGCCTGATTGGTGCCTTCTGTGAGAATTTGATAGTGCTGTTGATTAGAAACTGACTGAGTAAAAACAGAACAGTTCTCTTTTGAATAGTCCTAAAAGGAAGGGAAAAGAAAACACCAACCATAAATACTGGAAAGTGAATCAACTCAGAGGAACTGATCACTTCAAATGTAAAATATCTGAGACAGCTTTCAAGTGGAAAAAGTGTAGTTTCTTCTACTTCAAAATAGCATTAAAATTAGTTGACTGAGTAACCTTCACTAGAACAGGAAGATATGTGGGGTACCATATCTATCAACCAGAAGACTTATGGTCTTATTTGATAAAAGCATTGCACAGAGGCAAGCTGTTCGCAGTTCACACTTAACTCACTGAAGGTCCTATCTCAGGAATTGAAATTTTGAGAATGATAGAAAACAGGTTAGAAATAGCATCTAATTACAAACACATACGCCATCATGGCATTTCAGTTTGAAGACAGTAAGAATGTCTGAGAACCAAAGCATTGTTTTTCTGTTTAAGAAGCTCTCTTCCCATGGTAAAGTCTATTCTTTCACTAGGCAGAATACACTCTTAACCCAGCAAAATTAAATTAAATTAAATTAAGCAAAATTAAATACATGCTTTAAGTTGTATAACATGTTTCAGACATAGAAGACAAAGCAGTATTAGATTTAGACTTTGTGAATGACCTGGAATGTAAGTTAAAAGTAATTTAGATGATAAACCCTATAGTTGCTCAACACTCAGTATTACCAGTAATCACTTTAAAAATCACTCTGCTTCTCTAAACAGTTTTCCAAGTAGTGGTATTTACTTCTTCCCATAATTCAACATCCTCTGGGAGATGGTGTCTTTATAGAAAGGAGTGATTAGCAGCAACACTGCTAAAACAGGCTCAAAGTTCTGGAGGAGGGAATAGCTAAAGAAAACTGAGCTTGTGTGAAATGAGGATCATACACACAGTAAAACAGAGGCTAAAGCAAGTATCTTTTAAATGTGGACTAACATGCAAAATGTGTTTTTGTTGTTGTTGTTTTGTTTTGATTTATTTATTTTTTTTTTTATTTTGAGGCTTGTCAACAAGTAAGCTAAAAATACAGGATAATAAACATGTAAACATCTGTCACTCTTCGCAGAAAATATTTAGCATCCTCTGAATTTCAAAAGGTTAGCCTCTTAACCCTGTGTTTATAGAGAGAGATGGGTGAAAGTTCTCACTCACTGAAATGTGACTATTTCAAAGACAATGTTATTTTTCCCAATTCAGTTCATGTCTCTAGACTGCAGGTAAACTGCAAGTATTTGCCTGAACTTGCTGTTCCACAGTGGGTCTCTCAGCTGTGGCAGATAATATAGCCTGGTGCTGCCTTGCAACTGGTTCAAGCAGCCCGTGCCTGCTATCATGCAGATACACCTCTCAGATGGAAGCTCCTGGTTAGCAGCTTTGGGAGCCTTGTATTTAGCCTACGTTCCTCTCTGTTTACGTAAACTCATTTTGGAGCCTTCAGCCAGCAAAGGAGTGAGGCCAGTGCCTTATGCTCAGCTTAGGAGAGAAGAGGGAGGAGCAGAATTGACCCTTACCTCAGGATTACAGCTGCCCAGGTTTCTGCTGTTCTTTAGTAGGCCAGCTCTCCGTTCTTTTCCCTCTCTTCTCTCAAGACTTTGTTTTCCATTAGCTCCCAAAAGCTGCCTGGAAGCCAACAAGCAGAGAAGGCTCAGGTGGACATAAGTAGGAGGCCAAAAAGCTTGACCAGCTGTAAGCAGGGCAGGCAGCTTGTACAGCTGCCCATACAGGGCTATAAATAGCAAAGCTACAGGATGTTTGAGTGTTACTACAAATTGTGCCCAAAAGCCTTTCAAATTCTGTCAGTGGTGTGTTCATCAGGTGAAGGAAAAACACTTTTAGAAGCTTTGTTGCATCACATTTGTGCAAAGCTTTACAGTGGGGCTGTAAATCTGTATTAGGATATAGGTGATGGAGACCTGAACTGCCAACAGGGAGTTGGGATGTGTTTGGCTTGGTACACAAAAGCATGCACATAAATGTGCTGACCATGTAAACTGAGCAACACCACACCCATATGACAATCTAGAGCCTTTGGTTCCTAATAACAGTTTGAAACTGTACATTTTATTTCTTTTTCTTAACTTATAAGTCACTTTTTTTTTTTTTTTTTCTTTTTTCTTTTCCGCTTTACCCCTTATTCAGCTCCTGACTGTTTTGCTAGGTCAGTGATTTTGCAATTTATTTTCTAGTGAGAAAGCATAGATTCGCAAGTATGGGCCAGAAATGAATTAGATGGAAATAATGTGACAGCTATTGATATGCTTTTCACTGAGAGAAACCTTTAAGAAGAGACATACAGACAGGAAGACAATAAGCACAAGGCTCCCATGCTTCTTGGAAGGGCATGCAGGAAAATGTTCATACATAATAAGCCAGTGAAACTCTCCAGCAAAAAATAAAGGAGAAAAACAGTCCCAGTCAAACATGAACAAAGCAATAACTTCCCAGTGTCATCTGGCAATAAGCCTATGCAGAGATCACTTTAAAACAGCATTACCTGTTCAGTACACAGAAAATGATAATGGTAATATTCTCTGTTGTGCTCACTGATGGTTACTGCGATGAGGATTCAACTGTGAGGTAGCTTTTAAAAAGCTTACCAAGCTAACCTTATCCTTTTCCCTCAGTTTGCTCTCCTTTAGGAAATTCTTTTTTTTCCCAAAATCCTTGCTCACCTTAATTCAATCTTTCTTGCATCAGACACTGAACAGGATGGAGCTCTTCTATCCAGCTGATGTGAAGATAATCAGATCTTAAGACATCTCCTCAGCTGGATTTGGGTCAGGCCACTGGCACCTGGGGAACTATTACCCTTTTTCGGTCTTGAGAGAACAGTTACAATATGCTCAAATTTTATTTTGATATGGTATTATTTAATAGCAGATGGTCTTTACTCAGTAGCCCATGTTTGAGGAAGAAATGGGTACTCTGCATGTGTACCCATGCAACATAACGTGGTACTAGTTTGTCATGGGCTAAAACACATAGAGATGAGTTCTGAGATCTGTTGGATTTGCTGAAGCAACAATCCATGGAGCATCTTGGCCTTGTTCCTCCTTTGCACCTACTGCGTGGAAGGAGACACAGTAAAATTCCTGTCCCTACTATAGTCAATGTATAATGAACAGAAGGAAAACAAAAGTGACTTCATGTTTGCTTTTGGTAAAATCAATCTTGCTGTCAGTCCTCTGGGGCAAAGACAGTTCCTTGTCTATTTAGTCATGTAATTTACTCTGTTTTAACTTTTACCATCTACACATGATTTCTTTGTCCGAGAAAACAGTATGACTTCACTATGGGACCCTAACATCTATTATTACTATTATCGGTTTTAGGTATAGTATCACATTAATCCAAAGTGAGTCTCCAATAATTGGTGGCCTTGCACTAAGGATGAATTTGGCCAACAGCATTTTGGGGAAGCTGCATGTGCTGATAGTACTGCATACAGAAGGCACATCTCTGCACAGAAAGAAGAAAAACAATACAAAGCTATGGATTTTCTATCCTTTTTCAGACTTAAGCGGCACAACACAGTGCAATTTCCTACATTTATTTTTTTAGGATGTCTGGTCTGGTTTCTCCTAGGGACTGAATGAAGACTGAATGTAGATCTTTTATTTTGAATGACTGACAGAATGTGAAGTTAGACAAGTCTATTTAGAGACAGTCATAACCCCAGCATAAGGGATCTCAGAAAATACACAGACTTTGTAGTGGTGCATACCTCTGTTTCCCCTGAGTACCATCCTATTCCAGTCACTGCTGACAGAATAAAGAACTATCAAAATAACAAGGTTCAAAATAAACCTCTGGAAATTCTTACAAAGCATGAAAGTACCATGCCTCAAAATCTTAGATTGAGGTAAGTACAATATGTGCACAGTGAAATGTTTGTAGAAAAAATATAAAAGAAAGCAAACCCTAGCATTAAAAAGAAGAAAGCTGTAAGATACACTTTGAATGAACATATAGGGAAATGTGACACAGAGGTAAGACAAATACCCTGAGGTTTTTGCCTCAGATAATTATTTCCTTAACTTAGGAAATGGCCCCAAAACTTTATAATTAGTTTTTTTCAGGTAACGTACAATTTTTCAAAATACTTGTGCAATGGATTCCCAATCCTGACTGGAACCTCTTTGCATAATTCAGAGGGAAAAAAAAAAAAAAAAAGTGACAGATACCATTGCCTAGTACAGAGATATTGAACTATTTTGAATCTTTAAAATGCTTTTACTATGCATTAACAAAGTAACTATAATCTAAGAACCACAGTGAGATTCACCTCGTTTTCAATGGCACATATAAAAACAATGTTCTCCAGGAAAGATGGGACAGAAATGAAATAGCTGTGCCTGAGTACAACTACAAATGACTACAACACTTTCGGGAATGAAGGTGGCAGACCTTCATTCAAAAAACAGTCAAAATCTCATAGGAGCAAGAACAGTGAGGCATGCTTAACATTTACTACCCAAGTCTCTCTTCCAGGACAGGTTTTGGCAGTCTCAGAAATTAAAAGGTGGTGGGAAAGAAAGTGGTGGGTAGAAAGGTCTTACCCAAGTGGATGAATTTATTCCAAGCCAACCTTTTGCTTGGAAGTAAGGCGAAGAAGAAAAACAGTTAGAATTGATCCAGCTCAGTCAGAGGCACGTAAAAGGTAATGCAACTTTTCCAGAATTAATATTTAATTAGTTTTAAGGGAACATGAGTCTTGTGCTTAAAAATGTCACTGACCTATGCACCACCTGCTACAAATAGAAAAAAAAAAAATATCTCAGTATGGAAGTTCTTCCTCATCAATTTCACTCTGAACCAAAAGCATTTTGTGCTGATGACTCTAAGTTTATCCAGATCGCTGAGCCACCATTTCAGACAATTTCTAGTATGTCAGTTGAACTTAGCTGATATCCAAGACCTTTAGTTTTGTTCCCAAAATTTCTTGTCAGCCTCTAGGCCAATATAGATCAATATACCATGTCTACAGTTTATGTATGCAGTAATATATACATCCAGGAACTTCAAATGATTTTTCTTTGGCTTGGTCCTTTAATTTAACACTGTGCTGATCTAAAATGTTATTTTAACTGGAAAATTATAATTCCATTTTTTCCTCAAAGACTATATATCCTTACATTACCTAATATATATTGAACCAAAATTATGTTTTCTTGAATATTGAATCTTAAGTGATACCCATGGAAACATATACAGCTTTTTCTTTTTTGTAGTAATTGATTTAACTGGAGTAGAAAAGCAGAATATACATGACAGTTCTAAGCACACAGTAATATGAGATGAAACACTAGTAAATACTTAAAATATTTGACACTTAGAAGTGGGAATTACGTATGTTCTGAATTCTTTTATTTATGCATCAGAAGAAAATGAAGGAAAAACAGTAGATGAAGGAATTAGTTCTACCCAATGCCCTAATAATATGGAAAATGTGTAATAAAATAAAATCTGGAAAATACCTCCCTTTTACTACATTATAAAGGGAAATTGTAAAATCAAATTTAAGAAAGGGAAATTAAAATGAGCAATGTCTGTTACAAGAGTTCATTTAGCTTCATATCCTAGATTTACCTAGTACTTCATCAGTATTTGCTCTTCCATATAGGTTCTTCAGTGAACTCATCACTGCTGTGGATGTCTGATAGTGAACTGTCAGTCTTTGAATGAAATCTGCAGTCTGTTTCAGACAGAAAGGCAAAAATCATGCTATCACTGGATTAAAAACCCTAGCTGGCAGACATTTGACTCATTACCTGCAGGGAATTTTTAATGAATATTGAGAATTAATGTTCTTAGCACTGGGCTTAAATTATAGTGCAGCCTTTCCAGTGGATAAATTAAAGTAAACCTCCCTGCCCAGCTTGCCTTTGCCCAGAAAGTTGAAGAAATGTTCTAGAAAACGATAACCGAAACCTCTGAATTATATTGAAAAGAATGAGATCCTCAAAAAATCACAGGGTTTAAATACATTGAAGAGCAAGAACATAGAGAGGTACTTATTAATTCATGTAATCACTTCTATAAAAACAAAGAAGATGCACTGCTATATAGAAGCTAATTCATATTATCATATAAACATAGTATCATTTAGGTTGGAAAAGACCTTTAGTACCATCAAGTCCAACTGTTAACCTAGTACTGCCAAGTCTACCACTAAACCATGTCCCCAAGCACCACATGAGGTAGATACTTAAAAATTGGAAGGACTGATCATTTCCAAATTCTGTTTTTGTATTAGGATCATTAAAGAACTTTTTTTTTTTTTTTTTTTTTTTTTCCCACTGTATCATGCTTTTCAAGGAGTTTTAAAGATTTACTGTTTTTGACAGTAAATCCTTGGTTCTGTCAAAAAATAATAAGATTAGGTAATTCATATAATCCAAGTAGTAAAAAGCACATATAACCAATTAGCAGTGGGAGATTATATTTCTGAACTTCAGAAAACTGATGTTAAGGTAAAGACAGGAGCATGGTGTTGTGAGCTTGTACAAAGATGTCTTTTGAAATAAGATTTGATGTTGTTAAGCTTCAGCCAGTGCTTCTTTTCTATATAAATCAGATTATTTCAGCAATCAGCACATACAACCACTGAGACTGCTTAAAACAGAGATTATGTTCATTTGAATAAAAGTACTAAGAATCAAATTAAGCTCTTCTACTTCATGCATTCACTATGCAAGTCATTTGATCTGACTATCTGGAATACTCCATTGTCTAGCCTCTTGTGAAGTCATTTATAACTTTTTAAGTTGGAAACTAAGACTTAAGCATTGAGTTCTGTTTTGGTAGCATCTAATTTTACACACGTCCCCACACTTTCACAAAAAGAATACTGAAGTATTTAGTCCACAGGTATCAGTCTGTGCACTTATTAAACAGAATCCACTCGACAGAAATTAAGTAGGTATCAGCAAAGAATTTTCTGTATCCATTATCAACTGTGCTATCAAGACATATCCTACTGTTTTAATCCTGCATGAAAATCTAAACTCTGTTACATCTCTGATTACAGTGCAGCTTTAACACATCCAAAATGCATATATACATAGAGGTTCTCTTATATCCTGTCTTTGAATATCATATATAACCTTGTGCTGCAGAATGAGTCTGTCCGCTGACATAGGTTAGCTTTATGAATGGTAAGCAGCAGGACTGTGGTGCTGGGAATCTAGGCAAATGTTAGTTACACAGAATTGTGTTAACAATGAAAATCACTGATCATAATCTATATTTTCATGTAGGCTTTTATGCAGTCATTATCTTAATTGTATCAAAATAGCAAGTGTTTTTTCTATACTTGTGAGAGGGAAGGAGATCTCATTTAGCAATCAGGACTTGTCACATCAGTTGAGACAACAGAATCCTAAATGAGATATATTTTAAAACATTCTCATGGATCAATTTATAAATTAATTTAATTTAGCAGCTGCCTTTCCTAAAACACTGTCAAATGACTTCATTGTTTAAGTAACTACTGACTCAGTAACTAGTGCCTTACCAAACAGCACATGCATGTCCATCCACTTCAGTGACATGCATGAACTAGGGCCTCCATGGCTTATCATGAGTTCTCTCGCTGCACTGTCCTAAAGGCTTCCATAAAAACAGACTGTTTGACTCCTTTTTAGAAATCTGACATCTAGAGTATGAGGTGAACAAGCTGTAAATAGAATGGGAATCGGTCTATTTCCGTATCTTAATGTTTATTGGAATAGAGTCATTACGTAGGCAGGGATGCTAATGCATAAGTTTCACTTGCCCAACACTCTGTATCTGTCAGCACAGACATGACATTGGTTTGGGGGTGGTACTCTTTAAAGACTTGGTAACATTCAGAGCAGTTGGCACATTAATGTAACCTTACTGTTACATGATTATTAAAAACATTGAAAACAATCCAAACCAAACCCAAACAAGCTACATTAGAAGAGTATGCAATGAAAAGACCAATTTTAGGCACTTGGACTCTAAAACACTTTGGTCTTACTCATGTTTTATTCCTGTAGGTAACTTGTATCATTTGATTACAATATGGGCTGTTTGACGGCCTATTAATATGCGTGTGTTTATAGAACTCCAGTGAGTATCAGTCATTATTGACACCATCTGTTTACTTCAGGGCTAACATTTTCAATCTGTTCTGGTTAAAAGTAAATGCAGAAGGAGCATTCAAGCGGCTCTTGTGGATACAAGAAATTTTACCTGCATATGAAGGTTTTCTTTTTGCACCTTTTCTTATACATTGTGAAAACATGCAAGGTTCCCATGCACTAAAAGGTAAAATATCTTCTTGAAAAAGAAATGAAACAGAAAGGTCTATTAATTTTTGGCACAAAGACAGCATGTTTGACTTCCTATAATCAAACATGTCACGCTTGCTAAAATAAAAATATATATTGTGATGTCCCACTAAGCAGACAGTTGTGTTTTCTTCATAAGAAAGAAATTAGATTTCATGGAAAACGAAACTTTAATACAAAATGTGATCTATATTTCCATAGCATGTTAATTATTAGCTGATAGATTTTATGAAGAAGTACACATGCGAGTAGCTTATTTAAAGAAGGAAAGGAAAGAGTACAAGGAATTAGCCAATTATGATACATGATTATACTCAGCTTAATGTTGCATGCTACTGACCGTTCTATGATACATGAGCAATAATTACCTGAACTGCTTTGAATCATTTACCAACTGTCTATAATTTATAGCTGGAGCTTTATGAAACTTACAAAGTTAGAAAAAATTAGTCTGAAATTGGAAGCATGGAAGAGTTTTCAGTGGTTCCTTAGAATCACTAACTATCCTGGTCAGGAAGGGATCACAAGGATCATCAAGTTCAACTCCTGGCTTCATACAGGACCACCCCAAAATCAAACCCTGTATCTGAGCACATTGTTCAAATGCTTCCTGAACTCCATCAGGCTCAATGAAATAATCACTGCCCTGGGGAGCCTGTCCCAGTGCCCAACCATCCTCTGGGTGCAGAACCTTTCCCTAACACCCGGCCTGACCCTTCCCTGTCCCAGCCCCATGCTGTTCCCTCAGGTCCTGTTGCTGTCCCCAGAGAGCAGAGCTCAGCGCCTGCCCCTCCGCTCCTCTCGTGAGGGAGCTGCTGGCCGCCATGAGGCCTCCCCTCAGCCGCCTCTGCTCTGGGCTGAACAAACCAAGGGACTTCAGCTGCTCCTCATACATCTTGCCCTCTATGCACTTCACCATCCTTGTAGCCCTCCTTTAGGCACTCTCTGATAGTTTTATATCTTTCTTATACTGTAGCTCCCCAAACTGCATGCAGTGCTCAAGGTGAGGCTGTAGCAGCACAGAGCAGAGTGGGACAGTCCTTTCCCTCACCAGCTAGCAGCGCTGTGCCTGATGCACCCCAGGGTAGGGCTGGCCCTCCTGGCTGCCAGGGCACACTGCTGGCTCATATTCAACTTGCTGCCAACCAGAACCCCCAAATCCCTTTTTGTGGGGCTGGTCTCCAGCCTCTCGTCCCCCAGTCTGTACATATAGCAACGGTTGCCCCACCCCAGGTGCAGGACCCAGCACTTTTCCTTGTTAAACTTCAAACAGTTGGTGCTTTTACAGCCCTCTAATCTGTCAAGATCTCTCTGTAAAGTCTCTCCTCCCTTGAGAGAGTCAACAGCTCCTCCCAAGTTAGTGTTAACTGCAAACATAGTATGCCTTCAAGTCCTACATCCATACATTTATGAAAACATTAAAGAAAACTAGACTTAAAATGGAGCCCCGGGGAACCTCACTGACTGGCCGCCAGCCTGATGTAATTCCATTTACTATAATCCTTGACTCATCAGCCAATTGTTCACCCATCACATTATACATTTATCTAGCTGTATGACAGACATTTTGTCCAGAAGGATACTGTGAGAAACAGTATGGAAAGCCTTGCTGAAAAACAAAAATATTACATCTACTGGCTTGCATTGGTCAACTCTGTGGGTAACCTTGTCATAAAAGGAAATTAATTTCGTTAAAAAGGAATTCCCCTTGTAAATTTATGTTGGCTGTGACCAATGACTGCGTTGTATTTCAGGTGTTTTTTAATAACTCACAGAATAATCTTCTCCATAATTTTACCACACACTGAAGTGAGACTGACACGCCTTTAATTGCCAGGGTCTTCTTTCTTGCCCTTCTTCAAAACTGGGACCTTTGCCAGTTTATAGTTGACTGAGACCTATCCAGATTCCCAAGATCATTGAAAAATAATTACGAGCGGTGTATCAGCCAGCTCTCTGAGTACCCTGGATTGAATCTGATCAGGCCCAATAGACTTACATGCATCCAGCTGGAGCAGCAAATCCTGGACAAGTTCGGGGTTGTCTGGCTGTTCATCATTACCTCAGTCATGGTCCTCCAACTCAGGGCTCTGGGGTTCCAGGGCCCATTATCAGAGTTAAAGGTAGAAGCGAATAAGGCATTAAATGTCACTGCTTTGTCTACATCCCTGTTACATTATGTAAAGAAGAATAAATAAACATGAGCATGTGTTTGCCAAAATGAGGTTGAGTTCTTCATTTCCTCTGCATTCCTGAATTTTTTTTTTTTTTTTTTTTCCACATAATTCCAAATGGCAGAAATTCCATTTGTAAGCTGACAAATAGTTAATGAATGCACATGCTTTATTTCCTGTTTTCTTTATAATGGTGTCACTGAAATGTCTCAGAAAAAGGACTGTAAGTTGCAGAGTGCTGGATGATAAACATACCCTGTTCAGATGGGTCAGGAGGATGATCTGTCTTTTAAATTGCAGTGTAGAATAAAGACATGCAGGATTGAATAAGCATTTAAAGCATTTTGGACATGGTAGCACACAGCTTTATACAAGATAATTTTCTTGATAACAAAGTACATATGATTTTGGACACCAGAGTTCAGCTCTCAGCTTGATCAATCACTTAATCAATCTGCTGTGCACACCAAAATGACTTCATGACACTCCGACCAGCAGGTTTCAGAGAGCTGCTAAGTATTCAGTGTTCACTAAGCACTCTAGAAAACAGTTTTCAAAGGAGAATTATTTGTTGAGCAAGCTTATCGTTAACATTAATCCTTTTATTTTTTTAAATCTTCCTTAGGTCACATTATTTTTGCTTATATTTTCCTAACAGGCTGTGCTATTAATTAGCTCCTTCAGCAGACAGCCATCCATTTTCACCCTTTTTTCCACTCCTTTCTCATTTACCAGATATTTCTTAAAATGTATATTGTACTCTACAGTACTGCAGATGTGGCTTTGTTAACATTAAATGCTTGGTATTCCTAAGTGGATTTCTCTTTTCTTTTGGATATTTGACTAGACAAAAGCCATTTACAATAAAAAGAGGTAACCTTTTTATTGCTACTTCCTGTATAATTAGCATGCTATGCTATTGTTTTTCACATAACCTTAGATGATAGTTCTAAATTTTACTTCCATACACTTTCACTCATTTTTATTAACATTATTTGCTATGCTGTATCTATTTTCTGGCTTTGTAGACTTCTTGCTGCAAATGAAACTCCCACTCTGCCTAGTCAAAACCAGAAGGCAGAGCTTCTGTTCTTCAGCACAGATAGTAGCCCAACGTACAGCAAAATTCATGCGTTTTAATTTACTTTTTCAACTGCTGAAAAATATCTGAAGAATTATTTAGGAGAATTGAATTGAAATGCTTTCATTTAACGCCGTGTTTAGAACATCCTGAAAGCACCAAAACCATAGTACCTCTGCAAATATAATCTGTGAAGTGTCAAGACAATAGTGTTTGTAAAGGCAATACCATTATTCTCATTGTTTCTGATGTGTAAGGTTATTTAATGACATGCTACCATTCACAATAATGTTCTGAAACAAAATGAATTAACCTACTTAGCATGGATCAGAAAAGAGTCTCAAAAATGTAGACACCAAAACTGGAGTCCATTTTGCCTTGGTTTCTGTATACTTTCTCAAAAGCTATAAGGATAAATAGAAAAAGCACTATTTGGAAAATGTTGCATGTCATCAAAACCAGTATCAATTTAATATTATTAAATATTTAAAAACATAATACTCACTGAAAGAACAATAGAAATGAAGTGTCTATAGTACTTTAAAATATTTCCTTATGCTTTCGAAAACAAAGTAATTTTAAGAACTATCAGACCCAAAAGTTGTAATGTTAGCTCAAAAAAAAAATATAAAAAATAGATGGTTTTCAAGATTCATTTAATATATCGCACTGGTGTTTGGCAATTATGGTGAATATGGTCAGAAGCATATGAAACAGAAAGTAATATAAATGGAAAAAAGCTGGAAATATTGCAAGTGGAGGTAAGCCAATTTTTTCAGCTACAAGAATAAAAGAAAGTTACTTATCTTCCTTTCTACAAAGTGTTTGGAAAAAATCATAATTTACAGAAGTCTAAATAAATTTGGAGTCACCAAAAATAATGTTATGAACAAAGAAGTGAAATGCTTACTTTCCTACTACAAATTCCATCCCTCATAAAGGATATACTTTTTGTTGAGCCATTTATGTTTCCTTGGGCTAGTCAATTGTTTTATTAGATGCAAATGGAAGTTACATTTGTTTACATTGCAGAAGTAATATCCATCTTTATCTGTACCTTTTATGCCACTTTGGTTATTTCATCTCTTTTATCTTTATTTCCTTCTACCATTTGGCTCTAGAACTGTTTTTTTGCCATCTTTGAAAGTTTTGCAGCCTTTGTGAACAGAACCAGTAGAGAAGGGAGCAGCACAGAAAAAATGAGTGATGACTGCTGTGTGCAGGGAGTACTTCAACCTTGTCACGTAGAATACCTCAGATTATTGCCATTTACAGTCTCTAGGAGTGCCCCTTGTTGGAGCTCAATTCAGCTTACTGGGGATGTACAGTACTGAAAAAAGTGGGGAATTTCCCTCTCCCTCTCTTCCCCTTCCCTTCCATGCAGACATGAAAATTTGCTGGTATCAGCAAAACTTTTTCATTTGACCATTTAAAGTAATGCAGCTCTTCTTCAATTAAAGGAAGTAGAGTGCGCTCACAGGACCTGTTACACCTGCTGTAATGTCAACCAGATTCAGGGAAATGGTGTTAGGCTGAAAGAAAGCTTATGGTGCCTTGTCAGCAAACACGTGTGGCTGGGGGATGATGTGTGTCCATGACCTCAGCTAAATAGAATTGGGCAAGAAGCCTGCACTGATTCTTAAAACTGTTCAGCAGCTCAACCTAGGGCACCTCCATTTTTGCAGGATAGCCTGTTAGAAGCAGGTGTAAGAGTAGTAAGAGTAAAGCTTTGATTCACTTTATATATCTCTACTGTCTCCTATTAAAGGTGTCTGGCCTCTGCTTGACATACTGACACAAATCAAATACGTGAACTAGGTATGAATAACCTATCTAGAACAGGATATGCCACTTACCTAATTAAAGTTAAGAACAGGTTGCCTTAAAAAGAGCATCTTCCAGAGGCTAAGAGTTGTCAAACACAGCGCCTGCAGTAAATGAAAAGAGATGTCATTTTTTCCTGTTGATAGAGGTCTCAGTTTATCTCTTCTTCCTACAGTTTTAGTACTGTTCTTTCTTTGTGCTAGGGCATTTTATGTCACCAAGACAAAATTTGGCATCTTTCTCCAAACAACTGTTCAAACTGGATGCCATTCTAACCTTCCAAACATTGTAAAAGATATTAGATGGTTTGTAATATTCAGATCCCTTTGGCATGAAGCCCAAAGATAAGTAAGCAGGTTATCTCCTTACATACCAATCCATCTTGGAAAGCTGTTTAAGTTGTTGTGGAATAGTGTATTTTTGTAGAATAGATACATACCTTATTTAATTGAGCAGGGCTGTAAGTACATTCAGACAGGCTGGTTTCCCTGCAGATGCCTGTACTGTGTACAATATCGTACTCTGTGGACATGCAAATTTTTTTTCACAGCTGCTCAAACATTGCCTTGAAGCATCAAAATGATCTGGGCAATTAAGTTATAAGGAAAAATAACTTACATTCATGAAAGATCTGTATCCACTGATATATTGAATTCTCATGGCATGTTAAATGTGATGAGAATGCAAGGCTGAAAATCCAAGTTTTTAAACGAAAACTTTTTAAATATTGAAAGTTTTTTTACAATGATTATACTGACTCACAAATGGGTGAATGAAATAAATCTTTTCTGAGAGCAAGAACGGCAAAATTTGTGACCTTAAGAAAGCTCAGTTTCTGCATTATTTGTCTAAGTCACTTTTTAAAACATAATCATCAATAAACTAATTCTATAGGACAGTAGGAATCTATGACCTGTAATTCAGACAAGCTACATCTGTACAACAGTGTAAGGTCTAAGTGATGTGACTAAACCTGATAGAGAACCTTATAATACTGTTTCTTATTTGCAAGTACTCTAGGTGTTTTTCAAGTAATGAAAAGTTACTGAAAAGTTTCAGAAACACAGAGCCCTGCAGTAGCCATTAAATGTACCTTATTAGAAGACCTAACACAGGCTGACCATGGGTTCCACAAGAAATGTGCACCAAACAAGAAAAGAAACCAAATCTCAACCCAAATTTGAGACGGATGCACTCTGCTTTCTCTATCTTCTCCTTTCCATGGAAGTAGAATAATATAGATGTCCTGTCAGTACTTGTGAAGAACAGAACTATGCAATGAAGTAGGTAGTCTAGAATATTAAAGAAATCTCCAAATATATAGAAGTAAATCCAATTATCAGTTTGTGGATGTGTTCACATCATCAAAACCATCCTTGTACTTATCCCAACTGAGAAGCCAGGTACCAAACAGACCTGAGGACTGTTAACACCAGTTACCATCTTCTCCTGATGCAAAGCCCTGTTGATTGAGGAGCCTCAGAATCAAAAAGGTGTGTTGAGGTCATTTTGTTCTTTACACACAGTGAGAGAGGGAGGAGAAAAAAAAAAAAAAAAAAAAAAAAAAAAAGAAAGGGGAGAGGTGTAGAGATAAGGAGTTTCTATTGATGGTGGTCTTCCTGTTGTAGTCTGAAACAGAGCTTGTGCCTGCCTTCGTTGTCCAGATAGTAAGCAGTAGAGTCCTCACTGGCCTGAGCTGAAGCTCAATGAAATGGAGAGCTGGAACTCAGCAGACTCTCAGTATTTCATAAAGATCTCACTACAGTGACATATGATCGTTAAGTTCCCCTGAAGTTTTCCACTGGAAATTAAAACAGGGACTAAACAGAGCTATTGCACATTAGATTACTGAACTACAATTACCATATTAATAAACTTGCTCAGCCACTATACATTAATTTGTATTTATTAGAAACACTATATAGTAGTTAAGTCCATGTTAAAGTCATGGTTGTTTATACGCTCACCACATTTTCCTCCCTGGAAACTGGTGGTCAGCAATTGGCATACTATTTATGATATCCACTATGCTAACTGTAATTTCTCTCCAAGGAGTGATACCACAACCCAGTGATACTGGCTAGCATAGCTGCAAGGTTTTATGTTCTCCAGTATAACCTTGCTGCATATGAGATAGTGTACCACTTTTTACATTTTAGCAGTTTCCCTTTTGTTCTTAAATTTCAAAGGTGAAAATTTTACATAGCCAGTGAATTCCCCATCTTTTTCCTACTCCATACAATGTAGACTACAGTGTGGTACAGACACATGTCTATTGATTTAACTTTGCACAATAACTATCACATCATAACAGTTCAACTGAAACTAATGGAACTAATTAAGCAACAGGGACCTCCAAGCCAGAGAATCAGAGATTTGCAGTTGTAAAGGATCTATCGGTCCATCTGTTTTATCTTCCTGTCAAAGCAAGACTTTTCCATGCAATACATCTTCTTTTGTTCAGTGTGCTTCAAATTGCACTAAAAGATCGGGGCTTTCACATCTTCCCCCAGGAGACTGCCGCACAGCATAATAAATCTCATTGTCACGGATCTTTTCCTGCATTCAGCAATATTATACTTCTATAAATGTGTGCCATTTTTCTATTTACAGCTTCTTTTTCAGTCTGGAGGAAGCCCTCCTCTTCACCTCCAAGGTTTAAATTTTAGCAGACAGCCTTGCCTTGTCACACTTCTTCCATGCAGTCAAGCAGCAATTTTTTTTTCTTAGGCCTCTACAAAATGCTCTTTCAGTCCAAAATTAGACAGATTTGTATGTAAGAGGTAATTAGCCCAGCTACTACAGACATGCTTTAAGGGATGTTAAATGAACCCTTGCAGAGCTTCCATTGGGAGGATGCATGGCTGCCTCTACGCCTCTTCCCACCAGTCTCCACCAAGAATCGTGTCCAGTGCTTCTCCTCACACACCAACCAGAATCCCACCACTACAAAAATCTAAAAATTAAATAATTGCCACCCTATGCCTTTCCTAACAGAAAAGGTGGGAAGAGTGATGAGCTTGTGGAAAGCAGACACAGGAGTTGCTAGGAATGCAGAAGCCCCTGGAAGGAGGAAGGGACAGCTTTCTGCTTCCAATGAGACCAGCAGCAAGAAAGGAGCTGGAGGCTTCAAGCCACAAAATTTCTGCCTGGAAGCTTGTGAATTTGCTTCAGTTTGAAATTCAGTTTTCAATTTCTGGACAGAGATGATTGGCACTGACTTCCATCTTAGGCATAGAAGTCGTGTGTATTTCTGATTACTGTACTCCAGAGTGAGTGCAGCTGTGATGAGCAGTATGAAATAAGGCAAGTGACAACACCTAGGTAGAAAAGAAGTTACTGCCTTTTGGGATTTAGTAATAGCAAAAGAAAGGAAATTGCAGATTTAAGTCAGTCCCTTAACCATAATTTATTACCTTTATTACCTTTATAAACTGCAGTATTTTTCAGAGAAAGACTGACTTTTGAAGAAAAATGGTATGAGAAACATTTACATTATCCCTGTTTCTATGGCTTATTTCTGATCTCAGGATTTTTATAATATGGTAACCCAGACATTAACTTCTGACAAGGACATCTGGAATGATTGTGTCAGAAAACATTGACTGCTTCTCTGCGAGATATGACCAAAATGTTTTATAGAGTTTCCACCACCCACTTATGAAAACAGAATCACTCTGGTTATAAGGGTTGAAAGAGACCATTCTCTTAGGGGGATTTTATTATGTTGTTGGTGCTTTCTATTATAATTCATAACTTCAGCACCAAAAAACTTGAGGTATCTGTCCTGATGATTGATAGGAGACCTCAAACTACATCTTTTGACTCAATAACATTTTTTCCTCTGTGTTTTGCTATATTTACTATGCTCTACCTCTACAAAACGTGGGTTTTGCTAAAGTACACTGCCCAGCCTGCTTTACCTTTGAAAATGAATTGTTCTATTTGGATTGCTTTAAATCAACATTTGAGTGATTTTAAAATTCATCGGGGGGGGGGGGGGGGGAGTGTCCTCTGTTGATATACTTGAAATGAGTACTAACAAAGTAATTAGGGATAGCCTGATATAAATGTCTGCAATACTTACTCCAGAAGTACCACCATTTTTGGTAGATAATAAGATTATTTTCCCTGGTTCATCCTAAATATTTCTGCTGCTTTTGTTTTTGCTACTGCAGCTACAGAAACCTAACAGATGCAGGAGAAACAGGAATTTGTGCTTAACACGTTTACTACCGCTACTTAACCTTGTTATAAATCTTTTAATAACCACCTACTGCTCTGTTGTTATCATGCCCGTCTGAGCTTAGCTGGCTAAACCAACCTTCTGCTTTAAAACTTCCTGGTAAAAGAAACATCTTCCTTGTGAAGTCCTTCCTAAGGCTCAACAGCAACTAGCCCAGGGACTGCACCCCGACACCCTGCTATCTCAAATCATGGCTGCTCCTGCTTTGATTTCACCTCACAAACACACACATCCACTGTAACTGGGAAAAGGCAAACACTTCAATGTAAGAATAAACAGATCTGGTGTTTAAGACTTAATGTGAAAAATAAAAGCAAGGCAAATCCTTTACTGCTTCAAGACATTGTAGGAAATACAAAGGAGCCATTCCATGAGTGATGTGGCAGTCTCACAGGTAGATTATTCTACGTCTCCTGAAAGTTATTTGTTTCCCACATGCTTGTGAGGGTCTCTGCTGACATTATTTAATTAAAAAAAAAAAAAAAAAAAAAAAGCATTTCCAGACCAATGAACTGAATACATTTTGGAACTAAATTGCTGTGAAAGCAAATACAGGAGTCCACACATTTAGCTGGGGAAAAAAATAAAACAAACAAACACAACAGAATACCACTACATAAAAAATAATGGTGTTGCAGTATGCAGAGAATAGCGGAGGAGGGAGAATCAGTCATGATCTTTGAAGTGTTAAGGTTGAGGATACTGAATTATTCCATTTATTTTGAGCTTATTCCTGGTCCCGTGTCCTGCAGGTCTCAGAGATGATGAGGCTAAAATGCTGAAAAGAGTTTCACTAGGAAAAATTTGTTGAATTTATGCAAGTGAATTTTCTTAGCACATGACCTCTTTTTACTTCACCTTAGTTCCAAAAGTATCTGCAACATTAAGCTTGAAGGAGAGCTCAAAAAGGTCCGACACTGTTGTTCAGAATGGCATGAATTGTGTGGTCAGTGATGGCAAAGAAAGCTATTTTTGCTTCATTTTTGTTTGTTTGTTTTTGTTTTGTTTTTTCCTAAACTTTACTTCTCCAACTGTCATTTTCACTTTAAATATTTTTCTCCTTCAGGGAGGTCTTTCATGATTCTTTCTTCTTTCCTATCTCATGCCAGTCACTCAAAGAGAAAAAGAACGTAGCCTCAATTTAGCTAGCACATTTTTATCAAGAAGCTTTTCTATAAAGCAAAGAAGATACAAAGTGAAATTGCTTAATTTAGTATAGACTAGGGCCTTCTGGTACTTCACGTGTATATAGATGAATTATTAACCTTGGGGGAGAGGTAGCAGCGTGCTCACACTAAATACTTTTCAGAGTACTGAAATGTGCAGAGTACTGCACATTGCCCATTGGGGAGCCATTATAATAATAATAATGAAGAGCTTACTAATTCCTATGACTTCTTGCTTTACTGTCATAACCTCTCCCGCATACATACAGTGCATACCATCCTCAGTAACCATAGCGATCATTCACTATAGAGGCTATGACTCTGCTGCACTGCAAAACGCTACTACTTCATTATGCAATGTTAATCCGTTAACGGTATTGCTATGCAAAGGTTCATCTAAATTTAAAATAAAAGCATCAGCACCTTTCAGGTAGAGTTTGTGTACTTTAGTCTTCCTGTAGGATTAATTTAAATAGAATTGTAGGTTTCTGTTTTGTTTTGTTTTGTTTTGTTTTTTATATCGTTTTATATATATGTATGTATATAAACCACTTTCTTTGTGTGAAGATGGTTTTCCAAATTCTTCAAAAATGGATGCCACTGGGCTGAAAATAATGATGTTTTTGGGTGACAGTGTAGAAGTATAACATGGATATGCCATTACAGTATGGGACCTATTTCTGAAGAAAGCTTTGTTAAAGAAACATTTAGTTTTAATACAAACAATATTTATAATTTACATGGCTTTGTTTAAAAACAAATGATTTCATTTGACATACATTTATCAGGCTAATTTCAAAAATTATAAAACTTTTTTTTTTTTTTTTAACCTTACCTGTTACTCACTCTATTCTCTAAAAATTAAATAATTCAGGTAGTACTTGTTGGCCTTTAAGGATTTTTGAACCAGTTCAGTCCTAGAGACAGTGGTTTCTAATACAAGTAGGCAGCTTAAACAGTTAGAAGAACAGAACCAACTTTTTACAGCCACAGCTTCTTTGCAGAAAGACTCGCTTTACAGGTAGATTTTTTTCTGTGTCAGTTCATTCAAGTATTTCAATTCAGAGAGTAATTTAAAGTTGAGAAATGTCTGAGGAGTTGAGAAAGTGGGAAAACTCTTTTGCTATTACATGGCATGGCTGTCAATGAGGAGTGGGAGCTAGTAGTCCCATAATCCAGGATAAAGATAACTCAACTCACTAACTGAAAATAACACTTGCCTTTTTTAAAATAAGCATTGAGCTTTTTTCTTTACCCTGAAATATGATGCCTGCAAAAAGCTTAGACTCTTGTTAAATTGTAAGCTTGAATTACAAATTTAAATTCTATTTTTAGCCTTCCCTGTTTAAAGTCAAAGTTTTGGATAAAGCTTTACATAATTCACAAGTAGAAAGGAATCAAAAGCTAAATAAAGTTAGCATTTGATAATATCTGTATAACTACTCTAGATAAATATATATATAACTTTACTGCACAGGACAGTCACTTTTTTAGCCTTTTTTTTTTTTTTTTTTTTTTTTTTTTTAATTTGCTGTTCCTGTTTGGTACTATTTCATTTTGTTTCAACACGGTTTAAGGTTAAGATTTGCATCCAAACTATTTCCCTTTCTGACAGCATGGTAAGTGAAACAAAATTGTGGCTTGCTAGTCATTCGGAGAAAAATACATATATATATATATATAATAAGCTTATGTGCAACAAGACAGTATTTTCAAGGAAGAAAAATAAAGGTAGGTAGCACGGATCCTCCAAGGTGACTCTACCTCTGAATAGGTGGCAAGCTGTTATTTCCTCCACGTCAAGGCTGGAGCGCCTGCTGTGAGAAGGCACGCCTTGTGCTGAAGGGGGGCTTTCTGACAGGGGCTTGATGACCATTCAGTTGAGAAAGGTGCTGGGAGAGAGGTTATCAAAGCATATCGTGCTTATGAAGTGCGGCGTTTTAAGCATAGCTCTGATACCTTGTCCACCATGTCCCTTTAAGGGGAAAATGCATCTCAAGGGAAAAAGAGGGAATGTTACAGTACCTTGCCTGGCAGGTAATGCTATACAGATGAAGACACTTTCATAAGGTGTATTCAGGAGGATAAAGAAAGAGATTTTACTGGAGTCTAAACACAGAGCTGTCAACCCCTCCATTAGCCAGAATATCAGGATGTGTTTATACCTACACGAGGGAAAGCTTCAGCCAGTGATTGAATCTAAAAATTTTTCAACTATATAAGCTACTGTGTGTGGCTTGGTTATATCCAGCCTTTACCTGGTGCTCCCTAAGCACTGAAAGCTGTTTGTGTGCAGATGGCCATCCACTCACAGACATGTCACATACCTTAGGAGCACTGGATCATTTACAAGGGTCTCCTTCCACCCTGGCCCACGACAAATGCTCACTCAGTTCATGTCATGCGGAGCACACAGCCTCCCTCATTCCGCATCAGGTGCCTTATCTGCCCCTCCAGCTAGGAAGGGTCAGTGAGTGCCTGGTTTTGAAACAGAGCTGGCCTATCATGATTTACAGAGAACCAAACATAGCAGTAAATCAGGAAGGAAAAAAGTCCCACTCAGTGGATTTCCTTTAAAAGACTGAAAGAAAATTGCATTTTTTCCTTTGCTCTGCTGGCATTGTGTCCAAAATAAGCTTTCATTACAGCTTACTCTGTCTGAAGTCCAGCTACAGTGGCTTATAAAAGTGCCTCAAGAACAGTGCAGCAACACTGTGCAAGGAAGTGGTATCACATCACAGTGGTAGAATAAAACTAAATTTAAAATGGTTAAGTCTTTCCAAAGCCCTCAGGTTATCAACTATAAAAAAAAAAAAAAAAAAAAAACCTCTGATGCTGGATGCAATGCTGACATTTTTCAGTCAAAACCAGGTTACCTGACATTAACATGATCCAACGGCTGGCACTGTGGCACTGCAGTGCATCATCAGAGCTGCAGTTTAAGTGCCTCGTGTGCAAGTTCTCCCCAGGGAGCTGGGGTCTCCAGCTAGACTTCTTCTCCCATGAGATACCTGAGTGTGTTGGGGGCACTGTGCCAGTTCAGGTAAATTCATGAGCACACAATTCACCAGCACAAACAAGATTTGAGGAAATAACAATTCATCCCTCAAAACTCCATTCAGGGCTAGAACCATTTTTT
Organism: Aythya marila; assembly: GCF_965140915.1. Taxonomy (NCBI): domain Eukaryota; kingdom Metazoa; phylum Chordata; class Aves; order Anseriformes; family Anatidae; genus Aythya; species Aythya marila. The sequence goes on from NC_139042.1 coordinate 112,441,827, forward strand.
TTCCTTTCTGCAAAAATCATAATTTAAAAATCCTACCCCACACTAAAGAAAGGTCAGTTAATCATTTAAAATACATTTACACTGCAAGCTTCAATGTAATATATAAAAACAAACAAACAAACAAACAAACAAAACCACCTAACTAGTAAGAAAATTTAGAGCAGAATCCCTAACACAGCAATAAGGAACTCAATTAATTCACCCTTACAAGTTTTAACCTGACTTGCAGAAGTTTCTTCCATGCTGCTATATGTGAAAGACACACTCTGTAGAACAACAAAGAGATCTGTAACTTTCCCTGCCAGAGCAGCTGAAAGCAAAGGAGCACCCAAACCTTCAGAAACATTAGAGAAGAATTCATGCCTTAGTCACTGTAGTTCTGAGCCATGGAAAGCTTTACTCTTTCCAGTCTTCCTTTGTTCCCAAATCTGAATCCTAATTTTAATCCCCGAAAGTTTGGGACACCGTTAAAAGATCAGTGTTTAATGAGCACAATCCATCATCTGCATGTCAACTACAGCTGTAATGCTACTGAGATCTACCTAGTAATAATGGATTTTTGAGACAATCGATAGCTTGTATACATACATTTCAGGTTGCAAGAGCAGGGTATCTGAGAAAGGATAGCTGAAAAATATTTCCTGCTGCATGTGTCAACTGACAGGAGGGAGAATTTGAAAACGTTATGAGGTAATAATCCAATTACAGCACACACATTTAACAGCACACAGGTTAGCATTTCTCAAATTGAAGTAAATATCACTCAGAAATTCTCGGTGTAAAATAAACTATCTTCTATTTTTAAGTTTACAGGACAGCATGCAATTGCAGCTATAGCTGCACCCTGGAAAATAAAGGCTTCAATCTACAAAAGAAATAAGCTGCTTCTCCAAACTGGAACCATTTTAACAGCCTGCAAAGTGCACTAGCCTTCAGATACTTTCTGCCAGGTTTCTAGAGACGTGCTAGAGGCAATTCCCATTGTGTGGAGAAGACAGCACCAGGGTTAGCTCCCTTTACCACACACCACTCTTCAACAGTATCTCAACATACTTTGTACCCCCAAATCTTCAACCAGTGATTCAGGGTCTGTGATTCAACATCCACCTTCATGCCAGGTAGCTGCATGATCTTAGTTCTCTTTTACTGAGAAAAAAAATATATAAAGGTGTGAAAAAGTACATAAGGTGAGGTTGCATGAGATAAAAACAAAGCTGCCTAAGTTTTCAGATAGCAGTGAGCAGCTAAAGAATACAAGAGGAAAAATACATATACAAAAATGTATAGAGCTATAAGGAAAAAAAAAAAAAAAAAAAAAAAGTAGAGCCTCAGAAGATATAAATTCAGGAACAACAGAGGATCAGCTCGTTCTAAGAAGCAAAGGAGACTGACCCATCACCACCTGATTGACAAATGCCTGGCTGGTAAAGCCCCATCAGGCATTTCATCAGGCGATGATGAGCATATTAATGCTTAGCCTAGTAGCTCATTAGTCATAGTTAGTGACTGTGTGCATTCATAAATACAAAAATAGCTTTGTATTCAGCTCCTCACAGAAACTGCTTTATGCTAAAAGTTGCCCAAACTGTTGTTGCCCAGAGACAGAAGTTAGTTGCCTACACACACATCTATGCACAGATGTAGTGTCTCAGTTTCATGCCATGAAAACATCACCTTGGACTGAAATGATCACACACATGTATATACAAATACTGTATACTTTAATAACATACAAATACTTGGGCTAGAGAACCTGCAGTTATTTTGACATCATTGATCTAGCCACAAGAAAACAGTCCTTGAATCCATTTTATTTAGCAGTAGAGTGCAGTTATACTGACCATCTGCTGCTTGCCTGGAAGTATATATGAAACTAGCTAATAATTTCACTTCTATTCTTAAAGTAAGGTTGAATGAGCACCAAGAATGAATTTTCTCAGGTCTACTGAAGGTTCAGTTTGGTTGAGTTTGTGACCTCAGGAAAGGGTAAAAGCAAATCCGCTTCTGTGTAGGTAGCGTATTTGCAAATACATAATTTAATGTTTCATAAATAAGGAGACCTTACAGGATGGTTCTTGGGGTATATGACTTTATGGGCAATAAAAGAGAAGATTAACTTCAAACCCCTCTAAAATTCTTCTCTAAGCCATTATACATCTGCCTTCACCCCATGGAGCAACACTCCATTTTTACCTTCGTTACTTAAGGATGCATACTATGTAAGGACATGTTTTCCCAGGTGCAATTACCTCAGAAAGTGTATGAAATAAGTTGCAAATTTACAGTAAATTACTACACTGATTGTTTACACATCAAAACCCTTATACATTCCAATAAATACAAAATGAAAAAGGAGCTCTCTAAATCAGCTAAATCTCTGTCCCAAATTAATATAACTCTATAATCACCTCCAAAAACTTACATATTCTGTGCTATTTGTTGTGTGTGTATGTGTGCACAAATATGTGTATGCAAGGAGCTTCAGAGACTCTGAGTCTCACCACAACACAGCACAAAGAACTTTTACATATGAGATTGATGTCAAACAATTCTTGACTAGAAGTACGTGCTGGTAACATATATTATAATAGTACTTGAAGACCTGTGGCTATGATTACATTTGTGGTAGAGGTCAAGGAATAAGATCATATAAACAAAAGAGTAATTCTCATAAGTGCAACTAATTAATATTTTATTAATAATAATGTGTGCATACTGCTGTAATATTGAACGCTAGTTTGATAGTATGCTATCAGCAAAGGCTTCTAAAAGTCTGGCTGTGAGTATAGCCACACCTGTAAGAGCCACTGTGCAATGAGCCAAAAGGAGAAAGTAAAATTTATTGCACAGAGCACTAAAAGGAATATAAAGAGTTCAATATCAACCACTCAAAACTTTGGCATGCCAAAATGAAGTTTTAGAAGAAATTCAGTGGCAAGGTTACCCAATACTGTAACAAGCTTCTTACATGACCTTTCATGCTGTTGTTACAATCTGAATTTCAAAGGCTGAGTAGCTGCGAACTGCTAATCTCAGGCCAGAATGTAGACCAAGACTCATTACATTCCAGCTATTTTGAAAAACTCAGGCTCAGGCCTCTTTGTTTTGCAAATATTTATTTAAATGCAAGAAATATTTATTTAATAGCAACAATTTTTTTTTTTTTGTTTGTTTGTTTGTTTGTTTTCAAGTATATTGCAATTTGCTACAGACAGAAAAAAAAAAATACCCCTTTGTAAACAGAGGTAGAAATCAAACAACTTCTGGCTTGTGATTTTAATCCTGGAAAGATGTTTGTATTAAAAAAAAAACGTATTTCCAAAACAGAAGTTCAAGTGCCATCTTATAACTGAATATGCTTCTGGTTTCTATGCATCATTTTTACTTCACTATTTTTTTAAAGGCTCCTTAAAAAAAAATAAAAAATCAACCAACATACAAAATATACAAAGCCAGACAGCACAGAAGGAAAAGTACAGCATTCTAAATCTGCATATGGATTAGCGGCTAGAAAAGGAAGTTAATGCATTTTTCACAGAGAATCTGTAAATCCTGGGACCTGACAGAATAGGAATAACTATCTAATCTGTCATCCCTGCTTTACTGATAACTTTATGACAAACACGTTAGTCAAGCAGCAGGTGACAGAGAATGCCAAATCAAGAGCAAAGAATACACCAACTTCTGAAAAGACAATTTGGACGTGGAAGGTAGTACATACTCACATTGTGGACCTGATGCTACTTTCACCTGCTTGCAACTCCTCCAAAGTTAGACCCATGCCATTTATAGACATGAACAAAACAGAAATTGTTTCACTTTTTTGATAGGTAGGTATTCTTTTCACAAAAATATCAAGACAATATCTCTCCTTCTGACAAAGAAAACATGTATACTTCTACCTTCATATGGTTTAAAGAAGCAGTATCAAATACAAACAAACAAAGCCATAAACCAAACAAATATCTCAAATTATTTTGGACTGTCTCCTTAGTAAATCAAGGTGATTCCACTTGTACTTTTCTTCAGCTTTACCATACGATTCAAAATGGAGACAGATCTAAGTTAAAAATTCAGAACAATGGAGTCGGGGGTGAAACAAAAGTGGTACCAGTTAATTCCAGATCAGCTGTTTGAAAAAAAAAACAATTGAGAAGCTTATGATTTAACACTATGCTTATGACTTTAAATACATAGAAAGATTTTATATAGTCTTGCTTTTGAAAGAAACTATGCTTCTTTTCTGCTCTGTCTTGGTAAGATCAAGAGCATCATTTTCAACCCTGTGAATGTGAAAGGAGCATCTGGTATCCACTACTAGCTGAAGTATTGCATTTCTGGTTTCACACTTATGTGTATTTGTAAAGTTAGAGAAGAAAAAACTATAGTCGTGTTTAAATGAGCCCTTACTTAACTGACTGTGCTCCTGCAGTTATCTCATTCTCCCAAAAAATTCATCAACTCTGGACAGTATTATCATTTAACATCTCTTCTGGAACATGCACACATCCCAAAATAACAGTTTTGCCACACACTTTCATTATATGCCCACTGACTGACAATTTGCTTACAATCTGCTCTTCCCATCTGAATCTTGTTAAGTTCGAACTTTTTAGGGACAGTGAAAGATGGTTTTACTTTCCCGAGTCCAATACAGAATGAATAATTTATCAAAAGGCTATTCTTAAAACCCACGAGAGTCACTATGAAGGTTAGACAGAACATTTCACATACGTACAGTGGGTGGCTTTTTTTGTTCCAACACTTTCAGTTCCCTAGATATAACACAAGCTGGATCAAATACCTCTTTTTCAGTTAATATGCTCCACTTCACATTAGATGCTATACTCTCAAACCAAAATTGGCGTTGTCGATTTTTCTGTTTCATTAAACACATCCTAACATAAAGTCTCTGCCTCCTAGGTTCCATATCTCACATGTGTAGACTGCAGACCACACCACTGTGTGAAGCCTTGTCAAGAGCCTGACAGGTGAATCAAGTATCAAAGAGTAAAACAAAGACTGTCTACTTTTCAGCTGAAAATCTCAGAGCAGACGTGGTAGGCTTTATTCTCCACATTTACAAAAACTGATTCTGACAGTTACTAATCTTTCCTACAGTTCAAAGAAGCAAATTCTACATTGCTCACCCAGAGTGAGCAATGGTATGTGCAAAAGGAACAGTTTTGCACCCCATAGTATTTTATTGTATACCCATTACAAAGCCACCCACACTGTGGGTAAAGGTCTTACTGTTCCTCCCAAAGAACTCTTATCAGACACATGCTGGACAAGAAGATTGATGAAACAAGTATCTTAATACACTTCTAGTCAGTCTCCATAATGATTCCATTTCCTCCAAGTTTTTAGAAAAGTTGATTGGAAAAAAATAATGCAGTAACAACTTTCTCATGAATTAGATCTCTGAGTTGAGCTAGGGTTAAATGGCAAACTGATTTTCAGCTAACTGCTCCTCCTGTAGTTCTCTCTTCTGAGTGCATGGCTGCAAATCTGCTTGCTCATACTGCTGTTTCCTAGACCGGAGTGACTATTAAATTTTGTAATTAGTGGAATGTAATTATTTCCTGTAATGGGCTGTAAATTCACATTATGCCATAAATCATTCTTATATACACTTAAGGATTCATTACTCTTCTTAGCAACTGACTAGCATATTTACTAAGCACAAAAATGTTCAACTGGAGTACTCAGTAGGTTACTGGGAGAGCATTAGTTGTTCCCAAATGAAATCTCTTTGGTGTAGGGAAGTGGTTAGTGGTAGGAAAAGCATGTTTCTACAGCAGTGGTTAGAAATGAGACTTGAGAACATGATTCAGCAAGGTACTAAAAAAAAGATTTGCATATCAGTTCCATTGGGATCATTTATTGTCCTCATTAAAGCTCTTAAATGCTTTCTTAACTCATCTTCTGAAATAAGAGTCAAGGAGGGAGAACTGCTGTTATGACTACGGAAAATATGCCAATGAGGATAGCAGTTTTCTCCACAGTGACAGAAAACCAAAATCCACAAATCTGCTAGAACCATGGCAGAACTTGCAAGCCCAGTCAGACCTTTCCAGACCACAGTATTGGGTTTACATGGCAAGGTTTTGGTAGCGGGTGTGGCCTCTATGAGAAGGATCCAGAACCTACCCCATGTTAGATAAGGGGCAGCCCATGGGTCCCACATGGAGATCTCTATGCTGCAGCCCATGGAGGAGCCCCTGGTGGAGCAGGTGGATGTAGCATGGAGGAGACTGCAGCCCATGGAGAGCCACCACAGGAGCATGGAGTCTGGGGGGAGCTGCCGCCCACCTGTGGGGGACCCATGTTGTAGCAGTTTGCTCCTGCGGGATGGACCCCAGGGTACAGAGCCGTGTGGGAGCAGTGCTTGAAAATCTGCTGCCTGTGGGCAGCCCCTGCAGACTCAGTTCAGGAAGGATGGCATCCCGTGGGAGGGACCCCACGTGAAGCAGAGGCAGAGAATGACCCTGAAGGAGTGGTGGAGACAAGCATCAGGGATTGACCGCAACCCCGTTCCCTGTTCCCCTGCACTACACGGGGGGAGGTGAAAGAGGGTGGATGGGTAGGAAGGTGTTTTTGGTTTGCTTTAAGTTTCTCCCTGCTCTAGTTTGTTAGTAGTAGGTAATTAATTACATTAATATCCTTATGCTGGGTCTGTTTTGCCCATGATGATAATTGGTAGATGATCTCCCTGTCCTTATCTCAATCCTCAAGCCCTTTCGATCACATTTTCTCCCTCTTTCCCTTTGAGAAGGAGGAGTGAGTGAGTGGTTGTGGCAAAGCTCAGCTACCCATCTGGGTAAAACCACCACAACCACACACTCTAGACACGAGCTTGCCTGGCAAGCCATATAGAGGCAGCCATATAGAGGAGCAGAGGTGTCAAGGCTTGTGTACAGGCTAACCTCATTATGGCTTCTGTGCTACAGCTGTAGCTCACCTCCTGGAAGCTCAGGAGACAAACCTTGCATGTACTTTCCCTCCTACAATTTTACACTTTGGGAGGCAAATATACTGAAGAGGCTTGTGGTTGTCTGGGAGGAGACACATGGCTACTCCCAGGTTCCCAAAGGAGCCCCTGTGGCAGTGGGACCTCATGCCAGTAAGTGGTTGCTGTTCAGGACTACAGTCATGATGAAAGGCAGCTGTGCTAGGAAGTAAATTTTATTATACTATTACGTTGAGCTCAAGACTCTACATTAATGTGATCATTAAGTGTGGTCTTGCTTGGTAATATCCTATTTGTCACCTCTTGGCACATTAATGGATGCAGAAACTCAACATATCTTACACTGCCATCAAGAAAGGAGAGTGCAGAAGAAGGGAACTTGTCCAATAGAAAAATGAATAAATAGTAAGGATCCAATATAAAATTTGTGTTATCAGGCATTTCAGACTCTTTCTTATACTGTTGTATTGTTCTTATGGCACATGCATACATGGGTCTGTGCCATCCTATAATATGTTCAGGAAGGGTAAATCAGACCTGAGATACTTGACTTCATAGAAAAATAGATTTAAGTACTATAGAGGGAGACTAAGCAGCCTCCACAAGGTGGAAGATTTCAGTAAAATTTTGTCTAGTATTTTTCCAGTTTTTGTTGCAGCCTTCTCCCTTCCCCAAATTAGACTTTATCCTACCTCTCACCTCTTTTTACTTATCATCAATGATGGAAGTAAAAATTTGGGCAATGGCAAAACGGGATCAGCTCTTGACATCTTTTCTCTGACAACTCTGCAACCTGCTCTGGACAGACTGGCTGCGGGACACATGCCAACACTTAAAGAAAGGTCAGGACTTATTTGTGGAGTTGCTCATTATCATGTTAGATGCTTCTCTTCCTTTCTGTGGTCCTGATCCAGCACTACTGGCAGAGACAGAAAGCATCTCTGTAATACTAACAAGATGTGTAAGATACCTGACCCTAATTGAAAAAAAAAAAAAGAAAAAAAAAAAAAAAGGAAAAAAAAAAAAGGAAAAAAAATAGGAAAAAAAAAAAAAGGATAATGTTAAATCTGGAAAAAGAAATCTCCATCTGCACTCAGACCGTTTATGGTTAATATTGTCCTGAAACATGCAGGATGCAAAAATATCCTAATGCCCTTCAAACCCAACACAGAGTGTTAATGATTGCATTAATTGGGAAAAAAAATAACAGATAATCCAACAGATAGTAGCAATGAACTAAATGCCAATAAAGGGAATCTGAGAATAAGCTTAACAGATTTGCTGGAGAAGCAACTGCAGCACAGACCTTGAAGGCATTAGTTTGTGGCCAGCAAAGATTGGTTATCTGCTTGTCTGACTCTGATCCTTTGCATGTGATTAACAAAAGTGAAGGGAAGCATCTCTGGGGACCTGTCGCACTGAAAGACAGATAGGTGCTTTAAGACACAGTCTTTGTTTATTCTGTGACTAAACCTCAAATTCTACTTCTGTCCGTGAATTTACCCTGTCCCCACTGGGCACTGTCAGATCCAATCAGCCTTGTTCCCTTACCTTGCAGAAAATCCTGTCCAAACATGCACAAGCCTCTTTGCTCCCCTGGGGCTTCGCTGGTGCAACTGAAAAACCTAGCATGGCTGTTTCAACTAAACACATAGTGAACATGTCTGTGTTAGACCTAGGCAAAACCTAACCCAATTAAACCATCCCTGATTGTAATGCTTTTCTAATGTGTGATGCCTGGGAACAGAAACGCACACTTTGTGCTTTAGAGAAGGTCATCATGATGCGCTGAACTCTTTTGCAGAAACTGGAAAGACTGTTTTTCTGGGTCTTGTTTCTTTTCTTAACATTTGATTTTCAACAGTAGTTTGATAATGGTGCGTGGCTGTTGAGTACAGAGCTAGAGAGTTTCATGGTCATCAAGTACAGACTTTGGCATCAGTGTATAATGAGGGATGTATGTTAAAAGGCACAGCAACGTTCTGGCAAGACTCTTCAAGAATGGCCTCAACCTGATTTTAAAGACAAGACACCATGTAGAGTTTTTCACTCTCCAGTTTTTACTCTCTGATGCCTCTTCCAGCTACAGATGTCTCTGGGTTAAGAGCTTTCCCTTCAGCCCCTTTTTAGAGCACAAGAAGGATTCAGCAAGGACCCTACAACCTTCACAATCTGTTTTTTTTTTTTTTTTTTTTTTTTTTGACAAGTAGCAGGGAAGTCTGTTCACTGTCTGCATGCAGTGAAGAGGAAATCTGGAACAGAGCTGGGAAGCTGCAAATACCTTCCTATTTCTTAACATTTGCTGGTGTTCAACAAAGGGCAAAGACCTTACATACAACATAAACAAAAATGTTTTTTGTTTTTTTTTTTTTCATAAACTGAATGGGTAGTATTTCAACCTAAAAATGAAAAGCAGATTTTATGTATCACTTCCTCTGCCCACTTTATAACTCTGTAAAATACCATTAAATATATAGTACTTCTGAGACTTGTATGTTCAATAAAAGGGTCAATAATGAGCTGTTACTGTAACAAACTGTTTTCCTTAATTGCGTGCCTGCTTATCAAGCAAAGCTTTCTCAAGGACTTCTATTTCTATAAAATGTTTTCTAACGGAGTTTAAAGTTATAAAATATTGATAATTATTTCTGGTTTTGAGATGAATGGACCAATACTTCTGTTCTTCATTTTGTTTGTCCTTCCTTACTTTTCCTGACTATTGCCTAACTTTGAAAAACTTTTAGTCAATTCCAACAATTCTTTATCCCACGTTAAAGCTTTTGAAACACCGAAAGCCGCGTCAGGAAAGGAGCAGTAACAAACAACTGTTTGCCTGACCCTGTTGTGGTCTGATCCTTGCTTTTAAAGAGAATTTTTGCCCATAGCAGAACTGTGGCAAGGTGGCAACTGTGGCACTTCTGAAAGTGCTGGTCTCCAGGGTTATGGAACTGCTCATGAACATCCTAATACCAAAGCCACTTCAATTTCAGTAGCTTTCAGTTACATCAACATTTGTTTTTGTTTTTTTTCCTTCCTCCCACAGAATCTTTAAAGTTAGAAGAACTAATTTCTTTTATTTTAATCTTTTTCCTCCTGCCTTCTGTCCTGGAAAGTTTCTTGCTTTCCACTTTCCTTCATATTCATCTCTTATAGTTTTTTTGTTTTCTTTTGTTTGTTTGTTTGTTTACTTTTCATGGCTCATTTGATTGTGGGCAATCCTATACCACCTCCTCTCATGTGGCACATATCTGATGATTACTCAAGTCCGCAATCCAAACTGGAATACACCTCCTTAAGTAAACACCTGAGCAAAGACCTTCCCTGGGACAAGGTAAGGGCATCTTAATACATGTATTAACAAACAAACAAACAAACAAAAAGTTGCTAAAACTTCTGTTGCTATTAAACTGTACTGAATTAAATAAATTGACGTTAATATGATCCTAGCTAGCTCTAGGCTAGTATTCCTTACACTCAATCTCTCATGCATGTCTATGACTAAATTTACTACCTTATTATTATCTAAGTAACAAGGCTGATAGTAAAGCCTGTCCAAATAAGTAATCAGAAAATAAACCATGGAATTAATTTTCTTGGGATTGATAAAGACAGAAGGTAACACAAAGGAACACACTCCTGGAAGAATGGAGAAAAATAATGCTTACTCTACAGCTGATGATAAGGATATAAACAGTGTTTTAAATCACATCTTAGAGGTTGCGTTTCTTTTTAATGCAGCTATTGCCTAACTACTTTTGACTGCATTTACATTCAGATATAATAAATAGGGCTGTAAAAAACATATTTTCATATTTTCGTGTTTATTATTTTTAGCAACTGATCTTAATTATGTAGGAAAAGGTTTTAGGGTGACCAAATTTTTTAACTCTTTTCAAAGAGTCTGAATACAGTTTTACATCAAACATATTAAAAGAAGAAAAACATGTAATGGAGTTTAGGGTGAATTTGTTCTCTTGATGCTGGGTATTTTTCCAGCCAGGCAAAACTGGAAAATGGTGCTCACATGGCTTATTAAGTCCCTTTATATTTCCTCTCATTTAGGAATTCCCTCGAAGTTTAAATTCAGCATGGCCATTATGATGAAGAATTTTATTTGCACACACAAACATCAGATCTATTCATTAGCTTCATTAACTGTCATTAGCTGGCACAGTGGACAGTCTGTAGGCTATGCATTTTGCAACAAATGAAAGGGAAGTGTGGAGGAGAAGGCTTTATGTAGCAAAAGATGACAAATTAGTACAGCTCTATCTCAAATTCACAGTTAGCACAAGATAAAATGAATAGGTTCAACAGCAAGTCATAAATCAAACTTACAAAGTGAAAGAATTCATACACAAATGGAATCGCTGGCAGCAAAGCCAGTGTTTATCACTTCACAATGATAAAATAAGAATAGATCAGAAACAAATTACTGATAGGAGTAAATACCAAAGAAAGGAGTGCATGGAACAGTCTCTAATTTAATACAAAAGCAATCTTGTCCACGCCGAATACAGGGGGAATACTTCATGAAAGCATGACTTAACAGAGTAGAATATCTTCAAAAATCTCATGAACTCCTAATGAAGGCAAAATTTACTACAAGTAAACATTTATATTTGGCTACATTGTGACTAAAGTGGGGATATCCTTGATTAGTCAAGTACAGATGAAGGTAGTAACTCCACTCTATAGCAGACCTTTAATGTACTTTAAAACATTTTTAATGAAAACAGGTCAGGATAGATGAAATGTATTCCTGACTTGCTCTTGCAACACAGACAGAAATCAGTTTTTAATGTTGAGTATAGTACTGTTTTATGCCATCAGAAGCTCACATAATTTTGATAAAGTGTATGCTATATTTCACCTCGTTTACAAGCACAATAACACAGTGCAGCCAGCAACCATCCAGCTTTTGAATGGAGTAAGAGTCAGTGGGATGCCTGACAATGTCCTTACTGAGACATTCTGTGAGCCCGTCTTGAAATCAGACGTGTGCCCTGACCGATTTAGTCCCAGTAAGCCTAAGGACAGACTTCCACTAATTCCATTGGCATAACAGGGTAACCTGTCCATTAAAATAAAACAAAAAGAAGATCACATATCTAAGCTACATTTTAATTTTGTGGTTTCTTATTGGACACTTAAAAGAAAGGTAAAGTTCCCTGAGTTTTAGAGAGAAAGTTTGGAAAAGGCTGTGTTAATTATGTGTAAATATCTACTGTGAAAATTATTTGTTTTCATTAGAATAAATACATCTCTTTTTTTCTATTACAACTTGAATTAAATGTTTCCAATTCCAAAAAACTTAAATATGCCCCCCAGAAAAGAGAAATATAAGCAGAATGGACAACTTACAGGAAGCACTTGCACATTGAATGCTGCTTACTTCAGCTGAGGACTCTGACCCCTAAGATTCTTAGCAGCACATTGATATTCATTTTCAGAGGAGTAACCATTAGCAGCATTTAATTATTCCAGACTACAGTAAAATTAGAGGTTTCCTCCTTAGTTGTGTTTCCTTTAGGGTCCTAGGAGAACCTTTTTGTCTGCTTTGAAAAGGTAGCAGGAATGAGCTAGTGACACAAAGATTGCTTGGAAGAAACAACTCAGAGAAAACAGTGCCTGACAAGATACAGGTTAATCCTAGAATGGCTTGGGTTGGAAGGCACCTTAAAAGATCACCTCATTCAAACCCCCTGCCATGGACAGGGACACCTCCCACCAGACCAGGTTGCCAAAAGCCCCATCCAGCCTGGCCTTGAACAATTCCAGGAATGGGGCATCCACAGCTTCTCTGGACAACCTGTTCCAGGGCCTCACTACCCTCTGCGTGAATTTCTTCCTAGCCTCTAATCTAAATCTCCCCTCTTTTATTTTAAAGCCATTCCCACTTGTCTTACCATTATCTGCCCAAGCAAAAAGTTGTTTTTCCATCTTTTTTATAAGCCTCCTTTAAGTACTGAAAATCTGCAATAATGTCAACCCAGAGCCTTCTCTTCAGGCTGAACCAAATAATAACCAAATGAATAACCAAAACTTCTCAAAAAAAAATGTTGACAGACTGATCTATCATTAGAGTAGCTGAGAGACCCTTATTCAGATTCTCATGGAATGACTTCATTTTTAAGTAACTATTTTACCTGTGGGAAGTTCTGGGTGAGATGAGAAAAAAAAAAAAGAAAAAAAAAAGACTGACCAAATAAACAAATCCTACAAACAAGCAGATGTTCTAGAGAAAAGGAATACTATTGTTGGTAATGTGGATGCATCTCGACAGAAGACTATGATCTATGAAATGAGACTATGAATTACAAATCTGGCACTACAATTTGTTTACTGAGTAAATAAAAAACAATACAATATTAATGAATGTTCATATGACTTTCAGTATTAGTTTATCATTTATCTGTAAATAAATTACACAGAAAGCATTTCTGATGGGACATTTCATATTTGCATATCCTTAATCTTCAGTATAAATTGGAGAAGTCAGTAAGAGCAGAAAGCAAAGTGTAAACACTATGTGCCATTTTCTAATAAGCAAACCCATTTTAATAATAATTGAGCCTATGTCTGGACTTCAATTTGATCTAGACAGAATTTGATGGGTGCTGGGGTACGCTTCATTTGTTTCACTTTATGAAGTGCATGCATCCTGAGAGAAAAATCTGGATGAAATTTATAACTCAAGTAACTTAAAATGCCTTTTTGATATGCTATACCCTGGAAGTTTCTCAAGAATGGAAGAAAAAACAATATTAATAATAATTAAAAAAAAAAAAAAAAAGAAGAAGAAAAAGACATGAATGTTAAAAGTTAAGAATGAGCAATCTCAAGCAATCATGAACTTTCAGATCCAGATCACTATCATATCTTGATATTCCCACCTCTGCCTGTTAGCTTGGGTATAAGTCCTTTGTGGTTTTATTTATTGCTTTCCCCCGCACTCTTTGATTTTTATTCTACTGTGTGATATATGCTCCATTTAAAAAAGGCCTCCATATAAAATATATCCTAAGACTGGAACACATCTATAGATGGATGTGAAGGATCACTTTGAGAAGAGAGATTTTGATTTATTTTTTTCTTTTCTGGTATGGCTTTTCCAAAGAAAAGAGGAAAAATGCTTAAGTAATAAAAACAGATAAATTATATAGCCTTTCTGAAATGATTTTGAACAAGAAGAAATCAAACCTTCTGTCTGAGATGGAGAAAAAGTAATGCATCAACAGAGAGCCACTGGTGACAAACCATTGATTTCAATAGTGTAACGATGATCAATGGAGAATGTGCCTGAAACTCTCTTGAAGTTTTGAAAATGAACAGAGAAAGTGAACCTTGCCAGAACTGTCCATCCTGGTTAACACATGGATATTTTATTATCAGCCTCAGCCAAGATGCATTAATTCCCATATCATTGGTCCCTTCGTAAGCAAGAGCAAATGTAGCTCTTCACAACCATGGCTGTTTCTGTTGAAGTTGTTCTTTGTAATGTGAAAGAGACACATTTCTTCCAGACATGTCTATTAAATATTTTTTTAGTGTCTTCAAAGTTATTCAGTGTTAAATTTATCTGCTTGTATTGATCAGCTTCTTGTTTAAGAGGAGATAATTGTTCAGATATATCTCCAACAATCAATAGCAATCGATCAAATGAGCTTTTATTTAGTACTTCTGTCCTTTGTGCAGTTGGTGCTTTTCTCAAGCTATGCAGACTTAGATGTATCAGTGCAATTAAGTTTTCTGATGGGCTCAGCATTCCTAGGGAGGGACAGACTTTTGGAAGAGTGCCATTACCATTTAGACTATAAAATAACTGACTTAATATTCAAATTGAGCTCACACTTGTATTAAAAGATTTGTAAATCCAACATTTGTGGACACTATACATTTGAATCCATAGCTAAAGGAATATATTTTTTGGTTTTGTAGCATGTGGGAACAGAAGTCTGTTTATTTAACTCTACATAGTCCAAATGAAGACATCTGCATTTGAACAGATCATCCTTGTTTTTGTTTGTATAGAGAATATATATATATATAATATGACTTCTTCAGTGGGGTGAAATTGGCATTTAAAATGCATGATTCATCTCACCTAGAAGTAGACAGTAGACTCACAGCTGAGAGGCAGTTAAAGAACACTAAATCTGATTTGGCTGAAAACCTATCCAGTAGGGTCACAAGTGTGAGGGGCTAGTACTGGACTCACAGCCCATTACTGCTTGACGATAGTTGGTACCTTTCTGATGCCTGAGATCTATAAAAAAAGAAAAGTCCTTTGGGTAGAGGGATGTTTACGTAGGAGTTATGTTGATATGTTTTGCTCAATTTGAGTCCAACAGTTGCTGCAAGACTATTTGCTCAAACAGTAAACTACTACATCATTAGACACAGTTCATGTACTTAATTAAAGGTGGTATGTGGTACAACAAAATGCTACTGACCGAGGCAAAATGGTGCTTTTTGGAAGGGTCCACGGGTTCCATGTTGGCATCCCCCTTAAATGCACCTTCCCCTGTGTTTTGTTCACTGTTTGCTCTTTGTGTACTCTTGAGAACAAACCAAATGCCATAAGGTTCCTTAGGCAGGTAAGTGATTGTCAGCTCTTACAAGATCTGATTTGTAAAACATAAAAATAGAACTGCCTTTTTACTGACAGCTAGCTAGATGAATGAGATAAATCTCATCCTTGGTGTTTTTAAATGCCTGTAATGTGCAGCTTACTGGCAAAGCACATTCCTCATCCGCCCTTGCCCACACAAGCTAGCTCTGAAAGGTGATAGGTACTGAGAGACAGCACTCACTATAGCTGTATACTCATGGGGAAAAATGGAAATTGATTTTTTTCATCTGTACTATGGTTTTAGCATTTAGGCTGTTTTGCTAGGATTGCAACCCTATATTTGCACAGGATGTTTATGGTTATTATATTGGACATTTCTCAAATATATTTGCAGAACATGCTGATGGCTTTTTTATTTTTATTTTATATTTTTGAGAGTCAGCTCTTATTTTTCCCCTCCTAGGGAATAACTATGATGCTATTTTAAGTAAGTCAAAAGATTCATTTCACCGCTATCCACAATACATTTGTGCTTACAGCATACTGACTTGCTAACTCAAGCCTTAAAGAAAGTCCTCATATTTCTAGCAAATAATTCAAGGAAAGGTTGATGTGAAAACTCTGCCAGCAAGCTAAAACCTTGTCTTAACTTCCTTTCTCTCCTTGAGAAATTTTGACACCTCTTGCCAAAACTGAAAGCCTGGTGAGCCCAGAATTTTAGGGTAACATTGTTTCCAACTCTGACCACTTAGCTCTAACTTTTCAGCAATGTCTAAACAATTTTCATTTGTGTTTACTCTTCCAGATGATGCCTTTAAAGACACAGTGTATTTTGTCACTGTGTTAATGAAATGTTAGTTCTAAAATCTGGATCAGATGTATGTACTTTGTATGCTTTCTAGAATAGGAAGCCATATTTTATTTTTTCAGCTGAATGTTCCAAAAGGTACCACAGGGGTGAAGACATCAATTTAAGTCCTTCTTATTGAACCTTTAAGGAAAACTTGTACTCCATCCATCAGCCAGGAGGCTGGTCTGCAAGCAAGCACTGAAGGTGCTGATCTCAGCTAGATACTCTTTTCAATCCATTGCTTGCTGTAAATAGGATTCTGCTGAAAGTAAAGCAAAACTATGAAGCACAGAAGAACTACACTGCTGTGCTTTTGTATGACTTCATTTTCAAAGATAAAACCATTTGATCTTGCTACACAGTAGAGTGTAACTCTCAGTCTGTCCCACTGAAATGGCTCTCAGATTCATGGGCACTACAAGAAAACTTTTACTTTGCAAGGAAGGAGGCATGCAAGTGTATTGTAGATACACCTGCACTTAACCACAAATATGAATCTCAGTGTGCCAGAACCTATTTGGGTAGGGGAAGAAGGGTTATGACTTTAAAAGAAGACAGTGACTGAAATCAGAAAGCACAGCTTCTCCTTGCCACTGATAACAAACCCACCTAAGAGAGTGAACCTGCAATGTGTTTAGCAAGTTGTATCTTTTCCCAGAGTTCCTAAGAACAGTCCATGAGTCTACCAGAGCAATCACTCTACTGAACAACCATCTACTTCCTAAATAATGTTAAACCAACTGTTTTGTGTGGAAAAAATGAAGGGTGACATATGGCTGAAGATAATAATACCTGGGAAGAAGATTTAAAAGAGTAACCCGTTCCACGGCCCTGATTGAAAGTTTTTGTTTTGTTTTGTTTTTCCATTGCAGTCTGGCATAATTTGAACAACACAGACTCAGCTATGGCCTCCCAGAGAGGCTTCTGTTCATCTGATCATCACACATTTTTTCTTGATATCTGAAATTTTCCCCTTTGGTAATTTCCCCCAATTACTACTATCTCCCAGATGTGCCAAGAAGCTCCCCATTAGAGCTTACACCCCTAGGCTACTGCTTACACCTTTAATTGCATCTTATCTAGCTCAGCATTTGTTCTTGTCTCCTAAAACAGTCTAACACAACTTCCTCTCATTGGCAGCTGCATCACACAAACACATATGCATGCACACATGCACACTCTTCAGGTGTGACCACTCAGGGAATGCAAATGCACAAGTTTTTCTTCCTTTCCAATGTTTGATAAAGATACTAACTCTTGAGATACAGCTGAATGTAGAGTTGCCATTTTTTGGTAATGGTTTCCTTCTTCTGTGAAATTCTAAACTTCTGTACCACTTTAGAAAAAAAAAAAATAAATAAAAATAAAAATCTAGATTTCTTTTGTGATATCCTGTCAGCAATTTCAGGCTGCTTCCTGTGATGCTGTACCCATGGAGCTAGGGAGACAGTTGCATATTGTACCTTTCAACTATTCTATCCCCAGTGAACAATTAAATGCTCATTAGTGCTGAGACAGACTTTACAGCCTAGAAAGCCAGGTAACTTAACATGTGTAGGGAAAACACCTGGTTTGAACCAAAATGAAAGAGGAATTTGAACATGACGCTTCCACAACCTTTCCCCTTGGACAGTGCTAGAGGTGAACTGAGAAACTCTAAGTTCTGTTGAATGCGACCTAATATCAACCACAGTTGCTGCAGCAAAAACACGTACGCTTTTTAAAAAATCTCATTAACATACATGTTCACGGTATTTTTTGGAATAGTTTGTTGGATTTTCACCTCTCCTTAATAGTATGTATAGTAAAAGACCAGCAAAATCATGAGAGTTTTGGAACTTGAGAAGCGCTCTGCTCATTCACTTAAGATTCTCTCATGCTTAACAATGGCATCAAATTCACAGCTCACGATCTTCTCCCTTCTTCTTTGCCATCCTTGTTTGATTTTTTTTTTTTTTTTTTTAAAGCACATGGTAAAGGCTTTGAAATCTCTAATCCTTTGTCAAATTTGGATTAAAATGGTTAGTGAGGTCAAAAGTTTATTGGAGCAGGAGATGAACAGACAATGTGATCACATAAATCTTTTCTTCAAAGGACAGCATGAAAAAATACACCATTTAAAGTGTAAAAGCCAATTCTTATCTGTTCTTAAGGGGATCTTAATCCACCTTGGGAAAAAAAGAAAATTGTCTTGATCTATTCATTACATATTATTTTACAAGAATAGGAATTAGACAATCTGCTTAATTAATGTTTAGTCCACTCTTATTTGAAATATTTTTTCTTGTCTTTGAGTAACTGGAAAATTCCTTTTTTTTCTTTCGTGTTTTTTTTTTTTTTTTTTTTTTTTTTTTTTAAATCATCAAAATCTCTTTGCTGCTACTTCATTATTATTTCTTTTAAATACCTGAAAATCTGCATTACCCAGGGTAAGCCTTTTCTTCAGGTCCTCAGTACTGGATATCAGTATGTGGTTGCACACATGATTTTTGCTGCACTGGGTCCCAGGAAAGAAGGAAGGGGCCCTTCTCTTTTCCTTCCCTGGTGGTGACCTTCCTCAAACCCGGGGACAAGGCTTCATGATGTGATCTGATGGCAGCCAGTCACATGTGCTTGCATTTGGAATTTCTTATACTCTTCCAAATGTAGATTTCTTTTCCTTTCTTTTTTTAATTGGACGCGTTTTCGCTCTCTAACTGGCTGGGATGAACCCAGCAGTACATCCTCAGTGCCAGTATTTTGAATTGACTCTTGTTATCTGACACTATTTTTGGATTTCTTTATATAGATTATTTCCCTCTTATTTATTTATTTCTGGCTGACATATACCAGCATTCATCTGAACATGCTGATGAATGTAATCTGCTGTCTGTAATTAGACTTTTTTTTTTTTTAATTAAAACAGATGAAGATGAGTTATTTACATGAAATCAGCTTTGCTACTAAGAAACCTTTATTGGTATTTACATGATTGCCTACTGCACATTTGCTCTTATAATTATGCACGTTAGCTCTTAATGGAATGAAAAGGGCACTAGGACCAAATGTTTTTAATCTGCTACATTTGCATTCCAAAACTGCCAAATAGGTGCTCTGCTGAAGACAATTTTTCAATGGAATAGTGAACACAGGTTTTGTTCACCTAAAGCATGAAGGTACACTCATCCTCCTATTTTTTTTTCCAATTGTACTAAATGTGAATAAAAAAAGACTAAAGCAACTTAATAGTAGGTAAATCTCTTTTGAAAAGATAATACTTCTAAGCAACGAGAAAAAAAAAAAAAAAAAAAAACACCTGCAGTTAAGCACAGATCTCTTTAAAGTTAGTGAAGTTCTCTGACAAAACAATAGACTGTCATGGAATAAAAGGGTTTTTAGAGAATGCAATTATGCTATACTCTTAAACCAACTTGAACCTTTTTTTCTTTGCCTTTCCCTTTCCTTTCCTCCCTCCTCCTCCCAACAAAACCATCCTAGAAACTGAAAAGGAATAATTGCTGGGTTTACAGGATGATGAAACATAGGAAACTAATTCTGGAGGGAAAAAATGTCAGCTTTCTTACACTTCTGCTGAGAAAAGAGTAAGATGTTCACATCTAACTGCTGTACTTAGTTGTACTCACTCTGCCGTCCTAAACACATCTCCTTAGTTACCCCTTGGTAAGTGAATTCAGCATTGCTTCCCTCTGCACTGAAATGCATTAATACAAGTATGAAGGGTCACCTGAATGGCAGAAGAACGCCGTTTATTTACTACCAAGAGGCACATAACTGCAATGCCTGTAGGCAGTCTCACTGAAGCCTGAAAAATAGACTGACCTCAGGAAACTATCTGTATTCAAACTTAAACAATTCTTCTTACATAGGACTGGTTTAAACAAACAAGTCACTTCTTCCCCACCCAAAACATCAAAAGGGACTGAAAGGTTTAAAATGCAAGTCCATCATGCTTCTTGTGTTTCAGACTATCTAGGGACATGGCTTAAGAAACCCCACTTGGGATTTTATGACATTTTCAAAGGAGCTCTCAGTTGGTCCTCAGTTTTCAGCAAGGACTGGTCTCTCTATGGAGATTTGAGAGAGATGTCAGAATCCTTTGCTCGAGAGCAGATGAAAATACCCTAGTTACTTCCTCCATCTACACTTGCCAAAACTGATAGATGTAATTTTCTAGCATTTCCACTCAGCTCTCATTCTAAGCAGATGTACAGTACAAAACTCTTGTTTATGTGACCAGCCCTGGCATTCATATTTTCAGATACATAGCCTGTGAATTGTCTATAAATGAACCACAGTCCTGTGATTTACAAGTAGTATAAGTTACAACACAAGCTAATCTGCTTCTCACCCTTTGCAGAAATAGAACATGCTTAGGGCTCCTGGGACTGAACCTTTACCATCCTCTGAGGTACAGGCAAAGGGCTTAGAGCTCTCCTGGACTTCCCTCTGACAGGTCATGACTATATCAGTCAGCCACAGTTTGATAACTAGGTAGCCTTCCAAAGAAAACTGAAGAGAATTATAATTATATGATAAAACATGGCAAAAGGCCACTGTTGACATGACAATAAAAAAACAAACAAACAAAAAAAAAAAAAAAAACAAGCATCACCTCTGACACCTCTCTTAGGAGCTCCGTCATTGAAAGCTAGGGCTGCTGCTCTGCTGCTGTGTTCACCAACAACTTAGGGCTCATTGGAGAGCAGTCACAGATCTGATTCACTTCAAGGAATCTCTTTGGACACGTAAAACATACTGCAAAGACTCCAAATTTCTTCAAGTATCACAAAGAAGCTATCCATTCCTACCAAGTCTCATATCTTCTCATCCTCCCTGTTCAACTTTTCAAGGCCATCAATCAATAAAGTCATTAAACTCATGATTACATTTCATATATGCATAAAATATGGGTTGTTTACAACATCCTGCCTGTCAAGCAATTAAAAACCTGCAGACGTTCATAAAACTTAAGGTAGAGGAAATGAAGCGAATCTGAACCTTCCATAAACAGCCATCTGTCTATCATGTAATAGGGGTGAGAAGAATGCCTGCAAACCCATTCTGGTAAGAAAGCACACAAGAATTTATGGGCCAGCTTACCCAGGACTCCGGGATGTCCCTGAATATCATTGCAGGTCCATGCAGATGTCGCGTGTATGCTGACAGGATGCCATTGGCACCAGTTTCTGCTCCTTAAAGATCTGCCTGCTTAACATCATGGCAGCAATCACTCCTGTGCCTCTTTCAGAAGGAGGAAATACTCACAGGAAATCACAGTAAACGGTAGCTTACGGTAGTAAAGAAGAAGAAATATTAAATCTGTAAGAAGACCCAGTAGAGAACAAATGAACAGTTTTATCATGGACCCACTGGGTCTCTGCAAGAGACAGGTGCAGTTTTACAGACTACATAAACAACCTTGTTCTAGCCCAGAAATGAAGTTATCATGGTCATGAAAAACCTTGCTTGCTAATTAATGAACAAAATACATAGATCTGATTGCCAGGGTGTTCTTTAAAATAATAATAATAAAAAAATAAAAACAAAAACCCACAAACCTTGAAACAACAAACTCTTTTCAAAGATTTCAATTGATGTTTATAAACTAAAATGCATTATTATTTTCACATCTTTGACTCCTGATTTGTACCAAATTTAACGTGGCAGGGCGTAAATATAGGCAATAATGGGGGAAAATTCAAAATGGCAGTTTTTTGAGTAAAGCTCAGTTTCCAAGATTTTACTCTGGCCTTCTTATTTAATAACCTGTATTAAAAGAAATGGTAGCCTGGAGATTGTGTGCTAACAATAAAAAGGTAAGAGCAGTAGATGCTTTTAAATTCTGAACACACAGAAGTTAATGCTATTTCAAAACATACTGCTTCAGGTGCTGACTATACAGAAAAACAAGGTAACCTACTACGCTAATGTCCCAGCATCTTTTGCATATTACACTTTAAAAAAAGAAAGCAGTACAAGAAAGAATGAAAAAAGGACCCAGTGGGAGGAACACAAGCTTGATTTGGTCAGTGGTGCAAAACCCACTTATTATTTACAGATTATAGACAAGCGTTCAGTACACAGTTTAGAAGGCACAGTGATACCGCATGATTAGCAACGTTTCAGAACAAGACTAGTTTGATTATGCAATGCTGAGGCACAACAGCAATTGGCACTAACACGCTGAAGGACCTTCAGGATGAGCTTAATCTGTTCATGTTTAGGGAAGAAAAAAAAAAAAAAAAAAAAAGCTCTTAAAAGGCCACCTACCATTCTTAGGTTACTGTCACCTTCGCCTCTGCTCAGTGTCTCTGAGACTCATTCTTTTTCATATCTACTACTACTTGAAAATTAAATACAATCTGATCAAGTAAACTTCACTTGCTCCTTAATTATACATTGAGTTTGCATCTACGGTATAAGTTTTAAAGTTCACAGATTTGGATGTGGAGAAATTTCAAAGGCCTCCTCCTCTAGACAATAGTGTCATCTTACCAAACTTTGGCTTAAATGCAGTCATGCAACAGTGCAACACTGCCAGAAGACTTCTCAGACACTGAAAGAACTGTGGCTTCTAGACAGGGACACCTGAGACTTGATGAAACATGAGGATAAACAATTTAATGAATAAATAATTAACACGTAATTAAAGCATTATTTAAACAGGTTTGGATTAGCTGTGTGCATACTATAGATCTCTTAGGGCTCTTCTGAGACCTAGTGGGCCTGAGTTGCTAACTTTTTGCATCTTGCATGCAGATCTTTGTCATCCTAAAGTTAAAAGTGAGCTACTACCAGGTGAATGGAGTAGCATCTCTTGAGTTATTGAAAAATTAAAACAGAAAAGCAGTAACTAAGACCCAACCATTTCCCTCTTCAAATTATCATAAAATGTTACCACAGTTACTGAAAATTCTTTGTGTTTGTAAAACCTTCCTTCCTACAGGATAATTGATTCAGAGCTCACCAACCTGTAAATTGGGAATATCACTACTGCAACGAACTAACTAAAGCTGGTGCAACAGATTAGGTTCCATGAGAATTGAATTGTAATTTCTGTGTGTATGCAAGTAATATTAAAAATGGTTTCAAGAAGATGGGATCCTCTCATTGATACTCTGTACATCAGAAATGGGGAGAGGCATATTTAATGAAATGTGGGAGATTTTCTGCTTTTCTTTCACTGTGAAATTATGCAAAGAAGGTCCTGACACATCACAGCAATTGTGCCTCCATAGAAAAGGGACAGTACACCTTCACTCCACACTGTGACTAGGACGTGTGCCTAGGTGTATTACATTTCTCAAATCCCAAGGTAGTGTGGAAACACAGAAGAAAGTGAAGAGGGGCTAAAGTCTCCTCCACTCAGAATCAGTGCTCGCAAGAGTGTTCTTAACACTGCACCCAGGAACTGGAAGGACTGAGGCTGTATTTAGCCTTGCACAGAAACGGAAAAGAAGGACCTTCTGTGATCCCCTGTATTGTCAAATCAGCCACCTTTCCCTGAAGATTTCCATACCAATACTTCTTCCTCATTCACTGCCATCAGCCTGGTTTTCTAATAAGCTAGTTGGTCACTACATCTATTCCTGAGACTTCATTACTTGATAAGTAAACCCCTAAGTTTGACAGGAGCTGATAGTGGATGAATTCATACATATAAAGTGCCAAGAAAAGTTTTCCAAATTAGTCAGAAATGTTTGGTCAAAAAAAAGACAGCTTTGTGAATCACTGTCACTGTAAAAATGTTATACAAAGCTGAAACTTGTCTATCAGAACTCATAAATTAACTTACCTACCAACCACAAGAGCTATAAAAATGAATTATCTGAACTTGCTTCCATGATACAAACTCTCCAGGCCAAGTCTACTGCTCATTAGTACCAAAGAAATGAATATTTACACTTCTGTGACTTTTACGATTCTCTCTGCTTGCCCAAACAGGAATACTGTATGTCACACTACTTGTGATATTGCATTTATCTTATTATTACACAAAACCATAGTTTCAAAGAGGTATGAATTCCTCATGTACCCTCAGACAACCCCTCCTAAAGCTGATTAATCCTCAAACTACAGCTTCCTTTTACATTGTTTCTTCCAGCTGCAGAATCAATGCCCTTGCCTGTATGGAAAGAAATGTCTTCAACTGAGTACCTAGAAAGTGTGAAATCATATGCACTGTGGTGCATGTTGCATACAGACTCAGCAGTGGAAAAGCATTAATATCTATTTAGGTTAGCAGAAAAAATCAGAATAGTTTGTGGAAGGCCTGAGACTCAATTGTCTTTATTTGCTTCAAAACTGAAAGACCCCAAACTAACTCATTTTTTTCCAATGAAAGGGGATGAAGCTTCTATATAAATAATTATTCTAAGATATACTCTCATAATTTTCCACATAGCAGGTGAGTTTGCATAGTGCTAACTTAGAAGCCACCCACAACTTATTGCTTTCCTGACTATGTAGCTTTTGTGAACTGAAGATAAAAATCTATCTTTTTTGCAGTTTCAATAAAGTTTCACAAAACCTAGTTCTCTGAACATAACTTTTATAACTTTTCTGACTATAACTTCTTAGCATGAAGGAAGAAAAAGTGAAGCATTCTGAGAAGTGGAAGGAATCTAAATATATATGTATATATATATATATATATATATATATATATATATATATATATAAAAGCAGTAGCTGTTGAAACTTTTCTGTTTTATCTATGCCAAATAATTGCAATGGCACGTGAGACCTCCCCCTTCTATTATCTTTGTATTTCAGAGATTAAATGTCACAAACATTTTAGAAAAGCATTATAAACATTTCACAAGATTGACGGTAATTTAGTTGCTAGAGCTGGTTGCAATTCCCTGGCAAAACAAAGATCTGACAGAAAACACTAGATCACTGAAATGTTTCATTCAAATCAATGGCAGGAGGGAATCATGAGGGATTTGCTCCAGAGCACCAAACGGTGAAAACTGTGAAGTCCATGACTCAAGGACAGACATACCCTTGCTTATAACCCTGCAGACACAAAACTCTCCATTTGGTCTTTGCAGCTGACAGCCTTAGTTTTGCAGCTGCTGGAAGCAATGGCTTTGACAAATGCAATAATTTCACTGAGCAGCTGCAGTATCCAGGACTCTTATGGGTCAACAGAAAATCCAAAAAACAAAACAAAACAAAACAAAACAAAATAAAATAAAAGAGAGAGAAAAGTTGGGAATGGTAGTCCTCCAGGCACCCAAAGGAACCTGGTTTCCATCCAGCTCTAAAAGCCATCTCTCAGCAGAAAAACCCTGCGTAACGAGTGCTAATCCTTAGCTACTGCATCTGGCAACATTACTAAATGAGTCCTTGACACATTAAGTTCTGGATCTCCTGTGTCTGCGCATATTTGTAGCTTGGAAACTACATCTAGATATATCTGCTTTATTTAGCATGACGTTGTCCTCCTCAGAAATATGTCTGTCTAATATTAAATGAGGTGCTGTGGGGAAATAATAATAATAATAATAACAATAATAATAATAATAATAATAATAATAATAATAATAATAATAATAATAATTAAAATCAATTTATTTTTTCTGGACCTTCCAAACCACTTGCATTCCCTTAAGTCAATGCCAGTTTGCACATTTCCCCTTCTCTTGCCACATCTAGAGTCCAGTTTAACCCACTCCCTCAAGAGAGAAGAAACATACTTTGCCATATCAGATAGGGAAAAGAGTATATGGGATCTAATAGTGCTACTGCTGATTTCTGAAATGAATAGACAGAAGTACAGCATAATAAGATAAAGAAGTGCGACCGAAACTTTTAACATTTATTTATTTATAAACAATTACTGGGAAACTAACCACACTTGTTACAGACCATATTGTAGGAAACCTTAATCAAATGGGGAAAAGTATCAAGATAACAAATGTGCCTCTGTTAAAGAAAAGTGCAGAAAGGAAGAAGGCAGCAGAGGAGGAAACAAAAAAGTAATAGTTACTTCAACTACTCTGAGAGCTTTGTAAAAGTC
The DNA here is from genome assembly GCF_965140915.1 of Aythya marila. Taxonomy (NCBI): domain Eukaryota; kingdom Metazoa; phylum Chordata; class Aves; order Anseriformes; family Anatidae; genus Aythya; species Aythya marila. Next base: position 112,468,252 of record NC_139042.1, read on the forward strand.
AGTGAATGTGCAAAGTGACTCTTCCAAAGACAAGTTGAATGCTCTGCTTTAATCCTGGTTAATACAAAGAATTCATAAATAGTCAGTTGTGAATAATCTTAACCAGACAAGCTATCTCCTGTGTTTAAAAGACACCATGAAAAGAGTTGTCTTGTGGGGGACATTAATGTATCTTAAGAACTCTACATTCAAATTTAATTTCTCATGCTTCTCCTATTGCAAGATTTGCATTTTTTTTTTTCTTTAGGAATCTGTACCTGAAATTGTCTTGGGTTTTAGCAGGAGATACACATATGATTTAACTAGTAGCATCACTGGAAAGATGTACAGTCAATGTTTTGATAGTGCTTTCTCAAACACCCTTTCCCCACTAGTCAGAAGTGTCCTAGGAGCAGGGCCATGCTGGTGGAAGAGTTTCTGGTACTGTATGAGGGCTTTTAGGTTCTTCAGATTCTTGCCATTTTGCCTGCCTGAAGGAAGCAAGTAGAGATGAGATCAGACTGCCAAGAGAGGAAGGCCTCAGAAAGTCAGGGACAGGAACAGAATACTTTGTTCATGAAGATTTATACCCTTTTCCTATCACAGCTTTGCTGGCAGTGCAAGGCAGTTTTCTCCTTCCCGTAAGTCTGTGCTTACCTACAGGTTTCATTAGCAGATTGAGGAACAGAGTGGCATAAATGTTAATTTTACTGTAATATCCCATACCATTTATCTGATATGACATTAGAAATACTTGAATATTCATGATTTCTTTGCTTGATGGTATTTTTTGACTTCTAATTGTGTGCAAAGCTATAAGAGACTGCAGTCTTAAGAACTATTGGTTGAAAGCAAACACCCCATGGTGGCGCTCCTTCAGTGAGCAATTAACTCTGTGCCTCCTACAAAGACAGACATCTTTAACATATACCTCCAAAATTTCAAAAGACAAAGTGGTTATATGGTACCTGGTTTATCAAAAAACCTTTAAGGTCACCTTTCCTCTTGCTTTCCTCTCTGCTTCTCTCCCTCTAAAGAAAACCTGAATTCCAAATTCATATTTAGAATTATAGAAACGTCTGTATTGCACCTTTATATATACATATATACATATATATACATATATATAAAAGAACTGAAATCCAAATGTAATAGGCAAAAGTATATTTGTATTTCAGCGAGCATATATATATATATTTTTTTCAAAGTCCCTCATCGAAGGCTCTTACAGAAACCAAGCTGCCTTGGACAATAAAGAAAGCCTGCTATGCATTTATAACTGCTCAAAAAGTAGGACATAAAGGCTATGTGTGACAGAATTCCTCAATTGCAGCTTTATTTCATTACTACCTCCTGCACTGGAAGAGCAGGTAAATAAAATCAGCTCCTTATTGGAGAGAGCTAAAGATCTAAGATCTCTTTGATCATAATTGACTATAGGGTTTCCTTTTCAGCATGTGGAAAAAAAGCACAGAAGTGTTTCTTTGAGGTGAAAGTATGCTGGTGATTTTTTACATCATCTTATGTACTGTTTGATTTTATTTTTTTTTTCTGTGGCATTTCTGAGGTAACAAGTAATAACTCCTCAGAAAACTTATTACCAAAATATTTCTTGTATGGCTTTGAAACAGGACCCCTTTTTCCCTTGGAATGTGTGAAAATGTTATTGTTAAAAACTGAAACTCATTTCCTGTATTTACTTGTCCAAGGTAACAAAGCTCTCTGCTTTGTCTGAGTATCCAGAAACCAGACTCATCAATCAATGCAATCTTAACCCAATTCTTATAATTAACCATTGATAGTTGATTTTCTTTGATCATACTTGGTTCCTTTGCCCAAAACACCTAGAAGAAAGGGGCACATTTATTTTCTTTGATTTGTAATGAGCTTGAGATGGTCTCTGTCTAAATAACATAAATGACCTCTGGTCCTTTGTACTTTTAACTTCATGGTGTTTGGAAATAATGCCTCTCTAAATCAAATCTTTACCAATAAGAAAGTAACAGCAGTATGAGTACAGATCAAGAAATGCTAGCAGCTGTGATATACACATACAGTACTGCAATTCAACAGCCACAGTAGGTCATATTGAGCCACGGCTTTATTCTAACATAACACTCCTGACCAGAGTTAATTTGCAAGAGTACTCTGGTCCTCAGACACATCATCAACTGATGATCTCCATCTCCTTAGCTTGGGTTAAACTAACCTCTAAATTTAATTAGTACCAAAGATTATTTAATGATCTCTTCTCTAACTCGCCATTGGACAATAACTGTGATAGTTGCTATCCTGGGAAATATCAAAGCCAAAATGCATACTACAGATGTGGGTTAAGAAGAAAATAAACACAGCGTTCTGTTTATTTTGTTATTTATTTATTTATTTTTAAGGTATAAGGGTTTCACTTTTCTTTTTTTTTTCCAAAATAATCTTTACTTTAGATTGCTACTACCCTGTTATAGAAACAGAGTTTTATCCTCTCAATTATACTGCTGCATTTGAATTGCATCAAATAAATCTACATGTTGATAGGAAGTGTTGTGCAGACAGACTTATGTCTCAAATAAAATTTTAGGAAGAAATACATGATTTTATATTAATGTACCGTAGCTGGTCAACTTGAAGATTTTTATTGGATTTTGCATGGCTATTTTTTTATCCATTAAGATTTGAAGGTGAATTACATAGTTATTAAAAGTTATTTACATAGAAGGTGAATTACATAGTTATTAAAAGCATTTTTATATCCTAAAATCCCTTAAACCCACACAGCCCTAAGGCAAACTCTATCAAGTTCACAGAGTTCTCATGTCCAGTGACAACTGTATAAACCTGCAAGGCTCCAGTGCCTCACGGCACCTCTTTAATGTTCATATAGCCCTAGGGCAGCTTTCTCCGTCACAGCATGGCCAGAAGGCACAATGGCCAGTAGGAACAAGCAGGATGATGGAGGGAGTGAGGAAGCCTTCAGGGTATCAGATGGGGAAGGCTTGGCACTGGGGATGAGGCAGGTGGTGAAGAATGGGTGTGCCTGCACCGATGGAATCTGTAGATGCTGTAGGTATCCCTGTCCCTGTGAGCAGAGATATTGACTGTGACACGTACAAAACAGTCTATCACATTTTTATTTGGACATGAGTTTGTGTGCTTCTCACTGCCTATCTTCAAGGCAGAAAGAGTTCACTCACTCTATTCACCATAAGCAGGATAAAAACCATAAAATAAAAGGATACAGTTTGATTCAAAATGCTGCAGCAATTAGGAAAACGTAGGTGAAATTAAAATTTGAAGCTACTGTGGTTGGTCTGATACAAAGAACTCATGAGGCAAAACACACAGAAGTGGAAGAAAAAGATGCCATATATGATTATTAACACCACCACAGTACAAACAGTGAAGGATTCCTCAACTTTCCCTCAGTTGCACCAAGCACATTCATGCAACACCAGAGTATTCAAGAGTTTATGCTTTAAAGACATTGCAATGAGTTGATAGCTGAGTACAAGAAAGCAGAAATACTAAAATAAAACAAGCACCGTTAGCTGAGGAATCCAGCCTCTTCTCAGCTACTTGAGCATTGTTAGGAGTTCTGGGCATAGAGACAGACCGCAAGCAAGCAAGCAAGCACCAGTCGATCAAAAAAATCAGTATTTCTGAGCATTCTGCATTCAGCATTTCTGAGTAATTCTGAATTAGTGAAAACCATTCCCCAAACTTCCTGTTACTTCCTGTCAAATTAAAACCAAAGCTGGAAAACTGATCCCAGGAGAACAACAACAACAACAAATCATTTCTCTGTCTATGGTTTTAGATTCAGAATTGGATTAGTACTCTTGCTGAAAACAATAGTAGATATAAATGAAATGTTTAGAGGCAGAAAAGAAGAAAGACATGGAGTACAGAGAAAGAAATGCTGGCTGGATATTCTTCATAACGTGAAACAGTCCTTGATCGATAAAGTCATGGTATCACTACACTGAGGGCAATGCAACATGAATACTTGCATTCACTTTAAGAAACGGTTGAAATCATTGGATTTATTTTACAAGAGCTTCCAGTTACTATGACTGTAGGAACTCCTTGAGTAGCATATCCAAACATGCTATAAGGTTTAGACTGCTTTTAATAATGATGAAAGCAGGAAAGGAAACTCTCCATTATCACATCAGAAAAGTAACGTGTTTTCATTCTTGCTTAGCTAGTTTATTTGGATTCGGCCTTAGTGCTAGACTTAGAGTAGCCATCCTTGAGTTTCATAAGGAACTAACTTTATTTATATTTGTGGCAGAAGGCCTACCTACCCACGGTGAAAAATTCTCTATCACAAAAGATTTTTTTTCTTATCACGTGTAAGAATAATGCCAGAATGAAAATCCAGTTCCACCAATTCCACCAGACTTTGATACAGGAGAACTAAGCAGGTAAATGTAACAACCACAAAACACATACTTTTTTTCCTGAAAGGAAAGATGTTCTACCTACTCAAAGGTGAGCATGTAAAAGCCTTGTCACAAATGGCAAGCATGTTTCTACAGGTATTTAGATTTCAATATGCTCCATACTTAATTGATAAGCAAACTTGGCAAAATAGAGTTCTTAGCTTCTCTGCATGGGTAAATTCAGAAAGAGGTAGAAGAGGAAACATGCCACTGGGAAAGAATAGCTAGGGCTCTAAAAGAGGAAAGGGCAGGTCAGACCTAATCTCCAGTATCTTTTCAGGCTATGAAATAAAGTAGCAATTCACGTCATTTCAGAGGAAGCAAATATCATAACATAATATCACAGACACATTGATGGGTTGACATGAGAAAAAAAATAATCCATCAGCTGATATGGTTTGTCTGACATTGAGTCTGGGGAGCTGGGTCTGATGGCTCTGGCCTAGCCAGCTGATGGAAATTTTATGAACTTGGACAGCAGAGGTTTCGACTTTGTGGGTGAAACTGTGCAACAGAAACACTTTCATTTGATTCATTTCATTGGAGTATTGATTTTCAGGGTTGATGATTTATTAACGTAACATTCGGTACAGTTGGATCTCCCAGTAATGATGATGCTGTTACTGACACTGAAAATAAATTGCTGTAAATCTAACAGAACAGGAGTGCTTAGCTAACAAATTGGATGTGCTGGATTTTCAGAAGCCTGGGAAATCCCACTAAGTGAGATAGTGACTTTTTTTCCCCCTAGTGGGAAGTATTCTCCCTTTTGACAACATTGGACAGACGACAGGTTTACATAAACATATTGGAGACTTCATAGCCTCATTTTTTACCTAAATTCGATTGAACGCTCAAATTGTGCCTTACGCATCTAATTTAACTTCTTCAGTTCAATAGCAGTCATACATGAAAATCAGGCAGTGACCTAGAAAAATGAACAACTAACCATCAGTGCAAATGTTTACCTGTCTTGTATGGAAGAGTCATGACAGTTCTTACCATAAACAACATCTACAAGTGAATCTAAACTGACCACATTCTAAAAATACTACATTATGATCTACATGCTTCTTGTTGACATTGTTTGTCAACAAACAGACAGACATCTTCTACCAAATATTTCAGTGGGCTAGTGTCCTGGTTTCAGTTAGAACAGAATTAATTTTCTTCCTAGTAGCTGGTGGAATGCTGTGTTTTGGCTTAGGATGAGAAGAGTGCTGATAACACCCCGATGTTTTAATTGTTGCAGAGCAGTGCTTATACCAAGCCAAGGACATCTCAGCCTTTTGCTCTGTCCTGCCAACAGGCAGGCTGGGGGTGCAGTAAGAGCTGGGAGGGGACAGACCCAGGACAGGTGACCCAAACTAGCCAAAGGGGTATTCCATACCATCTGACGTCATGCTAAACAATATATAGGGGTGGCTAGCCGGGGGGAGGGGGCCGGACTGCTCGGGGTTAGGCTGGGCATCGGTCAGCGGGTGGTGAGCAATTGCATTGTGCATCACTTGTTTGTACATATTATTATTACTTTCCTATTATCACCATTGTAACATTATTATTATTATTGTTATTATTATTTTGTTATTATTATTTTCCTGTCTTATTAAACTGTCTTTATCTCAACTCACGGGCTTCACTTTCCATTTCTCTCCCCCGTCCCAGAGAGGGAGGGGGGAGGGTGAGCGAACGGCTGCGTGGTATTTAGCTGCCAGCCGGGTTAAACCACGACAGCTAGACAGACTCAGAAGATTTCTGGCATTTCCTCTGAGGAGGTCAAAGTCATGTGGATATGCAAAATCAGAAATATCAACAAATCAGATGTTCTCTTTGTATAGTCCCAATGAGAATGACAAAAAGAAACTTGAAAAACAAAAAAAATCAATCCAGTCCTACAGTAGCTATGACTAAGTTAATCAGGTAGTAAACAACCATCTTTTCCCATACAAAAGGAGCTCTTCAGGTTTAATGCTATTCCCTCTGAACAAAACATTCACATTTAGCACAGTGCTTTACGTACTGGCATGAAACATAAAAATGACAATTTAAGGACTTGACTAGACATGCAAATGAATTTGTCTCTTGGTCCAGTCACTTGCAGTACTATACTTTCAAATAACTTCCTTTTAACAAAGAACTGCTGCAGTGGGCTGCATAAGACGCATTATCTCTTCCTGGAGAACAAGTCCTACGAGGAGCGGCTGAGGGAGCTGGGCTTGTTCAGCCTGGAGAAGAGGAGGCTCAGGGGCGACCTTATCGCTCTCTATGGGTACCTCAAGGGAGGCTGTAGCGAGGTGGGGGTTGGCCTGTTCTCCCATGTGCCTGGTGACAGGACGAGGGGGAATGGGCTTAAGTTGAGCCAGGGGAGTTTTAGGTTAGATGTTAGGAAGAACTTCTTCACTGAAAGGGTTGTGAGGCACTGGAACAGGCTGCCCAGGGAAGTGGTGGAGTCACCATCCCTGGAAGTCTTCAAAAGACGTTTAGATGTAGAGCTTAGGGAAATGGTTTAGTGGGGACTGTTAGTGTTAGGTCAGAGGTTGGACTCGATGATCTTGAGGTCTCTTCCAACCTAGAAAATTCTGTGATTCTGTAACTGTGGTGTCAAGACTTGGGTTTCTGCTGCACCTCTCATATGACCTTGTTCTCTCTGTTGGACTTTATTTTTATGGGATGGCTTAGAAAAGCTCTCGGAACACAGGAAGACAAGTATGGATCCCTCTGCTCCCTAGTCATCTCTTTTACATCTACCTGGCAGACACCTCACAGAGCATCTACCACTGAAGTACATACAGGTTCACAGACCTGGAGGATTTTCCTTCGCCTAGCATTTTTGTGCTTCTTTGCCTGCTGACAATAATTTTCAACACACATCATTTTAATTAAGGTTGTACTTGAGGGTAGGCAGATCTTTGTTTTCTTCGCACAGGGAAATAAGTGCAACCAAGATCATCATGGTTCTACATATCATGGAAGTAATAATGCTGCTTCATCAGCCTGCTGCTGTATTACTACTCCATAATCACTTTTAGACTACCCAAGATGAGATCTAAAACAAAATGTAGACCGTCCTCAGTGGTAAACAAAGACGCACTAAATGAACAGTAGCATTAAACATTATGAAAATCCATTTCTACAAGCTAAATTACAGGAAGCTAATAACTTCACAAGGGGATCATGGCTTCTTTTCTGCCAAGGCCAACCAGTTTCTTTTGCTGCCTAACAAACTTAATTTTCAAACTTTTTTTTTTTTTTTTTTTATTTACTGTGAGAAAATAACCTCAGTAAGCATAATATGCTACAAGCAATTCTGCCTACTGAAATTACATCCCAGGTACCGGTACATCAAAATACCTCAAAAATTCTGGCTCTAATTAAGCTCAACTGTAAATAAGCTGCAAAACTGAAAGCTAATTTGTCACATTTAGTCATAGCCTTGACAAGAGGCATAAAGAAATGTCTACCCTGAGAGACCCAAAACTCCCTACCACATTGCTCCACAGTTATACTCCAGAGGTGATCAATTAGCTAAAGCTCATTAGAAGATTCACCACACTCTACAGCAGGGTCAGATCAGCTATTGCAGTATAGAGGAAGTCAGTGTCCACGCAGTTCTCTTCTGTACTCTCTCTCCAATGAGTCAGGGACTCATGTCACAAGATGCTAAGAAAATTCTTAAGAATACGGGTAATGTCTGACTTCTTAAAAATTGTAGGCAACTCAGAATGAAACAGACATTAAAAAAAAAAAAAAAAAGAAAAAAAAAAAAAAAACACTGAGTGGGAACAAATTTCCCCACTTACTTTTGTGTTTATTCAGGATTGGTCCTCTCTCTCAGACTGGCACCTAGTCCAGCACCTTCACACAAACCCCCTTGCTTCCTCAGCTGCCCACCTCATACCAGGCTGAATGTTGCACCTTGCTCCTCTTTGCAGTGCCTCAGTCTCTGCCAAGCATTTTCTGGGTTTTCAGTTATGTATCTGTTGTTACTTCTCGGCACAGAAAAGAGATAATGAGGATTGCTCCCATCTTTTAAAACTTGCATAGCTTTGCTGTTCCTACTAACAGGAATGCATGATTAGGTACCTTGCTCATTTCACAGACTTTGTTCTTTCTTAGAGAAAAAAATGACCAGAGCTCAGAAGGTTAAAAAGAGTGTGCCTATGTGGGAGGAAAGGTAACAAAATGCAGAAGACAAATACACCTCTTCAGAAAACTCACTGATTCAAATTATGTACTGTATAGGAATTTGAGGACTTTGCTGATTATGCAGGGCTAGATGTCTAAATATGCTTCTTTTTCACTTCTGTATAATGTTGAGGTCTTGGGGCTAAAAATCTGTGCTTGGATGAATATAACATATTAGGCTTTCAGTAAACTCAAAACAACAACAACAAAAATCACTTTTAAAAGGGGTGGGTGGAATGACGAGAGTTACCAGTTATGTAAAAGAAGCTTATTTAAAGGTAAAGAACTGGTTTTGATACATATTTATCTTAAACCGTGGTGGCTGTCATGGCTTTAGTAGTAGTATAGCATGGAAAACCCACAAGATCCTCACAGTCCCAGGCGGGGAGCAGCAGCAGCAGCCGCCTCCTCCTGCTGAGGGAGCAGAGAAGGAGAGGTTGTCATATAAGTGCCACTGCAGCAGCAGCAGTATGAGGAATGGGGAGAGCAAATTCAACTGGTCAGTAAATCGAAGATTGCTCTAACACTGCAGTCCTGCACTGAGAACATATTTCCTTGCTTCTGCAGATGAATCCAGAAAACATGCATTATGCTGAAATCCATGTAATGGTAGTGCTTAAAGACTGCTATCTAACTGATGTGGGTAGGAACAGCTGGGTTCTTGAGCAGAGGAGCAGATGGAGAGGAAGGCATCCCAATTAGTTTCATAATTTTTTCATCATCATTTTTTCTTATCTCTGACAAGACTGGGAAAAGGAAAAAAAAAAAAAAAAAAAAAAAAAAGCCCTAATTGAAAACCTATTTACTTTGGTTGATCAAATTATGGTTTAGTGGAGGACTGTTACTGTAAGGTCAGAGGTTGGACTCGATGATCTTGAGGTCTCTTCCAACCTAGAAATTCTGAGAAATTGAGTAGCAGTTAAAAGCGTAACCACAGTAAATCCAGGGGAGTGAAATCTGTTTTATTCCAGATATGGCAACTCAACTCTATCATGTATAATTAATCTCCTTCACATCCATCTACTCTGATGGACTTCATTCGGTGAGCTCCTTTGTCACCAGTATGTTAATATCAGAGAGCCACCTTCTGCTGACAGTGACAAAGCTGTAAATCTGAGGTAACTCTCTTCATCAGAGATGAGTGTAAAGACATGTAGGATTTGTCCCAGTCAATCTGCCTCAAGCCCCATGCATACAGGAGGCTGTAGGAAGACTCTCTTTTGCCTGCAGAGGGCTTGGATCAGGCTCCACGTGAGTGACTCCTCTCAGAGACAATAAGGCAAGCCTGCAAAAGCAGGGCTGGGTTAGTATTTACAAGCCGAGCTAAAGGAGCTGCAGTTGCTTTCCCCAGGTTCTCTTCACAAGGACAATGCCTAGCTTAGGCAGCCTTGGTCACTCTCTGGGTGAGCCTCTTCACTCATGAAACAGGGAACCTAGTGAGATGAGCTGAACATGATGGCATGCATTGGTACTTCAACCTGAATGGTGCAAATACTTAGTCTGCTTATTTCTACCAACTTATTGCCTCCATTTGCAATGCTCCTCTTGATAGCAAGGTGATGTCCCCATTGATGTTATTAGTGGGATCATTCACTTAGAGTTAGGCAAGTGCTCTTGTATCTGGCTGCACATCAGCTTTTTATGGCCCCAAATCTGATTCCATGAGATGAGTCAGTGAATGGCAAAAAATAACAAGATAAAACATTGAAATGCCCAAAGAATAGCCCAAATCTGACGATCAGAAGATGAAATTGTCTTGGCGGGTGCTTGATTAAAATGTCTGTTAGACTAAAGGATGACCTATAATTATGAAGGAGCCCTTCCCTAAGAAGTGTAGGAGATCATCTCTTACCTTAACACACGCATCATTGTAATCAGTAAGAATTACATGGGAAGTACAAGAGCCAGGCAGAAAAGCATAAACAGATTAAAAGCAAAAGTGATTATTTTAGTAATTAAACATTTCTTAACTGAAATTACATGAAATGCAAAAGCAGCATGAAAGGTCAGCAGAGATTTTTGAAAGAGTGCTCAAGAGATAGTGAAGGGGGGGGGGGGGGGTGGAAAGCAATTAAACACAGAGACAGAAGGTTATGATGCATAGAAGATTATTCCAAACAAGTGGCTGGCAGCAACAAACTGCATTGTTTTGAATGTTTAATTAATAAAATGATCTTTCTCATTAACCATTGCCACTGGGGAAGATGGATTGGAAAAAACACGCAGAAAACAAAACAGACACATTTCTTCCTTACTTGTATTTATATATATGTAGAAATCCGAAGAGCAAAACTTATAATTTATTTTCCATATAAAGGGATCGGCATGAATACATGGTTGTCACTAATGCTGCATGTGCAGGTCAAGTTTCCTAAATAGCACTGGGATATGGGAGAGGAAGGTCCTTCTAAGACGAGCCATGAAGCCCCCGACTGAATCTCTGCTTGAACTCTAAGAGCCTGCTATGAAGGGGCAGCCAGGAGCTTTGACTCCACTACTTTGATTGAAAAGCCATTCCTGAACCTCACTCACATCTTATTTCAGAGCATGACCTTCAGCCATTTTGGAGACACTTCCAAGAAACCCAAGCTCCTGAGCTCAAATGGTAAGCTCCTCTGCATGACACCACTACTGTACAAGATATGCACACTAATTGCCTGTGGACCAGCAGCTGTAAGATCTACTGATTATCCGGTACATTTCCAATTTCTTTTTTTCCTGTCCTCAAAACTGCCAGTTCACTTTGACACAAGCCACTACTTCTTTCCCTTCACTTCTCCTCTCTCCCCAGTGATTTGACATATATCCAACTGTTGCAGTGTCCCTTGCAATCAAATCAACTTCTTCCCTGATGTTGCCTAACTCACAACATGGGAAAGAGGAACCAGAGTAGCAACAGGAAAGCTCTCTTGGTCTTCTCTCAGATGCTCATGATGCTGATATGACCAGCATCAGCTTCCACCAGCAGTTGAAAGCCCATATTTTCCCCACAGCTTGATCTCAAACGTGGTCAGGCTATGTTCAATGAAGATATAATTCAATTAAAATCAGCCATTGAATACAAAAGGCTTTCCTGGCTACGTACAAGAAGCAGGTTTTCCAAACATATTCAACTTATCCTTAGTCAGTCAGACTTCCTGAGGGATGTACCTGACCCAAACACATCTTTATTCCCAGATTTCACATCCTTTCTGCAAATCACAGATACACAGAACTTAAAAATAAATAAATAAATAATTTGAAGTCTGAATTGCTTGGGTAGGCTACTATAGGATTTTATTGTTGTTGTTGTTAGTACTCAAATAAAAGGAAAAAAAAAAAAAAAAAAAAGGTGTCTAAGGCAAGTAGCACCCTTAAAGAGACAGAGGTGGGGAGAAAAGGGAAAAAAGTTACCCCAGCACTTAAGACAGCCAAACAACCTAAGCAACCACAAGCAGGCCGTAACAGCCTCATATATAAAACGAGACTTTATTTTTTGTATATACTTCTAACAGGTTTGGATAGTTACTTCTCATGAGTCAGAAAGGATAAACAAACTCTTGACAAGATAGAGTGAAGGTGTTTGCTATTCCCTTTTAAAAGGAATAAAAGAGAGCCAGTGGCCTCTGAAAGCAAAAAGAACTGAATAAAGGGCCAGGGTATGGACATTCAGGAATGTTCTGTGTATTTGCTGCTTGGTGTGTATTTTGCTATGCCAGCACACTCCCATTCTGCCTTCAGCATTAGACCACAAGGAAAGCCGAGCTGCTGCTCAGGGTTCTGACATGATCTGCGATTAAAGCAAGGCCTTGATCAATTACAGTTTTTAGACTCTTAGCTTGCTGTACTATGCAAGAGTGACTTTGTCACACCACATGAATCAGAAGCCCAACTAGAAGCTATTGTAAATAAGAACTATAAACAACAACAAGGAAGAATGAAACTTTGATCAAGCTACAGTTAATTGATTAAAACATCCATTTCATTGTCCTTTCATGTCTAAGCTTCAGAAAACATGAGAGAGAAAAAAAAAAAAACACAGCATGCAGCAGTAGAAAGGAGGCTGCAAAGGAAAGCCTGGCAAGCAAGCAAAGATTAAAAAGAGAAGGAAAACTAGATTATACAGAATAAACACAGAAACCTACTGTGCTCATGCCCAGAAGCTTAACCCAATTCTCCAGTTATGCCACTAAAAGGCAAAGGAATTTATAACCATCAGCAAAACACAGACTCTTATTTGCATTTATTTTTCTCACAGTAACCCTATGAAGCCTTCCTTCTGAAAACACAATGAGATTTGTGCAAAACTAACCTGGTATAATGCTTTCAATATGAAATGGATTAAACACCAGAAAGGATATTGACTTATATTCACATGCAACCTGAAAAGAAACCTTGTCTTTAGTTAACAAACCAGGTTTTCCACTCTGTTTATAGCAGAATGACTGTAACAGCAATTTCTCTCTCAGCTGAGAGGTATCAGGACGGTCCCCAGATTCAATCATTCTCAAAGACTTTCAGGTGTATTAACAGCTCCAAGGGCCAGTGAAAAACTTCAAGACACTTATAAGCAGACAGAAAGCTTATGGGCTCCTTTTCTTGTGCAGTCAAAAGAGAAACTCCCCTCCACCCTCCAATCTTTCATCCTCCCTCAGGCAATTCAGAGCCCTGATACTTCAGCTTCTGCTCTCAATCCTCTTTCAGGAGAGTCAAGGCTCCCTCCACAGTCCAAAACAGAAAGCCTAGGGACATCTGCCTCACTTACTGAAGTCCATCCTTCCAAATTATCCCTTCTCAGTCTTCAAAGCCTACTTGGCACTAAACCCACTCATGCTTCAGCTTTATTTAATAATTTGAAATGCAAGAGTAATCTGAGACTGAGAGCTACTCTTGGAAAATATCCAGAAGGTCATGTTTTTATGTACAGAATAGTGTCCTTATTTAATTTTTCATTGTTAATAAAAACGTCCCACGTGGATGCATCTCAGGATCATTTGAGCTCTGCAATGGATTCAACACTTGAGTGGAGGAAGTCGAAAGAGATCCAGGTGTAACCCACCCAGTTTCAAACTCTGAGAGAGCAGGGGCCTGAAGTAAATCAGCAATGGTAGAAGATAAAATGGTTTATTCTTCCACAGCTTATGGGTACTGAAACTATCATGACCAGTAACAGAGCTGACAACATCTGAAGGCAGTAAGCTGCTACAGGGCAGCACGATTACCTAATTCAGAGAGGTACATTATATGTATAGGTGTACAGCCAAAAAAAGGTGTGTAAATCCTTGAGAGGGCCTGACACTTGGCTCTCCTGTCTCCTCGTAAATCATTGTACAAATTTACTAAACATGTTTGTCATTAAAACTTAACTAATTGATCTCCATACCTAGTTAGTGTTAGACTCTCTTTTCTATCTGCATGAATTACAAAGCTTTTTCCAGCCATAAGTCACCAGCATCACTGTAGCAAAATGTGGGCAAGAACTAACAAGTTGAACTACTTATTTAGAAAACTGGCCCAGGATTAAGTTTTATTAATGCCGTTTCCATTTCTAACTTTTTTGTTATTATTTTTGGGGACAGTTGGTGAAGTCCTGCATGTATGATTTCTGTACTCTGTCTTAGAAGAAAAACATGGAGCACCGAAGCAAGTAGTGCAGTTAAAGCTACACACACTACAACATTCTTAGATGATATTTGCTGCTCACCTCCAGCCAATTACTCCATATTTAGTTAAGAAAATAATTTGATCTAAACAGGGACTGTGTCATATGATTCTGGTCACACAGTTCAAACTGAGTCAGAGTTGAATCAGAGAATCAGAGATGTGATGCACTAGGTTGTTCTTCAAATTGGAATTGTTCTCCTATGTTTCAAAATATTGACATTTCCTTGAAAAATGATGGTTTTACTTCATTTATTCCGCATGGACATCCCCAGCCCAGATTTCTGTCTGCCTTAAGGCCCTTTTTCCTCTGCTGTAGGATAATTACCCTGCTGTTCCTTCCTCTTGTAGCCGCTGTTTTCTGTAGAAAGCCTGAAAAGGCTGTAAAGGTAAGCCTGACTTTTCTGCTCCTGCTTTCCCCTTTCTTTTCCTTCTATATTACCTGTTCTGCACTTCCTATTTACTCACTTGCAATTTGCAAGTCAGCAGCTAGGTGACAGGGAGTGGAGCTGCCCCTTCTATTAACACTCGCTTTAGGGAGAGCTGCTGGGCCCCAGAAAAGTGGGAAATTCATTTTCAGAGCAGATGTGGAGTCCATGGCTTCCTACGGCATAAATTCAATGTGTCTGATTTCCTGGCACCTTCTTGACTAGGATTTCTTCTCAGTTTAGCCTCTCTAGTTATGCCTACACTATAACTCACACACCTGTAGCACTTTATCGCACGAACCCTCAGCCTATTATATTCCTTGCTTTTTGACACACATTCCAATCACACACAAGGCTTCAAAATTGATCAAATTTAAGTCTATGGTGGGGGGAGGGGGGGGGAGAGAAGTCTATTTTAAACTTCTTAGCACTGCATCAAAATATACAGAATAAGTAAGGCCTAGTTGTCACAGTAACTGACATGTTTGCAAGCCACAGTGATTGCTGTCATCTCTAGACTTTTTCCCCTGCCCCCAAAATAGGAGAAAATCTGCTAGTAGTATGAATGACAGACAGAGTTACAGACATTGATTAAGAAAGAAATATTTTTATGGGTCATGGCATCAGCAAAGCTTTGCATTATCACAGAAAGGGAGCTCGCTAGGCCCTCAGACCTGAGAAGGCAAGCAGTAAGTATTAGGGAGATGGTAAGAACATGATCGACAGAATGATTTATGTGCTGGGTAATTTTTGCCCAGGTGAATATCTGGACGTAATTTGCTTGCCAAGTAGAAATGTATGGGCAACAGCCAAAGCCACGCATGAGAACTGTTGAAGTATTTGCCAAAATCAAGTGTCCATACTCCTACTAAATCACATTGAAATCCCTCTCCTTCTGGACATCTGTGAAATCAATGCTGGCCATAACCAAGTGACTGATTAACCAGCATCAGTCCTCACTGGGACTCCACTTAAGAGCACTACTTTCTGGCCAACACACACAAAAGGAGAGGGATGTCAGATGCCTTGGGAACAGCATAAGATACTCCTCCCATCTTTGGCAGCATCTGTAAATCTGTTCAGAATTTCCTGAAGGTCTGTGGAGGCAAGGCTGAGTTTAACTGCCTTCATAACTTGCCTTCTTTTCCATGAAGGCATTTGAACCTATGCAAACTTTGAGCCTCCACACCCTGAGACAGCTGGGTTCTCTTGTATCACATGCTGTGTGTTTGAGCCTTCCAGCTGACTGATTCATACACCGTCTCTACAACACCATTGTGAGAAACAATGAATAATTATTTCTTAATTCCAGTTCTTGGTGCTTATCATAATTTGATGTGCTTCTATCACCGCTACAAACACCACTGTCTCTTTCCCATGTTGGCAAATCCTCCCTAGTCATCTCAGTACTTGACATGTACTTCTATAGCACGTGCTCCTCTAGGCTTATTTTTTGGCAACTATCATATTTTGGCTTTTGAGTACTACTGAGCATTAACCAAAAATGTTCACCAATCTACCTTCTGTAATGTGGCAGTCCATTTCCCAAGCTAGTGAGAGTTATTTCAGAGCACAGGGCTTGACTTGCCTTCTGTAGTGGAGCACTTCTTAGAAAGATTGCATGCTCCTTACATGTGAGCACCATGACCAAAGAGCAAAACAAAAGCAGAAATCACCAAGCAGAACCTAAACCAGCAGACAACCCATCAAAGTTTATTTTTCCAGCTTCTTCATTACTTTTAATTACTCTCTGTCTTTGTAGTTCCCAGTTCCAGCTGGGAACAGAAGTGGGTATCCAAAACAATGCCAGCATAAAAGACTGCTGGCATGATCAGTGTAACTCATTTTTGTTTCGGAACCAATTTCTACTGGCAGAACTTAAATGTTTGTCTGATATTTACCTGGTTGTAGTAAGGCACACATTAGCCTGCCTAATTCAGACTTTTGCACACTTCCTCAGTCTTTGACTGTTTACCTTACAGATATTAAATATCATACATTTCCAGTTATCTGATAAAAAAATACACTATTGAGGAAAAAAAAAAAAAAAGGCAACTCCCTATTAAAACTCTAATAACACGAAGTAGAGCCTACAAACCTGAATTGTTTACATTTCTTACAGTCTTGTGTGTTTTCACCACACCTTTCAATCAGCTGAGGAAGTTCTTCAGAGAAGAAACATTTACTTCAATCTCTGTGCTGCTACACATCTGAGCACTAAAACAAAAATCAAAGATGGTAAGGCACGTTCATAGGGGAGAGCATCTGAAATCACGTTGCATTTTGTTCAATTTATGCTTGAATACTGGGTCATGTAGTGTCACTGCACAGCAGTTAATACTGCAATAATGTGTGGCTATTAGAAAGAGTTCATAACTCCACTGAACACATATCTCCAATACTGGACAACACCTTTTTTGAGGCAGCTAATATAAAGCCTATACCTTGACTTAAAATATACTATTACTACTCCTTTTTCCATTTTTACTTTTGCCTAAAGAACATCAGTGATGTGCCCTAAATGCATAATACCCACATAAAATATTTTAAAACTTGCGTTTTGTAGATATCAAGGCATCCAACTCAATACATGCTGAAGGACAATGCAGTTGGGGGGGGTGGGGGAAGTGAATTACACTTATCTTGTAAAACCTTGGTTGAGTTTTATTAAAGAGGAGAAAAAAATTGCTCCAAAGCTCCTAGCTATTTTATCTGGCAGAGTTAAAAACTTGTGAATACAGTGGTTTTAAATGGAAGTGCTGACATTGTTACTAAGGCAGCACGAATGTCACAGCTGTAATCATAGCCCACTTGTGTCACCGTCCAAGCTTAAGCATATATGCATGCACAGAGAGACAGAGAACTGCTGTCAGTTATATCTTTATTACTTCCACAGTGACTGATGCTTTGCAGCCCAAACATACACCCCCAGTGCCAAGCTTGATGTGTTTTGTTGTTGTTGTTGTTTTTTTTTTTTTTTTTTTTTTTTCCCTCATTTAACAGCCCAAATGCACATCCCTAGCCACTAGTTGGATTTTCTGTTATTGCCTCGTGCTTGATATATGATCTCTAGGCAGCTGAGCTCTCCTCTCTGAGAAGCATCGAATGAACAGCACTCTGGAAACACTAAGAGGTGCCCAGTATCCCATCTGACTCTGATTACACTTAAAATATAAAGAGCTAATCTTGCCAGCACTTACTGCTGCATCTGTAAGTACTGACTACTACGAATAATAGTCCCACAGAAATCTTCCCAGCATAGATGCACTGCCATCACTTGTTGCACTAAATCACTGCATTATTAAGTAGTATTGGGGTAAAGATTACACAAGCAGATATTTAGCAGGTACCATTTCTAGGAATATTAGCTTCCAACTTAACAAAACAATTTGCCTGCCAGTACCGTGTGAGCAATTTTCTCTTCTTTGCAGCAGCGTAAACAACTTCTGAACCTTGGAAAGGCAAACAAACAGCTGTATACAATACATTTAATAACAGACCATTAAAAAATTCTGTTCAAATACTCAGAATTGCAGCAGCAAGCCTCGAGCTAATAGCTTTTATGGATCCATTAGCTTGAGTAGGTTTTGAATTTCTGAACTGGAATAACAGATCCGTATGTACCGTCTCAAATCCCTGCCTTGCAAGGTGCGTTTGCTAATTTTGAAAGATGAAGCTACTAATGTAATACCTGAGTGTGCTGGAACGGTGTGCTCTGTGGACTGCAATGTTTTTTAATCTCTCCTCTAATTTATTAATATGCCATATTTCAAAACACAGTGGCTTTTTCAATCATCTCATTCAGTGTCAGAGATGCTTAGTACAAGCAGTTCTAAGATGTTAATTATTGGACCATTAATATATCCATATTTCAGCAAGTAGTCAAATCACACAATTCAATTTCATTTTAACGTTAACGTCCAATTCATGCAAAATGTTTTCATATGATTTTCAAAGCTACTAATATTTGGTCAGATGCAGTGTGCTGGTTGGTAATGGCAAGCTTTATAAAACTACACTTCCAGAAGTAATGAAATGAATTTTTGCCTTACTGCACACACTGCTGTAGCATTTTTATTTTTTTTCCCTCAAATGCAAAAAATGCACAGTGACTGAGTCTACCCCTAATGAAATACAGCTCGCTGCTGGGAGTTTCTTGCAACTCAAATCTGTCATGGGCCAGATGCTACTACTGATACTCATGATGGGTATTTTAGCCAATGGCCAATGCTGCTGAATTTATGGATATGCTGTTAGTGTGGAGAGCTTCTCCTTAGGAATAAGGGCATACAATATAAAAGGAGATACTCACACCGAGCAATTTAACATATAAATTAGATGGCAGACTAGCCTATTTCCCATCTAAATAGGAAAAAGAAAAGATGCTTTTCTGGAGACCTGTTCAGGTCATCAAACAAGACTAAACTCTAAAAGAATTTGTATCTCACCACTGATTATAGGGAAAATCTGTGAACACAAGACAGATTGACCGCTTGTGTTAGCTGTTTAAGGTAGCATGCAACCAAAATTAATCCAACGGAAATATACATACATAGATACATATATTTAAAGAAAACAATTGTACCTGAGCCCATTAGAGAGCTAAGCCACGTATAAAGGACTGTATTGACTGTCTTATTCCAAGTGGGTGCCTGAAATTTCAACTGCAGCCCATCCTTGCTCTTTGTAGGTGCAGCCCCAAATAGCCCATTAACACAACTTTCTCCCATGCTTATCAATAATAGTAGCAGCATAATCATTTGTCAGTCTAAAACCACTCCTCTTACAGAAAAGAAGAAAGAAAATTAAAAAAAAAAAAAAAAAGGAAAAAAAAAAGAAAGAAAAAGGTGTCAGGGAGTGTAGGACCTCACATAGCTATGAGTCCAACACTGAGATGAACTCTGTTTTTTCAGATGAAAGTCAAAAGAGGAGGTTTTTCAGGGATACAGATGGGATCCACTTTAGCCTACTCACTTTGAGGGGGCTTTCCTAGAGGCAAACAACCTAGCATAGTTTTGTCAGTACAAAGGAATATTTCCCATTCCCATGTTCCATGTACATGCACTTCAGAAAAGAAGCAGCCTTTTAAACTACTGAACTATGTGTATAAATAACTAGGAAGAAAAACAAGACAAAAAAACTGAGATAAACACAAGTAAATTGCTAGATAATCTTTCCTGTAGATTGCACTTTAGCTAAATTACCTGTACTGATCTTAATTATCCAAATGGCTCCATTAAACAAATGAGATGTCTGAGAACCACGCAGGAATACGCATTCTGATTTTTCTTCCCAACCTGGTTTGATTAATATGCTACAAAGCTAATTAATCTTAAGAGGAAACATAAGAGTTGTGCTTCATACTGCACAGGTTACCAGTTATTGAACTACTAACACGCCCCAAAGAACTTCTAAAATCTAAAGGGTACTTTATTTATATGTTCTCTGTTTAATGTTACATTTTAGGACTGTTTAATTATTGCTGACCTTCCCCTTATAAACAACTACTGATAGCATAAGTTTGAACATTGAAAAATTAGGCCAAAGAAATTGTGCACACAGACTGGCAAAGTTCTACCTCTAGGAAAACTTTTAATGTTGTCTTTAAGTACTGACTTCTCAAACTATAGTACTAAGGTTATAGGACTGAGATTTTCTAAGCACCAGAATTTTATCTTTTTTTTTTTTTTTTAAACCCACTAAGTGAAGACCTAACTTTGGACATGATATAATCCCTGAAAGTAACACTATTTGTTTGCAAGCCTCTGCCTGCTGAACAGCAGACTACTGAATCCTATGATATATAAAAAGACAACAACGTATGCTTCAAAAGGCAGGGAAATATCTTCTATATTCTCCTGCGTATTAGTTGAGCAGACAGCTGGAATGTGAAACAAAAGGGAACAGTATAACTGAAAAGACCTTAGAAAAGAGTTGAAAATCACTTAAGTTTTAAGGAATATCCTTAGACATGCCTGCAAAGCCCTACCCCACATTGCCTTGCAGTTCCATAAGAAGAAGTTTAAGCTACAAAGTGCACTTTATCAAAGCAAAGGTTCAAGTGCAACTTTATCACAAACCATGAGCACCTAAACACTGAAGAGGTGTTTAACAGGAAGAAACTCTTTTAGGTGAGCTAAAAGGCAAATGAGATCTGATAGCTAAAAAGTGAATATGCTAGATTCCTTATCACAAAAATCTTCACATCAAGATTTTCTGAGATTACACAGTTGAAAAATATGCAGTCTGTAATATACTGTTAGTATAGGCCATAGAAGTTGGCTTTACTCTTCTATTCTAAAATGAAAATTTGACTTTGTGAGATTGACAGGAAAAAAAAAAAAAAAAAAAAACACCTTTTAAAGAAGAGTCAGAGAGCAGACCAGGGAAACTATAGGACTATCAGTTTGACCTCAGTGCCAGGGAAACTCATGGAGCAGATTATCTTGAGTGTCATCACGCGGTGCTTACAGGGCAACCAGGTGATCTCAGGCCCAGTCTGCATGGGTTTATGAAAGGCAGATCCTGCTTGACGAACCTGATCTCCTTCTATGACAAAGTGACGTGCTGGGTGGATGAGGGAAAGGCTGTGGATGTGGTCTACCTTGACTTCAGCAAGGCTTTTGACACCGTCTCCCACAGCATTCTCCTCAAGAAACTGGCTGCTCGTGGCTTGGACTGGCGTATGGTTCATTGGGTTAAAAACTGGCTGGATAGCCAGGCCCAAAGAGTCGTGTTGAATGGAGTCAAATCCAGTTGGAGGCAGGTCACTAGTGGTGTTCCCCAGGGCTCGGTACTGGGGCTGCTCCTCTTTAATATCTTCATCGATGATCTGGACGAGGGCATCGAGTGCACCCTCAGTAAGTTCGCAGATGACACCAAGCTATGCGCGTGTGTCGATCTGCTCGAGGGTAGGAAGGCTCTGCAGGAAAATCTGGATAGGCTGCACCAATGGGCTGAGGTCAACTGTATGAAGTTCAACAAGGCCAAGTGCCGGGTCCTGCACCTGGGGCACAATAACCCCAAGCTGAGCTAAAGGCTGGGAGATGAGTGGTTGGAAAGCTGCCAGGATGAGAAGGATCTGGGAGTATTGGTGGATAGGTGGCTGAATATGAGCCAGCAGTGTGCTCAGGTGGCCAAGAAGGCCAATGGCATCCTGGCTTGTATAAGAAGCAGTGTGGCCAGCAGGTCTAGGGAAGTGATCATCCCCCTGTACTCGGCTCTGGTGAGGCCGCACCTCGAGTACTGTGTTCAGTTTTGGGCCCCTCGCTACAAGAAGGACATCGAGGTGCTCGAAAGGGTGCAGAGAAGGGTGACCAAGCTGGTGAAGGGTCTGGAGAACAAGTCCTACGAGGAGCGGCTGAGGGAGCTGGATTTGTTCAGCTCGGAGAAAAGTAGGCTCAGGGATGACCTTATCGCTCTTTATAAGTACATTAAAGGAGGCTGTAGCAAGGTGGGGGTTGGTCTTTTCTCCCACGTGCCTGGTGATAGGATGAGGGGGAATGGGCTAAAGTTGTGCCAGGTGTGTTTTAGGTTGGATATTAGGAAGAACTTCTTTACTGAGTTACTGAGAGGGTTGTGAGGCATTGGAATGGGCTGCCCAGGGAAGTGGTGGAGTCACCATCCCTGGAGGTCTTTAAAAGACGTTTAGATGTTGAACTTAGCGATATGGTTTAGTGGAGGACTTGTTAGTGTTAGGTCAGAGGTTGGACTTGATGATCTTGAGGTCTCTTCCAACCTAGACAATTCTGTGATTCTGTGAGTAAAAAATAGGTACGCAGAAATAATCTGATGGTGTATGTAAACAAACAGTTACAAAGGAAAGCGTACACACTAAGATGGGAAAGATGCTCTGATAGAACCACGGTGTTGGTGGTCTGAGGGTATTTTTTAGCAGAAAAGCAACTTACGCTACAGGCACAATGCAGAAAACTGAAGTGAAGTTTTTGGGGGTGAATTCTAGAAGAGATGAGATGAGAGCAAAATATCTGAATGGTTATGTACTGGAGAATCTGGATTTGCCTTTGCATTTTAGCACAGAATGTTTTGAGAGAGGGAGCGCTTCACAAGGTACATTTCACAACAACACTGTGCTTCCAAGGAAACACCCTCCTGTAACCTTTACATGATGATGCTTGGTCTGCTTCCACAGCTGGAGCAGATCACATTATATGGTTTTGTAATCTTATTAAGTTGTTTGTCTTAAGACACAAGGTTCTGACAACTCTGTTGTGTAGAAAGGGATTTCCCATTGCTGGAGTGCTGCAGTTTTTGTCAAAGCCTCTCTCTCTGGCAGCAGGACAATAACGGATGACACTAGAGTGATGAACTAATAGCTTACTACAGGATTTCAGTTGAATTTTGAATTTACTAAGAAATCAACCAGCATGGAAAACAAATGATCCAAAAGATATACGTACTTATTACAATCATCATTATGTCTGTCACATATAATAATATTTATATAAATTCGTATCATTATTCCGCTATTAAAAAAATTACTTGATAGCTCTCTAAAGTAATGGAACTTATGGATTAATTAGAACTGTGAAAATACACATGCTGCAATCTTAATTTTAGAAAGCCCAGGAAGTTCCTCAAGGACTTTTTAACTCTAAACAAATTGACATGCCAATCAATTGGGCTAAAAATTTAGAAAGACTGTGTTCCCAAAAAGAGTATTTTTCCAAAAAGAAAAATCATGATTTTCCCTGAAAGATGCATAGAACTGGATTGTATTTGAAATGCTGAAAAAAAAAAAAAAAACGAACAAAAAAAGGTATCATCAAGGTGTTTCAACTACTGATGAAATTTATACACATACCTTTGGCTAGCAGCCAAAGACAGAATGACACATTCAAAAGCTTAGATATAATTTGGCATGTTTCTCTGGGAAGAATGTTTTAGCTGTCAGTGGAACATAGACAATAAAGATAAAAGCAGCAGATGGGATCAGAACATTGGTTTACTAATCCAAGTAAAACCTCTTATATGAGAGGAAGTCAGAAAAAAAACCCTAGTAAAAATTATATTGTGTAATCACAATAAAAAGTCCTTATAATATAGAGCATGCCCTTGTCTTTTAGTATCTAGAGTAGGTTTCTTTCTTTCTTCTCCATTTCTCTCTCTAACCTACACTAGCCAGTTTTAGAAATAATAAAGCAATTTAATGTCTTTGAGTAAATTAAAAAAAAAAAAAAAAGTTGGAATAAAGTTTTCCCTCTTCTAGAGTTTTGCATAGCTGCAGTAATGTACTATCAAACTTACAGGTAAAAAACATTATCTTCTGTAAAACACAACACACCTTTGCAATTACCAAAATTACTTTTGAAGTTTATCAACCAGATTTGTGCACGTGTGCATACGCTTATTTTCAAGAACAAGCATTTGCTCCTTTTTTTTTTTTTTTTTTTTGTCCTTCTTAATAGTTACTAGTTTCCTTTTCCTAGTGGTTAAAAAAAATAAAATAAAAAAAATGCTGTCGAACTAACAAAGAACACAATATAAAAATATTAAACCAGTAGATCTGTATGTTTCATAAACCTTTGATAATTTTCTCTTTAGAACCGTATCTATACTTCTAACATTTCAGTTGCTTTATCTTTCCAATAATGATTACACAATGCTCCAGCAGGCAGAGCAAAGAAGAAAGAAGAAACAGTAAAACAGAGAAACAAAAAGAGCAGAATGCTAGAAAAAAATAAATTAAAAAAAGTCAAAAAGTTAAGTGAACCAGCACTGAAAGAGGTTTAAAAGCAGCCATCGCTGATATTACTGGAAATCTCAAAATCATCCACATTACACTGACACAGATGAAAACAGAAGCAACGCTGTGCCTGCCGTGTGTAAAGAAGGCCAGGATCTGCTATTGTACCTAAAAGCAGAGCACCTCAGCCAACACAAATGCTTTGAGGTACAAAATTAAACGCGGCATGACTGAGCGTGTACTGAGAAGCAACACAGAAGGAAGAGGAGGAGGAAGAGATGTCTGCATTAAGACCTTTGTGGGGTAAGACTAGGCAGAGGAGGAGTCTAAGGAGGAAAGTAAGGTCATAAAGCAGGCTAGACGTAGAAGAGAGAAAGATGAACACAAATGAATATGGGGCAAAGAGAGATGAGAGAAAGTTAGAAAGGGGAAGGGAATTCACAGTGTAAGAGGTGGGTTTACAAATGTCCAAAGCAGTGCAGTGGAACAGCTAGGAATAATGGGGTGGGATGGAGAAGGAGAGGGCATGCATGAGATGGGAAGGAGATTAGTCATGGCTGAAGCTCTGAGACCAGAAACATACCAAAATTTCACTGAAGAACATAGCCCTTTAATGAACATCGCATTAGAAGCCCTGAGTTAGGCTCGGGCACCAAGAATCTCTACTGAGTTAATTTATGTTGTTCTGAAAGAAGATATAAGGACACTGGTGAAACCTTCTCCTTTCCACCGCACGCTACCTCTGCAGTTCAAGATGTTGCTAACAGCCACAGTGAGAGCAGTGCTGTGCTGCAGACAAGGTGTGTGCAAGCAGGGCCACGTCTGGAGGAACTGAGCAACTGTGATGAATGGGGGAGACCCGAGTCTGACAGATGTTTGTGAGCAGAAGAAGAGATGGTGACATCTGCTAAGTAGGAGAAAATAACTGAAGCCTTGTGCTGAGCAGTTAAAATTGCACTCTTCCGTGCACTGAAGGGCCAGTTTTCTATCATATGCCCTTAAAATCATGCTGAGATAGGGGCTTTAAGAGAAATCATGTGACAGGTCAAAACAAAACTTTTATTTTCAAGGTCTTACAACTCTATTGTTTTGGAGTTGGTCACTGGCTCTTGACCTTTTTAAGACAAGCAATAAGTAATGAATGAACAGATGAAGGAACGTCCTTTCATTCTGATCCCTGTCAGGCAGAAAGGGAGGAACATCCTAGGAACAAAAAATATCTCAAGCTGATGTCATAGAGGAACAGACTAGGGAGATGGGCTGAAGTGAAATTAGCAATAGGAGCTAAACTGCAGTTAGCACCTTACAACCACCAAAACTTCGACTTTGTCATAATCAGTAGTCTCCGCTCCAGAGACTGAGGCCAACAGGAGAAAAATGACACCTAATAGAGGTGAAACACTTAGTTTTGAGAATATCTTTTGAAAACAATATGACTTGACCTATGCAGCAGCACAAAAAATAATTTGTTGTGTTGTAAAAGACTACACTTTGCTAGCCCAGTCTGCTGGCCAGAATTATGTGCAAGAATTCCCACTGCCAGGGAAAAAGAGCAGGGAGAAAATCTGATTGTAGCAGGAATTGACAATACACACCTTGTTCTGAAATCTTCTCAGAAAATAAGGCAGTATCAGCCAGTAATTGAGATGTTATATGCCCAGAAATCTTTTGTTTGTGAAAAAGCAGGAAAGGTACCTGGTTACAAAAAAAAAAAAAAAAAAAAAAAAAATAGTTTGTGCCAGTTGGGCAATACAGTAACACTGACCACTTTGCCATTGCATTAAGCTGTGCTGTCCATCGACAGTTGTACCCAGGTGACACAGTGACATAAAAAATACATGTGCTAATGACATGTTAATCTGCCAGACAGAAAACAGCACAATCTCTTTATGTGTTTAGTACATACATATTTGACAGGAAAGCAATGCAAGTTGCTCTCTCTTCAAAAAAATTGTTTCAAAATTTTGCATTCAGTTCACAGAGGCTATGCTACATAGCTCATGCACTGTTTGAACTAATCCAGTTTCGATTTATGAGTTCCCCAGCAATAAGAAATGTCTTGAAGAAGGTGGAACCTACTGTGGATCTATTTTAAGAACTGACCTGCCAGAACAAATTGATTTTAATAAAGCACCAAGAAGTAAGTCAAGAGTAAAATTGGCCCTTATCAGGGTACGTGTTACTATTTACTATTACTTATCAGGCTACGTGTTGCTATTGCTCTGTAGTAAGGCCACCCTACAACAGATGATGAGCACAGCCATGTGCATTTACAGCTCTCTAAAGCACAAACATGAAGTGGCTTGAACAGCCATCTGCTATCCTGCAGCTATTAATTCACTAGATGTCAGCAATTCAACTAGTCTCTGTCTGATCTTGGCATATGAGAAACACTTTGAAGAGAAAGGTGTAAATCACCCCGTTACAGCATACCCAGCTAGCACAATACTTCATCTCCTCCTCCATGTTACTTCAGACACAATAAAGCAAGCTATGCAACCTAGAGAGACAGTGCCAGCGCCAGGAAAACATGCCTCGGAAAAGGGAAGAGATTGACACTTGAGAAAGAAAGGTGTTGGGTTGGAGTTAAAAAATAATAAACCTTAAAAAGAAAAAAAGAGAAAAAGAAAAAAAAAAGAAAAAAAAAAGTTATTTTCCAATCTTGATCCCTGCTGGATTTTTACAAAGAAATTTACATAACAGATTGCTTCCACGAAAGCAGTTTCCCAGTGCTTTCAACTAGTGTTAGCGTTTTTTCAATATATATGAAAACATTTTTTGATGAATTGCAGGTAATTACTGAGCTATGTCTTGAAATATCAGTGTACCTAAGATAAACTGAAGGTGTTAAGAGATCAATTTGTGGGGTGTTGGGGCAGACAGATAATGGACCACGAGTGCACTGAGATGTGTGCAACCCCCCAACCCTCCTCCCCCCCCCCCCCCCCCCCCCAACTAATTTCACAGATAAACATGACAGGTATTACAGAAGGTAAATAGAAAGAAGAAAAACATCATAACCTGAAATCACCAGTGCTACAGGGCTATCAAACATCCTTAGAGCACCAAATTCTGTTCAATGTAAATCAGCAAGCTGGAGACAATTCAGCAGACTGCAAGGCAGTCTGCTGAAAAATACAGAGCATTACAGCTCTGTATTTTTCAGACAATTAAGATGATTGTAGATAAAAACTTGTTTCACCAACTCAGGATAGTACCTGTGAACCGACCGGTTTGTTTCACCCAGCATCTCTCTTGGTTTGTACCTTTCTCTCTCAGTCTCTCCTGGTAATAATATTCTGGATAACTGTATGGTATATTACCAAACTTTCATCACTATGATAGTTAGAAAATGTAGCTCTTCTCTTTTCACAGTAAGGCCGATGCCTTTTTTTCCTACCTGTCAATAAAAGCAGCAGTAGAAAACCAAAGCAAATCAAACTTCTGTATCTAATTCTGCAGTTACATATAAGATATACTAAAGCAGTGTAGTGGGTTTACGTGGCAAGGTTTTGGTAGCAGGGAGCTATAGGGGTGGTTTCTGTGAGAAAGATCTAGAAGCTGCCCCATGTTTGGGAAGGGCCCCATTGTTTTCCAGATCCGAGCCAATAAGTGATGTTGTTTTGCGCCTCTGTGAGAGCATATTTAAGACGGAAAGAAACGCTGTGCCACACAGCAGCCGGGAGAGTCAAGGGAATGAGAAAACAGCCTTGCAGGTGCCAAGGTCAGTGAAGAAGGAGGGGGAGAGGTGCTCCAGGCGCCGGAGCAGAAGTCCCCTGCGGCCTGTGGTGAGGACCATGGTGAAGCAGGATGTCCCCCTGCAGCCCATGGAGTACCACGGTGGAGCAGGGTTCCACGCTGCAGCCCGTGGAGGAGACCACGGTGGAGCAGGTGGCCCTGCACCGACAGAGGCTGCCGCCTGTGGAAGACCCCTGCTGGAGCAGATTCCGGGCCGGACCTGTAGCCCGTGGAGAGGAGACCACGCAGGAGCAGGTGACCTGGCAGGAGCTGCTGCCCATAGGGGAGCCAGGTTGGAGCAGTTTTCTCCTGAGGGATGGACCCCGTGGTACGGACCCATATCTGGAGCAGTTCTGAAAGAGCTGCTGCCTGTGGGAAGCCTACGCCGGATCAGTTCATCAAGGACTGCATCCCGTGGGTGGGACCCCACAGCACAGGGGACGAGAGTGACCAAGAAGGAGCGGCAGAGAAGAAGTGCTGTACACTGACCATAACCCCATTCCCCCGTTCCCCTGCGCCACTCGGGGGGAGGAGGTGGAAGAGGGTGGATGGGGGGGGAAGGTGCTTTTGTTTTTTTTTTTTTCCTTTGTTTTCTCACTTCTCTCGCTTGTTAGTAATAGGCAATAAATCTTACTATCTCCTTATGCCAAGTCTGTTTTGCCCGTTACAATAATTATTGTATGATTTTCTCGTCCTTATCTCAACCCTTGAGCCCTTTTCACATATTTTCTCCCCGTTCCTCTTTGAGGAGGGGGAGTGAGAGAGCGGCTGTGGTGGAGCTCGGCTGCCCACTCGAGCAGAACCACGACAAGCAGATAGCTAGAAATGAGAGAGACTTGCAAGGTAAATCACCCAAAATGAAGGGCTATTATTTTACCCTTAGAAAACTAAATTCTGTTTAAATTAAATCTGAAATATATATAGATGTATATATATCAACAAATAAGAAAAAAAAAAAAAAAACAAGCAAACAAAAAAAAACAACACACCAGCCCACCACCACCAAAACCACCTGCAGAATAATGGAACTTAATTTCCTACTTACTGGTGATTAGTGAAAATAAGTAAATTACATTTTTAGAGTGGTTAACAGGAAATACCTGGTTTGCTTCAATAGAGCTGGATCAGTTAAAAAAAAAAAAAAAAAAAAAAAAAAAAAAAAAAAAAACCTGAGCTAGAAACCAAAACAGATCGAGATATATCTAATAACGCTTCTGAGAAAGTAATGCAAGAAAAATTACATTGGATACAAAAAGGGGATACACAGAGGAACTGCAGCTATTGTTTTAGAAGAAAACAGAAGATGAAGCCTTTACCTTTCCAGAGGGCTGAAAATGAGTAAGATAGCTACTGTGTAAGAGGGGGAGGGGGGGAAGTAAACCTAGGAGAATGGAAAGGTGAATCACAGCTGCAGACAGGAGACAGAATTCATTTCAATTTATACAAGTCAGAGATGAGTGAAAGTTTTTCTCTTTGCTTACAGCTATGATTTTTCAGGCTTCTTGTAGGTGAAACGTGCAACTTCTAGCTGTGTAGTGGGACGATTGTACAGCACCAGAAGAGAAGTGTTACAGAACACAGGAGTTCTGAAAACCTGAGACCCTTGCACCCCAATGGATCTGTGGAGAATACAGGCAGTGGGAAAAGCAGCA
This sequence comes from Aythya marila, assembly GCF_965140915.1. Classification (NCBI taxonomy): domain Eukaryota; kingdom Metazoa; phylum Chordata; class Aves; order Anseriformes; family Anatidae; genus Aythya; species Aythya marila. Next base: position 112,498,022 of record NC_139042.1, read on the forward strand.
GATAGCACTGCTAATACTTGCTGACAGAACTGAATTAAACAAATTCAGATGGGTTGAGAGTAACTTAAAAAAAAAAAAAACAAAAAAAAACCTACCAAAATAATTCACCCCTCCCTATGTTTGTCTAAACTGTCTTCTCTTCTCTCCATCATTCTTATGAGTCTAATTTCCTCGAAAATACCCCTTTTCACTCTTCTCTCTCCCATTAGAAAGTGATGTACAAATTCTGCTTATGCAAAGCTCTTTTGATCCCACACTGAAGTAGACTGAAGAAAAAGTTGTCTTCATCAGACATCTTCTTTGTATTATTGAAGTGTCTCTTAACTACATCTGGACTTCTGCTCCAACTTGTTATGGATTCTCACATAAGCCAGACAATTCACCTGCACACAACCCTTTTTCAAAATTAATGGGAATAAGAGAGAAGCTAGCCTGCCTGCTGTATATGTTCATTGAACATTGATCTTTAACCTGCAACAAGCTAAACCTATCAGACCTCCTGCAATTTGTTTGCAGCAATCGCTGAGAGAATGAAGGGTCAATGCATTACAACTTCAAGGCTTGGCTGCTCCAAGCCCTGCTGTAAGATGGATGGTATCGAACCTACACCTCAGATACAGAATCAAGCAGTTTCCCAGTAGCTTCCTTGTAAAGAATTATCATTTCAGACAATTGCATATTTGCTCCAAGGAAATCAATACGTATTTTACCAAATGCCCTTTCCTTGTAGACACATCAAAACTAGGGGATGCTTTTGACAGAGCTGTACTTCAGTCTTTTGTTAATTAGACACTAAATACTGATCTCAAGGAAAGTCACTTTTAGAGCCACTAAATGTAAAATACATACATACATATATATACGTACACATATAAGGAGTGCGCTAAATAAGGGAATTTATCTATGTACACAGCAATTATAGTTCTCTATTATGTGTTACCCATATATTCCATGATCTCATTTTTCTTCACTATATTATGGTATCCTGCCATAGCTGATGAGGTTATATTCTCACCTTTAGTTGAAAAGAGGGAATGTTACAACTTTTGTGTTGTCTACAAAGATGAAGGACTCACCAGATATAAATGTACTCCCAATACAAATAAAATTGATACCTGACTCTGACCTCAAATGTATAGGGTAGACATGCTAGAAGTGAAACAAAAAACACGTATTTTTGAAGAATGCATCTCAAAGAAGTTCCAGTCTTGGATCATTACATGACTAGGAGTTTCCAAATCTTACTACACACCACCAAACTGATTTGGCAAACCCCTATTTTGTAAATAAGAAAAGGGGTTTACTAAGATTTCCTTTATGTTTTTCTTGATCATTTAAACCACAGCTGTTTGAACGATGGACTCTCCTGCACTCACTTCACATTATCAAAATAACAGCAGACTCTGTAATAGAAAATAAACTGAAATCCCCAAATAAAAGAAAACTCAATTTCTATCCTCCTGTCTGAGCAGGTGAAATCTTCACCAAACAGATACAAAATTTATGTTGTGCTTTGTGCAGTTTTTGCTGCAAAGGAAGGTAATGAGTTTATGGACACAAACCTTCAATAACTAGTGATACAAAGTGCACTATATTCTCATCTAATTTCTCAATCCTGTATGCTCTTTTTTTTTTTTCCTGCTCTTTGTAATTTCCACACGGCCTTTTGATTAATTTCTGTAATGGAAATTACATCAGTATAGTACTGCCAGCTGAATACTGTACTTCCATACTTCTTTATTATTATTTTCTTAATAAGGATGCTATCACCTGAAAGAGAATGATCCATGAATTCTGGAGCTGCTCATGTTTCACTTGTTGCTTTATTCCCCAGTATCCCAGAAGCTAAGCTCCTAAATGTTTCTGTATTATTTAAAGATACTTACAGTGTCTCACTTTGTATATCTGCCTTTTGTGTGTTTTTGGTTTGTTCCCCCCCCCCCCTCCAAGAAGCAACTCATCTTAAAAGGCAAAATTACACTGAGCTTCTTGTTGTTTAGCTCTGATATTTTTGTCTTTTAATATAATCTCATTTTACGAGGTTCTTTAAAATGACAAGAATCTGATGAGAACTCTTAAGCCCTGAAAATCTCCATGCCCTGTGCTCTCAAAATGTCAGCTCTGCACAAACTAGGAGTCAGGAGTTTGCAGAGCTCATTTACTCAAAAGCTCTCACCTCCCTTTGTAAGGTGACATTTTCACATATAAAGAGGATGCAGGTTATCATCAGTATTATCCTTGTGTGAGTCCCTTGTGAGTGGTGAACTCCTCTATTCTGATGTAGTTTTTGGACAACTTCTCAAGCATCACAAGCATCATTTTTAGCCAAAATACATCAGTGATAGTGGAGAGCCGTTCAACACTTCAGGTTCTGCCAGGGAGAAAGACTTCTTGAAAGAAAGACTTCCAGTTCTGCACACACACAAAAGCAAGTCTTTCATTTGACTGAGGCTGAGAGCAAGCCAGCCAGTTCAAGGGACAAAAGATGTTTACAAATTGACACTGAGAAAGCTCCTCTTCATCATATTAATGTATGAAGAGAATAGATGAGCAGACATTTTACCATAAATGTTTGCTCCTCCTTTCTCCTTCTCACTCTCTTCCCTCCCTCCCCCGCCCCCCCACCCCCCCCCCCAATCCAGTTGTCTCCCAGTTCCTTCCCAGTGATATTTTTCTGCAAGAAATTTATCCAAGGTGTGGTGGAAGAGCGGTTAGTCTGGTGAAAGCTGTTCATTTAGGATCCCTCCACTGCTGAAGGAGAGTAAATGCCTCCACTGACATCTCTCACTTGTATAGAGAGGGGCGGGGGGGGGGGGGGGGGGGGGGGGGGGAGGAAATAAGCAAATAAGAAAAAAGGGAAAAAAAAAACAAACATATCATTAGCTTAGGGAAGATGCAGAACACTATTAGAATGCTGAAGTCAGTGAAATGAGTCTAGGCAGTAATGCAATAATCCCATTCCTCAGATTTCTGCTCCTATATCCTATATCTTAACTACATTAAGCAAGTTCAGAAGACAGAATTCATTATTTTCAAAGAATCGGTGCTGCCTTGTTGTGAGACTTCAAGACTTCCAACAAATTATGGATGTGCATATGGGGCACATAAAGTTGCACTGCTGTAAAGGTGAAATTTATTGTTGTGAGCTTGCCTGCATTGTGTAACTGGATCACGTAGAGACACATTAAACCTGGGGTGTAAAAAGTACGTAAGCCATAGTTACAGGCAAGAGTCAATCAACTCTAAAGAAATGCCAGAACATGAATTACGGTTGACCAAAAATTGTGAGGTAAGCCTCTTTCGACCACAGCCATTAACGACGTGTAAAAGGCCTGCTGAAGAAATCAATCCATAATTGCAGCATTTATCAAGTTCATATAGATTTGTGTTGTTCCTATCTAATTTGGATGGTATTACCAAGGAGATGCCCACAAGTGGGATATCAAAACAGCACCTGGGAGGCTATTTCCTCATTTTGTTTTATCCTTTTGGTATTCTATTGAGGAAAAAGATCTGATGTTAACTTCAAAGGACAGCCAAATTCTTTGAAAAGAGGTTGTTATTGATCATAGCTCCACAGATGTGCACATTATAATGCTGTGTAAGGCTTTCTGTATATGAATCTTCTATATGGCTTTTCCTCATAAATTTAATTCTTTGTGCCTATGACTTATCACTTTTTCTAACAATACAGAGAAAAACTAATCTAAAAGATAAGCAGGAAATAACATTTGGAATATCCAATGGAGTTCATTTAACCTTTTGCTTTTATCTTGAGGGGCCTATATTTGCTAATGGGGGGAAAAAAAAAAAAAAAAAAAAAAAAACACAACAGCAAAACAGCTAAAAAATTAAATTAAAAAAAAAAAAATGAATTTCAGTTTCCAGGGGGCAGCCACACATCACTTTTTTTCAAACAACAATATGCATTTTAAAAAAAATAATCCCTTAAAGATACATTTTAATCCCAACGATGCTTTCATAGTCAAATTTTAGAGCAGTCATCCTGCATGACAAATACTGGCAGTAAGAATTCTCTTACTGCAGAAGTACACAAAATGAAAAGCAAACTGTGACCCAAACACTGCTTTACTGTACAACACTGACTTTTTTTTTTCATAGAGGATAAAAGATTAAATGAAAGGGAAATTAATTTTCTGTAGACTTCTCCTTCTCCTAACCAGCTCACTCCCAGCTTCCTTTACCTTCTTTCTATTCTGAATATTTTGAGAGATCAGAAACAGAGCGCCAGACGAAAAGAGCAAAAGCACTGCAATAGTGTAACAGGAATTGGAATAGGATGCGGAGTTGTAGAAAACTTAGAGAATAATATGAGTAAAAGATGCGACATTCTGGTTTTTGGAGAAAAGGTACAAAAATATAACATGTATTTGAATACATGTATTTACATGTATGATTCCGGGTCTGAGTTCTGCTACATGTGACAATACCTCAGAGGCATAGTTTCCAACGTGAATACATAATTTTTACATTAATTTCTACTGCACTTGCAAGGAACAGATTTTTTGGCAGACTTTGGGAATTAAGAGGTCATTTAACCATGGGTTGGTTTAGAGTGACAGCTAGCTGTGCACCCAATCAAGGGAGCAAGTAGCAGCTTTATAACAAACCAAAAGAGTTGCTACGCAACTGTGTATGCAACACAGAGTTCAACTCTAGAACACAAGATAGTTCACATACTATCTGAACTGTAGGTTCAATACACAGTGGGGCAAATAAATTGGAGAAAGTCATCAAGGGTTCTCAGGTGCACACTGACAAAGGCTGGGCAAGCTTACAAGGGAAAGATCACTGACTGATCACCATATTCTTTTCTTCTTCCCCTAGCATCTGTTTTTGACTCCTACTAGAAACAGGGTGCTGGAACCGAAGGTCTGATATTCATTTGAATATATTAATTTTAATATTTAGAAATGATAACTGAATGCTGAAGTAACTGTTGTTTTATTTGAGAAAATATTAATGTGACCTAGTGAGAAAAACCCTTTTCCTTTAATGGTTTTAGACTGTTTGATTTTAAGTACTACAAAACTGAAAGCCTGTGTTTCTCTTTCAGTTCCAAACTGAAAGAGAAATACTGAGAACTCATGGAGGTAGAATTAGTTTGTTTGTGTGCAATACGCATATTTTAATATTGTCAATATCTAAAGTTACAGATGTGCATTCAGATTAATCTAGTTACTTATATTTAAGAAGGTTTCAACTAATTTTCTCCAAAACACATCCTTTTAGCAATATTACAAAACAAAATTTCTAGTTGTTGCAGGATCTCATTTTTCTGTATCTCTTTAACTACTCCTGTAATTTGAAAATAGTTAGATACATTTTGTTAGATTTAATTTTTCAAGTTGATGACTACAAATAAATAAAAAACAAAGAACTCAAATTACGTTCAAAAATAAAAATAAAAAAATCATTCCAGTGCTCTTTTCATCACTGTCCCTACCTGCATGAATAAAATATTTGGAAAAGGGAGAAAATTCAGACAGACTTGTATCACCAACAGCCCTATATTCCTTCCTCCAGACATACTGAACCATTCTGCCTTCTTAAATATGTACCTTCTAGCAAAAAAAGAGATGCTTTTCTAAAATGGAAAACAGACCAGACACAGCAATTTAAAGAGTCTGAGGAGGATAACGTAGTGACCTGTGAATCGAGCAACAGACACCAGACATCCCTCCAGATCACAATTATGTAAATGAAGATTGATAGCAGGAGCTAGCACAAGCCCACAAAGAAACATGCATAAACATATGTTGTTATGCATAACGTATACAAGTATCCCTTGTACACCTCCACAGCTGCCACCTCTTTTATCATACTTAAAAAGTAACACTTTACAAGAGGAAAGTGTACCCTGGCACAAATTGAAGAGCAGAACTAGGAAATATTTATATCCTATTTCACCTCCCACCCTCCCAACATCGACGATGTTGAAGTTGTGTGGCACATATATACATGTACATGGGGATTTCAGCTAATGGTCTGTATCCCACAGGGCTTGTTAAGACTATTTATCTTGTTCTTGTTATACTTGAGTAGTCATTTTGTATTTTTTATCCCTGTTTGGAGTTAAAAAGCTCTCCTTAGCCAAATAGCTCTTTACAGAAGCTGCTCTGCCATGTAATCAAAACATCTCACAAAAGGCTGCTCTTCTAGAAATGTCAAATTAGCTCCATTTTGAAATACTACTTTTCCACACTCTCAAGCAAAAACCTAGAAGCAACAAATTATAGGAGAACCTAAAGAGAACCATCAAATCTCATGCGGGGTACACTGCTGAAGGTAATCATTATTTCCTTAGTCCAAAGGACTGAAAGTAGGCCCAGCACCTCTATCTTTATTTCTTTTATTCAACCATGTCAGAATAGAATAAATACATTCCTAGCTACCTTCACAACCTCCCATCCCCCAGTGAAATGCACAACTGCTGTAAACATCATCTCTTGTATTCACGGTAGCTGTTTGGATATGTTTCCTCCCCTATTCTTTAAATTCTTTAAATTTCTTTATTTTTTATTTTTTATTTTGTCTTAAATTCAGCGTTTGTGGAAATAAAGATATCACAGTAGGCAAACTGAAAATGCTGTTTATTTTAAATAGGGGCTATAGAGTCTTCCCACCTTTTCAGAGTCATTTTCCAAAGGATCCAGGGCCCTACTCTTAGGGGAACATCCTCTCCCTTTCCCCTATGTTTTCTTGTCTGTTGAGGCAAAAGCTAGGCAAAATACTGACTTTCTTATATCCATAATGTATCAAAGTAAAAGCTACAAGAACCAGAATTACAAAACAGCTGTTATGCTATTAGAATTACAGAATCATCTAGGTTGGAAAAGATCTTTGAGATCAAATCCAAACATCACCTAATAGTACCAAGTCCACTGCTAAAACATATCCTTAGTGCAGAGTAAAACTAAAATAATGAACATTTTCAGCCTTTTTATACTTAAATTGCTTTTTAATACCCTAAGTGATAGGGTTATCTTCTTTGAATATTAATACTGTTTCTAAATGGAAATACAAAGTCAAGGTAAAGATGACATTTACCCAACTATTATCATTTCCTAGTCATCTTCCATTCACTTTTTCTAACTCAGTAGCCAAGATATAGTATTCTGGCAGCAAGGAGAAACTTCTATGGAAAAATAGGTTTTGCATTCTGAATTATTTGGTCACCATAACTTTGTTACCATTCTACTTCTTGTGCATTTATATTCTATAATATCCAGTGGGCTGATTTTATAAAGTGTAGCTCTGCCTGGACTGCAGAAAAAGTCTGACACCAAGGGCTATCACCACTGAATAGTTTGCATGCTCTTCTGTACTAACAGAAATAGATTATTCTGCTCAGTCTGAGCAAAGTTAATACAAAGCAGTGTTTCTGCCAGACCGCTGATGGGCATGGCACAAACTGAGTTCAGATGAGCTGGCTGGGTGCTTTGAAAAGGTATAAAAGGTGTGTTATGTTCCAGATCTGAGAATAGACTAAGACACACTTATTTTGGGGTTTCATCCTCTGAGATCTCAGTAACAAGCCAACCACACAGACAACGCCATCACTGTAAACCACTACTCATAGCTCTGCGTGGGACAGGCCTCCCGGTAAGCCTCACCCAGGGCTGGGACAGCACAGCCCTGCAAAGCTGAAGACTGGGCTGCTGCTACAGGGACTACGAGCCGGGGACATCCCCTGCCAGCTCCAGGACAAACCCTGGGCACTTCCTGTGGGGGACTGCCCCAGCCCCAAAGTGGGGATTGGATCAGGCTGCCAGGTCACCATGCCCTGGTGCAGCCCATGAGGCATATGGTGGACCCCAGTGACCTATCCCAGACAGACACTCATTTTCATTTAAAAGCCTCCCACCACCACCACCACAGTTTCCTCCAGATACAAAAATAAGTATGCTAAGCTTTGTACAAACAGCCCAAATGCAGGCAATAGCAGTAAGTGCTAGACATCTCTGACAGGGCCTCCAGTGGGGAGGCCTGTTTAATGTCAGGGCAAGAAACACATCCCAGCTAACAACGTCTGAGGAGTGATTGTCCATGCTCTGACAGGTCAGCAATGCTGCAGGGACTTCTGCTGTGGCTACTGCTCTGCCAGAGCTACAGATCCAGTTGGGGAAAGATTATCTGAACTTGCTCTTTAAGCCCTGCCCAAGTGCCTTTACAGTTCTCCCTGTATACATATTTGTATAGGTAGGTATACGCATACATACATATCTGTGTATGCCTGCATACAAGCATATATATTATTCACATAGACACAAGCATTTCTTCCAGTCTAAAATTTGAAAATCAGCAATTACTGCTTTCCATGTTGAATGCTACTACCCTGCCTAGTCCTTCACAGGCCTGGGCTGAGCCAACATGTATCTCCCTGCCTGGCTGATGGCTTGCCGGGCTGCAGAGTCCGGAGTACCTTTCCTCCCCTGCAGTGGGGCATGAGAAGAAATGTGGGAACAGGAACCGTAACCTGAAAGAGAAAAGGAGGACTCACAAACAGAAACAAAAATCAACAAACCACCATGCAAACACACAAGAATGAATTGAACTGAAAAGACAAAAGTTTGCAACAACCTTTCAAAAATGCGGTGAAGGCAATTGCTAGTATATTTTGTAATAACATTGAGGCCTTTACAGAAATAAGGTAAAACAACAAACAAACCTTGCTAGGTTATAGAGAGTATTGCAGACAGTGCAGACTTATATAAGATAGAGCTGAACTTTTTCTATTTAATTCTTCCTATGTAGCTCACACCAAAGTCAACACTTTTTGGCCTGCATGTTTATATTTCAAACAAGCCATTGGTTTATTGCTCATAGAACTGAGCTCTTCGTACTTGGTATATAGCGAGGAACACTGGTGCATCTTCTTCTGTGTGCGCCCTTCTCAAAAATTTAATTATTAATTGCCACTTGTAGATAACATGATGAAATGTCCCAAGAATAATAAGGGAGAATACTCCCTTTCATAAGAATTTGATCACTTCTAGTTTCGTTTACATCAGACACTTCCCTGGAAAATAACACCATCACTGAAGACACACCTGCTCATGCTCTGCAGGAAAACCAATCCCAATCAAGATGACATATGCAACAAATACTATCCATGTGATTTCTGAATTAATCAGTTCTTATGCTGCAGTTTTATGTGAGTTTCTCTGGTTGTGTGCTAGCTCAGAAATCTCTTTATCAAACAACTGCACTCATTAACAGTACATTGTAAAATAGTGTTGGTGGCAAACTAAGCCTTGACAGCTATCATACCCAACTCCTACTCAGTGCCCTGTTCCAGTAAGAGTTTGGCAGAGACTGTGGATTGCAAAATCCTCAAATGGCAGAAGTCCAACATTTGTGGCTTCCCTCAACACTACAGTAAAGTTCAGGACTTGTATTTAAAAAAACAAACAAAAAACGCTGCTGGCATTCAGCAGAGCTTGTCACTCTCCAGAGAGATGCTTGGTTTGTCAGCAGATCTCATTCCTGATAAGAGCATCAGGCCTGCAGGAAGCAGGCTTTCTTTTCTTGAAACTGAACCATGCAGAAGCTTTAGGACAGGATCAAAATCCTTACATCACACCCATTTTGCTGGCATTTTTAAGCATGTCTCCTAAGGCAATGCTAAGCTAATTATTTACATTATGCTCCAAGTCAAGTTAGCAAATAGGTATATTTCTTTCACTGATGTTCTTGTAAAGAAGAACAATCAAATGAAATATGAATTCCACATTTTCAGAAGACAGCAAATATTTCCAATAAAATATTTGCTGTCTTGTGAAATTTAGCTTTTCCTAGATCCAAGTTCTATGACGTCATTAGGATTTTCTGCTGTCATGCATTGAGGAAAAAAAATAAATGAGAAACACTTTGTAAGAAGTGCTACTTTGAAAGTTATTATTCTCATCTCTGTTCCAACTCTTGGTATAAAAAAAAATAAATTACATCTTATTTCTTCAGAACAGAGACCTATATTTAAGAGCACAGTCCAAACATTCTCATTTTGGCAGAAATAGTTCCCTATAATTTGACAGCAGCTACAAAAATACCTTTGCAAAGCAAGTATAGAAGTGCCTGCAGGCCCAGTGAATTTACACTGTTTTGCTAGCAAGACTGGTCCCCATGGGGACCAGCAACTTTTTCAGGTCCCCATACCCAGCTGGCTGCTTTCAGGTGTATACTCCTTTTTTTGTAGGGTGGGATAAAGCCACTTGCTGCTCATGAAGCAGAAAAATTGCTTTTTTGCAATAAGACTCCCTATATCCAGCAGCAACACGCAGGTAAATCTGGGCACTGTGCTGAGGAAAGATGGCATCCTCAATGCCCAAAAACTTGTCAAGGGGCAAAGCAGGAGATGGCCACCACAGAAAAATAAAAGGCTGTGGGTGCAGAATGAAAGAGAGGTCTGAAGAAGAACGCACAGGGAGTGGAGAAAGAATCTTTGTAGCAGATAAAGGCAAGAGGGAAAGAGAAAAAGTGAAAAAGAGAATGATGACATTCTGGATTTTTAATAAAGGAACTATTGTTTAAAAACAAAAAAAGAGAAAAAAGGAAAAGAGAAGAGGTGTAGGTCATCAGTTCAACTTAGAAACATCACTGTCATTTAAATGTTATACTACTTGTTACTGTGAAAGATAAAACAAAATACTGTAAGGGGTTTAGATCTCTCCTTTTGTAACTTGTGGCTTAGATTCAGATAGGGCAGTTTAAGATACCATTCTTAAGATTTTAAAATTTGGGAGGATATAAAAAGTCATTTGGGAATAAGATGAACATAACATTTGCAAGTGGTACCACAGTTCTATATAAATAGTTTTGCATTTTATAGATAATTTCCATATTTTAAGATTTTGATCCAAAAAAAAAAAAAAAAGTAAAATCCCTGTGAAAAAATAAATGATACTTCTGTCCCTGGTACAGTACAATCTTCCTGTGGATAAAAGTATACTCTAAAGTGGGGGCCTGGCTTTAACTCAGTCGCTGCACCTTGGTTAAAATGGTAAACATGTTTTTACAGACTTTGCTTCAAACTTCCATTCTGAGCAATAAATAAATAATTGTCACTATTTCAGTAAAGTTTCAAGATGATAAGGGGGCATTACAAACATCAGACAACCTGTCTTATCATATGCACTGTGATTAACCTTATCCGCTAGTTTAAATAGAGTACTACCTCCAGGACAAAATACGTCTGCTCTCATTTATAGCTTCCATATACTGTGAGGTACAACAGGAAAAAAAAATCTGAGTTTTAAGTCAACTACTTCACAATATCTAGTTTTTTGCCTACCTAGAGACAGTAAAAGCTTATCTGAAACACTCATTTAACCCTCCCACACATAATCCATTTCTATGTTCTGAGCAAATATATTTCTGCACACTGAGTTCATATCACTTTATGGAGTGAAGTGACAAATCTACATCTCAGGCCAACTTCAAATTCTCCACAAATATAAAATATAAAGAGATCTTAGGGAAGAGAGAAATGCTAGAAAGGACATTTCAGGAAAACCTGTTAGGAATTACTGAAAATATCTTCTTTTAACGGGAAGCAAAGTAGGCCACATCCTCCCTGTTTCTTATTCCTCATTTCATGTAAAATATTTATTTGAAATAGTTTAACAAGGAAAACAGAAAGACCAAACTAAGGAAAATCTATAATTTCAGAGGCAATGAAGGCTACCCGAAGAAGAGAAAAGGCTCAGCTTTGGAAGGCTATCTGAAGAAAAGAAAAAGTGTTAAGGAATACAGCTGATTTTGCTTGCATTCAGACACATAAGTGATTTTGTTAATTTTACAGTGTGCAGGTAGAGACATTGAGGCATTGCTTTAATTTAAGAAAAGAAGAAAAAAAGACATAAGTAGAGACTTTTTTTTTCTGTACCTATTACAGCAGTTTTAACACTAATACGGTCAGAGAGGCTTATTTGCTGAAACATGCTACCTCATTTGAAATACCTGCAGTGACATGAAGCCATTCAGCCCTGCTTTCATTATGTCATTTTCCTTCCCTCCTGCACACAGATTACTCCCTGCATGTCAGTCCCCACAGTTTTATCAAACCTGTGAGGGGATCGGGGCTCTGCAGAGTCATTGCGAGTCAGAGGACAGATGACTTCATGATTTGGGGATTATCCTTACTTTCTTTATCGTTTATATTAGAGCAATGTGTAGAGGCATCAACTGAGATCAGAATCACTTTGTAAGATGGTGTTATATTAAATACAGTAGGAGATGACATTTTCCTGGATATTAGTTAACAAGACAGAGGAAGTAAAGAAACAGGTCACATAAGATCTCTCCGTGGTAGGCCAGGGGAAGAAGACAGAAATAAAATTCATGTCTCCAGTATTGCAGCTCAGGTGTCATCTCTGCTAAGATAAAACAAGAAAGAAAAGTGAATTTCCTGCTGCTGCAGCTTTAACTTTTGGTGATGAACAGGATGAATAGAACCTATGGTCTTTTTCAGCTAGCTGGCTGAATACCCTTTTATAACTTATCACACAGTCTTCCACTGAAAGCAATAGAAAGCCTTTTTCTATTCTTTCAGGTTTTCAAAAGTCACTTGATCTTCTGTAAAGTTGAAGATTTTATTCCACATCCTGGCCCCCGGAATTCCTGTCATTCCTTTCCATTCTTTCCCTGATTGAATTGCAGTTCTTACAAGACATGGTACCCATAAGTACAGATTTGGCTAAAGAATGTCAAAGTAGTATTACTGTAACCACAGTGGCTCATAGACATAGCTGAAATTCTTGTGTACAAAACATTTGCCTTGTCTGTGGGAGAATACATACTCCACGTTCATGTAGCAACATCTCCAGAGGTGCTGCTACTTACAAGAGAGAGGTTATAAAATCTTTTTTATGAAGAAGCTAAATAAATTTTAAAAGGTACATAAATTCTCTAGGATAATTTGAATATTCTGCATCATATGGGGGAGAAATAGCCTTTTTTGATGCTATGAAGCAGCTTCTGCTCCCTAGAGAATACGAAGTTTAAGCACAGAGCAATTTTCCCTTCTTTGATGGCAATCTGTGTTCAGTTTATTAGTCTTACTCAAAGTACCAGGACTATAGCTGTCCTCTTTTTTTTGTTGTTTTGTTTGGTTTTGTTTTTGTTTGTTTGCTTTAAGTTTTTATATTAAGGATCTGCTTACATTCCATTTAAGATTTTTAGTAGACTGAGCAATGCTGAGGGGAAAAAACAGCCAAACAAAACCCAGACCCAGACCTTTAAAGTTCATATAAAATAATTACTACATGCAGCAAATTGATCTGTTTGAATATTAAGAAGAATTTAAACATAAGTGAGTCCAATGGTTTCATTAATTGTTTCTCCTTGGCATTTCAGAGTCTGGGTAAAAGAAACAGATCATTAGTAAAGATGTAGCAGTCCCCAAACTTTCACGAATTTTGGAAATGAATGTATTTAAAAAAAAAAAAAAAAAATGTGTGTGTGTGTGTGTATATATATATATATATATATATATATTTTTTTTTAAAGAAAATAATCTTCATCGTATTAGCACCCAAGCACAGTGTCTTGGGACCCAAACATGGTTCAGACCTCCTTGGTGATGGTTTGTGAAGATAGTGGAAAGAAAAAACATATTCACAAGTCTCACAAATACAGACCACAGCCACTATATAATCATTCTCTTGAAGTCTTGAAGTAAATGTTTCTATTTTCTTTGCCATATTTTTTGTATTTAGACTTTTTAGATCATACTTGTCTTGCACTGTAAACATATCTCTGCAAATATGAAAGCCAGGAACTTTTTAGTTTTTCCAGGAAAAGGAATTTCCGTATAACACAGAGCTCAAGAAGCATGATTCAAGTGTGAGAGCTCACTTCCCTGCAGTGACAGCAGAACCAACGCTAACAATTCTTTCTCATGTAAAATACTTGCCTTCCCAAAAAAAAAAAAAAAAAAAAGCGAAGCCAAAGCCAAATTATTTAAACAGGTAACCCCATGGTGTGAGAAATGAGCATTGCTGAGCAAAACAAGAAGAAGAGAAGAACGCCTTCCCCGTGCAGCACTGACAGCTCCCAGGGCAGCCCGCAGTGGTGTTCCCACAGCCTGGCTAAGGGCCCTGCTGGAGGCTGTCAGAGACACACCATTAGATGTCTGTGCAGCAGGAAACATGCAATAGCTCACTACCCACATACATGCATGAATCAAATCATCCACAGAAAGGCACATTACTACCTCTACATAAGGTCAGGTTGGTTTGCAAACACTGGAAGCCAGTAACAACAACAACAAAAAAATGGTTCCCTCAAGAGGAGGCTAAGATTACAGTGAGTAATATTCATAAAACCAAAGTTAGCCCAGATCAAAACAGCACCAGTGAATTGCTGAAGTGTATGAGTAACAAACTGATTGCTTGTGAACTATTCTGATGCAAGATATTTGCTTGTGGGGAAAGGTCACGCCTTCAGAAACCTCTCCTCTGCTCCAGCTGACCAGTCAGAGCAAGTAGGCAGGAGGAACCTCGGTGTTGTTCCTGAGGGAACAACGTTTCCCATCATCTTGGAGGGAAAACAAAAGATTCAGCATACGAATTTCATAGGTGAACCCTGTAACCCAGACACAGAGAGCCCTTGGAAACCAGCATCCTGCTCTATTCAGTAAGTGTAACAAGAGCTAGAACCCTTGTAGGAAATGAGGACCATAAATTCACAGTAAGTGTTCTTTGGGATGAAGAATTCACCCAGCCCTAATCATGCATATAGTGCTTTGAAATGCTGTTCATGAACAGCATCCCATAAGCTCTTTACAGCTTAAAAAAAAAAAAAAAAAAAATCTGGTACATCTAGTCCTAAAGTCTATATTAATAAAAACAGCATCACATAGGTACTCTCCTATCCATCTATGTAGGAGTTCTATAATGCATTTTATGCATGTGGAAATGGAAGACTGTCTAGCAGCAAAGTGTACCAGAATATGGAAAACTCAGGGTCTTTCTGGAGAGGTCACTTGTTTTCCCTATGGCCTGGGTCCCTGTTTGTGGAAGAACTGCCTGTCTCATTTACTTACACAGCAAAATATTTGAAAAGGAAAGAGAAGAACATGAAGAAAGGGGGAATCCAATAAGCAAGAATAAGGACCAAGAAATGTTGCCAAGCCCACAGTAAGTACACAGTAACAAAAAGTGAACGTTTAAAAAAAATCAGCATTGCTAAGGTAGGTCACTATCAAACACGGGGTTTCAAAACATTTTTCAAAGGACATTTTCCTTCTGTACTTCAAAACTGTGAAACAGCTGTTAAGGAACTGCTGTACCATCGCTGTTTTTCTACCCCTTTCTGCATCTTCTGTGGAAAGATCAGTGGAGAGTGCTGATCTTGAGTGCCCCTAAAAATTCACTGCAGCACTATAAGTTATAGTTCAAGTTTTAAGACAGGTAACAGCACAAAAACAATGTTGAAAAATATCATTCATTTTATTTTTCCTAATATTAGCATTTTTTTCCAGTAATGATGCTACTTTTTAAATAGATTTCTTGTAATTTTTAGTAACATTGAAACAGAAAGAATTCCTGCAGGCTGCTGGTGGCCAAGAGTCTTTTATTGATCCAGAGCCTTATCACAGCTCTACACTGCAGACAGCAAGTGTGAAATACTACAGAGGAAATCTTGGTTTGGATGAAGCCTGACAATAAAATTTGATATTGTACTTATGATAACTAACACTTCACATTTTTAAGTTACTTAAACTCTCTATATACTGGGAATAAAAGCAAAACAAAAACAAAACAAAACAACAACAAATACAGCCATCACTACAGAGTAAAGCCAAAGTAATTATAATTGTTAGGTAGTGTTTAATAAAAAGATATATACCAAAGCCATGGGCATATAGACCATCTGAAGGTAGGTACTATCATTATAAAAAGAAATGTATTGGTTGTTTGTTGTTGTTGTTGTTTTTTTGGGGGGGTAAATCTCAAAAATGTTCAGTGAATTAGCTCCTTATCTCAGCAGGATCTTCTATTATTACATTACATTCACAAGATGTACCTTTCATACTCTTCCTTCAATTTTACTGACAAAAATCCCAGTAGGGTAGGAACCTATGGCAGTATGTCATATGAAGAGACATATTAATGTGAGCCATGCAAAGAGCATCTATATATAACATCTCACCTCACCTTCCCCTCTGCTCCACACCAAAAGCTCTACTGACACTGTCACTTTTAAAAGCTTGAAAAGCAGTTCAATGATGAATTTGAATCAAAGCAAAACTACAACAGCAAAGTCCTCACGCACCTGCTGCAATGATAAATACTTTTTCCTCTACTGCATTGCAGGTACTCAGTGACTGCTTTTTGGAGGAGGAGAAGTGTGGGGGAGGCGGTTGTACTTTCAGAAGTGCAGGCCTCAGGTATCTTATTTTCTCATTGAACTATGACTAATTGCTGTGTATAACAGCTGCAGCAGTACAACTTTGGATAACAGCTTTGCAAATATCACACACACTTTTTTACTTTTAATTAGCACTTCCTTCTGAAGTATATGTGACAGGATTATTTGAAAGCATGGAAGTCCCACAAGACCCTGCACTGTATCTCATTCTGTGCCATTTCTTGCCAACTTGAGTCCTTTACCCTCGCGATGTATCAGCAACCCCAGGAGTCCTCCATTAAAGTGTAAAATGCATGGCCAGTTGCACAGGGATAAGAGGAAGAACAGCTCTTTAGATGGTTTGTGTGGGCTTTCTTAAAGCCTTCTATCTAGGATCGCCCACGGAGCAGCACTGACCACACTGCAGCACACGCTGGGTTCGCAGATGCTAGAAGTCATATTTGTATACTAGCCAGCCCACATCTAGACTGGTTTAGATGAATCTAATTTCTCAACCATCAGAAACATTTTCACCAAAAAAAAAATAACATTTTTCATCGAAAATTTCCCCTGGCGAACTTGACTGGTAATAAAAGGGGGGTTCATGCAGGTTAAGTACTACAGTAGGATCCCTCCCAGAGAGAAAAATCCTTCTAATACACCCTTCTAATAGGACAGCTTTTGCTCTGGATTTAGGATGACCTGGATGACATGACTATAGGAAACCTTTGTTTAATTATTCCAGATCTTCAGACCTTGCCTTAATTTGCCTGGGTGGAAACCCAGGGTGAAGCTTGGAGGTGGGGAAGTCCTGCTGAGAGGAACGATGCAAACCTTGCCCAGAAGTCAGCACAAGGAAGCAGTACATTATGGTGCATACAACAGGCATAGGATGTGCTTCTGACAGTTCTTTCACTTCTTTTCAACAGTCCTTGTTAGCAATTTACTAGTACTGACTACAATGTCTCCTAATTACTGCATTACTAATTAATTAATAAACATGTAGTTGGACAAAATGCGTAGTATTTTACCTTTTCCATAACAGAAAGATTAGACAGCACAGTTAACCAGTGGTGGTCACTGTCATACACCAGTGGCACAAAGAGTTTAAAGATGTTCTGTAGGTAAGAACAGGCAGAATACTAATCACTAAAACTAATTAAGTCCAAAAGGTTTTCACCTCCTGGTGTCGGGCCTCTGTGTGGGAAACATATTTGGAAAACTGATCAAGTAGGCTCTTTGATCAAAATCACCCTTATCTGAAAAGTAAGCACTGCGTAGCAGCATGCTTATTTCAGTACAGGATGAAATATTGACCTTTCATGTGTTATGATGGCTACTTGCAGGTACAAAATAATGCACAAATATATTGCTTTGATATAACTTGCAAAACATTGTCACATTAAAATAGATCAACTGTCTTCAATCCTAAATTTTTGTTTACAGGTTATTTCTGGGAGATTAAATGGGTGAAGAGGAACTCTAGATCAGAACAACTTCTCAAAATGCAGCCATCTCCCTGAAGACAATTCAGTTTGCTGATTAGCTGTACCTCTAGGCTTGCAGTTTTTTTGTTTGTTTTTGTTTTGTTTTGTTTTAAACTTACTGTACAAATAGCCTAAGCCAAAAGAAAAATTACACTTTATGGACAAATCACTCAAACTGTCTTCATTGATGTTCCCTAACACTCGCTGGGACCTGCTACAGGGAGAGACAGGAATGTGCTCCTGTTGGCATTGCCTCTTTATTCAACCATTCTCTGCTAAAATGCACAGTACTGTCTACTTATATAATATAGGAAACTGAAAAATAAAAATATTCTATGGCTTAGTATTGTTGCTGATGAAAGAAAAACACAAGTTTTTTTGTTTGTTTGTTTGTTTGTTTGTTTGTTTTTCCACCAACACTTTCTTATTATTGATGCAAGAAGATAACTAGAAATGTTTAGTAAAAGATACAGGCAATTAGGCAGAATTTGTCATCTTCAAGCACTATTCATCACAATTATGCACTACATGCAGAAAATTAGTATATATCTGCTGACTACTGAAGGTTTTTAAGCTTTGCAGAAGTACAGGTAGGAAAAATGTTGGCTTAGAAAGTTTGCTTG
This sequence comes from Aythya marila, assembly GCF_965140915.1. Taxonomy (NCBI): domain Eukaryota; kingdom Metazoa; phylum Chordata; class Aves; order Anseriformes; family Anatidae; genus Aythya; species Aythya marila. The sequence continues at coordinate 112,516,506 of NC_139042.1, forward strand.
GCATAAATGGACTTAACTATAGCATATTCACAGATAGAAGCTATCTTATTGCTTAGAAGAATTAACTCAAACCTCTTTTAGGGAAAAAGTGCAAGTTAAAGTTGTGCCACTTTACTTTTCTTCAGTTTGGCAAACCTGTACTCTGTGACACAAATGTGTATAAGAGATGCTTACATATTGATTTTTAAATGTGGATAAAGTAAACTGCAGAAAACAGGTTTAAGAAGAGTAGTTACTTTCTGTGGTGATTGGTTGTGTACCATGCTGTGATAAGATAAGCACCAAGAGCAACCAATTTGCCTCTGTAAAAATGAATTCCAATAGTGCCTCTCACGTCTGCATGAATAAACTTGCATTAATTTCAGGACAGCTAGTCAGAGGCATAACTATTGGGACCAGCTTATGATCAACATGGCGAACTACTGAGAGCGATTTTCCACTATTTCCTGAGTACAGTGGGAGGTTGGAAAGGTGAAACACTGATTTATCAGAAATTTGCAAGCACAACTAGTGGAACGGATATTCCAGTGACTGCTTCCCTGCTCATATTGAAATCCAGCACAAAATGGCTGAGATTTAATGAGCGAGCATTGCTACGCAGAACAGGACTGAAAATAGTAAAGTTCTCCCAGGCTACAATAATGTTACTATTAATTTGTTTGGTGACTTGGAAGCAATCTTTAACCCCTAAGCCTTTCAGAGGTATTCTAGGAAGGGTAAATAATATTGTAAATTACTTTGTGCAAAGTCTTATGTTATAGTCTTACTAGTGATATGCAAAATCTCATTTGTGCCGTGTCAAACAGGCTGAAAGATGGATTACCAATAGTCTACTCATGCTGCTTTGTTGTTGTTGTTGTTGTTGTTTTGTTTTGTTTCCTCCCACAGGAGAAGACTCTAGGTATTTCCACTTCTTCCCAAATCTTCCAGTGCCTCAGATGTACCATTTGAAGCCTCGCACTCCTGCCTTCGGCCTGATGCTTGTAACATTCACACAGCTTCCCCACTCACTTTCAACAATGTATCATCAGAAGCTAAAACCCAACACACATAAGCTATTACAAATATTTTGTATCGTTACTTCACACTGACTACCTTGAACATAGTCACTTCACTAGCTTGCAGCTCAGTGGCAGCATGAGCATTTATGCTCTTGTCTGAGGATGTATCCGCATATGTTCTTCCCGAACCAGCTTCTGAGCCTGACAGTTTGATGAGCAACCAAATGCCATTTGGGATAGGGAGTCGGTACTGAGCTGAAAGGCAATTCTGTTGTATATGTGAATAATTTTTTCAGACCAAAATTAGCTCAATTTCTTTTCTTTAATAACCCAAGAAAAGAGGACAGTAATCTTGACAAACTTTTTGCTAAATCTCTGTGCATCTCAGCTATGTAGTAGTCAATCCATAGCAACTACAGTCATCCAAGACTCCTCTGCCTACTGAACACAGTCCTTAAACCCAACTGTAGATTTCACTTATATCCATGTTATTATACAAAAGTGCTACTCACAGATGCTGCCTCATAAAATTACAGACAAACAGAAACAGATGAGCATATAGATACATGCATGACACACATTTAGATATGAGGAAGAAGGAACAAAAATAAAACACAAAGCAAGTTGTGTTCATTATTTATACAGCTATTTTCAGGTAAGTTCCAGACTCGCTCTCAGGGGGAACATCTTTTTCAGATCTGCTATGGGAAATGCAGCCTAGTTGTGCCATCAGGAAGCTCAGGTTCTGATCTTTTCCAAAAGCAGAGCTATGACAGGCACTGCCACCCCCTACCATGCGGTTGACAGGTTGGGATGTATACTGATGGGGAAAATGCAAATATTGAGAAGTTTAATCATTTGTTTTCTCTGAGAAGGAAAGAGATATGTAAAATAACTGCTTTTATTTATTTATTTATTTATTATTATTATTTGTTTGTATTTTGTTTGTTTGTTTTTTCCTATGACTTGTGTTAGGCAGTGGTAAGAAAAAATTTAAATTTTACAGCTTTGTTCTGAGGGCTTGTTTCCTATCTGACAAGTACTTCCATGAATTAATTTTTGAGATTGCAAAGTAACATGACCTATGAACAGCAAACACACACTGAAGACAACTTATTAAACCAACTCAGTAAAGATAATACAAGCAAGGTTAGTTTAGTTTAACATATTTGTTGTTTGTGGTCTGTATGTCAGCTGATAAAAAAGCACCAGTGCAAGTCAAAACAGAATTTCACCTAATGAAATCCCACAGGGCTTGACCCTTAAAGACCTTATATCTGATGGAATATTTTTTGGTTGTACAAGGCAGGATGTAAAATAACCACTTCAGGGAAGGTATAAAAAATTACATAAGCTATAAGGCAACGTAATGTCAGCAAAGGGTCCCTTTCCAGACAAAGAACTCTCCCTTTTCCCCCTACAGCTAAGTCCTGCTGTCCTGCCCACAAGCACAGATCAAGAGAAAGTGCAGGATGGCTGGATTTACTTCAGGTCTACGTGGAAGCAGAATCTGACCATGCAAATATAAAGTAACATCACCACTTCTGCTAATTGCATCCTTAGTATCAAACTGCATGAATAAAGTTTTTCAAGCACACAGAGAATATTACCATTTAAATATTTATTTTAATAAATGCTTTGCTTTGCAGCCCTTAGCATGCTGATGTGATGTGCATGCAAACTAAGGGAATGTTGGTTCTGCCAAAAGTTTACATTCCTTGGTTCTTGGAGATTAAATGCAAGAAAGTGAGAATTTCCCTCTGTGAAGAGATAACTGAAGTTCCCTGACTTTCAGGCACTTTACCTGACCCCCAAACATTCAAAATTGACCCAAAATGCTGGTCAAGTAGCTGACTAGCTTTTATTTTTATTTAAAAAAAATAAATAAATAACTTGGACTGAGATAGCTCAAAGCAAAGTTGTGGTACAAGTCCACACGTACCTGAAATCTATAGCTCCAGCACACTGCACACAGCAGTACGCAAAGAACCCATTGCTGTCTTCTAACCCTCCGCTTTGTAATGAATGTCCAAATGCTTTGTGATCTCTGGATGTTCTACAAATGCCCAAATTAAGAATATCCTTAAAATCAATAACCTGTGTTTTAAAATGTATTTTCATCCTTCCTTATGTTTGTCTCAGGGCAAAATTTAGGCTATCATGAAGTCGTTATTAAAACCATCAGCTTGTCAAACAAGGATCTTGGTGTCATATTGCAGAACCATGAGTGATCAGTGTGAAAAACAAAACAGCCTCAGAATACAGCAATATCCTCACCAGAACAAAATTCAACAAGCAATAAAAACAACCAAATATATATTTAAAAAAAAAAAACAAACAAAAAAAAAAAAAAAAAAAACAGGGTTTTTAATTTACCAGCTCTACATTTGTCAGGGCACCATTCAAAACACTCCCTTCCCACCCCCACTATTTTCTCTTTACAACCTGTTAAAATAACACTGTCTACAATTACAGGGTCATTTGTTATGCATGATATAATAGACTGCAAATATAAAAAGGCATTATCATTACTTTTGTCCTTTGTTCTTCCAGTCCAGAATATTGCATAGTTCTTTACTTTGACATTTATTGCTTTTAGATTGGTAATAGAATAGTTTGTGTTGCTCATTATCTTGAATGATGATAATATTAGAGTTTGGGGAGCCTGCATTCCCTGTTAAGTAAAGTAAAGTCTTCATATAATTTACCAAAGGTTATTACTGGACAATTACCCACAATACAGTTCAAGTCTAATAAACGTTAGCCATATTCACTCTTAAATACCACGTCTGTAGTATGGTTTCTAGGAAACTGCATGGAATGATTTATGTCATCTACACGTGTGGGAGGAAGAGGGGTGTTAATGTGTGCATATGTATATACAAATGAAATTTTTAATGTTTACTACTGGGTATCCTCAGGGAAAGGCTCTCATTCAAAGAAGCGGCTACAGCTAGAAATACAGCAAGGAATGGGAGGAGAGTGGGGGATAAGGCATCAACCTCAGTTTTCCCCAACACTGTTAGAATTAATGGGGAAATTCCGCATTTAAAGCATAATATTATATATAATATTTTATATAATATAAAAATAGTACCAGATGTTGGCCTAAGACTTTGCATAAGAACTTGTTTAGCTACCCAGTATAATGAATCAATCAATTAGCTGTGCATGCAATTCAGAGCCTAATTTCATCCTTCAGGTCCTTTGATCTCTGACAGTACACCATGTCCCATCCCGACCAGCATCAGGACCCTGATCTGGATGGGCTTTACCACCTGAGGCATGTATGCAACTCCATCCCTGGTGAGGGTGTTAAATCCAAACCGCTCCTGGGACTTGTAGATCCTTGCATGTATATAAAGCTCCATGTACATAGACATACTTTTACATACGTACGTATACAAACACTCACCCTTATTTTCTTTCTGTTCCTTCTCTGTTTGGTACTCCAGTTTGCCTGCAGCCATTTATGTTCAATTTATGTTCATCAGTTCATTTCTCCAGCAGCAACACTTTCAATGAAATGTTTCTATTTGGTGCCAAGTAATAGTAGCTGGAGTTATTTGCCCTACGAATCTCGGTAGATTAGTTTTTGTAATTTACATATATATCCAATTTCTACCAATTTTCATTGACAGTTTGCTCTTTGGATTGTGTTTCATTTCTATTTTTGAGCTGTGACATTGTTTCAGACTTACATCCCTCTGTAAACTTTATGATATATTCTGCATTATTATAGTTATCTAGTAATGCGAAAATGAGAGAAAAACCTTTAACTCTAAATATTAAAATAGTCTGCAGAAAATGAAGTTAATGCTTCATGAAATAAATGTCATAATATGAAAAACATTTTAATGGAAATTGGTTCAAAGCCTCAGATGTTTCTTTTCTGACTAACATCAGTTACTATACTTCATATGAATCATAAAACCCAGACTGATTAGGTCATCTGGCTCATCCTTATGGCAATAAATAATTTTAAAAATACACGGATTTGCAGTTATGATGAGCTGACACAAGATGAGTACAAGCCTGTGAATATAATTGTAGCCAGCTGACACACCTGTGATTGGTTTGCTCTCAAGAGGGAGCATACTGATGGCTGGTATTTCTGATGTTGTTAGAACAAGATAAGCTGTAAACCAAGATAATGCTCTTCCATGCTGTGCCAGAAACGCTCTGCAGATGTTCAGGAGAAGCAAAGAGAGCCACACGACTGTTGTTACTAGAACATTTGATATTTTAACAGGTGGGCAGGTATAGGTGGGAGACAGACACCTGAGGAGCTGGGCAGCTCTGCTCAGCACAGCTCAGTCCAGTTGTCACTCAGGGGAAGGGAAGGGTTTCCAAGTGCTGCTGGAGGATTTCAATAAGACTCAGCATGCACAAGCAGGAGCTGCAGAGACCTATTCTCAGCACTTCGCCTCCTGAGCGCAGTAAGCCTGGCCTGCACATCCCCTTCTCATGGATAGCAGCTGGATGCAAACACCTAAAGGGGTTTGGTGCAGGACACAGCATCATGAATACAGCTGTAGCAGCACTGATGTGCAACACCTATGGACCTGCAAACTCGGCAGTTTTTATTAAAAATGGACAGAAGCAGGTGTGGTTTCACAAAGGGGCACTGGATGCCCCAGGAAGGCAATGAGCATTGCCCTCTCGCTCCCAAGACCTACACTTACATTGAATATTCATTAGCATTTTCAAAATTGCCTGGGCAACTTAGATACACAGACATCATTAAAATTAAATTAATGTGCTTGTTCCTCCTACCTGCTTTCAAAGGCTCAACTTATTTCTGAAAAGGAAAATGGCAAAATACATGGCCTAGACTTTCAGCTTTCCTTATCCTCTGGGCATTCAGAGGAGCAATGCAAATGTTCAGCTGTGTAGTTTTGATAATACAGCATGGTCCAAAGAGACTTCTTTTTCCAAGTTGCAGCAGGATCCTCATAAAGTTGGACAGACTGCACAGAATCTCATAACTGAGCTGCATATAAGACTTGAATTCTGCTGGGAGACAGAGGAGTCACCGTCTAGCTCAGCAGCCAAGCTCAAGTCACCAAAGACTGGAAATAAAGCAAGGGCAAGTACTATTGATGCAATCTTCCCCCAAATGGATACTGGTGATGAATGTGTTTCAAATGCCAATAATCTCAACCTTTGTTCAGTATGATACAAGCTTTGCATTACATTATTGGCAAACACCTTACTGCTATTTGCCCCTTCACTGCCATTCAGTGCCTGCCCATCTGGGCTTGCAAGCACTAGCTTCTTTGTTTTTTCTTCCCACTGACTGTAATTATTTCCCCAATGACCTAGCAAATTTAGCAAACTTCTTGAACGAAAGTGACCTTGATGCCTAAGTACATTTTCTCTTTGTCTAGTTCACTGTTTTAAATGCAAGTTCTACTGATGGGTATGTATATTAACTTCACTTGATCCATGTTTTTATTATTAATTAGTGTTTATTATTAGCAGCTCCTAAAACAAAGAATGATTCATTTTTGTTTGTGCAATTTACATTTACAGCTCTGCAAGCGGACATCCTTCAGTAAAATCTTTAAAAGGATTTACCTCTCTGCTGCACCTGGGCTACGGAGAGTTTCTTGCCCTTAGCACCAAACCAAAGCTTTGAATTTACTCTCTTTCCTCCCAAACACAACTTCTAGTGCCATTCTTGCCTTCAGCCCATTCATACATCAGTTTAGAATAGCAGAGATATTGGTTCGAGTCCTCTGTCTTTTCTTGGAGAATCTGAACCTGTCACTCTGCAATGATACAGAAAGCAACTAACCCATTACAACTGTCCTGGGCTGTTCTGCTTTGCATGGAACAGCTGAGAACACCCATTTGCTCTGGTTGAATTAGTTTAATTATTTCCTATTAAAAAAAAAAAAAAAAAAAAAAAAGAATAATAAAAAAATAATAGTAATAATAATAATAATAAAAACAGCACATTAAATTCAATGACAAAGAATTCAGGCTTCTCTGATACAAACTCAGTCATGATGCACAGAACTAATACTGTTGACACCATAGCAAAAGTGCACACCCCTGCCACCACAGACAGATTGCAACGTTAGCTTCAATTTGTTATGGAATAAATATATATACACATCTCTCTCTTTCCTATAACCCACTTCAGGAGCAGAGCTGCGAAGGATCTCCTGCTCTGCTGGTTAGGGGAGTTCAGGTTTAGTCCCGCAGTGCTTCAAAGGACTGAAACCTGAAGGCAGGGGCTTGCAGAGCTTACAAGCACTGTAGTAGGAAGCTCTAACTCTATGCAATTCAGAACCCATCAAGTGGGTACCATGCCAGTGCTGCTGTTATACATTTTTTTTTTCTCAATTAGAAAAAACAGGATATCCCTTGTTTCATATATCCTAATCTACACAGGCACCCAAATTCCCATTTAACAAATACATTTAAGAACAGTGGCCTAAGCCAAAATATGCCTGCAGCTGCTGTATACATGCAACAGTATTTCTGCAGAGCTCTATGGACTAATAATGATTTTATCTTGTGAGGTAGAAGCCTGAGGCCTGAGCTAGAACAGATAAGCTTGAAATTCAAGTAGTGTTTCAGTGCCATTTGTTGTTGGTTTAAACATTTCATTAAAACAATGAGGGGTCATTAATCACCATCCAAATAAAATATCACATCACACATATAAGAAATCGAGTAAGCAAGGGTGAGCAGTGAATTATAGCACTCACAGATGGGAAATTGATAAGCTAACATATTCAGATCTAATGGGTCTTGAACAGAAATCTTAAAACTGGGCAGAAGTTTGTCTTCCTGAGGGAAACACTTTTAAGCCTAGTTGAATGGAGAAATATTTTTATTCTTTGAGGAATAAAGTCTTTCCTGGAATACATTTGAGACCCTCAGAAGACAAAAACATATTTACTTTCTAGGAATTTTACCATAATAGTGCCTGAACAAAACATTTTGAAGTCTATTACCCTTCAATTATACTCTATATTTGTTTTGAAGCAAAAAAAATTTAATTATTGGATGTTTCCTAGTCTTATTCTAGTTACAGAAAAAATGCATATTTAAAGTGAATGATGAACTATTAACCTGTTCATTGTCATTTTTTCTCCTTTACTTTCTCAGATAAAAATATCAAATAAGCAAGAATCTAAACAATTGTTATCAGAAACGTAAAGCAAATGATCTGTCAGTAGGCGTACACATTTACATGTAGGTCCCTGTCCGGTGCAGGAGGTGACTATCAGGGCAGCTGCAGTGCCACAAGACTGTGCAAGTTGCAAAGAAGCAGTTGTGTTTTAAAAAGCTTTCTTCCACGTGCATATCACTGCCTGAGGTTATCTGCTTGGACTGCCACTGTGGTCACTGGAAAGAAACAGGCATTTGCGTGCCCATTGCATCACTCCTACAACTAAATCAGCTGCCCAAAGAGGTTAAGATGAGTTGTTTCCTAATGCTTGTTTCTTGGCACTAACAAGGTGGTGACAGGTGAGAGAAACTGGTCTAGAGCTACATCTGCCGCATATGCCTCAAGCTGTGAGATAAGTTCTTATTCAGATACTTACTTTTATGAGTATTATTGACTAAAAATATCAATGATGAAAGAAAGGGGAAAAAAAGCTGTTATTTTTATTTGCTGTAAATTCTGAATTAGGTTTTGATTCTAGCTCCCCCACTTCTTGGTAATATTAAAAAAAAAGCATAATCTGTGTGAAAGTTATTGAAAAATGAATTACTGGTTCATAACCAAGTGAAGTAGGAACAGATCTGGTTGTCTAGAAATTTGATTTGTGATGCACACTGAATGTAGTCCTGGGAGCTGCCATACATCATGCTGAGGGAAGGAAGTGCATGTTTTATAGACTCGTATGCTTAAATAGGTAGTACATCTACTTGAACATAATGTAGATGAAAGCCACAGGGTTAGATCCTGCAAGCTCCGCTTGTGCTAAATTACTTCCATTTTAGTAGGTGATGAGGGGATGGACTCCCAAATCTATTTTCAGAGGGTGATACCAAAATAAAAGATCTGCCTGGAAGAAAGCCTAAGTCAAACCTACCAAGTCAGATTTGAACTGTATTTGAACCACTACGCCTGCGAAGCACCTATCCCTCCCCTTCTCCCACCGCGGGCGAGGAGGTGGCCAGGGAGCTGTTGTCAAAGGATGGGGCAAAGCTGGTGGAAAACTGACAGGGAGCAAGGGATTGCAGCAGCAGAACTGCTTCAGCCCTGACCTGCTGGCCTGAGTATGTGTTTGTCCCCTGCTAGGCAGGATTTGGGGGAGCACAGACAGCAAGGCTTAGGGTGCTCAGAACAGAGCCAGGGATACAGCTGCTCCTTACCAGCCTGTACAAGGTTGCTGAGCCAGGCTTCAAAAGCTGCCTGCCTAAACAGTGATTTGGCTCCACAAGGCAGAGGAAAGCCTTGCAGGTTTGAGGTCTTTACCTCCATTCAGTATGTTCCTGAAAAACTCAGGCTTGTGTCTGTTTGAATCTCTGGCTTAGCTTCTACGGCAAGAACTTGTTTTAGGCTGAAGCTAGCATCAGATACAGCACTGTCAGTGTGGAGAGGACTCGTTCTGGGAAACTATCATTAAAACAAAGCATTCTGCCTGAAGAGCTAGCCCCACAAGGCAGGAGAGGGGATACTAATGAAGGAAGGAATAAAGTTTATGCATAGAATATATCCCTTTTTTCTTTAAGACTCACACATAGCTTCTTTGAAGTAGCACATGATAAAGAAAAGAAGCTGGTAGAACCTATAAACATGTTCTCACTACATTTTTAAACCTGGTATGTAAGTATTTTGAACCCTGGGTTACAATTAAAAAAAAAAAAAAAAAAAGAGGGACATCTGCCTAATAGCAAGAAAATAGAAAGTAAAGAATAGAGGATGCATGATGCTTTTTTCCTAGTATTTTAGTTGTTCGTGCTGCATATCAGCATTAACTCAGCTCCTCCTTCAGCTTATTGTATTTCTCTGTAAGGCACAAAGATCCCTTTCATGCTTCTTCCCTGTTTGTAAGGCACCAGGACAAAGGCATGGTAGTAACTAGTAAACCTTTTGATCTCTGTGGCTGAAACATAAAGAAGGAGAAAAGAACAGGTACTCTACCCTCAGTGAGATAACTCCCACAGGACAAATATAGTTGAGCTACAACTCAGAAATATATCCCAAAATAACACAAACATAACAGAGCTGATGAGCTTCTAAATTCAGAGGGGTGACTTGCTACCCTGAGCTGGCAGGTTTTTGTCTTGTTAGAAGGAAGCCTAATTGCTATCATTGGAAGAAAAAACTCTTAATACATTTTACAGTAGAAGCAGCTTTTTATATCTAAACATCATTGCACAAAAATTCTTACCTCCTCTCTTCATGCACCCTCTTGCTCATGTGTATTTCTACGTATAGTATATATGTAGGTCACAGAAGAGAAAGTGAAAAAGAGAAAATGCCTCTCCTATCCTTTAAATTAATGTGTGAGCAACACTATAGAAAAAAACATAAAGGTTTATTTCTTGATCACTTGCATAAAGGCATTGTGGCAACTTCTTAGATGCTCTTCCTGGAGAGAAAAAAATATTGAATGCAGAACAAAGTTTCTGAAAATGTCTGTTTCTCACGTACAGTAGAGATTTCTAAAACCCCTTTTTCTTTATGAAGACATTCTGACTTCTTCCTTCCTTCCTTTTCTTTCAGCTGATGACCTGCAAACATGGATTCTTTATAGTAATTACATGTTAACAACTTTTTTCCTAAATGCATAAAGAGGTACTATGGCGCTTAAGTTGTAGAAACAAATCAGGTTCACTTGCATCTTTTGGCCAAGCATAATTTTAGTTCTTGACTCCACTCACTATGTCCAAATTTAGCAGCCTATCCATCAACCTAGAAATAGTCATCATGCATTTTGTCTCCCTTTTCCTATATTATCCCTGTGATCTCTCATCAAGTATATTATTTGTCATACTTTGTACCCAAGTCATGAATAGCTTAGAAATGCATCTACTGCAAAATTGATGAAAAAAACATACTGCAGCCAAAGATGTGCCTGAACCTTCTGCCTGGGTAAGTTCATATAGTTCACCTGTACAGCTCTCTCTCTTCAATATTTGCTCTTTTTATTTACCAACTAGGGACTGTAGATGGTGGCACAAAACATGCGGGATGTGAATGAAACTTCCCAATTTGCAACGACCTTTACAAAAAAGGGAAAGCCAGAGTAGTTCTCCCAGGAGCTGTAGTGTACTTGTACTTCCCATTTCAAAGGCACTTTGTCTTCTGTGAAGACTAAGGCCATACATCCAAGAGTCACACTCACATTGCAGAAATAAAGAAACATAAAACCAGTAGGAAATAGTTTTCTACTAAGTAACGTATTAACACAAGATTTGAAAAGTACATAAAAGAAAGCAGAAGTGGCTGCACATATTCAGTAAATGCCAAATTTAAGATCAAGGGTTTATTTGTGATACAAGTCCCATTGGATTCACGCAATCATGAGCAACTTTGATTTTTTAATTACTGATTGAGGGGTACATGGTTTGAGTTAATACATAATTTTAGTGCTAACCGAAGTAGACTCAAAGCAGGACCAACAAACAGTAAATGGTTAGATACAATATATATACACCATAAACATATGTAGAATTGCTGTATAAAACTTAGTTCTCATGCCTTTATAACGTTCAACTACAAGAAAAACTCCCTCATCATAACTGCCAATATTCACATGCCGCTATTTTATTTTGCAGTCAGTTATTATGAAGCTACCTGCAAGCATGATGGTTTATAAAACAAAACATAAAACCCAGACAAACCCCCACAGTGCAGCCATACCTGGCACAGCTACAAGTCAAGGTGCAACACCACATGGCAATGTCATACAGGCCTTCGCTAGGACGAGCTCTAATACATGTATGATATGGTCGTCCAATGTTAAATAATCAGGGATATTAAACACAATGTTCATAACTTCAATCTTGGACAATAAATATTTGCCTGTAACATTAAAAAAAAGAACAAAAAAAAAAAAAAGGCATTCCCAACTCTTGCCATTGAACTGTACAAGTGACTGACCCAGGTGAGACAGCTCTGCTGCCTGCTTTCTGACAAACAGTGCTGCTCAGTCCTGCATGGGCTCTTTTATAGAATAAAAGACTGTAAGGACCACAACCTCCAAGCAAATTGTGTGTAGTTTTGTTAAAGCTGGGACACTGGCTAAGGCATCATATGACATTAGGTTTCTTAACAGACACATAAAGCACCACAGAATATAGTAAGTGCAGAAATATTAGTCAACAAGAACAGCATCCAACTTCTAGAGCAAATTACCAGGGTAATGCAGCAAGGCGGGTTCTCAAAGAGAAGGACAAATCTATGGAATTGCCTCGCTTCTACCCTTGTGCACCCACTTTGGTCCAAGAAAGTGGCCCATTTCCAGTCAAGCACATCTTTGTAATACCTGCAGTACCTCATGCAGTCTTGCCTTACTTTGGCAACTACATCTCTCTCTCCAAGAAGAAATTTCCCAGGTTTGGGGGTTTGAGGGTTTTTCATTTGGTTGGTTTTTGGGGATTGGAGAGGGAAGTATTTGAAATACCAAGCTACGATTTAAACATGTTTATGTTTCTTTCCTTCATATCTGTCACTAAATATTTATCTCATAAAACACAGAAACTGTAATGATGGACATAAAAGAGATGCTCTTGGCACAGCATTTGACCCTTTGCAAGCACCTCTTCACAGGAATCCTTGTTTGCTGCCAGTGGCAGACTGAAGCCTGAAACCTGGGCTCTGTCAGGACTTGGCAGCCTCCAGATGAAAACACAATCCACTGTCTGCCAAACCAACACCCTAACAGATAATGCTGTTACCCTTTCTCCCCGCTGGTGTCCATCAGCAGCCTAAATGAATGAATTGCCTTTGTGCTCTTCATAAAGGAAGGCAGCAGAGACAACTGGGCTGTTACAATGAGCCTCACCTGCACTGCGCTCATGCAGAGGCTCAGTTCCTATGAGGCTTTTGTGCTCACGTCATCCTCCTGGATAAGGTTGCGATTATTTGTGTTGTTGTGAACACGTGTGCTCAACATGTTTTTCAAAAACAAAGGCCTAGCACAGAAGCAATTATGCAAAGGCTGTCTACTGTTTTTGCCATCCAGGCTTTTGTAGCATACTTACAAATTTTTTGGCTTTATACCTACATTTAAATCCAGACAGACACTATTAGCAGGTTAGACTGGTGGGTTGCTTGGCAAAGTGCTCGGGTAAATCATTTTATATTTGCTAAACAAAGTCAATTAGACCTGTCAGCAGAATGAGTTATGGGAGCTGCTCAACCTGCTGGGAGATGCCCCAAAAAATAATCAATTGCCTAGCTGTTTGGTTTTGTTTTTTAATGTGGCTGATACATTAATAGGGTTTCTAATTCAGCATGTAAGGTATTGCTTTTAGGAAGGGTGAGGATTTGCTTTAACTTAGCCATCAGAGTTAAAGTAATAATCCTTCTTCCCTCTTCTCTTACCCTCCACAAGGGCAAACTGAAATTGATGTAAATAATCTTAGATCAAAGTAAGTTGATCTAAAAACTGAAGTGAGCTATTAGGGAATAAAGCATGTTTTATACTGTTGAACTGCAGTTACATTAGGACTTCTATTAATCCAATTACATCAGTTACAAAAATAAGTCTTCCAGCCAACATAGTAGTGACATGAAAACTTTCCAGAATAAAGCAGTCATAGACTGGAAAACTCAAAATTAGGTCCTTATAAAGATGTTCCAGAAAGTCAGATATTCTTTAACCCTGCAGTTGGCCCTGGCAACTACAGAACAAAGCAACTGCAGAACAAGAACAGAACTGTTCTTGGCAATGCTGTTCCAACCTGTGCCTTCAAAGGTGCTGCCATCCATTCACATCAAGCTGAGGCTGCAACTGAGAGTTGATGCTGGGTTGTACTGAGGAAACTGGTCTGCCAAGGAGACATGTCCACATCACTAGGAATCTCCCCTAGTCCCAAAGAATCCTCACGCTAGAGCAACACCAGATGTGCCCTGTGCCACAGACATGAAGCAAACAGCTTCCCAATAAAAACAAGCCTTCAATGGATGAAGATGGAACAGATCTTTTGTTGTATGTAACAATCAGAGTCATGCCTTTAACAGAGCTACATTCTCCAAATAGATAGACTTTTTTTCTCTTATTCCCCTCCCCCCCCCTCCATATTTTTTTTTTAAATTAAGGGATCAGCTATGCTGCCAAACACAAAAAGAAGGGAACTCAAGATGAAACTTATCCCTTGTTCAGTGGCCATGAGGACAACCCATTCCTTTCCAATGGTACCACTCTAAGGAATGCGTCTGGTACGGAACTATGACTACAAACTTTTGATCACACAATAAATCAGGTTGGAAGGGACTTCAGAAGGTCCCTGGGGACTTGAGCAAAGAAATACCCCTTTACAGCCAGCAAGTCACCTGCTACTTTGTGCCCATACTTCTAAAGAGATGCAATGGCATTAAAATATTTTCTAAGAGCTTCAACTGAGTGGGTCACCCCAAGTTATGGTTCTCACAGCTAATTGCAATAATGGGAAAACCTCACAACAGGCATTCAAATGCTGCAGCCTGATACAGCAACAAACAGGACAGTGCTAGCTGTGACCACTGGCAAGAAGTTTGCAAGCCGGACTTCAGTGAACACAAGAAACAGGTAGGGGGAACAGCAGCCAGCAGATGAATGCATGGTTTCAAGCAATGTTCAATTTGTCCAAGGTCTGTGAAACCTTGTTCAGTACCACTCAAAGATGGATTATTTCCCCTATTAAAGCTGTCCAGTGCCTCATTTGCCATTATGTAAAAGAGATGGCATTGCTCCCTTTGCAACACAGCTGGTAGGTGTGGATAGCATTCAGCCTTCTAAGTTTCCCTGCAAATGCTGTGTTAATGTCTTCACTGAAAGGACTTATGTTCCATGTCAGAGTATGTTTTTCAGTGACAATCAAAAGAAAATCTGTATCACTGCCAAATAGCTACCTTCTTTCAGTGTCCTGGCAGCTCTCCCTCTTATCTATGGTCCTCTGTGTCTTTGTTAGTTTCATTTTTTCTACATACAATGAAAATCTCTTCTGCTGTACCAACAAAATAGCTGGTTCTGTTTCTTCCTTGGCAGCCAAGATACCAAACCTTCTTTTTCTCCTTCCTATTCCAGGTGGCTTACCATCCAAAATGGATCCATGGCTGTCTCAATATTGATTTTTTTATTGTTGTTATTTTATCCTTTGGGAGTATGTGCTAAAGAATGTTTTCTGAAGACAACTATAAGGAAGTACAAGCTCATTCCCTTCACTTCTGACCATGTATTTATGGGCTGCTTTGTCAGCTTATTTTGTTCTCAAGTCAAACGGTCATTCTCATTTATAATTTAACTAGTCTTTCTTTTCCCATTGGATGCTCATACACAGTGCTACTGCTCTGGATCTGTCATTCACTGAATTCATTTCCAACATGTCTAAAAGCACATCATTTTCCATATGCCCACAGACCCTCAAGTACCCATTGGTACACACAACCCGAAGTGCTGACTTTCAAACACTGGGATTAGTTTCAGCAAATCCACCATTTCCTTCAAATAACCACTTCTTGAGCAAAGGACATCTACAGCAAGCATAAAACCAATAGCTGGGGAACAGGAATGACTTTATGCAGTAGAGCTTTATTCACCTTTATTCGAAAGCCAACAACGTAAGCAGGAGGCCAAACCAGAACCACTTAAAATATTCAGTACCATAGTACTTACACAAGAGCATTGATTTTTTCAACATCCCATCTTAGTTCTATCAGTGTGCCAGCTATCCAGTTTTGCACTATTTTCTGCTTGATCCAGTGCTTTCCACCTTAAATATCATCATAGAATGGTTTGGGTTGGAAGAGGCCTTACAGACCATCCACTTCCAACCCCCTACCATGGGCAGGGACACCTCCCACCAGAGCAGGTTGCCAAGGTCCCATCCAGCCTGGCCTTCAACACCTACAGGCATGGGGCATCCACAGCCTATCTGAGCAGCTTGTGCCTCACCACCCTCTGAGTGAAGAATTTCCTCTTAATACCTAATCTAAATCTCCTCTTTTAGTTTAAAAACATACTGCTATCAACCTATCATTATCTGCCTGAGTAAAAAGTTGAAGGACCTGGGAGTGATGGTGGATAGTCGGCTGAATATGAGCCAGCAGTGTGCTCAGGTGGCCAAGAAGGCCAACGGCATCCTGGCTTGTATCAGGAACAGCGTGACCAGCAGGGCTAGGGAGGTGATCGTCCCCCTGTACTCAGCTCTGGTGAGGCCGCACCTCGAGTACTGTGTTCAGTTTTGGGCCCCTCGCTACAAGAAGGACATGGAGGTGCTTGAGCGGGTGCAGAGAAGGGCGACGAAGCTGGTGAGGGGCCTGGAGAACAAGTCCTACGAGGAGCGGCTGAGGGAGCTGGGCTTGTTCAGCCTGGAGAAGAGGAGGCTCAGGGGTGACCTTATCGCTCTTTTTAGGTACCTCAAGGGAGGCTGTAGCGAGGTGGGGGTTGGCCTGTTCTCCCACGTGCCTGGTGACAGGACGAGGGGGAATGGGCTTAAGTTGAGCCAGGGGAGTTTTAGGTTAGATGTTAGGAAGAACTTCTTCACTGAAAGGGTTGTGAGGCACTGGAACAGGCTGCCCAGGGAAGTGGTGGAGTCACCATCCCTGGAAGTCTTCAAAAGACGTTTAGATGTAGAGCTTAGGGATATGGTTTAGTGGAGGGCTGTTAGCGTTAGGTTGGAGGTTGGACTCGATGACCTTGAGGTCTCTTCCAACCTAGAAAATTCTGTGATTCTGTGATTCCAAGGAACCACTCACAGTTGATGAACTCTGTGTACCACATTCAGCACAAGTAGGTTTTCAGACTAGATAACAAAGGGATAGGATACTTCTCCATAGCTGCTTCCTAAAGCCACCTCATGTGATATTTACACTGTGCTAATAGTGAATAAAATTGTCTTTTTCTGCTGAACAAGTAAAGAGATCTCACAAAATGGCAAACCTACCAATAAGGTCAATATATAATTTTCCTGCAGAGAATATAATTAGGTGTTTTTAACCTAAAGGCTAAAACTGCCATAGAAATGAAGGCATAGAACAAGCACTACAGTCAGTGCTTTGATCTTAATGAATTTAGTTTGTAAGTATTAAATTACTCATAAGTGTTGATGAAAGCAAAATGATAATTCTGTAGCAAAAGTAAATAAAATGCAATTAAAAGAACCAGTGTAGTGGCCCACCTGGGAGTTGCACTCATGTAAAGAAGCGATTCAGTAACAGAATGAGGAAACATCTCACAAACATTAGTGTAATAGCTGCAAAGAAAAGTGGTAGAGTTCTTGAATTATGGCATAAACTTAATCAAATTAAGAAAAAAAAAATGTTTCTTGTAAGGCCTTTCTAGGTTGGAAAACTCAGATGTTTTGCTGGAATGAATGGAAATACATAAGCTTTATATACGTATACTTATCAAGAAACAATAGGAAGGAGAGTTTTGGTCTTTTTTTTCTTTTGTGCTCAATTCAGAATATGGGTGGTTGGAACACAAGTATTAGAAACACAGGGAGAAATGTGTTCTTCCAAACTGCAGCAAGACAAGGCAGCATGTCCAAGTCAATGGCAACAGGCTCCATTTTGCTTTACTACTAATCAGAAAGACAAAAAAAAAATGATCATTACTAATACTTGTCTGCCTTTACTCTACTAAGTTGGTTAAGTATCTTCCACCTTAGCTGTAAGCAGTTTCTGACATATGAAGCAAGAGCAGCCCAGCATCACATGATGACAAAATGTTCAAGGAAGACCCGAGTGGGCAGTAAGGAGCAAGGGCATCCTTCCCACCTGCTTTCTGCTATTACCAGCCCCTGCTGGGCTTTCTGTCTGAGAGCATCTCTGCCAAGTTTCATGCTATGAAGTATGAAACACCTTCACAATTCTCACAGCAAGTGGTACTACAACTGGGCCATGCTTCCAGGAAGGCTCTCCAGAGATCCCAGAGCGCATTCCAGAGCTGGTTCTAGATTCAGTTCTAGAGCCATTTCTTCATATCAGAAGTATAATACAGCTGCGGCCACTAAACAACCCAAATTCCTCATTGGTAAACCTGCAAAGGGAAAGGTTTTCTTTGAAGGTTAAAGTTTTTCTTCAAAGTGTCTCCGAAAGGAAGGTGCCTTACTGGCTCATTTGTTATCAAAAACATCACCCACCTGCAACATGGATTGCCAAATAAAAATACAGGCAGCCTTCACAAGGTCATTACTCTCATGGATGTGACAGAACTTGGGATTGCCGCATCTTAGATAGCGGCTCCTTTCCTTCATCTTTGTCTTTTGCCTTACAGCAGGCCACAGAGGCATGCAGCAAGGGCTGCACATATGAGAGATGCAGGGACTAAGCTAGGGATGGTTTTGAACACCTGAGGGCAAGTTCATCTGAACACAATAAGGAGGAGCCAGTGGAGGGAATAACAAAAAGAAGCAAAGACCATGTAATTATTCTGCCCCTTCACTGAAGTCACAAAATCTTTACTGAAAGGCTATTTCAAACAAACTTAAGACCCAAACTACGAGCTGCTCAAAGAACTCTAGGTGCAAAATAACTGTTAAACAGTAGGATATCAGGTTGCAATAAGATATTTACTGACTCTCCCTGCAGAAACTGCTTTTTGTCATTTGAAGGATGTAGAAAGAGTGCAAGATCACATTAATTACATTTCCTGGTGACACCAAGAACTAGGGCATATTCTGAGCATGATTTGTAGCTGAAAAACAAGACACTGTACATAGAAGAATAAAGCATTATACATGTATTCTGATTCTGAAAAAAATGTTGTTTGTGAAAGGCAAATCTGAAACAAAATGAAAGTATAAAACACAAGAATAAGGTAGCTGTGGCAGAAATTTTTAAAAATAAATAAAGATCTAGGACAGTAGCTAAGAACAAATTAAGATCATTAATAGAAAAGAAAAAAAAAAAAATGGAGTGTCCTGCTTCACACAATTCCCAGGAAGACATCTGCACTCTATAGACAAGTCCTGAGCAGCCCAGGTCTCTTTGTGAGAGTACAGCGCTCATGGGCTCTCTCAGGCATACCGACAAAGCCAGGTGTAAGACACTACACTTTGACTTCTGGGACCTTCCCAAAAGTCTGGCACTTATGCTACCAAACCAGCATCCACAAGCACTGCAGTTAGAATCACAAAAACAAATGTCTTAAATGTGTGTTTAGAACGTAACATCATAAATAGGTAAAACAAACACAAACACCTGCTCTAACTTTTACCATGGGTGGTTGAAAGAAAATGGGGATGTAACATTCATTTCTGCTGATAGGTGGAAATTAAGAGACGTGCCAAGAAAAAGACACAGTTTGTTTCCCGCATCCTTCCCTAGGCATCTGGCATGGGCCATAGGAGGGATGTGAAATTGGGCTAGAAGGCTCTTTCACACACCACCACAGATGTCCTTCTCCTAGAGAGAGAACATGCCAAACTCAACCATCAAGTTACACCCCAGAAACTGAAGAGAAAAATTGCCATGAGTGTGCCTCAGAGAAAATGCAAGCTAATGTTATCTGGCTACCAACTCAGACATCAGAAGGAATATTAAATAGTTAAGAGTCTTGAGATGTTCATCTCTCTAGGGGTCTCCCATCTCCCACATAAGGAGACAGATTGACACAGGAAAGGCTGTGGTCTTCCCAAATCTAGACAGAGATGTGCCCAAGGGAAAAGCTGAAGATCTGCTTTTCTTTCTCTAAGAAAAAAAAAATATATATATATATATATATAGTTGTTTTTGTTTTTTGTTTTTGTGCACATTTTCTCTCCATAAGTGATATTTTAAATGCAGCCATTTGTCATTATCATCTAGCACTACTGCCTCACCACAAGAGCCTGCATTCAAAGGAGGAGCTTCACCATGAAATGAAATGCAAGTTGTTTAGCTAAAACACAAATAATTCCAAGCAAATAAACCATTGCTGAATCCCAAGCATATGATATGAAAATAAAATATATTTCCCCCCCCCCAGACATTCAGCTAATCACAGAAATCAAAGAAAATAGGGCTGGAAGGGACATCACTAGGTTAGTTAGTCCATCCTCCTTCCTCAAGGCAAAAATCAACTGTTCCAAAAAAAACAGAACCTGAAAACTGGCCCTCACTTTACCATGCAGGTGGCTTTCACAGCTTTAAATGCCGTGGTGACAAAAAATTAGAACTGATTGAATCCACATTTCAAACCAAATGAAAATAAATTCCCCTTGTTTGAAAACGGCGTGCAAAATCCTTCAAATTACTACAGTAAAGTGGGAGGGATGTACAAAAAAAATGAAGAATACTCATCTAGTGATAGTAATGAACATTGTGAAATGAGTGATTTGTTGGATGCTGTGAGCATGACGTAGACATGAATCCCATTCAGAAACAGTCAGAAAAGCTTACACTGGCTCATAAATCTAAAGCTGGAAAAAGAAACAAAGAAATAAAGTGAAGCAAACATTTTAATAATGGGGGATCTCAGCCATATGAGAGAAAGAGGTAAGCACTACTGTGTAGTGTCAAACAACAGGATGTTTAAGCTTTTGCTCAAGCATGATAGAGTTGACACAGAAAGACATTAATTTTATCTGATCTGCTGAGAAGATCCATATTCACAACTGGTCTGCAACCAAAGGGCTCAAATAATTCTCTGCTGGGAGTTAGGGAATGATTTCATCTGGGGATGAGCGTAAGCTACACTTGGATGTTCACGCATATCAAGTTCATTTTAAAAACTGGAGCCGCGTCCCTGGCTTAGGCTCCATTCTCTCTCTGGCCTTCAATACCAACCATCTGCAGTGGGGCCCCTTCCCAGGCATAGCATGGCTTTGAGATTCATCTTTACAAGATTGCATAGAAAGAAACGTATAAGAGAACCGCAAGTGTGTATACATGAACTTCAGCAAGGGGCTCAGCACCATTCAAAGACAAAGAGGAAGGACACTGGTGAAGTACGTGGGATTATTTCCATATTGAATGACAGCCATATACAAAGCACTGAAGTGGTGACATTATTTAGATGACAGAAAAGTTGTAAAGCCATGTTCAAAAGGACCCTAATCTACATCTTCATGCAGTTGGAGATATTAGCCTCTAAGTTACTGTGGTGGTTTTACTCAGGTGAGCAGCCGAGCTCCACCACAACCGCTCTCTCACTCCCCCTCTCCTCAAAGAGGAAGGGGGAGAAAATACAACACAGAGAACTCGAGGTTTGAGATAAGAAAGGTTTAATTAAAGGGAAAGGGAATGGGAGGAAAAAAACAGAGACAAAAGAAGCAATCAGTCCGCGCGGAAGCACAGAGAGAGGAAAAATTATTCTCTACTTCCCATCAGCGAGCGGTGTTCGGCCACGTCCTGGGAAGCAGGGCCCCAAACGCGTAGTGGTTGTTCAGGAGGAACAGCCCCCTCCCCCACGAGAGCCCCCCCTTTTATTGCTGAGTGTGACATCAGGTGTTATGGAATATCCCTTTGGTTGGTTTAGGTCAGCTGCCCCAGCAATGTCCCCTCCCCATCACTTGCCCACCCCCAGTCTGCTGGCTCTTGGGGGCTTGGAAGGAGTCCTGATGCTGTGCCAGCACTATGCAGCAATAGACACAACACTGGAGTGATATCAGTGCTGTTCCAGCTACGAGTGCAGAGTACAGCACTGTGTGGGCTGCTGCAGGGAAAAGGTGACTCCAGCTCAGACAGACCCAACACAGTTACATAGGTTCTAGACTAGGCTTTTTTTTTTTTTTTTTCTCTTTCTATATTCATCATATATATATAGTTTTGTACCTATATCTCACATTCTAGCACTGAGCAACTGAAAATGTAGGCTAGTAACAGCTTCACTCCCTGAAAAGAGAATTGCTTTTAATGTTCTGTCTTACTAGACAGGAAAGGAAAAAAAAAAAAAAAAAAATATTGTCTAGCGAATATTAAGACAAAGATGTTATTATGTTATTTTAATGTAGTAATAGATGCAGTCTCTTTTTCCAATTATGACCATGAGGACATAATTTATTCTCCTCTTCCAAATGCAAGTTTTCATAAGAGTAATGTCCTTTATAACTTTGACATTTTATTGCCAGTACTCTGGGTATTTATCATTTTCTGGACAAATGGCAGTCAGAGGGCCTGCATACAAACATTTAAATTTATTTGCATGAGGTTTATTGGAGAAGAGCTGCACAACATACACTTGAATTTTGTTGTTTTTCCCTATCATGAAACACAAACACACAAGAATCCAGCTACGTTATGCTTCCATGTCTTGCCTATAACGGTTAAAAAAAACAAACAAACAAACAAGTGTAATCTGAATTTCTAACTAAAATATTTAAATATATATATATATGTTATGCTTATAACCATCTTTGCTTTTAACATTCTAAAAATGCCAAATTCGGTGAAAGTTTGATTGCAGTGTGAGTGAGGCTATCTTGGTATAAAAAGAAAAAGCCCCAAGGATTAGTGTACCTGATTAAATAAAAGATTGAACTGAATGAATCCGGAACAGAAATGATGAAGGGGATAGGAATACAAAGACAGCATTCTGAATGAGAGCAAATTATGCAAGCACAGAGCAAAATAGCCATCCTATTCACTTTCTTTGTCTCATTAGAGACACAGAAAGAATTCTGAATATACTGAGAATGTTGTGGGACCAAGATGCACTGAGCTGTACTCACGAGATTGCTGTCTTTCCTTACACTGAGTAAGCACAGTTTTCGTGGTGGACACTGGTCACGCAGGACTCAATGAAGTCTTCTTTACTCAGCTCATGGTAAAGTTAATGAAACAGCCAGTGATCTGTTCTCCATGTTTCTCTGCCACTAACAGAAAACTGATTTAATGGCACCACATGCTGGAGTACAAAAAGCTCTTGACCATTAGACTTCAGTCAACAAGATCTCTTAATTGGGTCAGCTCCAGTTAAATTATGGGTGACCCAAATAAGCTCAAATATTTTGGTAGTTTCACTTTGCACTAATGATCATTTCCAAATTACCTCTTCAAGCAGTTTTGCATTTTTATGAAGCAATGCAATCACCTATACTAACCCCAATTGTTACACCAGACCTTTTTCAACTGATCAGAAATGTGACCTTTGAGACTGAAGTTTCATGGTATGGAAACTGCAGTAATGTGATTAATTTTAAGCCTAAATTAGCCTTAATTAAGACTAATTTGCCCTGGCTACTCATTCCTGGACCTACTCAGCACTGAATCAGTCCTTGAATTGCACTGCTACAACCTGTTTTAAATCAGGTTAATTAAATGACCCAGGCTGAAAAACAACTCTTTAGGTAGGATTTTTGTTTGTGTTGATCAAAGAACATTTTCTTGATGTGTTTAATAGGACAGCCCACAAGAAGTTAACAGACACAGGGCATGCTGCATCCTAGGGAACACAGTATGCTGCCAGGGGAAGGAAAAAAATTAATGCCAAAATGACAAAAAATATTGCTGCAGTGCAGAATTATAGCCTAAGATTCTCCCTCTTGTTAAATCAGTATCTGCCAACACCTACTAAATATAAATTCTCTCTTTTCTGGGGAACCAAGAAAAAGAGATTAAGGCATAAACTGGATGCTACAGAAGGTGTCTCCGGCTCCTTGTTCTGCAGCGGGTGATTTCAGATGGAAAATGCCATCTGTGCTGAGCATCTGCCCCACAGCCTCGAGGTCAGTTCCCAGCTAGATATGGACTCAACCTGCCCCCAAAGTTTCTGGTTTACTTTTCTCAAGGCCTTTATCAGTATTACCTCTAAACCAGCTCATCTGGAATCAAAACTGAAAGAAGTAAAGACATTTTATGTGCCAGCTTGAGCAACTACTGATACTGCTCTTAACAGCAATTCTTTCTTATTGAAGAAAGGATGAAATAAAATCAGCAACAGAATAGAGCAACATGTTTGCTCCCTGGCCTCCCCACTGCTGTAACAATACAAATGTTTTGCACTTGCCGAAGCAGCAATTCAATCCCATTCTCCCCTTTCTTTTGTAAGCCATTCTCCTCCATTTTTGAGCAACTCCACTCCCTCCTGCTGTCAGAGCAGCAACAACCTACTTCTCTCCAAAACAAAGTAGTCGCCTATTCCCATTTGTTCAGATGCTGTTTTTAAACGAATTTTCTTCTGTCTCCTCTTTCTCTTTTATAAAAGACTGGTATTCACATCCCACTTCGAGGCACGATCCAAGCCCCAGCGCAGGCAGCTGACAGATTCAGCCCCCAGGCAGCACGTTAGCCCTACAGCAGGGAAGGCCCCCTGCCCCTTCTTCCCCAGCATTTACGCATCCCAGGATTGATCTGGATGCCCAAATGAGGAATTGTTCTGCTCTGCTCAGGTTCCCTGTTTGAACTTGAAACCTGTGAATATTTCATTAAATGGCAGAATTATGACATCAGCGATGACCCAGCCAGACATCACAATGGCAGCAAATTCATTTGTGCTCAGCTGATCTGTTGTTTTTAGCATTCTGCACAAGTCCTTTACATTTTGATAAAGTCACAGTTCAGAGCTATATCATAACTCTAAATATGACCCTTTAATGACATTGCAGTAAGGAGATATGACTTTTTTTTTCTTTTGCTAGCTGGCGGTGCAATTTTTGCTATATCCATTAGACAGAAAGATTAGACAGATATTGGAGCATATATATAGAAAATACTATCAGCAGTCAATCTGGAGCTAAGGAGAGCTTCAGGCGCAGGATACTCACAGGTTATTTTCACACTAACAGAATTTAGCATCCTCCGCAGCCTAACATCTGTATTCAAAGAGTCAGTCACTCTATCTTTGTCACCACATCAGCATTGTTGAACATTAGCCCAAGGTTTTATTTTTGTCTCTTCTTTCCCCCTCCCTCCTTCTGACCTGTTCTGGGCAAACATGCTGTAGATCAATAAAAATCTCCATTTCACTTCATCATGAGATCATTCCTTATTTTAAAAAGGTCTTAAGTAAATGAGGTATTTTAGAAAAAAACATAGGTGTACAATATGCAAACTGAGAAGCCAGTATGTTTTGCCATGAAACACATTACCAAATATTTGTGAAAAATCAAACTCTTGTGCAAATTAGCATACATAGCTAGTAACAAAAACCTCACAAGCTCTGCGCACCTTATCATTTTCTTATTTCAAGTAAAAAGGGGATTTGTTTCTCTGCACTGTCCTGCTTTGCTTTCATTTAAAAAGATGTGCATATACAAATAGCATGTGTTTCTGTGTGTGTCTGTATTTTTTGCATCCGTAGGCAGGAGGCTAGCCTTTCCTTTGTTAGTACTTTCTACCTTTGCTCTTTTTAATTAGCAGGAGAGATTACACAAATCTATGGCTTCACTCATACGCTATATGGATCTCCTGGGTAGACCAATCTATCTGTGGAAACAGTTTTGTTAATGAAACTGGAGGATGTCACAAGGAAAACAGGACAGGAAGACAACATGGAGCACAAGGCCATCAAAAGGACAATATTCTTCACCCTGATGGCAGGTGGGCCCATGACTTAAGAGCAGAGCCCCAAACCAGGATTCAGAAGATGCCCAAAGGTCAGCCTGGGTAAAAACCCAGTAGAGAAGTATTTGCCAGCTGCAAAGACCACATACACTTATTACAGTTTCTGTGAAGTCCAGGCATGCCCTGGTGACATCTGCAATCTCAGTTGATGAAATCCCTGATGAAAATGCTTTCAAAGTCCAATTTGTACTTCTGAGCACTGGAGAATTTCAGAGGTTCATTTATCCAAATTATACTAATATATTCATACTACATCCTTTCATTTGGGGAAACATGGAGGGTTTGAACAAATATTTAATTAAGCCTCATATGGCACAGCCGGGAAAATATTTTTAATGATATCCTGTGGTCAAAATCAAAATTTGCTGACAGTTACTACACAGTGATATCCAAGTTTAACACTTCTTTTCACACAGGTAAGAGTCACATTCAGCAATAGTTGGCAAAATTTGACCATTCTTGGTCATATGTAGCAGCACTGAAATACCTCTGGGATGAAACATGTCAGGAGAGCATGCAGCAACACCCTTTTTCCTCCTGCACTCCTTTCCTCCTCGTGCAGCAATAAACTTTTCCTCCTGGACAAACTGGGTGTGGGAAACTTTCATCACACAAGACAATGAATAAGCAATGTCTTAGTATGCCCCCTCCTTTTTACGACCAGAGATATTATCTCTCCTGTGCCTAGGGTCATCTCACAATTTGCAGACTAATATAAATCAGCATATTTTCAGCATAACCCTTGAAGGTATTTGAATATTCAGAGGTAGGATATGCTGGGAATTGATAATCACCCTTCAGAACCTGTAGGGAATAGAGATGTGTCCTGATGGAGAGGAAATAAAGATCTTGATGTAATCAAATCAACTTAGTAACAACTATTTTAGACATTTCATGCTAGCAAAGGTTTTTCCAAATTGCTCCTTCAGCAACTCTGCTGGAACTTGAAAAGAAAGATGATGCTGATGAGAGAGTAATTATTTAACGAGAGAGAAAGACTGTCATGGTCAAGTCTGTTGTTACAAACTCTACAAATTTATTTTAGCTGAGTTCAAATAGCTCATTTATTTTCAGTTGTCAGTGAATGCACACCTTAAAAACCATCTCCAGTATCATTTGCAATATTCTGCTAATATAGGAAAATAAAATGCTTAAAGACACCATGTAACATAACGAAAACGTGTATTAAAGAAATCCTCCTTTCTAAATGACAAAGTCTTTCAGGAACCCAAATAAGGAAAGGCACATTCATGCATCCACCAAAAGAAATAAATAAATAAATCTATTACTGTATTACTGTCAGAGAGCTACATGAAGCAGTGACATGTCTAAGCAGGTAGCCGCAGGTTAAAATATATATAAAAATATATATACTTCTAATGAACAAAGAATAAGTTGAAGGCTAAGAAAAATATATTTCCTATATTTTTGGTCAATTTACTAATTTAATCTGACATCATACATAATGTCTCTGAGTATTTCTCTGTCACAGACACATTCATCAAATTATATCAGCCTTTAGATTTTTATTTCATTAAACAGTAGGTGGAAAACTTCACCTTTGAACATGATAAATGTCACTATAAGTAAAAATGGACTATGACTGATCACTCAATAACCAGAGTTTCTTCTTCTGCTTCATTTCCATCATCTGTACTGCAACAGCAGAAGCACAGGCATAAAGCTGGCCATGAAAAGACAACTTATGTGTGCATGTGTCTAATGCACTAAGAAGGTCCTTCCACAACAGACTTATGTACAGATATAATACGATCACATAGCCAAGTTTAAGATGATTGCCTTTGGAAACACTAACAAGTCAGCCATACTTTCAGCGAATTCCAGCGAAAGCATGTGCTGCAAAGACATCCTTCCTGCACTCATGTGCACAGTACCTGGCATGTAATTTTCAGACTTCAATATTAAATCATAAATACTTCTCCCACAGTGGAGACAACTGATAACAAGAGAAGATCCTTGAGATATCCAGGCATGAATACCCATATGGAATGCCAACATAGCACATCAGACTGTTTATATCGACTCTAGATCCATTTTCACCTGTGATACCTAGATATGCTTTAGCACATAACTTTATATTAGTTTTAGTCAACACGTGAAAATAATTTTTTTAAAAAGCATTCTTTTTTTTTTTTTCCCCACATTTCTTTCATTTCTTCATTCCTCCCCCCAATATCCCAAAGAGGTGATTTTCATGATTATTTGAAAACAGGGCATCAAACAGGATACAATTTTAGCAGTCAGCTTTGCCTC
Organism: Aythya marila; assembly: GCF_965140915.1. Taxonomy (NCBI): domain Eukaryota; kingdom Metazoa; phylum Chordata; class Aves; order Anseriformes; family Anatidae; genus Aythya; species Aythya marila. The sequence goes on from NC_139042.1 coordinate 112,544,391, forward strand.
TGCCTGCTAATTTAGTTTATATTAAAAGCCAGACAGCATAACTGAACCAGAACACTGTAAATGTACAGAGACAGAATTTTCCGACTTTTTACACACTATTACTATGTTCACAATTAACCAAATTAACCCTAATTTCAAAGAGTATCAAGGAGTATTTGATTTATCTGTTGCTCACTCACCCATTTATTAACCTTATTGTTTCAGTCTTCTGTGTGTTACTACCAGTAAACAAGTCCCATGTGAAAGACAATAAAATACTTCTTTTGTAATGTTAATGTTACTGTCTTCATAAATCTCTGATTCCAGCCACAGCCTTAGCTCCTCACTGGCTTTGATTTACTAGTGGGCTGACCTGGGCCTAACCTTGTCAGCTCTAGCTCTGAGACAGTACTTAGGCTTATGGGTCTCTGATCTTGCAAATTCCTGAGAGGAAAAAATTTAACTGAGGAAGGTTCACTCTGACAGGTGATAAAACCCTGTTCTTTTCAGGTTGCACTAGAGATGGAGTAATGGGCAGAATTAATTGAGGGAGACACAGGGACACACAAAAAAAAATCATGAAAGAAACTGGAAGAGAATACAGAGTTTATGGGAGAATTACTGAAAAAGAAAGGAGGAGCTGAAGAGAAGCAATCAATTCCCATTTATAAGGCAGGGAGTCTAGCAAACTAATTAGCATTAGAGCCAGATCAATTTTCTTACACAAAGTATTTTATGAGATTGTTACATGACAGTATACTAATTAAAACTGATTGGCCTAATTAGAGTAGCATTAATAACATAGCAGGCACTGGTAGTAGTGCTGCTGAGTCCGTGATGTGCTTTAAAGATAAAGATACGCGAGACTCACCACAGACATCTCTCGTTTTAACATAACATTTTGTTTTGTAACAAGCCAACAGTGCGTCCATGATTATGCATCAGTGGATAGCTTGCTTCTTTGCTGCAGTGGAAGATCAGGAAGAAAAATGGCAAATTAGCCAGTATAAAGAGAGACAACTGGAGAACTGAAGACAATGGTGCATTAGGAAAGCAATTAGTGAGGAACAATTACAAAGCATGGGCCTGAGTCTCCCATGCCTTGAACCTTGTGAAGTAATTCCTGAGATCATCCTGGCGATACTTCACCCATGCCTTGCTATTGCATAAAGGACATAATGCAATACAAGGCAGGGAAACAAACTGCCCAGCTCAGCAAATTACACCTACAAACACTTGAATCTACAAACACTGAACAGTCTACAGTCTTCTGGGGTTGTCTCCAAGACTTAATGAAAAAAAAAACAATATTTCCCAAAGTAACTCATGAGATGTTGAGCAGATTTTAGTAGTGATGAGACCTCTCCTTCATTTTAAAAAAAAAAAAAAAAAAAAAAAAAGCAAAACATATTTTTTCAGGAGAACTATGCAGTGTATGCACCACTCCTGTTCCTATCCTTAGACAAAGCGAGCAAAAAAAAAAAATCATAAAAAGCAAGTTTTTAAGTTCAGGTGTGAATGACAAGAAAATGCTGTATAAATGAACAACTTTCCAGATGCACTTGAACAAAAGCAAGAGTTACAAAATGACAGTATACACAACCACTGTTTAGGTATGTACACTTATGTAAAAGCAAGCACTAGCATTATTAAATGTGTTCAAAGTGAAGAAATATTCAGAAGTGGAATGTTCCCAAACGGTATTTTGGAGTACTTGCCCAGTTCTGTTGCAGTTTAGACTTTAACTGCTGGGATTCTGCCATGAGAAGTGCGAAACAAACAAAAAATCAGAATACATAGTTGTTAACAATCTAGTTGTTAAAGATTAAGGTACTGGAATTTTTAGATTAACAAGGAAGACAGGTATTTTCAGTAGGTAGTGGGACAACAGAAAGTAGTTTTTCTTTCACCTGGAGCAAGACTTCCAGTCTACAGGCATTTACAATGGTAACGTAGTATTACTGCCAACACTCTCCACATCACACAACAGTACAAAATAAAATCAAGCACCATAACTTGGTTCTGTGGTTGAAAATACCCACCCTGGTCACCTCTGCCTTCCACAACAACTATTAGAAAGTAGGTCTTTCATACAGATTGTCTTCAGAGGGAATGCTCTTCCAAAGTAACTTCAGCTGTATCGCAACTGTTCACCCAGGGCGGTAAATGTTCCATAATATCATTTCAATATCATTTCAGGATAACCATTCTGTGAGTCAGCAACCACAAAACAATGTCACTAATACACCAGAGTAACAGTCAATTTTTCTCAACAGCTATTGTTTTTTTCATCAAGTAGAGCAAGCCTTACAAAGAATTCCCCTCCAGAAGAGACAGAAGAGGAAGATGGAAGAGTCTGTATAGAGTCTTTAATAAATTATAATGTTCATGGTTATAATTCCAGTTATTTGCCGATCATACACACATACATACTTACTGATTTTAAATGTTTGTATATTATCATTTCCTAAATCTAAATACCTACTGAAGCAAGTTATAGCAGTACAGAAATAAAAATGTATACAGTAATTAGATGTTTTTAATATTTTAAGTCTCACAAATTATCTTTAAATGATTAATTGCATAATAATTATGTAAACAATAAACACAAAGGAAAGTACTACTGTAATGGACACGATGAATCTGCCATTAAATTATACTCTGAAATCTACAGTAAATCTCTGAAGAAACCAAAGCAACTAATGGCCCTTTGCTTGTGTGAATCTCATGGCTTGGCTTTGCAGTCATCGTCAATGCAGAGCATCTGCCCTGTGTCTCCTAAAGAATTTTTATGTATTTTGCACATATGTACTTCAGAAATGCAGAGATTTTATTGAAATTCATTTGTAAATATCTCCAAATAACTCATAACTTGGAGAGTTACAAATAGATAGTTATGCAAAAACATAAACAAAACCAAAATAGATAGTTGTGCAAAAACAATTTTAAAAGACAAACCTTGGGTTATATAGCTCAAATGTACATCCTGTAACTGAAGCTCACCCCCTGGGTTTGGTCTCCTGAAAATGCCTACAGCACTAGCTTAATTTCTCTGGCTCACTTTACGAGCACAAATCTTTATTGTTTTTGGAAAGTGTACCTGAAATCCCATCTGTCAGGAGCTCCAGGATCTCTCCTGAACCCCATGTCCACCCTGTTATTTAAGCATATTTTTTCCTCAAACATGCAGACCTGCTGGCAGGCTAGTTCTCCTGTTTAAAGGCACAGAATGTTTGACATAAAGTGATGCAAAGACTATAAAGGTTCCAAAACTCCAGTCACTGACATACATAGTACAAGAAATGCAAATAATAAAAGTTTTCAGTGCTCTGCCTCAATTTCTTTGTCAACCTTGACTGGTTTTTGTACTTAGAGCAAACCTATCTTAATAGTCCAGATTTCTTTGTTCAGTGCATGGTTTCTTCTCTTCTGCTGTTTTTTCTGCAAACAGCTCCTTCATCCTCAGATGGCCCTACAGCTAAATTTCCCCTCCTACAAAAGAATACCTTTTTATTTTCTGCAATGTGTTCATTGCTACCATTCATTCTACTCCCTTTTCATTTTTACCATTTCTTATGCTAGCAAGCTAGTCTCTAGTAGTGTTTTTTCCCCCTTTGCAGATTCTTTCAATCTGCAAAGCATCATGCAAAGAGACTAGAAAAACAGCTTTTTCATAGTCTGCATCCAGATCATATTTCTTAACATTTCCACAGACTGAAAACCATGAGAGTTTAACAAGGCTGACTTGGAAGAAACATAGCTCATCCTTGTAATTATACTTAACAGTATACAGGTAATTCCACATATGCTAATCAAAATTCTTAAAGTTGTATAATATATGTAAAAATAATCTGATTTTCAGTCAGCTCTTCCTATCCTGAATGTCAGGTGCCTAAGTATGGATTTGGTGACTAAATTTATGTACCATTTTCAACACTGTAGTTCATCTAAAAGTGAAAACTGCAGTGTTAGCATTTACTCAGGTTTGTAAATCGTAGCTATTTCACATGTATGTATTCTGGGTAACAGCAAAACAATTGTCTCTCAACATTTAAACTGATCTAGAAAAAAGGGATATCTAACCTTTCCTGTCAACTATTGCTGTGCAGACACATGAACTTTAACAAAGAACAGAAATCATTTTAGTGTTAACAAATACCATAATACTTCTGAGAAAATTGAACCTTTGAGTCCGAACCATCCCTGTACAACAGGAATGTTGTTTGCAGTTACATACACCATTGAAGTCTTGCATGTGGTCAGATTTTAATTTTTATATTTTCTTTAATGCTCTGAAGAGACAGTTGCTATCTTCTTCAGAAGTACCCCGAAGTGCATAAAATACCACAGGAAGGACATTAATAAAACACGGGTGCATCAAATGCATAAAAATAAAGTGCTGAGGGGGTTGAAATTTTAGAAACTATAAGTGTGTTTCTGAGCTTTTATTTAGTTTTGTTTAAACTTACCACTAATGGATGTTAAGTATATTGGTCCACATCCTCAGCTGGGAGGGGGAGGCAGGGCAGAAATCAATAAAGCTTAAATAGATTTATAACAGTTGTGGTTCTGCCCTTCTATCCTGATATTTACACTTCTGGCAGTTCATTTGTCTAAAGCCTGCTTCTTGAAGACTTCTCCCTTTTGGAAGAGATGAGAAAACCAAGATTTTCTGGACTGCCTCTGGTGCAAATCTCTCTGCATAATCATCCTTCCATAAAATTTCATTTTGACTGGACCTCTTTAAATGCTCAAAAGGGAAATCAACAGTCCAGGTGAAAAGTCCACAGGTTCTATGTTAGGCTGGCTCCAGCTGTATGGCTGAATAGCATGGGCAACTAGAGTACAAACCACAAGAGAGTTAAGGGGTATGTAAAAGCTCAAGAAAACCCTACGATTAGTCATTTATTCTGCTGGAAAAGGGTTTCTTCAAAAACAAGCTTTCTGTAGTAACTAACTGGATTTGGTAGAACAGAAATTTTTAATTTTGACTGACACTCTTAGAATAGAATGGATAGGGAATGAAGAGGGCACTTGACAATGGTTTGTTTTAAAAAAAGGAAAAAAAGCATTTCAGTGATATTGTAATAAGATTTTCAATTGACAATCCTCACTCCTCTGTCACAACCTGAAACATATTATAAAGTGTTGATGTGTTTTAACCCAATGATATACTATTTGTAATATCCTTCTGTCCTGCAAATATAAATAAAAAGTCTACTTTGTGCCTGGCTCAATAAAGGAGTCCCAGTTATATGAAATGTGTAAAGGTTTTTTTTGTTTGTTTAAATAATAGGAGTTAGCTCCACAGAGAAGACAGCATACCACATCTAGCACTGCCAAAAACCAGGCTGGTACTCTGACCAAGTGCCTTGATTAAATCATACACTGAGTGCTGCAAAAAAAATGACTAACAAATAGGTTTCTTTCAGAACATTAAAAGGGGAATTAACAAGCCCTTAGTATTCACACATTAACACAATATTTTTGAGCTGGTGCACCAGAACCTTGAAGAGTATTCCCAGTTACTGCAAAGCTCATGAACAATTTGCATGTGAGCTTGACAAGGGCAAATAGGGGAAAAGGACATGTAGGAAAAAGCGAAGAGTTCCTTCTTCTAAATCACACTGTATGACAACAGCACAGCTGGGAATAGAGCCCTGATATAATCCAATCCACTTAGTGCACTAATTAGCATACTATACACAATTATATTCAACATGAGAATAAGATTTATTTATAAGATTTCATTTTATTTTTTTAAAGATGTGAAATTCAACTGCAGGAAAAGTGAAAGAATCCATGAGCTATGCATCAGACAAACTTCCCAAATGTGCACCTATATTGCTCACTTGCTTGAAGTCATCCCTGCTGCAGACAGAATATTTTCAGAAATTTTCACAGAGACTGTAGACTTGGAAGGAATCTGGGAGTCCCAGAGGCACGTACACTGTTAGTAAGCAAGCAAATCAAACAACTGCAAATCAGGACCTGAATAATGCATCTTAATTCTAGATACCATCAATACCAGAAGTCTGTTGATACTGGGTCTACATTAGGATCACGTGGATCATTTTCAGACTCCACTGGCTTTGCAGAACCCACTGATTTCTCTTGCCAGGTAGTACAAGACTTATAATCAAGTCTTCCACAATACCACCTGAAAAGACTGAGCAGGCCCATAAGCAATAAGATCACCTTCAGTGACACATGGAAATGGCTACAAAGGGTTAAGGAAAGACATTTTGATTTATGCTCCATCCCCCCTTAAATAAAATAAAATTTAAGTTGGATGATATCTCAGTTTTTCTAAGTCTGGGGTGGTTTGGGGCAGTAGCTCTCAGGGTGCTCTCTCATTATCTCTCAAGGTGAAAAGCAAAACATATCCTGAGGAACTGAACAGGAGTGGCTCTGCATGCTTGGGTCCACAGGCAACTGCACAATTGGGTCTGAAATAACGGAGAGGAAATTAAGAAGCAATCAACCAGAAAATCCCTTCCTTTTGCCATCTGTCTGAGATGAGAGGCCTTAGGGGGCCATCTCTCTCACATGAACCTGCACAGGACAACATCACTGGGACTTCAGGGTCCCTCTGCAACAGGAGGAGGGACTCAGCTTGCCCTTAGATACTCCAAGGCCAAGTGCCCTTGGCCCTACAGCCTTTCAGCCACATCAAGGGTATGCAACTCTGCTCTAGGACAGAGCCAGACAGCTGGCTCCTGGACACAAAGGTCGATATGCAAGGGCAGCATACTGTGGTGATGGAGGACTCCAGAGGAAATTTTTTCTGTGGTCCCAAGTGCAGGGACAATCTACAGCCACGGTGCTGCAGAAAAGGGACTAGAAACTGGTTTTGGCCAAGCCACAAGGCGCTGGGGAAGAGCTGACAGCCTGGACAATGCTATGCTTGGGATAGGTGCCATTGCCAGGCCCTTGGCCTTGCTGGGCTGAGACAGGTCCAGCGGTGAGGTGCAGGGCAGCAGGGAGACACGATGCATCATGGCAGGGATGCATCTAAAAAACTCTGGTGGCATCTTTCAACACTTTACAACAGCAAGCGTGAGGATCACCAAAAATGGCCTCTACCCCTCTCTCCTGGGGCATCAGGGCACACTTTATACCAAGAGACTGGGTGCCCAAAGAGCCCTACTGATGCCAGACATTTTGCACTGCAAATCTAAACCGTGGGTTGTTCTGTCACACACAAACACATAAAATTTTTCTTTAAAAATATTTAGCAGTGGGGATTTTCTCCCTTTCCATTTTCTTTCTTTTGTACAATGAACTCTAGTGATGACTCCTCCTGGGACAAGGATTTTGAGACTTTTCCCCAAATTTTCATGAACTAACTAAAACTGTTTAAGCATCTTTTTCTCCCTTTCCATTATTTTATTTCCATTTTGTTTCTGAATATAAGGGCAAGAATAAGTTAAATGTTCTTGTATCACTTTGGGGGTGGGGGGGGGGGGGGGGGAGGGAAGTATTCCAGTCACCTCCTCCAGATACCATTTCTTCAGCAGAGTAGAAAAATAAAATAAAGGAATAAATGGACACGTGGAAGAAAGTGTGAAGAGGTTTTCTTGAAAAATGTTATATGTAGATTGAATAGGCTTGCAATCAATAAAGTATGAAAAAGTTGCAACCATGTATAGCCATACTGAAGTACCTCAACTTATTTTGACAAGGACAACTTATTCACCCTGCATATACATCAACTTCACCTCAAACAAAGAGCAAGAGAGAATTTAGGGCATGCTTTCTCCCCCAGTGAGTCTGAGGAATCCCAGTACAATATTAATTTTATAAGAATTGTGTCCCATCTGTGTGATATTTATGCATTTGCTTTATGGTATTGAGGCAGGAAGGCAGGCAATAGCATTGCATAGCACCATTTACCAACCTTTAAAGGACAAAGCAAGTGTTTTTTTGTTTGTTTGTTTTGTTTTGCTAGGAAGTTGTACCTCAGGCTATTCTGAACTGTAATGTTTGGCTTGTAAATAGAGTGGAATTCCAGAGAGAAAATGTGTAACATTTGGTGGATAAAAGCATGATTTCTAAGGAGTGAGAGAAAAAAAATTAGTAAGGAACTCCATGGAGTTGATTAATTTCCCATGGCTATCAGGAATAGGAAAAAAAGCTAGCACGCAAATAATTAGTCCAAGATGTGCAAGCAAGCATTTTTCTAGTGTTCAAAGGTGTTTTTATTTTCTAAAAACTCACAGAATTTCACAGAATTTTCTAGGTTGGAAGAGACCTCAAGGTCATCGAGTCCAACCTCCAACCTAACGCTAACAGCCCTCCACTAAACCATATCCCTAAGCTCTACATCTAAACGTCTTTTGAAGACTTCCAAGGATGGTGACTCCACCACTTCCCTGGGCAGCCTGTTCCAATGCCTCACAACCCTTTCAGTGAAGAAGTTCTTCCTAACATCTAGCCTAAAACTCCCCTGGCTCAACTTAAACCCATTCCCCCTCGTCCTGTCACCAGGCACGTGGGAGAACAGGCCAACCCCCACCTCGCTACAGCCTCCCTTGAGGTACCTAAAAAGAGCGATAAGGTCGCCCCTGAGCCTCCTCTTCTCCAGGCTGAACAAGCCCAGCTCCCTCAGCCGCTCCTCGTAGGACTTGTTCTCCAGGCCCCTCACCAGCTTCGTCGCCCTTCTCTGCACCCGCTCAAGCACCTCCATGTCCTTCTTGTAGCGAGGGGCCCAAAACTGAACACAGTACTCGAGGTGCGGCCTCACCAGAGCTGAGTACAGGGGGACGATCACCTCCCTAGCCCTGCTGGTCACGCTGTTCCTAATACAAGCCAGGATGCCGTTGGCCTTCTTGGCCACCTGAGCACACTGCTGGCTCATATTCAGCCGACTGTCCACCATCACTCCCAGGTCCTTCTCTGCCTGGCAGCTCTCCAACCATTCCTCTCCCAGCCTGTAGCTCTGCTTGGGGTTATTGCGCCCCAGGTGCAGGACCCGGCACTTGGCCTTGTTAAACTTCATACAGTTGACCTCAGCCCATCGGTCCAGCCTATCCAGATCCTCCTGCAGAGCTTTCCTACCCTCAAGCAGATCGACACACGCACCTAACTTGGTGTCATCTGCGAACTTACTGAGGGTGCACTCGATGCCCTCGTCCAGATCATCGATGAAGATATTAAAGAGGACCGGCCCCAGCACCGAGCCCTGGGGGACGCCACTAGTGACTGGCCTCCAACTGGACTTGGCTCCATTCACCACGACTCTTTGGGCCCGGCTATCCAGCCAGTTTCTAACCCAACGAAGCGTGCGCCAGTCCAAGCCAAGAGCAGCCAGTTTCTTGAGGAGAATGCTGTGGGAGACGGTGTCAAAAGCCTTGCTGAAGTCAAGGTAGACCACATCCACAGCCTTTCCCTCATCCACCCAGCGCGTCACTCTGTCATAGAAGGAGATCAGGTTCGTCAGGCATGACCTGCCTTTCATAAAGCCATGCTGACTGGGCCTGATCGCCTGCTTCCCCTTCAAGTGCTGCATGATGACTCTCAGGAGGATCTGCTCCATGAGCTTTCCTGGCACTGAGGTCAAACTGACAGGCCTGTAGTTTCCTGGGTCAGCCCTCCGGCCCTTCTTGTAGATGGGCGTCACGTTTGCTAGCCGCCAGTCGATTGGGACCTCCCCCGATAGCCAGGACTGTTGATAAATGATGGATAGTGGCTTGGCCAGCTCCTCTGCCAGTTCCCTCAGTACCCTTGGGTGGATCCCATCTGGCCCCATCGACTTGTGCACATCTAAGTGCCGTAGCAGGTCACCAACCAGTTCTTCATGGATAATGAGGGCCACATCCTGCTCCCCATCCCCTTCCACCAGCTCAGGGTACTGGGTATCCAGAGAACAACCGGTATTGCCGCTAAAGACTGAGGCAAAGAAGGCATTGAGCACCTCCGCCTTTTCCTCATCTCTTGTAACTAAGTTTCCCCCCGCATCCAGTAAAGGATGGAGATTCTCCTTAGTCCTCCTTTTTGTGTTGATGTATTTATAGAAATGTTTTTTGTTATCTTTAACGGCAGTAGCCAGATTGAGCTCCAGATGAGCTTTGGCCTTCCTAATTTTGTCCCTGCACAGCCTCGCTACTTCTTTAAAGTCCTCCTTAGTGGCCTGCCCACTTTTCCAAAGCTTATAAACCCTCTTTTTCCTCCTAAGATCAAGCCACAATTCTCTGTTGAGCCAGGCCGGTCTTCTTCCCCGCCAGCTCGTCTTTGGGCACGTGGGGACAGACCGTTCCTGCGCCATTAAGACTTCCCTCTTGAAGAGCGCCCAGCCTTCCTGGACCCCTCTGCCCTTCAGAACCGCCTCCCAAGGGACTCCACCAACCAGTGTCCTGAGCAGCTCAAAGTCAGCCCTCCGAAAGTCCAATACAGCGGTTTTACTGGTCCCCTTCCTGGCCTCGCCAAGAATAGTGAACTCCACCATTGCGTGGTCACTCTGCCCTAGACAGCTCCCGACGATCACGTCCTCCACCAGTCCTTCTCTGTTTGTGAAGAGAAGGTCTAGCGGGGCACCTCCCCTGGTAGGCTCACTAACCAGCTGCGTCAGGAAGCTATCTTCCACGCTCTCCAGAAACCTCCTAGACTGCTTTCTCAGGGCTGTGTTGTGCTTCCAGGATATGTCAGGGAAGTTGAAGTCCCCCACGAGTACAAGAGCTGATGATTTTGCAACCTCTGTCAGCTGCCTGTAGAATTCCTCATCCGTCTCCTCATCCTGGTTCGGCGGTCTATAACAGACCCCGACCAGGACACTAGCCTTGTTGTCCCTGCCGATCCTAACCCAAAGGGACTCGACCTTGTCATTCCCAACCTCGAGTTCTACAACCTCGAAAGACTCTCTAATATAGAGAGCCACACCACCACCCCTTCTATGCTGCCTGTCCCTTCTATAGAGCTTATAGCCAGGCATTGCAGCACTCCAGTCATGAGACTGGTCCCACCACGTCTCCGTGATGGCAACCAAGTCTTAGCCTGCCTGCCGCACGATGGCTTCCAGCTCCTCCTGTTTGTTACCCATGCTGCGTGCATTGGTGTAGATGCACTTCAGCTGGGCCATTGCCTTATCCTCCGGCCTTGCCATTGTTCCCCCTGGCACAGCCCCAACAATCCTAGCCTCAGCCCCATCCCCCTTCCTACCTAGTTTAAAGAACTCAAAACTCAGCTCTATTGTCTTTGTGGAATTACAGTGGTATTGTGCTCCTGGTCAACGGCTAATGCTGGCCAATGAGTGAGCTTTGGTTGCTAAAACCTTAAGGATCAGTTAAAACCTCATCCAACTGGTGCCCAAATCCTGGTCACCATGGGGACCCAGGCCAGGTCAAGCATAGGATTCTGCCCTGAATGTATGTGCTTGTCCAACCATTTTAATTGGTGCCTACTAGAAAGGTTGAGGAGCACAAGACCAAACTGTGGTACTGACCACAGCTGGAATTTGGGACTGACTGCAAAGCACAAAACATTATTTCCTCATGTGGATGCACTAGCTTGGCTAGCCAGCACTGCCCAAGGCTAGGAAAGAGAGCACTTTTCAAGGATCCACACGCCCTCTAATTGCAAAGCTTGCACAGTGCGATGCCAGAAAGCTTACTTCAGCTCAGCTTATGGGATGACTTCAGCAAACCACACACTTCGTGCAGGGCATGCAAAAGAAGTCTCAATATCATCTGTGCTGTAGGGTCAGTACCACAAAAAACTGTTCTGACACCAGCAACTGCTCTCACAGCACTGTTTCTCCACTGTGACTACTCCAAGAAAGTGAAAGAAAGCATCACATAGGATACAATGCTGTCTGCCCTTCCCTTAGCAGTACAGTGTCTGTAATAATTAATACACAGGACTGTCACTGTTACCCTGTAAGACTAATATATCCAATATGATTTGCACCTATCTACATCTTCTGTTCTGGTGCTTGGGACTTTGTGCCATCTTCTCTGCCCACTTCTGACTTCTACCTTGAAATTTTGAACATTAAGTGCTAAGTTATTCCTATTTATAAGTGTCCCTTAAAAGAGGCAGGTCCTATAGTTTCTTCATCACAAGCCTTTACCTGCCATTTTATTTGGGAAGCAGAAACTGGAAAATTTAGGCAAAAGATCTATTTCAAGCTCCTTATAAAGAATACTAAAATGAATTGCAGGCACAAGACAACAGAAACACATGAGTGTGCATGCATTTGTATGTGCAACAGCAGGAAGGAAATGACAAAAGGAACACACAGACTAAACTAAAGGCAGGACAGACAAACACGGGATTAGAAATCACAACCTCACCCACAATCCCAAAATTATGCCCTGCTTACAAGTGCTAGACAAAAAAAAAAAAAATTAGAAATAGGGATTTGAAGCTTTTATGAAGTATCTTCACATTTATGCAGTTCAGTCATACACCTTCTACTACACTGCTGCAACTTCTTTTTATCACTTCGACAAACTTGTACAGATAACACAAGATAGCTTGGACAAAGACTTATTAAATCAGACAAAAGTAGTTCTCTAGGTCCCTACACAAGGAAGTTTATAAAAGGCGTGAAAGGAGAAAAAGTCTTCTATTTTTTCTGCCCATGGCATTATTTCTCTGTGATTATGGAACCTGACAGTGGAGAGTGCAACTCTCCACTTTGCACCAGTAAGAAAAAAATCTCTGATCAAAGTGAACCTTCATTCAGTGCATTAAAGTGAATGCTTTGCAAAGTGGAGATACTCTTTTTGCATATAAAGAAACCATCCCATGAGGTGATACCCACCCAATATTATATCTTGAAGTCCTAATCACTAATGAACCTATAAAGACCATAAAATTAACAGCTCCTCTAATAACTCAGACAATTTGAAGAGATGTTGCAACCTGTCATCAAGTAGTCCAAATAAATTTTTAAACAACTCTTCTAACTCTTGTGTAGGTGTCAAGATTCTCACACGTTCTTGCATGTGTATGAACATGTGATACAAATGCCTTTATTAAAAAACACTTTTCCTTTTACCTGAACGTGTCACAGAAACGTATTTCCGGGTGCTTCAATTTCAATTTAAAAGGCCACCTCTTTATATCAAGATCTACACAAGAGCATATTCTATTGACATCAGCACAGACACATTAATATCAATAGTCTTGTCTCAGAAATGTGGTGGAGGTTATACTTTGACTACTGTTGCAGCACTGCAGGTTTAACAGCAAACACGCACCTTGCACCGTTAGAGATGAGCATTGTTTTCAACAGCTTTTCTTTTACAGGAAACTGGTACTCAACTCAGAAGCCCTTCCTTCCTTCCTCGTTATCCTACACTACAAAATAATTTGCTCCTTTTGCATCAGAAGAATTACTGGTTGCAACTACATGCTGATCCCATGATCTTTCTTATTACTAGCAGTGCTTGTTAGCAAAAAGAACTTGAAAAACTTGAGAATAACCTGGCAGAGTTTTCACCGTGACCATCTGTAGATGAATCTTTAAAATAATGAAAAGTTCTAGGTACCTTCCATTCATTTAACAAAGGAAATGTAAAGCAAGCATTTGCCAGGGTAGACTTTCTATTCATATAACAAAAGTTGTAAATAGCACATTATCTACTTTCTCATCTTATTTGTAAAGTAGGAAAAAAAATCTATTTTATTGAACTAGATGCTCAGTGCTTTCTCACTAATGCAGTATTAAGAGCCCTTTTCTATTACTAGAGCAGAGCTTTAAATTAAACACCAAATACATTTTGTCAGATGAAGCATGGCAAATGTAGCCACCCTTAAAGAAGGGTTGACAGCTTAGCTGTACGCACTGTGGGGCTATCGCCAAGCATTACTGACTCATATATCACAGCCTGATGGGTGCAGTTCTTGTCCCCTAACCAGTTTAGGCTCTACCCCTTCTTGTAAAGGTTTTCATTGATATCAGTTCTTCTAATAATGATTCTTCTGTAAATTCAGTCAGCTGTTTTAGTAAGCCAGGAATTGAAAATAAAAGCTTTGAAGACTTGTTTGTTGATTTAAAAATCATATATAGAATCTGGGGAAAATATTCTTTGTGACCTGCAAGAAAAGCAGCACCTCTGGGTTGCTAATGTATATTGGTGCAATGAAACTCAAAACATGAAAAACATTCACAACCTATCTCCTTTAGCAACAGAAAACCAAAGGACATCAGAGATAGGTGAGAGCTTTAGAGACTGTTTTGCACTTGGCCTCCAACAGTATCAGCTCCCTCACAACACTTAAGTTGACAGGCACTCTCTCAACTTCAGTCTTTCATGTGAATAAATACTTATAGTAATGCAAGATGGCAACTCTCTTTACCTGCTGTTAGATGACATTGTTTTCCTACAGGATCAGAACACAATCAGAAGATTTCTGCAACCCAGATGACCTCTTTTTGACCACACTGCTGCAAACCTAAAGACTTCAGAAAATTATGTTTACTGTAAGAAAGCTATAGAAATCCTAATCCTAGGATTTCTCTGGATTTGGTCCAAGTCAGCCTTGAACTGGGACGACCAAAGGATTCAGAACCATATTGTCCTCCATGCCTTAAACAGCTCTGCTGACAGAAAAGTCCTCGTAGGTCTGTTACCAATATCAACAGCAATTTCATGGACATGCATGAAAAATAGTTGGTCCTTTACTGTTTAAAATCAAAGACATGGTTTAGCTTGAAAACTTAGTTCAGTTTAAAATTAGTTTTATTCTTTCAAAAAAGGGAAAAGAATACAAATTGTAATGCATGCAGACTGGTATAAAATTACTTGGTGCTTGCACAGTTTATCCCACCTTTACATTGATAAGCCACCTAAAACTAGTATGTGCTTTTACATACATATGACTCTATTCACACCATGATAGATAAGGAACATGCAAAATCTGCAACTGCAGCAACAGAATGCTTTGCCCAGACAGGGCTAGAAAGCAAGTACATAACCTCGAAAAAATTTAGAGATGTTTTAAACATGTCAATGCAATAGGACTCTCCCAATGATCAAGGCTGATGGTACAAAGACTTGAAAGAAGGGCATGTTAATGATGAGAAAGAAAACGATACAATTGCACAGCCACGACCAGAAAGGCTCACACATTGCATGAATCACAACTAGCAGAGGACATGAAAGGTGGTAATAGAATGTTTTATAAATACCTAACACATAAGAGAAAAATGAAGGAAAGTACAAGTCCATGACTTGGCATGTAAGGTGAGCACATAGTGGGTGACACAGGCTGAAGTGTTAAATAGCTTTTTTCCTTTACTTTTTTACTAAAAGTTGAGCAGTGAACAAATGCAAGGCACAATTACTATTAACAATAAGGACCAAGAAATGCAATCCAAAATGCAACGAATAGTCTAGAGAATATTTAGACAGGTTAGGTATATCTAAGTTGGTAAATAGTGAAACTGATCTTTGGACCACTAGGAGCTGCTCTGAGAAGTTATAGAAAAGGGTTAAGCTCCCAAAGAATTGATGGACAAACACCTAGCCTTAAGTGAGACACAAAAAAAAAAAAAAAAAAAAAAAAAAAAAAAAAAAAAGTTTAACTTCTGAATTTATAAAGAAACTCAAGCAAGTTTTCTAAATGCTTAAAATAGAAAAAAAAAAAAAAAAAACCACACAAATAATAAGTAAGGGATAACACATCAATCCAGTTCATTTTTTTGAACACATAGGTTGAATAGTTCAGAGGGCAGGAACAACTTCATCTAGTCTTCTGACACAAGCATTGTGTAGCATTCTCATTAACCATCTTTCGTAACTATCTAGGTCCCAGGTACATTAACTGGTGGCATGCAGTCTCCAGAGGGCACGGAACTGACCCAGAAAGTTTCTGGAAGGAAATGAGGATTGCTTGCCCTAAACTGTAAGACTGAAAGGCACATGCAGGCACAGCAGCTCACATCTCCCCCAGGTACATATATATATTTTTTGCTCCTTTGGTAGCATTTTGCACCATCTACAAGTTAGTATGTTTGAAAACTACTGGTGCCTACAGAGGTATGGTGTAAGGCACGTACAGCAAAAAAAATAGTCATCACTACGTCACTCAAACTGGGGCATTTTAAATTGGGTTCTGCGGGTCACTGTCCCTGAGATACTAGAAAAAAAATATCACTAGCATAAAATTAAATATTATTATTTTAGATCAGCATTACAGGAAAAAGATGTAAGAATTGCTGTTGATTAAGTAAAGCATGTAATAACACAGGGACCTTGTCAGCACACAGCACAGATTTTATTTTGTCTCCTGGATACGCATGATAGGACAAAACTGGCTGTTTGACCTCACCTGGAGCATTCACTGTATCCAGCTCTGGGAACAGTGCTGCTAGGGGGACAAGGATAAATGTGACTGCGTTTGGAGAAGAACCAAGAGACAGAGGTTTGGAAAACATGACCTCTGCAGGGAGGCTAGAAGAACTGACTTTATTTATTCTGTAAAAGGGAAGATGCAGCAGAGCAGGGAGGAGGCATAACTGGCAAGATTCCTCCAAGTACTTAAGTAGTTGTAATTGGAAAGATGTTCTCAAATGGAACGATAAATAGCAATTATGTTGACATGAAGTTTTCAGAAAGAAAAAGTAAACGCATTCCACATATTCCAATATACAGTTGCCTGTTAAGTTATTCAGGGAGATTGTGACATTGGATATATCTGGTAATGAGCTATAGAAAAATCAGTCGGGAGGTTACTTGTGCCTTATGTTTCAGTAAAAGAACATCATTTCTCATCTAATACTTCCATGAGTAGCAAGCTTATTTCAGGTTTTTAGGATCATCTAGATTTATTCTAATCCAGGACATTAGGAAAAAGATGAGAACATATTAAAACACTAACAATCAAAAGCTCTCTATACTAATTTGAATTAGAATAGCAGCAACCAGTTTGGCTGAATTAAGACCCAGAAATGGAAAACCAAGTGCTATGCATAGAATCAGGGTCAGAATGAACCATGTATATGAAATACTGTGCTCTAAAACAAAACAAAACAAAAATACATAAAATAAATAAACTGAGGTAAGCGGACGGAAAAAAGTCCCAAAGTCCTGATTTCTAACATGACTATGTTATTAAAAACTAATTCAACTTGTTAGAAACTAACTTTTGGACTGAAAAAAAAAATACAGAAACCAAGTCTTTTTAAAACAAGGGAATATTAGAAACATTAATATTTTCTTCTGTATGTTGGACTAAAGTTTCTTGTTACAGCTAGGAAACAGATTGATGCAATTGATTCAGGATTTTCCAGTTAACTGGTTTTCCCAGGGATATGGCAGAAGAAAAGATATTAAACATACATCTAAATATTAAAGGTCTTCAAATTACTTTTGTGTATTGATTATTTTAATATACAGGTATAACAGTCTAAATTAATTTGTAGGGAAAAACATTAGTAGAAAAATAATAACACGATATATTTTCATGTAAAATGCCTTCTTGAAAACATGAAGTGTAGCACAGAAGATGGCTGTGCTGCAGACAAGCACTTAAAATCATACATATTGGACTGGTTCATCAAAATTGCTAGATGTATTTTTTGGAAAATGTTCAATTTTTGTTTAAAGAAATACATTGCATGAGTTGAGGGATGGATTTATTGCCTTTCTCCATCTCCTTTTTCTCTTCTCTTGGAGGAATAAAAGAGAGAAAATTGTCCTATTTAAATAAGTGTTAATATAAAAACAGCACAAGTACATTGTATTTTGGGAAAGGGTATGCCTATTAAACAAAGTAAGCTTGCCTTCCCCCTCTTTCCCTCCCCTCACTCCGATTATTTTTCCATGAAAAAACTTTCTAAACAACTAAGTGTGATGAGAAGAAGTGCGAGTTCTAGGCAGTACCTGTATTAGCACTCAGTGCACATAACACAGCTATACGCACATGTTGTAACTACTGATGCTCAAAGTACTTCCATTATCACTTCTTCAGCTAATGCAGCAAACCACTGTAAATGGTTCCATTTATAGCTGGTTTTAACATAGAAAATGGTTGCTATACCACATTACCAGAATCCTTTATAGGAAATTGGGTTATTCTGTTTTTAGAAGAGATAGAAAACTTTTGCAAGTTGCATCCTTAGTAACAAAATCCAGGCCCTTTTATGTGAAAACAACTAAATCAAGCAAGCAGTAATCACTGTGCATGTGGGATGGAAAACTTGAATCTGGAAGAGTAAACATGCACTAGGCTACCTAATTTGAACTGTATTTTGTCATTTCTCTGTAGTATTCCATTATTGATGTAAAAGAAGAAATAAATGATAGACAACTGCTACAGTTTTAGAAACAAAAAATAAAGGCAAAAACAAATAAAATGCCTTAGATTCTCTTCCAATTTACAATCCAGCTAAAAAAATTTGTCTGATCAGATTCAAACACTTATATAGATATTAATAAAATTATTAAAATGTTTGTAGTACAAACCTAATTAGAGCTGCCCAAGCTTAGACAAGAAGGGCAACTTCCATGAATGTTATCACCTGAATGATAAAAGAGGTATAACACAGAAAAAGGCCTGCCTAGACTGTCATTGTCTAGATAACTACTGAATAATTGCACCAAACGAAAGCAATTAGTGTTTCTTTTGGTCTTATATGTATGATAATAAGAGTCATTCTCCTTGTAATAAGACACTTGATTAATACGAGTGTCTGGTAATTTCAGATTATTAATTCCCTTAACCATAAAGAGACACCCATGCACTAGCAAAATTGATGTAAATTGAAGCTGATATAAATTATCTACCACAAATTGAAATTTACAAAAACCATTAAGCACCACAAATGTGAAAATAAATCATACTTGGCAAACCTTTAGACTTATTTGCCTCTTCTGTAATTCAGATTACTAAGTGAAAATTATTCAAACTTTTGGCCTTAGAACAATTAACTCAAATGAAGTAAATTAAGACAGTTTTAGTTGGAATTGGCTAATCACAGCCCAACAGTGACCTCCATCCTCCCTGAGGCAGCACGTGCAATATGTAACCATTCACTACCCCACAGATCTTACTAAGAAATAGCATAACACACAACAACCTTTTCTTGTTAACATCATTATAACATTTCTGTCTCCCTCATCTCAGGACATAACATTTTGTTTTACAAACTGTCAACAACTGAAGTCATTTTTTTCCCATGAATTCAGATTACAATAAACTGGTGTGTTAGATACAAGAACGATGCATTGCTCAGACCATGCAATGTGCAACTGTACAAAAAATAAGAAACAATAGAGGTAGATTCTCATTATATTTTCCACGAGGATAGATGAAATATGCCTCCCCCGCCCCCATTAGCAATATTCACTCAGAGTACTCATGTGCCACACTGTCCTCTAGCCCTTGCTAGCTATGCACCTGGAGATATACCCACTGTTATCATGGAGTGATTACAATTAAGTTCCTTTTTGAGGAGTTGCATCTCAAGTCTCACAAAAGCAAGGAAAAAAAGTTGTTTTAAGAGAAGCTTAGAAGGAGGGATGAAAATGCTGAACAGCATTGGGGTGTTGTCAATGAAGAAGAGAGCAGGGCACAAAATTCTGCTAAATCCCTCAATGCAAGGGGAAAACACCAGTTCAAAGTGGCACCAGTTTCTCCATCCCTAAATTACCCAGAATTCACAGCATGGATGAAGACTGATGAAAGAAGCTTGGGAGAAAACATTTCAGGCTATACACGTACGCACACTAGTAAGTATTATTATTGCATTAGAGAATAGACAGACTCAGGTGGTTTTAAGATAGTACATAAACCATGGCCATACATAAAAAAAAAATGAATAAATAATAAATAAAAATAATAATAATAAAAAAAAAAAACACAGCCAGCCCCTTCAACCCCAAGGTATAGTACCACTATGCTATGCAGGAGCACTGGGAATCCTGACTCCCTTCTGGTGGTACTGGCAACGTACAGTAATGGTATGGAAACAGACTCTCTAAAAGTGCTTGGGTAAGCCAGCCTCAGTGCCACCAGCAGTCAGTGAGTAGCAGCAAGTTTGAGCTGGGTCAGTGCTGTCAAAAAGCCCACCCTAACAACTGTAGTTATATGGTTAAACATGGAGATAGGGAAAAATAATCTGAAGATGTGAAGGCAATCAGAGCACTAGTTAAAGAGCATTAAACTTTTACATGTTCCTTCCATTTAGAGGTAAATTGTTCTTGAATCAGTGCAACTTAATCCCCTTTGGCAGATTAAATTCCCCTGAATATTCCCCTGCTTAGACATGGGCAACATTTATGAACACCGTGATAATCTCATAAGGATGCAAGACAAGTTGTTTTTTATTTAACTATAGCATTGATGCTCATCATAGTAGAATGGTGCCTTAGACCTAATTCTGAAAGAAAAAAAAAAAAAAAAAAAAGAAAAAAATCTCCTCTTACATTCTTACAGACACAGGATACTAAGATTAGGATTTAAAAGTAACTTTGGACATCATTAATCCCAGGTTTTGGTTCATTGCAGAAGTTCTGAGCAGAATACATGTGGTAGAAGTTACAATTAACAATGGGCAACCTTATTGGACACAGTTCTCAATCAGTAATTCCTTCCTGTGTGTTACAAAGATGAGGATCACCAATTCAGCAATGCCAGTCTCAGCTTCGGAAAGCTTGCCTACCTGACGTTTCAGCTGCTATGGCCAAAAGATTCTGCAACATATTTAGCAGAACAAGTTTCTTGGTCTCAACCCAAGAAACCAAGAAAAAAAAAGCACGCGTTTTTTGTTTCAAATCTCATGATTTGGGGTAACCTGGCCTTTTTTTTTCCCCCCCAAGAACATCTGACAATGGTAACAGCAAACTAAATATGAAGACTTATGAAGAAACTTGATCTGATAATTAAAGATTCATCTATTCATAAATAACTGAGATACGTGTCATCTGCTTTATAAACCATTTTCGTTGATGAAGAGCCATCGGGTATAACACACTGGATAATACATTTAAGTTCATGAAACCATTTTGTATCTGCACATAGTCATATTACCTGCTACCTTATTTCCCAAGAGTACACCTTTCAGGCATGAGATATCTGAACCCCCAGAGCAGGTGGGCTGAATTTTTAGCCCCTTCTAACTTTCAGCTTCTCTGCTTAGAGCACGGAAGCTCACCAAAGGCAGAAGCACTGTGCTTTTCTGAGACTCCTCTCCTGAGCATCCTCTTCACAAGAGGATGATTAAGTTGTTGCTATTTCTTCTACAGCATTTGTTTGGTCAAGGTGATGCCTCTGATCACATGACAGTGAAATATGGTTAATTCACAGCAGAAGCTAAGATGACCTCATTCACCAAAGCTCTTCTGAGACTAAAGCCCATTTAGTCCTGCTACTTGTAATTCTGCTAAAGCAGCATTTCGGATGGAGGTGTCCCAGCACAAGGAAAATTAAGTGAAACAGCTTGCAAATAAGTCTTACTCTCTGTCAGAAGTGAGTTTTAAAATCATGCTTATAAGTACTTGAATAGAAGGGACTGGGAGAAAATGCAGGAACATATAGTTAAAAACTGGCATATTTATTCACAAAATAGAGCCATAAACTGCCTGGACTACACCCAGAGATGTCTCAGCTTTCATCAAGCGTTGACTAGAGCTCACTAAGGGAAACACAGGTGTTATGTATGCTAACTGAATTTTAGCAATTTCTGGTTACTGATAGGTTGGGAGAAAGCTATTATTTAAACAACAACCAAATTATCTTGGTAACTGAGTGCAGCCCACCTGAGGATGATGCAGCAGCCACGGCACGTGTGGCTTCCTGCCTTACTCACACAACACCACTTTCCTGTTTAGCACGGATATTCATCATCAAGGCAAATGATAAGAGAACTGGTAGGAGAACAGAAAAATAAAAAAAACTTTCTGCCAGCACGATGTAATGCAGGGCTGGTTGATCAGGTGTCTAGAGAACAGCTGTTCATTTTCACAGAGCACAAAATCATTACTTGAAGAGACAAAGTTGCTTGTGTTGCTTGTTTTAGAGCACATGATGCTTTTCTAACAAGGCAGCACTTATTGACTAATATTGCCAAGTGAAAGCATAATCAATCAAATGTAATCAAATGGAAATTTCAGACTGTATCTATTTTTTGGTGAAACACTTTCCACGTGCGACAGGATAGCCTTGTCAGAAAGGATTACTTCCAGTGCCTCCCTGCACCTGTACCATGAACTCTGGAGTAGTAAAGCAATGATGTCTGGCTTTAAGACAGGAGAAGCTACATACCCTTTTAGAAAGACCCTTGAAAGCTTCATACCACAGCTCCTCTCTTCTGCAATGTATCTCAATAGGTAGAGGCTACTGAGTTAACGAACACAGACCTGCCCATTACAAAACAGGCATGCCCTGGCACCATTCAATCTCTAGTCTCGGGTTCAATGAAGGCATGCCTGCTTACCACATAGGGGAAAGCCACGGCACTTCTGTTCTGGTGAGAGCCAAGAGGAAAAGCTACAGGTGAGGTGAGTTGTTCTTAGGACAGACAATAGGACTGTGAATTTGTGGACTGACTTCCCCTGGGTCAACAGGGAGCTTTGCATCACTAGCGCTAGAAGCTTGAGTTAGCCATAACCAGGTCTTTGAGTAACAGCAATGCAAAAGCATAGGGCAGCTCCTTGCTCTGGCAGCTCCTCTGACATCAGGAAGGTGCTACAAGGGATGAATCGGAACAGGATCCTATTTCAAGAAAGGGTAACCACTAGAATTGCCAAATCATTTCTAAAATTGTCACTGAATGTGAGCTGGCATAATTTACTTCAGCTGCTTTGCATGTAATGATTTTCCATATATTCTGAGAAAATAAATATTAATTGACAAAAAATTCAACAATAAATTTAACACAAATATTAAAAAGTATTGATAGAATGTACATGCTTAATGACAAATGCAAATGTTTTATATCAAAATGAAGTTTAAGATATTTTGTTACCTATCAAGGTAATAGTTCAACTTTTTTTTTTTTTTTTTAATCTACTTAATCAAAATTAACCAGCACATACTGAATTTTAGTACTCACAGGTACATCAATGAGGGGTTTTTCAGTTGTTTAGCAGAATTAGTCCTTGAAATTATTTTCCTTTTTTATGGAACGTATTCCATAAAAACAGCTTAAAAATGCACTTCAACAGTTTCTGAACTGGTTACTGAAGAAAAACAATGCATCTTTCTTGAAGTTCTGGTATGCTGATAATTATTCCATAGCACAAATCAGCAAATTGGTATGCGAGTAATCTGGGCAGAAACAAGCTATATATATATACAGTTATTCACAGCATGAAACTTGCCCCATTCCAGAAACTAAATAACTGTTTTACAGTTATTTTACTGGTTGCCATCCTGATAATTCATTTATGTAGACAGAGGTTAGTATTTGATTGTCTGTTAATATCTCTATAATCGTGCTTGAAAAGGTTAACAGTGAAAACCAGACTCTGAAGATGCAAGGGTGCCAGGAACCAAATGGGGTTTTCCTAAAGAATTTCCCACTTGCCTAGTTTTATTTTTTCACCTGCACAGAGAGGATGATAAACCCAAGTGTATTAGCATGCCATTATGCTAGTACTGAAGGCACAAGAGGATAGAAAGCTGTATGTTACTTCACGGTATTCCAGGAACACAAACACACACACACACACAAACTATCATTTAGAAAAGTTGAACTTCTCTGGAATTAGAGTAGCAGAAATAATGGCGAGCCAACAACCATTTGGAAGAGAAGATTACAATTAGAAAGATGACTAGCCTTTAAAGTAACAGTTATAATCACAGTGAAATGCACAGAACTCAAGATCTGTGGAAAACATATAGACTAGAAAAGAAAACATCAAACCTAACTCCATATCTTGCCTCCCACTTCATTTTCTGGCATATGCTTCAAACACTGGCAAGACTATTTTGTAGATCTCTTCCTAAGATTGATGAGCAGGGATATTCACAAACTTTAAAGACAAGATCTTAATTACATCCTTACCTATGTCCTAGTACAGTACATTTCCATGCCAGGATCATTTGTAAAATACCTACTTGCATACATAAATCTATTAAAAAAAATAAAATGGTATTAAAATTACTCAGAAATTGGATATATTTTGCAAGTAACTTTAACAGCTATTGCAAAACAGTAATTTATATTTGGCCATAAAACATCAATACTTCTTTACTTTATGTTTTTTTCCCCCATATTTCAGTTCACCTTCCAAGTGAGATTTTTGCTTGGGTGATTTTGTCCGTTTGCTTTTGAGACTTTTTCTTGAGCTACACTGGCAGCATTAATATTGAGCAAGACAAGAATTACCTTTACAGTTCCTGTACAAAGGAAGCAGACTGTTAATGGGTAAATCAGCATAGCATCATTGTGTCACAATAAGATGTCACCCACTTTAAGTCTACCATAAACCAAACGAAATTCACCCACCTTTTACTGATTTCCTGTACACACTATGTAACAGCTGCTAACCCCATCTCACATCATTCAGAGGAGGATCTCGTGGAAGCCCAGCTCCTGTGCCTATCACAGTAATGGGGCAAATCCTCCTCAAAGCCGTTTCCAAACATTTGAAGGACTAGACTGTAACTTGGAACAGCCACCAGACCACATGCAATCTCCTAAGCACCAAAGGGAACATAAAAACAGTAATGCAGCCCAGCATGCTGTTGCTGTCATTGCCCAAGGGCACACTGCTGACTTGGGTTCACCTCGCTCTCCCCATGACCCCTAGCTCCTTTCCTCCTTTCCTCTGCTTTCTCTGCTGCAAGCCCAGTCCACGGTGCTGTGCAAGGTCACCCCAGCCCAGGGACCTGACATGGTGCTTGCCTATACCAAAATACTGTCCTTACATGCCAGCCTGTTCCTCCAGCCTAAGTCCCTTTGAAGAGCAGCCCCACGCTCCAGCACGTCAAGCACATCCCCCCAGTTCAGTAGCTATCATGGATGTGCTATGAGCGCACCTCTATCTCATCATCCAGGTTGTTAATGAAGTAATTATATGGTATTAGCATCAGTATATCCAACACCCCCAACGAAATACCACTGGCAATTAGCCATCCATTTGTGTCATGGGTCACAACCTCCTAAGTGTAACGGTCTGACCATTTTTCCTTCACTTCCTCATCTACTTATCAAGCCCCTATCTCACCAATTTGTCTACAAGAGTAAAGTGAGAAACCCTTATCAAAGGCCTTGCTAGAGGCAGGGCAAACAGCATACGTTGTTCTTGCCTTGTCAACACCACCACTCATTACAGAAGACAACCAGGTTGGTCAGCCATTATATGCCCTTGATGAATCTAAGCTGGGTTTTCCCAAATACCTTGCTCTTTGTGTTCCTGAAAATGGTCATCAACTACTTCTTCACTATTCTGAAAAAATAACTATATCTTTATTTGATATCTAACTTTCTGTTTTCCAGCAAGACAGATTTTTTTTTTTTTCATTTTAAGTTCTATATAAAATGCCTAGCACTATAAGTAAATTTGTTTGTTACCTCCAAAACTAATAAGAAGTAGTAACTCAGTCCCATCTATTCACTCAAAGGACTATCTGTTTCGCTCTATGAAAAAGTACATTATTGATGTGGACATAAATACTTTAAGTAGCTCAGAGTAATTTTTTTTTAGCAAAGTTTTTGCTTCAGTTGTGTAAAAACACATGATTACACCTTCTGCTTTTACATTTTTTCAGAAAGAAGTAGTAGTACAAAGAAACAGCCTCTGAACAGCTTCAGAAAATCTCTGCAGATTTATACTAAGCTCAACATTCAGCTGGAATCTGTTCAACATGGTCAAGAGAAGAATTGAGTTATGGAGTTTATGGCTTGAGGCTATCAACTGAAACTGAGCTTTAATTAAAATGGATTTGATAACACACAGTAGAGTTGGGGATGGCTTGAAAAAACATTTCAGAAAGCTGATATTTTTTGCCAAATTTACAGTGAAATAACTACACTATGTGGATATTGGAGTTTTTAAATGATGCATAAAAAGATGGAGGCAAATTCTGGGTCAATCAAGAGAGGTAACATCTTCTAAACAACAGCCTGCTAACAGTGTATCTGTAGCATTTGGGAAATGTACTTGCAGCACTTAAAGAGCTGTTGGCTAAAACCAACATCAGAGCTCTCTGCTCCAATGCTCTAAAAGTGAATTGGATTTTGGGCTGAGCCCCTTTTGTGTAGTTTGACACAAACCTGAGGAACAGAATCACAGAATCGTTAAGGTTGGAAAAGACCTCCAAGATCATCTGATCCAACCATCACCCTACCACCAATGTCACCCACTAAACCACATTCCCTAAGCACCACGTCCAACCTTTCCTTGAACATGCACAGGGACAGTGACGTCACTACCTCCATGGGCAATCTGTTCCCACTCCTGACTGCTTTATCTGAGAAAAAATGTCTCGTAATTTCCAACCTAATACTCTCCTGGTGCCACTTGAGGCCATTCCCTCTAGTCTTTTCACTAGTTATCTGCAAGAAGAGGCTGACTTCCAGCTCCCCACAACTTCCTTTCAGGTAGTTTTAGAGAGCAATAAGGTCTTCCCTGATCTTCCTTTTCTCCAGTCTAAACAACCCCAGTTCCCTCAGCTGCTCCTCTTAGGAGAGGAACATCTACAATTTAGCCCATTACTGACTCAACGCACTGATGAACACCTTCTGGAGCTGAGCTTGGTTTGCCGGGGGACTAGGAAATACCAGCTTCAGGTCCATGCCTCTTTTCAGCAACAGTCACTTCTCAGACAGCAAGGAGAGTTTCCACATGACAGTCACTCCTAGAAAACTAAGTTACAAGGCAAAGAAGGTAAACTGAAAAAGATGGAAACTAAAAACATTGTGCGAGATGTAAAGCTCATGGTGAGGGGAAAAAAAAAGCTTTTTTGTCATGCCTACAGTTACCAAAATGACCAGATACTCAAGTAGCTATGCTGTTGAATGCAAAGCATAGAATGCTTTGGAATGCAGTGTATATAGATATTCTGTATCTACATCATTATATCTGAGATTTTCTTACTTGTACAATCATAACTCAGTGAATAATCATAATCTCGATATTCCACTTTGACAATACAAATAGGTAGGGGGAATCACTAGGAAATCACACCACATTCTTCATTTGTACAGAACAGTCCAGCTGCAAGTCTGCAATTACAACTCAGTAAAGGAAAGATGACCAAGTGCAACCAGAGGACTTGGTTATTCTGCAAAAGTGTAAGACTAACAGTCATACTCAATTTCTGAACTGATTCACACATCCCAGATCAAAATGCAGCATTGCTTTAAGTACTTTTCCAGTAAATGTATGAAGATATACAGATCATTGTCCAGAACCTCACTCATCATGCTTTAAAATCCCATCTCCACAAAGGACTGTTAATTTCACAAATAAGGCAACCATATCACATAACATTTTTGGTTTTCCATTACATATATATACATATCCCTGACCTTGCTACTGACAAACCATGCCTAATTACATCCCAACTTTATCTTCTAACAGAATACTACAATAAAACATACCTCGGGGTGGTCAGGAGCCCTTCGATCATCCTTCAGTCTCTGCCACCTAGCATTTCTAAACACCTTACCGGCTTCTACCCAGCTGAAATTTTATCTGACTTGATCTCTCTTTCATACAATGCAGCTAGTTATGTTTTGCACTACTAGTTCAGCTGAAAACTGAATTCAGATGGAGACTGGAGACAACAAATAATTGAATTTTGCTGAAGTTGAAGTCCTAGAAGGACTGGAAGAAGGAAGTCAACCTTTATTCCTTGTTAATGAAGGCTTTTGTCATTGAAATGAGAAGAGATCACCATTTCAGAGAGATTACTTACTTTATAACTTCCATTAAACTTTGTGGATGAAATTCTACCTCCTTCAAAGCCCATGGAATACTTCCAAATAGTGCATAATTAACACTAAGTTGTATCATACTCCCTCAAGGTATTGTAGAGTGCCTCGTGTGCTACAGAAGTGCATGACCAGACCATTAGAAAGCCCATGAGAGCCCATCCTTCTTCAGGCTCTACAGAGGTTAGGGCAATGCTTTAAGTCATTGTAATGATCACAAGAAGTACTTCCGAGCCTACATTTTGATTTTTCTTGTTATTCAAGTAACATTGGCAATCATAAAATAAGGATCACCCATTGTTATCTCATACATGCCAGTCACAAAACTCAAAATTCCCTTGTTTTTTAGATGCACCTGCTTTGATTGGTTTTGATTAGGGATTTTTTTCTTCTAATAAAACAGAGCTTCACCATTTTTGTAGTGTGTTTGTCTTAGTCTCTATTAAAACATTTGTTTCTTGCAAGGAGAGAGCATTTTGTGAACTATCAGCAACAGTAGCTTCTTTTTATTGGGTACCGATACTAGCCAAATATTTACCTGGATAATTAACCAGTTCTGCCGAATCTGACAGCACGTTTTACATAGTAGGTGAAGGCTACAAATTTCAGAAGTCACAATTTGTTGTTCATAGCATTTGAAGAATTCATTGAGCAAAATCAAATAAGGATCCCCTCTCCCACAAAGAATATGATTAAATTACAAGAGTAGTTAGATGACAGTGATTTTGATCACTGGAGATCAGAGAGGTGATTTCTAATGCCAGAAAAATTACCCTTTCTGCAGGATTAGTTAGAATATTTAGTGGAAATTAAAATCTGGATACTGTTCTCAGACAAAGACATTTCAGCTATCAATTTAGAAGCAAACAAACAAATAAGGGACTTGTTATAAAAAAAACGGCAGGAAGAAAAACAATGTGTGCATGTATGAGGGGAGATTACACAACCAATTTGTGCCTGTAAGTAAAAGCCTTCATGGAATAAAACATTACCAGAAGAGATTCACACAGGGAGAGGAAAATTGTTTTAAGACCAGTATAGGGCAAGAGTAATATATCAGCTATTCTCTGGCAGCATTTGGATTGTAAGAGAAAATTGAGGATCGCATGAAACTCCCAATGTAGGGCATGCAGAGGGCTGGCAAGATCAAGATAGCCGTCTGCATAGGAAGCCATAAAAATTAGCCCCGTTTATCTCCGTAGTTTCTTTCACAGAAATACATGTGAACAGATAAGATTCG
This sequence comes from Aythya marila, assembly GCF_965140915.1. Classification (NCBI taxonomy): domain Eukaryota; kingdom Metazoa; phylum Chordata; class Aves; order Anseriformes; family Anatidae; genus Aythya; species Aythya marila. The sequence goes on from NC_139042.1 coordinate 112,573,442, forward strand.
ACTCCCACAATTTCCTCCCTCATGAGGAGCTACTGCGCCTTTTTCCTTATGAAACATTTTCCCACCTTCTGCTTCCAAATTCAAGTGATCAAGCTTTATCCTAAATTGCACTTTTTCCAGGCTCTGCATCTGCAGAATACAGTATTCGATTGGTTTCTGCTCTAGATTTACCCTTATCAATACACATGGACAAGCAAGCTTCAGGACATGGACTCCTTAGAACAGAAGCCACCTTCTAAGATTGTATCCCCACCATATCTTCCATGACCAGGCTTTGGTCAGGTGCCACATATAATTAAAAGTTACATGCATTTAAATTCCACACCTGGTGTGTCAGAGCAAGTTACTGTATGCATCTGTTTCCCAAATTTGCTAAAAGACATGAGCAAAAAGGTCCAAAGATTGACCTGTAAGAACTGCATTAGCCATCAGTTATAACCTCTTTAATACAGCCATAAAGTATATTTACCTTTCACGACTGAATTTAACCTAAAGGGGAACAAGGAATATAGAAGAATTAATTTGCTAGTTTTATTTTTAAAAGAGTTGCCAAACTGATAGCATTATCTTCTAAACAGAAGCATCTGGTTTGATTCTGATCTCCCAATATAAATGAGAAGTACCCTCACAGAAGGCAATAGAACTATAAAATCAATGTAAGGAAGGTCAGATTAAGACCCTCCATATTTACTGGTAAGGGTGTTATTCACTCAAGGCATTTGTGGCATTCTGGATCGATCATCAGTTAGTTGTGACATTCTGCACTTTGCTGAAAACGTGCGCTGAATAAACACTGGGAGGATGACAGCTTAATATCTGGCAGCAGTTAAAGAAAAGTCAGGCCATATTTTTCATTTCCAAAAGCAATAAGCAAAGGACCATCCCAACTGCTGGGAATCATTTAAGCAGCTTCCCTTCATGCGAGAACCTGGCAGGGTCACAACACTAGAACAAAACTAAACAAAACGGAACACACCAGAGCATTTACTTATCAGCATCAAAGCACAGAAAAGAGAAGAAGGATTATTTCCTCTTTTGGGTTACCTGGAATTAAACGTACTCCTTCCTCTTGCACTTTCTGCATATCCCACCCCCTCAGTGCAAGACAAGGATTGTCTGTCCTGTTCTGCCTTGAACCTCACTCAGTGTGACTCTTTTACCCCTTAACCAAAACTAATGTTGGATAAAAGAGAATTAAGTGCACAGTCATGGATCAGCACAGTACCCTTGTACCCTAACTGAAAGGCTTCCACTTCAGCACATTTCTGTATAATGAACTCTGTATGTCTAGCGCCTGTTTATCAGACTGAGGTTTGACCAGACATTTAATAATTGTATCAGAAAGGTCAATTACCTTTCCTGAGATCACTCTTCATGAAGACAAACCAAGATTCATTTGGCCCATCCTCCCACTACCCAAGGATGCGGGAAGTAGGGCAGTTGATTAATTTTATTGCACGTCAAAGCTGACTGCTGTGGGTCACTCACAGGGAAATTATTATAAATGCCAGCTGGTCCTTCCTATCAAGGAAAACAGTAAACTGCTTGGGTAGCTGTACTGAGCCGTGCAGCGGCGCTTGTGCAATGAGCAAGCTTGCAACCTTATCAACAGGTCCAGAGCTCAAATGAAGCCTAAGAAATCCAAGTCCCAAGGCTTCTGCCTTAAAAAGGGAGACATCAAGAACTGACTGATCAAGGCTTCATGCATCCCAGAAGGGAAAGTTTCCTGTCTTGCTCTCCCCCCCTTTAAAGAGGGGTGTACAAAGGAAGGCCAACTATCAAAAGGAGTCAGATACAGATCAGTAAGCAGAATTTGGGATGTGTATATGAAATTGTGAATTTTTATAAAACTGATAATTATTATGGTGTTTTTGTTTGTTTTTGTTTGCTCATTTATTGTATTTATTTATTATTAACTCTAATAACTTCACAGGGGAAATCAGCAGTGTTAGAAGAAAACATTCACTATACACACAGACACTTTTTTTTTTGGGTGGGGGAGAGGGGAGAGGGAATAGAAGAAAAACAGAAAACACTGCAAGTTAGAGATATTCATATAAAAAGAAAGTTTCATCAGCTGCAGCTGCCAGTGAAGATTTGCTCAGTTTAAGTTGAGACCCCATTCAATCTTCAGATAAATTAGCCTGAAAAATTTCACGGGGAGACAGGAATAGGAAAGCACTAGACAGAACATTTTTGTTTTGTTTTGTTTTTTATATATCTACCTGCAGAGAAGGTAAAGTTTGCATTGCTGTCTGATCTTCCCTGGAAAGAAACGTGGTCCCTGGAAGCTGCATCTGACTCTGAGTAAAGCTGATGAGTTAAAATAACCCTCTGCACAAGACTCAGTTTGTACAGTTACCTATAGGTGCTTCTAGTTTCATCAGACAGACATGAACAAGTTCACCAGCTAAATGCACAACAAATAAGGGCAGCATGGGATTTTAGTTACAAGCCCAAAAGCAAGTGATTTTCACATGCTTCTGGAGTTCAGCATAAAAACAATGTGTGTGCACATCACTACAAAACACATTATGACATAAGGCAAACAAGGCATTTATTTAGAAAAGACTTGTAAAATAGAATAAATCAGTTAAAAGAGCGATGACAGATAAAAATCTTGGATTCCTTATCCTTTGTTTTAACTATTCCAGTACTCTCTCCTGTGTTCAGCAAGATCATTCCTGCCAGTAAAGTCATGATATTTCACTCTCCCTTGGTTGAAAAATAAATAAATAAATAAATAAATAAATAGTCTTTTACAGCACATTACTTTCTCCTTAAGAGATAAATAAACTGTAATTATACCTGTATTGTCTGTGCTCAAATTGTATAACACCTGCAAGTACACTGTACTGTTTTGAGATTTGGAGCTGGATGGGAGAACAGTGGGGAGGCTAAATGTTTGCTTGCCTTTAATTTTTATTTATTTAATAAATTTAGTTTGTCACAGAAAGTCCTGAAGTCCTGTGATTGACTGGGGATTAATAATCGTGACATCAAGCTGACTGTAATACACTCCTTTTCCAGGAATGTCATGTTTATTGCCTCGAGTGAGCTGCATCAAATTGAAAGTCCAAAAAATTATGTGCCAAAAGCTCCTGTGGGCGCAATTCGTCACCCGCCCTTTTCCAAGCCACTGACATGCAATTAAAATAGCATCATATAAATAGATGGGGAAGGTTTGAGAATATTTTAATTCCTCAGAGAAGAGCAACTTGGACAATACATGAAATTACTTTTTATAGCCCTTCTGTTTTGTACTATCAACTTTGGATGGGAGATTGAACTGAAGGAAAGCACAACTGTGTGAAGTTTGGTGTAGGAATCTCACTTCACTTCCTAACATCTGGAGAAAAAAAAAAAAAAAAAAAAAAAGCAAAAAACATTTTTCAGCAACCCCAATTTGTGTTGTTATTGAGTGTGTAACTGTATGAATAAAAATAAAAATATTTTTGACATCGAACTCTAGCCTTACATTGATGTAATGCTTGAATTTTAGTTTGCCTTTACTTTTCCTGAAGAACTATGACAGAGATATCTAAAATAAGCCCTGTGCAAAGCTCCACGCTTCTCAAAGAAGGTTAATTTTTTATTTTTCAAAATGTATGTATGACTTTTTTGAAACTACAAATATATGAAGTTAGAGGCCAATTTCTCTTCAGATTGCAAAATACAGACTTTCTATTTTTGCCTTTACAGAGCATGTTGCCTTTTTTTTTCTTCTTTTTTTTTTTTTTTTTTTTTCATTTTTTACATCAACAAGTAAAGAAAGAGGGTGACAAATACTGCAGTCTTCCTCAGACTGGAAAAAATTTGGACGGGAATCTGAAACTGTAAGGAAAAGCTTTGTTGTAAATATTTAGGTTTTTCTAAATTCAGTCCAATTTTCTTTTAGAATCAGAAGAAAGTGGCTGATGAATAATTTTGCTAGAAAAAAAGCCCATTTTCTTCTCACCTCCAAGAAGCACAGCTCACAGGATGTCAGAACCCCTAGAGCCATACCCCTCAGGGGCCGCTTCAGCCACTACTTTCTTTCTGTGGGCACAGAAGTTTAATTTGTTAAGCAGTAACATTTTCGTAACATGTGGAAATGGATGCAGAAATATTTCAAAACCTGTTCACCAGGCTCTATGCACTAACTGGGCTCATATACTAAAAAAAATAGCATTTTTCAAAGAAGTTTTCTGGCATCTGTTTATACCAGCCAGGGGCACCAAACCTCCATACACTTATTTTGGGTCACCCCGTTGCTTCCTACTCATAACTGTTTTTTTGCAAGATGTTGAAAAAAACTATTTTTATTTCATGTACAGCGTACACTACAACATTTTCCCTCCTCATAACAGTTGTTTGGCTTGTCACTACATCAGAAATTTTCTAATACCATTTCTGGATAAAATTTGCTTGTCTTTTGTTAAGTTAAAGTAGGTTCTGCTATTTTCTGCAGAAGGGTTCTACTACGCACCTCCCAGGAAGGAGAAACACCCTAAGATTACCAAGTCAGTTTCTAAAAGAAGTGAATTGCAGTTTCTAATATGAACTCCTTATGCATTCATACTAGGGGTAAATGCTAAAACTTAATGGCTGCTTCCAAAGATCTCATTTTTTAAAGTGTATATTAGCTATGCAGACACCACTATAGCAAATAATTGAGTGAAACTAATGCTTTATTTATGTGGCAAAGCTTTAAGTTACTGCAGCAAGGTCAAAGAAAACACAGCACGTAGCTGCCTGGCCAGCAGGTGTACGTCACACCAAAGTGATTGCCAGGGACTGTAAGGAGGGAAAAGCAACTAAAGGTGTGTGAAATGGTATGTAGGCACACAGCAAAAACAAACTGTGCTAGGCAGTGACCACTCTAAAGAAAAGCAGACTGGTATAACCCTGCATGGGATTGCAGAGGTCTCCACATGTTTTTGTCTTGCAATGCAAGGGCGAGAAGCCAACACTCGGCTGATGAAGGGAGCCTGCACCAGACTGCTCAAGTGGCAGCCAGACAACCCGAGACAGGCATCATCCCCCATCTCCTCTCAGCCCTTTCTCAGAGGGGTGACTTGCTGGTTGTCAGATCTTTGGCAAACAACGTTTTTGCCCAGGAGCACGGGGTACACAAGCGGGCACAAGAAAGCAGGGCAGCACTGCAGTGTCTCTCCCTTCCCTCTGGCTGTAAGCCTTCTCAGGAGAGAGATTGCTGTCACTTACCAAAACCTCTACAGTCTTCATCAGAGAGTCTTCTTTTTAAGTTTACCAAAGCTAAAAGCAGCTGTCTCACCCACAGGAGATTAATGCTTACAGGGCAGAGGGGGAACATTGCTCCCACACAGTGCAGCCTTCCCATTACAAAGAGGCAGGGAGGGCAGGGGAAGGGCGGCGCTGGAAGGGACTAAGCCTTTGTAATAAGGCTACATAGACATACTGTGGTTTAGCTGGAAATACACTGCTTTAAAAGTCCAAATCCACTATAATTGAACTGCTACTTAAACATTACATGCTGGCTTCACTAATGGTACGTTTCTGTTTAGAAAACTGTTCCTAGTGGAAACGGACAATCGTTTTTATTTGCTTCTATATTTAGATTCCTGGATAATGCTTATCAGAAAGCTTTTAAATACAAAAAGTCCCAGCTAATCTTATCATGCATAGGTCATGACAACTACTTACAGACAGCTAAAAATTTAGTTTTTAAACCATGCATAATTTGTTCTGGCTCTCCTGCAATGGCCTACACCAAATAGGTGATCAGGAGATGTAAACTGAGTGGGAATTTATACACTTATTTTCTCCATTTCAACCTCACACAAAGAAAAGGTGTAGCTTACCCCATCCAGAAAAAAAAAAAAAAAAAAAAAAAAAATTTTCATACTGTTTCCAGTATGCCATAGATAGAAAACAACATTACAAGGACTATTCCATATTTACTATTATGCTGGGAAAAACTGATAGATAACAACAAAATATGCCTTTGATTTATGGGTATTTGGAGACAACTGAAAATGGACATTTCATGAAGCAATCATCATGCCAGGCACATGATATAAATTAAAATCCGGTTATTATGGAATAAGATAGCTGAAAAAAAAATAAAAATAAAATAAAAATAAAATAAAATAGAGGCATGCTTGAAGAGTGGATTCCTACATTTTTTTCCCTGAAGTGATGGTTCTGGCTACAAGACCACGCTATTTTTAATATAGCCTGCAAAATGAGCAGGCTGAAGTCTTGATGGATTACAAGAGCACCGGTGTGTTAAACAAAGACCTTTTTAACCCAATAGCCTGCCTCTGACAGTAGGCAGAAGTTGATGCTTAGAGAGACATCTGGAAAGGACACAAAACCTACTAATGTTTCCTCAAAGTACTCGTCCACCTCTACCAATTTATGGTTAGGTATTTTCACAGACCTCAGGAGATGTCTGAGTCATGGATTTGTCTTGTCTGTCCTTAAACTCTTGGAAACATTCAGTGCCCACATCCTGAAGCAAGGCATTCCACATGCTGAAAAAGCACTGCTAGTAGTTGACTTTTTATTCTGAGCCTGGCATTTGTTAGCTTCTGTGGATGAATCAGTTCCTCTGCAAAAGAAAAGGACAGCCAATACCCCGTGGTTGATAGTTGCTTGGATCAAAAGGGACCAGACCTTGTTTAATAAATAGTCTTTTACTCTAAGCCTTATTTTGCCTACATTTTTTGAAGGGGAAGAGAACACAGATGTCATCTCAAGTACCTTTTAAAACAACAAAAGACAAGATACAAGTCTGTAGTTGAAAAACCCCTCCCAGCTCTGGCTCTCCTGTCATCTGCTGTGGTTTCAGGATTGCCATGAGACACTCCACGTTGATGAGACCTGTACAGACAGTGCCTTATGGAATCAACCTACATCTCATGCAGCCAGAACATAAAGTCCATAAAGCATTACAAATCAAAGTCAATGTATTTAATTACATCTAAAAACCTAAGTGGAAGGCAATATGTTGTAAACAAGAGAAATAGGCTTCGTTTTATAGTCATCAGCAAAGCTGGAACCTTTGCTGTTAATAACCATCTTCAAGTCATCATACTGAATCCCAACTTGCGTTTCAGCACACTTCACGACAGCATTGCAGTGACTGTGCTTTCCTGACCAAGGGTAGAGGAAGTTGCAATATGAATCACAAAACTGTGAGAGTGCCTGTCATTCTAAGAGGTGGTGATGGGAGAAATCAGCTCCTTTGGTTCCCGTGATAAGTCTGCCTGCTGGCACAAATCTCTCAAAAGTTCAATTCCAAGCCTCTTCAGTCAGTATTTGTGCCAGAAGTACATGAGCAGTCACCTGGTCAAGGAACAGACCAAACTTTTTGGGTGACTCAACTCATCAACAAACCTCAAAGCAACAACTATCAATCATAAAATGCTACCAGTCAGAGATTAAAAGAGCCACCTGAAATAATTCTGACAAAGACTATTCTGCATTCAGATATCACCTTGTCATGATTTGATGCAATTTACTGACATTATTCTGTCACAGCATCAGCTCAGAGAGAGGAAAGAACTGGGGGAGAGGGAAAAAAGGAGAAAGAGAATGAACATTTAATTGCGTGAAGCACCAACCTGGAAGGAATAATTTTTTGTTTGCAAGATTCCTTAAGAAATAAGTTCAAAATAATCTGTTCTTTCAAATCACAATTTTTCAATATGCAGACCTTTTCAATAGGCAGACCTTTTTTTTTTTTTTTTTTTTTTTTAATTTCTGAAATTTTAATCTAGAGTTCGTAAATTAAGTATCATTAGAAGGTGCCATCATCTTTGAGGAAATTAAATGAGTTTGGGGTGGGTTCCTGAGCTAGTCCAACCGTCCCTCACTCCACCCTCCTCCAGCTTCCCATAGAGACTTAAAATGACTCATTTTCATCCTGATGAATAAAATAAAATGCCAGTCTCAAAAGTAACTTTTTTCCCCAAAAAATTCAAATTTGTTACCCCCTATAAACAGAGGAAAATATTGTACCTGGGAACTTCCTACAATTAACCCCACACAGTAAACACTCTCAGGTTTTCAGGATTGAATTTCAACCCTATTATCAGTTCATCTCAAAGCATAACATCTGATTTTATCTCACTTAAGAAATGTCACCAATCATAGTATTATCAGCCCTCTTAAAAACACAAGTATTTGTCTCTGTGTGACCTCCTGCAGGAGTGAATGCCACATAGCTGAAATATGGTCTGAACAGACAATTTTCCTTAATTGGATCCTAATTTGAGCTAATGATAGCATCTATGATCAGCTGGTTACATTCTCAAAAGTAACTGGATTACCTGATATATAAAAGTACAATATTTTTTGTCTGATTTCATTGCTTAAGAAACAGCAGACTCCCTAATAAACACAGCTCAAACTTTTTTTTTAACCCTACAGTCAAGCTGATTCAAAGTGTACAATTAGGTAATAAAGTTCTTCCTTTTCAGCTGGCTCAGGGACTTTTGAGTAAAGACACAATTCCTGCTGCTATATGTGAATACATATATTTGCAAGCAGTTCTCTTTATACTACCACCACTTCCGTCTCAACAGCTTTTGGGCAAGTAAGGTAACCTTCTTGCATTCCAGATATTAGTTCTGTAAGTTAAGGGCATCATAACTTGTCCACTTTTATTGCCCTTACAAAGGACAAAAACATACAGAAGCACAAGTTTATTTATCTCAACACGTCCTTTTTATTAGAGAGCTACTGACTGGGTGATATTCAAACACTCAGACCTTTGGGGCATACTTATTTTACTGCTCCATCTGGAAAGCATCACCTATGAAGGCATAATTAAAAATAAATAAAAATTTAAATCACAAGTATCTAAATTAACTGTATGTTTTGCTCCACAAAACTAAAATTTTTGCATTTTCCAGACAGCATCCAGAGCATTTTTTGCGTCATGAAAGGCTGAGAGAACTGGAATGTTCAGCCTGTAAAGAGAAGTCTGGGAGGCAGAAGGGGATCTTATCAACAAATACCCGAGGAAAGGGAATGAAGAAGAGTCAGCACTCTTCTCATCAGTGCCCAGTGACAGAACAAGAGGCAACAGCACAAACTGAAATACATGAAATTTAATCAGAACTTAAGTAAACTTTATTTATTGTGAGAGTGGTTAAACACTGGAAGAGACTACCTAGCGAGTCTCCGGAGTCTATCATCAGAAATACCCAAAAGCCTGACTGGATACAGCCCATGGCAACCTGCTCTACCTCACCCTGACAAAGCAGTGGGGTTAGACTGGGTGATCTTCAGACCTCCTTTCCAAATATTATGTGAATTAACCCTGAAGGGGTGGGGAAATCACGTACAGAAATAATGAACAAACAAGTAAAAAAGGATTGGTAAAACACTGAAGTGCTACAGAAAACTTTCCATTTAAGTTTGAATAGAACTTGGAAGTAGTTGAAATTATAAGATTAAAATAATTACCTAGAGCTAACATGTTTCAATTTTGAGTAATTAGACATAATTAGCAAACATATTCATCAGGAATATGCATTGTACCCACTTTTTTTCTTCAGTTTACTGTAGTTTCTCAAACAAAAGAAAAATATTTTGCTGGGTACTTAAGAAATTTCTCAACCAAAATCTATTATGGGATCAAAAAGTCAACCAGTTTGAAATGATTTTTTGAAATTAGTTTCTTCCTTGTTGACCTCAATGAACCAACACAGTAATACAGGAGAAAGAAAAGTGGTAAAGCGTATGCACACGCACAAACTATGACTGAATCTTCTTTATGTGCCCCTGGCAAACAAGTCCTCAGTTCTTCATTTCCATTAAGTGACAGCTGTGCAGATGAATGCTTGTAAATAGTAATAAAGCTAGAATGAAAACAAGGCTGAAGGAAATAGTGCTTATGGTAAAAGTGACAAAACACAGCTTGCTCTTTACAAGCCAGGAGTAATTCAACCATCTTCCAAAGGGCCACTTGCAGGTGGATAATAGAAATGAGTTATTCACTGCTCAAAGAAAAATAAATTAATTGAAAGAAAACAAGAAGCTGACAGAAAAAGGAAGCAATATCTTTGCTAGGCCAAAATGCCACGTTCCATTTTACCATCCTGCCAGAAACTTATCTCCAAAATCTTCTTCCCACCAAAATGTGAGTTTGATTTGTTTTAGTGAATTTTCCACAGCTCATACTAATCTCTCTCACACACAAAAAAAGAAAGGATCATGCCATGAAATCTAAAGGAGAACATTTTGGAAGGAAAAAAAAAAAAAAAAAAAAAGTAGCATCACCTAGAATATCAATTTTTTTTTTTTTTTTTTTTTTTTTCCAGAAATCATTGCATCATACAAACTATAAAAATTAAAATATTCAAATGCATTCAGATACTTTTGAATTCAGCAATGTATATGTCTCCATAGTCTATGTCAAAGGTGAAGAAAAGCTACTTCAAGATGTTTCGTTAACCAAAATGTCCATTTAAGATCAGTTCATCTTTGGACTACCAACAAGAAGAGAGTTTAACACAGACCGTCATTTACACTTTGGTGAAAAATAAGGCCAAATTATGCTTGGAGATAATGAATAAAAGAGGCTTTTGTAAGCTCTGCTTGTAGCTCTTGCTACAGTCTATTTTGCTTTTTCTTTCGGTACCAGAGTATTGTATTATAGGACAGCATGTCTACAGAGGCTCTTCAGTCTGCTGTACAAAGGATACCAGTGAAACAGCGAATAAGGTCAGCATTCAAAGTGTTCACCATCCCTCAAATTACGATTTACCTAAACATCTGAAACACTATAATACCAGTGGATTTACCTTTAAAGATGACAAAACAAAGACACTATTTGTCTCACTTTATCTAAAGAAAACTAGAAACGATTACAAGCCTTCATTAAAAGCAGGCAGCGATCTCTCAAACAGCAGAAGTCTTCAATACATCTGTGCAGGTAACTCACAGGTAAGCTCAGCAAAGCAAACAACAAAATATAACAAGAGTACTCAAGAGTACTTTTCTCCAGGCAATTGTCGCATATAAAAGACATTTATATAATCAATGCATCCTCTGGTATTCATTTAATCCATTTATCTTAAAATAATTTGGAAATCCTAGTACATTTTCAACTAAACTTGGCAGAAATGCTGCAAAGATTTCAGTGATTTTTTTTTTTTTTTGTTTGTTTGTTGTTATTATTATTTTTTCGTAAATATAGACTAGAAGCAGAGAAAAGACTACAATAAGTGCTCAGAGAAAAAAGCTACAGTGGTAAGCTCAACCTCTTTACTAGCTAGTAGAAAATACACATAGGGAAGAGTCACAGCAAACCAAGGTCTGTTCTGTTGTTTGCAGAAAGGCTTGAATTTCTGATTGCAACAAAATTAGAAAAGAATAGTGAAAGCAGGTGGTCACCTGCTGGGAGCTGAAAAGCAATGCTGTCCTCTTGTACATCACTGAAACTATAAAGTGAACTTAGCAAAGTTATTTCTTATTGGGATAGCAAAGACAGATGTACTTAGTAACTAATGGAGGCATGCGAGGGGAAACTCCCTTAGGGAACCTGTTAGGTATTTGGCACAGAACATCTTCTACGTTAATAATAGGGAAGAAAAACAGTTATTACAACAGTAGCCGATATGCCATTTTGTGTGATAACACAAAAAAAAAGAAGAGATATTGTGGAAATCACAACATGAAGAATCAAAAACATGTAATGTGACTTAGCTACCGACTGCATGAAATTCCCACTGTTCTCCCTAAATCTGCAAGGTGACCCACACACCTGTGGCTTGGTTTGTTCTGGAAAGTACATCCTGTCAGAACGGAGTGGAAACAAAACTCTGCTCACATCCATGTAAATGTACTATTTGCAATGTCAATCAGTAGATAGATGTTACAAAATAGACTAAAATTCATCCTTTACACAAGTACCTTAATTAATTCTGTATATAATATGCGTCACAGAAAAAAATATCATCTCTATACAACTAAGTTTATCCAACTACATTTCAGGAAGAAATCCATTTCAATATTTTGTTAACCAAAGTCTACATTGGCAATAGACTGCCAGAAGAAGCCTACAATATAAGAAAAAGCCTGTTATCGGTACTATTGCATATTCTAAAGGACAATAAAAGAGCAGTACTTTGTAATGAGATCACACTACCCAATGCAATTCAAGCTATTAAAGATGCAAACAGTTGATGAGATGCATTTTCACACTGTAATGGGAAGGAAGCCCCTTCCATAATGTATGCGTTCATCTACCCAAAAGCATTTTACAGTCCTGACATTTGTTCTCAATGCAGAGAGAGAAAGTATATGCAAAGGCAGAAAGGCTATTCTTGCAACCTCCACACAGGTTTTGAATTAAGTCTATTCTTCATTGTGAGATACAGTTTTCTGCTGATTTTGAACACAGCTCCCCCCTCCCCAGCTGCCTCTTCATCTATATATACATATATATATATAGCCATCTAATTAAATAATTTACTCTTTCAGATGCTGAAGATTCTTAGAAGCATTAAGAATTAAACTTCCTGGATTTCTTTCTGTGAATTATGGTTACTTAGGCTTCTTTGCATCTAAAATATTAATATTCATGGAATGTTATACCTCTTGAAATTTTGTAAACTTCAAAGACCTTTAAAAAACAACCCACAGAACTAAAATGTTTCAGTGAATAAATGATAGTAAACTTTTACTTTTGATATGAAAGCAGAAGTGCCTGTTCTGAAGACATTCTTAATATAAGCACGATAACAGGAGCCACCGTTCTATTGCCTCACACTCTATGCATTTCTTAAACTTCCTGAAATAACCTTTTTTTTATCATTAAACAAGACTGCATTCTGTGACAGGAAGGAGTACTTCAAACTCTTCTGCCCTGAAAGCAGCTATGTTTAAAAGTATAATCTCAAACTTGACTGTGACTGTACAACAGAAGGGGAAAAAAAAACAATTCTCCAATATAGTATAAAACAGTGAAAAAATATTTAAAGTATTATCAAGGGCAATATAATAAAATCTGAAACTAAAATAGCACAGGAAAAAAACACTAAACCCATCCTCCAAGTCAACCCAGTTTTCTGAATGCTTCAATAGCGATTGAACTGGTGAAGCAGGCACTTGGAACACAGCAAGATGGAACAGGAAATGAAATTGCATGTGATGGTAAAATGCCCAAACTATTAAATATTTCCCAACTATTAACTTGGAGCTGGTTCATCCAAATCAATTTGAAAAACTGCTCACTTTTGCAGATTTAAGAACCCTTCAAATTAAAAGTTGATGGCAAATGCAACCTTGAACACCAATTCCCATTTAACATTCTGTCGCTATCCAGACACAGTGATAAGAAGATTACATTCAGCTGGAGGTGGGTGCACTGAAAGATGAGGTTTACAACTACAGCTTGGTATTAATCTGGTTATTTATTATCACCCCAAAAGCACTGAGGGAAGAAACACAAAAATGTATTGCTACAACCCCTTAAAACAATTGCAATGCTTTAGAAGAATTTCAAATTAGGAAACGTATTACTATGATTTTATGTCTCCAACATAGAATAGAGCTTTATATATATATATATATATATATATATATTATAATTATATTTTATTATATAATTATATTATATATTTTTTTATATATATATCATATATATAAAATATATATATAAATATATATATATTTATATATATATAAAACAGAAAAAAAAAGAAAAAAAACTTATTTAATACTTGTAGTTTTCCTCTGCTTTCTCTAAACAAGCAAATATAAAAGTTGTAGCACAGTGGATGTTATTTTGCCATTACTTAAAGGTTGCAGGCTCTTTTCTGACCTGACCATTCTAGGGCTCATAAATTGTCTGGGCTCTACCTGGGACATCTTTAGCCCATTCATGTGTGATAACAGTTATCTGCCAATCAGGTAACTCTCGCTCAGCTTCAGTTCAGTTTTGATTTGGCTCACAGTGATAGCAGACAATTATTTCTGTGTGGACTCCAGAAGAAAATGAAATATGGAAGAGTACGCCTGCTGTGTACCAACGTTCTTGATGTTGAGTACAGGTTTTGTAGTTACTGATTTTATGAAAAAAAATAAATAAATAAAGTTGTTATTCACAGTTGAAAGGCTTTCCAATGCTTTTCTACCATTAGCAATTAAACAAAAAGGATTGGCTTTAAACACTCTTTTAACTCTTCTTACCACTATGAAATAGAGGATATTTTTCAGGGTGCTACATTTTCATCAGCCACTATGAAACAAAATAAGTATTTTTTATAAATAAAGGCAAACAGATCAAAACTAACAACAGAACATGCACAACAGCATTCACAGATCAGGCCATGAGCATCTTCTGAGGCATTTGGCTAAAAATACTGTCCATCACAGATTGTCTTTTGCTATCTACTCTCTTCCCCCCCCGCCCCCCCCCTCACAGAGAAGAGGACATGGCCAGGAAGCACTGAGCATTCAGCAGTGGTTGTTTTGTCTGCTCTTAACAGCAGGTAAAAGCCACACACAACAATGCAGTCTCCCACATGGCAGAGGAACAGAGGTACTGCTTTTGTGCAACCAAAAGTTGCAGCAATCCTAGCCTGCGTCCTTAGGGTTCTGCATAAAACGAAACAGGCTTCCTAACTCCAATACTTCCCAAATCTCACGTCTGCTATGGGTTTACAGTTCTGTAACAATTGAATGAAAAAGTCAGCTGCAAATGCAAGTTTTCTTCCATATCATAGTGTGAACCAAGAAATGAAACCTATCTTGTGAATCAAGCCAGAAACAGAGCTTTTCCCAAAGCATTGTTAGAGAGAGGGACAGGTAGTCATGCCTTAGCATTTCCCCAGTTGTAAGATAGCTTTGTCACTGTCATGGGAGCACAACACATAATAGCAAACAATGAGTATCGGGGGCACAGAATTTCTGTTTGAGCATTAGGTAAGGCACACCATATACCATGCCTTAGTTGTTTTAGTCCATTTATGGATATATTGGTAATTGAGAAGGGCTAAAATATTGAACAGCATACAATATGGCGTACAGTATGGCACTAGCCCTCAACTTCACCTACCATTGGGCAGCACTGCTTAAGTCAAAGCACTTTCCTAACAAATCCTCATACAGATGGGATAGGACAGGGTCACCAAAGCACAACACAGTCCCTAGCACCCAGCAGGTAGGCATGCAAATAAAAAAGAAAACTCAATACACAACTTTAGTTTACTTTAATGAATTCTCAGATCTGAAAATAGCCTGCAAGGTTTGCAAAACCTGAAATTCCATGAGATTTAAACCATTGCTGAAATCAATTAGCTTAATTTACGATGTACTGTTTAGCCAGCATCCTCATTAAACAGCAGCTTCCTATAATTCCAGTAAGGAACAAAGCACAGCAGGTGATATTTAAGTACGGGCTAGTGACCTAACATGTGCATTTCCAGCTTTTTTAATTATGCTGATTTTTCAGAAGTCAATGGAGAGTAAACTAAAATGTATATAAAATAAAATAAAATAAAATAAAATAAAATAAAAGGCATTTTAAAGCATATTTATTATTCAGTAAGACCTGGGACTGATACTGAAATTGTATTTAAAGAATTTATTATAAATAAATGAAGGAAGAGAAAAGCACTATCCCCAATTTTTTTCCACCTCTTTGCCTTTGGAGATCATAAAACAAGGCAAACTGGCCAAAAAGCTACAACTTCTTCAAATAAAAAATCGTCTTTGTGACTGGCTCCAGGTGATTTCCAACTGAAGACATAATTATGTAATTGCAAAACAGTATTGGATTTTTTTGTTTGTTTGTTTAGTTTGATGGAAGAACTAATAAAACGTTAAAGATTCTGAAGTAAAATTTTACATAAAATTCACACCTCTCACCTTCACTCTTGGGCTCTGGGTTGGCTTTAACATTGGAAAGAATGCCTTTGGGCAGTAGAGAAAATTAGATTTAGAATACTGAATTAAAAATTGGCATAATCGATTCAATTATAAAATTGTATTTGGGTAGTTCTACCCATAATGCTATACAAAGATTGAGATTGTAGCAGACATTGCATTACCCTACTTCAGCTTTGTTCATCAAGTTCACATGGCTTGGAGAGCAAAGGAAACTTAGTGTTATGAATCTATCCATCACTAATTTTATGTATTAGTTACCCCAGAAAATTCTACAAGTGTCAGGTAATACTGCCATCCTTTTTTTTCCTCGCCAAATACTCAAATTTGTTAGTACCAAGCCTACATAGGAATGGTAATCTCTAGACTAATTCATTCACTTTCACTAGAATTAACTGCAGCACCTAATACTCCCTTGAATGGAGACTACTGAACTTCAGAGCACTCTCCCTGTTCCACTTTAACTGGGTATCTCACATTTATTTTAATAATTGTTATGAGAGGGTCTCCATGACATTTTAGTAGTATCAGCTGCATCAAGTATCTTTTCACTGGTAGGATTTTTTTTTTTTTTTTTTAGGGGGTGGTATTTTCTGTAAGAGCACTGTGCTGCACCTCTGGAAACATGGAGTATTCTGCCAGTTTAATCAGCAGCCCCCAGATGTTCTTGGCCAAATCTCTATTTCTAAGCTTTCTTTACTGCACCAATTCCTCCCTCAGTAAAATAGGATAACTGATTCTCTTTAAAAAGAGCACACTCAATACTACCATGCAAGGGATAGGGTGCCTCACATCACTGTGTGTTGAGCTTCTAGCATGATGACTTATGCAACTAGATGTCATTTGTCCTCATCCTCGCTTTTTCCCTGGTGTCAAGTAGAAAGGATGGATGTTTAGCATCTCCCTATCCAGACTGCTGTTTGGGAGGTGTCCTGATTTTGGTTAGGACAGAGTTAATTTTCTTCCTAGTAGCTGGTAGAATGCTATGTTTTGGCTTAGGATGAGAACAGTGCTGATAACATGCTGGTGTTTGAACTGTTGCAGAGCAGTGCTTACACCAAGCCAAGGACATTTCAGCTTCTCACTCTGTCCTGCCAACGGGCAGGCTAGGGGTGCAGCAAGAGCTGGGAGGGGACAGATCCAGGACAGGTGACCCAAACTAGCCAAAGGGGTATTCCATACCATCTGACATCATGCTGAACATATAGGGGTGGCTAGCCAGGGGGAGGAGGGCCGGACTGCTCGGGGTTAGGCTGGGCATCGGTCAGCGGGTAGTGAGCAATTGCATTGTGCATCACTTGTTTGTACACAGTAGTAGTACTATCATCATCATCAGTATTGTTATTATTATTTTTATTATTATTTTCCTGTGTTAATAAACTGTCTTTATCTCAACTCACAGGCCTCACTTTCCCACTTCTTTCCCCCATCCCAGAGGGAGGGGGGAGGGTGAAGCAATGGCTGTGTGGTGTTTTGCTGCCAGCTGTGTTAAACCACAACAGTAGGCACAATCCCTTTTAATAGGGCATGTAACCCCACCCCCAACCTTGATGTAGTTATCACCCATGAAAGGCTAATTCATTGTAATCAAATATTATTTGATTTTTAGAAGCCTCTATCAAAGGATTGGCTTGACTAAGTGGAGGGAAAAAAAGAAAGAAGTACATTAACCAATTGTAACAACCAAAGACTTTGGAGAAAATGCTTATAATTATTTCACAACAGAGGCAGGAACTTACTCACATGCATCGATGCAGGGAATTTAGCACGACTGCACTGCACTCAGCCTCAGTCTGCTCTGCTCCATCAGCCTTTGCTCAGCAGTACTGTGTCAAGCAGGCTGAAAAGAGAAATTTACATACACGTGATTGCTGGTATTGTTTTTCACTCATCTTTATTTACAACCTGTAGAAGAACATTTGACATTGGCCTTTATATTTATTGGAAAATATTTTCAAATCTATCTGACCATAGTTAGAAGATTGTGGTACTCAGTAATGTGTCAAGTAGAAACATCACTGATAAGATAACCCAGGAGCATTACAACTCATGTTTATTTTACCAATACTGCACCAGTTTAAATGGAAAATTCTTCTTTTGTCTCATTTCATCATTTTTATGGTGCTAGAGAATTGAAAAGGTTCCAAACCACTGATATTTATGACCACAAAGAAAACATGGTTTCCTGTAGGAGAAACTACTCTTTCAACTTTGACATTAGGCTTGAAAGAAGAATGGCTTGAGATGAAGTACTTCTATTTTATGTTCTGCTTCTTGAATGAATGCCTCATCATTTTCTTTTCTAAAACTGTGAAAACTAAATTATTTCTCAGTCCAGATTCAGAATAAAATACCACGCTCAGTTACATTTGAAATAAAACATACACACAGGTTTTGAAACAGGAAGAGTCACCTATAGCCTTTTTAGTGGAAAAAAAAAAATAAGAAAAATCTAGGCTTAAACAAAAAAAAAGTGCAACCATAAAAACAAACAAACAAACAAACAAACAAAAAACATACAGCATAAACCTGGCAGTGGTGGTCTGCTATGTAACCAATGGTAAAAATAGCAGGGATTAAAATATAGCAACTTTCCTTGATACACACAGAAAACTCCTGAGGATCAGCAACAGCACAGCTCATGTGGAATAAGCTGTAAGACACCACACTGCCATTGCACATCATTAGCAGCCACTGCTGTATTTCACCATTTTAGCAGAACTGTTTGGATTTAAAAATACCATTTCTGCCAAAATTGACTTATATCTGATGGATAAAAGCAAAAAAAAAAAAAACAAAACAAAACAAAAAAAACCCACTATTTTCTACATGGCATCTTTGTCTTCTGTAGGGTGGCAGTAGACAGGGACTGTCATTCTTGAAATCGATATAACTTTTGGTACAAATTCTTTACCTCATACAGAATAGTTTAAGGAGCAAAACAAGAGGATGCATTTGCCTACACAAGTTGGGTAAAAATGTAAAATCTGTTGATATATTACATAAAGCAGGAAGAGAACAAGGAATCATAAGGTAAGAAGTAACCAGTAAATAAACAACAACAACAACAACAAAATCTGTTTAGATGAGCCAAAAGTTTGTCTCAGAAAGCAAAAAAATTTACAAATATACATTTCTAGATATCACAAAATATGCTACAGAAGTTATAATATTTACTGCCAGTAGTTGAAATCATCCTTTTCACCTTTGTCCTGCCTCAACATCTTCCCTCTCCTTCCCTTTTTTCTTGTTTTATTTACATAAGGCCAGGAAAAAAAAAATGGAGAAGGCTAAAAGTGATCCCCACACACTGAACAGCAAGAATGCACTTCACGTGGAAAGTTTTCTCCTTTTGAAACAGGGTGCAATACTTTGTTTTCTCTATTTAACTTATTTCTCTGCTGCAATGTGAATACATATAATGAAATATAATACATGTATATATGGAGATATACACGCAGTATACACAAGTATTTATGACTTGATCTTGAAGGTCTTTTCCAACTTATCTGTATCATTCTATGAATCTCATGTAAAAGCTGAGTAGACGAGCAAGAGCAAAGTAATTATTTAAAAGGCAGAAAGGAATCAAGACAGCTGAACATACTCCCCAACTATTCCATTCCAGATGTTAATACTGACAGTTTCAGATGTTAGAAGGACAATTTCCACATTAACCGTTCATAGTTAGTTTTGTTTCGCTTTTCTAAATTACCCATCTCTATGCTGAAGCAGCTCCTGAAAGCCTGGGGATTCCCCTTCAAAGAAAGGGCAAGAACCCTGCAAGGCACAGCTCCTCCAGGGGTGAGATGGGAAGAAGAAAAAGGATGAGAAAAGCAACCAAAAGATTAGCTGGGAGTAGGAGGTGAGGTGCAAGTACATAAAAAAAAAAAAAAAAAAAAAAAAAACAAGAGTGAGGAACGAATCTGCTAAAGCTCAAATAGGTATCATTCCTGATGACTGGACTGAGACCAAACAGATTAAGAAACAACTCAGTGAGAAGAACTGCTGAACACCTCCCGTACATCAAGTCTGCTCTGATACAAATATATCTGGTAACTGAAATAGAAAGAAGAAAGAGTCAAATGGGATAACAAACACAGCTACTTCCATAAGAGTATTTGGCAGCATTTCCCACAAATTGAATAAACTTGATGAATTCCAGATTTACAGTTCTCCAAATCAACCCATGAGTCACAACAATTTTTCATTCATTCTAGACTCTGGTTTTCAAGATATAAGGAATAAAATAGAAGAAACAGGAAAAGACACTTCCTTATTCACAGTGCTGTCAGAAAAGTAAATGCGATACAACTTCCAAATTCTATCTTTCTATCACACTTGAGATCAAGAGATACTTGGCCTTTGTAATATTCATTGACTTCCAGGGATTCAGAAAGAATCGAAGACGACACCCTCTCAAGAGATAATGTTTGCATTTATAAGTGTTGAAGTCAAGGTATACCATTTCATCCATTTAAAATACATTTCTTCATACTTAAGCCCATAATTTTTAATACCAATCGATGAAGTCATAACTTAATGTCAGATCTAAGAAAATTTCACAGAAAGAGGAGTGTTCACAGAAGTGCACTATGAAATGCTTGGTTTATTTGCACCACAATTGTAATGGGATGTTTTCTGATGCCTCAAATTTGTTACAACAGCATTTATAACCAAGAACTAGTGCAGGATCTTATTAAGAAGCGTTCCAAACTGTAGCCCAAAAATTAAAATCCAAAAGCATGACCTGTAAATACACTACCTGTTACTGTTTGCTGCTGTCATCTGCTGCTGAAGTGATCCGAGGCTGCCAGAAACCTAATGTTACAAGCCCTTGCACACACACATCTGTAATTACCTTCTTTAAACAGCAAACACAAGCAATAAGACAACTTCTCAGGACAGTGCATTTGCAGGTAGTAACTGAAGTTGAAACATCTGTACCCACATTTAAGAGTGTATCATTTAGAAACCGAGATACATGCTGGTTCACAGCGCAATGTAAGTGGAAGGGGAGAGGGGAGTAGAAAAAAGAGAAAGGGCAGTACTCAGTGTTAAATCGCCTGTGCCTCCTGGAATACAAACCTTTCAGGGAGCTTCAACAAGAGAAGAGTGCAGTTTGTTTTTTTTGTTTTTTAAAAGCTGTGATAACCAAATTTATTATGGTAGTTTTAAGGAAAGCATACCATGGAATACACAAAATTTTGCCTTCAACTATAGCTTTATTGCAAATGCAAAAATCTGTTCATAGTATCAAAAGTGCCACCAAAAGAATTAGCAGCTCAAAGCTTTCCACAGTTTGTGCACAGCAAAGGGAAATGGATCAAGTCTAAACCAGAACCACAACATTAGATCCAGGCAGGGTATGTGCGGGAAGGAAAGAGTGCAAAATCAAAACTATAAAGAATTTGCAGAGTGTGGTGGGTCAACATCCTTATCTTCCAAAAAAAACCTGCAGACGAAAGGAATTTAGAAAGATATATGCATTGCAAAATTCTCCAGATGACCCAAGTGGATTGAAGTGACTGAACTCTTAAAACAAAAGGGCAGTATAAAATAAATTTGCTTGTGCCTTCCCTTCCTCCACAACTTCCAATGAACTGGGTACATAAAGCTATTTTGATTGCTTGTTAGCAGTTATTCTGGGAAGACGAAAGGGGGAGAAAAAGGTGAATAATGTTTACAATTTTAGGCTACCTTTGCATTTGCAGAGCCTCTTTTTTGATCACAAATACAGCATTAGGAAAACAGTGCAGAACAAGTCTTGATTTCTTTTTGTATCCTTCACATAAATGAAAAAAGTGTTTATATCTGATAATATCACACTAGGAATATTTCTCAGTATGGTCCTGAGAAACCCTACTCTTTAACAGAAAAGTCTGAGCCTTCTTTCAGAAGGAATATTATAGCAGCTTACACCTTTCATCTTGCAACACCAGGGTATTTTAAGGGGAATATATGCAGTACTCATAAGGCTAGTGAGGAATACATTTACTTTCTGCCCCAAATCTGAATGAATACACACAAACACCATATAGGCCATCACCCCTCACCTATTTTATTCTTTAGAAGCTACGTTCTTTAACAGTAGCCAAAGCACATTTGGTATAAAATTATACTTATTTGTTCTACAGCAACACCAAATGCATTTGTGTACAAACTGCATTTGCAACTATTCCAAAGGGAATTTAAAAGTACTTCACAATGTAAGAAGAACATTAATGTTAACGCGCTGTTTAAGTATTAATTTGTTCTTAAACTGTATATACACCATATCTCTGGGCACAACACACTTCACAAAGAAGAAATAATAATCCAAAGATCTATAACAGCAAGGTGCATATGACTGGTACTTTAGAGCATAATTACCTGGAAGACAGAAACAAATCACTTCAACTTGTGCTCTGAGGATCGGTCTCAGAAGAAGGGATGAAGGATCAGCCTACTTGTATTATTTCCCTTAATAATATTAGAAGAGTAACAGAACTGCCCCTGGTACTTAACAGATATAGTAAACACAGCAGTGCTAGCAACTGAAGGGTAAACTGGGCAAACTGAGTATTTTCAATGAAAAAAGACCGGCTCCTACATTCCTGGAAAAGCTAATACTCTTCTACATGGAAACTATATTGCAGGCTCATCCTTTGTTCTAGCAGAACATTTCCAGCTCACAAATGACCCTGAAGAACACAAGCAGAAAATCCGCTTGGCTCATATCGTGCAGTACTATGCCCCAAGGCACAACTGAGGTTGCACAGGTAGGAGCTGGCTGCTTGGTCCCATTGATTACATCCATAAAATGCACTTAATAAATTAACAGAGAATGCAGTAATTGAAAGGCACATGTAAAATAATTGTGTACGGAGTCCACTTCGGATCAAAGTGATGTTACCATGATGGTTATATAACCATATTTTTATGCCACATACCAATTCAACAGGAAACAGCTTAAAGCCCTTCACCCCTCAATGGTAACAAGGACGCTAAAGTTTTCAGCCTATTTCACATCTCCTAAATAATTAGATTCACACACATGAATGTATACATACACACACACTTTTTCTTCTCTTTAAGGAAGAAGGTTTTTCTGGCATATCAGTCCACATGACCTGCTGCAACTCTTTTTACTTTTCTCCAAGGGAAGCTTTCCTCAGTCTACTACTGCAAATGATCAAAGAAGCGGGGACAGGGGCAGAAGGAAATGGGGAGAGACAGATCTTCCCTACCACTATTCCTTATCACAGACAAAAATGACATATCCAAATAAATATTAATAAAAATATGACAAGTTAAAATTCAACTAATTACTTATCAGAAAATGGGTGAATTATTCTTATCAAGTTACACACATCAAATTGGATAGGTGATGTACTGTTTGCTGTGAAGACAGAAAGCTAGTTAGCCTCTAGATTTGCTCATCTAACAACAAACACCTGGAGATGGAGAATATTAACATTAACATCTGAGAAATTTTTTTTTGACTGACTGGACAGAGAGCAAGTAACAGTGCTCTGAGATGCTCTTGAGTTTAATTACCTCTTCTACATAACTGAGTTCCATTCTCTCATGCAAAAAGGACACTGATCTGTTTTTAAATCAGAATTTTGCCTCACTTCTGTGAGATTGGATTACACTTCAAAAACTGAGAAACACTACTGGAGATCAGGTCAGATGGAGCCACTGACATTTAAAATTCAATTAAAGTCTAAAACTATCACATAAACAGTGATGAAACCCAAGGAAATAGGAATTAAACTCTTTCCATGGTAGAGATTAAAATAGAACAGGCAATTAATATCTGGAAAGGATATTCTGCAAAGGCTTCAGAAACCTAACATATCAGTCTACCACATATACAAGAGAGGACCAAGTCAACAACTGGACCCAAGGTTCAATTGTTACTTCAGAACAACAGATGCAATCATCTGGGATTTCCACAGGTAATTGCTGACAGGCCTACCGTATCCTAAAGGGCTAACAAAGTATCATAATTCAAGAGCCTATTACTTATTCTGTGTCCTTGATTTGCAGCATTTATTTCAAAACAGACATGCTTGAGTTGTTCATCAGCAACACAAACATTTTGTTCTCTTCACCATGATACGAGATGAATATTGCATGTGCAACCTGAACCTGAACTGTTCAGATGTAAAGAATTCAGGCATGTGAGGAATTCAATGCATGGCATGCAATGTTTCCACTGCTAAAAGCTCCGATTAAAACATACCCTACTGAAGCTCTGCATGGAAAAAAGAAAAAAAAAAAAAACGAAGAGAAAATTTACAGCTAACTTTCACAACATCACATAATCTTTGATGAAGTGCCTGACAGCTTATAAAGTGTGTTACTGCCTGTTATTATAGCAACAGATATGAAGGAATATGATGTATATCAATTTTTTGCTTTCCTGAAGCTCACCAGGCATTTGAATTTTACCTGCATCCTTCTCTCAAACACAATGGCAAAAGATGGTCAGCAGCTTTACCTCAGGTCTGGCAAACCACACAGAACAGCAATCCTGAGTAAACCCATCCACAGAAGTGTTTGTGCCCTAGAAAAACAAGGGGCTCAGAAACCCTGTGATGAATGGAAACATCAGTCTAGGAAGAGGCGGCAATCATCAAAAAGAGATAGAAAGAAAGGACAGGTCACTTAATGCTTCCACCAGTGCTTGACCTGGGCACCAAAGTAAAAAAACATTTTGAGACAAAGCTGGAAGTAATGAACAGACACAGGCAGAACACTGCACACAATAGATGGAACAACCACAAAGACTGGAATAGGATTTATTATTATTATTTTTTTTAATCAAACCTCTAAATGCAAAATCACAACTGTAACCACAAACTTCAGCAAAACAGCAAGCACTTAAGTGGAAAAAACTGAGGTTTAGGACCCCCAAAAAACTGCTTCATAGATTTTTCCAGTAATTATCTATGTGATGCAGTGACAGAGACAACCACAAAATCACTACCAAGGTCTCATTTTTCTCAGAAATAACCTACTGCCCAAAGTGCTGGTGAGCCTCACCTGGAGAAGCACATGGAGTTCCAGCTGCCCATATTCCCAGAAGAAACCAGGAAGATGTAAAAAAGGAATGAAAAGATTTAATCTCTCATTTACTTAATTTCATAATATAACAGAGGGGGAATAACTGCACTTATAAACCCATCAACTAGGTAAACGTCACTAAAGAAGCAAACGAAAGTGAGGGAATTATTTAACTCAGTAGAT
Source organism: Aythya marila (assembly GCF_965140915.1). NCBI lineage: Eukaryota > Metazoa > Chordata > Aves > Anseriformes > Anatidae > Aythya > Aythya marila. The sequence continues at coordinate 112,598,546 of NC_139042.1, forward strand.
TAGGTTAAGGCATCTCCAACAACAGAATAAAACCAAAAAATACACTAGTACCTGAAGACATTTCCTACTTACTAGAACAATGATACTCTGGTACAAATTTCCAATCAAGACAGAAGGGACAAAAACCTAAATCACTTTAATATGAAACTTCATCAACTGTAAAGGCTGCAATTGTACTGATATGGCAGCCAGAGAGATAGTTCTTCAGATAGTGCTGAGGAACCAAGGAAGTAGCTTGAATTTTATGAGCTGTAACACATTACTTCAAAAACAAACAAACAAAAAAGTAACAACCATATATAAACACGTCAGAAGCACGTCAGGAGCATCAGGCTTTTAGCATGCTGTTGACCATTGACAGGGGCTTCAGGAACCCATTTGGAAGTGCCAGTGCCGTGCCAAGCCCTGATGGAAACAGGTTGCTGTCAGAGGGCACAGAGCAAGAGTAGAACTGGGAGAATAACACTGGTTTTGCTCGTTAGGAATAGACCTTACCTCGAGTGCTCTGCTTTGCTTCGATATTGTCGATATATTCGACAAAAGAGAGACAAAAGAGGTATTAGGTGCATACAGACGAGTAAGCTACAGCATTTGCGTGTCCAAGAAACAGTATTTTTCAGAGATGGAAAGAAAATGATTTATAGTGAGTTTCTAGAAATCTGTGGTTTATCTTTGACCTGAAAGACAAAGGCTCCAAATTACAGCAGTTTCCACTGTTACAGTGTTTTTTTTGTTTTTTTTTTTTTTTTTTTTTTTAAATTAGAGAATTGCTCCATCCCTCCAGAAGCACCTCCAACAATATCTCAAGAAGAAACTGTCCTCGATATAATTCCCCAATGAGATTTTCCTCTCTCCCCAGTAAGACATACATTTTTTTTTTTTTTTTTTTTTTACTTGTTCTTTGTGTTCTTACAGACACCCCATCGACTAATAGTAAACTAGAGCCTTCCCACTAGGCAAAGAAGGAAAGGTTATTCATGGCATTGCACTTATCACCACACTGCTGAGGCTTACTTGCTCTCTTGAGGCTCTTTTTTTAAATACTAAAGAAGTTTAAGGGATCTTCTCTTTGACATTCGAAGGCGCACCGCACCACCTTGTCGCGTGGCCTGACAGCGCCGCGTGTAAGCTATTACTTCAAAGTCGCTTTCAATTTTCTCCCACTCTAGTTCAATCCCATTAATTCGCATTCATGAATTTATTTTGAAGCCAAATGTGTATTACTTTCCACTTGTAGACATACAATTTCATTTGCTCTCTCTGAGACTACTTAAATAGCAGATCTAAATCCTTTCTGAATTTTACCTGCTGTTCAGCAGTGACCTCAATTTTTGATTTTGTGGCATCAGCAAATTCAATTAGTTTATTTCCCACATTTAGGTCATTGAAGTTGGCTGGAAATAGAATAGGTCAGAGCACCGACCTCTGTGGAACTCTCACTGCCAGCCAAACATGCCTGCTCTGTTTTCTATTGTTTAATTGGATTTTACTCGTTTTTATCAGCACTCTCTAATGTCTGAGCTTCACATGCTTTGAACAGCAACCTGCCAACTAAAACCGCCTCTCTCCTGAGCTGCCAAGAACATCAGGTTGTGAAAAATCAAAATTATCACTGTCCACATTTGTTTGATTCAAAGAAGAAAAAGAGAAGCCGAACAAAGCCAACTAGAAGGAGAATTGGTTTATTATTGAGATACTGCAAGGTGGGGATACCAGAAAAGCATAAAGCTCTATTCAAACAAGAGCAGCCTGGTGGAAGAAGTTACATTCAATGACAGCACTTTTGCTTTAAAGGACTTCCTACCCTCTCTGCTGCAGCTTATAAGGTCTTACCCTGACCCTCAGTTGTCACAAATAAACTCAGTTGGGAAGGGTCCTCTGGAGATCACCCAGGCCAGTGCCCCAGCTCAAGGCATGTCTAATTATAACAGGTTGCTCAGGGCTTTGTCCAGTCAAGTTTTGAACGTCTCCAAGAACTGATGTTTCAAATCTATTTGGGTACCTGCTCCAGTGTCTGATCTCCTTGACGGTAAAAAATATTTATAATTTATATACTATTTGAAAAGCAATGACCATTGAACAGACTTGGGCAGTTTTCAATACACTGAGCTTGCAGAGAGAATATATGTATTAGGTAAATGTAGCCATAGAAAATACTAGCTGTCAAACAAGCCATATAGTTAGAGAAAAAACAGAACCAACGTTTCACTATCAACATGTAATCAAATATTTGAGGCACAGATATTGATAAGCAACACTTTCTATTGATGTAGTCATGGAAAAGACATTTTTGAAGCAGCTATGGAAAATTCATATCCCAGTCACTGCAGTTCCAATTTGAAAACAAAATGAAAAAGTGACAACAAAATCTATAAAATGTCACATTCTCAACACTTCCTGAGTATCTCTAGATGACCATAGCAGTTGAACAGAAAAAAGAAACTAGAAGTCACTAAGTTTGACTAACAGAATTATTTAAGCAGCCTACTACACCCTACAGAACGCCTGACTTTCTGAAATAGTGATTGCAGTACTTATTGCTTCACCAAACCACATTCGTCCCCCCTCCACCTCTCCCCCCCCCAAAAAAGCTATCAGAACTTTGCAATAGTCTTTACATTTTCTTATTCCTCTGTTTAACAGGGATCACTTGGGTTTTTATCTCAAGATACATCACCTGAATTTCCCAAGGACATTTTCTGAAACACATTGCTAAGTAGATAGGGCAGCAATTAGATAGGACTGCAATTTTAAAAGCTCTGATAAGACATTCTTCAAATTCCTTCCATGTGGAAAGCAAGCTGTTTTCTGGGTGTGAGTTGTAGTCAGGCATTTTGCTGAGTTCAGCTAAACAACAGAGCAAGACAGGACCTTCTGCATGCTAAGACCCTGGTCACACTGCTCAAAGAATTTCATTTATTCCTAGCACTAGAGCCAAGGCTGATCTCTCCCTGGTGAAGACAGCTACTTCACAAAAGCTTTGTAGCAGTACATACTGTTAGTACAGTTGTTAAAACTGTAGTCTTGAGATTATTCCCTCTGTTTTCACAAGGCTTTCCATATGCTTCTTTTTGCAGCTAGCTCATTTGGCAGCATGCTACATGTTGGCAGTCTGCAATAACATGGAAGAAAAGCGAAGGATTGAGACAAATAATAAAAGCACTTCTAAGCAGAATGTACGGAGGAGGAAGGAGTAATCATGCAAAGATGTCAGGATGCAGGGACATAGGAAATTGCCAAACTGCCAGTGGAAAACTCTTCCTGTTAACTGTGACTATAGCACCCCCGTACTAAAAGCTCTGCAGCCAAAAGCAAGTAACAGTTTAGCTCAGGAATTAAAATAGACACTACATGCTTAGGCAGTGCTGCTCCTTGGACAATGAAGAAGACAGTGTAGAGGGCAGCATGGTATGGTCAGGTACACCAGCCTGAATGTGCACCCTTTACTGAACATCCACACGATGGAAGTAAAAGCAGTGCAAAGGAGATCACAGAATTGTAGGGGTTGGAAGGGACCTCAAGAGATCATTGGGTCCAAGCTCCCTGCCAAAGCAGGTTCCCTAGAGCAAGTTGCCCAGGTAGGCGTCCAGATGGGCTTTGAATATCTCCAGACAAGGAGACTCCACAAACTCCCTGTGCAGCCTGTTCCAGCGCTCCGTCACCCTCACCGTGAAGAAGTTCTTTCACATGTTTGTGCGGAACTTCCTGTGCTCTGTTTTGTGGCCATTGCCCCTTGTCCTGTCCCCATAAACCACTGAAAAGAGGTTGGCTAAATCCCTCTGTCTCCCACACTTAACATTATTTGTAAACATTGATAAGATCCCCTCTCAGTCAAGATGTCTTGTTGATTTTGTTTTCATATTTTTCCTCATCACCTTCTATCTGAAAGAGAGCTACACATTCCCTAAACATCTTTTGAGAATATTTTCAGCACTTTATGGACAAATGAAATGAAACATAGGGTTATCTGGTAACATCCCATGAGCTAGTATTGGAAAGTCAGTTGAACCTAGCCTTTCTTTTCATAGATGCGATGTTTCTGAATAGCACGTGTAGACCAAAGAACTTTTTTCTTTTCACTAAAAGTATTAAATCAGGTGAAGGAATTTGGTCCAGTTTGAGCTATGTTAATACAAACACCTTTCATTGTTTGTTTAGTCTCCAAACAATTTTGAATAGAAGACTATTTGCAAGATGTCCTATGCAAATCCAAAACCTTTTCAATTTACAAATGCAAAGTTCACTGCATCCCAGAAGGCTTTTTATGTATCAAGAAATGGTTTGGCTATATAAGCCCCAGCAGCAGACACTGGCATTTGAAAACTATGATGTAAGGACTACTCCATTATCATGCAGAAAATTGGCCAGTGATTTAATTAACCCAAGCATTAAGGAGTTTTATTCTGTTCACTCTGAAAGAATAGATGAGCATTACAGAAGGGTATTAAAGAAATGCTCTAAGATAGAGATCGAAATACGAACATTGCCAGGGAATGGATGAACACGGAGGAAATCAAGGGCACAACATCTTGTTTTAACACAAATGTTAGTTGAAAGGCATGAATAAAATTGCTGCAGTCTTCACCTAGACAGGTGGAGTATGCCAACATTTATCACACAGGCAGTTTCAGAATTGGATCTTCCACTCCACCACCTATCAAGAGCTGAGATTCATTCCTTATGTAGTTCACAAGAGTTTCAAACAGAAAGAACAGAACAGCTCAGCAAAATCTGCCACATACATGCCAGTTTGGCAAGCAGCAAGCTTCCAGAGCAATCTGCATCAACTACCATTCACAAGTGCTGGTGTTTTGGTAAGTGCTGTTCCGTCTACATGCGTACAATGATCCAGATTGCATCTTCTCACATGAATAGACAGAGGTACTGAGCAAGCTGTTTCATGGTAATAAAATATTTTCCTCCTCCTATTAAACTAAATTACGATTGACTATTGCAGAGCACAAAATGATTCCTGTAATTTATTACTCCTGCCATCACTGGCATGCAGATTTGTGTACTCACAACACCAGGACAGACTATATGCTATAGTTTCTCCAAGGACATTTTACAGAAGCTGATATGAAACATTCTGACACTAAAGCTGTGGTCTATGCTAAAGGAAACTTTGTGGGTAGTTTTACCCCTCTTATGACAAGTGATAGTCCTTCATGCATTCAGAATAGATTTCTTGGATTCCACTCTCAGAGGAGAAGTTAATCCTTTTTGACATATTTGAGTCTAAGAAATCATGCTAACCCATACTTGATGGAACAAAAAAAAAAAACAAAAACAACAACAACAAAAAAAACCTTTTTGAAACTTCAAAAAGGCTAGATACAGCAATCCGTTTCAGCAAAATTCTACACAAGAATGAGAAAGAACTGAACATAAAAGGTTTGATCTCACACTATTCAAGTCACTGGGAATTTTCTCAGCAGCTTGAATGGGAGGAGGATCAAGCCCAGGGAGCATAGCAGGGCAGCAGGTTGGCCCCAAGGTATTGATTTTGAGCCCTGTGTCCTTTTTGAAATAATATGTTCAACCCTCAGGCTAAATAGGCTGGCACAAATGATCTACACTGAACAGAACGCTACCAGCTCAGACTCTCACTGAAAGACTTGCAAAATGTGGCATTTTTCTTCATCCTCAGGTGCTGACTGACATAGCTATGCAAGAATCTGTTTCAGTATGGAAATGGTTTTAGCCCTCTGTTATAGACAGCTGGAAAAGTCAAAGCCCTAAGGGTGCAGAAATCAGAAGTCACAAAAATCACAAATCTGTTCTAAAAAAAAGTGAGCTCCAGAGTCATTATTTTCAAACCTTTAAGTCAACAACCATTAAAAAATAAAATCAATAAATAGCAGTAAGTCTTTTTTCTTTGATTTCATCTAAGAATAAGAAATTATAAAATAGAGCAATATAACACTTTAGGTAGATGATATTTATACAAGCCTCTTAACGGGGGCTAAAACTTAAAGTAATTTTATTAACTGGAAGTTATGTTACTCATTTCATTGGAATCAGAGTATTTTGCAAGTGCTGTAACTGCTGAATGCGCCTCAGCACACCATTCCAAAGATGAGGTTAATTCTGACACACTGAAGAATTACTCTGAGTACAAGTATAGAACAGCATATCCATATAAAACCACAGCTCACAGAAGAACAAATGCTCCTCCTGCAACACTGCAAAGACTTTGTGATAGAAAAAGATTTTAGTTTATGCTTCATCTACAAATCAGTCATTTCAGATTGCAGCAGAAGTCTGGTTACTTTGGAAGCTGTAAAGCCATATTGTGCTAATCAATAGAAACAATGCCACATAAAAATTACAGTGGAAGAATTAGAAATAGCTCAGAAAAACCTCAGCTTAGGGAGAACAAGAGCAAAATCAACTTTTCAACATTTGCTTGTTTATGAGGGGGGACATATGCATAAACAAGTTTGTTCATTCCACAATTCCTCTAAAAGTAGGTCAGGTTTTTTCTCTCCTCTCCCTACATGGCAAAAAATGATTTGAGAAAAATATATTTCAGAGAGAAAAAATGAAATAGCACTGACAGATGGCATATGATTTATACTTTTAATTTAGTCCATGTCATACTCCCCTAAAAAGATGCAGCTGGTCACTACAGAAAAAGGCTGCCTCTTTACTTGCAAATGGATCAGGTAAAGAGGTGCATTAAACTTTCCCAGAGCACAGATGACACAGGAAGGGAGAAAGTCCGACTCATTCACTTGGATGCTACTGTATTGATCTAGACTGGAAGAGTTCCGCAAGAAGCAGACAAAGTCCAGTCCCCTTGCATCTTCACGCTGTAACATCTGCAGTGCTGAACAGTCACTACCAAGTAATTGGACAGAGAGAAAACAGTGGAAAGACCCTCTCCTACAAGGACACAACACAGAATAAAGGTTTTTTTTGCTTGCAGATACATGCTCTTCCCATATGGCAAAATTTTTCACTTCTTTAAAAGATCAATAGTCTAGCTTAGCCTCCAGAATTTGTCATCCTTCAACTGTTTTGGGGGTGCTCACTGAAGAAAACTGTATGAGCAGAACCACCAAAATGCTCTGACACTGATGCAACCAAACTGGTCAAAATGCAGCAATCAAGAAGAAAGTGACTGTCTCGGGAAAAAAATAAAACCTGCTCAGCTCACAGGATTAAATCACAGCGGGATCAAAGGGGCTTACTGATTTATTAGTGACATGTAATTAAGCAGGAAGCAGAATATATGTTTCAGGGTCGATATCAACAACACGACAGAGACCACAAAATTAGACAGGTACAAATGTTACCACACACCTCTACATTTATTTCTAAGCACCCTCCTGTAACCAGCTGTCCCCAGCTGCCTTCCAGGGGCTCACCTCCCCAGGCCACCTCAGGCGGCAGCGCAGCAACATGGCAGCCCTGCTGCTGCCCGACCCCACACTGGTGGCACGATGGGCTGCATCCCACTGGGAGGCCACACTACACTGTCTAGGCAGTCTGATTTCCCAAAGGGGGCCACATGGACTCCCCCTCACAAACCATGGAAACCAAACCCCACAGGCTAGCAAGCCAGGTGCCTCATGTTGTCCTCAGAGGAAGGCCTGTGACTAATAAGATGACAACGGAATTCAGCTTGTAAGGGACCTCAGGAGGCCTCTAGCATAACTCCAGCTCAGTGCAGGGTCAGTCACAGTATCCGACTAGGTTGCTCAGGGCTTGATCCAGTCCAGTCTTGAAGCCCTCCAAGGCTGAAGCTTGCATAGCTGCCCGATGGTCCTCATGGCAGGGGGCAATTTTTCCTTATATCCCATCTGAACCTCTCATTTCAGATTCTGACTGTCTCTCATCCTCCTGCTATGAACAGCTGGGACCCATCTGCTTGATATACGTGGACAGGCTACTGTTAGGTCCTCACAAGGCCGTCCTTTTTCCATGCCGAATGAGCCCAGACTTCAGCCCTGGTTTACCACCACAGACACAGTCACTAGAACACGTTTTCATCGCATTTCTTTCACAATTCTCACAAAAAACAGTTCTAGGACATGAATAGTAACACAAAGCCAGTGGCCCAGAAAACAAACCGTTGGGATGTTTTGCTTTACTGAGGACTGCAGTTCATCATGGGATAGGGAAGCAGCTACAGCGGCCCAGGTTATCTAGAGATAAAAGCATTGTGTGAAACAGACATTATGCAAGACTCCACCAGAAGTAACCATAGACTTTCCAGTGGCTCAAATAGAGTTCAAAAAAAAAAAAAAGCCGTCTCAACAGATGACACTTCCAATATAATTCTACATTTTAATACATGTATTTAGATACGCATTGAGACTGACACTCTCCAAAGCCTCTGAGGAGGTATAGAGAACATACCCGGCCCCCCTGGAGGGAGCTGCAGAGTGAGCAAGGAGCAGAACCTGTCTGCAGGTTGTTACAGAAAGGCAACCTTAGTCTAGAGTGATTTTTGTCCAGTCTAATCAGACAATGGCAATCACAAAATTGGGCACGTCCTGTGTGGCCAAGCACTGGTGGAGCACACAAATAGCAGAGGAAAGCAATAGTTACCTCTACAAAGAGAGGATCCAGGGAAGTGGTGGAGTCACCATCCCTGGAAGTCTTCAAAAGACGTTTAGATGTAGAGCTTAGGGATATGGTTTAGTGGGGACTGTTAGCGTTAGGTCAGAGGTTGGACTCGATGATCTTGAGGTCTCTTCCAACCTAGAAATTCTGTGATTCTGTAATCCTACCTTCTTTTGCAGTGAGGGCCTGGTACTCTCCAAAAATTAAACTCCCAGGTCTCACCAACAAGTAAAATGCTCCATCGGGTTCATGAGTTCCCTTTTATACCACCCTCGGCACACCATGCTCTCATACGGGCCTTGCCCTGTCCCCTTCCTGGACAAGACCATAAATTCCACCCATTTAAAAATCAGGCATTATGTCATTAATTCTCAGCAACAGAAGACTCAAAAATCCCCGTGGCTCTGACCTGCCATAACACAGGCCACATACCAAACACCTGTGGTTCAAAGACAAGCTCTGTAAAGCATGCTTAGCATCCCTGTGAAATCCCCTGGCGAGTGGCAGTACATTTTAAATAGTCTCCTCTCCTCTGAATGACCTGGATGGAAAACACACTGCCAAGTGAATTTTTAAGGCTTTACAGGGATGCAGTTAACTCCTCTCGCCAGGGAAGGCTTTATAGACCAAAGATCTTAACCTCTGTCTGTAAACATAAGACAAAGCAAGGATCCAGGAGTCAGAAATCAGCTCAAGCTGTTTTAAAGTTCATACACGCAAAGCAAGAGTACACCAGAAAGGTAACAGGTAATAAGATTTGATGTCTTTTGTAGAACTTAAAAATAATTTCAGCTTTTATGTAAAACAAATCCCATCTCAAGGAAAAAAATAGCATGCCTGTTTCAAACACTTGATATCTGTCTATTCCCCTTGTTAATCGATATGCAGAAAGGACACTGCTTTTGGCACTCTTCCAGCCTAAGCTGCACGCGTGCCCTTCCACCACATAGCACTACAGGGATCACATCAGAATGGTGTCAGCACACCATCTCTTTCCCCAGCACAGTTTCCAGCACAAATATGCAGCACTATAAGACAAATAACTACTCCAAGGCAACAAATGTACAAGGCTAAGAAAAGAAAAATAGCAACTGCTGGGGGAGGACGGAGGATTAAGTTCTCAAACAAAATGCTGAATAAAACGTGTGCATCACTTGCTAAACAGAGAATGAAAAATAGTCTCACCCAAAAAACAGTCCACTAAAACTTGGACAACTTCAAAATCTGAAGTAGAGGCAAGAAGCACTTATGAAATACAAATCCAATTTTGAACATCAGTGCTTATTCTTAGTGCTCTTGGAAGCATTAGTCATGTTTCAGTATAAACCAGAATACAAACTCGTGTATCTCTTGCCAGCAAATACCACATCCATCAGTAATTTTATATGGTTACAATTTATTTTAGAGAAACTTGCTATCCTTGCACCATGGTTTTATTCTTGGTCCCTCAAAAACTGAGGTCATTATTTAAAGAGATGCAGTCATCTGACAAAGGGTGTACAGGGAAACTGTTTAGCCTATCTTAGAAAGCACCCACAGAAGAGAGGGGTAAAAAAAAAGAAAAAGCTAGATTCACAAAGTCATCAGGCAAGCTTCAAAAGTAAAGGAGAGACAACTGTTGATTTAGTCCTGAGAAAATGAGCATCATATTAAAATCTCTGCCCACTCTTGTCTCAGCAGCTGATTCCCATCCCCACAGATGGCCTGCCTGCTCTGAAAGCTTTCCTGCAGCACCCTCTGCCAAAAACTGTGCCTGGAATGTCAGCAAGTAGAAAGAAAAAAAAAAAAAAGCCATATTTTGCATTCAAATTTTTGTAGATATAAGGGTTATAGTGGGAAGTCTATCCAAACGCACCACCCAAATAAATGAGATATATACTGCATCTGCTGGTCTCTTGACCATCTTGACAGTATATGCTGGGAAACAATAGATGAATTTAGGCACCTGTTACAAAAAACACTCCTACTGGAACACATTTGGGACAGGGAGCCAGATGGCAGGGGATCGCTGACCGAGGTGCCTGACGCTATGAAAGTCTGGGCTGCAGTGGAAGGTGTTGGGGCTGGGTCTGCAGCTGTGACCTTGTGTGCCAGCCAGGCAAGCAGAGCAATGCCCCGTGGTGCCCATTGACACATGACCAGAATGGTCAGCACCATCACAGATGTGATGTGGGACAGAAATTGCTTTCCACTTGTTGTACCCACCTTTACGCACTAATAAATTACAGGTCACCAAGTGCTGCAATATTGTTTTTGTTACTGAGACAAGCTGCCCCCCAAGATGTATAATTGCTTCCTATTTTATTTAATGGTATTAGGCTGCAGAGAAGCAACATGTGGGTTTTTTTTGTTTGTTTTGAGGGGGGGGATGAGAGGTGGCAGGTGGTTCTTATTTCTGATGTCACCAAGTAAATTTGCCCTGCTTCTACAGGAGAAAACACAAAGGGGATGCATATGGTTAGGGACACCACAGAAACACACACTGAGCAGATCCACCAGACAGCTAAATTCATGTGAAGAGGACTGAAATGTTTTATTCTCAAATGAAACAGAGCTAGCCACAGTGCTGAAATGGGTTTTGAGAGCAGAATTTTTAGCCCACAAGTTTTAGCTATAAAACTACAACTCCAGCTTCTTTAAAGTTACCATTGATTTACAGCAGTGGATTGAGAGCTCTCAGTCCATCCCACCTCTCCTTCTCATATCTTTTTTTTTTTTTAAACAGGGTAATTACTTACAAAAAAATTAAACTGATTCTCTCTCCTCTCTCCTTAGATGATTGATTCTCTAAAATCACTTAATGATATTCAACTACTGTCAAGCATAATTGACTAACCTAAGGTTTAAAGACACCAGTTATTATTAATGAAGTGTTTTAAAACACATTTTGCTGATGTAGCTACTGCCGGAATTTATAACAGAGCTCTACATGCTCTCAGAGCAGCATAGCACTCCTCGGCTGCATTGCTACAGAAATGATACATACCGTTTCTCTTGGGTTTGCGGGAGAAGGGGGCTAAAGCACAGAAATCACACATGAAGAAATACTTCTAAAATATAATGTCTACAAATGCAGATGCCTAAAAGATTAAGTACTTGCAGAAACTAAGCAGCGGAAAGACATTACACTGTTTTTTTTTCCTCTCCTGCTGACCTAGGATTTCTATGCCAGCTAAACTTGACAAACTAGCTCTAGAAGGTGCAGACTCATATTGAAAAATCAAAGGTTTAGGCTTTTTGTTCCTGTTTTGAAGCTCTGTAGCATAAGTGTATCTAATGCAATCCACAGGAAAAAAAAATGTCTTGCCCTATTTACATTATGAGTCTGGTCTCAATATAAATCAGAAATCCTTGAATTTTTAGTGGAGGGCAACAGCAGGAAGAGAAAGAAGAAATAGTGAATATCAAACATCGCTTCTTTAAAATTCAGATAATCTACTGGTGCTTAGATGTACAAGCTTCTCTTATTAGTATGTCTGGCTCTTGCCTGTGACAGGAAGCTCACAGCTTTTCCAGAAGCCAGCAGAAATAGCCAGTACTAAATGAAAGACACTGGACTGCAGATAGCTAGGCTCCAGGGCACCTTCCTTTTCCAAGTCACATCTTCAGGTTGAGGTTGCCTCAGTTGAACCTACCCTACAAAGATGACAAGTTGAACTTGACTTTTGTCTATTCAAAAGAACAGCGCAGGATCTGATTCTTTAGCTGCTTACTCAAGGTTCAGAAACATGACACCTCCTCAGAACTGCTTACCGTTTGGAGCAATAGAGAGCAGAGATGAAATCAAGTCTGAAAAATTTGGCTTCTTGCCATTACAAATACCAGATCATCATTCAAGAACAGTTAGGTAGATAAGACACTGTGTGCCTCTCAAGGTAATTTTAATATTCAGACATCAAAGCAGCAGCAAAATCACTGACAGGCAATCAGCAAAAACTAAAGCAGAAATGAAGTTATTTTCCACTTTTGTGCTATACCACTTAGCAATTAACATCTGCTTCAAAGTTTTGTAGGTGTTGGGAAAGTTAAAACATTACTGATACCCTTCCAGTGGTGGCTATTACATTCCCGTGGTCTGGAAGATGATGACTATCCTCTGGCCCCAAATCCCTTAAGAACCTTGAAAAAAAAAAAAAAAAAAAAAAGTGCCAGCCTGGGAAAAATAGTTTCAATTTCAGTACAGCAAGAGAGCACAAAGAACTTACACAAACCCTCCCTTTGCAGAACAGAGTCCACGGGAGAAAGATCTATGCATATACACATACATCACAGTTGTGCTTAGATGGAAAACTAGAATCTAAATATATCTATACAGAGCAGAACCTCCTTCTTACATTTTCTCCTGCAGTAGGAAGCAAGTGTCACCAGGGCAATACCATGATACAACACAGCGATTCGTGGTTGCAGTTGTTTTTCTGTCCTCAAACCCAAACCTGGCTGTTTTGTTGTTGTTTTTAAGGATACGAAGGAGCTAGATTTGAGACAGATAGAGTGTTATTACTTCTAATTCAAGGGTATCTAGGAAAACAGTCAGCAAGGACAGATGGGCTTTTCAGAGCCTGCATTTCAATTCTGGGTTCAGTTTCTTACAGCTAGATTCTATCCAAAACCCTTCTTCTCAGGAGAAAGGGCCAGGACAGATCCAGCTGTCTCCTTAGACTTTGAAGTGAAAAAGTTCAGGAAAAAATATTTCTTCCTCAGCTCAGGTCATTATTACGGCCATGGCTACGCACATCGTGGTGTAACAGCTTGCGTCTGGAAGATATTACCATCAATGGGGACAGCGGACACAGAGAAGAATTTAGCATCCAGTGTGCTGGGGTTTGGGGTTTTTACTGATTATCTGGTTGAGCCCAGCCACGCCTGCCACCTGTGAGTAATTTTTATATTATCTGTCCTAGCATGAGACAACATCAATGAGGCTTAAGTAAAACTGTCTTATTCCGAAGTCAGCAAGAGCACAACTCAAAGGTGTGCTGCTGTCTATCATATATGTTGTCTTTGCACAAAGAAATTTCCTAAGACATTCTCACAGCAACAATGATTAGAAGCAACAGAAATCATTGTTACCACAGGTCTTGAAGCTTGCTTAGGGAGAGTTTCAACAGGAATTGTTCCACACCCTGTGACAATGAAGTCTCCTTTCAGAAGAATTATAACTGGGTGGTAAAAACAAGATAGCAAACAGTTCCTCAGTAACTGATGTGCAGAAAGAACAGTTCTGAAATAAGCCAGGGCATAAAAACAGTGAGAAGACTACAATAAAAGAACAGGCATGCACCTCTACTGCAGGAGAGACAGCCTATATTCCTGCTGATATTAGTGCCTTCTTTGGTCCCGTTATTTATCATTTGTTATGTGGTAGCACTTAGAAACCTCAGGCTTGAACACGGCTGCCATTAAACAAAGAATAAAATTATGCTGCTCTCTCCTGTTGAGCACCAAGTCTTGTTAAATTCTTCAGAAAAAAAAATCTTGTGGAAACAAATATTCGCATTATGCTGTTTGAGATCTGTTCAGGTTGAAAGTTAAAAATTCTTTTTTAAAAAGTGCTCATAAAAGTTAAATGTCTTGATATACTGTGTTAAACACATCTACCAGACAACGCAGTTTTGGTATTTTTCCTTTTTCCTACACATCAGTCATCTGAATTGAACCCAACACTTTGTGTTATTAAAGAGCAAAACCCAAAACCTCTTCAACGTTAACAACCCAAATCAAAAGTTGTACATAAACGCAAAGATAAACCCTCTTCTTAAGGAAGAAGCCATGCAACTTAGTAGATTTGAGCCAAGTCATTGCCTCATGGAAAATAATGCATGGTTTTCCTCTAAAACACTAGTTCCTTTCTTATTTATTTTGACCATCGAATATAATTTTGCACACAGCATTTTTCCCTTTGAAGTGCTAGAAGTCATTAGTAGCACTTACTGATATGAGATCCATTAGGTACTCTAGTAAATGCTCTCTATCGATTTATCATTAAAATTAATTTCAGCAATAACATTTTAATACCGAGTTTAGTAATACTGTTCTACTTTAACTTGGTTAGTTAAGCAGAGGAAAACAGCTTTCCAAAGTGAAGTGCACACACAACTTTTTAAGCATTCCCCATTTTGAAGAAGCATAATCTCGACTATTCCTTGTTCATCCAGCATTCCTCTCCCCATCTCCAGTGGCAGAGATAGAACGAGAATTGCATGAGATTAACATATTTCTCCTACACATTAATAGCATTCTTAATCAAGTGTTGCACCAAGTTTAAAAAAAAAATAAATAAAATAATCCTTGAGCACCAAAGTCCTCAAAGGTGGCAGTCTGACAAACTGTTGTGTCACCTGCTGTTGTACTGTACCCTTGCTACCCCTCTGCAACCCTTCATAACTTGCACATGGCAGAGGAGTGATTGGTGCTATGCTGCACCGAGTTCAAATATGTGAGTACCATTCTTCAAGTGTCAAAAGCGCAGAGCAAGGTGCACAAGGTGAAAATAGAAACACTGGAGGAAAGTCCATAAGCGATGTGGAACATTTTCAGGGACTACAGAACAAGAAAGACTTTCCGTGGTCTGTCAAGCAGACACTTCCTACAAAGTGTTATTCTATTTCACCACCATTGCAATGGCCAGTTGCAGTTGTGAACTCTCCGAACGGTACCAGAAAAAAAAAATGTAAATAATAAAACTCTCATATTTAACATCTATTAACTAATTCCTGATTTCACTCTTCTAATCTAGTCTGATAGCTAAGATCTGCTTCCATTTTCTGTTAAGAAAAAGTGAATCATAGGATAGTTCAGGTCGGAAGTCTCCAGACCAACCGCCTGCCATCCATGGGATCAGAGTAGGTTACTCAGGTCTTGACACAGTTTGATTTTAAAATGCTCTAAGGCTGGAGACTACATAACTTACCCCCAAGAATGCTGAGGCAGTGGGGCAAAAATGTTCCTTTTTGCATCCATCCCAAACTTCTTGCTTTGTGTCCATTGCCTCTCATTTTCCTACCATACAATGCTATGAAGAGTCAGCCTCCAAGGTTGCTGTTATACACTCCTAAAGCCACCTCCCCACCATGCTGAAGAAGTCCAGTTCCCCTCAGCCTCTCCCACAGGGCAAGTGCTCCTGAGCTCATTCCAGTAGTTGAGCTGAGTTACACTGATGCACCAAGCTGCGAATAAAAGTTTTCAAAGCAAAACACTTGCTTGACTTCAGACAGACAATGAGGGCTTTGGAGATTTATCAGACACTTCCCTCCCACCAAAAAAAAAAAAAGGCAAAAAGACAAGGGAATTTCACCCCCCCCCCCCCCAACACCTGTTCTATGCAAGTGGTTTAAGACAGTCAGTGATCAGATACCAAAGACTTGTGGTAATATATTCCTCATTGTTAGCCCTACAGACACCAGAGCTGAGTTGAAAGGAGAGTGGGAGGGAGGGAAGATGCACAGGAAGAAGGAGAGCAAGTGTTATCAGTAAGATGCACTGCACCGAAGGGACAAATCTGAAATTGATTCATGACTGGACTATGGTACAGTAATACCATACTCCATGACCTACCACACTGCCCTACTGGGGGCTCTCAATATTTTTCTTTGTATTTCTTCCACTATCTGAAAGTATACCCTTGTGTTTATATTGCTTAGAAAGACCTGTAAGTGCTCACCAAACAAAGGAAAAAAAAACACAACACACACTAAGTGTACTGACTGCTGTTGCACAGGCAGCTGCATTTATCAAGTCACTGTTCTCAGAGGCACACACTGTAGAGAAAGTAGATGGTAACCTATTTATTCCTCCCCCCTCTTTCCCCTTCCCCCCTAAAAAAATAATAATAAAAAAAAAAAAAATCCTGTTAGATGCTCATTTTTAGAAGATTGACCCATCTGCCATAAACACGGAGGGGGTGAAGGGAACAAAGGAGGCCTCTGTTTCAGGTGCCAGGAGTCAAAACAAGGATGCTATCTCTATTTTGGTCAATGAAGCACCAGCCTCACAATAAAAACTTCAGTTACACTGCATTTCTGCAGATAAATGAAAGCCAAATAAATGAACAAGCAATTAAACTTTTCCTAAATCCTAAATTGCATAAGAATTAGGGAGTTTGTTCAATATGAGAGTTTTGCCTAAGTACACAAGCCCAAATTTCACCTGAGGAGTGATGGAAATTATGGAAAAAAAAAGGGAGGATCCTTAACTATAAGGATCCATAGCTCCTAATCACTTATTATCAGATATCCTCTCAGAATATAAATCAATTTTTGCTTGCATATTCATTTGATAACCTTCTCACCAAAGCTGGATGAGTCAGTCATCATAGCTACCTATAGGTAAACTATGACCTAGCATGGACACAGTACCTTCATGTAAACACACTAGGGATCACATGTATATTTAGCAAGCAACAAGTAGGATTCAAAAAAATCCCCACAGCAGCTGAAACATCACATCAAGATCTCTTCCTCCCCAACATAACAGCAATGGCTACTGGGGAAAGCAGTGGGAAGAGTAAATAGACAAAAAACAACCAAACAAAAACATTTAAGCTTCTCCTTCTGAAGAAAAATAGACAAAATAGTAGTAATCACAGATCACAATGGGATGTTCATAGCTCTTTTCATAGCTTTCTTGAATAGAGCAAGCCTGAACATAAATGGCTTCCCTTTCTACATACAGTTTCTTCTCAGGAAAAAATAATGCAAAGGGAAGATTATCATCACTTGTTCTAGAAGGCAAACTTATTGAGGTTAATATATAGGGAAAAAACAGATGTATACATACACATAAAATATCAAGACAGATTTAATGAAGGGCAACTAAAACTTTCAGAGATCATTTTTAATTTAAGTTTAACTAGAGGAAAGAGACAGGGCATTTTGTAATCCAGCTTTAAGTACTTTATGTTAAGAGGGGCTTCTTCAGAGAACAGCTGCATGTATGGATGCTGTGAAGCCATTCCAATAACTACAATGGACTTGCACAGCACTCGTTGCAATTCCACCTTCACCTTGCTGCTCCAGCTTCTCACACTCATGCTTCCAAGCCAAAGACCAATTAAAAACAGTACATACTTGTGCACAAACTGCTAGGAAGTGAGCATGCTTGCTCCAGGAAACCTCCACAAGCACAGAAGGAAAAACCACTTCCAGAATTCAGCAAGCTAGGTAATAAGCAAACAGAATGTCTTGCCACACGACACACCTTTTCCTTGCTGAAGAAAGGAAAGAAATTTATTCTTCCACAGCCTTCCAATATTGTGCTTCAAGACACAGGGATCTAGACAGGCATGCAATTACAATAGTTGTACAAGTTCTCTAACAAAAGAGAGGAAAAATCCTTTTTCACTCCCATGCCAAAATGGTTTAAAGACTTGAACTCAACTTTTCCAAATACCACCAGCTGTGGCAAACAGCAATACCAATATGAAAAAACTGCCTTGGGGAAAGGGAGGACTGCACTTTCCACAGCTGATGTCCTAACTTCCGTGCTTCTACATCATGCTCATAACAAGGATCTCATGAAAGTCACAAAGCCACACTATTCTGGAACAGTTACGTCGTTTTCTGGAATGTATGAACTCTTTAGTGCCACACTCTGCATGGAGCAAGCAATAAAGAAAGGTGATGTTGCTCAGTACAGTACTTGTGGTCACCCCTAGCAGAGATGCTAATCTGAAACAGTAGTAACCTTAGATGTTTCCAGGTACTCCCAGCTACTGTCTTCAAGAAGTTAACTGCTTGCTAGATCAAAAATGGAAGCTCCTCTCCCAAGCACCCTGATGAGTTTGCATGCCTTCACAGGATGTACAAGATTTTCTGTGGCTCCAGTGATCCACCATTAAGTACATACAGCTGCAATGAAGCATAGCCTCTTCCTTTAGTGATGATTTATTATGTGATTTTCCTTCTACAGCTCAGTCAGGTTTTTCAACCATGACTGTGCAGCCAAGATCTCCTACTGGAATCTATTTCCTATGACTTTCAGTGTTTGTGCTGTTCAAGCTGACAGAGAAAGTCAATTACAAAGCAGATTTTAAGAAGCATAAGGAGAAAGGAGTGGAGTCAGGGAACAGACAATCCAGCTACACTAAAAATTTTCCTGAAGAGAGAAATTCAGAGATGCTGAAATTCACCCTCAGATGCTGCATATGAGCCACAAATAACAGAGCAGTTGTGGTGAGATATAATGATTCCTTTATTTGGTCTCTGCATGCTCATAAAAAAAAAAAAAAAAAAAAAAAAAAGTTACTGACAGGTCACTTCCTTCCCCTTCTCCCTCTTCATTAGGGTATTATATAGCATATTCATTGATATTACACAGCCCATCTTCTACACTTAAAATGAAACAATGTTTTGAAACAGTTATTATATCACTGTGTCTACAACACGGAAGCGTTCTGACTGCCCAGCATGCAATATATCTGCAATATTTTCAGGACTGAATGAAGTTGATAAATAGAGGATTTGAAAATTTGTAGGATCTGTTTTTCCATACTTGAATAAGAGTTAGAACCTCCAGAGATGTTTGCCTACCACTGCCTCTTTTTTACTGCAGAAAGTTAAGAAATGAGTACCAATGTGCAGAAGTGTCAATGAAACAGAGCAATATGACTGAGGAGCTTCTCACATGTTAAACTTCTCAGTTCCATCTGTGTTTACACACCTACTGCACAAGGAGCACCTCACTGTATATGTGTTTCTCCCACTTCAAACTACAAACATGAGGACAGGGGAAAAAAAAAAAAAATAAGCGAGGGCAAAGAAAACCAGCTCAGTGATGTGTGCATCCTAAAATACTGCTCTGAACACAGTAGAGAGAAATCTATATATACCTTCAGACATTAATTCCCTGCTGTGGAAATTCACAGGAATTAGAGATATGATGCATCCTTTCCCATTGAAGCCCATAAGAAGCAGCATTTTGGCTACTGCCTACGTTTCCCCTTTATTGTTCATTTCTGGGGGCTTAGGAGGTAGGGAAGTTTCACAGGCTTTCATTAGTCACAAACTTTTTTTTTCCAAATCACTTTGGATTTGGAATCCCCTTGCTTTTTTTCAAATCTAGATTTCACACCTACGAAGATTTCAATTTATAATTTAGATTCTATTCTATGTATACCAACAACAAAAAATAGCTATTGTATATTCCTTTTACAACATACATGGTAACTGTCAATATTAAATCAAACCATGGATTAACTAAGTGGGACAGCATTAGCATAACATATCAATATCTATGCTTTTATGTCTAATACAAATTTCATGGTTCAGTGACAGATTTGTTTAAATACAGGAGACACACGATACCAGAGCAATCAGAGAAAGCAACAACCATAAGAAAGTAAATTTAACTGTATTTCAAGGCACCAACCTTTAAAATTTCAGATTCACCTACAAGAATTCAGCAATTCATATTTAATAATGTGATACCAATAAAAATCAATATAACCAACAATTATTTTAATGAAAGAGGCAAATAAATATATTTGATATTTAATCCTCATTTAAATTTCTGTAAGCATATATGGAAAATAATAAGACAATCACCATCTTAACACATAAGTACAAAACAAAACATGGCATGCATGTTATCTAGAATATTAACAGCAGGGTTCTAGTTGCTAATTTTATTATATAAATTGATGCATTATCAGAACAAGCTATGTTCTCATATACAGAACAGCTAGAAAGTGCCTATGGACAGAAGATTGCAACTATAGATTAAAGAATGCATTAGATACTTAAACATGTTATCAGTTTTCAAACCATCTTTCCACAGCTTCTACAAATTTTCTGGATCTGCATTTGGCTCAATTCCAGCCTGCTGTTTCTACAGGGAGACTTGTCAGTAACCCTAATGCATGGGCATTACCTGCACAGGCCCCGGGTAGTTGTGCAGCACAGATGGAGTTTGCTAGCTACACACAGTTCTCAGCAGAGCCAAACACCTAAAACTCTCAGCAGCTAAATCCAGAACATCCCTCAGAGCTGCCAGGTGGCTTTGTTCTCTATCGGCTTCTGCTGCTTTAAGTTTTCCCCCCGATATCTGTTCCCAGAGGGGAAGGTTGACTACTCAGTGCACCATGCAACCACTTATGGCTCCGACTAGAGATCTTTAAACAAGTCAAAAGAGTGAAGGGCAAACATTAAGTATATCCAACCCCTCTGAAGTGTAATTCACAATTCAAGTATTTGGGATTTTCCACACTTGAACTTAAATGAAGATTTTTAGGGGATATCAGAAAGCAAGAAACATAATTTAGACCCACAGCAATGAAAATGCAGACATTTAAGAGCAAAATAAGCTAATGAATTGCATAAGCCACAATGATATAATTCTCTAGAGAACACCTGCTATGGATTAAAATCAGCGGGCAGCCAAGCCCCACACAGCCACTGACTCACTCCAACCAGTGGGATAAGTGAAGATAATCAAGAGGCAAAATTTAGAAAAATCATGCATTGAAATTTAATAAATTAAAAAAAAAAAAAAAAAAAAAGTTGGAAACAAAGAAAGAAAAAACAAGTCAACAAGTCATGTACAATGCAATTGCGTACCACCAGCTGACTGATCCCCAAGCCATAGCAGGCCTGGCAACCTTCCCCCTGTATTTATTGTTGAGCACAAAGTCATACAGTATGGGACACCCCTCTGGTCAGTGAGGGGCAGCTGTCCTGGTGGCATCACCTCCCAGCTTCTTCTGCACCTACCTCCTTGATGGCAGAGCAGCGTAAGGAAAGACCATGATGCTGTATAAACACTGCTCAGTAGCAATTAAAACACTGGTGTGTTATCGACATTGTTTTCATCACAAATCCAAAATATAGCACCATACAATATATTAAGAAAGTTAACTTTATCCCTGCCAAAAAACAGCACACCATCACAGATAAGCAAACAGAAGCCATTGTTCAGGTCACCTGGTAAGAACAGGGCTTTAGCTAGCACAATTTAGCAGTAAATTGAAATGCACAGCCCACTCCAAAAGCTAGATAAGAGTTCATGCCTGGGGCACCTCTACAACCATTCGCTTTTCTTGTGTTCCTCTAAATTCTTGACATAACCTGCCCGTAATCCTAACCCATTCCAACAGGTACCCTTAAGACTCAATCACCATGTTCCTTCTGCATGAGATACCTGTAGCCAGACACCAGTTCCCTCAAGACTGGTATCACACAGCCATGGAGCAGCTTCCTTGTGCTAGACGTAAACAGCAAAAGCCCACACAGCGCACATACTTCCTTAACTTTCCCAAGCAGAACACACACCTAACCCTCTGTTAGACGCATCTTTGCTCTTACCTTGGATCCCACAATGTTCTGTCTCTCTTCAGTTCTGGAAGGTGAGTCATTATCTGCATCTCTCTGCTTCTGAGGTGGACTCACAGCTCTCTTCCCAATCACAATTCCAGTGAGCCTTTTTACTATTTAAGAAGTGTGGGGCAGCACCTGCTATCAATCTGCTGTCAGTAAGGCACACCTGGTCCCTCAGTTTTGGTAAGATACTTTATGTTGCATAAATCTGAAACCAAGCAGAGAAGAGAATTAGTACATATTTGCAGTACCTTACCTGATATTAAAATATAAAACAGCTGATGTCACGTTGAGCAAGATGAATACGTAGTTTCTCAGTAAGTTTTGTATATTATTTTTGTATTGGCATTACAGGAAAAAAGTAATTGAGAACTCTAGAGATCCCTGGATTTTCTGATGGTGCAAGTGGAATCAGAACCCTTTTTTTCCCCTAAATCCCTATGCTCCAAAAAACACCCTCAAATTAATGAACTGATTAACAAAAGTCAGCATGCACTATGGACAGACTCGTCTCCATCCTTTAAAATACAACTCTGCAATTAATCGGAAGAGTCTGTCTGCCTTGGATATCAACTCATTTGCCGCTAGGAACAAAAAGTATTCAGTCTCCCTTGTGACACTCCATAACTCCTAACATTGCTAAAGGCTGAGAGGTTTAGGAAGATACAAAAGGGAACATAAACAAAAGAAAAAGCAGTTGAACAGTGAAAGACAGAACATCCTAAGGAATTGTAATTGCTGGAGATGCAGGAATACTGTATAAATACCCTACCATTTTATCTATGTCTTTTTGACAACAGAAAAGCAAAACAGTAGCATCATGACAGGGTTACATTAGTATCAGTATTGATAATCTCTCTACTATGAGCAAAGCACATACCCTTAGATTTTCAGACATATAAGCCCTGAAGGGACGCAGATGACAGTTTTGCTCAATTTTATAAGTTTTTTTTTGTTGTTGTTTTTTAAGTAAAAACATAGCTTCTATACTTACTCAATTAGAAGGAAATAAGAGGATGAAGGGAGAGGCTCCTGCTTTGATAGGTACAAACAGAACAAGGGGAAGGAATTCTGCCTGCTGCCTTTTTCACCCATTGCAAATTTATTCTCACCCAGAAGTGCTTGTGTCTGCACTCTGAGGGGCTGGATGGGATGTGAGGTCAGCTTCAGAGTGTAAGAAATGTTACGCTAAACAAATATAAATCTCCAACACAGGATCTCATAATAACCCTGAAGAGAAGAAAGTTGCCTGCAGACTTCTTAAATGCTTGAAGAAGTTTACTCTGTGTGTGTGTTAAATTAGGATTGATCATGTGGAAAGTTGACTGCATCCTTATAGTTAAAGCTTTTTTGTCTGGTGCATATAGGATATAAAACATCAGTCCTCCAAAAGAACATCAAGAACTCTCTCTATTCAAACTTCTACGCTTTCCATCAAAGGTGCTATAAACAGTGTGTTTGTGCAGGAGTCCGCAGTTAGTTCAAACAAGAGAGAGCCGATGATCAATCCAGGTGGAATTAAAGGAGGCTAATGGGCAGGTGGAGACAAGAGCAGAGCACCACCCAGCAGGTAGAAAGAAGTCAGCAGCACAGGGAAATGAGAAGGCTAAGGCTGAAATGCCTAACACATCCTAATGCAATGATTCAGTAACAACGCTCACATTGAACTCATTTTTAGAAATTTTACTAAAGTTAAAAGAAATCTTAGGAAAACCAACAGAAAAGTAGAGTTGACCACATCTTTTAACATTCATTTTCTACTGACTTGAAATACAGAACTGGAGAGAAAAAAAAAAAAAAAAAATCCTTGTCTTTCCTTCACAGAGTAGTATCTCTGAATGAAAACAGCCACGAAGCAGTCACTTGTCTGCCTGACTGCTGTTATTCGGGGGCTGATTTGATACAGATGTCCCCATTTGACTGGTAGCTGCACCAAACTGGGGCTTCAGCCAGACATCCATGAAACACACACCGCTCCTGCAGCCATTTTAAATACGCAGCAGTCTTACTTTCCTTGTCTGTTAACCAGGTGGCAGACGATCTAAGCTGAGGGTGCTGTGCACATGTGAGGAGGTGTTGTATTTTGCTTAGAAAGAGTTGCTCTCTCTCCAGACACAAGGAACCACAAGATTTTGGACCTTCACCTCCAGCTTGAGGACTCCAAGAAAGCTTCAGGCCAGAAGCCATGTATCACAGCCTCTGCTGAGGGCTGCAGATGCTGGATTTAAGGCTGCTCCAGAGCACCACAACAGCCATTATCAGTTGTGAGTCAAGTTGGTGTGGAAGAGTGATTTAATATGCTTACTTCCTAAATCGTAGTAAAATGTGGGGTACTGGAAATCTTGCTAGACCCCCTACTTCAACTACAGTATGCCAAATTAATTGGTATATCTGGAAAAAAGTACATGTCCATGGATACAGCTCACAGGGCTGATTTCCTCCTTTTTACTACCATTTACACCTCTTCACAGTAACTGTATCCTGGACAGCTACGTGATTTGCAGTTTTTATATGCAACTATAAATCAGGTCGCATTTACTACAGGGAACAAGAAAGGCAGAGGAGAAGAGAGCACTCAGATATAAAAGAAGTCATCCATTTTAATAATAAAGGCAATTACACCAAATTTTCTAAGAACAACAATATATAGCACCTTCTGTTCACATACTCTATTGACTTACATCCTGCCTAATGGGTACTGCAAATACTTTGCTTAGTGGAGTATGCCCCCACAGCATCTGATACTTCTGCATTCATCTTATTCCCATTTCATTAAGATGACTGCCTAATCTGCCTCTTGTAATAATGGCAGCACATCACACATGACATGGAAGACCAGTCTTTGAAATGAAAATAAGGCTGCGGGATATCTGTTAGCTTCCACTTACCCTTCCTGCACATAAAGACAATGTAAGGTTAGTTCAATGTAGATAGGAACTTTTCAAATGCTTAATAATTTGTTGGAACTTCCTTGTTGGAAATTCCTTATTTTCTAGCAATAAATAATAAATGATTTTTAATTGAGCACAGGCCTAGAGCAAAATAAATCTTTTAAATATTTGTAAGAAATACTTTAAAGGCATGTCTTGTTAATGAAGACAAAAACAGCACTGCGCAAAAGCTGTGTATTTATTCTCAGTAAAGCAGAGCTTTGAGGATGGCATCATCTTCTACTCAAGTTGTCTCAGTGTTTTTTGACAGAAAAACATGAATGATGACATCAACACTAATATCACAGGTTAGCCATCCTCTAGATACATCTCTCAGGATTACTCAGACTGCTTGGATTTCTTGCACCTGCTTTAACGTCCACTGAAAGAAAAGATCCTCCATGTAATTTCAGTGGGCTTAGGATCAGGCTTTAAATCTTTCATCTCCATTAAGACAACACGTGTGGGAAGCAAGCTGACCCGACATATTTATTTCAATGACACAGACCACACTCCCAGAGACAGTGGGCTGCACTTGCCAAGTCAATTCCACACCGTGTCCTGTACGACCAACAGAGAATAAAGACTGATGAGCCTTGCCAGCTTGGGCCCAATTTAAACGGATGGCCTAGAGCTGACAGGCTCTGCACCCATTACCGTATTTCACGGTCAGTGCAGAGAAATGGTTACATGCACACGTGAAAGTAAATGAATTTAATTTGATGAAGACACCTTCTTACCCCCTGCTGATGTTGATTCCTTCAACTATGCGGAAAGAAATCTGTTGCCTGCTGATGAAAGATAATACATAAAGCAATAGAAGAAAGAAAAAAAAAACCCTTTGGCATAAACTCTCAACTCACTGCATGGTGCTTTACGGTCACAAATCCTATTAGCGTTAATCAAAGTAAGATGATGGGCTTTCTAACATGTTTGGTCTGGCAGACAGAACCTGCCCAAACCTGAGAATTGGAAATTCACAGTGCAGGGAGGGGGAAGGAGGGAGGGTGAAGACCTCCCCTATCTACCAAAATACCAATCCACACAGTATAATGTGGAAATACCGGAGAGCTCATTTCCTATTCTGACTTCTCTAAAGCACTGCACACTAATAAGCAGCTGTCACAAAGGTGGGTAGAGCAATAAAATCCCAACAGTCAGGCTGAACTGATACAGTCCATTACCTATTGAATCATGCCCACACAGGTCTCTCAATTGAATGATTACAGCAATACCAATGGGCTGTGCACTGCAGTGTTGTATTACAGCTCTGGTTCATAAAATTTTACAATGTATAAGTAAAAAATTAAATGCTACTGAAGACATAAGCATTTCTCTTTCACACACACACCAGACAAATCCAACGATGGCTGAGGTTTAAAACTCATATGCAATGAAGTTCTAGTAAACTGGCCAAAATCTAATACAATACAGTCATATGGATCTCCTAAAAAGACATCCAGCTAAACTCTTGCTTTTGAGTATTTGCAGTTGATAATACAATTATGTGGCTATCACTGAAATGCTGTTTATCCTTGTTCTTTATTTTGGAAATAGTTCAATGGGCTTATAGGCAGATGAGCCAGAACCAAAATACATGGTTGCTGGCCTGTACTTTGATGCAATCAACATGAAAAAATATTCCAGCCAGAGCTGCATAAATGGAAAACTACACAATATACCTAATTCTGTGCACATACAAAATCTAAATGCAGCCCTTATTGACACAGGATATCTTTTCTTAAAAACATGCTTCTGTTCAAATAATATCATTGATTATTTTTGTTAGAGCTGGTCAAACAGCGTTCTTCAAATACTGACTCTAGTAAATTTGGGTGTGCTTTTGTGTTGTGAAATATTCACAAACTATCCCCATTATTGGGGAATGTTCTCGATATTACGTGAAGAAAATGTCAAGCAAACGGTCTTAACTGTGACTATGCAGACGGTACTGTGTACTGGCATTTGCTAGTTGACACTCAAGCCTCAAAATTAGTTATATGATTAATCTGCCTGCTAAAATGAGTACATTACACCAAAATACACGGGCTTGTTCAAATTGTTCTCTTTACTCTTGAGGCTTGTTTTGAAAAAAATCAAGCACGGTCAAACAACATCTCTACTACTGTTGAGGTATTTATGCTTTCCTACCCTTGGGCAGCAACATTAGACCAGTCCTGTCAAACAAACTCAAGCAAATACCCCTATTTGCTCATCACTGCAAATCCTAGATCAGATTTCCTGCTGGTATGAGTGTGCTTAATTTAACTATTTTCACTCATTTATAACAGCAGATACTTCGGACTGTGGCATACACAAAAAGATATAAATGCACTCTTAAAACCGATTTCTGGGAGTGTTCCTGTTGAGAATTTTTGATAAATGTTGAGAACCCACTGAAATGTCTGAAATTGATGAGATTTAAGCACCTACTTTAATCAAACGAACCTTTGAGCAACAAGGAATTCATTGATACCTTTTGCAAAACAGGATGTTAACTACATGGAATAATAATAACAACATTTGTAGTCTTGTAAGAAAGAGATATCAACCAATTAATTTCCAGTTGTTGTATTTAGATATACATAAAATGTGCTTAGCAATGAGAAATCATACTCTTGAAAATTAAACAAGCATCTACTCATATATCTATCCTGTTGCTTGGTTGTAATATGTAGATATGCATTTAACAATTGAATTAAAATTTCATAGCTGCCACAAAGCTTAGAGGTAGACAGATCAGTTCTCACTTCACCTAGATACACTTGTCCCAGTTTATTAATCCAGTCGTATTTGAAAGCTAAAGTCTGCACAAACATCAGAATATACTGCAAACAACCAAGATTCACTCTTGTGAAGAGGCAGACTCTGGAGCCACAACATTAGCGTGTCAGCTTGCAACTGTGGAAACCTCTGAACACTTTGGATGAAGTCACTAAACACACACAAGCAAGTATCCACTCCAAAATAAGTTGTGTTGTTCTCCACTCGTAGACCACATGCATTTATTACTAGTGTCTTCTGAGTGCATTACCCATATGTCCTTATATAATTTCTCTGCCTGAATGGGCTTATACCAATTAAGAAGCAACATTGATATAATTCTGCTTGAACTGGTATCAGCTGTCAAAATCTGGCGTTAGCTTTTTGTTAACTATGTATGAATGTCAGGCTGTAATTGTTTAGAAACTATTTCCAAAACCATCTCACATTTTAAAAAATTAAAAGCTGCATTTAAGCATAAAAGCTATTTACAACAGAGCTGTTTCTTTCTGCTTTCATAACCCTGCATTTAAAATTCATCAATGTACACACAGCAAACAAAGAAGAAAGAACAAATCTTTATGAATAAATAAGACAGTGCTCTAACAAGTTAGGAAAAATATGCCACTCAGTACAGCAGTTACCGATTAAACAACTTAAACAAAAAGCCCCAGACCTTATATGCATAATGGATGCAAAGAATCCAGGAAATCTGATTAGCGCTTTCCAGGCCTTTATAGGTTCGGAGGCCTCTGTTATATAAAGATCCATTCCACTGGCCAGGTACACTGCCACTTGTTTTCAAAATTGTCTGCTCAAATTTCAGCCTTAAAAGTACTCACAGAAGTCAAGAGAAAGCACTGGGAGGAGATGGAGGGAAAGAGAATAAACTACCCAGGGACTCTTGAAAGCAGTTGTGATGGGATGTTGAAACAGCACAAGTTTGGAGGCTGCAGAAACTATCTCATACTGTGAATTGCCCAGAGAAAACTGTACCATTTTAAAACAAAAGCTAGGTTTCTATACAGTATCACCTAGAATATTTAGCTTTTTTATTGTGGCTTATGAAAGACAAGATCCCACTTCCATGATGTTCTTAGGAAACTCCTGCTCTTTCCATGCTCAGTATCTCCTCCAGGGACAGACCAGCCTGTCTGTGCTCCAGGGAATGCCACCTGACCTGGCAAGGTAAAACCTCAGTACAGACAAATTAGACACTGTTTGTCACAGTGCTAGCATTTGTTTTCTTAGGAAATGCTTTGATAAAACACACTTATGTTTCCATAATTAAGTTGTTTTCCCTCCTTTTGATTACTAAAGGGCTAGTCGTATGAAAAGAAAGCAGTGCAATAGGTTCCAGCATGCTCTTCTGGCACAAACTGTCCTGCCCAGAAGGGAAAAAAAAGCACTTCAAAAACCTGCTGACAGTTGTCTGAAAGGACTGAACCATTCATGTAAGTATAGAAACAACACTGAACAGCTGTGTTTCCAGAAAAATCTCTGCAAGGACTGTTCTGCTGCTAATTAACTTTATCAGTAGTGACTTTATTTTCTTCCAGATCACAGATAGCAAAGTTGGCAAAGGAGAAAGATTGGGAAGGTGAAGACACTAATTCACAGCACCTGAGATAGCTTTGTAAACTGGGACACAACCAATAGGTCTGCACAGAAAAATGTCAGGTTAAATACTAAGAGAAGGCATTTTAACAATGCCTTCAGCCTAGGAGACTCATGCACACTACAGTTCTGCTTCCACAGAGGATTCAGAATAACTTCAGAAGCTTTCATTCTTCTGGCACAACCCCAGTTTCCTTTTTATTGCACTTGAAGAATGGGGATATAAGCTGGTGTCGGCTTTCCTAAGTACTCCCCCAAGAGCAAAGATGAAAAGGAGTCTGGGAAACTCCAAGAGCAATGGTGCATCTGAAGATCTGCATCCATCTTGCCTGTTAACCCTTAACATGGTAGCTGGGAAGTAATGAGAGTGGTAGGCATCCACTCTAAAGGAAGTAGGCTTTCACAGTAGCAAACAAAAAAAATCTACTTAACAGCTTTGTCATGTACTACAATGAGTACATACAAATGTAATATAAAACAATAAACAAACGTATTACCATGATGGACAGGAGCTGTGTCCAAATTATGATTCTCCAGGTGCAGAATGAAAATAAGAACATTCATAATTAAGTTAGGTGGAAAGACCATTATGAAGAAACTCTTACAGGAAAATCATGTTGGTTTTTTTTCTAAAAATTCTCATCTGGTTTACCCAAGTTCAGCAACAATATTTTAAGAAGTTCTTGTAATCTACAGAGACCCCTCTTTTACTATCTTCATTTATAATATAAAATACCTTAATATGAGATGATCAGTACGATAGTTTATTTATATTGAAATAGGATTGCACTAAGGGTAAAAGTTATATTCATTGCCTATGTAGCTGTGAGGCTGTTTCTTCTGACCTTTTAGCTACAGAAAATCTTGACTCATCTATCTCTTTATCTCCAGAATTTCCTTCTCCATAACTTCAGTCTAGCTTTAGGCAAGCTGAGCAGAAGTACGCTGTCTGTTACTCATATATAGCTAAACAGTTAGTCATATTTGCATTCTATACTTGATGGTTCTCATTCACTGCTTCCTATTAAGTGTTCTATATGCAAGACTTCTGAAAGAGTTGGAATTAAATAGTAGGTCAACTGGCTCCAAGCCTTCAAGGCAGATAATAAACATTTGGACAAGGTTCTGAGAGCCATAAAAAGAAACATACATTAAAAAGATGAGATTAGACTAATACAATTTATTTTGCTTTTCAAAGAGAAAGTTAAAAGCAGATGAATGGGGGAACTTTTATGTTACTATTATCTAATCTGATGGCACGGTCCTCTTCAGTCTAAAAGACAAAAGGATGAACAATGTTCAAGACTTCAAGTTCAAACTAGATAAACATAGATGAGAAATAAGGCTCAAATCTCAAGCTGCAAGCACAATCAATCACGGCAAAATACTGTTTAAAGCAGCTTCTCTTTTATTGCAAATCTCTGAATCAATATAATCAATATCAGTTTTTTCTTTCTTTTTTTTTTTTTTTTTTTTTTGTTGTCAGGGAGGAGGGAGGGTTGGTGTCCTTTGTTCTGTTTTGTTGTTGTTGTTGTCATAGTTTTAAAGATCACCTAATTGAGCCAAGTTACTATGCTCAAAAGCAGGCCACAAGACTTCTGCAACACAGTTACTAAGCTACACACTAAGTCAGACCTGCTGGTTTGTGGAGGACATTTGGGCTTTAATATTTACAAACAAACCAATCCACAGGCTGTAAATTCCTTCTCATGGTGGTCTAAATCAAGCAAGATCTAAGCCACACCAGGAAATTTGGATAAATTTGGTGAAGAGAGTCCTTGCCTCAAACAACATACAGTCTCCAAAGATAAAATAGGTTTCATGTTGTAGGGAGGCAAATATGAAAAGTGAGACAACTTGGACCAAGGTTAGTCGCAGCTTTCCCAAGACAGTCTGTCCTATAATATGAACCAATTCACTGTTAACACTAGTATCATGTTAACCCTTCTTTTATCAGAACTCAGACAACCCTAGGTTGATTCAGTCGACCACAAAGTTGTGCAAGGACAACAGAACCTTCAATGGCTCTTTTGTATCAAAGCCTTTCCTATATGGCAAAGAAAAAAGAAACCAACACATACAGCACACACATGGAAAGAATTCCTTTCCTCTCAGATTCCTGGTTGTTGTGCTAGTAGATGAAGCATTTCCAAAGAGCTCACACTGCAACAGATGTCATTTTCAGACATCACCTGCCAGAAGAATTTGTATGACAATGATGAAGAAAGCTACACGCATCCCCTTTACTCACTGGACAATTCGAAATACAAAACAAAACACCCGCACCTTTTAAGAGAGCTCTAGAATTCTTAAGTCTCAGTTTGGAAAACCCAAGGTCCACTATTTTAAGAAGTAGAATTAATTCAACAAAGTATTCATTTAGAAGTATATTTTACCTATGATCTTACTATGTCAGAAGTCCTATCTCCACCTTTCTGTGAGAACTAAAATTGTCTGCAAATACCATTTGGGACAGACCAATTGCACTGTGATGTTCCAAGACAGTGGACCAATCATCTTCTGGGCCAACAACCTACATATTTCCTTCCCTACTGTTTTGAGTCAACAGTAGAAATTAATGATTTATTTCTGTTCCGAAACATTTATTTTCACAGTCAGGGAAATAAGGTTTGTTGTGCCAAAGGCCCAATAACATAGTATAGATATATTTATATGTTCTTGTGATTATATTTATACTATACCTGAGGGATTCAGCTCAACAAATAAATCTTGTTATGTTCTATGCTATGCAAATAAACATTCTATGGTAGAAATAAATAATTTGCCCCACTCCAGAATCCTTTTCTCCAAAGGCAGGAAACTGTGCTATCAAAACCAGTGGTCTGTCAGCTAGCAATGGTCAAGTCCCACCAAATTGTGAAAAGTTGTAGCTTCCCATTAGTTGCATGCCATAGCATACTGCAGGGGGAAAGAACAGGCAAATGGGACTGATGGTGGTGGGGTGAAACCACGCACAACAAAAAAAATTCAATGTGCTTTGTGTATACTTACAGCAGTACTCCACTAGGACAAGCAGTGTCCCAGACAATCTGGGAATTGCCTACATTGTACATATACATTGCGGTTTAAGAGCCCCAAAGCTAGCTGTTCTTCGTCTGCTTTTCCCCAACTGTGCAAATACATCACTGATCCAGAAGGGCGAAGACGTACAGTTTCATATCTGTAAATAAACAAAGGAGGGGTAAAACAAGGTAGTTTACCCAGGTTTGGGGGCAAACAGGTCTTGAAGTGCTGATTTTTGCCACGCATAATTAACCAGCAACTCTCAATTTATACGTATATGACTGTGAGAAGAATTAACCCTGAGCTTAATTGCATTTACTTTCTTTAATGTCACCACTTTGATGGCATCCTACATTATTTAATTGCATTTATACTCACAACAGCCTTGCAAATGGGAAAGTACTATTATCGGTTTGACAAGCAGGGATCTAAAGCACAAAGAAACTGAATGACCTATTCAAGGTCACGGAGAAGTCTGTTTCAACAAAAGCACTAAATCCCATATTTGCTGAGTCCTTTGACAGCATGATCCAATAGGACTGTCTGCCTATGTTGTCTCCTCACTGGTACTCAGTATTTGCCTTGTAATTGTCTTAAATTATTTCTTTGTAGTCTCAAAAGAAATTAGGCACATGAGACAAATCAAAAATAAACTAGGAAAAAGAATTTGACCTCAGAGATTTTCTATATAGGACTCTAAATACAAACACACAAAGAGAAAAAATCACTTTTGTACTTCATAGAGGCAGGATTTTCTTGTTTCAAAATATATTCTTCCCGATGACAGCAATGCAGCATAAACAAAGAGATAAAACACAGTATGCCTCACATACTGGAGAAAAAGGATTTTCTTCTTTTCCTTTTTTTTTTTTTCTTTACACATATTTCATCTTCCTTCTCCTTGCTTCTCCTCTTCCTTTCATTAAGGCAGATAAGTGAAGTTACAGACACCTGTTTTCCAGCTAATTGCAAGTAAAGGCAGTTTTACTATTTCTCTAAGGATGATGCAGCTCAGACTAAAAAATATTTCATATTCAGACAGTTAAGTCTGGCTCTAATGCTGCTGAGATGCACCTTGCTCAGAGCTAGCCCATCTTCAGAAGGATCTCTGTTCACAAAGTAGGATGGATTCAAAAGAGGGTGCTGGGAGATACCAGAGTTATACATTTTAAGAAAAATCATGTGAATAGAAAAGAAGGTAATTGAAAAGGTAACCAGGTACGTGTCTCAAGGAAGGCAAACACAGGCAGAAGTAAGTTAATTTACTGAAAGGTCAGAACAGAATCAGACTCGTGTTCTCCCAGTGCAAGCACAAGGAGAGCAGATATGGGGAGGAACAGATGATGCCAAGTAAATAATCCACACAGTAACTGCCATAAAGAACTGGCAACTTGTACAAAACTGGGTGCAAAGGGAGTAAGGGGGGCAAAGAGGAGGTGTTACTGAATAAAGCATCAATTCAAATTCAAGAGATACAGACTATACTCTCATTCACCAATGCCCATTAAGCTATTTGAACACATTGTTCCCTTTCCACTTTTCAAAGTCCCTACTTGTAAAATAGAGCACAATTACTATCAGTGTAATTGCACAATAATAATGATAGCATGGTTGTGGAGCTCCATGCAGTGGTGCTCTTGGATTTCTGCCAGAAAAAAAAAAAAAAAAAAAAAAAAGCTAAATATTATTACTTATCAAGGAATGTCTCCAGTCATCTTAAATTTCACTCTAACGGCAAAGAAAAAAAGATCAGTTAAAAAATAGAAGAAGCCAGCAACTCACTTTTTAATACTTCCTAAGTAGTGCTCCTTCTCACTAGTGTTCCTTGCACACCAGGATCTCAGCAGGACCCTTCGCAGCAGCACCAGGTGCTGGTTTTATACCAAACCTCCCTGGGAGGTAGTATCTGAGCATTGCCCCATAGCAGAGCAGCTACAGGACTCAACGTCCTGCTTCAGCCCATCTTAGGCATAAGCTGACCAGACTGCAGCCACGATGCAAGTTCACTCAGCTGGCTTTGAGGAATGACCCCTTCAGGGCTACTGGCAGCTGCTGCTGCTTAGTGCTTTGAGGCTACTGTAATCAGCAAGGCAAGTGGTCAAAGAACTTGCCATAGTCCAATATTTGGACTTCCAAAAGTTCTCCAGTGGAGGAATGAAACCAGAATAGTGGATTTAAACTTCTTGTTAACAGGCCTGCTTTCTTGGACCCTTTTGTGAATGGCTTTGAAATAGTTCACAGATTGATGAGTTCACCAACAACGACTTAAAGATTAAGAAATCCTAAACCACACCTCCACGATGTCTAGATTAGTTTTATCAGAAGAGCAGAGCAAATAATCTTTCCCAAGGTCATTGCTACAAGTAAATTAAACTTGTAATTTGTTAGAGTGATTGAACTCCCCAAAGGAAGAATATAATCTCTCTAGTATATGGGACATCCATGTTAGCTCATTTCACACTGCATATTTTCATTAGCTGGCACCATGGAATGTGGTCCCCGTCTCCATATGCTCCAATTTTCAAACTGTCTGCAGATTTTATGCAACTTTGCCAGGTGAGGGATTCAGACCCAAATTTGGAAAATCTTACCCCTGATGCAGCATCTTGGTGTCAATTCTTCTTCATTGCTTTTGCCCACACACTATCCTCTGGGGCCAGCAGGAGACTCCCCCCCACTGTTGCATAGCACTTTGGGATGTGATTTTTATCTTAAGTCGTGCAAAAGCCTGTCTGTGCATAGGTGACAATACTACAGTTATTATTGCATTCATTTTTGCTCTGACCTTTAGGCTTCTCTTGTTATAGTATGCCCACTCTTTATGCTCAGTGAGCTTTCCTTTTGAATTAAGAGGTGAAACCTTATGATAGACGTAGCCTATGTATGCCAGCTTTTGTGAGAAGAAAACATAACATTTACTTTTTGTGTTGGAGCATTGCACTTGGGAAACAGCCGTCACACTCTAAATATGAGGCTCCATTTGCCCAAAATTGCTGTTTTGCTGTTGCTGCCCTCCAATACACATTCATTTTCTTATGGGGCTTCTTTCCAGTTCCCAGATCCTGCTGGAAGGATAGCTGAACAGTGTTTGAAAAAAAATAAAAATAAAAAGGGGGGTGGGGGTGGGATGCAGCAACAAATGCTGCTTACTCAAGAAAAATAATAAAAAAAAAAAGCTGATCAGCTAAAATGGTACAAAAAAGCCTTTTATTTCCAAGAGTGAAAAAACACAAAGGAATTAAGAAATGATAATAGCAGGTGATAATAACTGGTTTTGATCTGATTTCTATTAATTAAACTTATGATGGACATTAGTGTCTTTCACTTAGAAACTGGTAATCCAGACAAAACATGAGTAGTTACATTTAACCTTAAGCTAATTCTTAGAATAACACTATTTAATATAAAATGAATAAACAAGCATGATTGGCATGTGGGCCAATAGAGAAAAAGGAGGCTCAGCAATCAGTCAACAGAATAAGCCATGGGCCTCAACAGCAGGGACCATAAAGGAAACACCAATACTGAGGCACAGACTAGTCACTGTCCAGACTTAACTCCAAGAACAAAGGCAACACAAGGGGGCCTTGTCAAGAATTGCCCACTGAAGCTTTTAAGTTGGAAATTTTACTACAGCAAAAATGTTCCCCATTTCTACTTTGTTTGGAAATCACAGATTTTTGCAAAGGAGAATAACAATGAAACATGAAGTAAATTTCTAAAATCCTATCTGTTTGTAAGTTATGAATGAAACAGCCAAACTCATGCTTTTTTTTTTTTTTTTTTGGGGGGGGGGGGTGAGGTAGGGGATGGAGGGATGGAAAGAGGTGTCATATTTTGTTCCTTCAGCTCAAGTCTTTGATCCATTCTCATGTAACGTATGTATGAACTATGGCACACAGAATGCAGGATTAGTTTCACAAGAAACGCTAAGAGCACATTGGCAATCTTAGAAAGCAATACCACATTACAAGAGTCTGAACTAAAGAAACAAACTCTTTTCCAAAAACTCACAATAGCATATGGGTTTTAGAAACTTCTGAAGGTTGAGACTGGCTCTTCTCATTTTCAGTAGCACTGATGCTGTCCAAATACCAGGGAAGCAGTCTCCAGTACACCGAGCTTACTTTTTGAGAGGTTATCCTTTCATTTCTGGTACTTGCTCTGCTAAACTCAGATGAAAGCTGAATCAAGCTAGCCACCAATTCAGTATGTAACTGATGCCACAGCTCCTGTTCACATATAGAGTGGATGCCCTTGATCACTGATCAACTTGTACTCTCTCAGGATCTTCCAGTATCCACTCAGAAATTTTCAGCACAGGATACTGGCTGGTAGCATGTGCTTTCAGTTATATCAGCTCATATTTTACGCTGAGGCAGGGAGGGATTCTTGAAGAAAAAGTATCTTTCCAAACTGTTAACATTACTTTCACGTCAATATACATCACATAATTCATTTACAACCTTCTCAATGAAGTCCTCCAATTGTTATTTGGACATACAAGGAGAAGGAGGGGGAAAAAAAAAAAAAAAAAAAAAAACACATACATGCACATGAAGGCACAAATGCAGCTAACAAAACACAAGAATCTGGTTGGCACCTTATTAATGCCCCCGTAAAGTAGCCAAATGTGTGTCTCAATAAATCTCAGCCATTCTGGTGTATGCTATTTTTCAGCCTTATTATTTCCAATATTTTGCCTGTCATTTCTGAATGGCTTCTCAAAAATAAAAGCTTGTCCTTGAGAAGCCAGAAAAAGTTACTGTATTTTCAGTCTGAATCACCTCATAATGTAAGCACTGAAATGCTAGGAATAATGTAAACTCTACAGTAAAATACAATGATATAGTATACCTAGAAATACCTCAGCTTAATAGGTGTTGTGCCATTAACAGTGAATTTTATGGAAGCTAGTAGATGTAAATCTGTCAGGTAGACAAAGATTTACAGTAGTATCCACTACAGTGGACGATTTTCATCACATTTAGGACTGTCAGGCAACTAGCGTGTTTTCTTCGGTTCCTTTAGTCGTGAAGGCCCCTTCATTTTATTTAAAGGCTGGTTCTTTCACCTTCAGGAATTCAGCGCTGATGAATGGAGCTCCCCAGTGCCCTATCCCTTTTTACAGATATAGCCTGGAGCTTGGGTGACTTTGCATGTTCATGCCACCCTTTCCCAGAGAAGCGTCTCAGCTCTGTGCATTAAACACTGTCACTCTCACAAGAGGTGAGATGCAGATCTGCAGAACATATATTTACAAGGCTAAAACAACATTTGCAGTACATTATCTGCATAATATTCCAAGAGAACAGACTGGTCAAGCTCTCCTTTTCTGAAACCACTGTTGGCACCTACCTTGGGGACAGTGGTGGGGGTGAGGGCATGGAAATACCTTTTGGCCACAGAGCAGTTACCATGGAAGGCATGTATCCATGTGGATTGTGCCACTGATCTTCACGATGATGCAGAGAACAAGCACTGAAGAGACTGAAACCAATCCCAGATCTTCCACCATGAGTGTTAAAATTCACCCCACTGAGGGGTTTGGCAGCAACACTTGACAGAAAATGACGATGCATGGTTTCAACAGGCAAAAATTAAAGGCATCCATGCCTTATATCCATTACTGGTTTCCTTTAAAAACAAAATATATAACAAAAACACCTGGCTTTGCTAACAGGAAAGGCCTTGCAGCAACACCAGGTTAGGGCATCATGGTGCCCATGTGGCAGCAGGGGCCTGCAAGACTGCATGCCTGCACGCCTGCAAGGTGTGAGGCACAGCAGGGACTGCCCAGATGGCTCCAGTCCCACATGGCAGCAAGGAGTGAGAGGAACAGCATCAGAAATGGCCTCACAGACATCAAGGGGAAAAGAAGATGAGGAGGGGAGGAGATACCCCAGGTGCTGGAGCAGAGGTTCCTAGGCAGGCCATGGAGGAGACCATGATGACCTGCTCAGGTGGACACACCCTGAAGGAGCTGTGCCTCATGAATGACCCCAGCTGGAGCAGGTTTTTCCTGAAGAACTGCAGCCCACGTGGAGGATCCACACCAGAACAGGGGGAAAATAATTTGGAAGAAACAGCAGAGAGGAGCTGTTAAAGACTGACTGCAGCCTCCCATCCCCATGCACGGCTTTGCAGGGAGGTAGAGGAGGCTGGATGAAAGGGGTGAAGTTGAGTCTGGGGAGAAGAGGGGCATTAGGCTTGCCTGTTTTTCTCAACATCCAAGTCTATTGAAATTGGCAATAAATTAACCTTATCTTGCCCTGTGGGCTGTTTCATCTTGTGTTCTCCCCCTGCCCTGCTGGGGAGGGGAAGAGTGAGAGTGTGGCCAGGCGGGTGCCTGGCAGCTAGTGAAGGGCAGCCACTGGGCAACTTCTGTAAAAAAGCAAAAAACAATTCCTCAACAGTTGCCTTACAATACACAGGTCTCCAAAGTGAATATGAAAACAAACAAAACAAAACCATTAAACAGAAACTCTGATCAGTTGAATATATAAGAACGATTGGCTTCGCACCTTATCATTTGTTTTGCCCCTTCCTTCAGGGACTGGCTCATGCTTGCCATGCAGCTGCTCTTCATCACAGCCAGAAACAGGTGGCTGGGACCCTGTTATTTTAAACTTGGTTCTATGGGAGGAGAAATTAGTGAAAAGGGCAAAAAACAATACTGAAAGATTGAATTCCTTCTGCTGTGGTGCACATTTTACCTAAACGTCCATATAAACACATGAGAATCTCGGAAGCTTTCTCAAGCATAGTGAGAGACACTTTTTCTGGGATGAAAGAGAAGTTTCACAGGAATTAAACTACAATAACAAAGCATACCATACTTATAATTATACCTCACTATTTCCGCACTCTTAACTTTCATCAGTGCTACAACAGCACAATTATATGATACACCATAGGCAACCTAATATTCAGCACTTTCAGCGCATATTCTGAAAGACGAAGACCTCTGACAATCACTGCTAAGCAGAGTCTAACTGTGCTAATAGCTGAGGCAAAATATCTTCATACCATAACACTTCAAATACAGGAAATCTTGAACCAACAAACTCCTCAAAAGCTGAGCAATTACAAGCTTAAATCTACTTCCGATCCAAAACTGCAAAAGCACCTGATATCCAAAAAGAAGCCTGCCATGTGCTGCCTGCAGAGAACCCCCTATCTTCTTCAATTCTAATTAATCTTTCAAGCTGCTTCATTTCCAGCTAGAAAACAGCAGCAGCAAAATACCTGCGTCTTACAGGCTAATTCGTGAAACAGCCTTTCCCCAAACTAGTCAGTGTCACTGCTCCTCCTGCAATCTCTGAGTTTTGGCACAATAGCTGATACATAATTCCCTAGCAACACATCCTAACTAATGTTTTCCAATTACCAGTGAAACATACAGTGTATTCAGTTGCATTTTATGGTACTAAAAACTAATAACTACACAATTTCTATATTAATACTATCTGCTAGATAAATTCAAATGCATGGAAGGAGTAGCCTTTAAATTAAATTAGAAGATTTCATAGCTTTACTTTTCACCACACACACTTTAGTATGCATTCTATTTACAGGCTTTTTCCCTATTAAAATTTCACTCTTTAAAATGCAGTTTTGACCAGTCTGTCAGGTGTCTCCTGTCACCTTCACAGCATGTTTCAATGGTATCCAGCTAGGACTTTTACAGATTACTAGATCAGAAGAGTTCATTACAGTCTATAGTCTTTCTGCACAAGATGGCTGAATTCAAAGACGAAAAAAATGATGACAGATCTGTCACGTCCCTAGACGGATAGCTTCAGTGGTTAATTACATGTACAATTAAAAGTCCATTCTTTATTTTGATTTTTCTAACTGTCCTAATTGCATTCCCAGAATCCTGTAACACCTTTGTCATCCAAGAGGCCTCCAGAGAACTACAGCTTTTTTTTTCATAGCTTTACCAACTTCGTTTACTTTTCCTTCCCTGAAAACACTTTTAACACAGGTTCAGGAATTAACAAATTAAAATATGACCATTTTTCTTGTAGTGGCATTGACTATAAAAGGAAGAAGATTTGGACCCATTTTTATGTAACAGAAAGAATCATGAATCTTCCATAGCAGTTATCAATATACTATGTCCACTCCTCAGCATTTTTCCCTTGGGATGCAATTTGGAGCACTTCATTGTTAGGAAAAGGACCAAAAGATATGAATAAGTTTAGCCAGTAACTAAAAACTTCTTTCAGCCTTTTGAAATAAATTTAGCTCTGGAGTAAAGCAAAGCTAGGACACTAACTGTAAAGGAGGCTATTTCCAAGGGCTTTGAATAAGAAAACAATTTCTGAAGAAAGAAATGCAGTAATAGTCTCTTCTGGCACATAGTGCCAGAAACCTACACCAAGCTTTGCTTTCTGTAACACCACCACTGAAATCAGCAGACCCATCCATAAATAAGGTGCAGATCCAAGACTAAGCCACAGGGGATGAACTGGAAGTCAGGTCAGCATTTTCTGAACACATATACATATATATGTATTTTACTAGCACGAGTAATTAAAGTTGCCTGTGTTAGTATTGTGTCCCTGTTATTAAACTTACCTGCATTTGTTTTAAAGAGAATCATGTTTTTCAGGCATCCATACAGGCTAAAACATTTTGAAAGGTTCAGGTAGCCATTGCAATGGAAGAGAGGCTTGCCATTTTGCAGGGAGTATCTAATTCAAACTTTGGCCAAACTATAAACATTTCAAGGATCATTCATCCCCGGTAAGGATGCACTAGAATTTATCAGCTAAAATATTCACAGACTCAGTTTGTTTGAAACCTGCACTGCCCTAGTACAACAGGAGCACAAACACATCTGAACTGACATTACCCTTGCCAGCTCTGTATGAATGTTTGTACAGGAGAATGTGTTTTTAGCTATTAATAAATGGGCCATGCCAAAACTACATGCAAGAACTGTGTGACACATGAAGAAGTTGGACTTACCCGCAAGAACAGTATCTATATGTTATTTAAACTCTGTAAGGAAAAGGGGTATTGAACCTTTACATTTACCCCCCATCATTTATAGCTTCTCGATAATTAATTCTTCTTTGAATCTATGAATATTTCTAATGTTTGGTGGAGACCCCCATAAGAAACATTTTTTACATTGCTTCAAATTAATGTATAAATGAATTTAAAATATATGCATTACATGTTGTGCTCATGATGCATCTTCACACACCTGCAATGTCGCATGTCACCCTGCATGGATTACCACCGACTACATAGGTGTGGAGCTCATTCAACTCTCTACATTTATTTGCAGGATCTGTTTCTGTAAGTATTGATGTCAAGTAACAATTTCCTGAACTGCAATGTAGTTAAATTACTTTCTTTATTGGTCTGAAAGACTCAAAAGGACATGGGGGAAAGAAGGAGGGGACAAGAAAACCATAAGAAAACAACAACCCACAACCCTGCCTTTGTATTAACTGCCCATAGAAGGAAAGGTTGTTGCTCTGATAAGGCTGAACTTTGCAGGGAAACTTCTCTTAAGGAATTTTGGTCTGTGATTATATCCCCTGGAGCATAAATTACAGAATAAATACAGGGTAGCTGCTGGGATTTAGCATCATTTGTTGTGATGACTGGGCGGCTCAGTCCATTGGAAAGCTACAGTAACATGTCGCCCTGTATACTGCCCTTCAGGAAT
Organism: Aythya marila; assembly: GCF_965140915.1. Lineage (NCBI taxonomy): Eukaryota > Metazoa > Chordata > Aves > Anseriformes > Anatidae > Aythya > Aythya marila. The sequence goes on from NC_139042.1 coordinate 112,640,452, forward strand.
TGCAATTTCACAGTTTGATTCCCAGCACTGCCTTGCGGGGCTGCTACCATAATGAGTTTCTGGATCTTCACACACCATGTGAAAGATTCTCTTTGCTGTAGTTTCCCAATAGGGAATGTAGAAAACACTAGCGGAAAAGGTAGTTAAGGCAAAGCATATCAACACCAAGAGGGCAGAATGAAGTGCTCTGAACACTTCACTGGAGGCAAACATGGACTTGTCTTTTTCTTTGCTGCACTGTCACTGTCTTTTCCACTTCAGCATTACTATTTCAGAGAACCAGTGCAGTGGCTTTCACACAGCCAAGTGCAGGGATCACACAGGGTAGTAAGGAATGTCATGTTTCTGCATGGGTCTTGAGTAGAAATTGCAAACTGTGACTTTATACACTGGGAAGAGCAATTAAGTTGAAAGAACCCAGAATAAGTGAACCAGGATACTTTAGACGAGGGGAAAAAAAAAAATGATTTCATGTATACAAGATTTACAATAACTTTTTTTTTGTAATGAAGTCCATGTCTTTTCAGAGCAGTCCAAACATTATTTGTGTAAGTGCCTTCACTTGAATATCAAGTGCATTCTTTTCTGTAAGTGCCTTCACAAAGAAATAACATACTTGGTGCAACCTCTTTCATTAACTGCTTGTCTTTTACATTTTAGATAAGTGAGTTTTTAGACTCACTTTAGAGTGACACCTTAATAAAGCAGGGCTGTAAACCTCAGCTGCCTTTCCTAATGGTCACTAAAATCTCAGTTTCAAGAGCATTTGTCCAGGACAACTGTTTTTATGTAGCCAACAGCTACAATGGAGGTGTATGTTTGTCTTCAAAGCTTTTGCTTCCAAGAAGAAAAAAATAAAAATAAATATAATAAAGAAGCCTATGGATGAACATAAGGAAGATGATAGGTGGCCATTTTGTTCCTATACTTTGAGAGTTGCTAAAAGTTGCTGCTTCAAAACCAATTATTTGGAAAAATAAATCCCATTTTTGATTTTGTCTAAAAGTGACAGCCAAAGAGCCCAAGCAATTCAGTAAGGTTAAAATATATAGGTGGATCCATAAAAGGGTGAGTGCAGTTAAAATATGCAAAACTGCACATAAAAGATTCCTCACACAGGAATGGCAGAATATATCCACTAGGAATTATTATGAAAACAGTTTAACTGTGTGGATAAAAAGTTGAATGGGTAAGAGGGAAGATGATCACACTCCTCACACAACTATATTGGTAGAAATCACATACACAAATAAAGATTAAAGCTCCAAACCAAAACATTCCTCCCAGGGAACATTTTGGAAATGAAATTAAAGACGCAAAAAAACAGACAAAACAAAACAAAAACAAAAAACCCTGCAAAAACCAGTGTTCAAAGAGTACCCTGCACAGTTGCTGCAGGATTTTAGAGAGAGAAAGGATATAGAACAAAAGTTATACATTTGGGGTGGGGGGGGGGGGGGTAGTGGGTTTACGTGGCAAGGTTTTGGTAGCAGGGAGCTATAGGGGTGGTTTCTGTGAGAAAGATCTAGAAGCTGCCCCATGTTTGGGAAGGGCCCCATTGTTTTCCAGATCCGAGCCAATAAGCGATGTTGTTTTGCGCCTCTGTGAGAGCATATTTAAGACAGGGAAAAAACGCTGCGCCACACAGCAGCCGGGAGAGTCAAGGGAGTGAGAGAACAGCCTTGCACCAAGGTCAGTGTAGAAGGAGGGGGAGAGGTGCTCCAGGCGCCGGAGCAGAAGTCCCCTGCGGCCCCCTGCAGCCCATGGAGTACCACGGTGGAGCAGGGTTCCACGCTGCAGCCCGTGGAGGAGACCACGGTGGAGCAGGTGGCCCTGCACCGATGGAGGCTGCCGCCTGTGGAAGACCCCTGCCGGAGCAGATTCCGGGCCGGACCTGTGGCCCGTGGAGAGGAGACCACGCAGGAGCAGGTGACCTGGCAGGAGCTGCTGCCCATAGGGGAGCCAGGTTGGAGCAGTTTTCTCCTGAGGGATGGACCCCATGGTACGGACCCATATCTGGAGCAGTTCTGGAAGAGCTGCTGCCTGTGGGAAGCCCACGCCGGATCAGTTCATCAAGGACTGTATCCCGTGGGTGGGACCCCACAGCACAGGGGACGAGAGTGACCGAGAAGGAGCGGCAGAGAAGCGCTGTAGACTGACCATAACCCGCATTCCCCTGTTCCCCTGCGCCGCTCGGGGGGAGGAGGTGGAAGAGGGTGGATGGGGGGGAAGGTGCTTTTGTTTTTTTTTTTTTCCTTTGTTTTCTCACTTCTCTCGCTTGTTAGTTGTAGGCAATAAATCTTACTATCTCCTTATGCCGAGTCTGTTTTGCCCGTTACAATAATTATTGCGTGATTTTCTAGTCCTTATCTCAATCCTTGAGCCCCTTTCACATATTTTCTCCCCATTCCTCTTTGAGGAGGGGGAGTGAGAGAGCAGCTGTGGTGGAGCTCGGCTGCCCACTCGAGCGAAACCACGACAGGGGGGGAGGGGAAGGGAGAGGGTGTCAGCAGGGAAGGGGAAAACAGGTGTCTAATTCAACCTTACTGAAAGTCACAAATGTAAAATCAGAAATGCACAGATAAATCTGTGTATGTAGAATAACCAGTAGTATCCAAACAAAGAGGGATGCATTTCTAACCCAGCTGCTGGCTCTGACAAGCAGAACCAAATGTAAAAGAATAACTAAGAGTCAGGATACACAGTGAGCATATAGCCCTGCCACAGCTAGGATGTTTCCTAATATCCATCTGAAGTTCCCACATCATAACGTGTGCTATTTCTCATGTGCTACCCCAGTAACACCAGAGCCTGACTCCATCTCCACCACTCCAACCAGCAGCGACCCATCACTGGACTCACCCCTGTACCTTAGCATCTGTGAGGGGATGCCCCCAACTGGGCACCGTGCTCCAGCTGCAGTCTCACTGGTGCTAAAGAGGGGAAAGATTGCTGCCCTCGCTCCTGCTAACATGCCACAGGACGTGGCTGGCGTGGCTCTGCTGAAAGCTGTAGGAGGCCCCTGTCAGCCCATTCCAGCCTCTGAGAGGCAGAGGATTTGCTCCATCATCTTGACGGGGATTAAGGTGAGGCTGACAGGCCTGTAGCCCACCAGATCCTCCTCCTTTCACAATTATCATGAAGTTTGCTTTCATCCAAAAGGGTTGTTGGACACTGGAACAGGCTGCCCAGGGAAGTGGTGGAGTCACCATCCCTGGATGTCTTTAAAAGACGTTTAGACATAGAGCTTAGGGATATGGTTTAGTGGGGATTGTTAGCGTTAGGTCAGAGGTTGGACTCGATGATCTTGAGGTCTCTTCCAACCTAGAAATTCTGTGATTCTGTGATTCAGCTACCAGGAACCTCCCCCAGTCACTATGACCTTTCGTAGATAATAAACAGCATAACTCAGCAATCCTGGATGCATCCAATTTGTGTCCATTAACTTGTGCACATCCAACTTTTTTCCTGGTGGTATCACTATTAGGACAGGAGATTGCACCTCCATAGGAAGAGAGCTCTGCAGTATGAGCTAGTTTTCCATCAACCATTCTGGAAAACAACTGAGCTGTCCTGGCACTATGGCAGCCTTTCTTTAAATTGCTCTTCAATGTGGTAGAATTGATAGAGCAGGGCAGGTAAGTGAAGGCAAGGCAGAACGGATTAAATTCCTCACTTAGCTAGTAGAGCAAACATACTTATTTCTCCCTGAATTTGTCATGAAGAAAATCCAGAGGAGTTGAAACTAGCACTGCCACTTTAGAAGTGGTGGTGTGCCAAAATAAAGGTATGAACAGCTCCCTAAGGTGCATATTAGGATCTTGTTCAAAACCTGCTTCTCCATTGCTCTGCTTCTTCAAAGGATCATCTCTTCCTACTCCAACTTTGAAGCAAAACAGACTTGTGATTAGAAACAGCATTGAGGTGGTGGGATAGGTGGGGAAGAAAATTGTGAAAGGAGAGCTGCCTTCCCACTATGTGCAGGTAACCCTGCCAGTTTCATCAACTATAGTATCACATATACAGCATTCTGAATTGATTTTAGACATTTTTAATCTCCAAATTCAAATTAAGCCTCCTCTAAATGCCCACCCACTTGAGAAAGACAGTGGAATTAATTCTCTGAAGTTATATTTGAAGACACATGACAGTCACCCCCTTAAGGATAAATGTGCTATCCAAAAGAAGAGACTAGGAGAAAATAAACACCAGGGATGTTAAGGCCTAACTTAAGGCTACTTTGTGCATTATGCAGTGAACAAAACGGCTAAGAATGAAGATGGCCCATCAGTCTTAATGGCTGCAAAGGGATTGACATATTTTGTCACTCTGGACTGCCTCAGTATCTCTGAAATTCACAATTTAAATTGTGGTAATGCTGCTTTAACCAATTTTAATAACTTCACTGGGAAGACTCCTCATTCTCTTTATACACAAAACCAGTACTGGAAGGAAGTTTTGGTAAGGATGTTATTAGAAGAGGGCAAAGAAGAAAACCTTCAGACAGCTGGACACCTGCAGCACATCCCTGGTATTTGAAGGAAATGTCATTTGCCAAACCAATCTGATACCAATCTTGAGAGTAAGAAACCCTGCCTGCCTAACTCTGGACATCACATAACTCACTCTGCAGTCCACTAATATGCAAATTTTCACTTCTGATCTGGATTTTGCTGCTCCAGAATCATTAAGGCACCTCATTAAATATGCAAAGCATCACTAAGCCATCGGTCTACTGTAGGAGCCAAAACTGCATTTACTTTCTTTTTTTTTTTTAATCTTCTGGACCTTAATTGCCGTATTGACAGTAAAGAAACAGTTGTTTACCTTCCAAAGTCTCAGGAGTGCCTGCCAAATTAATCCTTTTAAGCAGTGTTTCTTCAACTCCAGAAACAACTAAGTAGCATGCAAAGCAGCGAGATACTCCCTTAAGAAGCGGTAAACACACATACTGCTTCAAAATTAACCTTCACCATTACAACTTGTCAAAGATTTGTTCTTTTCTGTTTCATGCAGTTCAAAGGTTCTGGAAGGTGGGTGGTTTCTTAAAGCAGAATCAGATAATTTTTCAAATTGTATTCAAAAGACTTTTGTTACCTAAATATGTACAGTGGCCACAATGTATACAGGAATTTTGGTGAGAAGATATTATCTAGAGTGAACTCACAAAAACTTAAAGCACCAAAACAAACAAAATTATTTAAAATTAGACTCCTGGAAAACATGCACATTGCAAAGCCAAGCAATGCTTTAAAAGCTATGAAAGACTGCATAATACTAGTCATCTGTGATAGGATGTCAGCACATTTTTGGGCATAATTATTTTTTCCTCCCACAGACTGACTTGTCACCCACTCTGTTGATAAATTTCAAAGAGTTGGAATTTTTCTATAAAAATTGACTCTTGTCTTATAACTGAAACAAAACAACAGCAGTTTCTTCTCAGATGATGCTTATACGTCACTTGCAAAGGAAATGAAAACTGCAGCAGAAACAGTGACAAGCGATTCATGTTTTGGTACCAGATAAGGGGCATGTTTATAGGCTTCTACAAAAATCAGCGACATACCCTAAATTTTTGCTAGTGGTCTCCTCCCACACTTCTTTATCTGCTCAGAGGTAAAGCTGGGTTCTCTTGAGGCAGAATCTTTTCCAGTGTTTGTACTGGGACATACACCCAAGATGGCTCTGCCAGAAATGAAGCAGCTGGTTAATGGACAGAAGTTTAAAAGTCAAGAAACTTAGTCAAGAAATGTATGTATAGATGCACTTCAGCATACAGGATGTAATACAGACACATTATTTGTATCTGAAGGCTTCACCATTCTCTTTTAAGGTCCTCAGCAGAGCCTTTATATGCTCTCCTATTGCTACCTCTAAATTTCACTGACTCCCAGTTGTTCTCCCCAGAATTATTTCAGCTTGGGAATTTTAAGAGCTTATTTTCAATAATGAAGCTGTAACCAAGGCAAAAGGGTAGCAAATTTGAGTAAATATGTGAGAAATGAGCCTTTTGGTGTAGCTAAGTTCTGAGCAAGATCAAGCAGTCATAGCATTGTTCTAGGTCTAGCAGGAATACCTGTAGCAGGAGGGAAATCAGGAGCACAGAATTTTAAGATTTTAAAAAGAATTTTAAGAATTTTAAAAATTTTAAAAGACACATTTTTTAAGTGCCCTGCTTTGTTTAAACATATAAACTCGGGCAAAGATTATGCTATTGAACAGTTTTAAAGCAACTTTCCCATACCTTCTCAACCCTCTTAAAAATATACAAGATGCACTTAATGTAAAAATAAGAGTCTATCATAACCTTCTCATAATGAAAATGTAAGCAATATCTTACCTGTCTCTTCAGTACAGAATTTTGCTACACATGGTACAGAAGGTTGCTAAAACTATATTGATTAGCATAAAGGGCCAAAGAACAAGGTTGATGTTTTTAAACTATGTTTTTCATTTTGCAAATTCATTACGTAGCTCCTCAAGATTATCAACAGAAAAATGAGCTGTTTTGGATAAATAATTTCAGATAGCATTTCATTTTCAGATCTACTCCCCAGCCATCATAACACAGCATGACATTTATGTCCCACTACTCAAGACTGATCTTTACTTGAGGAACAATCTGTACATTGGCAAGCAGAAGAATTGGTTGCATTAGTTCTGCTTTGGATGGGCCAATGTTTACAAGGAGAGCATCTAACTGCATCAATATAAAATTGTCAGCAGTAGCCAAAAGCCCATGTCCACTGTGGCTTCAAATATTGTTGACAAAAATAGATTGAATGTGGGGTAGCAGTGAAGGGAAGAAAATTCTAAAACTCTTCCATGAGGAGAGGCAGGGGGACAGCACAATTTCCCTCCTGGAATCTGACTATTTGCTGTCCTTATGGACTTCTGTGGCTTCTAGGTGCACACAGCTACCCACATTCTAACTCAGCAAGCAATAGCCTAAAATTAGTGTTGAAAATCCACACTGGATACTGAGCAGTGCTCTAGGAACTTTATATATAAGCCTTTCTCCCCTCTCCTCCCACGGCAATTATAGGCAATGTTGCAGGAGGAAGAAAAAGAAAAGTGTTTCCTTCTGCAAGAGAAGCCACGTGTCTTTCACACATATTAATCCATCAGCATGCTCATACATGTTCACTTCAGATTCATGGTAGCCTTCCTGCCTTGATGTCTATCTTTGGCAGTGCAAATAAAAGAACATACAGAAAGCAGAACTGCAATTGCCTGCCAGAGACCGTCAGTGAAGATTGCTCTTTAGTATTTCTTTAGTCCCAGGTACTACAGCTTCTAGATTTAATTCCTTGTATAAGAAAATCCCTGCTCTGCATAGTCCACTGTGATAACTATGCATTGAGATAGTTTTAGACAAAGACTGAGAATTCCACGGGCTTGAGACTATAACTAACATAAAACAAGATCAGCTTGGCAAAAGACTAATACTGGAAAATCTAACAGAAAGCAAGATGTTCACAAAGGCTAATGAAACCAGTAAGAACTGAAGACTGCTCTGAGAGCAAGCTCCTCAGATGACCTGTGCTTACTAGAAATGTTCATATTTAATGTCCAGGGCAAATGATACAGCACATAATGGCATTGCAGTTATGGCTAAGCTCCCTGTCAAAAATGAGAAATATTCCCTTTCTCTCTTCAGTGCATCCCACCAAGCCCTTGAAGAAATAAGGCTGTTCACCCCACCATCTCAGCACAGGAACCATTTTCATAAGAAAGACTGAGAGAGCTGGGACTGTTCAGCCTGAAGAAAAGGCTCACGGGTGACCTTATTGTAGATTTTTCAATACTTAAAGGGGGCTTAATAAAGGATAGAGAACAACTTTTTGCTTGGGCAGACAACGACAGAACAAGGGGGAACGTCTTTAAACTAAAAGGAGGAGATTTAGATTAGAGTTTAGGAGGAAATTCTCCACTCAGAGGGTGGTGAGGCCCTGGCACAGGCTGCCCAGAGAAGCTGTGGATGCCCTATCCCTGGAGGTGTTCAAGGCCAGACTGGATGGGGTTTTGGGCAACCTGCTCTGGTGGGAGGTGTCCCTTACCATGTCAGTGGGGTGGAATTAAGTGATCTCTTCCAACCCAAACCATTATATGATTCCTGAAAAGATTAAGATCTGTATCATGACAGGACATTTGCATCTGCCATCACACAGGAACACAGCCCTAAAGTAACCATCAACACTGCCTTGTAGTAATGGAGCTGCAGTTCAAAGTTCAGAGAAAGCGCATTCCTCTGACCAACAGTGCTCATAGATAGGGAGAAAAACATGTGTTAAAGAAGAGTTTATAAATCTCAGTGGAAACCTTTTCTTAAAGAGAGGCCTCCTGGGCAGAGGCCTTGAGTGACACAGAGGATCCTGAACCAGATTTGTCTTTGTACCAGAGGACAACAAATGCCTGTCAGGGCCCTGACAGCACTTCTAGCTCTGGCTGTCTCCCTCCATCACCACACCCAGGGCCCAGGACCCCGTCTCATCTCCAGTGCCATCAGCCCCTGCCCCAGCAAGGCGAGGCTCTAGCTCCCACAGCCCTGCCCACCATGGGCCTCACAGAGACAGGTCACTTACAGGGCCACAGCCTGGCCTGGCCCTGGCCCTGTTCCTGCTCCTCTCTGATGACTCCCCAGCTTGTGGGAGGGTGTCCTGGTGTTCAGAGATTAATTTCTTGGGGTTTATCTGGCAAATGTGTGACCTGAGCCTAAGCTTGGTAAAATATGAGACACTCCCCCCATAATACATTTTTGATGACAGTTCCCAAGCACCACCAGCACTTCTGTCGTTCTTACAGTAGAGCCTGAACTTGGGAGTCAGCTGCAGCAAGAAAGCACAGATTTTGTTTCCCCAGATCTTGCTTTTGGTGAAACTGAGGTGGACGAGCTTCCACAGCTCCTGTGGCAAAGCCTGATGAGTCAAGCAGCATTTAGGTTCTCTGAGTTTCAGAGCAGAATATAGGAGGCACCTTATCTCACATAAAGAGGAGCAGATTTTATGTCACTTATTGACCCCTTTAAACAGGTCAGTTAGTAGCAGAATCAAAACCAATCCAAAACCAAAACAAAACCCCAAACACACCCATTCTTAAGTTCCAGCTAGAGCTAAGTTTTGTGTCACATGGGTCTGAAGGAGCAACAGCCACATCACATCAGCTAGAAGAAGATCCTATGACACTCTCTGGGGGAAACTGCTCAAAGTTGTGTTTTGTAAAATTTTCTGTAGCAAGGTTTTGTTTGACTGCCTGGATGCTATGCTACAGGCATTTAACTAGCTGCAATTTGAGTGCTTTGGAGTACATGCCTCAGGCATGAAAGGCATTTGACCAATCCAATTATTATTCCACGTACAGTCTGTTACTATGCCCTAACACATTGCCATATAACCAGCTATTTCCTCATATATTCATGCCTTTGGCTTCGATTCCAAAAAAAAAAAAATCCCTTGCAAGACTAGTTCTGTATTCAGTCCCATCAAAGAAACCATCTGTTTGGCCCAGGATTTTGCATTTCCAGCTCAGAAGTTATGTTCACTTTCAGTGACCAGGCATCCATTCTCTCTGCCTTCTTGTCATAAGTCTTAGCAAAAACTATGCAACACAAAAAATACCAAACAAACCCTACAACTCTAAGTCCTCAAAATATCTTTTTTTCATTTCCTGATCCATTGAGTGTGCTGCTTTTCCCCCCTCCTTTTCAGAAAGAAAAGCAACCATCTGTAAGCACATTGTTGGAACAATTGTCTCCCAAACAATCAAGTCTCTCATAGCAGAGAGTTCTCCTTTGGGAAAGTTTGTTGCTAAATATCAGTTCAAACAGCAGGTTCAAAACATTGCCCTTTTCTAAGATTTGACACCTAGTCTGATTTCAGTGACCCTCTAAAGTCAAGCCATCATACCAGCACTGAAACATTTTTCTTTTCTGTGTCTCTTGGCTATAAACACCATTGTAGTTACTTTTTTCCAAACCTATTATTAAACCTGATTGCAAAGTGTCTGAAATGTTTTATTAAGAAAAACTGTATTAGCTCATCGGCAAAGTTTATACCGGAGGTTGTATCTCCTGGGAAGGTTGGTTCAGGTACATGTAAGCAGAAAGTGATATACTTCATGTAAGTGAAGAGCAATGCTCCGAAGCTACACCTCTACAATTTTTTGTCACTACCAATGACAGACAGACACTTAATTTCCCTTCATCTCCACTTAGATTTGTGCCATATTACTTTCTCCAAAGTCTTTCCTACCTCTGGAAACATCAGGGCAAAAGCGCACAAAGGGAATAAACAAGTTGCCTCTCCACTGAAAAGGCTTTAAGTAGGATAAAGCTATACAAGACCCAGAAAGAAAGGTAGAGTCAAGCACATCAGATACAATCTCACAAAGTCTGATTTCAAGTTTTGTCTGTATTACTGATATTATAGGACTAAGAAGGAGGGCATGTGGCCATACAGGCAAACTAGAAGTTTTCTCACAAATGAAACATAAATATGAGAGTATGTGTCATGCAAAACAACAATTGTATAACTGATTTCCTAAAATGAGTCACACAAAAATGCACAGACTTGCAGTTTTGTAGCTGCAAAGTTGTTTGTTTGTTTGTTTTACTGAAATCAGCAGGCTGAGACCACACACCAGAGCACTGTTCAGAGTAGTATATCTTCATTCACTGATATTGACTGAAACAATTAAAAACTTCATTAAGCCACAGGCACACAACTAACCCTGCAAAATTGAGACAACTTATTTAGAACACTTGCAGATGTTGGTAAATCATAATGTTTGTTTGACTTACCTGTCGTAACCTGATGATCTTTAGCAACAAGATGTGCATCATGCAATGACTCCGCTCGCTGGAAATCATCCCTTACAAAATATACATTTTATATTAATATATATATAATTATATATTTAATATATTTCATATTAAATAGTTTATCATGGCTTTTTATTCGCCTGTCCACACAGTTCACCAGATGCTTTTAAAATAGGCCCCTGACAGAAACATAACTTGCCTACCTCTTGATCAAGAAAGGGAAAAATAATAAAGGAGAAGCTAAGAAATTCCTTTTCTTTTTAAAAGCAGGATGGCAGTTGTGTAAGTATTCCCAACAACATTTTTTCTGCAAAACAGAATGAAAGGAAAAAAAAAACAAAACAAAAAAAAAAAAAACAAAAACAAAAAAACACTATGAACACTCAAACAGCATGTATAGAATTAGTGTCTTCCTCTGTCCTTTTAAAGATTTACTGTCTTTGAAGTTATTGCCTCTCAACAGTCTGCCACAGTAATGTTGCATAATGCTGACAACCCAGCCAGAGCTCACAGGAGAAAAAAAATACAAGAGTTAAGTTCATGAAACAGGGTTGACAGGAAACAAGATTCCCTTGACTTCATAGTTCCTCCACCTGGGTCCTTCTTTCTCTGGAAGTCACAGGACAATAGAACATTGTGTAACCCATTAACTCGCTGGTCTGTGGCCAGTGCAATGGATATTATATGCTCCCTGTTCCTTTTATTTTGCTATTCATGAGCTTGTTGGTATAAACACTCCCACATATTAAACATCCCACCAGATAATTAAGAGCAAAGTACTGCTGCATTACACCTCTTTTTAAAAGGGTAATCTTAATTTTGATGGATCTCTGTATATTTCAAGGTATTAAAACTATTGGAATTTGGACAGACTGTAATATCAAAATGAAATAATTTCCTGCTTTAAAAAAAAAAATAAAATAAAATAAAATGCAAAGCTTACCACTTTGGAATATATAAGAAGAACACCTATCAGTAGGGCATAGCATCTTTCACTTACAACATGATAAAGGAAGTGGTATGTGTATTTCCCATGTCAAAATGAAGATCAGATCTCCAGGGAAAAAGAGCTGTGTTATTGGCGACTCAACATCCAGGTAATTTTGTCCTAGAATATTTAAAGTATCTGGGTAGGAATTAGAAGATGAAGCAAAGAAGCACGAACATCTGGAAACAATGAATTGCTAACTCAGCCTACATCCCACATGAGACTTCCTTAAATATAACGGTTCATCAGTGCCTTTCTCAAGAGGGGTCCTCTTCTGTGAGGAAACCAGGATAGTAACAGGCCCTCTTACACCCTCTTCAGCCTGTAACATGTAACCACAATGAAGTATTACAAACGACATAAGGAAAAGTTTTGGTGTGCATGTGCTAGTTTCAGGGGACCTAGGCTTCAGAGGACCAGCCTTTGTGCTCAGCCAGAAGGAGAGGGTGAAGGAACATTGAAAATGAGCTGACAAGTCCAAGAAAGCAGAACTTCAGCTGAACTGACCCTGGTTTTGTAAAGTTTAACTAAGTTGCACTGCTGCAGCTTCATTTAGGGTGGAATAAATGATTAGTACTCAGCCTTTTTACAAACAGGGTTAAAAAAAAAAAAAAAAGAATCATAACACAACACCACCACTGCCACCAAGCTAAGAAATATCAGTAAAGTGAAGTGATTAAGAGGAGCATCAACGATAAAATCAATCAAACATTATATACGATTTTGCTTAAAACTGCCTATGCATATTTTTGAAAATATCCCTAGTTTATCTTTTCTTAAAAATAATTCACATTTGCTACAGGCAAAGAGCCACCACGGTATAGCTACTGTCATTCTAGCTTACCTTTATAGCCATCAGTCCATGTAGCCACGACCCTCGAAACATTCCATTATTATTACCACCATCCAAGGCAGCATAGCATTGCAAAATTTCTTTGACTGTAATTAACCAGATCATTTCCTTTTATTTAATACTGAAAAGCAATAAGATGTTATTAGCAGGTGGAAGTTTTAATGCCAGTTTATTAGTACTACTGACTTGGTGCCTGCTGATAGTTGCCATGAAGGCCAAAAGGTTAACAAGTGTTGGCTGGGATTAAGCAGTCACCAGGTATTTTCCTTGTGGTTGATGGAGTAAAGCCAATTGAAATTATCAGTTTAAAAACTAGTCACTAACAACTCTTTGTTTAAACATGGAAACATCACTTTCACACACATAAATAAATAAATAAGGAAAAAAAAAAAAAAGAAAAAAAAAAAAGAAAAAAAAAAAAAAGAAAAAAGAATTTAAAAAAGGGGGGATTTTTCCTTTCTGTTGCTGCAATAATATTCACATAATTTGTAACAATTAGAGCCAGCAGCAGCCAGCTTTCCCTCAGACTTCAACAGCTTCCTCAGAAAACAGAAGTGCAAAGAATGTGTAACACTTCACATTACAATAATAATGATCTGTTCGGTAAAATAAAGTTTCACAGCTTTCTGAGTTTTGTGAGCAATATTTAAGGCACAGAACAGGTGTTAAATTTTTTCTAGAGGACTTTTAATTACCTAATTCATATCAGTAAAGAGCTGTAATAAAATAACAAAAATCTGATTAAATATGAACCAGGCAGCGCAGATAATAAAAGAAATACACACTGTTGTTTTGGACTGAATACACTGGTATTTGGTTCAAAGTAAAGCAGATGGCAAACGAAACAGGTAAGCACCCACTTTATCTTGCAAATCCTGTGGTTCTCTGATTACTCATTTATTTGAGGTACTTCAACACATCTGCAAAATTAAGCAGACAGAAGAGATGACAGATTTGTGTTGCAGAAACTCACTGTCAGAGGATAAGAAAAAACTATTACCATATGTACAACAGTGCCCTTAAAAAACACATCCATCAAAACCAAGTGATATTGCCTGAGTTTCTAGGTTCTTCTCTTATACTTCCTCCTGTGTAGGGCTGTACCCCGACCAGAGTTCGCCAAAGCTGGAGTCCAGTCTATCAGGGCAGCCCTTTTGAACACATCTGTACATGTGGGCATGCGCGTATCTTTGTACACATACCAGGTATACATTTTTATCAGTCATTAGCCTGAGTGGCCTTCTACCATGAAGCCACTAACAGGAATTGCTGTATATGTTTTCACCTTTTATAACTTCATCTCATTTTGAAAAATATTTCAAGACTTCCCAAAGGCAGAGTGAAGATCTCACTATACTGTTATCTAGTGGCTTTGACGAGGTCAGGATTCTACACTTGGTAGCTAATTCTGAATAGGAAGAAAAATCGTTTCCAGCTGGGGGTGGGAGGAAGGAGTGGGGACAGGAGGACTTCTGTGCAACAGAAATATTTGAAAACTCTTTTCCAGGTGAATTCTACTCCCTGAGGAGGGGCTTTCTGTCTTTAGGGACGTACCTTTCCACAGTTGCAAAGCATTTCAGGCAATCCATTAGAAAATCCTGATATTAAAGTGTTCAGCCTCATTCCCTGCCTGTCCATTCTACTGCATTTTCTGTTCAGAACCCTATCATTCTCATAGTGCTGTTAATGACAGCAAAATGCTCTCTTCCCCGTAGAAATTTCAGAAGGATAAAGCTGAAGTATTCTGCAAGGACAAAGGGTACATTAAAACAAGCCATGGAGTATATGGTAATCATGACATGAAGAAAACAACCTCTCCAGGCAACCTATTCCAGTGTTTCTCCTTCTTCATGGTGAATAATAATAATAATAATAATAATAATAATAATAATAATAATAATAAATCCTTAATATCGACTTTGACCTTTCTGTGCTCCCATTTCTGCCTGTTGTCTCTCATCCCGTTCCTCCCATCAGATGGACACAGGCAGCTCTAAGGGCTCCCTCTCCTCAGCCCACCCTTCTCCAGGCTAGACAAGCCCCACTCTCACAGCATCTCCTCCTGTCCCCACGTGCTTCAGCCCCTGACCAGCAAAAACCTGCTGCTGGGCTCACTCAGTATCTCTGGTACCAGGCAGCCCCAAACCAGGCACAGTGCTCCAGGTGCTGTCTCACCAGTGCCAAACAGCTAATCAGGGGAAGCTAATGTGTTTGACCTGCTGCCCATATAGACCCCAGGGCTTTTTCTCCAAAGGTGTTCTCTCTGCTCTAAGCTCAGCCTGTACTTTGTCATGGAGTCATTTCAGCCTGGGGGCTGGATGTGGGACTGACTTGTGCTGAACTGCTGGAGGTACCAGCCAGACCATTCATCCAGCCTGCTGAGGTCCCTCTGAAAGGGAGCTGGGCCCGCCAGCACAGCAAACACTCACCCCAACTTACTACCGTACATTTACTAAGAGTGCGCAGTATTTCACCCTCCGGTTTGTAAATAGAGAGGTGAAACAGCACTGGCATCATTATCAATGCCTGAGAGATGCCACCAGCAATCAGCAGTGTCATTTTTTGATCAATTTGTGTCATTGATCACAACATTTTGAGTCAACCCAGCTTTCAACCACTTTATCACTCACTTGCGCAGTCTGTATCTCACTGGTTTGTTTACAACGATACCAGAGATTGTGCCAAAGGCATTGCTAATGTCAAAGTAAATGACAGAACTGCTCATCTCATTGTGGGAGGCATTTGGGCCAGACATGATTTGCCCTTGGTAAGTCTTCAGTGGCTGTTTCCAGTTACCATCTCATTCTTTGTGTGCCTGGGAACGGCTTCCAGGGGGATTTGCTCCATCATCTTCCCAGGACCTTAGGAAGTTAGGCTGACCAGCCTAGAGCTCCTCAGATTCTCCTGTCCTGCCCTTCCTGACAACAGGTCTGAAATTTAACTTCATCCAGCAAGCAGGAAGCTTCCGTAATCACCATGGTCTTTCCACCATAGTAGACAGCATCCTCCTGATGACATTGGCCAGGTCTTTCAGCTACCTGCGATGCAACCTGTCTGGTCGTATGGACTTCTGTACATCCTGTTGGCTTGTGTTTCCTAGCTCTGTCTGCTGCTGGATGTAATGCTTCATTCCAACACACAGTAGGCTCAGTGACCTTAGAAAACAGAGGACAAAGCAGTAAAAACTGAGACCAAAAAAAAAAAAAAAAAAAAAAAAAAAAAGCATTAAGTACCTCATCTTTTCCCCCTGCTCATCACTAGGTCTCCTGCCCCACAGAGAAGTGGCTTCATGTTTCCTTCCCTTTACCTTCCTATTGCTTCCACTGCAGTTGTAGCAGCCCTTCCTTCCTGTCTCACGCTACTTTCAGCTGCTGCTAAATTTGGGCTTTGCTAGCTTTACCCCTGTATTTTCAGGCAGCATCTCTCCCATGCTTCCATGCCCATTTATATCCTCTGTGGGCTTGCTTTGTGCCTCTGAACTTGGTGAGGAGTTCCCTGTTCATTCCTGATGACCTTCTGCCCATAGCAGATGACCATTCTGCTTCAAGGACATCACCCTTGAAGATCCTTTCCATAAACCAAGACACTACGTCATCTAGTCTGTCTGAGTGACAATGGAGGTTACATTTGCATCCTTAGATGTAACTTAGGCACTGTGAAGCCTAAATTATGTTGATTACAATTTTTCAACGAGAAGACAATCTCAAAAAATCTTTTTTTTTTTCTCTTTTTTTTTTTTTTGGGGGTGGGGAGGGGGTGGGATTGCTCACTATTTAGGACTGATAATACATTTAAATTCCCCCCATACCTAAATCTCACTTTAAGTCAAGAAGTAATGCCTCTCACATCTTTCACTTGCCTCTGAAATCAGTAAAGCTTTTGTAACGTTTTCCTCTACTTAGCAAATACAAGCAAGGCTCAATCCTTTGTGACTGTAATTTCTATCAGATATCCATCTCATGGAGGAATCCCTTTTGTTCCTCAGTAAGCAACTTTTCGTTATTAAATTGGTTGAAATTCAGCAATAGCACTATACAGTGCATTTTTATTAGCACGCTAGCCAAGAAATGATTCAAGAACATAACTGCTTTTCTGAACTGGATTTAAATTACCATCAATCATTCAATAAACTACAAAAAGATTTCCCCTTCCTGCACATTTTGTCAAATGTTACTGCATGTTTTCCTGACTAAGGCCTATGGTGGCCAAAAGGCATCTGTGAGAAGACTACACTGTCGGACTTGGACATGCAGGACACAATATATGCTTTAAGAAATGAGACTGCGTTTGGATTTTATCCCTTTCTCCCATTATTTCATTTTTCTTCAATACTGCAGTCTTCACAAGAATGGCATATCATCATTTTTCAAAATGTGTTTTGACATACTGCTCACATAATCACAGCAACCAGTTTTCGCAATTTATTGGCATATATATTTATTTTTCTCACTATTCCTTCATGTTCCTTTGCTCAGTTTTATCCACTGCTTTTGGCTTTTCCTTTTAATGCAATCCAGCCCCATAATAGCCTTCTTTACATGTGTATACAATTTCTGTTTGAATTGCCCCAGAATCCAATTGGCTGAGCAGCAATCCTGTAATTACTTTATAGAGACACACTGCTCTCCGTAGCTAATCCAGAAACACATCTGCCTCCAGAAAGTTATCAATAACCAAAGCACATTTAAACGGGTACAACCCCAGTGCAGGAAGATGCTAAAATGGTCAAACCTGTATTTATTCTGCAGCTAAACAGAGGGCAGTACAGTGCAAGAAGGGTAGTCTGAGGCCTTTGACAAGGCGTTACCCTGCTTTCAAGTAATATTAAATAATTTTAATCTAATGTCATGTCAGAAAATACACAATAATCCGTCAGTAACCCCAATTATTATGTCATTTCAGGGCAAGGTATGGTCTTTTTGTATCTTCTTCACATGCACACACACACACACACAAAATATTGTTTGGAATTATTCATGTATTTTAGGTATATATACTTCACTCATTTTCCTTGGGCATTTAAAGTTAGCACCCGAAACTGTTTCTATTTGACAACAGTTGAGTAATGCTTACAGCTTAGTACAGTACAGGCTCACAATGTAACAGAAATAATGTTAAATAACATGGTACAAGCCATCCAGGGTAGAAGAATGCATTCCAAAAAGTAACATTTGTGTATTTGTATCCTGTGACTAGACCATATCTAACTGCTTCATGAGAAAGCAGCTACAAAAAGGCCTGGTCATACCAGTGATGGAAATCTTCTCTGTTTCCAGGTCAGGAGGAGGCTGCATTTTGTTTTCCATGTGTCTTCAAGTCATCTTATGCACATTTTTTAGTCCAGTCAAGTTTCCTTAAAAAAAGCTAATTACATAGGTGGATGGTTTTCACTGTAGACATTTTAATTTCCAGCTCTGGTGTGGTTCTCCTCGGCGTCTGGAGGCTGCACGTTCTCATTGCATCTTCCAAGAAAGACTTCCAAGAAGTTCAGTGGGGAATTTCCTTCATGTTTTCAATATATATATATTTCAATATATATATATTTCAATATATATATATGTGAAAAAATATCTAATTCTTTATTTTTATATTTTTATTTTTTTAAAAAAGAGATTTAAGAGTTTAACAGCACAGGTAAAGAAGATGAAAGGGGAAAGAGCTGAGAAAGATCCAGAGTCAACATGGCAGATCAACCATGCAAGAAAATTAAACAGCACACACGGTCTGTAAAGCTCTGTAAAGATGCAACTGTCATTTATATCATTCCACTCCTTGTCTTTTTTTGTTTGTCTCTTTCTACTGGTACATCTTGTCTTTTAGACAGTCTTGTCTTCAGAACAAGACTTGTTTTGCTATGTGCTTTATTCAGTGCTTAACAAAATAGGTCCCTGAATGGCTGAGATTCCTTATGGTATTACTTCAATATAAATGTTAAACAACAATATTATTGCTATGCTATATAGCTGATCCACATCAAGGGATTTGGAGTTGATTCATTCATCATTGTCAGCCAGGCAGTTTAAATTCCATTCAAGCCCATAAGCAACAACCCAAGAATAATGTGATCACTTTTTAAGGGTATGAAGGGAAAAGGAGTCTTGGGAACAATCTGAAATAAAGGAAGTTCACTTAATAACTGAAGCCAAACCAGAGCTCAACAACTTGATTTGCATTACTGTACATTATGGGCTGCATCTGTGAGTTGACCTGAGGTACCACAGGACTCGTCTGCAGGATCTTTCTCAAGCTGGCATTGGGCATGTGCTTGGCGTTCCCAGGAATAAAACACCAGGGACAGAGCTCCCCATGCGCTCTTGGACCCACTGCCACATGCCTAAGTCATGATGCCACTGGAGTGGAGCCAGAGAAAGAAGATGAGAGTCATTTCCAAAGGCGCACACACAGTGCTACTTGCCACAGTGGTCGGTAAGGTTTTGTAGGCCACTTGGAGCCACCAAGCGCTGGGTTTTGGTTTCCTCGTAGGCTGCTCCTGGGACTTTCCTGCTTTACAATCCAGTAAAAGCCAGCAGGCCCAACACAGCAGCTGAAGCATTGCCTTGCCAGACAGGATACCATGAGACAATAACTAATTCAGACATAAAATACTGAGCTCGGTAGTGGACTGGTTGATTCCACAGCCACCCTGCAGACTGAGACTGAAAGAGCTCAAATAAGAACACTTCCCTGAGATTAAAGCCTTCCTTTGCTGTTTGGACACCCTTTCTAGTCTCACAGTAAAGCTTCTGGGCTCTCCCAGTCTCAGCACTACATGTCCTTCCTTGCAAGCTTGAATATACCTAAGCTGTTCTTTTGCATCCTTCCATCATTTCCAGCCTGAGTAATGTTTCTAGAAGTCCTTCTATTTTACCCAGTCATCATACTTCTATCTAAAGTGACATGTCAACCATCAAAATGAAATGCATCAAACCGCATTAATCTCCTATGCAAATACCAGATCTGAAACTTAATTACAGATTCCAGATATTCTTAAGCAAGAGCACAGAACTTGATATGACTCTAGTTTCACTTGAGGTCTCATCTATATATTCATCAAGCAACACAGTACAGACCTCAACATGGATTACCCAATGACAAATACCATAATGAAACTTAGTTCCTGTTCTTGACTATTTCAGAAGTGGTACCAGAGAGAAGCCTATTAGGAATATATCATTTCTTTGGATACAAATTAATGGAGTATCTTCATATGGCAGCCAGGGACCCAAGGCAATTTAATTGGGTAAGATGTAAAACCAAGGTCTTTACCATCTGTGTTCAGTCAAAACCCCAAGGGATTTTTACAAGATTGAGCATTTGGCCTGTGTTTTGTCCAAATGCCAAAATAGATAAAATCCTGAGCATGTGATTTGCACTGAACATCTCATTTGAAAAACTATTTTGACTGCAATCCAGGCCACATATATACACACACATATATATAAAAGCTGGTGGATTTTACTTATTTATTTTTACAAAATTCTTTACAAGGAAAAGCATGACAAACACAGATTGAGATACCTACTAGGAATTCGGATGTCATTTTCAAAACTCCTTTTTTATGACACTTAACTGTAAGAAATAAAGTTAGAAAAGTTAGAGTGAAAAGCATGAGTTCAAACCATGGTGTTTTCTCTGTATGATACAATGAATTTGATGGAGGAAAGCATATTTGCTTTTTTAAAAAAAAAAAAAAAAAAAATCCTCTCTCTACAGAGACAGTTTTGTGTTGTGTTTTTTTTTTTTTTTTTTTTTTTTTTTTTTCTCCTCATTTTAAGTAACAGCTCTGGGGTCAATAAACATTCCCCACAGAAAAATATTTTCTTTTATTTCTAATTGCTGTACTTGCTCACTGGTTGCCTTCACTTAGGAAAGTGCAGCAGCTAAGTACTCAGCAGGCCGTGAACTCCTGCATCTCTCATGTTGCGTGACTGGGTACCCAAGGGCAGTAAAGCAACCCTCTCAGATGCCTAACAAATGCGCTGAACTTGAAAGAGGCATGGGTGTTGCCGTGTCGGCCTCTGAACACGCTTGCCAGCTACAGGGCAGGAGGAGAAGAGAGAAAAGAACCAGGAGAGGGAGCGGGAGCAAGGCAGAACACACCACACCAAAACTTGGTGTCACAAAGAATGCAGGGTTTGTTTACTAACTGGGATGTCAAATGCTTTTTTGAAGGTTGGGAATTTTCATATTGACCTCAGGTATCTGACTGCATTTTGTCTTATGAATGAAGAACTTGCTGAGGCCTTGGGGTTTTTGTGTTTTGTTTTGTATTTCCTTCATTTTGCTGAAGTGCTTAACAACAGAAATACATGCATGAAATTGTGATTAATAAAGGCACAAAATTGTTCAAAAAGGCCTAAGAGAATTCTCCCAATGGCCACGCAGAAAGCTCTGTGTTTTGGATGGCAATGCAGGGAGCTGGCCCCCACGAGACAGGCATTGGGGCTAGGATATCCCCCTCCCTTGCCACTACAAGAAGTGAACTGGAAATGAAGTGATTTGATCCTTCTGGTGAGGAGGGTTTTAAAGCTACTGGGTGATGGTGGGAGGTAGAGAACAGCAATATTAAGATTGCCAGCTCCCAGCAATTAGTCTAACCTTTGAAAATCCCAGTCCAATTCTTCCTTCAGTTTCAGGTGCCCTTCTTTATCCTTGTCAAGCCAGGTAGCACATACTGTGGTGAAACTGAATGGAAAATGGAGGGCTTCCTTACAGTCACCTCTGCAAATATCCTTATAACTATTTTTTATATTCATCTCATTTTGTCCTCTAATATTCGCAGCACAGCAAAATGCAAGAGCCCACAGAGCTTGCTACAGCCCTTGAATGTATTTCCTATAACCCCATGGCTGTTTGGTCTTTAACTCCAAGCTTTTTGGAGCTGTGACTATGATTTTTGTTATATGGTTATGCAGCATTGCTACATAGGCTACTGGTCTTCGGCTGTTACCTTTAGAATTAATGTGAAATAATGCATTTATGCATTTTCTATTCAACTGAGTTCTCCTTTAAGAAAGTTAAACATATCTATATATATCTATATATCTATATATAGATATGTTTATATATATATGTTTATAGATATAGATATAGATTAGATATAGATTAGATATAGATATAGATATAGATATAGATATAGATATAGATATAGATATAGATATAAACTGACTTGAAAGCTACACTACCAATAAAGTTGTGCTGTTTTATTAATTGTTGTGCTACTCTCTTCAGAGAGAGTAGCAATGAATGCATTATGCAGGAACTAACACCACTGAGGCTGTAACAAACTAAGTATAAATTTCATAGTAACGTTTTGAGACTGATTATCATTAAATACTATTTGACTTACTGATAACATGCTAGACCACTTCAATCATACAGTATTCTTAGATGTATTCACCAGCCATCTCCACAGCAATGGTTGTCATCAGGGAGGCAAGGAACATTATTTAGCAGAAGACCATTTAAGAAAAAAATTTCCCACCTGACATCTCATAAAGCAAGTACAACACATTATTTCTCATCTATATGTTGGAAAAATAAACCTTTCCCCCAGTTCCTAGGTGTTCATACCAGTCCTCTGAAGTGAAGACCAAAACAAGGCAAAATAAAACAGCACATCCAGAAAAAAAAAAAAAGTTTTCTTGCTACCTGGTGCCTTTTTATTTATTTAAATATTTATTTATTATCTCCTCCAGATAAGCTTTTTCCCTGTGCTTCCCACCCCTTTAGTTCCACCCCTCCCCGGGTATCTTCTGCTTGTGGCTAAGACACCACCACTGCCCCTTACTGATTTTGGTAAATTGTAGATTAAAACTGCTGATAGGGATGGCTAGGGACCACAAACCTGAGCACTACAGCCCTGAGTATGAGCCTTAATTCCTCTCCATTCACAGGAGCTCCTCCGATGATACTGTAATGTTCATTTGACTGATGTGTGCCATCATGTGGCCAAACTCGGCAACAAACACCCAAACATCGCAAACCTTACTTCGTTCAGTGCTGCAATTTTAAAAACACGATGGAAGTGAAATAGAGAGAGACTTCGCTGCACAAATGCATTCATTCAGGCCGGTCTCTCCAGCAGGAATTCAGGATTTCTCAAGTGACAACACACTTTCTATCCCTGAATGGCTGCTGGCAAGTCAAATAAGGGTTACAATCTTTGTACCCCGTTAAATATATTGCTGCCACAAAAATTAAACCCTCATGTGTCTTCAGGAAGTTCTGCATTTCCAGTAGGTGCCATTATATCCTTGCATATCAGTGAGGAGCTCCATCCTGCTGTATGGCTGCAGAGGAGGTGCTGAGCGACCACCCTGCCAAATGAATCAAGCTGATTAGCTGTCTGGAGCCGGCTGCCGGGGGCCCAACACAGAGCGGTCACCTTTACACATAGCAGCACATGAAAATTGCAATTTCAAAAACATTTAGACACTGACACTAAAATAGCAAATCCAGCCGTTTTCGGGAGTGTGGCTTAACACAATTTCATGGCCTCACCGCCTTGCTGAGTGGTATTTTCTGCTCCTTTCTCTTCACGAGGCTAACGTGAGTGATTAAAGCTGGCAGAGCTGACTCGCCCCAAACACGGCGGGCTGGACTGTGTGGTGCTTACAGCCACAGCACTGGATAGGAGCAAAAACCGACAAGGACACATCAGTCCTTGAGCAAGCAGTCACAGGTCAGGCTGTCTTGATCACAAACGCAAACCATAATGTGGTTCAGCGACAAGCAACTGCAGTCACCTCTCCTCAATTCATGTATATAAATATTGGAGGCCACAAAGTAAGGCTTGTACTAGAGAATAAAATGAAATACAAACAACCTATCAGTCTACAGAATGAAAGATCAGAGCTTGAGTTTAACTTAAACGCTTATTGATAGGGCTTAGAGGCACACAAGACCACCACAGTCATTTTGCATGACCTCCTATATACCACATGCCACTACGTTTTATGCAGTTACCCATTAATCAAGCCAAATAACTTTTGCATGGCTCAAGGATGTCTTCCAGAGAGGCACTGAGTGTTGATTTAAAACACAGCACCTAAAAACTCTTCCTCAGGGAGCTAGCACCAGAGGTGGCACACACACAGCTAAAACTGCCTCATGCCTACATCAGAGTTTGCCCAGCATCAGCCTCCAGCTGCTGATTTCTGCATCTTTCTATGCCGGTCTGAAGAGCCCCTTAGTACCCAGTACTTTCTCTCCTTGAAGGCACTTATATTTTGCAATCAAATCATCTCCATCATCTTTTTGATACCTACACAGAATTAACTGGCTTTCCATTTCACATTGCTAAGAGTCTTGTGGATGACTTTGGAGCCTGTTTTCTACACTGGCCATAATTTTTAACATTAAATCATAAAATACAGTTATCAGAACTAAGTACTTCAATCAACAGAGGCTTTGCCAATGCCCTACAGAGATAAAATCCTGTTTTTTTCTCTCCTTCTCCTCAATACCTTTTTCAACAACTCCAGATCTCAGCAGGCCTTTTGGACACAATCTTGCACTGAAGACTTGATATTCTTGACCTATGCACCTAAACAATTTCCACTTGTGAAGATACGGCTCCCCATTTCAAAGCTATCGCTGCCATCCACTGTTTCTAAATTTCTTTCTTCACTCTTGGCTGATTTGAAATCCCTATCATTTGAATATGAATCATATGAATGGGACTTACATGTAGCTAGTCAGTGATCAAGATCTGAAAGATTGCTATTTATCCTCAAAAAATATGTGTATAATTTAACATTATAATGCCCTTTGAGTCACCCTACAAGCTTTTAATGAGCCATAAGGTGTGTTTGTTTCCAGATGATGGCCATAGATGCTGAATACCATGGGCACAGGATGGGCCACTAAGATGCATCAATAGTGCCACTCCTGTTTTCAGGAATGGCTTCCCCACTGACTACTACTTCTACATCTGGAAAGTTCCCAATAAATTAACGGCACAGTGACAAACCCAAAGAGTGCTACATCTTGAGGCAACCATGATATTACAAACTGTTCATCAAGGTCTAAGGCTATTATATCCTCACAAATATCAGAGTACTCAATCAAAAATACTTTGCATTTATTTGAGTTGCAGTCAGTCCCAGGAGGGAGACAGAGTGTGGTTTATGTACCCTTTCCAATATTCAGACCTTTGAAGCTGCCCTAAGTTATGCTTGTACATAGTCTCTTTCTGCTGCCCGTGCTGACCTGAGCCCAAGTGACACAAAATGGCTGGATGGACTCTAATGCCTGAAGTTTCCTCCCTCTGAGAGGACCTTGAGCCAGGCAGTTAGACAGCCTTTACAGCTCCCTCAAACCTCTGAAGCAGGAGATAACCACTGGAGAATAGAGACTGTGCCAACATAACAGAGAATTTATCTCCCCTAGGACATAAAACCTTTTCCTCACACACGAAAAATAAAATTTACACAAACCACTGACCAACAGAGCTGTGAGCCATACAGCACTGGCCATCAAATATAGTCTTGGTGAAAAGAACGTGAGATTCAGAGAAAATGAATTCCAGAGCTGGAGACCTTTATCACATGAAAATAAGAACTCACTAACAAAGAAAAAAGCCCCACCCCTGAATGCCTGATATCTATTAATTACTAAAAGGTACCATAAATAACACTTCAACTGCAGAAGAAGGGCTACAAAAGTCAGGGATTCAAACTAACACAGGAGATGATAAAACAACAGGTTTCTCAAAGTGCTCTAACAAATGGCAGATTGGAATCAAATTAACATACTACAACAGAATAAAAGGTGGCTTCATAAGGAAGGACTTGTTACCTACTCCGTGAAGGAGCAAAACATTGCTTTACATGAAGAAAAGTGCAAATGGCAGCAAACTTAACATGTGCCCAACTCAGAAGATGGTACAAGTTTATAGCACAATACAGCAAAAAGGGACCTTAAGAAATCTGTGACTCCAACTCCCATAGTCCCAACACAGGACCACTGTATTTAGACCATTCATGACAGGCTTTCTAACCCATTCTTTATATATCCCCTTTGATGGAGAAATCAAAAGTTTCTTGCACAATTTGCTCCAAAAACCTTACCATTAGAAAAAACACTACCTCCAAAACCCTTTGGAGGTTAGTGTGTAGCTTTTGCCTAGCGTGTAAACCAATCTTTTTTGAAGCAGTATAAATCCTACTTTTTCCCAAATTACCCAACATGAGTACAAAGAACAGACTTACCACTTCCCTCTTCACAGAGGCTTTTTATACATTTGAAGACTTAATGTGTCCTTTCTTCTTCAGTTTCCTTTCTTAATGGTAAAGAAACTTACCATCATTCCACAACAGGATAGCATTCAAGCATTTATGTTGTGTCCTAGATCAAGATTCTGCTGCTGCCTGGGCTTTGCAGAGGCAAGCAACCAGTTTCCACACTGAAGATGGAAGCTTGAAGCATCTCCAAAACTTCAGGGACTGAAACAACAAAGCCAGGAAGTTTACATTACACGTATTGCAGTATTGAGTCTGATCTGCAGTCACACATTTAACCAGTCAGTTCCTGCTGCTGCTATTTTCCATATAAAGTCGCAGAAACCAACCTTTCAACCAGAAGAGTTGAATACAAGGAAGACTCATCCTGCACTTAATTAAATCAAGTGCATGGAAAGTCATGCCGTAGAGAATATGTGCCAGAATGAAGAAAAATATCTTTTGCATTTCAGTTAAGCTTCAGCATAGCAGGTTACAACGCTCTCACAATATATCCAATTTAGAGTGTTATTTTTGTCCATGAACTATACTGTATTTGTCATCTGTCACAGGTCATTTTGCTCAGACAGAATGATTTTAATAGGAGGAAGATGCAAAGAAAAAGAATGCTTATGAGTCATCATGTTGACAGTGAAGGACAAAAGACATGTTATTTTGTTTCTTCTTTTACCATAAGATGCTGCTCGAGACTTTGTGAGGTTTCAGATATTTCAATGCATTTAAAGATAAGGGTGGCAGCACCATGGCCATTCCTACACCATATTCTCCTCAAGCTTAATATCATATATAGCTATGCCTGACTACTGAATCTAATTCATACTTATTCATAAAAAAGATGGAGAGACTTTTTCATGCTTTAGTACAAATTTAATCTGGTAAATGCATACATTTCAAATGGTTATGTACAAACATTGAGTGCTTAATTGATTGTGAAGTATTAAAACTTAAAAGTAAGCAGTGAACCATGTATGAGGAGCCTCTAAGAACAGAACTTTGTAGCATTCGCATTTCCTGTTTTTCTTTTCTGTAGCTATGTTTTATCCTGAGATCCCTTTAAGGCAATCAATAAAAGGTTTTCACAGGTGTTTTAGTATCTTATTCCAAACTTTATAGCTTAAATTACCTTACAGTATGCTGTTATCTGCATTATTGTCATAACCTAATCTGCTTTAGTAGAAAGCAAATTATTCTTGAATACATTGCACAAAGAGTAGAAAAAAATGGTCAACTACCAGTGAGTAGCTCTCCTGCACCTATGGAGGAATTTCCTGCTCCTGTGGAGGCTCAGTCCCTAGGGCACTAGGACATGCTAGGGGCTGACCAGCTGGAAAGCAGCTCTGGGGACATATTGGAGGCAGCCACTAAGATGATCCAGTGGCTGAAGCACCTGGAGTATTATGAGGAAAAGCTAAGAGAGCTTGGACTGCCCAACCTTGGAGAAAAGAAGGCTCAAGGTGGATCTTATCAATGGATATTAACACCTGGAGGTAGGGTGTAATGATGATGATGATACCAGGCTCTTTTCAGTGGCACCCAGTGACAGGAAAAGAGGCAATGGGTACAAGGAGAATACAGGAAATTCCCTCTGAACATAAGGAAACACTTCTGTACTGTGTTGACTTCTTTACTGGGTAACTGAGCAATGGCACAGCTTACCCACAGAGGTTGTGGAGTCTCCATCCTTAGGGACTCTCAAAAAAAACATCTGGACACAGTCCTGGGCAGCCTGCTGTAGGTGGTCCTATTTGAGCAGGGGGGTTCGACAAGATGAATTCCAGCAGTACCTTCCAGTATCAGCCATCCCAAGTTAATGTTCTCTTACTGATGAATTCTTCCGAATACCATGGCAATTCTGTATAAAACAGCAGAAGGCTGCTAGCTCTAGAAATTGCCCTGAAATCATCAGCAGGCTGTGGATGTCAAAATTGTAGTAAAAATAATAAGAACACAAACCTAGAGATTGAAGGAAAAAACAACAACAAAAACATTTCCAGCTAATCCCAGAAGCATGATGTTTGATTCACCTCACCAGTATCTCCTATCTTGTTCAGAAGCTGCATGTAGGCATCATTGTCAGGAAAAAGGTAACTCCCTAGTATCAAAACTGCCACACCAGACCCATATCTCATCTCTGAAAATAGTAATTCCCAAAAGGCACAATAGGTTCTATACAAGAAGTGTGATTTCACACGAATATAACCATATGGGAAATGTCTTCCTTAACACACACAATTGCAAATCGGCTTATGACCTAAAGCATGAAGTTTTATATCCTTTATAGTTCTACCTCACTGCAAACTGTCATCCTTTTTGTCAATGATGAGGATAGAACAGAGGAAGTCAATTAGCAGAGACTATCCACCTGATTTCTGGATTCAGCATACACAAGTTGTGGAAACTACAATAAGTATATTCAAATGGAGATGTTTGTCTGTCTTCATTAGCTCTGCACACCCGGGAACATGATACAAGACTAAGAAAAGCTTAGTACTGGCTTGTATTGTTTCAAATTACTGAGACACTCCTTTATTTAATCTTTTTTTTTTTTTTTTCCTTAAATGCTAGAATTTCCATGACTGGGATCAACTCCCATGCATATTTATATATACACATCTTATTAGTGTTGTGTTTTTTTTTTTTCATTGAATGATCAACATATTTTAAGAACTACTTTAGTTTAGAGTATAGCTACTTCTCCCATTGTAAAGCTATTCAGATATTTATTTTGGTCATCAAAATTGGCCAGTTTCAGAGGTTACATCCTACAGAACATGTTGAGGTATGGGGTAAGAGCTATCCTATATGACTCCTTTAACATCTCAGGGTAAGTCATATCTGACATCCCATTTGTCATCCTGAAATCCTGAGAATAGAAGACAAATGGCCCTCAAAGTTGAAGGGAATCCTTCAGACAGAAATCACTTAAAAAGTAATAAGTTAATAAAGCGTAGAGATGCTTATGCAAAGTAGTCATCAGGCTCATGGGCTGGGATTTTGCTCAGACCTCTTTAAATAACTTCCAAGATAAAGAAGAGAATTTAATTTTCCTGATAAAATTAGAACGATTAATCAGGAAGCACAGCAAAGGATATATTTCCCTTCTATAAGGGGAAAACCAGCTAAGTTATGATAAAGAATTTATTAGCAAGAAGAGTTCTCCTTAGACTTCATTGGGAAATGAAGGGCAAGCCAATAGTAAAATATTTTAAAGCTCATTGTGGGCTTTTGGAGCACTGGTGAAATGTGCACCATCTATCAAGATTATTAAGATGAAACTATTAACCCTCTGACAGTTTAATAACCATTCTTTATGTTATAATAACACAGGGCCCCTCTGGGATCAGAGTTCCAATTTTGGAGGCTGTGTCCATCATTTGTCAAGGAAATTGAACCTTTGTGTTGAACAAAACAGCAACAGGACCAACCTTCCCCCACCTTTTCCTCCCAAAACCATACAGCCTTGCAGCTTCAGGTCCAGGTTTTTCTTTTTACAAGACTTTTCCTGTATATGGAGCCATTTGGTCTGTACACTTCTTGGGGGAATCACAAATCACTGGACTATGGAACACAACAGAAAAAGAGTATTAATGAACTCTGGTCTCACAAATCTGAACACTTCTACAGCTCATAAGGCTTTAGACCTCTTATAGCACTGACATGTTATGGTACCAGATAAATGCCAAATCCCAAGTGAATTGTATCAGTTACCCTTTCCAGTTATGCCTTAAGCAGGCACAGTGTACAAAACAACACCTTAGTGCAGCACCTGGAAGCACACCATGCACCTTCCTTTACACACTTTGCAATACAAGTCAAAAATAGAAACAAGGAGTATTAACATTCATACCATGCATGGCTAGTGGCGCACATACCCGCGTTCCTAATCTATCAAGTTTAACATTCACACACTTGTTGGCACACACATTCTGGAATTCATAGGAAAAGACTTTCTTTTTTCTTTTTTAATTCTTTATTATGCAGCACCACAGCCCAGATCAGCACTAAAGACTAGAAGTGCAAGCACTGCCAGTTCTAAGGCAAGCTGAGGGTTGTTATTACCTAGAGAGAAATTTGACTTCTTCCTCTCTTCATGATTTTTCAACTGTCCACTACCAATAACCTTACTTGCATGGATTCACTTCGACATTACACACAGGGATAACACACACATAAGGTTCCTAAACAGCTTCCCATACAGTACACGGTCATGTTTATAACTCCAAATGCACACAGCCATACTACTAAGATGTATTCTTTACAGGTATATAAATGATTTGTAGGCAATGGCTTATCACCTAAAAAGCAGGAAAACTATCATCAAGCAGACTACTCTTTCCGAAATGAGGTCCTTAGGTTGCTTCACCCTAACTTACCAAGATACAAGAGCTTCTATCCTACTGCTTGTGCACTTCTGTTCAACACAAGTTGTAATTACAAGTCACTGCACAATGAAACAATACAAGCAGGGATGCTTTTGTTGATTAAAACTCCAGTGTGAGATTCAGGTCTTCCTAGCTCACTGTCAGGTACTTTCCTAGAGCTCCTACGTGACTGTGGACAAATCACCAGGGAAGTGCTTTGTTATGGCACGTGAGTTAAGGAAGCACCTAAATCCCTTGCAAGACTTGCACTGTACCTTGAAAAGGCTTCCTGTTAATCAATTCTGTTTTGAGCCTTTTCATTACAATATAGTGAAAAGGCAAGCACAAATGCCTCAGAATATAGAACTGTGTTCTGTGAATAGCACCCCAAAAATATTAAAACCTTTAAAAGAATACGTTCAAATGCCAGTCAAACACTTAATCATGGGAACAAAAAACCTTTTGTGCTTGCTACTAAATTAATCCATGAAGTCTTATTGTTTAATCAATGATGACAATTAAAAGTGCGACATAAAACTAAATATATGTACATACACACAATATAAATATTATATACATACATACTGACAGGTATTTTCACTTCTTACAAGCTCATCTACTAGTCTGAGTACCAACAGCTAAGCTTGGGAGACACAGAAACTTCTTAAATTCATTTTCTAGGAATGAATTACTGCACATTTGATGGCTTAGCTTCCAGGGCGTTTGGAAAGCTAACGATCAAGTTATCCTTGCTACATCACCTATACTTTTATTTCACCTAAAATTAAAGACCTACCAGAGACGACTTCTTTTTAGAAGTAGTCCTGACTGCAGAGGTATGAAATGTATAAATGTAGGGATAAGCCTGCAGTAATATTCAAGATAGCACAAGTGGAAAACTCTTCAATAATGCTGGACTTTCTTATTCTATGCTAATAACCTAACTCAGGATACCTCAATATATATATATGAATAGGGCCTAAATCTAGCAGTTCCAGAGGAAAATAGCTCTAAAAACTAGTCTGGACTTCCTTATCAGACTAAAGGGAAACAAAAAAAGCTCCAATTGGCTTGGGGTTGAGTTTTTTGTTATGGACATTTATTCACTTCTCTTCAGTGGAAACAATGCTGAAACAACAAGAACAACAAAAAAACAAAGAAAACCACAACCCTCTGTCAAGTCGTACTGGGGCAAATTACTAAGGAATTCAGGCCCAATTCATGTAACATGGCAAAAGTGCAAACAGTCCACCTAATTTACATGAATAAACCATGATATTGGTTTATTTTATTGGTAACCAAAATCTCTACATAACCATGAATAAACAACTTGCAATTTGAAACAGAAGGGGAATTGGCAATAGGACAGGCTTGGAGGACCAGGCAAGAGGAACTCTGTAACAGGCTATGATATGATTCCTGAAAAGGCAACAAGGCCTGCAAGCAGCATGTTATGTCACTACCACTAAACTGCAGCCCATGAAAATGGTGAGGGTAAAGATCTGGAGAACGGGTGCATTAGCAGTTCTGCATGTATGAAACTTTTACCAAGTAGTACCTTACTTCCTGAGGATTTGCGCCATTCTAAACAATAAGGGTCAAGAGCCATTCTTGGTGCATCCAGTCCCCAGTGACTTCAGCAGGCTTTTCAGAGGTAACTGAAATTGCACTTGCAATCAGGTGGCCTAAACAAGCCAGCTATTCTAAGATGAAAAAACAGCAAGAACTAAGCCCTCAAGTCACTTGTACATTAACAAATTCCATGTTT
This sequence comes from Aythya marila, assembly GCF_965140915.1. Classification (NCBI taxonomy): domain Eukaryota; kingdom Metazoa; phylum Chordata; class Aves; order Anseriformes; family Anatidae; genus Aythya; species Aythya marila. Next base: position 112,672,488 of record NC_139042.1, read on the forward strand.
TTGTCCTTTGCTTATAAAGCTAGAAGATCATCAAATTCTGTAAGAGTTCTCACATGTAGTTTTTACAGATTATTTATAATGTTTAGCACTTAGAATTTCAACAAACTCTTCAGAAAGCTAGCATGGCTGTCTCCAGAGTAACATGCTAATACCACCTAAAACCTTGCTTTAATATAACCAAGTGGTAAGCATTTCCTCCAGAAAGCGAATAACTAGTCCTGACATAATGAGAACATTCCAAAAAATCTCACTTACAATGTCACTCCAATCTTTTATAGTTATTCCCCACCCACACTATAGTCTACGTTTTTTGGACTGTCCTTGTGAGTATCAAGGTTTGTCATGTAGCCAAGAATTCTGCTTCCTTAAGAAGTGGCAATGCACAATCACTCAGCGAGGGTTCTTTTGCAGAAATATTGTATGTAGCCACGTCAAAGTTTTTAGCTAGATCAAATTCCAAGGTGTTTGTGTATAAAAGCAAAGGGCTTTATTATCAGCATGGTTTCTTTATCCATTTCGTTCTCTGCTGCCATGGCCCAGCACTTTGAAGGGACAAGCCTTTTGAAGCCCAGATTCTGCTTCCCTAAAGCACTGGGGGATTTGGATCTGAAGTTTACCTGAGCTCACAATAAAGACAGCATTCAGTGCTGAAGGCTGTGCCAGATGCCTCTCTTCCCCAAAATGTGCAAGTGCTCAGATCTGTGTTTTAGGTCAGGCCCATCTCAAGCTGCATACAGTTCTCCAGTGATGAATTGCAGTACTATGAACAACTGACCGTATCACCAGGCTAAGACTAATGAGTCAGGAAGAGCACTTCAGAACATGCCATTTTAGTTTTAAAGAAAAGAAAAAAAAGCACCTGTAGTTCTGCTCAAAGAATACACTCCAGTGTTTAGATCACAGCTTTCTTTTTTTCTTACTTTCCTAAATGTCATTTTCTGTGTCAGGTTGTACCAGGGAAAGGGTTGGTTAATCTGTGTTCATACAACACTTCATAAAGGTCTGTTCTTAAGACACTTTTCAGACCAGCTGTTCCTACACAGGTAGGTCCTAAGCTGGTATAAAGAAATTCTACTGCACCACTGAAGTCAGTGTAGCAATGAAAAAAATCAAGAATACTGCCTATACTTCTAAATGCATCTACCCTCTCTGGATATTTTCAAAATCTCTATCACCAACCCTCACCAGTAAGCTATCAGCAAAGCCTGTGCTAGGAGCCAGGAAAGGTGATAGCAAGAAATTAAAGATATCATGCACATGGACTTAGTGTTCCTGAAAGTAGAAAATCAGCAGGGGGATAAAAGAAAAACAGTATCCTAAAACCAGAGGTCCCAATAAATAGGGGTAGTTACGTTCACTGTCTGCTGGAAGCCTCTAATCAACATACCCTTCAAATTGTGTCACTGCTACTTGTTTTCCCTGTAAATTTTGCTGTGTATGCTTAAACTCAGAAATTAAACAGACTTGTAAGCATGTGCACTTGAGCAATCCAGAATTTAAACAATGTACTTTTAGCCCTGTGCCTAATTTGATGTCGTTCACATCTGCAACCTTGCTACTTTTCAAGAATTCAACTCTGACCTCCAGCTATTCCTTCTCCAGCGCAGCTCTATTTTCTGTCCTATCCTAAACTTGGCAAAATTGCCTTTGCATTAGTGACTGACAGTCCTGCCAGATGTCTTCGGGTGACCTCAGTACCCTTCATCAACTGTCAACTCTTCCCAAGTTTCTAATTTAAAACACCCCCCAACAAATCTCATCAGTGTTTTGTGTCAGCACTCTAAAAAAAAAAAAAAAAAAAAAAGTCAAAAAAAAAAAGAATTAATTTGCATAACCTTTCTCTTCCTCACGTATCTGAGTGTCTGAGTGCCTTACAATACACTGAAAATCCTGCTTATGTCATCTTATTTCCCCACATGAGGCAAGGTCAAGCTGGGCTTTCATACTGAACTAGAACCACTTTGGAGAGAGAGAGTGATGTTTCCTCTCCTCCTTTACACCCCTGGGAATTAAGTGCAGCTCCCACAAACTCTCCCCATCTTAGCTTGGTATTTCCAGTCAGAGTTCATTAGGTTCCACGCAAATGTAGGGATTTTCCTTTACTATGTAGCCTTCACTCACAGAAATATACTGCATTCCAAACCTGAGGTTATGTGGGAAGTCATCTATATCACCCAACTGGATGCCTCACCTTTCTTGTATTCAATTTGAATTTTAATATTGTGAGCTTTCAAATGCTGCTCTATTTTGAACTGAATCATTGGGTTTCAGTCAAAGGGCACCAACATAAAACATATGCCATTAAATTACACACTGAATGATGATGCTAAAGAAAATATCCCTGTGCAGTCCTATGCTTTCTTACATCAGAAGTTAAACAATTTGACACAGTTACTGCCTCTTCCTTATGTCAGCCTTCTCTCCTCTTACAGTTCCTTCAAATGGCTCATGTTTTGCCACTAGAGTTAGACTAAAGACGGACGGAGAAGTTTTTTTAGTATTTAAAGTTTTGACAGTGCTACTTATTTGGGGAACTTCTTTTCATCTCAGTCACTAAGATTTCATGCTTTGCACTCTTCTCATTAAGCAACTTGCTCTCAGTTAAGTTGCTTGAGAGCTTTGACTGTGAGGAACTCAGGCATTTATTTCAGATTTCTTTCTATTCAAACTTCTTCCTATTAAATACATTTAACTTCAAGAATGCATTTAAGATGCTAGGAACTCAATGGCTCTTAAGAACATACTTAGTAGTTTGCTGAATACAAAAGGATTTGAAGGTGTATTTAATTATTCTGATGAAATTGGAGCTGGAAAGAACATACTGTTACTTTAATCTGCAGTCCTCTGAGTGCATTTGTAATTAGTTGAGTGTACATTTCCCACTAGAGTAACAGAAATCCTACTCTGCAGAACCCCCTTACTATTTGGTATCATATGTCTTTTAAACTGCCATGTTCCAAGCATCCTTTGAATAGGAGTCTAGAAAGGGCTTTTAGGAAAAATAAATAAATAAATAAATAAATAAATATTTTGTGGAGTACAAAGCATTATGGAAAGAAGTATCATTCACTTTGTAACTACACTATGGGTAAGAGTGCAAGCAATTCATTTTCGTTAGTACTTAAGTATACAGGCAATGACTATAGTCAAGCTTCACAAAGTGATTTTACATTAAAAGCATGTCCTTGGTCACTTACACCTTATCGCAAATTTATGTTTTCTTCCTAGGACTAGGTTGTGCTGAAAACCTGACATTTCCATAAAGATTAAAAAAATTATTTCCAGCCTTTTTGATAATATGGACAGACAAAGAGGGGACCTGACAGCAGCAAAAGAAAATTGCACATCCCAAGCAGATCAAAAGCCTACATTTTGTCCATTTCATGGGTTATCAGCCCCTGGAATGGTGTAACCCAAAGCTGACAGCTAATTGTCACAGTATCACTCAGAGAAAACAAACAAACACCAAGAGCTTCCATGTTTCTTTAATGAATGAATGACTAAATCACTGGTGTTAAGACAAAAAATCCACAGATGAAGCGCAGCTAGACTGACTGAGTCCACAGTCTCTGCTCCATGGACTAGGCCAGTCTTCTTAGACAGATAGTATTAAGCAGTACAATAGTCCTGTAGCAATAAAGATAAATCATGACTGGACTGAAAAGTAATCACAAACAGGGAGGAGAAAAAGAGCAAACCTTCCACAACCAGCAGCGACAAGCTGGAAAGCTTTCTGGACTGCAGCAAGGTCCACCTGAACCACAGATTTGAGCAGAATTGACAACACCTTTTTTTTTTTTTTTCGTTCACTATCTTCACACCATAGAGAGTCCACACCACCTTTTCCCCAGTATCCCTCTGTATGGTTTCCAGCCACAAACTAAAAGACACTGTCTGCATTCATCCTGCCCTGTGGGGAAAAAAATAGTCTATCCCTGCTTAAAAAAAAACCTCTGAAGTGTACTGTATAAACGTCATAAAAAGAAGAAAAGAAGAGGAAACTGAATACAAGAGGAAGAGATCTCATTATGAGTCTAAGACGATGACTGTCAAAATTATCCAGATTTTACAAAATAATGTTTTGCAGCAAACTCCGTGAAAGCATTTCATTTCCTGTGGAAACTTTTAAATTGCCTAAAGGCATTCTTTGACCAGCTGTACAACATAGCAACTAAATACCCTCTGCGTAAAGAGATTCCCACAACAGAGACACCTGCACAATGTGCAACAACACATTTTCACATGTTTGTTCAAGGCAACCACACAGTTCCACTGGCTCATCATTTACATTCACAATGGACAGCTGGCATCATCTAAATGAAGCATTAAACTTATTTGTGCTATCATTAAATAAATAAAATCAAAAGAGTGCACACATCGCTCAAAAAAGAACTTCAACAACAAAAAAAAAGGAAAGGAACATCTTCAAAAGTTCTGAATGTTTAATTCAGAATTAAATATTCTGAAATGTTTAACTGCACTTTCTGCCAACCAATTGAAATATTTCATATACGATGAGCACTAAGGAAAAAAGATAAATAAATAAATTTCGCAATCCCCCAGAATGCTGATAGATCAACTTGCCAAATCAGGGAGTTTGGATAAAGAAGTATAATTATCGCAAGTGTCTGCTTCGTTAACATATTCCAACAGAAAATTTAACCATATGTTGCACTTTACTATGGCAATAGTAAAAAAAAAAAGAGAAAGCCTTATAGTTTAGCCTTCTGAAAACATATGCATCTGCTGAATTCTAGAGGGTAAAATCCTCCCCTCACTCGTGTTAGCAGAAACATTTCTGCTGGTTTTAGATGAAGTCCTGCCTTGTCACTACCCAAGTCAATACCTCGTGTCCAAGCCCACCCAGTTATGATGCGTCTGCCTCCATGGACACCCGGTCTTTTAAAGTTCTGTTGGCCTATGAGGCTTCACATTAATAGGATTATTTCTATCATTCCTTGTGGCAAATTTCTTGGGCAGAGAAAATCTATTTCTCCACAAAATAGCTTTGTAATACAACTGTTTCTAGCCTCTCAAAAACTGATCTCATTCTTCCTCAAACATGTTATCTCCTACTCACTGTGCTTCATTTCACCAGGCTGTGGTGGGTGCCACTGCTCAACCAGGAACACACGGTTTGATGCTGAGACCTAATCAGCAGGTGCCAAAAGCCACAGCAGCCAAACAAGACAAGCAGAGTAGGTTCAATGACTGTAATGAACATCTACTGAGCCCAATCAACAGGCAAGTCTTGTGATAAGGCAGGCCTAAGGTCAGGCTGTTAAGTCAGCAAAGCAAGGTTGGGATCAGCCAAGTACCTGGCTGGACTCAGGCCTACCTCCAGCATATCCCAGGCAAGCAGAGCTAGGTACATGCAGCTCACAGGCTAGGAGGCCCCTTTTGATGCCTTGCCCAGCTGTCTCCTAATGCCCTGCACCTGAACATAGCTCAATTACACTTCCTTCAGAAAAATCAAAGCACAGCCACAGTCAGGAAGGCCTGACCAGAACAATTGCATGCAGTTCCCTGCTTTCAGTCCCCCACGCTTTGTGCAAAGCTGAGACTTAGAGTCCTTCCAAATCCATCTCTTCCACACTGAACTACTCAGTTTCTCTGTCCTGTCCTGCTGCAAGCTTCTGGTCAACCCCATGGTCAGTGGGCAACCCAACACTCACTGCTCAGCTACACTCCAAAACAAAGTTTTCTGGGCAGATCTTTAACGTCAATGCCCCTCGAACAATTTTGTTAAGCCTGAATTTACCCTGACTGTTCAGTGTGAACTGGAGATAAAAAGATGCCTGGGAAGTCTGCTTTCACCAAAATTAAGATTTTGTAAGCCATAGGCAGGTATGTTAAGCATATGCATGTCCTTAGTAGCACATATAAATGACAAACTATTACGCAAATGATAAACAGGATGTGAAAAGTCCCATTCCAACGTTATTACTTCCAGAAGTCACCTTATAGTAAGAAAGGTTGAAGCATGTGGGATCCCAGTCAGCTGCTCTGACTTACCTTGACTCATTCCTTTTCTGTTGAGCAACTGCGGTCTGACAAATTACAACTCTAAACCTTCTGGAATGATTTTGGTGTTGTAGAATAGCTCTCAACTGGGAAGCAGCAGAGATTTCTTTAGGAGGTTTCCAAGGAAAAATCTTGACTTCTGCAGTAAGTTATGTCTCCTGTTTGTAAGACATAGGCTTGCAATTAGGTGTGTTCTGATAAGAATGGCCAAATTTTGAACAAATCTCATGTTGCTAAATTCCATTAGCCCTACAACTTCCAAGATACATATCTCAGGACTTTACACTGCAGTAAAGTGAGCTGGTTAAAAAGTGCTCCCCCCCTCCACCCCCCCCCCCCCCCCCCTTTTTTTTTTCTTTCCAGAATGAAAAATTTTGGTCAAAGAACAAATACTGATATAAAAGGTTGCAGTGCCTTTTTGATAAGTATAAAAAGGTACAGGAGAACAGCAGCTATACCCTATTCCCTCACAAGGTCAGACAGTGCAAATTAAAAGTACTACCATATCTGAGTTACTGGAGTTTGTGTAGAATATGAGTTTAATGAAATTTCAAGTATTCCTCTTAACTTTTTTTCCAAAGAAATGTACTCAATCTCCTTAATGCAGGGGTGGATGCAGCAATGGGGAACTTACTCAGTGGATTTACTCCTTTGATGTTGCTTTGCTTTTGGTCAGTCACCCTGAATTCTGTCTCCATTCAGCGCATGGAGACAGAACCTATTTCAAAAACCCATTGCAATACATGACCTCCCCCCAAAATATTTGAGGTATTCAGACTTTAACATTCTTGCTGTATGACAAGTAGCCCAAATCACAGAACGACTTAACTAGATGCCTGAGCAAGACAAAGCATGCTTAAATAGGTGGGTTGACAGTGTACAATCACTATGAACTCAGGACATAGTCAAACTTGTTCTTGCCCAAGTGCTTCCAGTGCTTTCATTTTTCTCACTTTTTTTTTTTTTTTTTTTTTTTAACTATAATGCTTTAAAAGCAAAAGTGGATCAAACAGGAAAGTAAATCTACAATTTTATTCAAAAGAATATTTGTGAACATTTCTCACTCTGTTCTTGCTTTTCTCATTACTATTTGATAGCTCTTCACAAGACCACTATGGTCTAAGCTTGGCTCGAATCTAGAACTTGGAGCTTAACTGTTTTGTTCACCAGTACTGATCCCTTGAACATCATATTTTCTCTCACCTAATGCACATCAACGAAAGTGGGGGAAACAGGACTGAGTCTAGAATTTGAGAATAGCTGTTGAAGGCAAGTTTAATGATGTGATACTCTCAGGAAAGTAAAGAAAACTTCACAATTTTTGGAACTTTTGACAAGTTTTTTTTTAAGCACTTACTGAATTAATGAAAAGTACATACTGGAAATATTTAACATCGTAATGATAGCTACACTTCTTTCCTCTGAATTTTTAATAGAGTATGGACTCCAGATCTGTTTTGTGTCTTGAAGAAAGACCTTTTCCCCAGTATTTTTCAGCGTACTGAGATTAGTGGAAATCTTTGTGACTACTTTCTTTCACTTGTTATGTCTGCAATTGTCAGTGGGTAAACAGACCTGTGACTGCACGTAACTGGCAATTCTCGGTCAGTTAACGCAGATGCTATTTCCTGATATTGTGAAGAACTGCTGATTGTTATCATCTTTCCCTTTGTTATTAACAAAAGTTTTAAACTGTTTCAAACTTCTGGACTACTGAATCTATTTTAAAAACCGCTTATTTAATCCTGAAAACATCAGGGAACGCTACCAGTGATAAAGTCCTGCTGTTAAAATAAATATTGTATTCCAGTTTCCAATCTGTATTTATTTTTAATGCAAACTGCTAAGGACTTGTTCAACAGTGGGAGTCTATTTATCTGCACAATACATATTCTTGTTTACAAATTATCACTCGTTAACTGTTATGCCTGCATATGAACAGACAAAAGAAAAAGCTGTACTGAAATTGCATGGATCTAACAGGGGAACGTTCTTGACACAACAGACTACAGGTTATGATTTTTTAACAGATCATTTTATGAATTGCCAATTGATGACAATGGTCAGAATTTTAATAAGGTTTATAACCAGCTCTGCTGTACTCTCTGGTTTTAAGAAATATGGTGTATTGATTCACATAAATAATACAAAATCCTAGACAGGTTAATTCTTGCAATAATCCAGTTATGCCAAAAGAAAGAGAGAACTGGAGCTTCCTTCCAGTGTGCAAGGAACCACTGAAGATAAATAACACATTTTAGCAAGAATTGCTATACCCATGTCAACCCTTCATTGGTAATGAAACTTTTGGAAACGGATTTCCCAGCATGTTTACTATTGACAACATTCTGTTGCCTTTAGAATCAATGTTTGATCTGCTCGACTCAGCCAACATTTCACCTACATTAATCAACAGGGTTTTGTTATTATTCTTTTTTTTTTTTTTTCCTGGCCTTTTTTAAAAAAAAATAAAAATAAAATAAATTTCTCTGAAGGCACCTGGACCCAGACACAGCACCATCATTACTTTTCATCACTGTGATACTAATCCCCTTTGCTGGCATCTTTAACTGGATGATTCCGACGACTATCAGTAAAATGTAATCATTTTACTGAGGAATCATTTCATTCAAATTGTATGGCTCAAATTCTGGCTTAAGATTAAAGGTCTGATCCTAAACTCAAAGGCAGAATTTGAATTTATGACAGTTCTTCTGCAACTGGAAAGCACATTTTAATGTATATATATGCATCACTTTTCATCACGTATTTTTGCTAAGTTTATTGGTGTCTTATTTTTGCATAAGATTGAATGCTCTGTAAGGCTTTGCTGATCTTATAGTAAACACTGATTTTCCATTTTCATACATCATTTTTTCATCACCACTAACCAAAACTTAAGTTTGAAGCGAGAAGTAGTGAAATTTTCTGTTGAAATAGCAAACACCATTTCAAATTTTACATCAAATATACATTATCCTTTTTTTTTTTTTTCTTATTATATATAGCTTTTTTCGTTTATACTGCAATAAGCCAGAAAACAAATCTTCTGTTTGCCCATAGGATTGTTTTCTGTAAGTATCCCAGGGGAAGATATACATAATCTTCTGATCTTGCTCTGAGCAAGCATTTTGTAGGCCAGTTTTGTATGATACAGTAAATATGTCTTGAAAGGAGCATCTGAATGAATTTGTATAAATGGCCAACCTCACCATGAACTGTAATGTGACAGGGTTATGATCTTCAAATCTTGTACTTCCCTTCCTCCAAGCACTGCTAGCCTGAGCTCCTTGTCATGTCTGAAGTGATAGATGGAGCTAGAAAAATAGATCAGAGTAATTTCTGTATCAGCTACCCCAGTTTAACATAGAAAGAGAAACTCTTAAATGACAAAGAAGGAAATGTACATCAAATTTATGTCCTTTGGGTGCTAGCTCAGTCAATGACTTCTAGTAGAAATTTTCTGTCTATACGGGGAGGGCATTTACTATTTTAAGCTATTCTTTGAGGAGGTTTGAGTCTGCTAAGCAGAAGATCTGCTTTCTGAAGAACAAAAAAAAAAAAAAAAAAAAAAAAAAAAAAAAAAAAAGCAGCTTTGTTGAAAATCGTATTTCTTTTTTGGCCAGTTCTCCCAGACACTTTAGTAAGTGGATTTATTTCTGTGTAGACATCTTTTGTTAACAATTACATCACGTTAAGCACATAAGTGCTTGTTAAAAACAGCTACCACCACCCTGTAGTCATTGGCCCATCCATTACGGTTTTCAGCTGTGTTAATACAGCAGTGCAGAACATTGCTGTAGAGCTGAACATTGCTGTGTAAGGGAGCAGATGGGAGCTCAGTGCCACGCATTTGCTGTTCTCAAGTGGATTTTTAAGATCGATCTGCTCTCTCTGGGGGAAATCTGCCAATGACCCAAATAAATACAAAGCCTGTACCCAATAAGACCCTATGCCAAGAACACAGACTGGAGGGGCAGACCTTTCCTCCTCAACTTTCCAGCTACCTGCAGATGGGATCCTTTCAGTTCACTGTTGTGGAGGCTGGAGGCCTGGTGTGTGCTCCCCAGCCCTCCTGTGTGAGCATCACTCACCACCTAATAAGCTGAACTCACAAGCTGCTGCTCTTCTCTCTTATTTTAGGTGAACTAGCTTTGCTTGTCAGGGGACAGAAGTGACGAAGATCTGTTGGTTGTTGCACCCCCAGACTGCCTTAAGTATTTTCACTTCCTTCTCTCATAAGCAGATCTGATCCAAATCTCTTCTAATGCTGATATCTCCATAGAGCAAAGACCAGGGAAAGATCCAGCAAAGTATTCATCTCACCTAATAGCCACCTTCCCCATGACTTTAACAACACATAAACCAGTGATGAGGAGGTGAAGAATTTGTCATTCCTCTTGATTCATCCCACATTCCTAGATTCTTTTCCAGTTTTATTAATTGAACAGATTTCTTCATACAGACTAATTTGTAGGCATGTTTGCTTTACTTTTTCTTCTGCCTTGATTAGCATTTGAGAGAAGACATTTGATGATCACGTGTTATTAAATCCATCACAGAATATTCAAAGTCTAGCATTTTCTAAGGTTTCAATCAGATGGAAAATAACTTCTGAGTATACTCTAATAGACAACACATATCTAATATTAATGTGATATGACTGTAGATATCAGATCCCATTCTGGCACCTATCTGCATACCTCTTTTGACGCCAATGAAGCTGCACGAATTCAGCCAGAACAAAATTTGGCCTCAGGACATAAAGCTGAGGCTCTCTCCAGACTGATATTTCAAGAATGAAAACTGGTGCTCAGGCCAGTCCTCCCCACCTCCCGGTGGCTGTGCTTCACACATGCAACAGCATGCCAACACCTCCACGGTTTCCACGATTCCCCATGTGCAGAGACAGCCACTCAGTTAACCTATGACCACAGGAGCATCCTGTCTGGGAATACAGAAGACAGAAAGAGGCGGCAGCAGCAGCACTGAACTCTGCACCTAGAAGCCACAATTCCTGAAGAAAAGCCCAGCTGTAATACGAGGGCTCTGGCAGGGGACTGTTCTGAGGACCTTGCACAGGCTGGGAGTGCACACCAAGCAGAACATGGGGAGCTCCCACCTTCTGGCAAAACACAGCCACGAGCACTTAGAGTATTACTGCTGTCAGCAGCACCCCTGAACAGCATCCAGAGATAGTGGTGAAACTCATCTGCTTTATGTGTTTCATTCGCTGCTTTAAGAATTGCCAGTGGACTTCACACCTGCTTTTTCTCTATAAATATTTTACTTCCAGGAACGCCAAGTTGTTTGTTTTTCTCGACTGTAATAGTGTTCTTCTAGTATCTTGTTGAGCAAAAATACATAGGTACAAGACTATTTTAGATGATCAAAGCTATATAAATATTAATTCAGAAATGCTGTGCAAGGAATACTGGTGCAAAGCCTTGCTGAATGATGCAAGTGTGCTCTATCAGATGGCTGTAACTTTTATGCTAAAAAAAAAAAAAAAAAAGAAAGAAAAATGAGTCAGTGCAAACACACAAAGCATTAAAGCAGTTACCATAGCACAGAACAATGGAAAAGCAAAAAAGCAATTATCAGGTTGCTTGTTTTGGCACATGCTTGAGAAACATCTAATGCCATCATATCAAAAAATTACAAGTAGTAAAACCCTACCCCAAATGAAAACACCAGAAATATCTAACATCAGTTTCAATAACAGCTGCTGCTGTGCGAACAGATACATGCAGAAACACACAAATTATTTAAGCAACATTACCTTCGCGTTTAAGATGCTTACATTTCTCACTACAGGCACACCAGAACATTGTTGTCATAAAATATCCTGCACCTATCAATTCCTTCTTACCAGTTGGGCAGTTTATCGAACCCGTGTCGTGCAGGCCACCTTCATTTTGAGGGAGCTACTCATTTCTGCCTTTTTATGTTTCTGCCTATGACAGGAGTAGCAAAACACCTTCCACCACAAACTGTGTTCTTCCAGTATGGAATAGCTAAAGTACTTCCCTCTTCTATAGGTGAAAATTTTGTTTATTTTATTACTGAATGTGTATTCTGGAGGTGGTTTAAGATACTATTTTATTCCTAAAGTTGCTTTGAAGGTTGAAAACTGTTACATCAACACTAAAAATTCATGAAACATCAGCTATGGAATTGTCTGCAATAAATACAGAAGCCAATGGCACTTCAAAATTACCTTCATGAATTATCTGTGTATGTCTTGTAATTTTTTTTTTTTTTTTTAATATGCAGATTCTCTAAATCTGTTATGCTCCCCATTTGGGACTAGAAACTAGACACAGATATTTGAACTCAGCCAAAGCACTTTGGCAAACCGAAAGAGAATCCATAGTAATTGGCTTCCAGTCATCCAAAATCACTGGGTTCGGCTGGCAAGGAAATTGCGCCTGCATGTTTCCTTACTCCCCTGCCTTGGCCTCTTTTCCACATACACTAGGAAGTCCTCAGAGAAGAGCAAAGACAGCCAGGAAAGGACAAGCACTAAAACATTATAGTTAGTTATCCTGCTTCTTTTGTTTTCTGTAAGCTACAGAGGAATGAGAGATGGACTGGATGGTAGGAGTGAAAAATCAGGGCCGAGGGGAAGAAGATGGAGAAAGATGGGAAGTCAGAAGACACGTAAGGATGGAATCAAGAAACTGCTGAGGAATCCAGCAATCGGGGAATTAGATGCATGGAGGTTCTTTGAAAATCTCCCTGCTGCTTTTCTTAAAAACAAACAAACAAACAAAAATTGGCATTAAAATGAAGATGGTGATAATCTCTTTAAAAAAAAAAAAAAAAAAAAAAAAAAACATTTTGAAAGAGTTACTGCTATGTATAATTATAAATGGGTGCTAAATAAAGCTCTAGGCCTTGTAACTCACACACTGACCTTGGCCAAATCAATTCATCCAATTCTTCCTCCATTTGTTTTAAGTAGGAAGTAAGGATAAAGACATTTACTTCACAACATCTTACTCAAAAGGTTGACAAAACATTTGGAGACCTCAGTGGTAAGTCAGCACATGAAAGCATAATATTTTTACCACAACAGACAAGTACAGTTTATCACCTGCTGGATGAGTTGGAGTGCAGAGGATTAAAGAAAGTGCATCAAAAGAAAAGTCTGCCTGTCCATAAGATGCAGTCTGTGCAAAATACATCAACCTACAGTCTCCTCATGCTTCAGCTACATAATGAAAGGCATGCAACCAAGCCACCACTCTGAGCTGAATGCTTCTAACTTATTAATTCCTCACAGACAGGATAAGTAGATAGGAAGCCTCTGAAGCATGCACATTTCATTGTTTTTAAGTTTAAGCTCTTTTAACCCTGCATAGTCATGCCAGGAGTTTGAAGCACCCTGCCACCACCCGAATGTCAGACAGCAGTCTCCTAATTTTGCTGTTTTACCTCTATTTGATTTGTCTTGAGCAGAGGAACAGCTCTGCTCTGACAGCCAGCTAAACAACTCAGTGGTGAAGAAAGGGAAGAAAATTCCCTAAACAAGGCTCCACGCTTCAGTAGTGGAAGAAAATGGGCAGAAGAGAGAGCAGCCTTGCGAATCAGTGCTAGACAACAGGACAGGTACTTAAAAGAATGAGACCTTTTTTACCTCTTGCCAGAAATGAGCTTGCAGAGGCACCCAGCCTTTTCAGACTACCTGGGAGTGTAGTGGGTCTGCCATCCACTGTTACGGGCAGCCAGTTGTCTCAGGTACACCAAAGCCCTTTCAAAGGCAGGAGAAACCATTCTCCGTCACCTGTTCCCTCACAATATCTTCAGAGAAACACCAAAAATTCGGGGGAATCTTTGCTCTTTCTTGATATTGTTTGTTAATCAGTAAAGCTATTTAAAGAAATTCTCACTCAAGTTGCAGCTTAATTTGGGGTACTTATATGCCAACAAACAGGAATTTGTTGCTGACATCCAATGAGACCATGTAATAGGCAGAATCCTTTCCTCATCTGCACTGGTATCACACAGCTCAAGTAAGAAGTTCAGCGAAACAACTTCTGATTTACAACAGCTAGGAACAGAACCAGGTAAACATATTAATAGGATGCCACACCGACCGCTAAGTGCAGCTAACAGAGCAGCCTGGCTGGACAGAAGCAGAGCAGGGGTAAATCACATTCTGGTTCTGGATCTCAACAGAAAAACACCCTGATCCACTCCATGACTTTTCCCCATCAGGTGTAGTTGTAGATGAATTTCACCGAGGCTCACCAAAACCAGTGAGATGCTCCCAAGTAAAGTTAATGCCAGTTTTAGAGGGTTGTTGCCCCCTCCCTTAAGTCTTCAAGGGCAGCTACCTTAGGAGTTCAACAGCTACTGCTAAGATGAAGTGGCTGTTGAGTAGAGAGACTGAAGACAGAGGTACTGCTTACCGAAATGCTATCAGTTCTGGTGAATCAATGCTACCAGAATAAAACATTGAGTTGTAATTAGACATGCTCACTTCAGAATGACAGATCAAGTGATGGTTACACTTGTTAGGTTCATGCTTTGGATAATCAGACCATTTTAAGTTGTGCCAGAAGACAGTATATAAAGGCAGCCACCTGCCAATTCACACAAGGCGAAGAGGAAGTAAAACTTGACTGAAATCTCCTTGCTATAAACAACCCAATTCATAAGTGCCTTACTATCTCCAGTAAGGAAGGAAAAGGAGTAGAAAAGAAAAATTATGTATGTTTCCAGGCACATCATAAGCTGCTGAAAACATAATAATGCTTCCCTGACGTCACTGCATCCTGGAAGGATTTGTATTTCTATCATTCTGTCAAATAGAAATCAAACACTCCGCATCACTTTGATTGAGAACAGTTCAGTGCTCCAAAGAGGGCAAAATTTTAACATACAAAAAATGCAATAAAAGCACAGAGGAACGCAGAGAAGGAAGCTGCTGCCTGACAAGATAACTAAAGGGTGCCAAAACACAGACAAAGTCTCGTGGACAGAGTAACCAGGGCACATACTGAGAAGCTCTTCAGTGAGTTTACATCCACAGCACTTCACAAGTCTTACCTTCCAACTGCACAGTCCCATCCGCCAGCTGATCATCAGCTTCTTGTAATTGTGAGAGGCAGAGGTTACTGATTCAGCTGTCACTTTCTCAGAATAGACATCTTTCTTTCTAATAAGTAGGGGTTATGTGAATATTTAAAAATAGGTAGCAGATTGACATGTCGTTGCATATGGCCTCTCTTCATGCAACATTTCCCTCTGCAGAAAAAAAAAAAAAAAAAGTGATAGATATAGCAGTACACATTTGTCCTCCACTGAAAAAAGCCAGGGCTCTTAAATAGCAAAAGTTACTTTTGGAAATCTAGTCTTCCAAGCCTTGTAATTATTATTTAAAAAAAAAAAAAGAGCTATAATCTTCCCTTAAGGAAATTGTATATACACAACTTACATGCATCTGCGAGAGTGCCTTCAGGGTCAGCGGAGTACATTGGAAAGTTTTCTGAAATCAGCCAAAGCAGAGTTCACGACGTACAAGAAATTTGCAAAACACAGCCCAGGAATACTATTGGAAGCCTCAGTGCTGTTTTTCCTACCAAATATTCGCTCCCACAGGTGATGAAAGCCACACAGCCTGTTTTATTTCTGCTGAGCAAGACAGACCAAGAGATCAAGGAGCGCTCCAAAAGAGACTGACTTCAGCTCCCAAAATATGAGCAGTGACCTAACTAAGAGTTATCCCCTCTGATAAGGTCCAAGTAGTTAGTGCAAACACAGTATCTTTAAGTCTTTTTTTCTAGTACTATATAAATGACTCAGCCCTCTTCTTTGCTTGTGTCCTAAAGATGAACCTGACCAGGATAATTGACTCTCAATCTTCCTGATATAGCTACTGAAAATAACTTAATCTAATGTAATCTCTTTATTACTACTGTAAAACACTTCTCTCTTACTTCGGGTCACAGGCAGAAGGATAAGGTTGCTGAACGCCTAAGCTGGTCCCAGGAACACAAAACTCCAGAAAACATTATTAGAGCTTCATATATAATCAGCACTCTTCCCAGCTGCAAGGAAATCTGATTTACATCAAGCTGCCGCTGCAGCAAAGGCAGGAAAGGTCCTGCAGAGGTGCATAGCTCCAATAAATCCAGATGCCATTTCAGGAATTAAACTGAGGGTCGCATTCTGCTCCTGGTTATGCTGGAGTAATGGCCCTACATTCAATGGAATTACTCCTGATTTATTTCATACCTGGTAGCAAAATCTGGCCATCAGCCTCCAGAATCAGGCTCCATTCTCTAGAGAACTTTGAAATATTTCTAAGCCTGTTGTTTTTAATATTCCAGTTACAAATAACAGCATGCAGACTTTTGGAAGCAAAATACTTCTTCCACCAAACACACCTTTAATACCCAGTGAGGGTATTAAAAATAGATCTCTCTCTGTGGTTCTCAAGAACATCCAAAAGGACGCTAAAAATAAGCAAAATAAATAAGAAAATAAAAACACAATCTCCATAAGTTTGATGGGCCATAAACCATATGTTTTTCAGATAATTAGTCAACCTTTATCACTGAGGTTAGAAAAAAACAACAACAACAAAAACACTGAAGCCCACATCACTTTATAATCACCATAGGCATTTTGGATCGCCTGTGAAGTGTCCAGACTTACAAGGGTGTAAGGAGAGAGAATACCGGAGCATCTCAAATGCTGATCTTATCTTGTATGTTAATCCCTATGCTCAATTTATAGCCTGAAGTAACAAACAAGAGCTGCTTGTGGAAATAGCAAGCCTCATCTCTTCTCCTACAGCAACACTGCTGGTTGCCATCTATTTATTTATTACAATAGCTAGCACCTTACAAATGCATTAATTAGATTGAGGCAAAAATCACTAGGCACAGCTATTAAAACAAAAACAAAAAAACGGAACACACACAGAGTGATCAAGCAAAATAAAAAACCTGTCTAAACTAAGTTTTCGTGTGGAATGTGAAAAAATGAGAAGAAAACCAAAATGCTTTCAGGAGAGCAGTGGTGCAGGGAAGAGGAGTTTTTATGTCTGCATCCCAGCCTGACCTCTTGTTTTCCAGGAAGAGGAGACAGGTGCGTGTTCTGCATTGGTGCTGGGAACTGAAACACTCATAGAGGGTCTGCCTGCAGCAAAACAAGATGAAAGCTGCATTAAAATTGATTCAAGCCATTTGGTCTAACTATTATGACCGCTTCTCATTTCTTAGCTAGAGCCCAAATGAAAGTGTTGTTTCACGTTGTTCTGGCTGCATCCATCCCTTTGTGGAAAAGACAAACCTCCTTGTCTCCAGCCACTGTAGCCTGCTAAATTCTACCCTGAGGGGTAACTCACCTTTAGCCATTTAGGGCTTATGACAATAAGCTCCATCTTCTAATCACAGATAAAAGAATCCCAAAGTCAGACAAACAAGTGAACAAACAACAACAGCAGCTCTGAGGTCAGAGCACATCCAATAAACAAGGGAAAAGAAAGCCACCCAAAGGGTGACTCATTTCATGTTGCCTTTTCCAGTGAAGAGCATATCTCCAGGTGATGTTGGACTGTCTCTAATATTGATTTGTTCTGGATGTTTTGATCTTACCCCATTACTCGGTGGAACAAATGCCTACATTTCTATCAGAGACTCTGCAGAGCAAGAGACCTCTATTTGGATGTGGGATTTAAAGCAACGTCGTGTTACAAATCATGGTGCAATTAAAATAATTCATCATAAGTGACCATCAGGATTTCATTGCAGAAGACTGTGAAATAAAAATACAAGTACTTACATGCAGGCACTAGAGAATTGCTGTGCTGGGACACACACACTTCAGACAACGGTGTGTTTTAATCAATATTTAATATTAACATTTTAATGGTAAATATATATTATGCAGATGTAGGCCTAGTGCTGAGAAGAGATGTATGAAACCCACTAGATATTACAGCAGGGGTTCAATCAGAAGGGGACAAAGCTAAACTACACAACTTTATTCCTATAATAAGACATTAGTCGATGCAATATAAAGAAAAAGAAAGAAAGAAAAGAAGTATTCAAAATACAGACTGCATATAGCCTGAAAAAGTAAAGATCTGGGAATACTTTATATTAAATGAAAACAATTTATCCTAAAGACATCCTGTCCACAAAAATATTCAATGATGAAACAAAGCATGCAACAATGAAGTCACAGAACAGGAATGATTACAACAGCAATAGCCTCAGATTATTGGCTAAAATCAGCCTGAAGGAGAATATCACCCTGACAATGAAACTTACAGAGTGTATAGAGATTAAAGAGATTAAATGGCAATCTTGGGCTTTTTTTTGACCACCTTCCTACCCCAGTATAAATACAGTAACAGGAACTCCTTTGCAGTTGTTCTGCATTTACAATCACGTAAATGGAAGCAAAGCTTAAGCCCCGTAGAACAGGATTTCTTTTCAGGTGCTGTGAAAAGGAGGCAGTGCTACTTCTTGGAAGCCCCCCATCATAACGGAGCTATTGAGCGCAAAGGCAGGGAGGGATGAGAGCCTAATAGACCACAGCTGCTCTAAGTGGGAGAAGAGGAGGAAAATAAACTACAGGCCATTTTAAATTAGAAAGAGGCAATTAGAGATTTTTTTCACTACTACTAAACAGATATTTGAATGGAAGAGGAGGATGCTTTAGCTGACATACTGCAAAATTTGTCTCCCAACTTTTATATGCCCAATTCCAAAAAGATTACTGCAAAAATATCAGTTACTGAGCATACCCAGATGTGTTGTCTGATTAAAAATAAAAAATCAGAACAAAGCTAGGGAAGCTTTATTTCTACTTTGATAATAATTGTCATTAACAAAACATGAAGAGAGGGAGTAGGTACAGAGAGAAAATGAAAGCAATACAAAAGAAGATAGAAAAAATCACGAGTAAAGAAAATTAATACAAAACCTAATGGGAAAAATACCTGATAGGGCAGACATCTTCCTGCATTTCAGCAACCAGGTTTCAAGAAACATTTGTTATCTACAAATAGGAACCTCTACAACTCTGTGAACTACAGAGTTTCAAGGACAACTATGATGATGCCAAAACCGACTTTTATTATCTTAATAATATCCAGTATCTTAATCCGTCTGAGGTAATGAGATACAAAAACACAAACTTATATTGATCCATACAAGGCAAAATTTATGTTTATTGGCTACCTGGCTGTCAAGCTCTTTCTTCTGACCTTTTTGATCATAGAAAGGTACAACTGTCTCTCACATCCAGTATTAACTTATCCTGTGACTTCCACACAGCCTACAGATAAATTGATCTAAGATGCTTAAAGCAGTTGCTTATAGCTGCCAAGCTACTACTTATGATCTTACACCTTCTATTCCCACTGAAAGAGCTAGGATTAAATGGGGGGAGTCACTGATGCTAAATAAGTTTCTTTTTACCACATTGGAGATTATAAACCGCACAGAACTCTTTCAAACCAATCTGTCAGAGTGCAATAGGCACCGGTTTTATTTCCCTCCAGCAAGTAAGTACTTGCTGTACTTACAGCCATCTGTCTTTCATTCCTTTTTAGAACAATTTCCCCATTCTGCCCTTGAAAACAGTTTAGGGATTTCATGTCAGCACTGGGGTGACGACTTTGTCCTGTGGGCTTGAGACAAGTGCAGCTGTGTGAGGTCTCACACTACATGAAGGTTTTGTACAGGGAAAGCAAGGGAGCACAGAAAAACAGTGGATGTCAATGGGAAGAAATGACTAAATAAGAGTGGCAGGGAACATGAGGTTCAGGAGAGAAGCAATGAATAATTTTCAAAAGAACACCAAATGTTGGGGAAGATGCAGCCACGTGAACTGGAAGGTGGAGAGGGTAAGTTTTCCACAGGTGACCATGAGAGAAAACAAGGTCACAGGCAGGGGGGATACATGCAAGAGAAGGAAGAGCACTGGAAAGACTAGGAAGACAGAAGAGTTGTAGACAGCAGGGGAAGAGAGGAGGAGATCACGTTGCTCCCTTCTCACAGGCTCTGCGAGGCAGTTACAGGTACTTGGTATTCCAATCAGTATTAAAGCAAGTCTATTTCAGTGCAGGCGAGGCTACTATCTTCTGATTTGGATTTAGTCCAACGCTTCTAAGACAGAAAGCAGATGGTTTTTAACTTAATTCTCTAACAAAAGCAGAACCATTAAAATGATGCTTCAAAAGAGTCCTGTAAGACATTTGTTTATAAGCACTTGCCTAAATAGGGCTCCTTATTTTTTGAAAAAAAAATAAAATATAGCTTTTGTGGACTATTATTGCCTTTCAATGACAGGGCATATGCCATAGCCATGTTTCTTATTATTATGGTTTCATTATTTCTGTGGACATAGGTACAACATTGGCTTCTCATAAACAACTAAAGATATGATAACTCTAATGAAAAAGAGAAACAGATTAAGTTTGCTAAAACAGTAGCCATCCTTGTAAAATGCTTTACTTGGTACTGCACAAAAATTTATTAATATACTGATTTTTTTCATTCACCAGAGCAAATTAGCAGAGACTCATTGGTCTGATGAAGGGAATGAAAATCATAGAGTACTGAAAGAAAAAAGAACAAGATTTTATTTTCAGAAGTGCCAACCCCTATATTTTAATATAAAAAACAGATGCCTAAAACCAGTGTAGTTGTTTCCTTGATTCAGGCATTTCTGGATCACACATTATGTGTTTGATTTACTGGAAGGCAAAGCATATATACTTTATCACAGACTGTATATAAGGAACATGCAAATGTATCTAAAAAATGAGGTGAAAAACTTCAGCCCAGACAGAAGCAATACCTCAAATTGGAGTCTATATACCTGTTGCAAGTCATTCAAAATATAGTTAATTATACACAATAACTACCTATAAAGATGCATGAATTCAGATTCTATAACTTGTATTGAAAATTCCTGTGTTAAGAAGATGACTCCTTTTCGTGAGTTTTGAAAGCAGGAGATGCATCCATATCTTTTGTTAGGCATGCATGACTGTTTTCATTCTTTTGACCTCTTAGCTTCTTCCATTCACATTTTTATTTTTTCTTTTTCTGACAAGAAGTTCTAGTAGTAAAACCATACTCTAGTTAAGCAAATAAATTATCCATTATCACACTTGAGTACAGCAGACTGAGATCTAAAATACTTAAAAGCCTGTAAGCAACTCTTCATCAAAAATAATTATCATGTTTCCTTTTTTTTTTTTCACAGTTAGTTCAGCATACCACAGAAAAATACATGAAAACAGATTTGATGCAGGGAATATCTGTGTATATCCACGCTTTCTCCATTTCATGCCAGGGGCACTATATTCAAATCTGTATTCATAGGCTTGTTAGGACAGTTTGCAAAACTGAGGCCTCAGAGAAAAGTGACAGATATTCTAAGAGGTCACACAACACCATTTCCTACAGTTTTTGTTATGAAATTGAGTCAAAGAGCCTTTTTTGTCTTCCCACATCAGGACGGATCAGGAACAATTCACTACAAACTGTTGGATTACCTTGGTGTAGAGCTAGTGAATAAAACCTAGGAGTAAAAGTTAAAAGGTAAAGAAG
Source organism: Aythya marila (assembly GCF_965140915.1). Taxonomy (NCBI): domain Eukaryota; kingdom Metazoa; phylum Chordata; class Aves; order Anseriformes; family Anatidae; genus Aythya; species Aythya marila. Next base: position 112,694,099 of record NC_139042.1, read on the forward strand.
TAAACCATTCCCCCATGTTTACGCCAATTACCAGAAATGTCACCTACTCCTTATTGATAACGTGCCTAAGCATCAGTTTTCAAGAACACGTGAAACAAGCTGCAAAAGTGAAGTGTATTCATCATACTGCTATTAAACTTTAATTTGTTACCTATGCAAAATCAATTGTTCAAATCTCTAGGTGGTGTGTGGTGAGGGAAAAAGGTTAATTCTTTCTCTGACCTTACTTAAAAGGCTTCCCTATAAGCAGAGACCAACTATTTAACTAATTACTTTCATTTTAAACCTGAAGGATCAGCATTCCACAGAAAAAGCTAGTGGAATTTGTATTAGACCATGTACACTGTAAAGCTTGAAGACATGAACTTTGAAGATCTGAAAGTCCACCAAGAAGCCAATATTCAAGTAAACTGTTGAAATACAAAGTGCTGAGTCTTCAGCCCCTACTATACACATCTTCTATTAAACAGTACTGTTTGGTAATACAGACATAGCCATGAAGCCTGTTTCATTAATACCTAGGTGCTTCAAGTGGTCTACACCTTCTCAGCAAGACTTTTCCCACCACAACGGCGCACTATTTCACCCCTTCAACATGAAAGGATACTGCAAACACACTCAATTAACACTGCTGCAGGTCCACAGTGAATTGGAATCCATCTACCCAACCAACCTTATTTGTGAGGCCAAAGGTTCAAAGCCTTCGTCTTAGCAGAGAGCTCTAGTTTTCCAGAACCTTTCAAGTCTTCTGTTCCCTGACACAAAAGCGCTGCAGTGCACCATATAATAACATAAGACCATCACAAGCAGAAATTCCTGCATGATTCATGTTGCTTTCAGGAAACCTCCCTCAGCCCTCAAACAAGACTTAGTTGAAAACAGCTCTGTAGATGCCATAAATTTTAAAGAATTCAATAGGATTTATGTTAGCAGCACAGCAATTACATTATCAGAAAAGTCTGATTTTAATTAGTGTTTTGAGTTGGATGGCAAAACGTACCTTATCATCTGTTTTACCAAGACAATACCCGTTTTGGGGATTATATCAGAAAGCAGGTGTGGTTTACATAAGCCAGAGGAGAACAACAACTGTGGGAAGGAAAGAATGAGTTTGTCAGTGAACACTTCAAGGATAATCTGTAGGATAAATTCAACTAATTTTGTCAGAGAATGCCCTGTTCCGGAATCCAATATCACAACTGCTGCTGTGATACTGAAGAGCACATTTAACTTGTGCAATAGTCTCCATGAGGTTTGGGAAGTTTTCCTTTTTTTTTTTTTTTTTTTTCCCCCCTAGGAATTTCCTCTTCGTAAGAAATTTTTTATAATGAAGTTTAATTCTAAACTGACATGAGTCAGGCACTTAGAGCTCAAACATTTTCAACACATCAAAGCACATCCAATGTAACAAATAAAACTGTTCTCATAAAATGGCAACAAAGATGGTCAAAGGTCTAGAGGACAAGATGCATGAGGAGCAGGCGAGGCCCCTTGGTTTGCTCAGCCCCGAGCAGAGCAGGCTGAGGGGAGGCTTCATGGCGGCCTGCAGCTCCCTCAGGAGGGGAGCGGAGGGGCAGGCGCTGAGCTCTGCTCTCTGGGGACAGCGACAGGACCCGAGGGAATGGCATGGGGCTGGGACAGGGGAGGGTCAGGCTAGGGGTTAGGGAAATGCTCTGCACCCAGAGGGTGATCGGGCACAGGGGCAGGCTCCCCAGGGCAGTAATCACAGCACCAAACCTGACAGAGTTCAACAAGATTGGACAACGCTGTCAAACACAGGGTCTGATTTTAGGGTGGTCCTATATGGAGCCAGTAGTTGGACCTGACAATCCCTGAGAGTCCCTTCCAACTGAGGATATTCAGTGATTCTATGATCTGTAGGAGTCTTGCACTATACCATAAAAGCCTAAAATGTGATACTACCTCAAGTGAATGGAGAACAGTCATTTGCCTGAGTCTCTCCTAAAACAGTGTCCTTTTTCCAAAAAAAAGTTTTAGCTTATGGTCTTGTCTTATGATACTTATGACAGGCTATTTGAATGAAATCTGGGCAGGGATGGATGATGGGTAGGGTAGATAAGGTAAGATGGAGAAAATAATATATTCCTAGGAATGAGCAGGAGATACCAGTTTGAAGCCTGCCTTTTTCTGTTAAGCCCTAGATAATCAACAACAAACCCAATGACAATGTGACAGTTTTTTTACACAACAGCTCTGGCTTATGGCTCACAGCTGTAAAAAGGAGAAGGATATTTAAAGTCTGAAACAAGCATAGCCGGATATGGGAGAAGCATACTCCAAAACAAAAGGCAGAATAAGTTATTTCTTAAGCACAATAAATTATGCACCTCAGTTTGCATTTCTCCATTTCTGGAGTCATAGTCTGTATTAAATCTATCTTGCAAGATTAAAATTCTACTTCCTCTCTGCTCTTTTAGATGGAAGCCCTCATCTTTCCTTGTTTATCCTCTTGCTGCTGAAAACTTTTCCCTAACTCTCACTGCAGCTTTGTAGCTACTTTCAGAGTAGCAAGGTCATCTCTTCCTCTTCTCAATACTAATGGCTGGTCTCCGAATTATCCTGCTTTTTCTTTTTTAGTCTTTTCTGAATGAAGCTCCTTTCTCTAACACCTTTTGCAGTTGCTTGACATAAACAAAACATTTAAAATGGAAACAACAAATCCAATATTCATGAAAATGTGTGTTACTTTAAGTGCTGGCAAATGGCCTTTGTTGTGCAGAAAGTCAGATCAGATTACCATAATTGGTCTCTTTCTGGCCTTTGAATATAACAAAAACCTCTTGGCTCATTCCTACTCACCCATATAATTAGGAGGCAGAGCATCAATCAGTAGCTTATACATATAGAAGACCTGGTGTTAAACATGCTCAATTCCTGGCTGTACTGAATGAGATATGCCTAGGAGAGAGCATGATTTTACACCGCATCAAAAGAATAACTTTATGAAATCACACTTCGCTTTGAGATCTGAAACCTATTTCATATACTGACAGACTATAAAATCCTGGAAGGCTCTCCTTTCCTTCAGTAAAAATAATAGCACTGCCTTTGAAAAGAACAGGAAATCTTATATTAGGCTGGTGGTTGTCATGCTATGAAAAATTGCCTCGTCTAACTGAAATCTGATTCAAATGGCTTGATATCAGGCTTTTGATATGTTGCATTCTTAACTACAGGTATAAAGAAATTTTCCTACAGAAGTTTACTTGAACAATGTGATTATTTGGGTGCAGATATAAGAAAAAAATGAAGCTGATTACAGCAATCCTCAGCTACCCCCATATTAACAGGAATTTGTTGTGCGCATTTCACTATATGCTATTTCAAAGTATATATTTAGGAGTATCTGTGGGCCAGAACCTGGTGATAGACCCTGTAGAAGCACAAAGAAAGGTCGAGAAGATAGCTATTGCCCCAGATATCCCTGTGTAAATAAAGTAATTGGTTTGACCTTAAAAACAGCTTGCTTATAACCAGAGTATGTGATTTTACTAGGTACAAAGGTTTTCAGCTGCCACAGCCTCACATGAGAGAGTAAAGGCAGTTATCCCTTTGCATGGAGAAAACAGAATGGTTTTCCTGAACAGGGCAACCCATACAGAAGGGTTTAACTCTGCTATGGGCTTAACTGGCTTCACTTTGTGCCCTGTAGCTTTGTCCTGTGTACTCTTTGATGCCATGATCTAGGCTACAAAATGCATCTCCCCTATCCTGCTTGGATTGTGTCTGATAACCCTGAGACAGGATGGAAGATGGAAATTCATAGCCATTTTGTTGTTGGCCAGTACAGCTCAGGAAATAAGGTGAGTGAGCCATATACCAATGCTTGGGTTTTCCCTTACACCATCACCTTCAGCTCTTCTCCATGTCTCTGCAGCATGTTCATAGGTCAGACAACCTGCATTAAACCTGACCTGAGCTTACCTGGGACTGAGGCTGAATGTATTTCCATATTTTGGTTGTTGCTTACCTTTTGGCTTAGATTTATTAATGATCCCTTTGCTATAAAATTCTTGGATGGAGGTAAATAAGGCTATAACTCAAAATATTTTGTGCAGCAATCTGCTGTGGAAAAAAGAATTGTAGATTTCTGGTAGTGACGACTGGTTGTACTAATAACAATTTTTATTTTTTATTCATACCAGAACACACAGGAGTTATTGACTTTAGTGAAAACAAGTAACAAACATGAGAGTACAGAAAACATAATACAGAAATTCAGCACTTATGGCAATTTTGTACTAAAATGAAAACTGCTATGCCTTAACCACCAAGTTAGAAAAAATCCAGTTCACATATCTCAGCCTAATCAAAAGAAATAAACACCAACAATAAGCAGCTCATCTCTGACCCCCTGCATCTTTTAGATTTCTCTAATCTGTGCTGTTTCATACCAATCAATATATTGCTATTACCTGACAAGCAGGCCTACTAATTATAGAAAATAATCTGTACCACCAAAAATACTACAGCACTGAATATTCATATGTGAGTGTAAATGCTAATTCATGCACTGCTTATATTACATTGGGCTAATCATTCACTGGAGGAATCTATTAAAAGCATGCTGTCACTCCCAGGGATCTGGTTTGTCTGAGTAAATCAGAATCATGAATCTTTTCAGCTATTTGGAATAAACAAATGAATACATAAAAATGGATCTGATCAACAAAAAAAAAAACCTTGTGGCCAACAAAGGAGAGGGCCAGGAGCAAGTCAACTGATCTTCTGTCCCCTCTAGAGCCCATTGCTCACTTTTTCTTTCATGGCAGATGGAAGGGAGTAAGAAAAAAAAAGAAAAGAAAAAAAAAAAAAAAAAAAAAAACACATACCAAGAAATGGTATTGAAATTTTATGGTCAAACAAGAGGTCAACTCTTCAGAAAAACTGCTCTCTTGCCAGGAGTTTCTGAAGCCAGTATTCACAGATATAATGTGGTCAACAATGTCACCACCTTTGAAAAAGCCCACAATACCTTGTGGCCATATTACTTACAAAGGATACCAGAAGAGTACTAGCCTAGTGAGAAGAGTGAAACAAAGCAGAGACATCCTAGTGCCCTGAGATCTGCCAAAAGTCCTGCTGGCCCCCAGACCTCAAAAAACAGACAGGAGAGTGAGAGAAGAGGAACAAAGATTTGTGAATCAGGAGTCCCGTTAAAAAGAACTCACAGTTCTCAGTGATTTTCCCATCACTTCATTTCACTGTTGTTCTCTTGTCTGAAGCTCAGACCTGTTAGTAGTCTGCACAACTACCCTATTGATGCTTTAGCAGCAGACCAGGAAGGCATTCAACAACATATACATGCTGTAGTCAATAGAAAAGCTTTCTTGAATTAATATGCAAGAGTTGATCTTTACAGGTAATAAATAATGCTCAATAAACAGAGACCTAGTCTTGTAAAAAACATAGTGCTTTTGCATTTTGTACCACAAGTTGCCCTCAGACCTTAACAAACCATAACTACAAGATACTGTATTATGTTATGGGTAAGTTTTGTGCAACCTAAAAAAAGAATAAATGAAACAGTAAAACCCATTGAAATGCCATGGATTTATAGAGACATTATTGTGAAAACCTGTGGATTTACGGATAAATTATTGTGAAAACCTGTAGAATTTGTTATTTTGTTGGAATCACTTTTTTTAAAGTGTGTTAAATTATCCTATGGATAACAGATAGTATTTTTAATTTTATCATGGCCAAATTTAAGATTGGAGCTTTTCCCTTAACAAGCATCCTCCAGAAGACTAACTTGCAGTTGTCCTAGAACTCTGCATGCCATATGCGTTATTATTTTTACTTATGATTTACCTATTTATGTTTTACATATATATGTAAATACATATATTTTATATTGCTGATACACACTAATTTTTTTTTTCCCCATGTTTGGGGCTGCTTTATAACATAACATCCAACAGCAATTACCAGTATGCAAAGTGGTTTACATTGGAAACTTAATAAAATGTTTAATAAACTGTTTCCTATAGTTGCTGAAACAGTGTTGTGTAATCCCAAATTTTATCTGATTCAAAGTATACTTTAAGGAAGGGGGTGGGGAGGAAAGGGAAAATAATTAAAAATAAAAAGGAACCCCTGTCCTGTGAAAAGCTGAAAAGCTAAAGCAACTGGAAAGCTGCCATCTGTGATACTAACTGTCATCCACAGAAAAGCAGGTAAGAGAGAGCAACATAACCGTCAGTGCTAGAGAACAAATAGCAATGGTAGAGCATTGAATATTACCCAGAAAAATGAATCAAACCCTCTCAAATAGCAATGAAAAAAAATACAGAAATACAATACCAGACCTTAAACAAAGTCATTTATAAGAGAATATTTGTAGCAGATTTCCAACCTACTGTAGTAGGAAAATTCATGAATAATATTAGTGGCATTTATGTGTTCCACTTTCTTCCTGTACAGTGTTTGTCTAATGTAATGAGATCTGGATTGGCTGAATATAATAAAAATTTTAGAGTGCTATACCTGAAACTGATCATGCGTGTTTATAAAAAAGAAAAAAGAGGCAAACCGAGCATTTTTAATGCATATAATACTCTCTGTTAATATTGACACTCAGCTGCACTAATATGGGAGGTTATTGCTACTGAATTAACAGTGCTCACAAATTAACTGCACTAGAAGCCCGACAGATTACATGGCCATCTTCTATATAAATAAATAAATATATACATACATATATATATATATATATATATATTATTCCTGTTTCTATTCAGGTAAAGACCATGACATCTAATTTCACCTGAACAATTCAAATCTTATTCTCTGAGGCAGACACTGTGGGAGAAGTATGACCAATAGAAGATGGATTCAGTCTATTCACTGAAATTGAAGTGAAAATTACTTTTATGTCACTACATTTTAATATACTCTTCCTATGAATATACATACCAGTATACACACATACATATAGATAGATAGGTAGATGCCACCTACTACCACTAAAAGTTTAGTAACTCATATTGGCAACTCCAGAAATCCAAAGAGGGCTAGATAAAAAACTTTTGTTTGCAAGCCCTGTGTAAACTATGTACAGTTGTTTTCACCAGGAAGCAAGTATGAGTCACTTCTATCCTGAGAAAAGAGCCAGAAAATATTAGGTAGGATAAGACTGGTTTTGCTTACAGTATAAGTTAGAGAAAACTATGTTTAACAAGTCAGCAGCTTACTAATTGTCATCTTATGTCTCTGTTCCCTTGTTTTAGTCCTTACTTTTTGTGTACTACTCGTTCAGCCACCTTTTCAACAGCCAGCCAAATTCCTAGTAGCTACAAGCACGTTCATGGCTTTGGAAAGTATATGGTTGTGGGGAGTCCAAGGAACACCACTCCCTTTCCCGAGATGGAACTGGCCACCAGAGTTTTCTGCTCTAAACACACTGCTTATACTTGGTTAGGCTTGTACACCCAGATATCTAGGGATCATAGTCCTAAACTATAGGCTAAGGCAAGGCAATGTGGAAGTCTGGACATTACAAGCAAGATCCGAAAGAAGACCTTCCCCTCCTGAAGGATGCACACCAGGATTTCTTGCTCTCATCAGCTACCACTGTTCCGCTGAAGCTATCAGAATTTACTCCAGTGAAGGCTGTTCTCCCAGAGAGACTTTATACCTGTAAAGGATTTGCTCCACAGTTTTGCTGCAATCCCAGGAAGGCTTGTCTTGCATAACACATTAAATGAACTACGTATTTTCCTCATTTTTTTCGAGCACTGCCTTTATGCCATCTCCTTTGTAAAAGGAAAACTGCATCTGACATGTTTATATTTTCATCAGACATAATGGTCTCCAGATAATTTCTTAACAAATCATTTATAAACCTGCAAGCATACCTGCCAACCTTGATAGTAGAAATATGGCATGCAAAGTACAATAGGTCTGCAGGGAGAAAATACAGAGCAAAGGACCTCCTGACATAGACAGGAGAAAATGTTTCCAGCATGCATCTTCAGAACAACAGGGACTACTGCAAGGTAAGAGCAGTTAGGAAGTCTTTAAGTCTAACATATGTATTGACATCCTTTAATGGATTAGGTTTGTGAGATAAATGTGTTATAATATGGGTCCTGGGAAATACCTATGAGTTGAGATGAGTTGACAGGTCTGTATGCGAGGCATAACAGATTCATCCATTCTGGAAATACAGAATTGAAACTAAGTGAGATTAGAACTGACGCTATATCCAAGTGTGTCAACGGTTGAGACACTTGAGCTACAAGAGAGGTTGTAGTAGCTCAGATCCAATAAAAATTAAGCCAATGAACTGATGATAAACTTCACTTTTAGTCCAGTTTGCATGCACTCTTGACAGAAAACAACCACTTAACTTGTACAGCTTTCCCTCTTTCTCCAGTAAACTTACAAAGTTGGCGTTCATAGTAGACACTGCTTTGCATTTAAGTGTAAGCATAATCATATTTTTTGGAAGAGCCGATAAAATCAGTTATTCAGCTGAATAATGTTTAGATGCTGCTCTCTTTTGAATAGAGAAGTATGTCCACCTGAAGCCCCTGAGAGACATCGGGTATGCACATCCTGATCTGAGTAAAAGACCAAATGTTCAAAAAAATCATCACAGACAAAAACAGGAAAAGCATATCTCACTCTCACTACATTAGGTTCACTGAACAAACAAGCTGCATAAAACATAAGGAAGGTTTAACGCAGTGATAATCTAATATTTCTTTTAACATTTGCTAACCTTTTCCTACAGAATAGGCCACTACAAACTGGCTGTGCTTAGGACTTTTTCACATTTATTAATGTTCTGAAAAAGAATTATTTTAAAGAGGAAATACACCAAATAAGAGCAAAGATGAGATAGACTTTTGCTGATTAGAAAGTACTATTGTCATTTTTGAAGGGAAATCTTCATGTTTATTTCTTACTTTATTCCTTCTGAAAACCAAAAGCAGCCTGAAATCATGTTATTGCCGTGCATTCAAGAAGATGACTAGCTTTTTGAAGGATCACTTAATTTTCTTTAAATGCTGTCTTCTCTGGGGGGAGAAACTTTTAAAGTGAGCCACCACCACTGTGAGAATTCCTAAAACCAGCCATACGTTATGAAGCCAGATACATAGCTTCTTGAACATCCTGCCCCCATATATCCAATAATGACTGCTGGAAGAGAAAGAGTGAGAGAACCAATAAATACACTTTCCAGCATATTCCCTAAAATCATATGAATAAGCCTTACCAGTGCTTCTGATTGAGATTATTTTGGACACTAGTTTAGATGACTTAAGCACTCATTCTTTTCCTACCTGCCATAAAACCAACCTGCTTACCCCCCTGTCCAGAACTTTTGCTGCTCCTACAGTTCTTAAAGGTTTTTCCTTTTACCTCCCCTAAAAGTTATGGCAGAAAGAACCAAAATGGTTCTCCTTGAAGAAAAAAGGAATCTTTGAAACAGACTGAATCCAAGTAAGGATTTGCAGTCTGAAATGACCTTTGTTATTCCAACATCGGGCATCTGCATGCTGCCCTCTTTTTTCCTTTAGGTATCCTCTTTGTAATGCCCTCATCACGTAACTTAAGTTAAACACAGCCATGCAGGTTCTTAGAGATGACCCAGTATGACAGCATTTGTAAACTCTGCTCATACCACAGCTGCTATTGCAAATTTTCACATGCAGGAATGTGAAATGCATTTCACATGCCTGGCCTGCTTTATTCATCATGACAATGATCAGTTAAACAGTGTAAATCAGTTGCAGGTTCTCCAACAAAAGTTTATCTTGCTCTTTCCATAACAAGTCTACACAATGTTTTGATTAAAATCCCCTATGGAAGATCAAATGCACTTTCCCATTCACTATCTGCAATAGCAGTTGTGTACCTGAAGTAACCAAGATACCACTAGGGAGAAGAGCAGTCTTACAGAACTAACTGAAACCTAGTCCATTTTGACCTTTATGTTAACATTTTTCAAAGTGCTGAAATGATTTTGAAAGCCCAAATCTCCAAGGAAGTAAATATGACTTTGACACCTAGGTCACTTAGCTACTGTCAACCTTACTCCATTTCAGACAGATTAAAGGTATCATGTAAAGAACGAGAGTTCTAATTTTCCTTTTAATGTAGGATTCAACAGTGAATGTGCTATTTTAGAAAGCTTTTTATAGTTTCAAAAAAAAAAAAAAGCAATCTCTCCTCCCCCCTTTTTTTAATAAAAAAAAACTTTGGAAAACTTTAGGTTGAGACATTTCTATCTAACATACCATAGTTCTGTTTTCCTTCCAAATGTTATGCTTATTTAAAAATATATACATCAATAATACATCAGGTTTAATTAAATAACCAATCACACCCCAGTGCATTTAATCAGCCTTCATTTACTTATCTGTGATCCTGTGAACCTAATCACACTCTATCTGTAAGTACCTTTCAGGCAGAAAATCTCAACTAAAAGACTAAAGACTAAGACTCTGGGTATGGGTGTGGGGGGGGTGTGGGGGAACGGGACTAAAAACAAATAATAAAAAGTTCATGTCTTTTTTCCATAGAAACAGATATTTCTATCCATCATCATCAAAGAAAGTCTATAAAACCTGGTCTTGAATCTATGCAAAGAATCTTTTCAGAGACAGCATTTCAGAAGTAAGTGTGGATCCATTCATTTGCATTGGCAACAAGAAATCATGCCCCATGCCATGCCAAGTTTTCCAAGAGACTGTCCAACGAATAAGGTTAAAACAGCTCTTCCAAAACTGGTACCCACTACTGATAATTCTGTGTGTTCTCAGTCACAGCTTATTATGCCCTTATTCTCAGAAACATCTTGTGGAAACCTGCTTCCAGTTCAAGCAGGCGTTACATTTCACTTCTGGAACTTGGAATTTGCAAAGATTTAATGTTAAAAATTTTGATGCTTGTATAGCATGATAAGCTCCATATCTATAAATGTATGCAAATCAGACCACAGAATGGGGAAAAAACCAGAAGTGTAGAGGTGTTTTGTTCCTGAGACTCTTTTCTTCACTTTAAGCCAGTGATTCAAATTTTTTTTTTTTTCACTTGAAAACACCTGGAAATAATTGACAAAGTGGTATTGTAGTCATTACAATAATTGTCTTCATTTGCTTTTTACCCACTTTTCCAAATGCTTTGTACATTCTACAGAATTTAGGTTCCAGCATGGGAAACACAGGGATCAAAATCCATCTCACGTTTATTTGTCAATTTATCTGTATGCGTAGTATTCATTCCAATCACAGTCTCTTTGTACTTCTTCATGCTAGATTTCATTTCCCTTGGTGAAAGTTTGGTAATTTTATTTTTTTCTTTAGTGCAATACAGCTATTCTCCCATTCATACATTCCTTCTTATCAGAAGTTGTATCTATTCCTCCTCTTCAGAAACAAATACAAGAACAAACAAACAAAAACCACCCCACCCTTCTGTTGCAGACAAACTCCAAAAGCCACAAAATGTTGTGTTCCTTTAAGCAGTGGAGTAGTCTTTAAAGGGTTAACTTCAACAATGTCCCCTTTTGACTTCTCCTGCACCTGCAAGCCAAGTAAAACTGTAAATGCTTTTCCAAAACACTTTGTTTTCTGAATTGGAAGTCAATTTGTAGGACACAACTTCAAGAAAAATAAAACATGCCCTTTGTATTTCTTGGGTCAAGCATTAATATTTAAAAAAGCAGCAGCATATTTCAGACTAAAGCAAAGCCGAGTTTGGAAGTTACAGAATGCTGTATTGTGCAAGAAGACAGGAAGAAAGCATAAGGGCTTTTTGTCAAAAGCACAGAAATGTGTAGTTTTTTCCACCATAAGAAAGAACTTTTCATATAAACTTTTACTCTCACTAATTTTAATGTTGGACATTTCTCGAGTTCATGGTATACTGCCAACTGCCACACTGACATCTGCTAGGGAGGGCAGAAATAATTTTCAGGCTACTGACAGCTCCTGTGAGTTGCAAAAACAGTCTTTTAAGAGTGGACATTGGAAAAAAGACTGTGGTGAAAAGCTCTTCTCTTCCTCACCTTCTGTTATTAAAGCTTTGTATAATCTCAGAAAAAAAATAATGAAACCTCTCATTAAAAGTAGCCTCATCATTAAAAATAAAAAAGTTCCAGGTTAGTCAACTTGCAGAAATTGGTGGAATAAGTAGTCAAACATTTATAAAGTACATAAATACTACTCAACCAAGCTTAGAAGCTTGGATCTTGCTGACAGATGGAGAAATGAGGCCTGAGGAGCTGGAGGACAAAACTGCACATGCACTTCAATGTGACTTAACTCTTTTTCAGACAAACCAGTAAGAATATTTAATTAGCAGAGTTAGGCCTATATTACATGCTTCTAAAAATCAAAACAAGCAAATTGCCCAAAGGAAATCAAGAGAAAAACTAGGAACTGAACTCTGATCTTCTGAATTTCAGGCTAGTGCTATAACCACAACACTATCCTCTCCACAAAGCCATTGTTGCTTTACAATGGATGGCCTTACAGTGAACAGTTCAGCACATGGTGGGATATAGCTCGATGTGAAACTCTGTTTTCAGCACTTACTGTGTATTTTCAGCACTTGAATTGAAGTTCAGAATTCTCTTGAGAACTGGGTAGGAATATTAATCACAGCCTAACAGTTCAAGTCAACTTTATATCTAGACAACACCGAGATGGTGAAAACCAACCAACCAAAGCTAGTTAACTGATGTTTGTCTTAGATAACTACTGTTTTACAAGAGGGGCTGTAATGGACTGCATGCAAGCAGACTGCTGGTATGGTTAGATGATGTTAATGTGCTTCGGAATGGTGGTACATGTCTATTAAATTATCGTGTCCCCCCACCACAGCACAACTACTTAAACACATCTACAAAAACATACTCTTCAATGTTACGGCCCTTGGTAAAGGCAAGCATACTCGAGCAAGCTGGATATACTCTTGCATACATCCAAGTCAAGGAACGAGTTCATAAGTCTTTGCATAATCCAATTCCAGAATGTGTGACTGCAGCAAGCACCAAGAGAACAAGTGTGTTGTACTATAATGCTAGGTGATCAGTCAGCTGCAGTGCAGTCTGCTGAATTATTTAGTCTCTACTGGTACATAACTCACAACGGCACTGCAAGACTAAGTTAAACTGCAAACTTGCCATTTGGGTTCTCTACAAACCCTATTCTCTCATTAAGTCAGGAATGTGAATGCTGCCCAACATACGTTACTGTGAATGATGTAAGTTTATCAAGTAAAGACATGAGCCTGTCAGATAACTCCATTTCTAGCACGCACATGCTGAATGCTGCTATGAATCCAGATCTTCCAAAGCACAGTCAGCAAGGGTTTATAGTTATTGAAACATAGCTCATACGTTGTATAAACAAACACGCTTAAGGATGATAGGTTCTGGAGGGAGCAGACACCTTACCATTGTCTAACACGTTCCTCAGTAAGAACACTAACTAAAATATCCAAAGAATTGATAATGAAAAAAATATATATACATATATTATTATATAATAATAAATAATATATAAATATATATATAAAATAATACCTGTATAGATATATATACACACATACATACATATTTGGTTCGTTCACTGTTAGTTCAGTGAGTCTCTATCCACACAGATGATACCTGAAAGGGACCTTCTCTAAGCCTCTGGGGCTGCAGACTGCCATGTAATGTACTAACCCACTGATCCATGCTGCCTTCAATTTTCTTTGATGCTCCCTATTTTTCAATTCTGAAGCACAATGGTAACCTTGCAACTGTAACGTGTATTTCTAATCTAGTTACCGGCTGCAATCTATTTGGGGAAATTTTCCAAAGACAGCCCTTTACACATGGAGACCTTCTACATGCACATTATGCCTAAAATAAATAAATATAACCCTTAAATCTCCTTTTGAAGACAGATCACACTATCAGCTGGAGACTACATCAATGGTTGTGAGTTAACCACTTTATAAAACATTCTCAGAGCCTCAAATGAGAGGCACGTTATACACAGAAAGTAGTATGTGTAGGAAATACACATTGTATATCTACAAAATGGGCCATATCCCACTGCCATTAAAATTGATGGGAGTTTTGCCATTCACTTCAATGGGATCAGCAGCAGTATATAAAGATGAATTGGCTATAAGCACACACACTGGTGCTTTATGGGCGTGACAATATAAAAGCCCCGTGTGAAGTAATGAAATGAATTATAACAGCACTAGGTATGTCAATCTTCCTTCTTCTACCTTCAGTTGCTATATCAGGAACATTAAACTTTTCCCTGGTTAGTCACAGAATCATAAAAATTACAGATAAAAAAGTACTATTAAGTCTATTTCCTGCCAACACAAAATTATTCCTCCCTGTACTTTTTCTAATCCTTTGTGCAGTCTAGTTTTAAACTCTTCAAATATTCTGGTCTCTCCTCCTTCCTGTAAGGAATTACTCCATCAGCTACTTAATCACAGACTCAACCTATTTTTTTCCCAGAAAATACATGAACAAAGTAAAAATAAAATAATAAATAATAATAATAAACCACAAAACATGATGTACTATTCTAAACTCTTATAATCCCTTTTTACTTAAGGACAATTAGAAAAATATTACTTGAGAACTCTCTATATTTCTGTGCCTTTCACAGCCCACCACACCAAAATGAAGGCACAGCAGTAGCAGCTCATTTGTTCCTGGTGTGATAGAGACCACAAAAAGCAGGCAGTGATGTGAACTGCTCATTTGGTTTTCCGAATTTTGAGTAATGTGACTTGAAAACTGTCCCTCAGTGGACATAAGAAACCTAAAATATTTGAAATAAAGCTTTAGCAGTTTATGGCAGGCATATTTGAGACTTGCCAAAGCAGAGAGCTACAACTGGTGGTATGGGAGACCCTTTTCACTCATATGTTCCTAACACACACACTTAATGCCAAACCCCTTGATATAGGTAGTCTTTATTTTGCCAACCAGATACATTTGCTTTGTCAGAAGTAAGGTCAGGCTAAACTAATGGTCATTAAAGATGAAAGCCATATGTGAGGGAAGCATCACTTTAGAAAAAAAACAATATCATTACTTTTACCACCTGAAGTACTAGTTTCATTCCAATTTGGGTAGCTGTGCCACCTTCTAGTACTTTTATCTTCTTTAACAAAAGACTTAGCTCTGCAAAAACGTTTGGAGAACCTCTTATAGCTTTCAATATTACCTGT
The DNA here is from genome assembly GCF_965140915.1 of Aythya marila. Taxonomy (NCBI): domain Eukaryota; kingdom Metazoa; phylum Chordata; class Aves; order Anseriformes; family Anatidae; genus Aythya; species Aythya marila. Next base: position 112,709,327 of record NC_139042.1, read on the forward strand.
TGTTTTAGGGTAGAATATCTTTCCTTTTCCTCTGTGACTCTGTGACTGAAGTGTTACATCACCCCAGCAGACTGGCAAGTGACCACCACACTGCTATGTCCAAGGACCATCACTAAGTGAAACAGCAAGAAAATATCTATGTAAGTGACCGGCTTAATTAAGCACTGCTGTAGGGAGTGGAAATTCTTCAATGAAATATATAGACTGGCATGAAACACAGATTTATATTCTACCCCTTCCTTTCAAGAGTACTTGTCACTTTTTTTTTTTTTTTTTTTTTTTTTTTTAACAGGGGATTTGGTTTTCATACCACCTGAAACATTTAAAAAATGAAACCATGGGAGCTCTGTTATGCCTGCCTCTCTTGAAAACCGTGTACCTTGCTAAGAAAAATCCAACCCCTTCCAAGGCCATTAGACCTTGACCTCAAATCTTAGGAGGCAGCAAGTAAGATCAGCCAATTAAAGAATTTTCTGACAAATATTTCTTGATTGCTATGATCTGTCATATAAAATCCTATCTTTATTTGAAGTGTTCATGTGGGGACACAGCAGCACCATCTAAAAGTTGTCTAGTCACTGTGTACACCCTGTGAGCTCTGATCCAAGTTTGACAAACCATAACTGAAAACTTAAAAGAGTTTCACTTTTACCTAAGTTTTTACCTGGATGTTGACTATTCATACGTGCTGTGCAAGTTTCCTCTGGGGCCTCATTTATAGCCAATATTGCACAGGTTTCCCAGCAGGCCATATTCTTTGACAGAACAGACTACTTAATCCACTTCTGATTCTCAGAATTTTCTCCCACCAAATCAATTTTTCTGACAAGAACGCTGCACCAATTGTCATCCATTTTGCTAGAAACAGCTAGCCAGGTTTTATTTCAATGTTCCTAACCAATTTAAATACTTTGAAAACTTTAAGCAAAACCCCACAGCCTTCTCGGCAATGTCCTCAAAAGATATTTTCCTACAAAGATAGAAAAAAACCCTAATCAGATCCTCCCTACCCCCAGCACACACAACTGTCGTTCCAAACAACTTGGATACCCCTTCTTCCCCAAAGGGATTCTCCTCTCCACCTATTTGCAAATCTTCTTCTGCACAGGATTCAGCACCACTGCTCTTCCATTCAGTTCAGCACCGTGGAAAGCCTTGTGCCTCTCTTCCACCATTTCACATTTTTCTTTCATTGCTCTTTCAGTTTTACCCCTCTTTCAGTGTATTTTCCTCTCTTTTTGAATACCTTAGTAAGAAAGCCAAGAGGTTGTTAGCTCTAGTTGACTGCAACAGTCCAGTGACATTTGTGTGTAATCTGTTTTTCCACTCTATTCTACTGTGGAGAATACTTTTGACAAGCCATAATTGAACTGTGTCAGATATCATTGATGAAGGATAACTTTTGGCAAGTAGTGAAGTTCCTTTCATATAGGATCTTAATTTCTTATCGGACCATACATATATATATAAAAAAAGAAAAAAAAGGAAATTTTTTCTGTATGTTTGAAAAAGGAATGGCAGTACAGCATAACAGTATTTGAGTTTCAGTTATCTCTTCTACCTCTGAAGTATAAAGGCACTAACATATGCTATGTGTAATACAATTACGAATAGTTACACAACTACTCTCTCAAGCGCTTGCCTTAAAAATTAGGCAGATTTCTCTGGCTACTCCACCACACAACAGAAGGGGGCACTTTCTTGCCCTCAGCTTGCTTACCTGCCTTTTTCCTGGGGCTGCCATTTCCACCACGATGGAGAGGCTGGCTAATTTGCTTGCTTCCTCATTTCCAGCCGTGTTGCATATGAGAGATGAGGCAGGATGTAGTAAGGATTTCGACTACAGCTCCCTAAGAAAAAGCTGGGAAAATGTCGCAGCCTTGGCCTGAAGGTGAGCAGAGAAAGTCCTATAGCATCAGAAGTATTGAAAAAGTATCTGAACAGACAAAAAAGCTTTCCAAGAAGTACCCTTAGTTGGAAGCTGCATTCTCATCTGTGCAAACTTATCCCCTTGCCGCCATGGGCATGCCTTCCTGCTTTTCCCTTCTTTTCCCCTCTCCCTCCAGAAATGCTTACCAAATCCCTGTCGGCAACCAGAAGTGATAGAATATTAAAAAAAAAATAAAAAAAATCTCCACAGCACTTTGGACGAGCATTCAACTCACAGAATCACAGAATTTCTAGGTTGGAAGAGACCTCAAGATCATCAAGTCCAACTTCTGACCTAACACTAACAGTCCCCAATAAACCATATCCCTAAGCTCTACATCTAAACATCTTTTGAAGACTTCCAGGGATGGTGACTCCACCACTTCCCTGGGCAGCCTGTTCCAATGCCTCACAACCCTTTCAGTAAAGAAGTTCTTCCTAACATCTAACCTAAAACTCCCCTGGCTCAACTTAAGCCCATTCCCCCTCGTCCTGTCACCAGGCACATGGGAGAACAGGCCAACCCCCACCTTGCTACAGCCTCCCTTGAGGTACCTATAGAGAGCGATAAGGTTGCCCCTGAGCCTCCTCTTCTCCAGGCTGAACAAGCCCAGCTCCCTCAGCCGCTCCTCATAGGACTTGTTCTCCAGGCCCCTCACCAGCTTCGTCGCCCTTCTCTGCACCCGCTCAAGCACCTCCATGTCCTTCTTGTAGCGAGGGGCCCAAAACTGAACACAGTACTCGAGGTGCGGCCTCACCAGAGCCGAGTACAGGGGGACGATCACCTCCCTAGCCCTGCTGGTCACACTGTTCCTGATACAAGCCAGGATGCCGTTGGCCTTCTTGGCCACCTGAGCACACTGCTGGCTCATATTCAGCCACCTATCCATCATCACTCCCAGGTCCTTCTCTGCCTGGCAGCTCTCCAACCATTCCTCTCCCAGCCTGTAGCTCTGCTTGGGGTTATTGCGCCCCAGGTGCAGGACCCGGCACTTGGCCTTGTTGAACTTCATACAGTTGACCTCAGCCCATCGGTGCAGCCTATCCAGATCCTCCTGCAGAGCTTTCCTACCCTCGAGCAGATCAACACACACACCTATCTTGGTGTCATCTGCAAACTTAGTGAGGGTGCACTCAATGCCCTCGTCCAGATCATCGATGAAGATATTAAAGAGGACCGGCCCCAGCACCGAGCCCTGGGGGACGCCACTAGTGACTGGCCTCCAACTGGACTTGGCTCCATTCACCACGACTCTTTGGGCCCGGCTATCTAGCCAGTTTCTAACCCAACGAAGCGTGTGCCAGTCCAAGCCAAGAGCAGTCAGTTTCTTGAGGAGAATGCTGTGGGAGACGGTGTCAAAAGCCTTGCTGAAGTCATATCTGCTATAAAGCAAAATAAATATCACTTCTTAGTTGGCCTTTTTTTTTTTTTTTTTTTTTTTTTCCTGCCTTTTTAGACTAGTTGAAAAGAAACTCCAGGAGAACAGTGAAGGAGTGAAGGAGGCCTTGCTGCATAATTTAGGTCTAATGCAATGCAGTTCACAGGGACTTGCCCATATGCTGAGATTGAGCAAAGTTCAGTTTTCAAGGATTCCTTTGTTCTTTATGTGATTACCTAGCCCACGTTCTCCTCAACCATTCAGTTTAACCACATATTTTTAATTCCATTCCTGAATAAGTTATATTCTTGGCTTTCCATTTCAATTTCCACAGGGCAAATAAAACTGATGGAAAGCATTTTGACAAGGATATTGTTATTTCATCCAGTAGCCTGAGATGACTCCAAATTCAGATATTACATTTAATGTTTCTGGGACAGATGCTGTTAGGTCTTTTCATAGGAACACAATATCATCTGCATACATTAGTAACTTCTGTGCCTCAAGTTGCATACGCTTTATATCCTTTCCAGTTTTCAGACACTGCTGATGATTTAATACTATAGGGACACCTCAAGTATTTTTCATCACAAAGTAGGGGAGAGGATAACTGTGGCAGCTCACATACCCAAAGGAGCAGAGTACTTTATGCCTTTATTTCCTTCAGCAGAAGGCGAAGCAGTGAGATACTATTCTGAGGGCAAGCTGCCCAAACCATCCTCTTCTCAGTCACAGGAGCCTGAAGAACCAAAGCTACTGCTTAAAATCGACATCTGTTTTCAGGCAACTAAGATTTTCTTCAGGTCAGGCACCGTGCTTTTGAATGCTGCCATCTCCCTGCTCCAGATGCTATGGCCAGGAAGTTCTCAGCAAACACAGTGCTCAGAGTGGGAACAAGAGTTCACCGCCCCATGACCATGGATGTATTGAGGACTGGTACGAATACAGTGGAGGCCCATCAGTGTAAGAAGGTGAGCAAAGATTCAAGGCAATGAAAAGTCAATTAAATTTTTCCAGAGACAAGAGGCAGTTTAGTCACAGTTGTAACAAGTATTTTTAAGCTTACACCAACAGAATTACCAGAGAAACTAATGTAGAAATACTGCATTTACAATGTGCTTACACGGAGCTTCTGACAGAAGACCTCGCACAATCAGTGCCTGATTCTTTTTCTGCCTTTGTTAATGAGGTGCAGGATCAATAATTATTTGCTTATTTACCAATATTTACAAGTTGATGCCCTTTTGTATTCTGAAAAAAAAATTAAATCTGCATTAGTAAATCATGTTTTTGATTGTGAAAACCTTACTAAGTAGATAATAAACACAGAAATACATATGCAAAATATATGAAATATTTAAGTGTACAGTCACACACACACTTCTGGTAGATGAGTGGCACATATGAAAAACTTGCACTCTTTAAAACCATATTCCTTAAAAGCAATTACTGTAAGCTTCAATTAGGAGGACTCCTCATTAATTAATCTCCATGCTAGGAGTGGCACAAACCAGCTCCATTCTGCTTCAATACAGTGAGTCAACCTAATAGATATACCTATACAGTTATATTTATATATATACATATTTATTACCTACATATACGCCTATAAAGCTGTATTTATCCATAGTACTGTGTAGTAGGATTGAGGGAACCCAAGAGCAACATTAGTACACTGGGACTCCTCTTTCTTTACATACCACAGATGTGACATCACAAATTCACATAACATTTCTTAACTTGGTGGATAAATCACTTCACATCATCTGTTTTGCTCATTAAAACTGTAATTATGTAACAAAACTCACTGAATGCTGTACCAGTATTGTAATTATTAATCATTCTGGTTCTATATGCTTCATAGCCTGCTGTATGTACTGCATTATGCCACAAACTGATATCAAAACTAAACACATCTAAACCTACTGTTTTAAGGACTTTTAAACAAAATTTACTCTTTCAATTCATATTTTGTAAGCTCAAAAATACAGAACCAAAAAAAGCCAGTGTTGATATAGCTGCTGACCTTTGCAACTGTAAACATAAGACAGTTTTTAACCAGTAAACAACCCAGCAAATGTGAAACCTATTTTGCCAGTGCTTGGAATAGTCAGAGCTTAAGGTGACAGACTCTGCATACAAATCAGCTCTTACAGGAACATAGATTTCTAGAAGCATTTGAGAATGAACGCAGGATTTCCAAGACTTCAGAAGGAGGCATCATTCAAAATATTTATTTTAAAATAAGCTGTATTTAAACCAAACAATTAGAAGTAATTTTTTTAAAAAGTGCAAAAAACACCACACAGGCTTCTACTCTGGAATGTAAATCCCATCCCGAGCATCACCTTGAAAATAACACAAAGTGTTCTTGACTTCAAAAGGACTTCACAGAAGCCCCCAAGTCCACATTAGAAGACACTCTGTATTTCTAGCTAATCTAAATTTTTAGCTTCCATTTTATTAGGGAGCAGCATATACAAAATTGCAAGGCTCTAAATTCAGTTGACTTGGACGTGTGTACACATACACAGAGTATATCAGGAATAGACATCATTTTATCCGCTTATAAATGAAACTAACAGGCATCACACGGACTATATTTTCTTTAATTTAGCTACATACATTGGGCCCCAGGCTTTCCCTTTCTCCGGCAGAACCAGAAGTTCATGCTGTTGTGTATCACTGAGAAAAGTGAATTCCTGGGAAACAGCTTTGGCCATTTCACTTATATCTACAGGCATTACATTAGTGCAGGATTTTAGAATGAGATTTATTACATCGCTGTTTTCTGCCTTCGAGAGAGTGCAAGTAGAATAGACCAACGATCCACCAGGACGCAATGCTTTAATAGCAGACCTGCAAATAATGAAAAAAAAAAACAAAACATAATTCAATATATGAAGTGACATGCTCAAAGAAGGGGCTGGGGGTGAAGAGAGAAAGGTGCAAGACTTTTACATCTAGATTGACAAATAGGTATAAATATTAAAAAAAATAACATAATGAAACAGTCTTAACAGAATATAACTGACAGTTCAGGAAACAATCTGCAACACAGTTTTGCTTTCTCATTTATTAATGTATTCTCAAGTTAACTAAGGGTATTTTTTTAATATGAGAATGACAAGTAGATAGCAGCATCCATTCAGAGTCACAGAATATACTTTGAAACATTTATATGCACAGCACTACTGTGAAAATGCTGCAACTGTGCATACAAAATGGGTGAACACCACATCAAAAGTACTAGTTAGATACTTAGCTGGCTCCTTGTGTGAACAAACTGCAGAATGCACAGTTGTAGTAATAGCCTGGACTAATTACTTGTCTGTAATTAATTGTACAATCATTTTTGCAATTTCAGCAACTTATTTAGCGTATAACAGGACTGGGGGGTTCACTGAGTCACTACTTTTCAATATGATTTCCTAAGGAAATACAATTTATAGCATCGTTTCATCTGTTTGTGTACCCTTCATTTATTAAACCGTTGACAAATTTTGAAAAAAGTGGTTTAAGATTTCATGTTTTCTTGAAAGCTTCAAGACTATTTGACAACTGGTGGACAGAAGAGAGGTGGGTTTTGGTTTTTTGTTTTTACTTTCCCACTGAAACTGAGTTTAAACAGTCTGTTTACTTTCCATTAAAACAGATCCCCAAGGTCCTTTTCAGAGAGAGAGAATATTGCCTGTGTGAATAAGGAAAATGAGATAAGCAATCCATATTCACTACTAGCAAATTAAAAGTAAAAAAAAAAAAAAAAAGAAAAGAAAAAAAAATCTTGGATCACCAGAGTATTCTTCAAATCACAGATGGGTAGATATTATTGAGACCACTGTACTGACCAAAAAAAAATAAAAAAGCCCACACCCACTAAACATACTCCCCCCCCCTCAACCCTACTACATAGAAAAGAAAAACCCCAGCTCCTGAATCAGGTGAGCAGACCCAAAAAGCAGTGAGCCTGATTCCAAGCCCAGATGAATAAACGGAATGATATTGAAACAGCAGTTCCTCCAGAGACATGCTGAGGAGCTGCTAAGCATGATATCAGAATGGAAACAGTTGAGAAAGCAAAGGAAAAAAAAAAAGGAAGGGGAAAAAGCAAGTCCTTTATGACAAGATTGTGCCTTTTCAGGAAAAGAATCAATAAAGAAGAGCCTTATCACAAGCAGGATCAAAGCAAATCTGGAAATCCTGTCCAAAATAATACAGACACACCAGGACAAATGACTGTTGCATACAGAGATAATACAACTCTGTTCACCTTCCCAGGTGAAAACGCCTGTGTTACACCCAATCTCTTTCCCTGGGGAGAGTATGCAACTCTTGCTCATTTCTTCAATTAGTCTTGGCTAGGTTAATCAACAAGCCAAATACATAATTTACTGGTGTCTGCACTACTCCAATTTTACTTAGCATAAGGTAACAGATCTCTCTTAACAGATGATGCTAAAAAAAAAAAATAAAAAAAAATCAGTGTTTAATGCCTTTGTTGTAACAGGTCAATAAAAAGATGGAGCAAGCAGATGGTTAGCACATTAAGCATAAGTGATAGAGCAGTTCAAGTTCATCTTGTTAAAGGTAAAGAACAGGTTACAAAGGACTTTGAAGGTCTGAATATTTTCAATTTACCTGGGTCTAATGGACTTCCAAAATTAGATAAAGCTATCACAAAATAGCAAGCTTATCTCAGACTTCGAGTAGCTTTTGAGTCTGTGAAAGCATTTAAGAACATTTGAGACACAGGTTGATACAGGTGACATTTACAACTTCACCTTGAGACAGTAAAACAGAGCACGTGTCATCCCAGCATTGCTTCATGAAATCACAGAACGGTTTACATTGGGAAGGACCTCTGGATCCCATCTTGTCCAACCCTGATCTTATTTTCTAAAATTCTACAATTACCAACGTGCACTTGAATTGCTCAGCTCTGGGTAGTCATCCTTCTCCCCCTAATGCATCCCAGCACACGTATACTTCTTAGCAGGCAACAAAAGCACCAGTATTGGACCAGAGAGCCTAAGCCGTTTTTTCCCAGTTACCTCCTTGGTTTGCAGCTCTTCCCTGGTGACAGCTATCACTTAAAAGGGCAGGGTTTATGCTGCTTCTGCCTGGCTACCAAAATGGGCCCAGATAAATTGAAGATAGCTATCATAAAGCAGAGTAGGAAGCTACAGCATGCATGTCTGACAAAATATTTGCAAGAAATTCACTAAGTAACATTCCATTCTGTCTTATGGCAGACAAAAGCATTTTTTAAATGTTTTGTGCTGACTGCCTGTTTGCTTTCACTCCAGCATTTGAAACCTATCTTTCCAAAACCATCTTGTTAATGCTTGATTTTTAGCGCCACTTTCTAGTTTAGAGCAGTTTTGCAGTAAAGCATCTCAGGAATTTTGGGCTAATGCTCAGTGCCAGTACACTGTATGCTGTGAGGGAACAGCCCAGTACAGGTGTCACTTGCTTCTATTTGCAAGTGAGAAATGGTAGGGCACAATGGAAACTCTGTAATTTTAAACACGTGAACAAAACAATACAAAGATCATTAAGTGTCACAGTCAGTGTCCTGAAGCAAGCCAACACATCCATTACTTTTACAAATGCAGGTAAGTTGTGAACGCAGCTCATGAGTAAGCAGTTCCTCATTCATGTACCATCTGGATTATATACCTGAATTTCACATGTAAAATAATAATAATAATATTTTATATATATATATATGTAGGGAACGTTATAACCAAGACTTAACAGAACTGAAGAGACCACTGAGATGTAGGGTTTTGCCACAGGCAGAATTGTTTCTTCTACTGTGAGAAAGGAGAAGAACTGTTGATGCAAGTTGAATTACTCTTCCTAAAGAAAGTTTAACATTTTTACTTGTGCTACAGCAGTATCTTAAGGCTTCACTATGGATAGGGTACCTAATTACTATACTGAAACACTGTGAAACCATTCCTAAAGAGTCTACCGTGTTTAAGCATAAGCCAAAACTGAATACATAAACAAAAGAAAAAGTTGAAGCGGCAAATACAATCTTTTCATTCCAAAGATGAACAAACCAGCAGGAGAACCACACACTGATCAAGCCTCCTTAGACTCGTACCAGTTCTGGAAGTCATAAAAGCCTTTTATCCCCCAGTGTAATAGAAAATTTATAAAGCAAACAACTATGTGAACTCAAAGAAAACAGAGCTAAATTCTCTAAAACTAGCACAAAGAGGAGCTAATCTTCACAGTATTCCAAGAAACAACTTAATCTCATTTTTATAGAATTTCCCCTCTTTCCATCTATACAGGAATGCCAAGTCATCAAAGGGCAACTAGCTGAAATGATTGTTGTGCAAAAGAAAAATCACAAGATATTCTTTTAGTACAGCTGATAACTTTACTCGCAGAGTTGATAATGACAACTGTTTTCTTATAATGCAGAGACTATGAGAATATATACAAGCAAGAAAATATTTTTACTGCGGAAGAGGTAAAAGGTAAATACCAAAAAAGTAGATGTAGCTCACGTGAAAAGCACAGACGCTTGCTAAGCATCTTTCTCCTACCGTATATAAATTAAGAACCATTCTAGCCAGTACTTTCAAAGGCACTGTGCTCCTGCAACTGAACCTCTGGTGCAGTGAGTCAGAGGAAGGAACAACACAGTCTTCTGAATAATATCCTGAAAAATCTCACAACAAAAAAAAATAATTAACCACAAGCCTCCTTAGTTTGGGAGTTTTCACTAGCCCATTACCCAAAGAGCCTGGAGAATGAGAAGTTATCTTTACTCCGAACCTAAGTCATAAATTAAAAAACTAAGAGGGTTTACTTTACACTGCAAGGTTAATCAATGTATCTATCCATCTTGTCGAGTTCAGCAACAGTTGTTTCCGTGGCTCAATGTCAACCGACCGCCATCCCCGATTAAGCTGTACTCGGCTTTTGAAAAACCTTCAGCACAGAGCTGCAAAATTCAAAGTGAAGAAGTGTTGGGCTCAAAGTCACAGGGTGATACCGCGCTGGGTAAGCAGATTCTGGCGATCTGATCCCCTCGTCATCAAGGCATCAGGGAGAATTCATTCTTGAAAGTTTGTACAAATAAATTTCAGAAACTGGTCGTCTTCTGTAATCAACGGGGGGGGGCACAAGCTCATTCAAGGGGTATGTCAGAATCGGAGCTTTATTTACTAACATCTAGCAGAACTCATCACACCACTGCTGTGACCACACAATCTAAGCATATGTGATTCCTCTTACATTAGGCATTACCCCAATTGCTTCAGTTAAAATTTGAGCTTTAAATAAAGAATCTCATGCTTGTGATAAGGCACACTGTAGCTTCCGAAAATAAGCTTAAAATCTAGAATGATTTAAAAGGATATTAGTGCAAAAGACACTATAATTTTTTTCACCTTTCTTTTATTAAAATGTGTAGCTTAGAGATAAAATATATTGAAGGTGATTAATTTGGAGTTATTTTTCTCTTAGTAGTACAGATGTTCTCCTTTGTATTTATTAAAGCAGTAAAACTTAAGTTTAAATATAAATCTAGTTATAATTAATTTCATAATTTTAAATCTGAGTTTATACATTTGCCACACTAAATTTCACATGTTATAGGCACCAATATTGCAAAGTTTCAAGCTTCCCATGGAGTAAAATGAGAACATGTACTAAAAGCACAGGAAAATTTTCCTGGAGTTCACAATATGCCCACTTTTCCATACATCCAATTTTGTTTTACTAACATGACAAACACTTAGCACTTGCAATCAAGACCCTGAAGAGGAAGCACCACCGACAGCATGTGGCATGCATAACTCAGCTTGTGTTGCATACTGTCAGATTATACCAATTATACCTCTATGATAGTCAAGGAAGAGTAAAAAAGACAAAAATCGGTAAAATGCAAAACCATCCATTAACACGTCCTATTCACCATGCAAGGCCTGAATACAAGACCTCCAAGTTTAGCTCTGCCAGGAAATAATATAAAACAGTATGCAAAAAGAAGTAATTATATGATAGCACTGCAAGCACTAATGCATGTTTGTTACAAAAAGATATACATGTTAAACAAACAAACAAAAAATCTTCTGAGGTACTGGATGTAACTTTAGGAGATAACAGTGTATCACAATTTAGGAGGGTCACTGTGATATCAAATAGTCCCAAATGTAATGGTATTTTAAAATCATCAGTAACTTGCAATTACAGCAGCTGGAAAACTGCAGGATAGACTGATATTAACTGGCACATCATTCTGTAGAAATGTGCTTGATGCTTCTTGACATTTGCTTTCACCTACTGACATTATCACTTCATAGTAACTGAATCCATGCTTAAATCTTTCCAGCACATAAGCCTAAAGCACAATTACAAGCCAAACATGAGGGTGGTTGGTATCCAGCCCACTCAGGAAGTACTTTAAGACAGTTAAAGACATGTAGATTGCTCCTCTCCTCATTCTAAATTAGTTTTTACAAAAAAAAAATAAAAATTTTACTTTACTTTATATATTTTCAGGATGTCTATTTAGTTCAATAGCACATATTGAGCTGTGGAAGTCAGAGCTACAAAAGATGCACTAGTCTCTTATAACCCCTCATATTACAGGAGTACTGGATAAGATTTTTTGGAAAGGAATAGACTATTCGAAATCACTTTTATTTAGTTTACTTCAAAAGATTTACTTTGAAGTCTAAGAATGGATAAGACACTAACAATAAATTAGGGAAAACAAAGCAGTATGATTATTTAATACCTCACAGAAAAAAAGACTACTCTAGAGCCATACACCTCTTAAACCAAAGCACTTCTACGTGCAACTAAAATGTAGATAGACAAAACCCCAAAAGATTTTTCACGCTTAAAGAAAATTAAACATGATAGGCTGACATTTCAGTTGTTCTAAAAGTCTTGGCATCTCAAACATCCTTTTAAAAACAGGCAGACAATAAACTTGAGTTTTAAACTATAGCTAGCACCTGTATGCCCAGCCCACTCCTCCTATGCTTGGGTATATATTTTGTGCCATTGGAAGTGTCAGCATTAATTACATTACTCATTTAACCTTTTCCAGTATTAAAGTAAAAAGATTACATACATTTTAGGGTAATTTAAAAATAATACAGCACTTCAATACTGCCATCTTTTGGCAACTGGGATGTATTTCTGCTCAGTATGCAAGATAATCTCTGATCAGAATAAAACCTGCTAACTTTTATAAACTTTTCAAGAAGTAGAGCATCTCAAGATACCTTTGCTTTTATCCTCAATTTTATTCTTTTTATTGACAAAAGATATCATTTATTTCCTTCTTGCTCTTACAAGAGTCCAAATGCATCACTGGAATATGGTCTGCAAACTGAAGGTAAAGCATCTGTTCTGCTTTAGTCATTTTTTTTTTCTTCTGAGAATTCTGATAAATAATGTTTCTACAACAAACAATTTTGAATTCTTCTGACAAAAAGACTGGACTTTCAGCTTAGCATTATTGAGCTTTCTTCTCCAGTGCATGGTGAGTCCTGGAATAATCTTCCTGTTAACACAGATATATAGGATATCCCTTGCAATACTGGAACTGCTGTGACCTTTTAAGGGCAACAAGTCAGCTCAATTCTGTTCCCAGATGTAAGAACCACAAATGACAATGAAACGCCCAAGAATTTTGCTTCCACTCTTCCACACAGACAGCATTGCTAACAGTTTAGCAAGGCTGGTTGTAGCTGGATAGCCAGAGGCATTTCACACCGAACAAAATTTCAATCCTTCTGTCATTTTAGTCATCTCAAAATTAACTTGTATTTTACACACTTCCAGAGACCCACTCTTCTTCCCAACCTCAACTTTTTATTTAGAAAAGATAAACATATACAGCCTAAGCAGAACCACCTTAGCTAGGGAAGGGAGAACAAAAGACCTTTGAAGCCCATGACAGACTTTGCCACAGAGCTTTAAAAGTAGTGTTTTTCATTACGGCTTATGAACCATGCATATATATAGGAAGGACTGAAGGTGGAATTAAAGCAATTATCTGTGTCTTAATTTAAATCTGCAATCTCAGCTACCTAGGCAACTACCTAGCTAATGGGTATAGCTTATTTGTTAATTTACTTATTAATTCCAGAAATACCATTTTGCAACCTATCACAAGGGACTTGGTAGGTAAATTATGCACAGAGCACCACAAAAGGCTTAAGGAACTAGGCAGTACTTAAAATCAGGTACTATTTAATATCTCTAATGGAAGATGAGATCCACATCCAGGGTCCACAACAACAGCCACAGAACTCACTCTTATTGAGGAAATTCAAACCAACCATGAGTCTAAAAAATAACTGTTCTAAATACCTATTCTAAAACAAAGACATTCCCCAGCTCCCTGTTAAGTTACTTATAGAAAGAAGGTAAAAAATTTACTTACTACTTAAATGCATTAACATAAAAGACTGCGTGTCTCTCAAGTGAGGTAACGCAGGCACTTACACAGATTCAGTTTCCAAAGATTATGTCAGTGCTTTAGTTAACCGCGATTTATATAAAATAGAAAAATAGCCCTTGGAATACCAGACCAGAATCTAAGAATCCTCACTCTTGCCCTATGTGCTGTCTCTCCTTAATTCATCTCTACTTCTTTTCTGTCTGGTGGCACCACCTTCAGAGGAAGACGTAAGAATGACTTGTACCTGCAGCAATATAACCAACAGTGTTTTGGGGAACAGCAGAGAACACTGTATGTGTGGGCATATGCAATTAGACCAAAAAGTAAAGGACACTAGTGCCCAGTCAACAGCTATCTAATCATTTCCAGTCAGAAGGCAAGGAGACACAGAGAGAGGACACTGCCCTGAACAGCATACCTGGTATGAAGCCTTGGGTCAGCAGTCTACATAAACTATTCAGTTTCTCCAGGATGGAAGACAGTTAAAGACAGAACCATCCACACAATCCACAGAAAATCAGTCAGTCCAACAGTTACAATTCTAATAAAGTCCCAGTTGAGCTAATCGAGTAGATAATTACAGAAAATGAGTAGACTAAATGGTCAACTACAGAGAAAAAGGAGGAAAAATCCCAAGGAACGAGCCAAAGAATGATGCAGAGAAGCAATCCTCAGCAGGACTTTCCACACTTTCCTAGGTGCCTTCTCTTCCCTCTTGCACAGAACAAGGCATTCGTTTCCTTTCCTGATTTACCTCCCCACCCCAGTACCTCCGTTCAGAATTCCCTCGGGTCATTTCAAAACACCCCATAACTTCACCCACAGAGCTCTGACGTAGGAGCCAAGCACCCTCTGCAAGAAGGCTGCCATGTTTCTGAAGGGTCTCTCCTCCACTTCTGCCACCAGATGACATTCTGCCTTGCCATCCTTCTGAGGCCTCACACTAAATAAAGTTGGGCACCTTCTACAATAGTTATTTCTTTTTCAAGGCACAAGTCACTGACTCTCCCTGCCTTTGCCAAGAACTCTCATGGTTGATATTTTTTTCATCATCAGCAAATCACAAACTGAACTAAATCACTGCTTCGACAGAACGACGACATAATTACAAGTGTATTCTTTTTAATATCATCATTACATGCCCATGCACCATAAACGCTCTTATCTTAATCAAAACAGAAATCTTATGGTGGTATCCATATGCTGGTGCAATACTGGGACAATACGCAATTGTACATAAAAAAAAAACCTTCACTTTACAACAAAATAAACAATTAACAGCATACACACACACATCAGAAGTGTAATAGAGGCATTGTAATTCCTCTTCAAATACATGAGGAAAACCCTGCATTTCAGTGAAAGTACAGAAGTGACAGTGAATACCAGACGAAGAATATTGGGATTTTTTGAGTAGTTCAGTTTGTACTACACACTACGTAAAAAAAAATCTATGATGAAAATCTATGAACATATGTATTCTATGAAACCAATTTCCACATATTCAGAGAAAATACAGCAGCTTGCAACTTAAACTCTATTTGTGTCTTAAGTTTTCAAAACTTTCAAAAAGTTTTATGTTATTTTTTCCTAAGTAAGATCAATTTGAAAAGGTCTAAGCATGAGAAAACAACGCTAGCCTGCTAGCATGTAGGTTAGCCTTTAGAGACTTGGGTTGCCAATTCTACCTGATGACTTAAGGGAAAATGTCAATCTCACTTGCCTTTCCCTGTGTGTAGATTGGTAAACCACCATACCAACTGGCTGCATGATCAGCAATCTCTGCTCCAGTGGAGCCTGGGACTGAAGCAGCAAGGCAAACACAGATTGGGAGCTTGACGAAACTGTTTGCACAATACCTGGTTACTTACATTTGACATTAATTATTTATGTTCCCTTTCATTCAGAAAAATAAGTACAGAATATTTAGGTGGAGGCTTTCTTTCTTTTTTTTTTTTTTTTTTTTTTTTCCCTTCTGAGTAAAAGCAAGTGCGCAACCCTCCCACTTCCTGAACTATTCCGCAGGAAATAATAAAGCAAGCAAGCAAAAACATCTCACAACTTCTGGTAACCTTTTATTGCAAAAGATCAGCAACTTCAAATACCATGCTATGACTGGCAATCAAAACAAAAAAAAATTCTTTGTTTAGAGGGAAACATTCCTTTTATCTCACTATTGCACTCCAGTTGCATAAGGTTTGTAATAGGAGATGCATTCTGTTACAGAGAATCAGTCACAGTTCCTTAAAAATCACAGTATTTGTATGCAAAACAGGGATTGAAGCATTTCATTAACCAGGGAGAATAAAGTGTTTTCCTGATTTCTCAACCCAAATTTAGTGTTTCATTCTGAGTTCTGAAAATGAAGAATCCGTATGACTCAAGATCAAATAGAAAAACGAGCATTTTGTATGGCTAATTTGCCACCAGTAATCAAAAGGGCAGAACATTCAAGGCCCTTTACACCTCTCACGCACGCAGAATTCCCTCATACCTGCTGGTTTTGAATATGCAAGACCAGCGCGCACAATCTCCCTTCTAGTTAACTACTAAGGAGAAAAAGAGGTGAAAACAGGAAGTCAACCACAATGTATCTCTTAAAGTTGGTTTCAGCTCCTCTGGACCAGAACTCTATTAAACACCAATTACAGCCATTTAATTACTGTGAGATGTTGTGTACAGAAGAGTTACAGTAGTCTGAACGCCTTTCCTGCATTTTTCCAATTTGTATCTTGTTTGGATTTATTTTCAGCTGAATCCTAACACCGTTTCTTTCAGCTGCAATTACTGGTCTAGGAATAATTACATCTGTAGCAGTTTCACCATTGCTTTATTATGCACTCGACCTTAACCCCAAGTTTAATTTTCATCTACGAACCGATAACAATGGTAAATTCACACGTGGGAATCACTGCCTTTTGCACTAGCATTCAGTGTCAGGAAGTGAACATTCCTTACTTTGCAATTTGTTTTCTGCATGAACACCCCAAATAATAACAAGATTTGCAGTGTGTTCCCGTTTTACAGCACTCTGCAGGGATGCTTTGGTTGTGGTATTAACAATCATTACAATCTCAATTTCCTTCAAATCAGTAGTGCCCTCGCTGCTTATAAAATCTGCTGTTCAGCTTTTATGCTGTTCATTTAGATTTCAAACTTGATTCAGGCTGACATAGGAAGATCATTACATCAGTTTCAAAGTTGCTTTCAGATCTTCATTCCCTGAAGTCTCCAAGTACATGTAGTATATATCATAATGCAACAATACTTTTTCTTTCCTCAGTTCCTCTCTGATTTCCCCAGCTTCCCCTACTCCCAAAGGCTGATCTGCTTTAAAAAAATAATCAGAAAAAAAAACACAAGATGACAAAAAAAAAAACAAAAACAGAAAAAGATGACAAGTGAAGAGCTTCCATAATTAAAAAAGAATCCCAAATTTTGTGCCAAATGTCACTTGATAGAAGTGACAATTCATAATTCTCTCGCATTTCATAATTCTCATTTGTGGGTTCCTTCTTCTACTCTCTTCCTTATACTTCACTACTATTGCTAAACTGAAGTAATGCTTGGCCCCTATATTTCATCTTCAAATCACACAGCATTTCATTCACTATTCCCAGCAAAATTGCTGGGATCCAGCTTTATATTTATTTTTGTTCTACAGATAACAGCAACTGAGGCAAGAAAAATCCCTGAGCATAAAACACCAAGTAACCTGGATAGGTAAGCCAGAGCTAGATTCAAACAAGGTGGAGTACAGCAGAATTAGTGTAGTCTCAACCTTCCTGAATATTAATGGGAGGTATCAGAGACAGCATTCAGTGTCAATTTTTGACTTATAATTATGCACCATGACCATAAAATAAAGACTTGAATAGGATAGCATTCTACAATTCTGGTTTTGCAAACTTCTAATGCACTTGGAAGAATCATTTAACCTTTCCTGGTCTCATTTTATGATTTCTTTTTTCCCTTTCACACCAAATCCGACATGTCACTGATATTTGGGAATCCATTCTAAAATGATTAGATGGAAGGAACAATAAAAATCCTGTGGACATCTATGGCATTTACCAAGTGTATGCCAAATATTTTACTGGGTAAAGCTTATAATATCTATATCTTGAATCTAACGACATATTTTATATGCTTTAAAATATTTTACAAGATAATATATAAATAAATAAAAATGCAGTGCACGTAACGATAGATTGTTCAATCTATAGAACTACTCAGACGTATGTTGAACAACAGAACAGAAATTACAATTCTTTTACTTCAACTTACGTGTAAAAAGTATTCTGTCCTTACAAATCCAATTCTTCTTGCTGTTGCTATAGTAAAGTGTACTTTCAACAGAAGCAAAGTTCTCTTCTTGACTTAGGAATAATTCAATTAAATCTGATTTGGGCTGACAGGAGCGTCTCCTTTTTAAAAACAAGATTCCTGCTGTCATGAGTTCTCCACTTCAGGATTACAATCTGAAGAGATTTATGCAAATTTCCAAAATTTCACTGCATGATATATGCTTTCTTTTGGTTGGGGCCCACAAATTGGATTTTATATGTCAAATATTGAAAAGAGAAAACCGAAACAGGTCAGTGTTTTAAATGTGATTGATTTCTTCAAAGGAAATGGGTGACATGATGCATTACTGCAATAAGATACTCATATTTCTGCTATAAATCATACCCTTCTGTTAGGTCTTTTTCAACCGGAACTCATGCAGAACTATCTGGAACTGCTGTAAATTGGAACTTTCCATAAAAACTTTTTTGTTGTTGTTTTGTAGTATGTTATTTTTCCCTCAATTTGCTTTGAGGGATGGACTTCAGGCATGACTGTTACTTACTTAAAAACACTCAGGTCTAGAAGGTATTATTGGGAAGTCACATTAGAGGTTTTCTCATCAAGGAAAAAGGATTTTCAAAGTCTTCACAAATGCTAGTTAGCCCATGGCTAGTATCATTATAAAGCATAATACTGGACAACCTGGATTTGGAGTATTGGATAGATGTTCCTTAAAACCACACAATCCTCCCCAACTTGCCCCAAACCACTATTCTTTTACTTTTTTACCCTATCAGTTACAATTAATAGTATCTTTGTGCTATAAGTAGTTAAATGGGTATTAAATTCAAGCAATGCTTAAAAACGTGCAACAGTAGACTCAAAATTTTCATAAAAACAGTGCAAGAAACAAATTCTGAAGCAGTATGAACTAATGAACTAAATGATGGTTGGTAACCAGCGTTGACTGACAGTTTGGTTATCATGTAGGCTGTAAAAAAAATGTAATGGATAATTCTGCAACCGAAGAACAAAAAAAGGTGTTGGAGAATGAGTACCCAGCTTGGCAGGTTTATAGACTACTTTCACAGATTAAAAATAAAAAAATAAAAAATAAAAAAAAATTATACATTCTATGCATGTTTCTGCTTCAACTGAGTAGTTCTGAAATCATTTTAGCTATGTCAACCAAAAATATTTTGCTATGGTATCAGACTGTTCTGAATCACCTGTAAATGGACATAAATGTTAATAACTGAATTAATGGGATTGTGCAACAGTGCATTAGTAGGGGATGTAGACCTCACCATTTATGTTATACCATACAAATTTCCATATTCACTTTTTTTTTTTTTTTTTTTTAATCTGAACAGCAATTGCAACAACATATTCTTGAAATTTTTTCATGTGGTGAAACCTAGGTTTGGATATTAAACACAACAAATCTTGACCACCTCTCCCCTTCACCCCCCAACACATTTTCATTAACTACGAAAAGCTCCTTTAAAAGCTTTTCTTTGCGCTTCTTACCTTAGCAGCTGGAACTGTAGAGAAGATAATTCTTTCCTTTGTACTAGCCTAAACTTAGCTTGTTGAGTATCAGAAGAGAATAGCCAACTTCTGTCATTTGAACAAGGAGCATCAACCAGTACCTGCACAGCAAATAGGAGCAAATAAGACAATTTACTATACAGTTTTCAGAAGGTGATTATCTGTACCAAAATCTACTCAACTTATTTTTGCAAGCACCCGAAACACCATTTTTATTTTCCATTTTAGGAGAAGCAATGATCTAATTACTATTTTGAGATGTTTATAAGGAGTCATTGATGAGGAAGAAAAAAAAAAAGCTCCAAAATTACCCTCTACCTGGAGAACAGCTTTCTCACTCGATCCCCTATTCTTAAGTATACATCATGCATGGAAGCTACAAGGTCTTCAGAATTCATTACTAAAACTAAATGGGTAACATCATCTAACACATGAACAAATGCACAATAAGCTTCATAAAATGATTTCAGAGGCCTTAAAAATCCTGTATATGACCTTGGTAAGTGAAATATTTTTTGGAGTCTGGAAAAACAAAAAAATTAAAGCAGCACAGGAAAAGAATCAGGAGGAAGAAATATCATTTACTAATAACAAATAATGTTACCTTGTCATACAATTCAGGCTTAAAATCTCCAATCTGTCTACCATCTAGTTTAGAGACAGTTATTAAGTTAACCAGCGGATCCGGGATGAAGGATTCCATTGTCTGTTTCAACCATCTTGATCTCAAATCATCATACTCGTTACAGTGAAATTGACCTTAAAAATAAAAAAAGTAAACATCCTAAAATCAGTCCTCTGTATTTTTTGTGAATACAAAGAGTAACAACAAATTCAGAAATTGTGTTTTTTTTTTCTATGACAGCCATAGACTTTACACCCTATGTGCTTATGCTATTGCACATTTTATGGCACTGCTAGATTTTTATAAACCCTAGTAAATTTCAACATGTTCCTACAGAGCAATCCATAAATATTTACTAGCAAATACTTATGGTAGCAATAGACTTCAACAGTAAAACCAACTTTAAACATAAGCCACATCCCAAAGCAGTGCTGAGTATTTTTCTATGTTCCTTCTACCACTGTTCTTATATAAGTACGTATCTCTTACAAGTTAATTGCCTTTTAACTAAATAAAGCCTCAGCTTTCTGCACCCTATACTGAACAGTCCAATACCTGACTGAGTTGGAATTTAAGCTGTGTTTTAACAAAAGCCTGTTGTTGCACTTAAAACAAAGCCTGAGTAGTTATCTCTTCTGAAGAAACTGTTGCTTGTACCTCAACGCAGGCCAGCAAGGCATTTTCCTCTTAATTCCTGTTTACTGTTTTAAAAAAGTTTCTCTTTTTGAGTCTCTGGACACCCACCTATGGTTTGTCCCATACGTTTTGTCTACCATACGTAATAGGAAATATTTTAGCATTCACAGAGATATAGTCAGAATCAACTTTCTTGCACCTTACTTTCTCAGCAACAGACAAATATCTGCAGAAGATGTGGGATAAAAAATTTTATTTTTATTTTTCCCAAAACCTTTTGAAAGGGCAAGTTATTCAATTCACTTCATTAGCAGCACCTGGTTCCTCCAGAAGAGGGATGAGAACAAGCTGTAATCAACATTTACAGGTGGCTACAATTAATGTTCTCATCCTTAAGAACCTAAGGTGCCATAAACATTTTGAGACAAGTTCTGCTCAACTTAACATATAAACTTGGGAACAGATGCTTATTGTTGCTTTCTAACATGCTATGATTATCTTGGTGCTTTCTTCTGCTAAATCTAGGTAGATCAAGACACAGAACTTTTAAAATGCTGATTTAGACCACTTCCTCGTCATAAGCTCTTTCCCTCTGCCTAGATCTAGCACATTTAATTTATGTTCCATTTGATATCAGTACACTTACATTTACTTATACTATTTGCATAGTGCTGGCCAGGCAGGTAGCGGAGTTAAGAAAAAAAAAAAAAAGGTACAAATATTTAAAGATTGCAAATTACTTAACTTCCTGGGCCAATAAATCTACAAAGGTGTTAAATTAGCTTCTTCAGAAGTAACAATAAGAAAATCAGTGAAGTAAAACATAAAGCTACTACACTTTTGTCTGTCAGTATGCAGTAACAGATATTTAAATATCTAATAAATATCTAAATTTCATGCTCTTGTAGGTAAAGAAACCTAATAAAAATCCTACTAAAAGGCACAGAACTAATTAGAATATATATATGTATATATATTTTTTTTCTTCCCACCCCCAATCCAAATCTGTACAGAATACAGACACAACTAAAATAGCCCAGGAACAGAGCGAAGAATCAACTAACAGCACCTTAATATATTACCTGGATAGGCACACTGTAGGATAGTTATTGATTTACCCCCTGGTGCAGCACAGAGATCCAAAACGTCTTCCCCATCTTTCACCTCTAATGCCAGCACTGGTAAAACGGAAGCAGCATTCAGCAGATAATATTCTTTCAGTTTACCAGTTTGGTGTTTTTGTGCAGGGAATCTCCTAGGGGTTCTACTGATGTAACACTTCAATGATCTTGGAAGATAAGGCAGAGTTCCTTGAAAGGCAGGATGATATCCCTCCACACACAATGTATTCTCCAGTTCAGCGGACTGGCTGAATTTGTTAAGCAGGATGGCATACTGCCAGCACGATGGGCATGTAAGTACATCTCTAGGTTGGAAAAGGGAAAAGCTATTTAATAACTCGACAAATAAAATTAACTTTCCAATATGAAGCACAATGCTTTTCCTGACTATAAGGAACTTTTCTGGGGCAAAGAATGACTGCAAAATTAGCTACCAGAAGTCACAACAAAAAGAATCACAGTGTTTTTGCAGTGGTCATTCCAGCCAACAGTGTAAAATGTACATCTATGCATATATATACACACCTATACATATATCTATGTGTACACATATATATATACACACACAGATACATCTATATAATGTAGTCTTTACAAGTGTTCTTTGCTAAATTTCCATTTACATTCTACAATCATTGGGCTAGAAAAACATAAACCAATAAATGTTCCTTGAAAGTAACCAAAAAGCAGTGTTTACATCTAGGAATATGCCTGCTTGTATTTCAGTTTGCTTTCTCAGACCTTTCTTCAAGGATTTTCATCATTTTCTACTTGAATTCTTCTCGGTATTTTTTCCAGTCATCACTACAAAGTACTCCTCAATAATATTTGTTGACTAAAAGAGAAATATGCATTGATCCAACCTAGGAGTTTTAAAGTTGATTCAGTTAAACTAATGTTAAGTATCTATGCTTATAACTTCTTTGTAAATTTTATTTATGTATTTCAAGAGGGTACTCAGTAATTACATGGTTACTAAGATTCTGATGATGTGAGATGCTTTTCCATTCAAAGTAATGTGGCACAGATCACATAAGCATTCCTCATGCACTTCAGCTTGAAATCAACTGCTTTTGTTCACATTCCTGCTGGAAAGTATGTAAGCTAAGCAATGATCTTCTCCAGAAGGGCTCTTCTGCTGGCTTTCCTATGAGTGACAAGCACCACCTAACAGAGGAGAGATGTACATGTATTCTCTCAGTGCCAGTTCTTTAGCTACTGTGTGATCAAGGCCCCAATTAACTGATACTGTTTTTCTGTACACATAAACAGACAGTAGTCAATTTCTCCTCAAGTCTCTACTGTAAAGCTATACAGAAAAAAACTAAGCTGTTAGATATAAAGGGTTACTTTGTACCATGCTTTTACAAAACAGCAAACTGAAACACAGAAGATGGCAGTGTCCTTACAGTGTATACGCATATAGAACAGAAACTTAATCACTATATAAAAAAAACTATTTCCTTTTTATCAAGGAAAAAAATATCAAATTTTTAGTCTTCCGTTATTCCACACTTTTATTATAGTTCTAAACTACAAATAAACTGAAACAGCTGCTACAGTCTATGACTCTTTTTGAAGTTCTTTTATGAAGCACTTAAAAACTAACAGAACCTCTCTCCTCCCTCCCCCGTTTCCCCAAAAGAACAGACCTGACACTGGTCCACTTATCTCCCAGTTCTGCTGTGTATTGCTTCTCAAAATGATCCAGAACAACTTGACAAATTTGCTTTTGAAGTTTCCCTTTTGTTTTATTTTCCACCTTCAGAGAAAGAAAAAGTCTTTTTTTAAAAAAAAGTTCTCACTAGAACTATTAAAAGAACATTTTTCCAGCTTAAACCGATTTCTCACTGATATTCATATGCTCTAATATCAAGGTCATATCACACACACAATCAAAACCTATCAGATTTTAGGTTGCACTCTCGTTCCCTATGCGTGAAGAGGTCAATCAGAGCTTGATGATAATACTCCATCTCCACGTCAACTGAGATAGCAGAGTGGGTCCTGGGGCTGTGATACATCAGGAGCAAAATAAGCAAAGCATGATTACAGAGATTGCTCCTTAGAACCATGATCACCTCTGCCAAGGTATATAGAAGTTCTTAACGAAAAGAAATAAATTCATCTGAATCATTGAGTGAGTCAGCTAGAGTTACAAAGCACTGCAATAAGCAAGATATCCCAAGAATAAGAAAAAAATTATTTCAGCTATACTTAATTTTTTTCAACCTATAAAAAATCATGTTTCATTTCACAAGGAAAGGGAGGAAGAACTTGTGGTTTCTCAATAAGCTTGTGCTATTCAGAAAGAGAACTCCAAGTGATTATTTTTTTTTTTTCAACCTATAAAGATTTGTTTCATTTGACAGGGGAGGGCGAACTCGTGGTTTCTCAATAAGCTTGTGCAACTCGGAAGAACTCCCAGTGCAAGCACTCCATTTTGCGGGAGTTTCGTTTTCAGGGCCAAGCAGCAGCTCCGTACTCCCAGCTAGTACCATCGCTACTGCTGCTTTCCGTATGTGCCGTCCCTGAATCAGAAAACCCAGACTCCCAAAAGCCCTCCCCAGCAGCGGAAAGGGGCACACCTAACCGCGGACGGCCCCGCAGAAGCAAGGAGGCAGCAAAAGGACGCACCCCGCCCCCCCCGTTGCAGCCCCCAGCTTTATTCTCCGCTCTTCGCCCTCCCCGCAGCCCTGCATGGCGGCCACCCCCCGGCGGGCAGGCGGGGCCGGCAGCGCAAAGGGAGCCGCCTCCCGGGCCCGGGGGCCGGCGGGAGGCCGCCAAGGAAGGGGCCTAGAAGGGGCCCCGCTGCCCGCCCGGTGCCTCACCTGCTCCGGCGGCCGGGCGGCCCCGCGCCGCGGCCACAGGCCGGGCCGTGCCGGTGCCGGCAGCAGGCGGGCCGCAGCGGGCGGCAGCCGCATGGCCGGGGCCGGAGCCGGCAAGAGGGAGGCCGTGGGCCTGCCAGGGGGCGGCGGTGTGGTGAAAGCGTGGGGTTAGGGAGCGCAACGCCCTCCTCCTCCGCCCCGGGAGCAGGGCTTCGGGTGTTGCAGTGGAAGGCTTAATGCAGGGTGATGGTGGACTGGGAGTAATCAATTTATAAAATGCCGCTGCAGCTGCCGCCGCCAGCCCCCATCAGACCTCCCTGCTAATAGTTTGTCTGCAGCCCTGTGCTCCCGGCTGGCCCAAACTTACAGGCGCTGTGACTACCACGCGGCTACTTAGCCACCTTCTACAAACCACGTCAGAGATCCGTTCTAGTTTCATCTTCTGTTACTGCTAATAAATCACTGGAAAATTAAAAAATATGCACAAAAATGGTTTTCTATTACTGGCTACCTTGGCAGCTTCTGGGTGCTGATGCTGGCCTTTAAAATCCAGAAGGGAAAAGGGTGCAAAGGTAAAGGCAAGAGTGCTGTCATATAAATAAATATTTGAGTTTCAGGCACTGACTAATGAAGACTAAGAACATTCATGCAAGCCTCATGCAAATTATCGTCATCAAACTTAAAGGATGATTTGAAATGTTTCAGTCAGCATCCTGAAAGTAGCCAATAGATGAAACATACACATAGACCTACATAATACATGTGAAAGGAAACCAGGAAGGTTTTTGATATAGGAATTGTGCAACCAGATATGGGACAAAACTGGTATAGAAGTATCATTCTCTGCAATTATAATTCTTCCAAGTCCCACAACACATGCAATAAAAAATATATGTTAATTTAATTTAATTTTGCTAACAAAATATAAAAAAATGTTGAAAGAGACACCCTTGCAATATAGAGGACAAAAATTACCCCATTCTAAAAAAATTTTAAGTGTATGTAAACAAAAGAAATGTAAAGAAATTTTAAGTGTATGTAAACAGTTAAAAAAAAAAAACTGAGTCTGCCGCTCTTCCCCAGTCCTTCAGTCTGTTATCTTGTTACTTACCAGTGAATCATTATTTCGCTATCCTACCCAGGTCTCCATTGGCTTTGTTGATCTTCACAAGTCTAACCTTATTACACTCACTCTGCTTTCCCTGCTGTCTCAATCCTTCCACTAGCCCAACACAAAGAGAACTTGAAGATGTTAAATTCATATTCACCCAGGAATACACACTTACTTGCTAATCAGTTCTCTAAAATTTTGTGAAAAGCATGGGTTTTGTTATTACGTAAGAGTTGCCAGTCATACTGGGTAAGAGAATAATGGTTTATCTGAATAGTGGGGGGAAGGGGAGGAGTTCCTCTGTCCTAGTATAAATTTGACTCCAAACTTCACTCACTTTTAAATTTTAGTACCTTCTTCATTAAAGGATGCGTCTGTTGAAATACCATGGGATATGTTCTGTTCAAAGTAACAGAAACACTAACTTGGATCAGTTCCAGAGGCTAGAAAGCTAATGAGCAGTGCTGCTGTGTTCGGAATAGCATCCTGAAATTGCAGTACTATGCTTTTAATTACATTTTGCAATATGTGAGTGAAAAAATAAACAGTGGCTGAATGTTATTTTACAAAAGGAAACATTGCTTTTGTTACTGTCCATTTTGTTACTGTCCATTATTCAGAACTGTGTGGTACCACATAGTGTGTGGTATCACAGTATCTGAAAGTAACTACTCTCAGGATAAACACTGGCTACCACAGCAAAACTAAGAAATCCAATTTTAAGTGATAGATGCACCTCCAGACAATCTGGAGAGTTGAGTTCAAAGGAAAAAAAAAAGCCCATGTCCTTTATAAAACCCATGCAAAAGTCATAGCCTAGAAAGTGATCTAACAGGGGTTTAGAGCCTGCTACAGGACAGGCTTCCAAGGCCTGTAGATAGCCAGTGAGGCTATTTATGTGCCTAAGGTTTGCTGGCTACATTCAGCTCACCAGTGCTTTGGTGAATAGCAGAAGTGTTCCTTCTGTCTTGATCCTCACAACTAGGGCTCACAAGAGGACTCTTAGAAAGCATGCATCAGCTTTCTATTGCAGGCAATTCCTTTAAAGCATTCAGTACTGCGGGACTGAAATACAAATCTTGCAAGATTATCTAAACACTAAAATCGCAGTACTTTTGCTCCACCTCAGTAGGCATGTCCCTCACTTACTGTGAATTAGTTAAATAGAGAGACGATGGCACAGACACGAAGCTAATTCTAACATATATCAAACATACCTACCTTTTCGGTTAGCTACAGTTACTATTCTCTATTTTAAGACTTTAAGTAGGGTCCCTCTTTAAAATTTTAAATTTTGACCTTTCCGTGGGTTCTAGGTTTTGGCTAAATAGGAATATGACGGTGAGAATAACTTTCTTGGAAGCACTGGTTACTTTTTCAGACTAATTCAGCTTAGGAAAGTTACTGTTCCTTACCTCAGAAGATAGATGTAACTTACATTCTGAACAAAGTATTTCAAATGTACTTAAAATGTTGCACAGACACAATGCAGAGTGTTCTGCTTACGCAGCGTATTTCTGTATGCTTACCATTCATTAAGTAGAAATATTCTTAGTTGCATGTACTGGTGCATTTTGAAAATGAGGTCACTGACAATTAAAATATAATGAAATTTCAACTTACCTTCTCATGTGTTAGGTATGCTATCATAGAAGTTAAATGTATACAAATACATATATCCTAATGTCAATCTATCATGATATTCTCAACTTGACCAAACTGCATTTGTCAAAATATGCAAAGATTCCATCTATAGGGTATCTATTTTGTACATGATAGCAATGTGAGACTTGTAGACATTAACCACTTATGATTATACTTGCTTAAAAAAGGGAAATTTATGATAATATGGGCAAGATTGATACTGTGCATTAGTTTTATTCAATACATAAATGTAAACATGAGCAAATAAAAAGTCAAGGTAACATAAAGTACTAAAAAAAGCTACTGTAGTAAATAATTACAAAGCATATTCATAAACAAACTTGTATGAAAAAAATTTTAGTACTTAAGTCATATATTGGTACAAATTTACTTTAAAAGCAGAAACAAAACTGATGTGTCCACACAACACGCTTAATACACATTTCACACATAAGTAACAACAGTTTACATTTCAGTTTCTCAATTTTTGTTTCCACAGCAGTATTTAGCTTCATTTTTAATAGACTTCTATTAATTTATTTTGGATTAGTGTTAAAGTAAAAGGGTAATACATTTCTAGAAACTAAAGCTGTTTAAAAAAAAAAAAAAAAAAAAAAAAAAGTCAGCAAAATTCAGCCTTTAAGCCAAAACACGTAGGTGGCAATGCAGTCAAAAATAATAACACTGGGATTGTACATGTAAACTTACATGCAATCCCCCCCCCCCACACTCCCCTCCTTAATCATCATGTTTGTTTTAAGTGAAAATGACTAAATCCTGAGAATAATCAAACCAAATCACGTTGCACTTCTAGAATACAACAAAGTACTCCCATACTGACAGTTACATAAAATTGTTTCATCTTTATATTAAATTTGCAAGCTTGGAATATTTCTCTCTACCCACTTCAAACTTAATATTCTTAAGTCTGATCATGTTTTCCACTCATAATTTAAAAAATCTTAATCTTGTCATTTCAATTAGTATATTCAATTAATATGTTTATATTTGTGTAACTCATTGACCTAAGGGTTATGTGACAAAGATTTCTAATGTCGAAGTGATTAATATAACCATGGCATTTATTTAACTTCTACTAAAATCATTTGTTAATATCACATGATGGAAGACACTGTAATAGAAAATCAAATAGCGCTTCTTCAAAAAACCTTTGAATGGTGGTTTCATCCTTGCTGTAATTAAGTGGCATAACTACATACCTTTACACAATATACCAATGATTGTCTCCAATGTAAGAAGAAAAACATCATATACATAATATAAATAAGAATACATCCAATTCTAACCCGTTTTACCTATCCCTTGTATTGTATTTTTTTTTAAATGTAAAATTAAAACACTACATAGAAGTATTATATAACTCCTTAAAATTCAGTTGGTTTTGTTTTGTTTTGATTTCAAGATGGCATTTTAGTACTGATGAGATTAAAAAGTGCTGGAGTTCATATGCATATTGGATGATTCAGTTTTCCATCAGAACTGATGGCTGAATTAGTGCAAAACTTTCACTATGTGCAATTTTATTATATGCCATAGTAGACAATACAACATTCAGCTCTTTTTCAAACTGAATTTATTACCTATACCCAACTCAGTTAACAAAACTAAGAAAACAATGCATAAGAAAACTTTCAGACAGTTCAAATAGCATAATTTTGTATAAAATGTATTTACCTTAAACTTCCCTTTTGTACCTTCCGCCCCCCCTTCAGACTGACAGGAAATATGCTTCTGGTAATGTAATCCTTAATAAGAGGTATTGCTACTGCAAGAAATATGTGAAAGTCAAACATGTTCTACTTGCATGTATTTGGCTATCAGCTTTCCAATGCTTTCTAGGTATCATCTTATTGGTAGTAGGTATGCACATCCACTCAAATTTTCAAATAGTTTTACAAAAGTTAAAAAAATATACTCAGTATTTGTTGCATAACCTGCCTATATTCACCCTAACATACATGAATCTTATAAAATGCTTTAGAACTATTTAGTAGCTGCAAAAATACCAATCACTGCACAGCACCTGCTGAAAGGTCTTGATGAGAACATACAATCCCATATCGCGGTCTTGAAAGTATTTTTCTTCAGGTTTACAGCTGAAGAAAGACAGCAGTTTATGTATTTTCACACGTAAACCCAACACATATTCCATACCACGTTCATAGGAGCTTCTATGGACACTCAGACCTTTCTTGCACTCACTCTAAATCCTGAAGAAGAGCTGGTGATGTGAAAAGTAAAAGGAAGTCTGATCAACCAAGTACGATAGAATGAACTCCACGTTTAGTCGTTACCAACTTATTATTTTGCAAGAAGCTGCTAGACTGTCTTTTTTATTATTATTATTTTTAATTTTCCTTTAAGGGCAAAACCCATTTCTAATATAATTTCTTGACCACATGTTTTAGATGTTATCTATGATCCAGTTAAGCGATGATGTCGTGCGTATCACTGTTGGGTCTTTGGCGTACAGTCAGTGGGGGCAGAGGCTTTCCATAGAAATCTGTATAAGAAATGCCAGAAACAAAAACACAGTAAACTGTAATTTTCCATCTCCCTTGCTTAAGAGGCTGTTTAAATACAGTAAGTTCTTGTTTTATTAATGAAAGCTAGGTAGCCTACTATTTTAGAGCTAATTCCTACAAAGCAACTTTCAGGCCTAGTGCTAATGTCTAGAGGTACATTGGCCAAACCAGCATTTAATTACATTTTGTTATACATGCATCAGCATTTGCAAAATTACGTCCAGAATAACCTACAAACATCACGAAATATATGAAACATACAAAGCTTACAAACAACAATTGAGAAAATGAAATATAAAAATTTGAATGCTGATGTAGTAAATAACGCATTGCAATAAACTTTTAAGTGATAATGTTAGGCAGCATCCAAAATTTTGCTATTATTTTTGCATGACATCTAACCTTGATAGCCATACGAACTTTCTTGAATAACTACATTATGAAATTTTAGATAGAGGTATAACAGGTATCTCTTGCTGCTAATAAAGTAATTTAAAGTAGGAAAAATGTTCAAGGAAAAGTTATTAAACATACCAGAAGAAAGTAAGTATCCTCAAACATTTGCTAGTGACATGAAAGAAAAAAGAAAACAAACATGCAGAGCGGTACACATAATGCATTTCACACACACATGGACAAAAAAAAAAAAAAAAAAAATCAAGAAAGATGGTAAGAGGAAGCAGATAGAAATCAAGAAAAATTAAAAGCAGCTTTTTGAAGCATTCAAATTTCAATTTCCGTTATGTGGACAATCTCCTCCTCAACAAAGCTTCAACAATGTGCCATCAAAATTTACGGTTAATAAATCTTATTTTTCTAAGAAAAGCTATATTACACTTGATCTATATTGAGAATAACTTACATTGAAACCACATCTCTGAGCTAAAGTTAACAAAAGCAAGCAAGTTGGATCTCATTGCTCTTACGAGAACATGTGTACGCATATGTAGGATAACTATTTTAGTTATCCTAACATTTAATCAGTAAAATGGTAATACTTTCATGCTGTTGTAATCCTTTGACTTCAGCTAGGTCAATGTTACAGCAGCATGCAAAAAGCAACAGTGGAACAAATAATTTTCGGGTAAATGAAAACCTGTACAATGGATGCTTTATTAGTCAGCTTCTTGAGGTCTGGCACACAGCTTTACAACTGGCAGACAATTTTAGTTCCTATAATAAGAGAAGTTCATCATTCTTGCAAATGTATCCTCCAGTGACAATAAATAGGCACTTACTACCAAGTGTTGTGCTAGAATCATTACCATGACTGAAAAAATTGCAGTGTTTAGTGAAAATAATTGTGTAATTAAAGATTTATAGAATTGACGGCCTGTTAACTCTGCCTAAACATCCAACATAATGTTCTCTGCTAAGAATGACACAAAAATGACTCAATATATATACTAAATAACCCTATCACTAACACATTTTTCAGTTTGCACATTAAATCATTAAGACAGATTTACAACTAAGAACATCTAGCATTAAAAACCAGACCTTTGTATGCTGTTTTAACCTCACACCACGCTCATTTTATATATTTCAGCAGCAATGTCAGTACAACTTCTCTGTGCTACTTCCAAAAAAAAAAATAAAAAAATAACAAGGTAACACAAAATCAGACAAATAATTGCTCTCCTAAACTAACAAAGACTTGTACTAGAAAGCACATGAATTCTGAGAAACACCTATTCTTGTGTTTTTTCATGGACTGGCAGAAATCCAGGAAAATTCGAATTTGTTTTAAAGCATAAGGGTTTTACATTGAGGAACTATCAAATGATTAAGTGATGCACTCTTGGATATGGACTCAGAGTATTCCTGAAAATAACCTCTATGAATAAACAAGGCTCCTTAAAATTTTAAAAGCAGACTAAGTTAAATACTTCAAAAGGTTCAATAATTTTTTTCTTTCCTTGCTCCTACAGACACAACCAACCTTAGTTTAAACCCTGACACAAGCACCCACTGGACAGCTGACTGGAATTGCATTTTTTCAGCCTTGTCTGTAAGAAGGTAGGTGCTTATTTGCCCCATACACAAAGACTTTACAGACACTTGACCATTAACTGGTGGACAAAGCAAGAGAGGTCAACAGAATTCAATATTGCTGGATGAAACAGTTCACCTCTTCTTCCGTCTTGAGGAATCTGAGAACCACAGAGAAGAAAGCCTTACCAAAGCTCCAGATAAAGGAATTAAAAAAAAAAAAAAAAAAAAGCAAAAAACAAACAAACAAACAAAAAAAACCTTGTAAGCTTTAACTGAAAATTGTGTCTTCAAGACACTCGTGTTAATTAACATGAAACCAAGCTAGAAACCTTGGCTCAGTCCTAGAGCTACAACACCACTGGCCTAAACAAAACGTGGTGGGAAGAGGCTTGTGACTGTAATGTTAAAATGATGGATGGTTACAGGCTCTTCACAAGGGATGGACAGGCAGGGCAGGTGAGGAGGGGGGATACCCCCAGAAATGGCAATATTCAAAAACAGATGAAGAAGAGAGGTTAATGAAGAACTTTTACTTATTTATTTATTTTTGTTTAAAAGCTGATGTAAGCAGAAAGTAAAGACTTTTCCACAGCATTCATTTAAAAAAAAATAAATTTGAAGTGTCTTTGAAAGAGCATCAGGACAGAGAATCCATTCGAACTCCACAAGGGCCGGTTGTTGAAAATTATTATTTTATTTTATTTTTTGTAGTAAAAAGTGTGACAAGAAACATGGAAATATCTCAATAAGCGCATTTTGCTGCTCTACCCTGTTTCTGTTAGTTAACAAAATCCCTGAGAAAGCAAATCTCTGAGAGAAGTGCAGGCAATGTTTTGAATTCATTTGCAAAGCTCTGAGCACTCTAAATTTCTTCTGACCTCAGTGGTTACATCTCTGGTTAATAGATTGTTCTGGCCGTGAGATCGTTCCCCTGCCAACATTTATTCTATCTTCAGATTTCAAAAGACTTGAATTATCATCTCTATCTCACAAATAAACTAAATAAACACAGATCTCAGGTTACTAGCTTACACATCTCTGAGTATGGAATCTAGCTTAAGATTTTTTGTCCTCCTTTTTCTACCCAGGCTCTTGCTACAAAATCAGATCAGATTAAAAATATATATATGTATGTATGTATGTATATATATGTGTGTATATATATATATATATATCACCTGTTCCCTTTCTTCCCCTCCCTACCTCTTTATCTGGATTTTCTTTCTTGCCTTCTTTTCTCTATACTCCTTAAAAAAAGAGCAAGATAGTTTAATGATTCAAATTTTCTGAGAAACATACTACAAAATACGTTTTATGCACATTAATTACATTCCTGTGAAAAATAAATATATAATTTCAGATATTTTAATTCCTCTTTACTCAGCTTTTGGCTATTTGTGAGTTTATTATCCTTTGGCTGAGAAGCTCTGTTGCTTCAGAAGTTCAGCAGGTATGTCCACATGGTGCTGTCCTACATGAACTTAACCCTGTCTTGAAATGATTCAAGGATCACTACAGAAACATTGAGCTCCTTTCTCTATAAACTCCTGAACTAACGTTCTCTTTGTTCAATTTGCATAAGTGTGCCCATAGCTTTAGTTTGGTTATCCTCCCCTCATGCTATTCCATGTGTCTCCGTATTCACTTGACTTTTCAAAATTTGAGAAATAAAAATTTAAGGAAAAACGAAGACTTTCTCATCTAAAACTGAGAAAGCACAGGTTGCCCAGAGAGGCTGTAGAGTCCTTGGAGATATTCAGAAGCCGCCTGGACATGGTCCCGGGCAACCTGCTCTAGACGGCCCTGCTAGAGCAGTTGGAGTTGACCAAATGACCTGTGTCCCTTCCAGCCTTTGTGGTATGAAAAAACATCACCTGTGGTCCTCGAAAAATAATATCAGCCATCAATAAAGAGAAAAATCAATATTGTACCTACTGAACCTTGACATTTAAAGTTACTAAACCTATTTCTCCTACCAGTTTGTGAACTTTCAAGGACATGGCTCTTCAAAAGTAAAGCACCAGACAGATCCCAAACTTTCCCTCTGACATCTCTCCTGGCAGACCAATAACCAAGTTTTAAATTGAAGTCTCAATTCTGAAGTCAAATTCATGTTGGACTTTTCAGAGCTGGGATTGCAGTATCTTATTTGGAATTGCTAACATAATGCAATTAATGCATGGGTGCCCACATGTCCTTAGCTCTGCTTCTCACACACAAAAAAAACACTCAAAATCCTTGACAAAAAGCTTATAGTCTATGCTTTTAGAACTGTACATAAACAGAAGCAGTAGGTAGAATAGAAGAATGTGTAGACTGTCTCAAGAGGCAACATAAGCTATCAGATTACACACCACAAATTCAGCTGTAGGTAAGCTACAGTTCACAAAACCACAGAAATACACAGGGCCCATTTGGGTTCATCATTGTGAAGTAATTAGCAGTTCCAGATCAGATCATAAGATCAGTGTGGAAACAATCACACAGCTCAGTGCAGAACCAAATCAATAAGCCCAGCTGGATCTCTGCAGTCCTGCCTAAGTGTTTCTGCAGTATTCTTTCTGCTTAACACCTTAGAGATTTTCCAGTCTAGGTAACCCAAACCCTGTCCTCAGTGCAATAGATAATGAGGAGCTGTCTACAAATGAACAGCAGAAAAATACCTTGACATCTTCATTTTGAAAGCAATGTGTTTGCACACAAAGTAACTGACCCTGTTACGCTGTCATATACAACTTTATATTTAGTTGCATGCTGCTGAGCAAATAAATAGCTTTCTATATCCCATGTCACTTTAAACTTTGCAAAGGAATCTGAGAAAACTTATTCTTTTGTCTAAAAAAAAGCAAAGAAAATTTCAAAAATCAAAAAGATGCTTTCTACTAAGCAAAAGAGTTGCTTTCAGTCAAAGAATATTGGCATTAAGAATTAAAAAAAAGGATGAAGAATGAAATGAATATAAAAGTGCATGAATTATGGAGAAAGCTTTAAAAAAGTTCAAAACCCAAAATATTTTAAATTACCAGCATGATGTGTTTCACCAAGAGGCTCAAGTTTTCGAAGTCTATTAAGTTTGGGAGTTCCCCAGCCAACTAAAGGGAAAAAAAGACAGTCAAAACACATCACTACTGCACTTGATTCTGATAACAAGTATGGAAGCCGTGCCCTTTGGGAGAATTCAAAGCATTTAGAAATGGAAAAGTATGTAATATATTATACATATATGACGAATATTGATGATATAATTTTCAAATAAACCAATCTACCCTTAAAAATACTGGTATTTTGACTACTCACTGATGAAAAATTGATTAGCGTCTGACATTTTTGCGTGTGTGAAAATAACAACTTCCCCCCATGAAATGGATCAAATCAATACTGCTGAAAGTTCAGACCATGATGTGTGAAACTGCATCAAAGATTTCTCGGAGAGGAAGGTTCAGTAGCGTAACTCTGCATGAAGGCATTTTAGTTTAGCCATTCACAAATTAATATTTTAAATGTTTAAAAAACACAAACTGAGACATCAATTATTTTGTTTGGTAGTACACTTACCTGGTGGAAGAGATGGTGGTGGTGTAGGAATTTTGGGAGCAGCATCTTCTGCATTAATGGGTTCCACTCTGTGGCCCCTTTTTAATTTTGTTTTTTTATTTTTCTTCTTATTGTTATCTATATCAAGCAGAAATAAAGCATTACATACCATACAGTGATATTCAGAAAACATGTTAAATTAAACATGTTTAATACAGTTGTTGGGGTGAGATGCATCAGCTTTTTCACTCCAGACTTGTACAATACAACAAAGGCTTGTGTAATGTACAATGTTCACA
The DNA here is from genome assembly GCF_965140915.1 of Aythya marila. Lineage (NCBI taxonomy): Eukaryota > Metazoa > Chordata > Aves > Anseriformes > Anatidae > Aythya > Aythya marila. The sequence goes on from NC_139042.1 coordinate 112,745,259, forward strand.
GCATGCTTTGTTATAGAGGACAAAACGTAAGCAAAAAATATGTGGAAACTAAATTTTCTTAAGTTCAACTTAACTTGTTACTGATGGCAATTTGGGTATGATTAAAAAAAAGATCCAATTTAAGTTAAACCAACAAATTCACGCTTTTTAAAAGTATAGTTTTTTTTCAGTACAATAACCTAATGGTGCATTTGTATTTTTTCAAAAGATTTAATTGCCATATGGTGTCCAGAAAAGTAATGCAGACACAGGGAAAAATTACATGAGAAGTAACATTAAACGAAAAATTTAAAGGAAGCAGCATTACCTGAGTCATGGCTTTCTGAGACTTGTTGTTCATTTTCTTCATGCTGCAAATGCTGTGTAGCTGTAGAATTGCATGTTTCTAGTCTACCATCATTTGTTTTTTGGCTACTGCTACTTGACAGTTGCTGCGCATCCATTTGTTCCTGTTCTGTTTGAGATTTTGAGACAACAGTAGCCTTTTCAGTCTCCAGCCTTAAACGCTTCTTTTCCATTTGTTTTTCATTCTAATGAGAATAACAATATATGTTTATGTTTGTCTGCTTGTTTTGATTTTTTTACAACTTCTAATGAAGTAAACTATTAATAAAAGGAAGGTTATTTTAGGTTATTTTAAAAGCAGAATATTCCTATATTCCTAATATCCTTTTTTTTTTTTTTTTGGATACTGATAAACCATGAATATTTTCCACTCCTGAATATCCACTAGTTTAATTCGCAAATATTTTCAATCATTTGGTTATAATACATTTATCTTACTTTGTCTATATTTTCCCCCCTGAATCAACAACAGGTGATTTTCATAACATGAAAGCACTGATTCAATGCACACAAAACAAGACTGTGAAGATTAAAAAAAAGGCTTTGTGTGTACAGATTTAAAACAATTCTTTCAAATGAACCGTTTTTCTCATTACCTCTCAGACATTTGTTAGTAGTAGGTCTAAAATGATCCAGATTTCCACATATTCTCATACCTCAGAGATTACAGCCGCTATAGGCTGGAAGGGATTTTCAGAGTTTCCAGGTTCAGGGTCCTCGTCATCAGGTACACTCCTTCCTTCTTCTCTTTCCCTTTTTTATTGTTTTGTTGTTGTTGTGTTTTTTGTTTGTTTTTTTGCAAGTGGAGAGAGAAAGATGAACAAAGAATTATGAAGAAGCCATGCTGTAAATTTTACTTAATAGAGAACAGTCATTAGGTGATCTAGCTCATCCTCTAATTTATGCCAGCAGATTTTTACAGTATGCTTCTGTACTTTGAAAGACATTTGTCAAATATCACAACAACAGGCAAATAAAGCAAAAATACATGTTACGTCAGTGATAGAAACACATGCCGCTACGTGGCAAAACATTAAGAAAACGGAAGCAGTTTCTAAGGACCAAATACATGACAGAATGCTTCTGTAACTGGAAGGTATTGATTGTTCAATAGTGTGCTGAAATGCTCTCACTGGTAATCTTTTGTAACAATTATTTTTAAGTGTTCAACTTTAAAAAGAAACTACACTGTCAGAAACCATACTGTCTAAATCATCACCTTCTATTTTTAATACACGTCCATTTCTTCTAAGTCTAGACTCATCTTAATATATGGAAGGAAGAACACGTGACAAGCTATTCGGTACATATAGGAACAGTTAGGGAATCTTATTTGTTCCAGTGACTCAGAGAAAGTTCAAAAAGATGCATGCTGCTCCGTATACTGTTATTGCAACAGCACCAGCTATTCTGTATGCACTAGATCTCTGTGCAAGGAATATTCAATTACCATGGATTAAATAATATATTATTAATATACTATGTTCAAACACTTATCATCAATAGATCTAATGTTACCTACACACAGGAAGCCACTGTTACACACATTTTACAGCTGCAAATGCTGAGAAAGGAAGTAACGCTGTTGTTCAGAGGCACAGATGGGAACGAAACTGAGCTGATCTACCCATGAAACCATGGAGCTTGGAAGAAAAGGCCAATGCTATTTTAAAATTTACTTGCACTACTTCTGTCTCATTTTCCATTTGGAACAAGATGATTGCTACTAACACTGTAGCATGTTGTGGAGAAAATGCACTTTGAGAAAATATTCAGGGAAGCACATCTGAACAAAATAGAGCAGTCTGGGAAATTATTAGAACATGGAATGAAACAGAACTCTACTTGAATCACGAATAACCTGTTCCTTATAGTAAGATTTTTTTTTTTTTGATATAAACAGAAAAATGCCATCTCCTAAACCTGAGCCAATCCCTCAGCTACATGATAAAACATCATAAGTTACTAGTTAGCTTCCTTCTAAGACACAATGAGTTGGGAAACAATTTAAGCCTTTAATCCAGATCCAAGTATTCCTCCAGTGAATGAACACTGTCATGATTGCTGATCAGCAACAGAATATATGGAAAATGCCCACGTTACCAGACATTCTCTTTGAGACATTTTCCACAGTCAGCCCTCCTCTCTCTATCTCCCAACATGGCAGAGTGCCAACATGGTCAGAGGGCTTCGTCTACGCAGACATCTGGCAAACTAACAGCATGTGCATTTTTATATGTTTGCTAAACATACATTAAGCGTGTGACAAACTCCAAGTGTTTAAAACATATTCATATCAATTATAGTGTCTAAGTTATTTACTTGACTGGAGTAAAACAAATCAACACGAGCACAAGCCAAGATACTCCCCAGTAACTTCACAAGCACTTCTCAGTAACTGAGACTTGCAGGTCTCTGCATGTATACGACAGACAGTGAAAAAGGGGTGCTTGGAGGATTTTGTAATAATGCTCCAGTAAAATGATTCACAACAGTCTCTAATAGGAATCTTTGTAGGTTGCAGAGCTACAAGGACTCTAAATAAATCACAAGTCCCTGGTTCCCCTGCATCAACGTAAGTTCCTCCATACCTCACCTGCTGGATAACCTGAAGTTTATCAAGCATTCTGTTGAGTAAAGTTTCACATTTACTCTTCCATATTCACATTTGGATTAGAGAGTGTTATTTAAGTTAATAAAAGTTTATCTTAAGACACACTTGAAGGCATATTAAAAATAAATGACAATACGATTTTTTAGGTTAGCCTTCTGTGAAGTTATACCGGCAAGACCAAATTTATTCCACAACTGTCTTACAATTCTCACTCACAGACTCATAGTACATCTCCAGCACAGAGTTAAAATAAAAATAATGAAGGGAGTGAACCAAGCAAAAACTTGTAGGTCTTAAAGAAAAGCTTTAGCATTCAGGTCATTACTTCTAATATGAAGGCTCTTGGCTTGTAAGCCAATCGTAGCAGGGTTCCCACAAGCTTTATGTACAAAAATGAATCAAGCATTTTAGAGAGAGAAGAAAGAAGGAAAGCGAGGTAGGAGAAATTACAGAATTACCTTTCTTCACGTATCCTTCTCACTCGCTCAGCTCGTTCTCGTTTCTTTTGTTCCTCATATGCTTTTTGTTCAGTAGTGTCTCTTTGGATGCGCTCATTTAAGGCATCAAAATCTTTTGCTATGATATGTAGAAGCCAATATAAACCCTTTTTTATTGATTTATCAATTTTTTTCCCACAGCCCATGACAGCCGAGCAAGGTTCCTGTAAATACAAGGAAGAAAAAAGGGGAAAATTATTTGCAGTTCTAATCACATTACTTAAACAAAAACAAGAACCCAGCCAAACAACAATATTATGCATCTTGACTAGAATAAAACTTTTTTTTTTACGATATTATCATCAGCAAGCAAGAGAAACATGATTAGGCAAATCTGTTGGAAGACAGGTGCAAAACATTGCTAAATTAGTTTGGAATACTTAGTCTAGCTTGGATGAAACACTTGAAAGAAGACGTAGGTTGACTGGAAGGTATCAAGAGGAACAGAACAATCAAAAAAATCTAATTATGAAAACACAACTGGTAAGAAAACAACTGGAAGAACAGGACTGGTTCTTCCCTCGAGAAGAAGTTTCAAACTTATCATAGCCCTCAAGAAATGGGAAATTGCAAATAGGAAAAGAGTAATTTGTTCTTCATGTTCATGGTCACGAATACAAGTATAATGGGCTCTAATTGGAACCAGAGAGACATGGCTTGATTCATGTTTAGAGCATGTAAAAGGACTAGCAGACCTTTCTAGTTCTCTTCAGAACTGTTTTCTTCACAACTGTTTTCCAGAATCTTCTGGAACCCTGTATGGGTCTTTAACTCAATTAAAAGCAAGTGCTTATTTCAAGCTGTTAATTTGAAACAAAGAACAAACATTTCGTACTGATTGTATGATTTGATTGATTTGGGATTTATGTTCATGACTTTATTTTACTTTAATTTTTCTTCCTTCTCAACTCATACCACCTAAAAATTCCCTGTATTATATCTTCAGTTACAAGCACTTAAATTACAGCATAGCCAGATAAGGTATGTAAAATTTACAACAGAAAAAAGTAATTTTGACCTGTTATGTTCCCCCCTAGAGTGCCAAACATTGCTTGCATTTTAATACATTCCAACACTGCCTAAAATAAGGTTCAAATATGAGTGTTATTCACCTTACAACCCTACAGAATTCTGTAGCAGAACCTAATCAGGGAGAAGATGTATAGGCAACAATACCTTGTTTCTCTGAGAAGACTAAACTTGTTTATCTGAGAAAACTAAGATAATAGACAACACTGGGGCAATTTTATTCCAGGTTTGCACAAAGGTTACTGTTACTGTAGTTTAGATATAAAAATATAGAAGTTTAGAAATATAGGAAGTATAGAAATATATTTTAAAAAGGAAAAGATAAAGGTCATTCTGACTAATACTGTGACAGTGAGAAAATGATTCCATTTGTTTTAATATTTTTGAAGGGAATTAAAAAAAAGAAGAAAACCAATTAAAATAGTAAGATGAAATAAAAATATGGCCTACTTTTATTTATATCTTTTAAAAATTCCTCTTTAAATTCATCCCATGAGTCATCATACTGAAAAACCTTGGGACCAAGTTTATCTTTAATGAAACTTGTAAAAGAAAAAAAAAAAAAAAAAAGCTCATACTTTGTGAAGAAGTATGCAAGACTCTCAACAACTGCTTTCAGCTAAGATGCCAGAGTATGTAATGGAAAAAAACATATTAGAATAGTTCAGGCCTTTTTTTGTTTTTACTGATAGTGCTTTGCAAGAAAATATTTTTGCCACAGAACTCCCTCACGAAAAAGAAGTGAGCTCTTAATTTTTAATTTTTTTTTTTTTATGATTGCTATATATGCCTATTGCAAAGTCCACTGACTGAAGAAAAGCCCTCAAACAGTCATAACACAATGAATATAGCTGTGGCCCCGCTATAACTCAACTTTCTAGAGAAAATAATAGTATTTTGTATTTTCCTATGAATTTTCTAACCCTCCCTAGGGAATTTAACCCTCCCTAGGCACTTTAAAAACAAACAAACAAAAAAGTTCAAAACGCAGATACCAGATGGAATAGTTTTACAAAATTGTCCCCAAATGGTGTTTAATAGTCTCAACATAACTCAAATCATCTTTTAAAGTATTTATTGTTGTAATTAGAAAAATATCATGAAGTCCAAGCCCACAAATAGTTAAACTAGCAGACTTGTTGATTAAAACAAAGGCTTAAAGAAAACTTGAAGCACTGTTGATTTGGATAAGTTAAGCATTTTTTTTTTTTATTTTTATTTTTTTTTAACATGACACTGACTTCTACACCTGAAATGTGGTTATTTTAAGACACCTGATCTTACTGTGACTACTGGGCTGGGAATTAGATTAAATTCTTACTGTTTGTCAGAGAGCAGCTCAGACTAAATGGTGGTTCGAGCTATCAACAAAAATGAGACAAACATTGTATCTGAACAGTGGTTCTTCCTGAATGTTGACATCGGCAAATTTTATTTCCTAGATTTTTATTTTTTTTTTTTTAATGTTTATACTAAACTTGCTGTATTAACTAAAAAAGTTGTAATCCACATTAGTACATAATTATTTGTATGTGGTTTCAGACTGGACCAGGAAGTATACACCGAGAATCATTATACAGATTTCTTTAACAGATCCAGAAACAGTCAAGGTGAACAGTAGACCTATTTGCAAAACATATACACGTGCTGTATCTTTGCTGCAATTGCAGGGCTCCAGATTTGTTTTATGCTATATGGCATAATCCTCTACCTCTTGGCAAGCATTACGTATGTATAAGGAAATGAAACATCTTAAAAAAATACTTACAATTTGACATAGACACTTGTGTTCATTGACAAGCTTTTCCAGAGATAAGGACTCGATTACATCTGCTTCTGACAGAGCTCCTTCTCTGTCCTGCTTATTTGCCAGCCTAAAGAAAAAAAAATCAAAATAAAAGAAACACTTAGCACCCTGGCACATAAAGAGATCAGATCTCCAAAACTGTATTTTTGACAAAAGTAGGAAAATGAAGAAAATAAAAACGTCTTGTTCCAGCTTTACTTCCTAGCTTTTCTTTCAACTTAATAAACAATATGTTAGTCCATTTACCATTTTTATCAGAGATACTAATATCAAGTAATTACTATGCCCCTGTAGACAAAGCAATTTTATTTTACAGCTAAGAAGACAGAGATAAAAGGTTGTCCTGCTCTACACCCAAAGCTACCCAGTACAACCTATTGGAGTATATGGATCTAAGTTCAGAACATCATAGCTTCCTAAATCATGTGCATTTCCCTATATAACACTGCTCCATGACCATTTCAGGTCTGTGTACTCTCTAGAATCTTTCTCTGCTGCCAGTTTGGTATGTAGCATTTTGAATCTGCCCTTCATATATGTAAGTAAAACTCAGAATTTGCATGACTGGCTCTAAGAGACATTCTTTATTATTGCATGGAGAGAAGAAAAGGAAGGTATATGAAACACATAGCTTGTAAAATAAGTCTTCTGTATGATAAAATGCCACTATTGTCTTATTTCCTAGAAATACGGTAGCAATGAAGACTCCAGAACATAAACCCCTCCTTAATTTTGGGAAGATTACTGTTCTAGATGACATTTATTTTCTACATACTCCATAACTGTATCCAACACTATTGCCAATAACATGTGCTTTGTAGATGGTACAAAACCAATCTGTCTTACCACCCAAGCAAATGTTGTTCGTCATTTCACACTCAAATACGTACATAGATCTGAAAACAGAGGATATTACATGTATGTTCCTTTCAACGCTGTTATCCGTAACTATTAAAAAGATTGCTGTCCAGTGTAATAAACATCCCAATATTTAAATTCTTCACCTCAGTAAACTTGTGGTGATACCATAGTACAACCATAAAAATTTGAGTTGCTTCCTCAAGACTAATTTTTGAATGCTTCACTGGCAACTCCTTTGTATGATATCAAAATGGAAAAGCTTCTGATCTAAAGCCCTAAAAAGTGCATCACAAACTACATGTAAGGAAAAGTACAACTGCCAAAACCTCTATAGAACTGCCTCTCACAGAAAGACGAAATCTTGTCCCTGATGGGAATTTCTCTCAGCTGTCCAAGTAATGATTTTCAGAGGACTCGACAATCCCTGAAAACTCAATTCCTTGATTAAAATAGACTTAAGGTGGTCAACATCCAGGAAGGTAGGAAGGACTATAGGCATTAGGATTGTGTATGCCTTATTTCTTTAGGAAAAAATAAAGAGGCTAAAATCTCAGTCATTCTCCAGAAACATGCATTCATTCTAATAAATTTATTCTATACCTGTAGATTTCAAATTCAACAGAAAAGGATAAAATTATTAGAAGCAAAAGACAAGTCTACATGAAACAATGTATAGAAAAGTGTTAACAATAGTGTTAACAAAGTGTTAACACTAGTGTTAACAAGTACTTTACCTATGTATATAGGAACATGGTCACCAAGCAGACGTATTCCCTTAGAACAAATTTTAAAGAACTTGCACTCATGGTGGTGAATGATTTTCTGAGTTCACGTGTAAGCAGATGTTAATAACAAATCAGCAAGTTTAGACAGAAATCCGAAGAATATTTTTATGCAAAGGCAACAGAAAAGGGACTAACATATAAGAAATATTTTACATTCATGAGGAGCTAAGAGTTTTATAAGAAATAAACAAAACTTCACAAGAGGAGTCAAGTCTAAGTGTTGATCCCACCTTTCATAAAAACAGTTGGTGACAACAGGATATATAGTTGTTCCTTTCTCATTAACTGCTTTTAATTAAAAGCTAGTATGGTAAATATCCAGGGACTGCCAAAAGGCATTAAATAATGTTTCACAACAATATACTATTCCTGTTCGAAGTTATTACTTGCCACCATGAAAACTAATACTGTTTGTGTTAAAGCAATGTTCATCGAACCATTTTGGAATATAAGCACAAAATGCAATCTGATTTTGCTTCCTACAATAGTTGTAATACTTTCTACAATAGTTGTAATCCAAATTAAGTGCAAAAGTTGTGAAGAGAAGCATTGCATAGCATTAGGGAACCTTAATATTGCACTGACTTCTCTCTAGTAAAGCAATTCCAGTAGGCTCACGTTCAGAAATTAAGCAACTCTTCCATTGCAAAAGAACTCTGATTCAACTTTCCGGATAAAATCACAAATCATTAGGTTTCCATCAACGCAATGGAAAATTGTTTTAGAACCAGACGTCATGGTTTTTCTTCTGAAATCTCAAGTCATTGTCACCAACTGAAATGGCTTTTAGGGGCTGTTCAACCAAGGCTAGTACTTCTGATTTATCATACTCCTTGCAGGGAGGGAACAAGTGGTAGGAATTCACTCCATCGTTAAGCAGAACTTGTCAGCAACTCAGTTTGATCCAAGAACTTATTCCTTCCCATTTTCCAGAATAGCAGTATGAGAATCTCAGTTCTTAATCATTTTACTCTTGAGAGAGTTTTTAACCTCCGAAAAATACAAAAAGAAAAATCTGTGTTACATCTGCAGCTCTAAAAAACATTGCTTGTCACCACTAATTTAATAGTCTTCCCTTTTAAGGATTGTGTACAAATGAGACCATGGAAAGACAGTTTTTTTAAATGTCCAGACACAACAATTTTCTCTTGATTTTCATCAGTCTTAAGAATGATTTGCAGTACAAAAGGTTCACATATTTATCACCATCTTGGGGATAAAATCTCCTACATCCTACCAATGATCAAAACTTTGCTGACTTCCATGCAGAGCTAGGAAAAGCACAAGGCCCTCTTTGCCCCCACCTTATTTAAATAATCCATTCTCACTTCTCAACAAAAAGACTAATTCTACTGTACTCTGTACCCTGTATGATTTAGTGCAGAGATTTCCTAATGGTTCTACAATTCATATACAGAACCAATGACATGTTAAATATGATACTCTGGCACTGTTGCTTCTCAACAAACAGTGAAAACAACTAACATCATCCCAGTGTGTGGCTACTGAACATGGCTAAAGCAGGGAAAAACTGAAATGGAATTAAAGAAAGACATGAAGAGCAATTAAAGGACTGGACATAATTATCCAATTATCTCCACTTTATTTTTTCATTTAACCTATCTTTGTGACAGTTTGAAAATCTTATTGGACTTTCCCTGGTCTCAAAAAGCATTCCTCAGTAGTGCTGTCAATTCCTATCTTGACCTGATTGAAGAAAATATTTCTGATTGCAGACTTTGTTGCCACTGCCTATTCCTTTCTCATCTCAAGATTAAATAACTGCAGTTTACTGTGTTACTGGACTGCACATTCCACAAACCACAGCTGAAGCAGAATGAAATGTTGGTAAGCTGCATAGTTCAGTTCAAGTGTGACACTAATGCCCTATAAATTGCAGTACCTGCTGATTTTTAACCTTGAGTAACTTGAATAGCATACAATTTGGTTTTGGGTCAATTATCTTCGATTTTCTCCATAGAACTTATGTTGCAGTACGGGCTGTTTTCAACAGCTAGAGCTGAAGTGCTCTATTTGGGTAAGCAAAAAATCCAAATAGCAATCTCCACCTTATGCTCCCCAAGAACTGATTTAGCACAGGTCATACATTTCCTGTTGTACTCTCTGTTCCACTACAGCCTTTATGGCAAACTTATGAAAGGAATTAAAATATTATTAAGATACTTACTGCTATAGAGAGTACTACAATGCTGGATTTTTTCCCCCTTTTAAGTAAGTGTATGGACAGATCCACAACCTTGCTTTCTTTTTCCTTCATGCTTCAGTGTAGAAGAAAGCAATTAGTGCACTTAAAACACTTGTGCTTCAGAGGTAGCCAGTACTATGCTTGCAGCTCACCAGGTCTCTATCTAGGGAGCTGGTCCTGGACACTTCCTACTATTGGCCAACTCCAGGAGCGCGATCCGCCTCGCAGCTAGGCTGGGTTGCAAACAGGCAGAACCAGATTCCCCAAGTAGAAAGTAATCAATTTGCCTGTCTACTGGAGTTGCAGAAGTCAGCTTCTCTCTCGCACTGCCACACTCAAAGATGAGCCCTTAGACAATTATTTAAGAACTAGGAGCAGAAGGCATGCAGAAAATACTTACTGGAATGCCACTCAAGACACGATACTCAGGCAAATATTCAAAGCGATGTTTTTCAGATTATACTGGAGCTTACCCTGGGGAGTTCGTTTGTAAAGGATAACACTGAAAGACTTCCACCACACAGGATTAAAAGGTAAAGAATTTTCTTTTACTTAATGTTTATAAAGCCGTAAATATCAGAAAAAGTCTGTGTAGTTTAGAAAAGAAATGCGTCTTAAGTGTCAAACACAAATAGTATACGTCTACCCTGAAAATAATTCAGTATTTCTTGAGGTGAATACAGCCTCAGAGCACTACTGCTCATGCACAGGAATGCTAGGTTTTGAGGCAAGTTTTATGCATAAAACCTCCTCCTTTAGAGCATACGTCAGAATTATCTTAAAGGATAGATAGAGCTTGATTTTAATTTTCCAAGTCAGTAGAACTTCATATAGAGCAATCTTTTGTGTTTAAGAACTATATAGGAAGTATATATCAAAAACACACTTGAAAGCTCTGGAGAGCACGTCTGTTAGCTTATCACATTAAGGTGACTGAGTGAAAAGCTTTCATATATATAATCATGCTTCGCTTATTCCAATCTCACAAAGTATATTTGGAACCCTCACAGTGTAACAACAAACTTTTCTCCATTTCTTTCATAATGGAAGGAAGGCACCAACCGCTTTTATATCAAGTAGGGTTTTTTTTTTTTTGGTAAGCAACTAGAGAGCTTTGAACTTTATTTTTGGAGTCATGGGAAACAGTGTGGAAAGGGAGTGTATGTGTGCATTGGCACAACTGACATCTACAGTTCAATAACAGTATTTCCCTCCGAAGCCTGAAGACACGCCAGTGAAAAACAATGCCTGAGTGTGAACTATGTGTACTCCTTGACTTATTTCTAAAACGTTACTGAGCAAGTAGTAAACAAATCAGCAATAAAACTTGCTTCACAATCCAAGAGATTTGTTGAAAAAGCTCCAATATGAAAAGCAGACATTTGTATCTCAGCTTTCATCAAAAATCCAAGTGTTAGAGAAAGGGCAGAGGCTTCTTTATTCAGGGTAATAGCGTTTTGCATGAGTGCACGTGTGCACATATGCATTTGCTTTCTTGTTTTGTTAGCTTGGAGGTTTTGTTTGTTTGTTTTTTAAACACTTGCTTACAAACTTGTGCATTTTGTGTGGGACTCCCACACAGCAGCAACATAAAACTAAAAACTGTAGTGGCATTCTGTAGGAAGCAATCTCTAAGTGTCTCAGATGCTGCTTTGGGGTTTAATCACAGTCAGTTATCACAAATTCAAAATTTTCAGTCAAACACGCACGCTGGCCATAAAGATCAATGAGGAGGCAGGAGCAAAGTATCCCTAAGGTCAAAATATTAGTGTCAGAACTGTCAGTCTTGAGTAAAAATAACTTAAAGAAAATGTATCATTATGTGAATGACTATGTGAGCTCAAAAATACTAGGCTTTAAGGCTGCTTCAAGGAGCCATAACTTTGAGACTGACTGAACCAGGATTCCTTGGAACACAAAGGCAAGAGGAAGAACCTTTGAACTTCACAGCAATAGACACAAGGAAAGAACAATGCTATCTTTTTCCTTCTGTAGTCCACCTTTTAGAAATACTGTTCTATTTCCTTCAGAATTTCATTTCTCTTCTATTTATTTTTCTTGGACAATCCTGCAGCAAGTCACTAGGACAACACACACTAGAGAAGTTAGAGCAGAAAAAAGTTTAACCTTGGATGCTTACATACATATCCATGCAACTTGAACTGATCCACAAACAGGCAGAAATATGCGAGTTTGTCAGATTTTGTCTGTTCTTTCCTCTCTAGTTATTGGCAGTTTACTGGCTTTTTGAGGAAGTCACAGAAAACAAAGTTCTTGCTACTTTTAACAACCAAGCACACAGGAGAACTAGAAAACAGTTTCAGACCTCCCATGGAAACTGTAAGGCACTCTGAGTTTCCTTCTTTTTCTGCAATTACCTTTAACAACTTTTAACTACAGAAATAGTGGCTCTTAACAGATCTTAAGCTATATTCTTTGGCACTCCAAGTAGCTGCCCTAATTTCTGGCACCTTCCGGATTGTTCACAACAGTTACAAACTCATCAGTAGCTTTTTACTGATTGATATTAGGCTTTTTCTCAAACATACTTAATATTTCATTTCCCTAGTCTGCTTTTCACACCTTCAATTCTTATGTAAAACAATACTTTGAATATTAGGGTAAACTGTACCAAAAATCTAGTGAACGAGGAGCTCCAGGATTATATGCCTATAAACATCAGTTAAGAGTTTGTATATATGTAGTTGCAAACAGATAAATTTCTCTGATTCAACCTTTCCCTAACCAGTTCCTCCAGGTCACTTTTAACTATTCACATTTATCTAAATGTAGAATTCTAAACTCATCCTGTTTACAGTATCTCCAGGCAACTCTAGAGAAACTTTTCTCTCATACCACCTTTTGAAGTGGTCAAAAGAATGACAATTATCACTTGTTTCACTTCAGGTAAGTGGCCACATTCCCACCTTACATCTGAATCACATTGCTATTTACTAAAAGCGTATTTCTCTGACACAACACTCTGCTATCAGTTTAATCCTACCTATTAATCAAATAGATTTGCCCAGTGAGATCTGAGCTCACAACCACAATACTATGTTCAAGTTCCAGGTATATAACTTTGAACACAATGACAGTAAGTTAAACTGCCACCTGTTTTCATATAAGATTTAAAAAACCTGCAAATATGAATTATTTTCTTACACTGCATTTGATATTGAAATATCAATACCAAGGCAAAAAGTGAAGTTGTTTCATCAAGTTACCTGTAATATATATAATTAATTAAAACTGCCTAGAAATCCTTCCATTTATTAAAGATGAGTAGATAAGTTCCAGGGCTGCAGTACTTAGCTATGTGGTCTGACAGATGAAATGGAAATGAAAACCAGGTGGGATTTTGCACAGTACAAATTTTGTGCCTGCAACTACCAGGGTGAAAAAATCTTAGAACAGATGTATAGCAACTGTAGTTTTAGAGAAAGCTGCTAACTAGAAGATCAAATTATACCTCCTATTAAATGGAAAGAAGTTCACCCGTTCATCCTGCTACAGCCCATTCTCTTGTTGCTAGTTTACTTTCAAATCCTGCCTTAAAATACATCAATATCTGGACCTTCATTATATCATTTTTGGCAGAGGAGATGATGATTTTCTATCTGGATTGCTGTGACTCGTAGGTGGCCATCATATTTGTACCATCTAAACCAACAATGGTGTTGATTTCTAGGATTATTCTTGTCTGAAAAGAAAAAAAACAGGTATCTCCAAAGATGTATTTACTTCTCTTTACTGCTCTTTTTTTTTTTTTTTTTTTAAAAGTCTCTTAAAGAGCACCACTGACAGTAAATCTTTAGTTTATAGGTGAAATATAATAAGAACATCAAATAAACTCATTTTTACTCTAAATTAAGGGATACTCCAATCCCTTACCAATTAGAGAGAATACAGACTAACTGATTTGCAGAGTGAGATCATTGTTTTGTCAGTGAGGACTTACTGATGCATACTGCAACTGCAACTTACGTCAGTACAAAAGCATGACCGTACCACCTTCCATTATCTAAAGTTTCTGTAGAGAACGTGAGAATCATTGCCTGCATACATGGAAAGAGTGGTATATCCCTTCCCTGAAGCCTTCCACACATTCATAACATGATATGAAACTCGAAGACGCAATCGTAGCTTTGCCTCATACTCACTGTGCATCTTTGAACCAAATAGTTCATTAAAAAAACAATATCACCATGTTTTTCTAATTGGAATGGACTGGCAGTTGTAGAGATTTTGAAAGTATAAAAGCTTTTAATATAGATGGTTCACAACCTACTATCTTTTCCCACCCTACTAATGGTAAGATCTATAACTTCTATTACTCATTTATCCTTTTCTCTCCCAGGATTCTTTCCCATATCATACAAAAACCATAAACATCAGCATAAGACAACTACATTTCCAACAACATGAGCGTGTTACTGATTTCTGGCCAACTGCTCAAGAACATCTAAATTAATTTAAGTAACTAAGGTCTGTTCAATACCCCCAACCCCATCTCCCTTGGAGCGCTTAATCCAGCAGCATGGTTTGGTGGCACTTTTCCCAGCAACTCTGGACCCATTTTTACCTGTCTCGTGAACTCCTTGAACACTCAGGCCTACTTTAGTCTATTTGAACCACACATTCATTCTCAGTTCTGATGTTTCTCCCCTTCCCATGACTTATGTCACACTAGTTAGAGAACTCCCACACTCCTTCGCTTCAGATGTGCCATTTTCTATTCTCCATATTGGTCGTTTTGGGTTTACCTGGTAGCTTTGTGGCAGCTATGGTGGGTGATACTTTCTCTCAAGGGGACAAGAAGCAAGACTGCATTTCCTCAGTGTCACATTGTCAGCTATACCAGAAGCAACACGCTATAGCCTATTTTCCAGAGACAACGACTGAAAAATGCAAACGATCTTTACACGTTAGTATGTCTTAAGAATGAGATATCTATTAAGTCCCCTGCACTGAAAATATTATTTTGCACTATCATGCAGTGTACTGTGATACTACTTAGCTACCTTCCACATGTAAATGGCATCTTTTTTCAGGTTTACAGCCAAGGCAAGCTCTCTGCCCTTGATATTTTCCTGTTGAACAACTCCCACACTTCCCACAAACAGAAACGTGAATTTAGAACTATTCTTAAGTATGCTTTTCCAAGGAATTATCATCTTAAGACAGAGATAATTTAAAAGGATAATTTCATCCAACCACCTTGCTTCCTGATAATCCTTGGCTTAAGCATGTTTGTTTACAAGACAAGCTAATGGAAACTTTTTTCTTCCTTTTTTTCTTTCTTTTATAAACAAAGGAGAAAATAAGCACAACCTATAGCAAGATTTCTTAGTTCCTTAAAATATAACTTGGCGTAATAACGCAAGATTCCAGGACACCAAACACATTCCTTCTTTTCTTGGGAGAATATATAAGAACATAGCTATTTTAGCAAACTGAAATTTCAATTCAAAGCCACAGTTACTCAAAAACACTGCTGTCAAAAACCAGTTATATAGTTAAACACCATATAACAAAGCTGTAAGACAGTTGCAGCCTAGAAATTGATTTAAAAAAATATTTGCTTTTAACCTGAAATTCCTTTGGGACACATTGCCTCAAAGCATTTTCTACCCTGTGCCCTTCATAACTAAGGGGCAGGGCAGAAAAACGAGCTGACCCTTATTTTTGCTGCAGTCAAAAAAAAAATAAAAAAAAAAAAATGCTGTTTCAGCAGAGGTAATGAATAGAGTGTAATGTAGAACAGAGATTACACACCTCAAAGCTTTAAAGAGAATTCTGTCCTTTGCTTGTCTGCAAGTCTTCCTCTTCTAATGGACCTCAGCATATTAGAATTAACATTGGCAGCATACAAACTAAATCAAAGATCAAATACAGAGTCCTCTTTTGTATCAGACATTTTAATGAAGATGCTCAATAATCTAGAAACAGCAAATAGAACTATGGAACCTAAACAGGAGTTTTTGGTAAATCAGGAAAAAGACAAAAACAAACAAAAAGCATGAAAAACAACACACCAGACCCACAAAAGAAGCCACTGAATCTAATGACAACCAGTAACAAGAGTTCCATAAGATCAGCTTAACTACTTCACAGATGCATTTTAACTTAATGCAGACCCAGTATCATTTTTGTATATATACTCCCTGATAAATAGGTCTATAGACAAAGTAGAGCGATTAAAGAACATTCTAATTGGCTACTTTGCAATTAAGCACAAGAACCTTTAAATATATATGTATATATATATATTAAACATAGGAGATAGTGAATTTGATGGAAATAAAAATTTTGAAAAGAACTGAAAAGAATTTAGGACAAACTTTATCATCATGACAGATTAACAATGGTGGTCTATTCATTATGATCTGTTATTCTCCTCGGCAGAAGTAACTGTCTTTATCAAGACTTGCCCAACCACATGTCATCAGTTTGGAGTGATTCCCTGATGAGTAACAGATTAAAGTTATAAAAAGTCAAAGATTCTTGCAATACCATTAGAACATTTGACAAGGATGTGAAAACCGTGTTCCTAAACTGGTCAGCTATGAAGATGCCTACCAAAACAAATACAAACTTAATCACCAGTGGATCTGCATGATAAAAATCATGGGGTGTTGGGAAAAGCCCTTCTAGGAGATAAGGTATGCCAGCATGACCAAAATAAAATGCAGCATGTGAATTCCTCCTCCTCCCTCCGAATAGAGTATGCTTATGAAAGCAAGTCAATAATCCTTAAACTCTGAACACAGCTTAGTGCTAGGCAAAACTGGGTCTGATTCTCTCTCTCCTACGGACTGTCTTGTTCCCTTCCTTACTCCCATCCTACTCCCTACGTCCTTCTCCCTTTATCCATACTGTAGCTCAGTCTGATCTTCGGCTATGTTTTCAATACTACACAGTTTTTAACTGTACCCCAAAAATGCACAGTGCCACATGACTGCCTGAATTACTGCAGCCACATTAGAGGGACTCCATATTTACACAGTATTTTTTTTAAAGACTAGCCTGCAGCTTGAGATCCTGGTTCCAAACAAAGTTTCAGCATAGGTAACTCCAAAAAGAAGAAGACGTCGCAGCAGCCACGTCTGAGGAATGGCCAGAAACATGGACAGACCTTGCTGATGCTCTTCAGGTGTGTATATGTAAGAGCGTTCAGAGCCATTTCTGAACTTAGCCAACAACCTGAGGCTGCCATTTAGCAAGCTAATGCTCTCCCACCTTTTGATTTGTTTCACCCTTACTGCTCTAAGCTGTTCTAACCGCTTTTCCAACCATCAGTGAAGAAAATGCCTGATAAGGCCACTGAGGATGTGCTAAGCTGTGATATTTTAATCACCGATGAAGTATTTTTATTTAATTTAAACATAGGGGACACCAAGTCATTCAGGTGCTTTCCATCCACTTATTTCCTTTACTCAACTCTGAAGGAGTAGGCATATTCTCTCTGTATTGGCCAAAGCTTCAACAATATGTCTTTCATCTCAACTGAAAGAACAAGATGTGCCCCTATCCATATACACAAACACAAAGGACAACAACAAGGGCTCACTATATGAACAACGTTTGTTAGGGAACATTCAAAAAGTCAAGCGGACAATTTCCAAGGTTATCTTCATCATGAAGACATCCTTATTTATTTGAAACCAGCATGTGTTTCAGCTGCCAGTATAATCAACCACACTTACTGGCAAGCAAATTCAGAGGCAGGTTTTGAAGGCAAGCCAGATAGGATGTAAGATATGAAACTAGGGTTCAATTGCTTTCATTCCACTGCTTAGTGAGCCTGATGTTTAAACAAGAAAAAAAAAATATCTACCTGAAGTGTTTTCTGCTCACTTCTTTACAAGTTTGATTTTGAGAAGAAACTGTTCCATCTGCAGGGAACTAGTGATGATTCATACCTTGCATAGGTATGCAAGTCCTCTAATAGTCACAAAATTCTATTGCTTTTTTTTAAAAAAAAAAAAAAAAAAAAAAAAATCAAATATTTCAAAAGCAATGAGCCCAAAACATCAAAAAGTACATGTCAGTCATTAATAGATATACAAATTGAACATGAAGCTCAGTTCTTACGGTCCTATGGTTGACTCACTTTCAAGTCACAGCAGACTGAGCACATGAAAAAATGGTAACTGTCCTTTGGAAAACTTGAACTGTGTTCTGTTGGAGTAACTGCATGACTGCATGTATGTTTTAGAGCTTTGCAGTCATTACTTTAATTTCCTTAGATACAAGAAGTCTTGCCAGCTCACATAAACATTAAATGGTGCCATTAGAACTTGCTTTCAAGCACAGGATTGCCAAGCCATGTTAAATTAACATGGGTCAACAGATGTGTTAGGCTGTACTAAAACAGACTGTCAGGACACTTCTGTGAAGCCTTGTTTAGCACTCCTGGTTCCTTTCGCATGCCCCACACTGAACTTTCTCTGCAGCAGTCTTGGTGGTGCCAAGCAGTTCTGAAACATCTCAAAAGAATGTTACCTTGAAGAAATTGCCTCTCTTCTGCTGTAGGGAGATAAACCATGGCAAGTTAAGCAATTCAGAGGAATTACTGTAACAAAATAAATACAACTTGTATTTTTCTCCACCCCAAAGTAGTATTTTCCAAAAAATTACTTGCAAGCTCGCCTGATCGTAAGTCTCAGTACAGTTACGTAACTCCTAATAGCTACCAGGCTTTTGGAATTCTCTTGCAGTAAATCAACAAATGCTAAGTTCAGATATTGAAACATGGGGGGAAAGGAGAGGAAGACATAAACAACAACAAAAGAAACAGTAAGGGAAATCCATATTACTGTACAATATCAACATTCTTTCTTGTGATCAGTCTCTGAAGCATTTAAAGTTTTGTTTTTCACCTAATCTTCCTGCAGACAGCAAGATTTAAATCTGTGGAAAACATGTTCACAGTGTTCAGCTCCATGACTTAGATTACGCAAAAACCTATTTAGGGACCTTAAATATGCATAAGGGATCAGAGAAACCCCAGCAGTGGCATTTGAAGCTATTCAAATGTAACAAAATTGTTTGCATGTTGACTGGTTACTGGATTGATTCTTTGCATCTATTACAAGATGCATCCTTTTGGATAAGACAGAAATCTGCATTTGCTTACTAAAAAGAATCCTTAGAATTGGGATTTTGGTTTTAAAACACTGCTATTGCAGAAGACTACCTTGAAACCTCTAAAAACAGCCAGAAAGTATTACTGCATTGCTCAGCACTAAAGGCTGAATAACCCTATGGAAGAAACATGTTTGATGTTTGACTTGTCCGGAAGACCCTAAGTAGAAATCTCATGGACCTGAGCACTTCACTTGTTATCAGGATTTTTCCATTCTTGATCTTAGCCCAAGGAAAACATTCATGGGAAGTTTGAAAAAAATACTGTCTTTCCTACAATTAAAAATAGTTGAACTTCATAATAGTTGGATTTTATAAAACCTACGCAATGGAAACTCTCTCAGTTAAAACAAAAGACTTTGTGCAGAATTACATAATACTAAACATAACCATACATGCAAAGATGCGGAGTCTTCCTAAGGAAATCAACAGAAATGCTTAACAGAGGCGATCCACCCTTGGTATCATGGTGAGCTGTCAGATCAGGCAGAGGTATCTAAAGGAAGCAATTCTTGCTCTGAGTAACTGAGATACACTGAACAATTTGGGATTAACGCAAACATGTCAACCCTTGAAGAATTTCTGAATTGGTTTACATTTTAAAAATGCAGTTACAGATTAAGCACACAACCCTGAAAGGCCAAACTGCTCATTTTATTTTTGGAATAAAATCCAATTATAATACAATAATTGGAAGAACAACAAGAAAATACAGCTTACAGCTTTGTATTTTCTATCTCGGGCCCAGTAGAGCCAGTATCTGATTTCAAAGCTTTCACAGTCATTTTGTAATGGAAAATTACCAGTTAGCCCCTTTGGCTGAGGTTTAGTGCTGAGGAGAGATCTGTGACTTTAACAGCACTGCATGCAAGCTAGTCACAAACTAACTGCTAGCTACAAACTGTTTATTATATTTATAAAAACCTTTAAACTAAAAAGAAAAACCCAACTTCAGTCTACTTCAAAGCAGTAATGACCAACACTTTTGATTTGTACAGAATAAAGCAGCCTTTTTGTATACAGGGCAGAGGATGAATAAAGCAATCAATAGTAGCAGCCCTAAAACAACCATGACAAAAAGTATTTTAATAAAAGATAAGCTTTGCAGTTGCTGCACAAAAGGGTACAGGGTACGCGTGTTTAGTATTTGCTCCTTAAACTCAAGTTCATTAATATGATTCATATTTGAAGACTTCTGGAAGCTGCCTGTTAGGGTTTAGAGGTTATGCTCCAAGTAATGAAAGTGTACAACATAAAACATCTTACTACCAAATGCCCTTCTTTCAGTATGCGAATTTTGAAAAGCCAAGTTAAAACTTGGAAGAATATTTCAATGAAAAAGGGGTGCTTTGCGTAAGCTGTTTGATGAAAAAACTGTTTTAGTCCTCTTCAAATCTCCTATCCAGGCCTTATCACCTGCAACATTCCAGGTACCTCATTTACCCAAATAAAAGCTCACAAAGAAATAAAACATTTAAAAATTGAGTAAAGGTGCCACATACAAATTCAAACAAATAAACCTTAATACTCTTCAAAAAGACTTACTTTTATGACAATCATAGGAAAAAATGCCTACAACATTCACAATGTGTGTCAAAGTTACCAAAAAGTCTTTTGGTCCAGAGTCTAGGACATGCTGCAATTAACTTTAAATCCCAGAACCATGTGTTCTCACTGAAACACCCACCAACAGCCCTTCCCAAGCTCTTGTTCCTTGTAACATAAAAGCCTTCAAGCATTCTTTCTTTCTCCAAACTTTAAGAAGAAATATTTGCATTCTAAAATATTCATTTTTATCACTTCTATTTTTCAGGGCTCCTTGGTCAATGTTCCATCCAGGGCCATAACACGTTACAGATATTCCTCCATGGATATTGCTGTGTTCAATAACACAGGCAGGCATTCAACAGTGTGATTTTATTTTTATTGTGGACATTTAGTTATAAAACAGCTGCATCAAGCTGACAATTTCTCTCTCTTTTTTTTTTTTTTTTTTTTGATTGATTGTTTTTAACATGGAAGATGTCTTCAAGCAAGCTCCTGAAATATTTAAAGGACTTTTTTCTTTATTTGAAAGCAAATAGGGAAATTTAGAATGACTGTACAGGCCAGGCTGAGCATTACACCCACAGTCATTTGAAAGGTATGTTTTTTTGTTTGTTTTAAGATTTTCTATAAAAATCACTTGCCAGAAAAAAAAACTTCAATATCACATTAAGATCTTTGTTAACAGAACTGGAGTTTAACTATCTCCAGTGAAGCTCACACAAGAGCTAAGGTAGAAAACACCACTAAGTCCACTTTCTGTTAAACAAGAAACTTTACTAAATTGTATCTTAATATGGTGTACAGAGTACATTTGTATAAATTTTATTAAAAATCGCAAATGACAAAGTAAGAATAGAAAAATTCAGAAGTAGCTTAGAAAATCTTCAAGTCCCAACATAAATGATACAGGGTTCACTTCTGTGAAAACAATTTATTGTTTTCAAACAGTATTGTTCACAAACAATATATTAAAAAATATGTATTTTCATAGTCAAGAGTTCTGTTGTTCTGTTTTGCTGTAGAATTTACTACTTCAGTTACCATCAGTTTAATTCCACAGGAAAGTGATGCCAAGGAAAAAGGATAAAAAAATTCAGCATGGCTAAACTAAAAGCCTAAAGTAGTTTACTCAAGCCAAAACTGACTCCTTAGACTGCCTCAGCTTCTACGGCTGAAGGGTACATCTCCAACTGAGAATAAAGAATAACTAACTCACATTTCCAACCCCCCCCCCCCCCAGAAAAAAAAAAAAAAAAAAAAAAAGATTATTTTTCTTTCAAAAGATTAATTATGGTAAAATAAGAATTTGAGTTACTCCTCTCTTCCTCCCCCAAATAAAAGTCATCTTCATATACCAAATTCCTGCATATTCTAGGTTCTGGACCCTACACTATACATTTATCACAAAAATAGGATCAGGCTTGAAATCATTGTATGTGGAAAAGACACTAGATAACGAAGAAGCTAAGGGAAAACTTAGCTGTATCCACCTGAAGAAAAATAATTAAAAAAAATGCTTGGTTATGAGAATAAGCCCTACAAAAACTGGGTTAAAGAGCAGAATGCCCTGACAATATGACAATACCTATCATGTACATTCAATCATAATGCCTAATGACTTTTGATTTGCTGCTGCTTGTATTTTACCTCTGTACAGAGGGAATTAGCTCTCATCTCCATAGCTATTTTTGTTGCATAAGGACAATTGCTAACATGGATTTTTGTTACACTTTGATTACAGCAAACTAAGAAAATATTGGATATTGGAGTTAACTCCCTGTCTTGCAAGAGAGGAAAAGAACAAGCTAAGAAAAACTGAGTATAAAAACCATGAGAGACCGCCTCCAAGAGCTTAAATTGAGAGTTAAGGAACTGCAGATAGTTGGAGAAAACAACCACCCACCTGTACAGGATGAGCAGGAAGAGTTTGAACAGCAGGCCATTATTTACGAACGGGAACCCATAACTGAAAGGCACTTCCATGAAATCCAGAAGCTTCAGAATGAAATCAATAATTTGGTGGATGAAGTTCATAAATTTAGTCAACAACAAAAGAGCCTAGTGTCTTCAATGAGAAGGTTCAGTGTTCTTAAAAAGGAATCTAACATAGCAAGAGAAATCAAAATTCAAGCAGAACATGTAAGAAAGGGTTTGGATGAACTGTCAAAAACAGTGAAAAAAGCTGAAAGTGAACACGGGTTATCATCTGCCATAGTAAGAATTCTATCCTCCCAGCATGCTTTCCTATCCCGGTGTTACCTAAATGCTATGCTCTCCTACAACGAAGCTATAACAGTCAAGCAAGAGAAATGCAGAAGGTTTATCGTTCGTCAGCTTGAAGTAGCTGGTAAGGAGGTATCTGAGGAAGAAGTCAATGACATGCTTCAACAAGGAAAATGGGATATTTTCAATGAAAACCTACTCACTGAAGTCAAAATAACGAAAGCACAACTTTCAGAGATTGAACAGAGACACAAAGAACTAGTCAGTCTGGAAAACCAGATCAAAGACTTGAAGGAACTTTTTATCCAGATATCGCTTCTGGTGGAGGAGCAAGGGGAGATGATCAACAACATAGAAATCAGTATGAACAACACTCAAGAATACACTCAAATATCTAGAGAAAAATTTGGACTTGCAGTCAAATATCGGAAAAGAAACCCTTGCAGAGCAATATGCTGCTGGTGTTGTCCATGCTGCAAATGACAACGGAAAGAAGCTGTTTGAAGTAGCAACCGTTCCTATTTAGTAAAAGTTCCTTATTAGGCAGCCACAGAATCCCTCTATTGATTCATTTTTCTTCCTATTTCTCCTTCCACACACCTCTCAGGAAAGACTATCTGTTTTTTCCAAACTGAGTTAGAAGAATGCAAGATCTTCATTTGTCCCTGAATTTTACGATGTTCACAGAAACATGTGAACTAGAAGGAAGGATCAAATGAGACGAGTGACACTTTCTTGTTCTTCTGCTCATAAGGAGCAGAAACAACATAGCAACGTCTCCCATGCTTTTGGAAAACAACAAAAGGATTGTTAATCTCAGATAAGATTAATAAGACTGGTTGAATCACCTTTTATAAAACAATATTCAGTATTTTTTTTAATTGCCTTGCTGTTTTTTGTTTGTTTTTAGCACTCATATTTACTTGCTGATGTTTTTTTTTTTTTTCCCCAAGAATTTAGAGTTCTACAAATAAAATCTACACAAAGTAGACATCCTCAATAACAATGTAGAACCTGATATCTGAACTGCTTTCTGACTTTGTGTTTGGTTGTCAGAATTATTTGAGCGCTGCTTTTACAGGAGGTTACTCACAGGCCGTCCTGTTATCATGAAACAATGCTCAAATTGTAGTAGGACAGCATGCACTGTTTTGGGGCACACAAAACGTATCTGGTTATTTAATAGCATCTTTTTGTATTTCTTACGAATAGGTTTTGAGTTTATATTTTCTGAGCACATCAAAGGTCATTAGCAGCAGAAGACCACATCAAACCTACAGCGCATTTGTCAGCAGCCTGCTGAGAAAGCAATTATTAACAAACTGACATGGAGATACTTATATTATTCAACTACCTAGGCAGACACCTACCAGGTGATGGTGGTGAAATGATACTTCTATTACTCCATGATAAGATGTGTTCTTACTGCTGCCTGGCCTATCCAAATACGCAGTTGCCGCTGTAGTCTCACTTCCATTAGTAACAAATCAAAAAAATTAATCCTTACAAAAAAAAATTATAACCTGGAACCAGAGAATTACATCAGAAGGAATTTCTGGGTGACATCCAGACCAACGCCTTGCTCAGCCTCCTGGTCTTATCTAGACAAGCATTTCTCTGGTGGAACCTCTCATTCGCCACTTCTCAGCCTATCAGCACCTCTCTGAGAAGAGCCATGTTCTGTTTTCTGCACACTTCCCTAATAAGCACTGGTAGGCAGCCGTAAGATTTCCCCTCCTTGTTTTCTTCTGAGGTCTGAAACAAATGCAGCATTCTTGCCTCTCCTTATGTGACATGCTCCAGCCCCTGACTAGCCCAGACTCACTGTAGTGTAATGAAGAGTCATCTTCACTGTCTTTTCTGCAGCAAGGCCAGACCTTTATTTGCACTGCTGCAGGAGTGGCCAGAAGCACCAGCTGGGAGTTTCCAAAACACTAAGTGGTCCTGTGAAATTCTGCTATTTATAGAAACCTAGGATCCTCATTTAAGAGTGCAGGATTGATGGCTAAATTAGTATTATAAGTAAAGGGAAATAGGAATACTTTACCTTAGTACCTAAAATGGATACAGGACACTTAAAAGAAGGCAATTCAGTGTGTATTGACTTAAGCATCCTTGAAAGATTTAGACATACCATCATTTTAATTAATTCTCCTTCTAAAGCTTTATATTGCAGCCTAGTTTAATCCTTATAGATGCCAGATACTCTACATCTACAGATAGCTACACTGAGTGTGTCAGCTGCTAACACTTCACGCCTGGAGGACTTGCAGTGGAATCCAGTCCAGAGATGCTAGCAAGGATTAGATAAGAGGCGAACTCCGATTTCTTTTTGTATCAGCTTCATTCAGGTCAGACTGTTGGCTACACACCCTCCAGGCTTCAATTGCACCAGCCTATCAACAGCACTTGTATCATCTTTCCATCCATTTACGTTTTATTTCCTTTGTACTTTTATTGTTTTAAAATTCCATCTTTTCAGATTTTCATTCATAGTGATGCCATTTCCATGCATGGATGTGGGCATGCACACCTCCCTACCCACATAAGTGCATGGAAATACATATATTTTTTTAAAATCACAATTAAAATCACACTTCACAGTGGGATTGGGTTAAATTCCCATTGTTTCACATAATTTAATAAGCAGTTTCCTTTTAACACCTTAACTGAATGCAAATCTTCAGTACAAGAATTGTATAAGGTACCTAAGAACCTACTTTTCAGATTTAATAGTTCAGCAGTTCACAGAGCTACTTATCCTTCTGTGTTACGCACATTGTTTGTTTTGTATTTTTGTCGCCTTCTGATGAGTTACCTTCTTGTGTCCCTCAATATTATGAGCTACAAAATGTGGGAAAGAGATAAAAGCAGCTAGCCATTGACTCAACCAGTCCCTGAAGATAACTTAGATGCTCCTATGAAATGGCTGAATTGGCAAGACAGGAAGCACACCACTGCTTCATTTTCTAGCAGCAGTTATTTCTGCAGAGAAGCAAGTAGATGGAGATTATTTTCGCTCATCCCAGTGAGTGACATCTGCCCTGTACATAACCCTCTTGGGAACCGAATGAGAAACAGTGCTCTAATGCAATTCTAAGTGGAAAAGAACAGCGGAACTGAGATGAAAAAGTTATTTCAAAAAACAAAAACCACCACAGGAATGTATTTCTAAATACATTCCTTTATGCTGTGCAAAGACAATCAATACCACTATATCTGGATACACTCAGACCAAATTGCGCTGCAATTCTGCAATACCCTAACTGAGCTAGTTGCCTTTCATTTTTTCCCCACCAGATGCAATTAATCTATCAAAAGGGACTACCAACTAGCATTGCTAGATTTAGAAACAGGTGGATTTGTTCCATCCCAGCTTAATATGACTGCTGAGATTAACTGTTAAAGTGCAACCAGAGGTCTGAACTTTAAAGTGAAAAAGGATTATTTACACAGTAGAGAAAAAAATAAAACCTGATAACGACAGCACTGATACTATTCCATTAAATAATCTCCCTTAACTGTTGCATTTATGGAGCCATGTTTTCATTCCAAAGACAGAGTAGAAACAAGCCCATAATCAATAAAGGGAAAAATCTGCTATGACCAACATGCTCTTTCACACACACAAATATATGTATATACACACACACACACACGAATACAGACACATACTCATGTGTATGCATACACAGAAACACCACCCCATCTCCTATTCCTGTCCTTACTTTTACAAAACAAGACACATAGCAGCCCTCTTTCCATACACAGCCCTTAAAACAAAAGGCATTACTGCAGTTCTCTGAAGGATTATCTCAGGCACGGCTGACAGAAGTGAAGACCAAAATACAACAAACACAACCTGTCGATGCAGCATCCCCCATGGCAGAAGTGTCCATACAAGCATGCATATCTGTGAGAGAAGTGTGTTTCTGTGCTAGCCCTTCCTTTTCACAACACAAAGATGTCTAACCAGGCAGAGAGACAATAGTTACTTCAAATAAAGGTAAGCTATACTTTAAATCCTGAAAGAAAATTCAATCTTCGGTAATAGTCAGGAAGAAAACAGCCTATCCATATTCAAGTAAATAAAGTAGTTTTCTGCTGTATATTGTTAGAAAACTGCAAAACAAATCTAAGTAACATGACGAAGACTTTCTGAGAGGAAAGACATCAAGTCTTGAGCAAAGGTTTTTGTTTGTTTGTTTTTAAAAAAAAAAACACACAAGGTGCTATTATTACACTGACATCATGAGAAATTGATATTGAATATCCAGAATGATTAAGAGCTGAAATTATGTAGGCTGAAGTAATCACTAAAATTAACTTTGCAATGTGTGCGTTTTTTTTTTTTTCCATTATTTACACAGTTAGGTGTAACTGACAAAAAGAAACTGAAGCACAGAGGCTATAATTCCAGTAAGAAATGTGAAATATGGAAGATTATAATCCCTCATCACCTAAATAAAAGGTAGAAAACAGCTTTCTACTTAAAAAAAACCTGCCCAGCAATCTCTCTGATATAAAAACATCAACACATGGAGTTTGATATTGCCTCTTGTGTGTTTATTTCAATTACTTCAACAGTATTTGTATTCATAATATTAAATGCAGGTGTTTCTTTCTGATAAAATGCAGGATAAAGTTTTAAAAGAAAAAAATCTTGCATACCTCTATAAATCTTGAGGATGCTGACAGAAGAATTGACCCATGAGCTCAAGAACAACCAGGTCTTACTCTCTGCGACTGTTTCCCCATACTTACCAGACTGATTAACTACTTAAGCACCTAAATATTTTAAAAACCCTACATAAGCAAACAAATTAAAGTAGCAACACTGTACAGTAAAAATGTCAAGTAATTTGTACCAACACTCAATAACAGCCTCAATATCAGTATTTGAGGAAAAAAAGTCTTAAAATTACATTGTGATGCACTGACAGATAGTAAGATGCCACTGTCCCAATTCAATATGATGCAAGTATCACACTGATAACAATATCAGAACTCTTACATCTCCACAGTACTGTAATATAAAGCATCAAGTACCAGCTTTATGCCCACACTGCACAACTGAATGTATTCTCTTCCTGGGTCTCCACTTCTCCATGCATCAGGCTTGCTGTGCATCCCTGTAACAGGGAGGATGAGGAGCAAGAGCTGTCTCCCCCCTCACGCTTCTCCTGCCAGTAGCGTGTTGTCTTCTGGCAAAGAGCAGAGCTGCCACCTACACAGGTGTACTATTAGGGATTAGGGCATGCCATAATGAAGTTGGTTGGGATAGGAGAAAGACAGCAAAAGGTGAAGTAGGCCAAAGACTCCAACTCTACTTCACTCTGTAACAAAGATCACAACCCAAACACTCTAATAATGGATCTTGTTCCTCATCTAACAACAAGACCCTTCTACCCAACAATGGTTCATAGTGGTGTCTTGCTAGCACTACTCACAGCACACATGCATGAAGAGAAACAGACATCTAAGACTACATATGGTGCCATAAATTGCCATAAAATTCCCAACACTTGTCAGAAAGGATGGTTGTTTGTTCTGATATAAAACAAATTAAGATAAAATATTCCCATATTCAAAGATGGAGTAGGAAGTTATTTACTGGAAAAAGCTAGCATTAAAAAAAAATATTTTTTTTAAAAACTGAAAGAAAAGAAATAAGCCAGTCAGCTGCCACACTCAGCTCACTGTAGCACCAGCACCCAAGGAACAAAAGGTCAGGGGAGAGAAGGGTGGGAGGAAAGGGGAAGGACCGAACAACTACATCTCTGTGTAGACAAACCACATGATTACTGCACTGTTCAAAAAGGGGAAAAGAAAGTTTAATTAGTCTACTTCAGTGAAGGACTTTGTTGAACACTCCCAAGTCTTTCCTAGTGACCATTAAACTTTTCCCATTTGAAGTTATTTGATGTTTGATCCCTTTTTAGTTGTTGCTTTTTAAAAATAATTCTACAGTGCAGACGAATACATCTTAAAAGCAAATGAATATGAATGAATATGTAGAGCAATGGACAAATCTATTGTCACATAGCAGTGGCTTAAAAATATCTGGAGAATAGTTTTATTCCATGTTACTATCACAGATCTTTTTACTCTAATGAGCCAGACTCTGCAGTCACAGATACTTTTTACAATGTTAAAAAAATATATCCTTTTATCTAAATTAGGTTACGTTATTTCTTTTTTAATTTTTTAAAGTTAAAAAGGAGATATATTTACATAAATAAACTTCATGATTCAGCACGTATTTTATCCATTGCATAACATCAAAATTTGCTTATCTGAGCAGCATCACTATGCCATGAGCAGACACTGAACAGAAAACACAGACAACACAGAAAAGAATTTGCAACTCAAGATGCAGGCGTGTACAAGGATCATAAGACAATGAACTACCATTTATCTTCACAGAATTGGGACACTGCCAGAGCAAATTCTGTTCAAAGGCTTGAGGGTCAATCAGGTTGAAGGCACTAACACTAACAAACTTAGTTTAGTCACTATTAGACTCAGTTAATAGACTCTGCCTCCTGATTAGCTACTGACATGGATCAAAAACCAGGATCAAGTCCCAGGAAGGCATGTGGGCTCTGTGCAGATACAGCCACCCACCCACATCAGCTCTATTACAGGATTAGGACAAAGATTTATATGAAAAAAAAATGAAGTTATATTTATTTTGAAACTCTGCACACTTGTCAACTGTCACTGGTTCATTTTTCAGAAGGACAGATCTGAGTTAAACTAGCTGCATTAAAATGGTTTTATTGCTTTCCCTATACCATGAACATTCAGACAGAAACGGAATTTAAAGGCTAATCTATTTTTCAACACATACACTATTAGCTTGCTGAACTATACACTCTGTTTCATCAAAACAGATTAGCCAACTTAGCTCTCAAACCACCAGAGAATCACTACGCCTTAAAAGTAAAAGGCATCTCTTCTTAGCTTTAAGCACAGATTCTTCATGAGACTATGGAGATATCGTACAATAACTGAATTATAGAGTTCTTACACCCACAAGAGATATTGTCCTGAGAAACCATTTTCAACTTTCATAGCTTATTTTGTAACTTTAAAATGGCATTTGTTCTCTTTTTCCTCCCATTGCTGAATTTAAAAGAAACGTTACAGTATTTTACAAAACTTAGTTTTTAAGCAGAGAAATTGATTAGTTTTTATCTGTTCTATGTAAGAATTTCCAGACCTTTGAAATTTAAAAAAAAATAAAAAAATGCACTGAAGCACAAGCAAATGCGAATTACTAGTGAGGTAAGCTTCCTTTAACAAGATTTTGCTGATCATGCATCAGCAGCACCACCGTGTGTTAGGTGAACAAGATATTTTTATGTTTACTGGTATTGCAGAACATAAACAATCATTTACAATTTATGGAATTGATCTAGGCCTAAACAGTAACAACATTTTTACAAGAAGTCACCATGTCAGACTTGCACAGCCTTTAACCTGCCCTATCGTATTAAGTAATACTAAAATCTGAAAGAAAGAGTTTAAACAAATCTTATGGATTTTTTCCACTGCTACTGAAAGAGACGGGAAACAAATATAAAGACTTAATAAAAGGTTACATAAAAAACTTTAATGTCAGATGCAGTGAATCGATTTAGCATGTCAGCATGTACAACTCCAGAGGGAAGGCAAGAATGAGGAAAAGAAAGAAAGAAAAAAATAAAGAAAAGGCTTTGTTAACTACTGTAACATTAAGATGGCACAAACACACACTTCGGAAAGACCATAAAACTAACTAGCGTTGGTCAGTGCTAAAACGACAGTGCCATCAGTATACATTATGTAGATACTATACACAAATACTTCTTTGGAAGGTATACCCAAGGTCAAAATAGTAAATATTTTTCTAATGATAACTTGGAAGTTTGTATATAATACTTACACTAACACGGGTTTCCCTGATATCTTAGGGCTGTTTAAAACTTCTGTCATGGCTTGCTTTGTTTCTTCCATTCTTTCAATGTCACTGGAATCCACGACAAATATTACACCGTAAGACTCAGCATAGTAATTTCTCCAGATGTTCCTAATTCGTTTTCCACCTCCTAAATCAAAGATAGTGACTTCAAAGCGTCCCTGTTTCAGGTCAATCTTGGAAAACCCAACTGTTGGCGCTACGTCTTCAGGAGACTCTGTTAGAGATCAAAGAAGAAAGCCTTCAGTAAAAAGTTGCCTTAGCTATTTTAAGAGGATTTTACATTTTGATTTCTGTAGTACAATCTGTATTCTGAACACATGGAACAAACCCTCACTGTTAAGTGACACTACGTTGCCAACCACATATTTTACATTAATATTTTCCTTTTCCCAAGATAATTTCAAATTAACACATTACTCTCAACCAATTATTTTACGTTGATTTAGCACCAGAAGAAAAAAAAATAAAAGGGCAATTTTTAATATTTAACACCACAGTTAAAATGAATTATAGTTTTTACTTTTACACACAACCTTACCCTAGGTGCTCCCATCTAAACAGCTATATAGCATTTGTATGGTATTAATCCAAATTTGAGAAGCAAAACAAAACAGTTCATAATACATTAACTGGGAAGCCTTGTGTTCTGCCAGATTTCTTCTTTATCCCTGATGGTTGCCAAAATGGCTTCAAAAGCTCAAATCAAGGGCTGAGATAAAGCAGCTGTCTGATCAGCCTTTAAAAAGCACCAAGCCAGGTTCTCCTGAAATGAGAACCTTTATTCAAGGGAAGTTTGGCTTTCTTTGTCATTTATTTTCTGTTTTTGAGTTTTCCATGCGATACACTAAAAAAGCTGTAGCTTTATATGTAGCACTTCTACTTGCTGTCTTCCTTAATGGCAAAGAAAGCCTGCACTTGCCTCACACTACTAAGCTGACTCTGCAGGGGTGAGTTAATTGGATTTCTGCAACTGTTTTATGTAGCTTGCTAACAGAAGGTGGGAAAAACAGATGTAAAATTCAGCTTGTTGAGAGGAAGCAGCAAAGTCATGGTCAAAAGCACAGACCAATCTGAAGAACAGCACAGAAGCTAAATTCCTAACAGTCTGCTGCTCCCAGATCCCTTTTCTGAGAGGAAGAGAAATCCTTGTCACACCCAAGATGGGGATCCAGAACAGCCCCCCTGACACAGCAGCATAAGCCAAGACTCCAGCTACAAAAGGGAGACACCTGTTTGTGACAAATTCCAACTTCAAACCTCAAACTTTGTTTTGAGAATTAGTTTGGACAGTCGGCTATATTTGCCTGTACAAGAGAACGATAAGAGCATGAGAGCTTATTAAGAGTTAAAGTTATTGATGGTACTAAAATGAAGGTGATACCACTGAAACATTTAGTCCTGTTAAGTCCTGCAGGGTCTCCAGTAAGTCTTCATGTTAAAAAAAACAAACAAACAAACAAAAAAAAAAACAGCATCTGCTGTATAAGCTGCAGACCCATTTTGGCAAATACAACTTCGGAGGCTATGTTAATTTGCACAGGTTTAAGAGTCCTAAGAACAGAAATACATTTGGAACAGGCTTCTGCTAAAACCCACCAATTGCAACTGTCACCTCCTCTCGTACGCTGCATGACTTGCACAGGCAAAAAAGAGAACATGGGTATATATATATTCTAAATCAACCCTGAAAGCTAAGTGAAGGTTCTAATTTCTGCAAGCTCTGTTAAGGAAAAAAAAAAATTGCTTTCTAAGGCAAATAGTATTGAAGCCTTGGGAAACAGGCACAGAAGTCAGAAGTATCCTTTCCAAGAGTTCCTCTTTACAAGTATCCATCTCTCTTTTTTTCCAACAAACAAACTTGCTTTCAGAAGTAACAGTCACTTTTCCCTGATAAAGGTATTAAAGTTGATCTTCAAACAGAATGGAAGACAAAATAATGAAGCACTCATGTTTTCAGAATAAAGATTCAGGAATAACCTCTCATTTATGTTCCTAACTTTTTTCGCACTTTAGCAAGTCAGTGAGCTTGCATAGCAAGCATAAACAGAAAGCCGACATGGAGCCTCTGAGTCTGTCAAAACACTACTTGGTAGCCTCCTATGTAAACATGATGAAAGTTATTTGGAAAGCCAATCTCAAAAGGCAAAATAACTTAGAGAATATTTGTTCTCATTAGCACAAGTTTTATCTCAAATTATATCCTACTTGCAAGTGTTATTGGACAATGCGAAGGACCCTCCAAAATCAAGTGGTCTCTTACCTACGTAAGTCCCTAGAAAATTGCTAGTGCTATTCTAGAGATAAATAATGATATAAAATGTATCACCAGAGCCATTGCTAATGTATTACATGTACACATTCAATTTCCTTTTTTGGAACCTTATTCTAGTTATACATGCATATGATATTGATTTTATATAAAGCTTACTGATATGCGCACATTTACAGTGCAGTCACCAGAAAGCTGCTTCTGCACACACAACACAAAGGAAGACTTTTCCTTGGCTAAGGAGGATAGGATTAGAGATCACTTAAGCAAACTTGATACATGCAAATCCATGGGCCCAGACAGGATACACTCACGAGCGCTGGGGCACTTAGTGGACGTTATTGCTAAGCCACTCTCCATCATTTTCAAAAGGTCATGGAGAACAGGGGAGGTATGCGAGGACTGGAAGAAAGCCAATGTCACTCCAGTCTTCAGAAAGAACAAAAAGGAGGACCCCGGAAACTACAAGGCAGTCAGACTCACCTCCATCCCTGGAAAGGTGATGGAACTGCTCATTCTAGATGTCATCTCTAAGCGGAGAAATAGAGAAGAAAGTGATGAGGACGAGTCAGCAGGGATTCACCAAGTGGAAATCATGCTTAACCAATCTGATAGCCTTCTACAAAGGCATAACTGCTCTCCCCTCCTCTACCCAGCCAGTAGATGTTGTCTACCTTGACTTCAGCAAGTCTTTTGATACCATCTCCCATGATACCCTCACAGGTAAGAACACAAAGCTTGGGTTAGGTGAGTGGTCAGCAAGGTGAATGGAGAACTGGCTGGATGGCAGAGCTCAGAGGGCTGTGATCAGTGGCACAGGGTCTAGTTGAAGGCCTGTAGCTAGCAGTGTCCCCAGGGGTCATTACTGGCTCTGGTCCTGTTCAACTTACTCATCAATGACCAGGAAGAAGGGACAAAGTGCACCCTCAGCAAGTTTGTTGATGATACAACACTGGGAGGAGTGCCTGACAGACCAGAAGGCTGTACTGCCATTCAGAGGGACCCAGCAACTTGGCAGAGGGGAACCTCAAGAAGTTCAACAAATAACCCTAGGCACCAGTACAAGCTGGGGGCTGACCTACTGGAAAGCAGCTCTGCAAAGAGGCACCTGGGAGTCCTGGTGGGCAACATGTTAACTGTAAGCCAGCAACATGCCTTTGTGGTCAAGAAGGCCAGTGGGATCATATGGTGTGATAGGAGGAATTTTGCCAGCAGGTGGAGGTGAAGGGAGGTGATCCTCCCCATCCACTCAGCCCTGGTGTGGCCACATCCGGAGTACTGGGTCCATCTCTGGGCTCCCCAGTACAAGCCTGGAGCTCCTGGAGAGAGTCCAGCAGAGGGCTACGAAGAGAATTCAGGGATTGGAGCTTCTCTCTTACGAGGAAAGTCTGAGGGAGCTAAGCCTGTTTAGCCTAGAGAAGAGAAGGCTGAGAGGGGGATCTTATCAATGTATATAAATATCTTCAGGGCTTAAAGATGACAGGGCCAGACTCTTTTTGGTGGTGCCCAGCTATAGGATGAATGGCAACGGGCACAAAGTGAAACACGGGAAGTTCCACCTGAATATGAAGAAAAAACTCTTTACTGTGAGGGTGACGGAGCACTGGAAAAAGTTGCAGTCTCCTTCTCTGGAGACTGAAAACCCATCTGGATGTGACACTGTGCAACATTCACGAAGTGACCCTGATTGAGCAGGAGTTGGACTAGGTGATCTCCAGAGGTCCCTTACAACCTCATTCATTCTGTGATTGTGACCACATAAAGAATTTGGTCCTCTGATTTCCCTTGTGTACGCCGAGATGTGAAACACTTCATTAACCAGAATATTCTGCTTCAATGCATTGAATCAAGCTAATTGTGAATTAGAATGTTGCCTACAGACTTCTGAGATTTTTTCCTACACTTGCTTTCGCTTATATCAAGCAACCAACAGAGACAGACAGCTTACTTGTAGTTACAGTGTTCCTTCACCCATTTCATGAAATAATGAAAAAGTTCTTCCTGTCGACAAATATGCTATGATGCTCATGAAATCAAAACAAGAGCCGTTATCCAGAACAGATTTTGCTGCAAATTTATATTTTGCACAGTAACGATACAGTGGGCAACTCAAGCCACATAAGCACTGAGGTACTATGAACGCTTTGATCTGGTATTTCCAAAATAATTGAAAACAACTCTGTGGACTAACTGTCCAAGCAGACCAATGGCTCTAGGCTGCATGGTGCAACGTCTTAAGAGGTAGTCGTCTGCGTATTATCCACCTTGCCACTATGCCATATTACTACCTTTGAAAGACATGCAGTGGAGCAGTAACAATGCTGCTTGTCAACTGCTGCTGGTGTGTTAAATTAGCACTGATTTACTCTGCATTAGTTCAACATGATCTTACCTGCACTGGCCAACAAGCAGAGCTTGCTCTGCTGCTTTTCCTGAGCATAAAGCACAGGTCTGTGGGAACATATTTTTTAAGTCACCCTAGTATGACCTGCCAGACATTAAAAATCAGGATCTTTACGTTTCCATGTAAGACCCCTTATTTTTCCCCCTTATCTGCAGTTCTCCACACAGGGAAGCCTGTGACATGCTCAATTTCAGTAGAAGACTCTAACAAAAGCACAATCTCCAAAATTTTCTTTCAAAAGTACAGGAAGAAGAGAGAAATTAAGAGATAAAGTAATATTTTAGACAAAAATGATGTAAAGTGAGTAATTATACTCTTTCAATGCTTCAGTTAAATGATAAACAAATTAATTGCTTACCTCCCTGAATTCCTCGGACTGTAGCCGTTTTACCAGCATTATCAAGACCCACCATTATTAGTGTCACCTTCCTCCATACGGAACAAAAAAAAAGAAAGATATTTCAAGTCTTTTTTCTTCTAACTAGACATCAGTTATTTTAAGCTTTTTTTAAAAAAAAAAATACACGCATAACAAATTTACGACTAAGTAGTAGAAAGAATTGGTATCAAAACATCAAGTGGCAGGCATTATTCCATTTGTGTATCTGGTGCTCAATATGTCAGACCATATGATTAGACAGAACAGCAGAACAAGCTATAAAACAAGAAGTCTATCATCACACTAAATGTTTCACAGGAGATAATAACTTTGCTCTTAACTTGCATTTGCCTGCTGAAGCTTAATTTCACAGTACTGTAAATTTTATATTTTTTGGTACTGTCATGGTCTCTTTAGCAGTTTCTTTAATTTCATTTCCATTCTCCTGTATTTTACTCTCCCTATTTCAGTCAAATCTGTCGTTTTGCTTACACCAGTCATTTATTTCCGTCTCAACCAGTGCAGCTGAAAAACACTATATAGAAAAAAACCTGGGTAGACAACATAAGACACCATAAATTAAGTGGCACTGGTACTCATCATGCTTTTGTTTCAAGGAGCAATGAAAGCTGCAAACATATGAAACAGTGCTATTTATAAATTCAAATTGGTGTATAGTGGCTAGAATCTGTACCAGAATAGGATTTTAGATATATTTTCCTGTGTTTTTGCCTATGTATATAACTTGATTATTCCTCCAATTCAGAAATACTCAGACAAGTCAAAGAAATTTACTCAACTTTATGCTCCTTTAAGTGAAGGAACAGTAAAAACATTGTTATTTCCAGTCTTAAAACTATAACAGTATCACATGTGAAGTATAACTTACACAGGTCTGCTCATCTCTGCTAATCAGAGGGATGCAGGATGTTCGAAGTAACAGAAACAAATGAAGACTGTAAAATTCTGGAGGTGAAAATGGATCATCAAGTTGCCCACAAAATGCAGCATTAGGGTAATTAAATAATAACAATAAAATAGAATTACACTGGGGTACAGCATAACACGCCACACTTCATGATCTCAAAGTACAGAAGCTAAATGAAAAAGACAAAACAAATTGAATTTTACATAAACAATCTAGCATCACCCCAGATACCGAACTAGAGAAAATAGTAGGAGGACAGCATTTTGAACTTCATACTTTCTTTCACTTAGAAACGAAGTACGAGAACTACAAATGATTAACACCTCATTTTTGAGTTCAGAACATGTATTGGTTCTCCCTTGGAGAAAAAAAGAACAACAGATTTTATCTTTGAATTTAAAAAAATATATATACTAGGAATGAGATAAAGTGAAACATTGGAGAGATGACATAAGATACAGTTTGGGAAGAAGGTCAGCACAGAAGTAGAAAATGAACACTTTCACATGTTTACCTGACAGGCTCCTGCCACCGTTTTAACCAGTTGCAACAATTGGCCATTAGATTGAACATCCCTCTTCACTAGCCATCCAGAGCCTCGGAAGCTACAGGAACGATGTGGACAGACCAGAACAATTCAGGGAGACTGTAGAGACAGCAGCAGCCCAGGTCCTGTCTTGTCACCACTAGCAAGAAAAACAAAAACAGTTAGACCCAAAGCATGATGCAGACAAGCTGTTTCCCAGGCAGCAGCCTGTCTCTTCAGAGTGTCTCCATCTTCAGCCAGCCCCATGACAGTCTTGTTGGGTCTTTCATTCCTTCCATCTTTTCACACTTCACTCGCCCCCGTTTTATGCATCTGGGCAGCAACATGACAGTACTCACAAAACAAAGGAGTGTGAGACCAGCGCATGTCAGGAAACCTGCAAATTAGGGCAGTGCAACAGCAAGCTACGAAATAAATCCCAGTGCTTGCCTAGTTATTGCATCTCACGGCTCTGCTGACTGACAGAAAATAAGGACCAATTTGAAGCACAGGTGAGGCTTAAGAACATAACAGGATAAGACATTAAAAGCAAACAAAGAATGTCATACCCGCTAAGTACATTCATTCACTGTCAGTTTCTTTTACACATCAAGGAAACTGGGCTCTCTGGAGTACTTTGAGGAACAGGCTACTTAAAGACTAATAATTTTCACTAAATTAAATAGAAGAATGAAGCATCTGTCATTCTACAATCCCATTTTCTACTCTTCAAGCATGAGAAAGAAAGAAAGAAGCAGGGAACGTTCCTGTTTCTGATGCTGCTTAAACTATGGGAAATGATTCCTTGACTATGTGCATGTTCATTTCTTTACAGGCACACACAAGCATGAAACAGTAAAGCTTACACAAATCATGCAGTGAAATGCATAGAGTCAGAAGCTATATAACACTTTAGCTACAACAGTATTACTGCAACTAACAGCAGAAGTAAAGGCCTTCCCTGAGCTGTGGTCAATTTCAGTGCACGATTTCAAAGCCACTACATCCCTGACATAGTGCTGGGATGAAGTTTATTTCCTTCACAGCCTGTATGGTGCTACATTTTGTATTTTTGGCTAAAAAACTGCTGGTACCACACCAATGCTTTGGTGATCGCTTGGCATCAAGGCTCTCTCTTTCTCACTCTGCCTTCTCAGTGAGTTGGCTCAGGTGCACCAGAAGCTGGGAAGGAACAAAGCCAGGACAGCAGACCCAAACTGACTGAAGGACATCCTGTACACTGCGATGTCATACTCGGCAGAAAGATGAGAACAAGGAGGAGGACAGGGGGTTGTTCATTGTCACTGTGCGTGTTTTCCCAAGCAGCCAGAAGGATGCTGAGACCCTGTGTTACAGAGAATGGCTGCTGATGGGAAGCAGTGAATGAATTGCTTCCCCCCCCCCTGCCCAGCTTATGTGGGCAGCTTTTACTTTCTCTGTTAAATTGTAATTATCTCCATCCACGTCTTCTCACTTTTTCCCCATCCCAAGTTAAGAGGGGAGTGCGTATGCTGCAGGGTACAGGGTAGGTGTTTTGCTGTTGGCTGGGATCAATGCACCACAATCGCTGGTACCCAACACTGTGCTCAAAATAAGGACAGTTTTAATCCGAGAGCATTACAGTTATTAGCAGGCTCGTGTACTGGTCACAGAGCCTCCTTACTTCAGTGTATGTTACAGTACAGTGCGGGTTGCTTCTCCCTTGGCAAGAGGCAAACCCACTTGTGGGATTGTCTTTGCTCAAGTACCTAGGTGCACTTGATGGATAAAGTAGAAGGATGAGGAAATCCACTCTGTACCTAAAGGAGAACGAAAGCAGGGGGAAAATAACCCGTGATTTGAGTTGTATGGTCCAAGAACCACTCAAACTAACGCAGAATGAGCCTTTTGCAGGGAACCAAGAGAGTGGTCTCAGTGCCCAACACGCCATTTCCCTGGTCCTTCACGGATGGGGCCCAGCTCATCGACTCTTCTCACCGAC
This sequence comes from Aythya marila, assembly GCF_965140915.1. Classification (NCBI taxonomy): domain Eukaryota; kingdom Metazoa; phylum Chordata; class Aves; order Anseriformes; family Anatidae; genus Aythya; species Aythya marila. The sequence continues at coordinate 112,784,777 of NC_139042.1, forward strand.
AGCCAAGGGAGCGAACGCATGCACAGGATAGGGGAATCATATCTGTGTGCTTGTCAAGGGACAGTGGTTGAGAACATGCCAAACCCTACTCCAGAGCTTATCCCAAACCTTGCAGAAGGAAGGTGTGCGGTCACCTCAACCCATTGGCTCATCCCACTGTAGATCAGAATCTGATCAGCAGCTTCAGCTGAAAAACAACTGGTTTTATATTTGAGTAGCCAAGATGTAGACAGATACTCCCTGCTGCTAACTTACCTTCGTGAGCAGATTAACACAAGGCAGTAACACTTTGAATTGCCACAGAAAGTTTTGGGAAGATTGCTTCTCAAAATTCATTTCTTAAACAAATATATTTCTTTCTTATCATTTAAAATAACTAACCTGAAACCAAGCCAAGTTCGAATAAAGCAGGAAACTGAATAATTAAAGACACCTTTCTGAAGTCATTGTCTTCCAAATCTAGATTTAAAAAGTACGGAAAAAATTGAAGAGCTATCCCTAACAAACTTATTTCATCCCTATTGAGCAATGATGGCTTAAATAATTTATACAGGCAGTAACAAAGGACTCCTGATCTTAAGACGCTGCTGTATTCAGAGATGCCTTCGTGCAGATACACCATAAACAGCTCAGATTTCTTCTAAAGCTGAGACAAGAGATATTCTTTAAAAATTTATGCTGCGTTGTGTAACAGCACCTGAGAATGGCTTCTCCGCAAGGAAGTCTAGGGCATGAAGAATGGAAAAGCTCCTGAGGAGAAGACCACGATGATTACAATGATTCCAAGCATTAAAACCGTGCTCTGAAGAATCCAAAAAGTCACAAGAAATGGATTACACTACCAAGACCCCCAAGCAAGCACTAACTCTAACCCTGCTTGCATTGCTACACCAATTTTTGCTAATTTTGCTGAAAAGCAAGACATAACGGCTCTATAAGTAACTCACAAAAATGCAGTATTTTCTATGTCTGAGCATCCAGTGAACAAACCCATCTTGTGATCACAACCTGCAAAGCTGGACAGCCTGTAACTAAATGGCTCTAAAGCACAGACGGGGCCCGTAACATTCAGGCGAGATTCATGAACAGAAACTGTTAGAGAGAGAAGAGCAGCCAAAGACTATGTCACAGAAGAAGTCTTGTTCAAATAAAAGACCCCAAGAGGGGAGAAGGATGGCAAAGAAAAAAAAATCCCAAAAACATGGCACAGAGAAGAAACAAGGGCGCTCAACACTATGCAGGAAATAGGCAAATACATAACATCGTGTTACGCTATTTTACGGAGACTGTACGTTTGTTGTTTGAAACGCCAAATAACCACTAATCTCTGCAAATAAATGCAAATACTACGTTTGAGCGCGTTCCCTGATAATGCACACGTAACGTTTCAGGTATAAAAGCTGCCACCGTGATCTCTTTCGGCTCGCTGCGGTGAAGCACCACCCCCAAGCCCACCGCCCCAGGCGCACGTAAAGCTGTAGGTACACGGGAACAACACCCAGGTACCAACCGAGCGCAACCACCGGGACAAAGAACGCCGAGAACCCCAGTTTTGAGGAAGAAAACATTAAAAAGCGCTACAGAGACGAAGAAAACCCTGAGACAACTGCATTAACTGCTAGCGCTCTCGAGTAAGTCCCGTTTTAGCCCCACGCTGTGGGTTAACGGCTCTTCGCAGCCCCCCCGTTAGGCGACCCAACGGCCCTAACGGCCGCAGCCCCCCTCACCACCCCCCGCCCCGTACCCGCGTCCCGGGCGCCGGCTGCCCCACGGTCACGTGCCCGCCGTCACGCCGGGCCGGGCCGCCCCCCTCGGGGGCCGCGGGGCCGCGTACGCAGGCCCCGGTAACCCCTGGTTACCGCTCACGGCGCGGGGAGAGGGACAAAAAGGCGGCGAGCGCGGAGCTGGGAGGAGGGGCAAGGCGGCCAATAGCGGCCCCGCCCGCGGAGCGTCAGCCAATCGACGGCCGGTCCGGGCTTCGGCGCGGCCCGCCCCCGGCCCCTCCCTCCCTGAGCGGGCGGCCCCGCTCAGGAGCAGCCGGCGCCCCCCGCTCGCCGCTGCAGCCATGAGGCCGCGGGGCGGCCGCTGCCCGCCGCTGCTCGCCCGCCTGGCGCTGCTCGCCGCCCTGGCGGAGGCCGCGACCTGTGAGTGGGGCGGGAGCCGGGGGTCTCCTCACCGGTAACCGGTGACAGGAGCCGGGAACGGCCGCAGGGTGGGAGCTGGGAGGCGTTGGGGTGCGCAGCGAGGTGGCGGCGGCACCGTCCCTGGGGGCGTTCAAGGAGAGGCTGGGGCTGGTGCCTGGGGACATGGGCAGGGGGTGGCAGCGGTGGCAGGGGAGGGACGGAGCTGAGGGTCCGGGAGGTCTCCTCCAAGCCTAATGACCGAAGGCTTCGGGCTGAGCACGCAGCCTTGGGCGGCCGGACCCGCAGCGCCTCACTAATCATTAATCAGGCAGGAGGAACAACCCCTGTTTGCTGTCCAGGCTTCTGTTTGAGCGCTCGGGATGCGGGCTGCGAAGGGAGCAGCACGGAAAGATAAAAGGTCGTTTTATGTGGGAGCTTCCCATGGGTCCTAAAAATAAACCTTTCCCGTCACGTCCCTTTCTCCTGGTTTCATAACGCTTTCTGTTGCCTTCACCTTCCCCGCTGCGTACCTTGCCAGCTTGCTTTTCTCTGAACAGTGCGAAATTGAAGAAAGTCATCAGAGCCTTGTGAAATATCTGGGGTTCGTCTCCTCCCGCTTCCTGGCTCCAGCTATGAACAATGCCAGGGATCTCTGTGATGGGGAAAAGCAAACAAACAAACGAACAAACAACAACAAAAAAACAGATCTTAATACTGCAGCTTGTGCCATACAATAAGCATAAAGGAAAGATGCCTGTCTACAGTTTGCTATCATAAACAGACAGAAATCAATCTGGGACAAATCTTTATCAGATAAAGACAAAGAGGGGCAAGTCTTGAGGGTGTATTGCATCAAAAAATGCTACTTACACTGTTCTTGTTCATCTAAATGGCCGATCAATTTTAAACAAAACTATTTTTCTCATTAATAACCTGCAACAGTGAACAGCATAGAATTAGTTAAAGGCTTAGTAAATGTTCCTGTTGGCCAGCTTAATTGTGTTTAAGTTTACGAAAAGTCTTTTAATATGTTAGGAAGAAGAAAATAAGGGGTTCCTTATAGTCCTACAGGTGCTATTTATTGGTTTTCTTTTACCTTAAGAATCTTTAAAAAAAACAGACGTCTGTGATATCAAGGACTCAAATACAAACCTTGAGAACTTCATCCAGTTGGCCTAAACTTATGCATTATCGTATTGTTCTCCTAATCCACACCGTCTGCTTATGATCCCTGTAGCCTGCGGTCATTATCCAGGGGAATGGTACCTGATCCCTCTGGACAGATTGGTCAACATCCAGACCTCGGTGTGAAATCCATGTCCACTGTACATCCTATGGCAGGATCAGAGCATTAGTCTGCAAGAATCTGACAGGAAGAGCCATCTTGGTTAATTATTATAAATGTTTAGAAAGCAGGATAAACAGTTGACTAGTTTAGAAACTAATCGTTGCTGCTCCTCCAGGGAGATGTTTTGCATAGTGTTTGGAGGTCTAAAGACACGCACATGCCTGGATACGTACATCTGCACACATACAAATAGGTATCTTTTGCTCCCCTTGAAGGAAGAACTTAATTTGGAAAAATGAGGACTTTCTTTGTGGCTGTCTGCAGCTAGAAAATCCTTCGTTACTGTGTTTACCTCTGTGTTGTCAGATATACAACGTAGTGCCAGGGCCGTTGTGGCCGTAGTGTTTGGGCCAACATCCCATGAAAGACAGGCTTCGGTTAAGATGTAGAACAGGCAAGCATTAGCAGACAGTTGGCTTTGTTTTGTTGGTTACCTAAGCCTTATATCACTGATGAACATTGCAGAAGATGCTGGTTGCTGGAATTACAGTCTATTGCAGTATACCAGCTGTACAAATAAGGTGACCCCACTACCTAGAATGACAACCCATTTAATTTTTATTCAGTTCGCTCAGTCTTCAGAGTTCCTGTGAGAGGACACTAGTAGGCTGTGATGCCTTTGGGTTTTGAATATCAGCACTAAGCTGCGCTTAAGCAGCCCACTTAAGGCAGGTTTATGGGTCTGTGCACACTACAACTACAGCTGTGAGGAACCACTCAGTCTCATCCTCTGCCCCATTTTTTTTCTTTGTCAGGAGTATTCCTTTTAAAGGTGCTTGATAACTAATTACTGCACTGTGCCTATACCACACCAGCTGAAACTAGAGTCAGGTTTTCCATGAAGCTTCAGTGATATATAAATGAAATACACCAAGATCATTAAGGGTTAACCATTGGTTCGACAGGGGCAGAAGTTCACTGGAGTTTCCTGTAATCAGCCTGGCAACAATAGCCGTGAGGATGTTTTTTTTGTTTGTTTCTTTTTTTCCTAATAAAAGTTCTATCATTATCTGTGTAAGGAAAGACCAGACTTTAACTAGACTAAATCTATGCATGTGAATCGAAACATTTACAATAAAAATATGGTAGTTGCAGTGAGTTACATATCTTTATTACACTCAAAAGTCATAAGAAATCAGCTTAAGAGGAGGCAAAACATCTGTGTTGTAGAGTAACAGACCTGTTTCTGTTACCCTACTGTATACAAAACAGGTAGCGTTATAGCTGGTGTAACATCCCCAAGCACATCATACTTGGAATTTTCTTGCACATTATTTATTGAAAAGGCGTGCTAAAATGAAAATGATGTCACTAAAAGGTCAAAATAAGCTTGCTTCAAGTCAGCTGTGAATTAGGACTCATCTTCAGCAGCAAGCCTCTGCCCCAAAGCTGTATCAGCATGCTTGCAGTGGTCATAACCTCTAATGTAAACACAGTCAGCAGGAGAGTTTTTCTGCTTGCACGCTTATTCTGTCTTTCACAATAGCATAAAGTACTGAAAGCTATTTTCTGCCAGCATAATCACATCTGCCTGAATCTTGTGCATTTTAGGACCTTTCAATAGAGCTTTGTACTGCAGTCCAGGCCTTAATGTTGTTACACAAATTATTATTTTTTTTTTAAATCATTCCTATTACTTAGAACAGATGGACTAACTTCATCCTTCTTGTTAGCCTGCTCATATGTAAGAAAAACTACTGACACTTACCCGAATTAATTAAAATGATGCTACTAGTAATGGTTGGTGAAAAAACAAATTACCAAATTGTTTTTCGGGGTGTGCTTTCCCATTCAGCTTTGGGCTTAAAAGAGTTCTCAGTAGGGCCCTTCTTGTCCTGGGATCTTGCCATGCTTTTTGCCAGTCTCGCAACAGGCAATGTTAGTGGTGGTCTCATGGATTGAGAGAATAGTTTCAGGAAATCCGTGGCTGCAGCAGTTTTCAAGTCACTGCCCTTCCTAACTGCTGTGTGAAGGATGAGCAACAACTTGAAAATCCAACTCTGGCTCTTGAAACATGTTAGTAGCCTGTAAGATGTACTTATGCCATACCTTAAAATTTGTGAAAGCGGGAAGCAGCAGATGAGGACAGCAAGCTTGAACCTTTTCTTCTGCATCAGGAGTTTACCTCTTGGAGTAGGGGCTTAGAAAGTATGGTGAACCTTTCCTTTCCCTGAGTAGTTTTCTTGTGGCTCAGTCTTCACCCAACAGTTCTTTCCACTCTCTGGTAATACTCCCACGTAGATGAATGATAGCTGTCAGAAGGAAGGGATCCTCCAATTCCAGACTGATGCCTGCTGAAATAATCAGGAGTGGGGCAGGACACAAGCTGACCTCTTCTCGCATTTCTGAGCATCTTGCTGGTGGCTTTCTGAGATAAGGGTGTGCTTCAGAGATATGCTGTAGGTCTGCCTTATCTTCAGAAAGTCTTACCTATTGCCTTACCATAAAGATTAGTCTTGTCAAATACACCAAGCAAATCAGTTTGAACCTAAAATCTTACCCTGTGTCAAATATCTTTAGGATGCTGTAACAGAAAGGTTTCTTCAGGTCAACATCCAGTATTGAAATGCTCAAGAGTTCTTTTCATCACTTGATAGAGAACTTTAGTAAAGGGTGTAGGGTGGTATGGTTTTGAGCTATACCTGTCACCTGAAAGCTATTCTGCCTTCCAGTTCTGGATGTCATTAGCTGCTCCTTCTAATAAACATTTTAAGTTCTTCTTTCCTGTTAGTGCATGGGGAGGCTGTTTCCTGACAGCTGTGTGCTGGCATGGTGCTCTGGGTCTGAGGCATTCCATGAACATAAACAATTCTCAATTGGCTATGTCTGCTTAAATCGATCTCCACAGACTGGTGATGAATATGCAAGCACACCATGTCTGGTGTGCACCGCAGGTGCTGTGACCCTCAGGCAGTTACCCTGGTCTGAGAGGTTACATTGTGTGAAAGCTGATAAAAGGAGGGCACCTGCAGAAGTGCCAAGCTCTCTAGTTAACATATGTCAGCCATGCTCTTTAACCCTATGAGCTGGATTTCTTCCAATTACATTCATCTATTTTTCTCTTAATCGCACCGCAAGTCCAAAAGTAAAAGCAATGAGGCAGTCTAATTTAGTTGCTGTTCCTGTAATACTGTGTGCTCTGCAAAGAACATTGAAGCTAACAGACATCTTTCTATTTCATACAATTTCCCAACTCATTTCTTCACCAGCTGTGTAAGAGTCAATAAGATAGCAATAACAAGATATATGAAAATTAGGAATGACAACACAATAGATCTGAAATACAGAAATTAAATAAGATTCTGTTTTACCTGTGTAAAACATGAATGTATTTGCAGGTTCTCAAAGTACATGTATCATTCTCACCTTTTAACTTGTCATGTTCTTTACGGTTCTGAAAAATAAAATGGCTTTATGTTAATTACATATAACAGGTAGCCTGATTTTATAGGGCGCAATTTTGGCCTCACACAAGTTAAACAGGATAAGAAAATTTATTTCTAGATCACTGAAAGAGGTAACTAAAAGGCTTAACAGCACTTTTTTCCATTGATCAGTCACACACCTCGCTTCACAGTATCTGTAGCTAAAAATGTATTGTCCTGCATATGACATTTAAACTGTGCTTCAGGCATAGCACTGTATGAACTTTTTTATGGTGACTTGGCTTTTTTTTTTTTTTTGGTCAGAAACAGCTAGCATACACAACAAAACCAGAGTCCTGGCATGCTCTTGCTCATGTTTTCCAGTATCATAGGAAACTGCCACTTCATTAGTGAGTTTTTTTTTTGTTTGTTTTTTTTTTTTTTTTGTATTAGAGCCCCATATTTGTTTCCTGTTTACAGCATTTTTTCGTTAGATAAAAAATAAATAAATAACACAGCTCCTTTTTTTCTACCAAGTTTTGTCCCAGCGGTATGCCTCCGAGTTCCTGGTGAGGAAACGTCGAGCAAATTCTTTTATGGAAGAAAGTAAGAAGGGAAATTTAGAAAGAGAGTGTGTTGAAGAATTATGCAATAAAGAAGAAGCAAGGGAAATCTTTGAAAATAATCCTGAAACTGTAAGTATGTCATGAATATCTGTGAGGTAGATAGTAGTACTTTGCAGTGGGAAAGCTAGAATTACATAGAATTCACACTGTAAAGCTAACAGCAACAAGAAAAGAACTTGCAGACCAAAAACTGGCTTGAAAGTCTTTTGTGTATAGAACCTGCACAATTAATTACGAAGATCGTATGAGCAAAGAGAATAGTTGAGTAGATATTATTCTAAATTCAACTACGGATCACCAGTTTTAGACCACAGTTGTCTGCAAGCATTCCATGTGGGGAAACCCTGTTGGCTTCAATTAAAATTTTATGCAGAGAAGGCATAGCAGTGCAGCCCTTTTAATGAAGGGATTGAACATATTGCTGGGAGCTTTTTTCCTAGTGGGGAAGACACTGTTTCTCAGATCATTCCCACTGTATGTTATTTAGCATTAAATATATTTTATGTAGCTTTGTACTGTAAAAGGGTGATTACATACAAAATATATGTTATTAAAATTAATTATTGTTTTGCAAACTATGCAACAGGTCTATCTTCTGTCCATGGTAACGTAGCATATATTTGGATATACTGTTTATTAATATTTAATAACAAAAATTAAGTAATTTCAGTAGTCAGTCTTTTTAAAAAATAATCTATTTTAGTAACACTTTTCACTTCATTGAATTGCTTGTGAAATTCACTTCACTGAATTCACCTCACTGAATTGCTTGTGAAACATTCAACCTACTCCATTTGTTTGTTTGGGGGTTTAAAAATGGAAATAAAGGAGACTGCTCTCTATCCAGTAATAATATTGGGCAAGATCCTTTCATTCTGAGACAGTTCTCAAAGTCATTTTGACATCCAATTCATTTTCATTGACGCTTTGAAAGCATCCGATTCAGTGCAGAATCTTAATCTTCTCACCACTGAGTCCTATATTAGGAAATAATCTGCTGTCTTAACCTAAGCAATAGTGATACAGAAAACTTGGTATATATTGTAAGAGTCAAAGTGATTTTCTTTCTTGCTTCTTTTATAGTTACAATACAAATTATTTTAGAACATATTCAGTGTATTTTGCTGTTAATTCTATCTACCTTCGTTTTTTTCTTACTCGTTGTTTTTCTTTTCTTTGTACAGGAGTATTTTTATCCCAAATATTTAAGTAAGTACAAGAAACCTGAACAACTCTAGTATGTCATTCACTGGCCTTCTTATTTGGATAATACTAGTTTTGTTGTTCTGCCCATACCATTTGAATGATTTCCATGCTGATGATAATGCATAGTAGCTCTTTGGCAGTTTACTGTACTTAGATCCCAGCAGAGGCACTCAGAAGGTTGGTCTGTGATCAGCTGTCCTTAATATGCCCGGACAAGTTTTCTAATTCAAGCTGTGAGAACAGACTCTTTGAAGATTCCATGCAAAGCTGTTATAATTTCAGACCAAGTGAGTGTTTGTATCATATGTGTGGGTTTACATTTGCAGGCTGCCTTGCCTCCCATCGAGCAGGGGTTTTCAGGGTTACTGCAGTTACTCCAGATTCTCCAGCTGACCTGAGGGCTTGCGTCAATGGTAAGCACTGCTGCTAGATACTTCACCTAACGCACTTGCATCTAAGAACACATGTGCTTGGTGAAAAGGTAGTTCTTGTTGGTAGAAAAAAGACAAATCTCCATATTAACTCAGGCAAACACAATTACCTGGAACAGGAACTGACAAAAAAATTTAGGTGATAGTGTTTTCAGAGTAAGAGGTATAAGTGACTGGTTTTATTTTTAAAATATAGTGGAGAAGAAACGTAATTAACTGCAAAATGGGAGGCAGAACTCTTCCAGAATCAGTGTGCTGCCTCAGCTGACCAGTGTTCTCCCGTATGTCCACTGTACACTGCCATGTCTTCAGTAATTTTGCCTGACTCTTCCTGTCTAGTAGGTCCTGTTCTGTCAGCTAAGGGAAGAGACCACCTGGTAAATTTCGTCTTGGTACTGCTTTTGGGTTCATGGTTACACTGTAGCCCTTCACATTGTGGGTAACATAACCAGCTGAAAAATTCAAACAGTAGCTAGAAGATACAATTACTTACTCCAGAGGCAAGAAGGTTACAAAGCAAGAAATGTGCTGTGTTGCTCCAAGACGTAGTTTTTATACTAATACGTAATTTCAGTGTGAACTGTGCTTTTTCTAGTGAATTCACAGGAAGCATCTATACCATATTCCCTACTTGTCACAACAGAAACATCTCTCTAAACCTCTTAAACCTTTACAGCCTGGATACATCAAAGAAGGCTTCCTATCCTTAGGCATCTGACCCTGTTTTTGTCACTGAAAACAACAGAAGGCAAAACAATCCTTAATGACACTGCACATGGTCATGGATGAACATATTTTCCAGATCACTTGGCCAGCGTGCCTGCTGTCACAAACTAAGATGTATTCCCATTCACATCACTCATTCTCACTCATTAAAGCTCCTGGGAGGAAAGAATATAGCAGAGTTGTGTGAATGTGCAGTGTTTCCGTATAATCCAGTGAAAACAAGTTTACTTGATAGTCATTGTATTTCTCCATTTGGGTTCACATAATAAAAATCAAAAAAAAAATCTGTTGCTATTGGTCAGTCACTAGGAAAAAGGACAAGTTAAGAGATTATGAATAAATTTGTCAAGCGTTTCTAAGGCCTGAGTGTTCAGAGGACTCCATGCAGAGCATTTCTGGAAAAGAACTACTGCTGAGAGAACAGGATATAAAATTCCCATTAAGTCTATAACTTTTTTTTTTTAATGCGTATTAATTGAGATAAATCTTTAGTGACAGTGAATATCAAACATTTTTTCATTTTAAAAGTTTTGTCTTTCAGAGCTTATTTATCCAAATTGTTTTGATAGTGTCAAAATGAAAAATCCAATGACAAAAAAATAACTATAACAAACAGCTTATAATACAATGACTAGTTTGGATCTCAAGATGGAAAATCGAGGAAAAAAAGTAACAGTGCAAACAGAACTGAAAGATAATTTTACTTGTTTCAGACAGAAGACCCTTTCTTAAACATTTATAATCCAAGAAATTATCTAAGCTGCATCATTAAGTTCCTGAACACCTGTATCACATAATTGCATACTTAACTTCTTTTGAAAGTAAGCACTTAAAACAAAAACAAAAACATTTACATCTATCGGCTTACTTACCTTGACACATCTCCTGGATATCAAAGGCTCTGAGTGGTAGAAGATACAGGTACAAGCATACATTTCTTGCCACCTACCCTTTCCATGGGAAGCTAAGTAGATCTGACATTTAATTGTTGTCACAAATGTTTCTCAAGAAGCGTTGCTGGGTTGTAGGTCAGAAGGTGCGTCAGATTGGGAAAAGAGGAACACCAAGCCCACTTTTGGAATAAGCAGTTTCAACATTACTGTCCCTTCTGTGACATCTAAATCAATCATCCATGGACATTTGGACATGGTTGTTCATGGACATGGACTCTTTGTTCAGTCCTGTTCATCCTGTCTTCCTCCTCTAGCATACTTTACCAGTTCTCCTTTTTAAACTTATTTTCCCCAGTTCTCTTCCTTTTTATATACTTAATTCACCTTACTCCATCTACACATACTTTACACGGACAACCTAATCCATCTTCTCTCAGTTCAGACTCTCATGAGCCATTACTGCTTTTGGCTCAGAAACATTTACGCTCAATTGTGTTCTGTAGCTGTGTACTCTAAGGATATCCTCTACATCTATTCCTTATGAAGTACTTTGCTTGTACCAAACCTGGTTCACACCCTTGTTTCTTGACCTACAAAAGCAAAAAATAAGCAAGAAAGAGGAAAAAAAAGAATAAAAAACAGTTCTAGAAGCTACAATTGGAAATTATTCTGACAAGAATCATACATCAAGCTCATGCCTTTTATTTCTTCTTCACAATTTGTTCTGTCAATCTTCACCCATAACTGGAGTCATTTGGTCTGCAGCATGAACATTAAATAACAAGCAGTAGCTATTCTAAAGATACTGTTTAGTTCTGGAGTTTAGCTGGCCCACGATGTTTGGGATTTACTTACAGCAGAATTTAATTAGAAGTAGATTTAATTGGCAAATATACTAACAAAGATTTTATTAAGTTTTCTTTCTCACAGAAGGCTAAACATATAATTCTATGGATATCAGTTCTTCAGTTCTTTTCAGTAAAGTAAGAAACATCTAAGAAATCCAGTGAGGCCTTAGTAACAGAATCACAGCAACTTTCAGTTTCCAGGAACACTTGCCTCTCCTGCTACTTTCTTGAATCTGAACATCACAAAATACTTCCTTCTTATTCTATCTGTTCTTTTATTTTTTTTGTTTGGTTGTTTTTTGTTAGGTTGTTTTTTGTTGTTGTTTGTTTTTTAGCAAGCGTGCCTCAAAACAACATCTCAGAACTGTACAAGAACATAATTTTGAGGTAGAAACAATATATTTGTAATTATGAGAGGTCTGCAGAAAAATAATCCATAAAGCTACCAGCATATTCAAGAAAAGCAAATGTGAAGATGCCTTGTGTAGTGTGCTGACGTAAATTTATGAAAACGGTGCCAAAAGTTAAAAGACCTTATGTATTTTGGGTAGAGCAAGAAGACAATGAATTCTGTTCTTGAATTCTGTTCTCTGTCCCAAACAGTGTATTTTGAGCCTTCCTTTCTGAAATCTTGACAGTATGCATAGTCTTCAACTGCTCTTTCCAATCCAAATTTTGGTTTGTCATTTCAGTTAATATCTGTGAAAGGTGACTGTTAGACACAAATGTATCCAGTCTACCCAAAGAACCCGGGTAGCAAAGGCAACCTGAGGTATAAGGTTCTTGAACGTGATTCTTCTTGAATGGAGAAAATGAACACTTGAATTGTATTCTCAAATTTTTGGTGCTGAAAGTTTGATATTTCTACTGAAATTTGTGGTAACTTGACGAGGCAGAGCGCTTTTCTTTTAAAAGTGGAATGAATAAGTCCTTCAAATTTAATGAAAATAGGATCATCTTCCTTTTGTCACAGTTTGCAGGGATTAAGATGGCTTAGTGAGTCATTTGGTTTTTGGTTGTTTTCTGTAGGACAAAGGGGGAGTACTGGTGGCTTTTTAGCATGAGTTTTGTATGGATATTTGGTCTTATGCATCAATGCCTTCCTATTTTATGAAAGGTACCCGTAGGAAGACAGAAAGAAGGACTAAAGCTATCCTCGAGGGACAACAACCCTAAATGACAAGTATTTCTAATGTTTTCCTCCCACAGAAATTTCAAACCAGTGTAGCCCTCTGCCATGCCACATAGATGGATATAAGGATTGCATAGATGGACAAGCCAAATACACATGCATCTGTAAACCAGGATGGCAAGGAGAGAATTGTGAAGAAGGTATAGTCTCCAATCTCCTTACAATATCAGTTCTCAGGAACACAGTTACATATAAAACACTGAATACTATCAGATCTTTAAGTATACCTACAATCACAGAGGTGTGAACGAATGCTTTCCTCTGAGCAGAGATTTCTGTTTTGATTTTGTTCTAGATATAAATGAATGTGAAGACTTCAATGGAGGTTGTAGCCAACGCTGTTCTAATTTACCTGGAAGCTACCGTTGTTTATGTGAAGATGGCTACTTTATGCTTCCAAATAAACGGGACTGCAAAGGTAGGAAGTGAGTCTTAAGGAGAATTTCATTACATAACAGTACACTGCCTATCAGCTAGAGAGGAAAGTAGTCTAGTAGTTCCGCAATTGTTCTAAGTCAGCAAAAGCTTGCATTGCCCCTGACTTGCATTGCCCCTGCTTCAGCCTGGCTCCTCATCCCACCTCCTGTCTTACACTACTCCAAACATTTGTGCAAATGTATAGTGAAAAAGATGAACGAACTGAGGTGGTTAAAACAACACAGGGTTTAAAACAAAACAAACAAACAAAAAGACAAAACAAAAAAGAATGATACCACGATACTAGATACCAATTCCTTATTAGAGCACTGTAAAGGTTGTTTTAAACACTAACCAGTTTCTGTTATCCTTTAGGCATGCTGAAACAAGAATATAGAGTGGTGCAACCAGCTAACACTGTTCCCACTGAAATCCTCTCTGATAAACACTGACTTAGGCTTAGTCACTCCTAATTTGTGATGCCCTTCTTTTCAGAGTTATAAGTTCATTGGAGAATAATCTATTAATGAATCTACAAATGCTCTTTATGGAGAGAAGTATTTCTCTTTCACTCACCCAGAATAATTTTTCCCTGTACCTAAATGCGTTTATTATTATTGACCATGACCTACATGCTGCATTCTACTCCAGAAAAAAAAATACAGTTATTAACTCATAGGTATTTTTTTTTTCCTGAGTAGGAATTGCCAAGTAACCTAATTTTATTTTAGTATTTTTTCCCCCTGAACTGTGTCAACAGTTTTGGGTAACATCAAATAACTCAAGAAGCCAGACCTGCCACTGTCTCTACCTTTAGTCTCAATATTTTTGTGAATGAATACTTTCAAACGAAATTCCAGAAGAACATAAGATGGCTGCTGTGTCAAATAGCAGATAAGCTGGTTAGAATCTCTGCAGTTCTTGGAAAGATGCTGGAAAAGTTGTCTAAAAAAAAAAATTCAAAGAAAAATACACTAACAGTTAATAACTTAGATCAACGAGACAAAAGTTTAGAACTAACTCTGATTCTTTGCAGAAGTTTTAGCATAATGCTTGGCTAAAAAAGAGCTAGTTCTTTTCAGTTAGTTAACACTAGAATCAGTGAGTAACAGACAAAGGGAAATAACCAGCTAACATACACAAATACAAAAGAGTCTTCACAGAGAAGTAGAGCTTTACGCTATTTTCAGTAGTGATGTAAGTACATATCTGACTACTGATCATTTAAAGACTATCAGATTGGCAAATAATAGTAAGAACTAAACAGCCTGAGTACCAGTTAGGTCATTTGATAAACTGGATTTACATGTTTCCTTACGTCCAAGTATAAAATTGTACACCAAGAAATTTGAAGTCCACAAGGCAAATGTCAAAAAGTAGACTGTATCCTAGACAGCTTTGACTTCAAAAACGCTTTGAGTCCTCACAAGCAGGTAACAGAATCTGTTCTCCCCATGCAGTGCTATTCCAACAACTACTACAAAACCATGGAGAAAAATAGCATGATCCTTGCATGTGCAAGTGGGAATTGAAGTACTACCAGGGATCTGTTACTTCTCTGTCTACAAAACATTTAGTTTGATTGATACGATATGTTATATCCACTTGTCACATCTGCATTTTGAAAACGACATTGAAAAATTGGAAACAACACTAAAATGGTTGGAAGGAAATAGTGAGTGACTTGAACACCTGTCAGCATAGCAAATTCAAAGAAGATTGTGACATGAATTGATTGTAGCATGCAAAAAACTGATAGAATTATTTCTTGTCTTTCTGTATGCGTTTTTATAAGATTTTATTATGCAGTGTGGTTTAGTTTCTAGGAAATCTGCAGACTCTTTTTCTCTTATTGCCTTCCTAGATGTGCATCTCTTTTCCTGTTATCCACAGAACACGTGAGAAAATGTTAAAGATAGGCAGGCAGAAAATTCATTTTTCACTGAGGGCATACAGAAATGCCTTTCACAGACCTCCAGAAGTCTTTACTGCTATAGTTATAGTCTGCTATAAAATCATGACAAACCTAGCAAGGAAAACAGTTTGCCAGCCTCACTAAGTTCTTACAGTTTCGGTTAGGAAAAAATAGTATGCAAGAGATTAACTTGTTTTTAGTAACTTGTTTGTATTTCTAGATATAAATGAATGTGTATTATACCCAAACATCTGTGGGACAGCCATCTGTAAGAATACCCTGGGGAAATATGAATGTGAATGTCCAGAAGGCTACACATATAATTTAACATCCAAGAACTGTGAAGGTAGGTCTTTCCCCTGTGCCACTCTCCCAGCTTTTTTTTTTTTTTTTTCTTCTCTTCCTCCTCTTTCCATTCTTGAGTCTACTGCTATAACAAACTCCAGCATCTCTTCTAGTAGTGCATTGATTAATCTTCATATTGTTTATTGTGATATGACTCAACTGTTCTTTCAAGGGCCCAAGCAGGCAATATTGCGCAGCATGTGAAGTTGCAGTGACTTGCTCCCAGGTATTCAGGAGTTACCATGTATTCCCCTGTTTGCTGCATGCCGAACAACTCCATGAGTTCATATGAGCAATGTCACCTGTCTCACTGTAGAGAGGACTTTCTGTCCTAGTTCTCAAACCAGCCAGTAAGTTTCTTTCAGATAACTTGAAGCAACATGTTGAGCATCTGGACATTACTAGGGAGTTTTATACCCTGTTTTTAAGCATCACTACAGTTATAAGGATGGAATATTTGACATCAGCCAGTTCAATATACGCCTAACTCAAGATAGGTTATAGAAAAAGCAATTAAAAGTACTTATTTGGCAATTCCAAACCAGCTGAGACACTTAAAAAAATATTTATAAGGACACAGTCACCAGAAATTAAACCCATACTTTATCTATTGGTCTCGAATATCTAAACAGCTTCTCTATATCCACATAATAGGCTGTTTAGGTGCTTATTTAGTTCTCATGGCCAGGGACTCTGTCTCTCTGTCCTTTATATGTCCTTAGTTTTAAGATACCAGAAAGAGCTTTTCACTGTATTTAGTGAAATTTTAAATAACGTTGTCTAAACCTCCCTTGGGGTCTCTAGATATGTTGGAAATTAATCACATTAGATTTAGTTGATCTCCATTCTAAGCTGGAAGTGAAAGGATAACAATTGCATGAAATACATGTGTGTGTGTGTTTATATATATACACATCTAT
This sequence comes from Aythya marila, assembly GCF_965140915.1. Taxonomy (NCBI): domain Eukaryota; kingdom Metazoa; phylum Chordata; class Aves; order Anseriformes; family Anatidae; genus Aythya; species Aythya marila. Next base: position 112,801,132 of record NC_139042.1, read on the forward strand.
ATATGTGTATACATATATTTCAAAGACCCCACGTTTAAAGTGAAAAAATTCTCTCTCCAGAAAAAGAGCTATTGAGGGGAGAAAAAAAAAAAAGATCTACATCAAAAGAACGTTTTCTCAAGAGTATTCTTTTCTGAAATGAAAATTCGATAGAAAAACCCTCACGGCAAAGTTGAAAAGTACTGATAACTTGTGGTAAAGTGGCAAGAAGCCATTCTGACAAAGACCATCATAAAATAACCTTTTCAAGTACTGGAAGAATTTGCAGTTGTCCTACAGCGTACTTTAGTTCACTACGCCTGTTGTCAAAGTTTCTGTTTAGTACACAAATCAGAAATCAAATTTCAGTCATAAAAGAGAGAATGGGCTTTTAGAGTTTTGCTATGAATGGAAATTTTTGATGTTGCCTTTAAGAAAAATACATCAGTGACTAGTTTTTATTCTAAATGTTACTTCTATGTTACCGTCTAAACAGACGCAAAAGCAGCTTCTTGCTGGCTATGAATCTTCTGCTGTGTGGCTTTTCATGCAGCATTCCTGTGACAAAGCTTTGCCTAATAGTAATGATTATATATTCAGACATCTGCTATTTGTCCAGTTACTACAGGATTAAAACTCTACTGACGATTTTGTGTCCCATTTTGAACAACGTGCACTGGAATGGGAAAGACCTCACCATAATTAATCTAATTCTCACTACTCTCTGCAGATACGTGGGCTGCATCAAATTGAATTTAAGTATTTTTCATCTTTTGAAACTGGGATCCCAAAAGATTGCAAGATGAGGACATTTAAACCAGCAAGTTTTACCTCCTGGATGGAGAATAACACTGTTAAGCTTTCAGATCTGGTTGTAACCACATTAAATGAGTCATCAAATCCTATCTAAGGATTGTGTAGACAGACAGGAACGTAGCCTTCCAGAAAGACTAAATGACATTAGTTTTTCATTGCCATGTTACACGTAGGTGGCAAAATTCAATTACTCGTACTAGGAAAATCAGGTTTGCATATAATTACATATTCATCTCTGTGATGACAGTAACAATAATGTGGAAGAGATTTTTTTTCCCCCAAGAATTTCTGGGAGCAGTTGGCTGCAGTTCTTCATCCCCACCTCTTACAAGACACTATCGGTAGAAAAAGTCTGTTTCATAGAAGTCATACAACTCTAGATACAAATCTTCTCATACTTCTTGCAATTTTGATCACTTAGCAATTTTGACCAAGTATGCTTATTGTGTTAGTTGGGCCTGGCTTTCGGTCAGTGCCTAGGAGATAAAGCATGCTAAAACCATATTTGGAAGAATTACCTAAAGTTTGGAATGCCTCTCCCCATATTCTTCTCCCTTCTCTGGATGGGGAACTCCTCCTAAAGAGGTGACTGAACCAGTTAATCCAACAGGACAGAGCATATCTGCATTCCAGGTATTAGTCCTCCTTAGCACCTGGTCTGAAAATCTGAGACAGGGAATAAAACTTTACCTTTTCCTCATGAACTGTTTAACACACACAAAATGCTGCTTAGCTGCATCCATGCTCTGGGGGAATGACTGTTTCCCTAGCAGCATGTAGAACACCTCCCCTCTAGGACATGGTTTGCAGCTCCTTTATGGCCAATTTTATCATACCTTAGCAACTTATCCAAAGTACGTTATTTCAGTCTTCCACTGAAAGCAGCTCTCTGAACCCAGGATGCTGCTCAGATTCATGGGTTTGCATGAGAAGCTTCAGCTGGCTGTTCAATGATGTGGGACTGACGTTTGGATGGATATGAGGGAAGCCTTTGAAATCGCTCAAACAAGCATGCAAAGTTGTATTCAACAACTTGGAAGAAAGTAAGATATTTTTAACATAGTTAAAAGGAAACAAACACCCTAGTCCCCTCCAGCTTGTGCAAGTCAACATTTCTATAACAGGACAATTAGCTCTGCATGGGAACATTCATTTGGACTGATCAGGGATTGTAGAACAACTGCTGAGGAAGAAGACTGATAACTACGCAGGAAGCTTGCCTATCCTTCTGCAGCTATCAGACACTCTGGAAGGAAACCTTACTCTTGAACATTAGGTTCATTTTGGCAATGGAAATTTACACCCCTCACACCTCCAAGACTGGTACCAGTCTCCAAGTAATTGATTAAATGATAGAAATTCGTCTGTCAGGCAGTGTGTAATAAGCTTTCATAACAACTTCATAAGCTTCTGGTTTTCTGCATGTTCTGGGCCTGAGCAACGTGCTCAAAATGAACTGCTGCTTTCAGAGAATTCAATACTCTGTTTTACTCTATTGCTACAGGTTAGTTAGTGCTTATAGTTTTACTTTTGTACTGCTGGGTATTCATGTGCCAGAAGCGGTAAAGAATCTTCCACAGGGAGCAATGCCTCCTGAAGTGTCTGTACAGCGTCATGCTCCTCTGGGAAGGGCTTAGGAAAAGAGTTGCTTCTCAGAGTCTCTACTTCCACTGCTCTTGGGAGACATCAAATGTTATGGTTTACTGAGACAGAGGGATTTGGCCAACCTCTTTTCAGTGGTTTGTGGGGACAGGACAAGGAGTAATGGCCACAAGATGGAGCACAGGAAGTTCCACACCAACATGCAAAAGAACTTCACGGTGAGGGTGACGGATGACTGGAACAGGCTGCCCAGGGAGGTTGTGGAGTCTCCTCTGGAGATATTCAAGGCCTGTCTGGATGCCTACCTGGGCAGCCTGCTCTAAGGAACCTGCTTTGGCAGGGGGGTTGGACCCAATGATCTTTCAAGATCCCTTCCAACCCCTACAATTCTGTAGGATCTCCACAGCGAAGCAAGCTATAGAGTTTGTTTTTTTTTTCCCTTCTCTTCTCTGTGTGCTCAGGCCTAAGTGGATTTCCTAGCCTATTCAGAGCCCTAAATGATCATACTGAGAATGAAATTTATTTTTCCCAAAACAGGCAGAACAGGAAAGGACAGAGAAAGCATTCTTCTCACCCACTGCATACTATCCCTAGGCTGTGTTTTGGAATTTGGCTCATTTGCATGTATGATAAGATGCAAAAAAACAACCTACCAAGCCAAAAAAAAACAGTGACAGAACCAGCTTGACCTTTTAACACATCATTTTATAGTCTTAGTTTTAAATGGACATCACACCACAAGTCACCAGAAGTTATTAGAAAATGACTTTCACCACAGAACCCCTTGTACCAAGTTGATCTTGCAGTTTATTGGGTTAGGTAACACCCGTCAAGACCATAAACAGTTTAATGAGTTCCAAATGGAAAGGATTACACATGCCAAATGAAAGAGAGGTGATCTAATTGCAGACAGAGGAAATGGAAGGGTCAGTTGCAATTATGCACCAGCAAAACATTTCTTAACAACTGACCAGATCCTGCTGTATGACTAATTTGTGAGCATTATCTCTGAGGCATATGGAAAGAAGTATGATTCAAACTCTAAAATAAGCACTTAGATATTGCAACTCACCCTTTTATCTTACTCACCTAAGTAGTACTACAGGTGACAAAGGCCAAAATGAATGAAGAAGGAATCAAGCCATAAGCAGAGTATTGGTAATTTACAATTGCAGGAGTTTACCTGTATGTACATAGAGAGTAACACATTTCAATAGGTTAGCTTTCCCAAATCTGAGCAAAGAAGACCTCTTAACATTGGCAGACATTCACCTCTGAAGACTGCAATTTCAGGTACAGTCACAATTAAATTTAAACATTTGTTAATTTAAAATAATTCAAGTTAAGGCATTGCAACACACAAGCCATCTGCAAAACGCTGTCAGATGAACTTTTTACAACATCCATTACTGTATTTCTGCATTAACAACTTATTTTATCCCCTTACCTGAGTTATTGGATTCTTGAGGCATTTGAAGGATCAGAGAGAAGCAGGAAAATCTCCTCTGTGACCTTTTCTGCAGCTGCGTACCTAAGATCAGTTAGAATTCTAACAATCCAAAAAGCTGCAGTCATCAATTCTCCAATTATATGTTAGTATATGTTAGGAACTACCTTTCGATGTGCATGAAACCTTTTGCCAGAACAGGAAAACACCATCGGCAATACTTGCTGGTCAAAGATTTAAGGTCTTGTATACATCTTTTTGACCCAGAATATCCTCAGTGAGCTGTCCCAGGGCAGGCAGTGGAACCACATGCAGAGCAACTGATATGACCTTGCTGTTTTTAGAAGTGCCATGATTATAATGCAGAGAACTCACAACAAGAACTTTTATCATCTCCTTCCATGACAGAGCACTGTCTTAGTGAAATGGAAGCAAGGCAAGTGGTGGAGCTGGGTGTCGAGTTCTACACAGCTTGAACATACTACAAAGACAACAAGAGATTTCTGTATTGCATCCTATGCCTTTCAGTAGGGATATCCAGAACTTTAGTTCTGGTTGTATTACCTGTAGTAAGGGACAGTACAGCTTTTTCTTTTGAGATGAATGTGCAGGAGGGAGCGTAAGCCTGAGCACAATTCCCTTGCAGTGATCATTTAAGGAAAAGGTGAGGAAGATGAGACATTTTCATAATAAAGAACTCTTCATCCAATTACAAGGTCCTTTTCATGAGTTGTTGCCCATTTAAGTAATGGAGAAACTGCATGCACTTGGAGGCTGAGCAGTGTACAAATCGTAGTTGTAACTGCAACAACAGTAGAAATCAGAGTAGCATCCAGAGTGCAAAACATGGTGTACTGTTTTGGAAGGAGATTATGCATGGTTGCTGCAAAGTAGCAGATTTTACAATAAGTGTTTTTTTTTTCTTTCCCTTTTTTTCTCCTCCCCTCAAGCAACAGCAAAAAAAAAAAAAAAAGTATTTTAGTCCTGAAAAAACTAACATAAAATGGAACACTTAAAATTCACACGCTACTACAAAATTGCTTATTCACACTTGTTTCAAAACAAGTATTGCAGTTTCTTTAATCTGAGGACCCAAAGCACCCTCAGAGCTTTTATCCAGGAGAGATTTTGCTCATTTCTGTATTAGAAATGTAACAGTTACATTGGCTTTTTACATAGCCTTTCCTTTCTAAACTATTATATATAGCCTGCAATATTGAAAATGAAGTTGCTGTAGCTTTCTTACAGCTTAAATGAGATTGGTCTGCACAAATAGATGCTGTCTGAAACGTAGTTATTTGTAAGATTATTGTGTGTTGTTTTAACACGTGTTTATTTTAAAACACGTATTTTGCCCTGAAATTATTTTGGTCTTACGTGAAAAAAATCATGTCCCTTTTCCACACAGTTGCTATATAAATTCTTAATAACTCTAAATTATGTTGATATCCATTGGGAAATGAAAAGGTCTGATGCAGAACGACATTTCTACCATAAATGGTAGTGATTTATTGAGGTCTCTTGCACTAATGCAACCACCTTGCAGCTCAGCTTCTTACTGCCTCACAAATCAGACCAATTTTCCCCCTGCTCTGCACACAAGGCCCTTATCAGATTACTAGGGCTTATACACCCAGCAGGTAATTCTGGATTGTACATTTTACATAGGAGACATCTGTTAGCATTAGTTAGCTTAGCAGCAGTCACCTGTTGGATTCATGTTAAGCTGTAGAACCCATCTTGTCTATTATTCCATTAAAGTGTTAGTTTTCAGTCTGAACCACGAATAATCTTAATAAATCTTTCTATATGCTTCTATTTCTCCTAGATATTGATGAATGCACTGAAGATATTTGTGCTCAGCTTTGTGTAAACTCTCCAGGAAGTTATAGCTGCTATTGTGATGGCAAGAAAGGGTTCAAGCTCTCTAAGGACATGAAGAATTGTGAGGTAAAACTGCACTATGTAATATTCCATATGGAAAATCAAAGTTGGATATCTCTTGATGACAGGATGAGTTAGATTCAACGAAGTAGGAAGATATTTGAGAATGGATTCAAAATCGCTGAGAAACGCTGGGGACTTTGAGCTATGGTTTGGCTCACAAAGCAGACCCAGTAGGGATTTGGATGCCATTCAGTTCATGCATGCGCATTTACAGGAATCCTGTCAAGAAAGACTGGCTTAGGCAAGCTTCTATTTCCTGCTGCTTCCAAAATAAGCTCCAGCTTTTTCCTATCAAACAAATAATGCCTGTTCAGCTTACTCAGAGACAAAATACTCCGATTTGCCCATATGTTCCTAGGCTTTCCTTAGACTGCACAAAAGTTTTCACTTGCTCTTTCAGAATTACTCTTTTTTTTTTTTTTTTAATCCAAACAGGCAAAAAAAAAAAAACAACAAAAAACCTGAGCTGGATTGTTTTCGGCAGTTTTCATCTGCAATAGCTTAAGAAAAAGCACTTAGTAAAACTTGCCAATTGAACAGCACCTCATAGCCAAAATAAGCTGTTCATGCTCAGCTTATTAGTAGTAGAAAGTTTAGAAGTCTGGAGAATCCCAGTACAGGGATTTTCTTGTGAATGGTTCTCTGTATGCTCTGAAAGGTTCAGGCAGGCTGAGACATGTTTTACGAGGTAAGCTCAGATAACTGCCAACAAAAGAAACACCTCTAACACACTATAATAAAACTGGGCTTAAACCCAGCCTGAACAAGGTCTGGTACAAGTGCTAGCATGTGCGTATTAGAACTGGTTTGTTCTTCCTGAAATTTTATATCTGAACAACGTTGGTATTCATTACATTTCCTTTTCCTTCTTCCTGAAAGAAAAGTATCTTCTGGCTTCATTACATGTTATTTTTCAATTTGGTTATTCAAAAGTGATCAACTGTCTATCTGGAAGCTAGTTTCAGGCCTCTAAACTGGAAAAAATAGTTTAATCGGTTGAAAATATATGCAATCCAAAGACTAGTTATATTGGCAGACATAAAATGGAGTTGCCATAAAATTCAGGAGCACCTCTACATTTAACAAAACTGCTTCATCATGAATACATGAGTCCGAGTTCGGGTACTCTACTTAACTATTTACCCAACTAACAAAAAGCATATTTTGAGAACAGAAGAGCCCTCCCACACCTATTCTTGTTGGTTCTGTTCGGCAGGACTGCTATACTGCCATCATATGAAAATTAAACAAGAGGTCTTTTGAGGGATAATTTCAGATCAAAGATGTTCTTAAGCTCCAACTAGTCAAGGACACAAGTAATCTAAAGCCTATTCTGCAAGTCTTCCTACCTTATGCAGAGCATAGGTACCTGTATCTAAAGCAAATCTGAGTGCTTTACTTTTAAGACAAAACTGTAGATATTAATTATAACATCAGTTTCAGAAGACAAAGAAATCAACATCATCTTAGAAGGGATGGTTGACATTTCTTGAACAAATATTTTACTAGTTTAAATTTGCACTTAATTCCTGTATATAAGGTCTGTTTAAATCTTCAGGTAGCTGAAAGAATAAGAGCAATTCTGTCCACAGCCCCCTCCCCCCTACTGCAGCTGGCTGACTGTGATTATTCACATTTGACTTTGGATCATGTATTTTGATTAATTCCAGTTTCACATACTGCTTTAGGACTTTCAGTTGCCACAAATACTTAACACTTCTCTTTTAGACTTTTCCTGAAAACACACTGCTTTAAGAGCTTCATAGCTCCACTAACAGTTCTCAGCAATATTAATTCAATGCTATTCCAGAAGGAAGAGCGTTGATTGCATCAACATCCCTTTCCAGAGCTCAAGAAAGACAAGTACATTCAATGAACAGCCAGACAAAGATTTTGTATTGACCTGTTACTGAATCTACTTGTAAATTGCTTCTTTTTATTCCAGGTAAATGATTCTAGTAGTACTAGAAGCTGTACAGATATGAATAGTTGTATATCAGTAATGATAAAGAAAAGGTGATTTTTGTTGATTTTTAAATCTGCATAAGACATTGCTCTGGCCCCATTCCCTTCTAAGACCTGATCAGGTTTAGATTCCACACAGCTTTAATAATGGAACCAGGCAGGACCCTAGCAGATGGGTGTCATCAGTCCCTGGTGACAGAAAAGGAAATGATGGAAGATTAGAATTCTTGATTCAAAAACTGAATATTTAAATAGTTACAATCCACCAGGACTGTGTTTCAATCTCAATTATCCTTCAACAACTTAAAGAAATGGACTTTTCAAACAAAAAGAAACACACTATTTCATTTGCAAATAGATATTCAAGTTAAAAATAAATTTAAAAAATGAGGTAAGCCATCCATTGCTTAAAGAAACAACAACAACAAAATAGACTAACAGGCAACAACAGAAGTTACTTCACGGAATATCACAACGCAACATTAACAGCTTTTTTTTTTCTCTATTATTTTCAGTCTATTCCTCTGTGTATCCCACTGAACCTAGAAAAGAATAATGAACTGCTTTACCTGGCAGAACAGTTTACAGGAATTCCTGTTGTGAACTTAAAGTTTAAATTGCCAAATGTCACCAGGTAAGCATTTGCTTTTGATAAAAGTATGCCTGGAAATCATGGACATTTTTTTCCCTTAATTTTCTGAGGGCGTAAGGTACTTTGCATGCAAAAATTATACCACCATCTCCCCATGGATTAAGATATTTTTATATGGAGAATGAATTAACTCAGGTCCCTATGTACACCATCACTTAAGGGAGCGCAGAGTTGTTTGAAAGCGGACAGGAAGAGTCAGTTTGGAGTCAGTTTACAGCATCTCTTATTGACTGTACTGTGTCCCTGAGACACCTAATCAGTGTAGACAGCAGCTTTCTTATGTGGCAAAACTAAGAGGTCAGCAGGTTTCTTCCAGACACCTCAGGAGAAGGTAGGAGCCACTAGCATCTGTGTCCCAGCCAGGGAACAGCACACAGCTGGGGCAGACAGGCACCACTGGCATGTGGTGTGATCATGTATATGAATAAACAAGTTGGAGTCTTCCAGCCATTACAGACCAGGTTACAGATGCTGAGATGCTGTTGGTAGAGAAGAGGTATATGGACTGGGAGAAAGAGTTCAGAGAAATCCAGACTTAAGTGGGCAAAAAACGAAAGAGGTTTGAGGACAGTAGATATAATAGGCAGTAGGTCCCATTGGTTCGTGGAGAGCAAAACTGGTTCATCTTTGTGATAGAACCTTACTCATGAAAGAAAGAGCAGGGGTTAGGAAAGGTGGGAGTCAGTGATGCAGATACAGGAAGACATTTAGAATTCTCTGTTTGAAATTCAGATATGGTAGAAGAAAAAGTTACTGTATAGCTTCTATTCTCATCTATGGGTATGGCTTCAGGTTTGTTAGTGGTGCTACTTCCTTTCTGCTTTGGGTAGAAGCTGCCTCCTGTTACACACACACACTGCTGAGAAACAAAAACAGGCCAAGGCTCCCCCTATCCTGTTCTTCCTTTCAGCGTTCCAAGGACACTGATAAAGTGCAGTACCTTGTCTACAGCACTGTCTGTGTGATTTCCTTTACAGCTGGCAGAACAATTGACAAAGGTAGTGACCTCTTCATTACTGTTGGACTTCTTCACGGTGGTAGCTGAAATTGCAGCACTCCTTGACATACTGAGTGAACAATTTCAAGAGTAACAGCAGCAATAGCCGTTGAGTTGGTGATCCCCAGAGCCTCAGAATCTTACAGAAAGACATAAATAGTGAGAACTTTTTCCTCTGCCATTTTTCCAAGTTGACCTAGCATTAATGCTCTCCTGAAAGACCTTTCGAAGATGATAAATGTTTGACACTATCTTAATAGTCTCCGTGTAAATACAGAATGATTTTCTGTAGGTCTGCATGAGAGACTGACATCTAGTGGACAAAGAGCAAGACTGGAAGTTAAAGTGAATCAAGTTCTCAATTACAGCCCCCATACTTGTTTCTTTTATTGTCTTCAGCAAATCCTTACTCCAGTGTGCTTTGTTTTTTCCTTTCATGCTAAATCTGTTTTATATAGCCCAGAAGTTCTAGGAGAGGAGGGCTGTTCTCACTGTACTTATACTCTCTACTACAGTAGCCTGTACCGTAAATCATAATTGTACTATGTATACATTCAATCAACTGCCGAGGTCCAGACAACAAATCCTCAAATTAAAGAGTGCTGTATCAAAGACATCAGTATCTGTAGCAAATTGCTGGGTCATAATTGTTGTAGGGCAGCACTTGGCAGCCCTGTTGAGCTAAAGCATGCCATAGATCATGTGTTTTTCCCCATATCACATCTCCATGCAATGCAGTAGGGATATTATCTCTATCCTCTTACTAAAGTAGATGCGATATCCTTCACAGGCAAAGCTCATAGCAGATTTGGGAACTGAACCAAGGCTAATTCAAATCCCAGCTCCAGGCATTAATCTCAAAACATTTCCCTGGATTCAGATGAACAACATTAGATTCTGCATTTGACTAATAACATCCAAATACCACAACTGCTCAGAAACAGAGTTACCAAAAGGTTAATATCTATGAATTTTTTATTTTTTTTTTCTCCCCTAAAACCTTACTAACAGGTTTTCACAGGTTCTTCAGTACTTAGGTTTTCTGTCTTTATTAATAAGATTCCTTCTTCACAACTCAGATTTTCAGCAGAATTTGATTTCCGGACATATGATGCAGAGGGAGTTATACTCTATGCAGAATCCCTTGACAGCACAGCATGGATCTTGCTTGCTCTTCGTGATGGAAAGATTGAAATTCAATTCAGGAATGAATTTGGAACAAAAGTTACCAGCGGAGGAAAAGCCATTAATGATGGCCTGTGGCATATAGTAAGCTGGGTTTACCTCTGTCCTCTCCTTCCTTTAATCCCCTATGAGAACATTCTGTACTGTATGCAGAAACTAAGCAACTGTTCCAAGGGCTTAAAATGATGCCCTCAAATTCCAGACTTAAATACCAACCAAGAAACTTGTGAGCATGCCTTACATCTGAGAAATCATGGCATTTGTTCATCATTGATAATGAGAATTAGCACTACCTGGCAGCATAAGAATTATTCTTTGTAGTCATGAAAACGGAAGCAGCAGATCATTAGCAAGTATGATTGCAAGGTGAGCTGAATAAGACACTTTGCCTAGGAAGCAAGATTTACCTTTGGTAGACCAGAAGCCCAGCTTGTTCTTCAAGCTTGCATACCTAAGGTGAAAGGCCTTGCTCAGGTATACCATCTATAAAAAATAGCATATTATTAACACCAGTAAGTTTGTTTTTAAAGGGGGCCAAGAGAAGCTAGAATTCTGCACAGACCTGCTTCAGTTTAGTACAACATGCATGAGATAAAAATCTATTTCTATACCTCACAATAGCAGGAGCAGGTGTTGAGCCCACTTTGTCCCTGTCCCACCTGGAGATTCAATCCTGTGCAGCAGGTTACAGCGACATGAAGAACTGCCAGATGTAGATGGGATGTAGAACAACTGTAGAAACAAGCTTCTTGCAAGCTCAGTAGACCATAAAGCAGGCTGACTAATCAGCTGCATGTGTTTTCCTGAGGGTAGGGTGGGAATAAAAGCACCCAGGTCATCCTCCTATGCGGTGTCCATGGAAATGGACAGTTGCTATGATTCAAGTTTAAATGTGCTATAAGTACTGAATACATTAAAACTATTTTACAAGTCAAATATTTAGAGGTACATAAATAATACTTTCATACAGGTATATAAAATTAGCATTTAAGAGTATTCTAATTATGTGTGTGTATACATAAACATTTCTATTTAATTTTAGATATCAGTTGAAGAACTAGAGCACAGCATCAGTGTAAAAATAGCTAAAGAAGCAGTGATGAACATTAACAGCCCGGGAACTCTCTTCAAACAGTCACACGGTTTCTTGGAAACTAAGGTGTACATTGCAGGATTGCCTCGCAAAGTGGGTGACACTCTAATTAAGCAGGTAACTAAAAAAGTAATGTTGATTAAGACTTAGTATTTTTGTATTGTTTCTTTAACAGTCACACGGGACATAGTAGCAGCTTAGAACCCATTTAGAAAATGAAAATGGAGTTACTAACCATGTTTTGAAAGCAAATATGCAGAAATCTCTGTACACTATCCTCAGTTACATTTCAGTTACAAAAACACAGTTCTTAAGGGCTAATCTTTCAGAATTATGTTGCTTGTTTCGTAAGATAGCCTTAAGATTCCCTAAAACACCACCACTTCTGCTGCAAGAGCATTTCAGAGCGATTCATGTGTCTGGTGCTAGCTTTTGCCATGCTATGGTATGGAAATCACTGTGCAGGTGATTTTATTGCAGGCACAATAAGCTTTCATTTTTACTAGGTTTTTCAATAGCTGAGGCTAGTCAAGGCCAGTGATTCACTCAGTCTTCCATTCTCTGCAGCTCTGTCTTTTGATGAGGAGGAGTACAACCAATTACCTGCTTCTCAGTCCAGGAACCCTCAAAATAACTGACACGCTAAATAGAGAGGCAAAAAGTAACTGTACACTAGAGACTATGCTTTTTAAAAAATAAAAAATAAACTCAATTTTTGTTCAAAAGTGAAGTAGAGGGAAGAAGTATGAAGCAATACAACAACATTCCCTTACCTAACAGAAAGTAATTTCAGGAATTTCTTTATGCTTTCATACAAATAGAAGACAAAAACCTTGAACAAGGAGCAGGAGTAATTATCATTGTCCTACAGGTATAGGAAAGCTGTGGTGATCTAAACGAAAGGACAGCATGAGCATTAAAATTGAAGCAATTTATTTTGTACAGATCTGTAACTACAAAATGGAGATAATATTAAATCAGGAGTGCCTTTTGAAGGCTGAGGTACTTACTGCATGCCATTTGTTTCTTCCTAGTCTCACTTCTATAATGTGGCAACTATAGCATTGATAAGGCTATTTTATTAGCTATAAGTTCATATGCAAAGTAACGCCTCATTACTAATTTGTTTTAAAACAACTTTGAATTCAAACACCTAGTACTGTAATTCTTTTACAGATTAACCCTCGCCTAGATGGCTGCATTCGTGCCTGGAACCTAATGAATCAAGGACACTCAGGTGTAAAAGAAGTTATTCAAGGAAAACAAAGCAAACACTGCTTAGTAACAGTTGAGAGAGGATCCTTCTACCCTGGCACTGGAATGGCAAAGTTTCAAATAAACTATAGTAAGTATTTTTCTTTCTATTCCTATACCTTTTGCTGCAATGGTGATGGACTTGTTTGATTGTCAAGAAAAGAAAAATCAAAAAAATTAAGCTATTTGCTTGCATGAGGACTTTTGATCCCATTGGTGTTGTCCGTTTAATTTCTGAAGTGCTTTAGGTTAGGAAGAATATTCTTCATTTGCAAAAGATGAGGAGTATTGAACATGTTCACTATAAAAAGATATAATCCTGCCCCTTGTTTTATCAGTGAAGAAAGCTATAGTATTACTGACAGAAAAAGAACACTGTGGATGGGGAAAAGGATCACTGATAGTTTTATGTATGTGGTTTTGTTTCTAAATGAACATCATATCTAGAGGTTTTGAATGTATAACTTGTTCTTTCCTGAATCCAGAACTTTCTGCCCTAATTTCAAGTTTTGCAGTCCAGAATCCCCCCTGGGTACACTTGAGAGCCCAAATTGAGGCATTCCTTGAGCATCAAATCTTGTCGTCATTACATACTTTAATATCCCAGATGCTATCCTACCCCTCAATCCCTGTCTGATCCTCCATCCTTTTCATCCCAGGACTTGCTATTCTTTCCAAGGGCTTTTCTTTAAATTCTTTAGTCCACTTCAAAAGATTTCTACAGCTTTTTGTATCCTATGTTTCCAACAAACTCATGAGAGGTTTCTATGCCACTGACATTTACTCATCTTTCCTCCCATTCATTCACTAACACCATACTGCCATGTCTCCTCCTGACTTATTTCTTTGGGGCTGCTGCTACACTTTCATCACCCCTGCGTCTTTCTGTTCTCATCCCCATCCCATCCTCCACCCCAAATCTGAATATGACCTCAATTCATGTGCTAGGATTTCTGCTTCCTGAAAAAAATACTAGAAATCAGTTTAGATGAGACTGGGGAAGGGAAGGGCAGATGCTGGAATAAAAGATTAAAAAAATGACAAATAGCACTTGAAACAGTAATTTTCGTATTAGCTTGACTATGAATGCATCATCTGAAGTTATACATGTATTTGCACCATCTGCATATTTGTTTTACCCATCTGCATATTCCCATTTTGACAGTAGAACTGCTTTGGAATGTAAAAATGTGGCAGAACTGCCAATCTTCTACTTAGTGGTAGAAATTTATGAGTAAAGTTGTCTTTCCAGGTATTATCTTAAACTGACCTTTCATGAATGTGGCACCTATTCCACATTGGACCAGAGAAAACAGAAAAAAAAAGCGTTCAGTAGGAAAAGAAGATAAGGGAAGATGCAGGATTTAAGTGGTATTTTTGTTTTGTTTTTAGAAAGAATTATAAGTTCTTAAAGTTCCAAAATTCATTTATTTTTTTTCTGGAGATGAGTACTGTTTTTTCCACAATAGGAGCAGATGAAGTACTATTTTTTTTTTCTTAACACCATATTAATTTTTCATTAGCAGATAGATTTATTAATTTCAATCTTTTCTTTTAAAACAGATAATCTTGACAGTGCTGAAGATTGGCTAGTAAATGTGACTATGACTATTCGCCCATCCACAGACACTGGTGTTTTGTTTGCCCTGGTTTCTAATGAAACAGTGCCTCTTGCTTTGTCCATAGTGGACTCTAACTCTTCTGACTCACAGGTGATCTTACAATTATAGCAGCTCAGGGCTCAAGCATCATCTCATGTATCACACCTCTCATCTTTGTCTCACTTAACTCGCTACTCAGCTTTTGAAAAAAAAGTCAAACTGAAAAGAAGTTACTTACAACTTACACGCAGTGGAGCTGGAAGGCTGAATTAATATTTTGCATGGCACTTAGATCATACGTTGACGTGCAGAAAATATATTACTATTAATGATTGCTACAGCAGGGACCAACCACTAAGCACTCTTACATTAGGTAGTATCCATTATGTCTTGTCTCTCTAGCCTTTCCTTCCAAATGCACAAAGCAGAAAAGTGAATATGACAGAAGTAGTCATGGTATTATAGCAATGGCAACAATAGTTTCAATTTATAAACAGATATTTTTGTTCTTAAGTTCCTGTTTACACATTTATATCAGGTGTCCCAAGATAGATTACAATAGCGCATCATAGCTAATCCATGCCTATGCCTGAAATAAGAACGTACAGCAAAAACTGGGTTACCTTTGAAGTTGTAGCAGTATTGCCTTTAAAAGAAACAGGATTTCACCTCAGAACCATAGCCAAAGGACTTCCCCACCCCCCCCCCCAAGAATATTCTCACTTATAAGCTTCAGAATATAAATGAATGGCTTTGTTTACAAAGGTGATGGTTATACAGCAACTATCAACTTCAATATCTTTTCCAACTTAAGGTAACAATTTTTAAAACACAGCTCTAACATACCTTTTCTTTCTACTTTCAAGTATAAAATGTATCAAAATTAAGTGTGATTTTGTGTTAAAGTTACGTGTGGCATCTTTTGTGACTCCACATTCTTCTGTTTAGGAAATAATTGCGACCATTGGAAATATCACTGTAGCACGTCTGGAATCAAAGAAGTTATGTACACCCAGAAAAGTGTTGGTTGGACTTGTAGTAACCAAGCAGCAGCTTGAACTGTCTGTTGATTCACGTACAGACCAAAGCAATTCGGAGCAGCTGTCTATCCTGCATCAAGCGATGATGACAGATGTTGTTACCTACTTGGGTGGCCTGCCAGGTGAATTACCTTTCTTTTTATTCTTTTATAGAAGCCTGATTACATTCAGCCTTACACGAGTTGGACAAAACCTACAACTGTATAAGAAACACTTTTTCCCCAAATGCTCTTTATTTCATCCAGTTTATGCAGCTTTTGAGCGGGTCAGCTTTTCAATAGGAATATCGTTAGGCCTATTAAGAGGCATGAGTCTCTCTGAACAGGTTTGGATTTGCAATACATTTTGCTTTATTGAGCTGGGGACAAGTGACCACTGTGTTTTCTGAAATGCCATCAGCTGGCACAGTTTAGAAACTCTATCAAGTATGTAAGAAAACTGACATTTATGAGTAAACTAAGTGTCAGAACTGGAGAAGGGAAAGTCCAAAACACAGTTTTAACAATTATACTCTGGGTAATAGATGACTGACAATCTTCATGAGACAGAAAATATGTTAAAATAGCAAATAACATTTTGTTTAAAACAAGCTGCAAGCAAATACCCAATCTTAAGGCAAGTACAAACAGGAATTTTATACAGGAAGTGTACACACGCTTATTGGTAAAATAGCTTGACTTCAGTGTGAACCATGCAGAAAAACAGCATTGCCACAGACAAAGATTTTTCAAAGCCTGAGATCCCCAAACTTGAAAATCAGTAGAGCAAAGACACCATGGTTACAAGATGAAGTTCCTACTAGCAGAACTTTTTAAGTCAAAATTCCTAGGGAAACCCTTAAAATTTTGAGAAACACAGTCTTGAATTGACATCCATTTTACTCTTAGGCCGCATTGTCATAGCACTGCCCCAGATAAAGCCAGTCTTCATCTGCAGTGTGTTTCTTCTGCAGGAGAAGAGTACACAGGAGTAGAAAGAGATTAAGAACTGTGTATCCCTTGGAGATGATCTCTTTAGGCATTTTTTTCAAGGTAGCATCCATTGTGGAAGCTCAAATTGTGATTCCACCATCTAGACTTGCTTGTCAGAATAAACGCAAAATATTTAGGGTGGCACAGTAGGTACCACAGCTTCAGTCTGAAGTGGTAGTTGCCTCTGCATCCAGGCACATATGCTGGGATTGACTTCTCTACAAGTCTTTAAATAGTGATCGTCAGGAATATAAAGATTCAGTCCCTAAATACACCATTTTTTTCTCTGATTTCATTTTTGACTGGATGTGCAATGTCTGGTAAACCAACTAACCAGGTAAGTTCAATTCAAATGGAAACAATAGGATGAGAATATGCTAATGGTACGGTACTGTCAGATACAGGTAAGTGTCAGTTTCTGTAATGCCTGCTCACTGTTAAAAGAGTTGAAGACTGTTGACTTAGTAGAGGTGAATCAGTAGGTTAATTGAGCCACAGTAACTTGACTGACTCTGGTCATTTCTTAGCCCTCACCACCATTGCGATATTTGTCATTCTTCCTAGTACCCTGCTAACACTGATGCCTTAAGAGTTAAGACCTTGCAAATTAATAAAAAAAGACCTGTATGTAAATCCAGTATCTACTTAGAAGTCAAAAAAAATTTCCACAACAACAACACACTCCACAAAACAAACAAACACCTTATCCACAGGAGCCTCTTCTGCAACAATCTCTGTTGCCAAAGAGGAAAAAAAAGTAACATTGGAAAGTGACTTTAAGACTACACCAACTCATTTATTTCTTCTAACTCATCTCTGAATGTCTCTGGGATTACTGAGCAGTATAAAAAGGTAGGTAAGGATTCCCATGCTGAGCTAAGTGCACAGAACTGTATGGTTAAGAGGCACCTAACAAAAATGTCTGTTTTTCATGAAAAACAGAACTGCCTATTTTTGACACTTGACATTTCTTCCAACTTGTAACAATGCTGGAAGTATTCTTTTTTGCTAATTAATTCAACACAGTCAGCACAGGCTAAATGAGTGTTGCATAGTTCTGTGACAGCAGCACGTTATCCCTGAAGCCAAAAGAGCAGAAGGACACAGTTCTAGAGGACTGTATGTGCAGTACCTCAGCTTGCAACAACAAAAACCACAAGGAAGCAACGTTTCATGTTCTCTGGACCATGGCAATCTTTTAGGAGAGACAGAACGATTAACACCTGACAAAAAGATGATGCTCTTCATATCAGCTTCTAGGTATCCTCATTCTGGTTGCTGAAGGTACTCGGATCTCCTTCAGTCTAGTTTGTAATGTGGTTGTACCCTACAGCCTCACAGCAAAACCTGCTTGGTTCTGTGCTTTACATATTGTGTGCTGGAAGCACATCAATGATATGATGTTACCATGACCTAAAGAATAGCTAAATGAGCAACAGATAAAGCGGGTCTCTCACAGATATTTCACTTGCAAGAAGCAGTAAGGAAGCAATAAAATGTGTGCAGTTCCCAGGGGTGCCCTTTTTGAGAACTTGCAGATTTGAATCCAGAGTAGCTTTCTGGCAGAAGTAACATGGTTCTTTCGGTGACCTCTAAACCCATAAACATCTGTTTGTAGGTCAGGAGAAGAACAGTGCACTCCAGGAAACACAGTATTAGTTCACTATAGTTAAAGCAGGAAATGCTGCTGAGAAACACTTACGTATAGTTTTTTGGTTTCTGGATGGGAGAAGACTTGTAATGCATATTTCAAATGTTACCGACCTTTCTCAACTTTGCTGACTTTATCTCAAAGAATCTTAAACAGAAGGGAGAAGAACTTAGTTAAAAGTTCCCTGCCAAATTACTGTTTTCTCCCGTGGAGAACTAATGCAGGGGGAATGCAGTGTTCCCCGTGATTTTGCTAATCTGAAAAATATATAAGATGTTGCATGCCTTGGCCTAATTGAATGTGTTTCTGTGCAGATGTTCCTCTGGGTGCAACGTTAGTAACTGCTTTTTATAACGGCTGCATGGAGGTGAAGGTCAACAGCAGACAGCTGGATCTGGATGAAGCCGATTTTAAACACAATTCCATTAGATCTCACTCGTGCCCACTGATCATGGAGTAGCCATTCAATTCTTAATTTAACTTTTTTTCCTTTCAGATATAATTTGCATAATTAGTCTCATGCCATAATGAAGCCTGTACTATTTTATTCAAGATGTGCCAGGAAAATAATCAACAGCATGTTTTTCCTCCCTTTTATATTGAATGTGGGTGAAAAAATCTCTTCTCTTTTCAGCTGTAAAGAGACATAATCAAGATCAAAACTCCGCGAAGTGTTCTTTTATCCATATCAGGGATAAATCTTAAAGCCAGAATTATCTTCCATGTTCAGAATATGCCCTTGATATATTTAGTTTGGAGAGAGAAGTTTTACATCTTATTTTCATATATCAGCACAGAGTTACAAGTTGCAAATTTTGGCAGTCTATCTGAATCTAAACAAAACCATTCTCTTTAAACTTTTCCAAACGTAATATACAAAGAGAAATCTCTACAGGTTTTGTAGTACGTGCTTTCAGTAAAGGAGAAGGTGCCCTGGAATCCAGAGCCCAAGCTCTCTGTGGACATGTTTACATATTGTACCAATGCTGATAAAGCAACTTCCAAACGGAAATATTTTTAAGTAGTTTAACTTTTGAAAATAGCTCTTGTTATATTGTACCGACTTTAATTCTTCTGTCATAGGAACCCAGCTTTAGATCGTTAACAGAGTTCTGGATCAGATCAGGTAATTTACTTCCAAAGTGGATTAAAATACAGCTGAGGCAATTTTAGAAAACAGAAAATTGCATGAGGGAAGGATCTCTGGTCTTCATCATAGGAGAAGAAACTGGAATTTGATAAATAAAGCTGAGAACTTGCAGCAAACTTTTATTCCATTTATGACAAAGTCACTCCTCAATAGGAGCACCCTCTAATATTCCATTGTATTCCCTTTACTTAGGTTAACCTCACATTCACAGAGCCCCCAGAAGAGACTTACTTGCAAACCCCGTTGCAGGTATTTCTGACCTACTTGAAAGCCTAAGTTTTGCTAGTAACATCCGCACATAAAGCCATATTCTGCTCAGCCAAGTTTAAAAGCACAGATGATTAGAAGAGTATTTTTCTCCTCAGGTGTTCATTTTAAGCATTTCTAGTATTTCTTTATCATTCTTAGAGCATTCTTCCACTTCCAATCTCATTTTAACACAACCAGAAGCTTCCCTGCGCAGCTCACCTAGTGCTTTTGATAACCCCCAAACAAATAAATAGCAGGAGAATTGCTGTAAAGCAATGAATGTATACCCCCATCAATCAACCAGCGAGACACTATCTGTCAGAATTTTCAACCTGAGGTTTGCTTTCTTTGCTCGAGACAATCAAGTGGAAATGTACGTACAGAAGGATGGATTGTGACAATCGTCATTTTGAGGATTGCCTTTCTCCACAGATACTCCTAGTGACATTAGCAAGGTTTCTTTCATGGTTGAGTACAAACATTAGTACATCAGCACCACAGAATCTGAGGCCATCTTTCAACGTTATTGCTAACTTCGCTTCCCATTTGTGCCCTTTAATACAGTGTTTGCTCTGACTTCCACGCCAGCCAGCCTCAGAATGGTCTCCAAGTCTGTCTAGAATGGATTTGTATTTAGCTGCTTATCAGCAGGAGTTCCACACAGCTGACACCCAGGGGCTAATTGCCAAACTACTTCAGTTTTCTAGGATGGCATGAAAAACAAACAAAATACCTGCATTCATTTATCCAGACTGTATGGAGGGGAAATGACTGCAGGAAAGCATCCCTCCATGATCTCTTCCCATCCCCACAAACACATGCATCATTTGAGCCTAAGACAAAGAGTAACTCTACTGAAATAAGCAGGTCTTGTTCAAAGTGAAGCTGAATTGGGAATTTTGACATAAAACACACCTTTAACTACTTAATTTACAGTATCTCAACAGCACCCACTAAATTTTGCAAAGCCCTCAGTAAGCTTCTTTGCCTTGTGCAAGTACACACAGAATTAGTTTGAGGGGAAACAGAGTAAAGTGTCAGCAATACTACAAACAGTTACATCAATCTGTATGAACAGAAGAAAAACAAAGAAAACATGTTTTTCAGGTGGGATTATTAGTATCGACTTGGAATTAAAGAAAACAAAAATCACGTAAGTTTCCCACACAGACACCATTTCTTTTTATTTTCATGCAGGAATATTTTAGGATACTGTAGTTGTAATGAAACCTCTGCACTGTATTTTGGTTTTGTTTTTTAATGTAAAAGTGCCTCCCTATTGTAAGAATTAAATAAAGCAGCATTTGCAATTTTCTTCTCATTTTAAGTTGTATTTGTTTATCTTTGTTCATTTTCACTGTGCCGGACTGGTTCTACTGGTCAAATGGTTGATTTAAGGGATTGTCTTCAGTATTAAAGAGCTCAAATTAATGTGCTATCCAAAGAGGAATCCATGTTCTCTAGAAAAATATTTGAATTTACTAATTTTTTAATATTGCCTGAAGAAATTAAGCTCAGCTTAAAAGCATATGTGGGAAAAAAAAAAATCAATTTAAGTTAATAATTCCTATCTTCTTTATCAAATGTGTTTAATTTCATTTTTAGGCATAATCATTTCAGGAAGGGCTGTTCAGCGTTTATACAGCGGGAACAGCTGGTACCTGCTCTGGGCTTCTTCAGCTCCTGTACACCAAGTGTTACAAATCTACATGTTCTGATTTCCCTGAAAATGAGATGTAGCCATGAAATTGGTTCTTATTTATACTAGAGCAGATTTCTGCGTATATGCCTGATCTAAAGTTAGCTTACATGCTTTAATGCCTGTGTGTCTCCTGGTGAAGATAACTAGCTAAACCGGGCGTGAACACCTTCACTACTGTTGCTTAAAATTATCTCTAGGGTTGTCATCTTCAAAGAAAGAGAGGCCAAGCTTTCTCAGACATTTCAGTCCTGCTTATCACTCAACAACGCACTGATATTGGTCCTCCAGTGTCATTAGTCATATGTACATGCTTAGTATTTTGCTGCCTCAGCAACTGCATGATTTAAAAAAAAAAAAAAAAAATAGATGTGGGAGCATTTCACGTTTTGTCTGCCAGAAACAACAGTTGTGTACTAAAAAATCAGTTATCAGAAAAATTGTAAAAGCTAATACCAAAGAGATAAATAAGGTATCACCTAGTAACTAAAAGAAGAACCGAGACGCTGAGATTCTGATTTTCTCCCACTCTTTTCCTGACCACAGTCCTGCAGAAGCACTTTAGAGCTAAATGATCTTGGCTGTTGTCATTTTAGACAGCTTATTACCTGTCACATGGGTGCAGAAGTGCCAACAAGACAGAAGCACTATCGCTGTGCTACGTGCTATTGTATAGTATGTGCCATCATTAGAAATCAAAAGAAGCATCTACAGCAGCCTCCATCCAAACCACCTACAAAAACTTCACAGGAATAGGGTTTACTGTTCATGCTTTGACAACAATGCTTCCTGTACACAAATGAGTATACCCCCGCTGTTACACTGCTCATACATGGAATAGTTAGATTTCAGTAGGAATATGTGAATAAGCAGCTAAATCATCAGCTGGTTCTGACTAGAAGAGCTCTTACCATGTTTCTTACACACATTTGTATTGAATCAACCAAGTGGTTAAAAATCTACACAGTTGTACGTAATTCAGTAGTTAATTGTATTGCTTTCTTTTAAAAATAATTTGTAGCATTCCAGAAGTTGGGGAAAAAAAAAAACAAGTAACAAGAAAACAAGGTCATCCCATGTTGCTTTTTCACTTTCCGTCTCTAGATTTTTTTGATTGCCCCCCTAGACACCAATAAAAAAGCACAAGCCGTTTGATCTGAAAGAGAGTTTCACTTCCCTTTCTCTCCAAACACAAACACTATATAAAAAACAATGACAACAAAAAAGCCCCACAATTTTAAAACAGTTTAACCTCACTTATACATACAGGGTGATGTAAAAGCACCAACAGTTCGCTCAAGAGTCTGTGGTACATCCCTCCCACAATGGCCAGCCATAAAAATGTTGGTACTTGAACAAATATTCTTGCACATGAACTCAAACAAGGATTTCAGGTTGCTTATGAGTATCCACTGTTAGATAACTACCTGAAGACACTGGAAGTGCCAGACCTGCTATACGTCAAGTCCCTCAACCACATACTCTCAGGAGCAAAATAGGTCCTTGAAGTAGTCCATAAAATCCTGTTTTGCTTTTTCAAGTCCGAACAGCTAGCTCCACACACAACATTGCTTTTGTTTCTTGTCATTAATAAACCTTATTTCTCTTTCCTCTCGTCGCCCACTTCTGAGAAAAACAAAAACCAACTTAAAACCTCACGGCTCTGCAGTTACAAAAAGCCACATATCTTGCTTTTCTAGATACAGGCCCATAATCAGCTTCATCCTTCTCTGACTTGGGCAAACCTCCTCTGCTAGTGGCCCACCACAGCACTGGGTGGGAAGCTCACACTAACAGCTCTGCCGACATGCTGCACAAGTGAACTGAGGAGGTGGAGAGGGCCACAGAACTGGGGAACAACATTTCTGGAATTTACTAGGGGTTTTATGGGTGATATCAGAAATACGAGTTTATTAAAGATAAGGTCTTCATTAATAGAATGCAAGAAGGCACACGCTAGTAATTTTTGCAAGTTTGGAGTAGTACAGAGGATAGAGAATAAAACTGCCTCTGTTTAAAATAAACTCAAAGAAAAAAACAGTTCACGTATAAAACAGCAAATGTTTTGATTACCACTGAGCAACATCTTACTTTTCCAGGAAAAGTTTTCTTTCCATCAAGTTCTGGTATGATTCTCCTGAACCAAAATTCTGTATAGAAAACTAACTAACTAAATAAATAATTGAATTAAAAAGAAGAAGAAAAAAAAAAAAAAAAGAGAGAGAGAGAGAGAGATAGAAAGGAAAACAAAAAGTTTCCTTTGAGCAAGCCTTTCTCTTTTGTAGCCTGTCACAGGCTGTGTGATCATTGCCACCAGCTGGTCACAGACTCCTGCTAACTCAGTCAATTGAAAAGCAATCTTCTCTTTTAAACCTGGGCAGAAGCCAGCCTTTTGTTTAAAGGGTTTCTTCTGGAACAGAAGGTCATGTAGATTTAACAAACCTGTTTGCCTGGAACAGGCAAATCCTATCACCTTGTAACTCATGTCTTTATATTAAAACACTGGTCAATTGAGGCATTAAGCAAGCTGCATAGACAAACTCAAGTTTGTATCTTGGTAAAGGATTATACAAGCTTTCAGAGTCTTCCAGACGACACATAAGTAGTTCATTGGCAGCCTTACAAAATCCTCATAGTGAAGCGATTACTCTGCATTTGCCATTTTCCACAGATGTGAACCAGAATGACATCAGGATCTGCCCCAAACCGTCCTTCCTCACGCTGGGGTGGGCCAAGAACACGGCCTCCTTGGGGTGCTCCACCCCATGTGGGAAATGATAGTCTAGGTCAAGCAGTCAAGAGAGATGCTGACATCCTGTCTGCATGAGTGAAGGCTGCTTTTGTAGGCACTTAGCTTTTCAGACAAAGATAAATGAACAATAGTTCCAAGAATGGTCCGTATAAAAAAAGATTGTCTCATTAAATAAATGATGGATAAGAACAAAGGTTTTGAGTAAGAAGAGCAAAGTTACTGAAAGTCTTTTTAAAGCAAGATGAGCCTTGCACTGTTGTTTTCCAAAATTTATTTGCAAGAGAAACACTTTAAATAAATAACCCGATAAACTTTAGAAATGTGGGCTGAATGTTTTTCTAACAAACACACGCGATGTAATCACAATAATTTGGGGCAAGATGTGTTGCTAAGTTCTTTATAACTGAAAGCCTAGCCACTGTTTTAAATTATGCGACTGTTCATTTCACATTTTGTTCCTTCAGAAGACGTGATATCTTCTACTACAGTTTTAAAGTAAGCAACTTAAATGGCTACCCTCTCACCTGTTCACACTCTTTAGCAACATTTCTTCTGAATTGACTTTGGGCTTTTAACAAGAGGTGAAGACAGCAGGAGTCGCAGGCTCCCCACTGCTGATGATATTAGCAGCTGGTGCGTTCAGCAGTTCCTTGCTCTGGTTTGGGTGTCAGTGAAGTCATCAGCTGATGCTGGCGAAGCAGAGCTATGACCTATGATCTCAAGGGATGAAAATGTAGTTTAATGCATCCATAAGAAACTAAGAACAAGCTTTGCCAGTGTTTCTAGTATCCTGCTACTACCAGAAGCCTGAAGAAACTGTCACTAACAAATTACAAAATTGATTTAAGCAGTCTTACCTTACAGCCTGTTGTAGGTCTCGACATTAAAAAATCCACCCTCCACCCCCAAAAAACTCCAACCAGTGAAACTCTAAAAGGGTACATCAGTTGCTCAGCAATATTCACAATGAATATTAAACAGACCCCCAAAGCATTTTGTCCAGAAACATTTTTTATTTTTTGTCACTATGTGTACTGTTTTTTTCTGCTGCTAATGCTGGGTTTAACTTGGAACATGCAGAGAGTGTGTGTGTAAGCAGATGGCAGAACAATACATGAAGGAATGCTCTCTGGTGGTGCAAAAGGACACCAGGCATCCACCTGCCACTCCACTTTCATGCCCCTGAAAATCTGTCCTAAACTTACTGTTACACAGGCAGAGGGACCTGAGCTGTGTCCCAGAGCCCAACTTTAAATTGTATGCTGTTCCTTACCAGAACAAGAATCTACTTCGGTACAAATGCAGAGTGTTATCCTTGTAGTCAAAGGAGAAATACCACAGGTCCAATGATTCTGTGACAAATAAAAATTACACATTTGTGACAGCATTATGCTGGGATACCCACTGTAGCCTGTTTCTGTTAAGTACAATATATACAGAGAGTGATAAAGTAATTCCCCAGACAATCCAGAAGTCTAATGGTTTCCCATGTCTGTTGAAAATGTTACTATATAAATCCATAGCTTAATGTGTTTTTAAGTCATTAGTGCTTAACATAAACCCTTCCCGGCTTATGCGGCAATACAAGTTTAAACTCCTGCTAGTAACTTCCTCTGCAGATTTGAATTTCCTAGTAACAAAGGAAGTTGCAATGGCACTGATACCTTTTTGCAGGTACCTTTATATACCACAGCCCCAGTGAGACTGTTTGGGACCCTGCAATGCGAGCAGAAGTCATCTCTACACTGATTCTACCAGTCTGAAGGTCCAGTTGCTTGGTGTGGCTATGTCTGAGCCTCAGAGAAGAGCTTGCTGGCTTTCACTCAATCCTGGTAGCAGAAAAGAGAAGCTGGCTGGCTGTGCGAAGTGAGCAGAGGAAGAGCAGATGGTTTGTGTCAGGTTGTTCAGGGCTTAAGCTCAGCTAATGCTGTACAGGCCTGATGTCTAGAGGTACAGTCAGATGCTCAACTGTTGTGTGGTGTGGAGAGCAGAGAACATGTAGTTTCTCCACCTACAGATGATTCATTTTCTCTCCAAGAAGCCAAGATCTATTACAATAAGCCAGCTCACTCCAAACAAGCTAGATGTGGTACCCGCATGGAACATGGTACAGGCTCATTTGCGTTGCTTCGTGATGGAGAGAGAAGGCCCAGGTAGCACTGCAGCTGGTCTCACTGCCTGACTGTGGTCTCCACAGACACTGCAACGTGTATGGGTTGATTCACAAACATACAGCAACTGTGTGTGTTCATATTGTCAATACAGATCTCTGCTCAAGGACTTCAGCCTCATGCTGCTGGTCACAGGGTTGACTTTTCACTAGACTACAACGCCAGATTTGTTACCTTGCCTTACAAGGCAGAAACCAGTCCTGCCCCCCCCTTCTATTTTCTCTTTACAATAGAAAAAAAAGTTTCTCCAAACACTACCCTGAGGACAAATTCTCTATTCTGTGTTAGTCTCCTCCTCCTGAGTATTTGGTTTCCCATCCATCATCCACAAGGGGTGAACTGCAGACGTGCTGCTAGTCAGTGAATGTTCGTGCTGAAGTTTATCTTAGTACAAATGAACCATTTTTAGGTCCCAGTGAACTTACATGTCTGATCTGCTTAGCTTAGCAATAAAATAATGGCTGTGGTGGCTGCCAGCTCAGCAGCTTCACTTGGAGTGTAACAGGCATGCCGCCGTCTTTCAGGCTCAGGCACCATCTGCACTGCAGCGCCTGCCACTGGTATTTAGTTATCAATTCCCTCGCTGCTTCATAAACCAGGAAAGAATCTGGCTCACTTTCATACAACTGGGTTGTTCTTTTTCTACAAAAGTCTGGGAAACCAACTTTTGAAATGGGGATTTATAGACAAATTTGGACTTTGTTGTGCTACCAGACTTTCAATCACCCTGTCAATCAAACACAACAACACACACACACACTATTCTGAGGGCAATGAAAATTTGAATTTTTGGTTAAGAACTAGAGATTTCTCAAGCATTGTCTCCCCACTATCCCATGTGTTTTCAGAGTTCCCGTACTGCATCTTCTTCAGGGCCATTCTTCAAGTGGGCAGGACTCGGTCTATTACTATCTGGCCCTCACAGCTGTTTTGCTGCTATGCACCCCTTAGCGTATTATCCTGATGTAGGTAAGGAGAAGCCTTCTTCTCAGGAGAAGCACAGAGGAGAGAAGGTCATTATGCTCCAAAGCCCCTGCATTTCTAGGATACAAATGTGTAAACAAGGCACTGGTCTCCTCTTGGTCCCTAACCACCCCTCCCCCCCCACTGTGGCCAGCCCCCTACACCACGTATGGGACTCTTCATGCCTCTAGATGATGAAATGCCTACCCAAGTTCCCTTTTCTGATCTGTCACACCTTTCCCTGACTCCACTGTTGATCGCATATTGGGATTCAAAATATCTGGTGCTATCCAACAATATTTTAGTTTTAATGTACCAGATTATATATCTTGACAACCTATTATTGTGGATAACCTGATCCCCTGCTCTCCCCCTGGGCCATGCTGTAGTCTAGCAGAAGATATAGTCTGGTCCCAGGGTGGCTCTGAGATAACATGTCAAACTTCAGTGTGGTTTGAAGGGAGAGGTGTTAGCTGTTATGGAGATCCTGAATTTTGAGCATGTTTCAGGTAATGACAGTGCAGCCAGGCCTCTGTCTAGCCCTCTGTGGTGATATAACCACCTGCTGAAGAATTTGGGTCTGCATCTGTACCTTCAGTTGCCTTAGCTGTGTTCACATCTAGCTCATATTCAGAGACTCTACAGTGCTGTGACTTCATGGACACTGGGGTCTGCTTTCAGGTTCTCTGATACAGACATTGGAAACTTCTGTTGCTTTGCTGAGTGGTCAAGCCCTTGCTTCAGAAAACACAAGTCTTGTATTGATGCTTCCAATATTCTGCTAACCTGGCAAAAGTGACCTCAATGTCACCATTGACGTTAGGTTCCTGCAAAGCACTGCACAGAAGTGTTTTCCTGCTGCTAGCCCTCTGAGTCTGCTTTTAGGTGTGCTGTTGGTTTAAGTGCTGGTCTTCAACAAATAGATGGAGAAAGCTGACAGCTTGGATACATTTTTGGAAGCAATATGAAGACAGTTAGCTGGCCATACAAATTGTTGCTACAAATTCTTGCCACAGTTATTAACCATCTTATTATCTGCTTTGGTACATTATCACTGGACCAGCTCTCTGCTTCTCCTACCTGCTGAGGGCAGAGGAGGAGAACTAAACAAAACATTTTGATCTGCCCAGGAAATACACATTTGAAGTTGATGATCTTACAGGGGTGCTGACCAGCTCTTTGTTTGTTATTTCCCTGGAAGTCTTAGCCTTGTTTCCAATCAGACAATTTCTGTTATAGGTTCACTACATTTCCCTAGGATCAGGGCACTGTTTTTCATTTGTATTCTCTGTTTCCTGGCCAAGCATTGCATTGCAGCCAGAGAAAGCTTATAAGAATGTAGCAGCATGTCGGGGTGGAAAATAAACATTGGAGGGATATTGCAAGTATTTCCAAAACAAGCAACACACCCTGAGCGGAGTCGGCATTAAAGTTCAACTGAAGAGGAGCACAAACACATAATGGACTGAGACAGCACAAATATTTCCTGTGCAAAGCACTCTGTATCGTGGGGCAGGGGAGTCTCTGCTTACAACATGACAAAAGGTGATGGCCCATATTAAGATACACTGCCTGCCACGTATCTCTTCTGCCTGCATATATCAGCTGCAGCCATGGGCCCACTCAACCACTCTGCCCTTGCCTCATTGGCCAAATATGCTTAATTAAGACACTAAAAACAATCAGAAACAGGTGCTTCTCACATCGATAATTACAGCTGTGCCGTCAGCAGAGCACACGTGTGTGGAGAATTGGATGTTTTAAGAACAAAACACACACCACCACCACCCAGAGAGTTTCTACCTTTGCCATATAAGGGCAAAATCCTTTCATGTTCAACTGCATAATTTTGGATGACCTATTGCCAGTTTCCCATCCAACACTTTGATACAGCATGATACACCAGAGCTTAGAGAAGTGCTCATATACATTATGTAAGCTGTTAAAAGCCACATGGTTATCGGGGAGCACACATGCCAGGCTTATATAAAATATTTGCTAATACAGTTATCAGCCTGGCAGCATCAGGTTGGAACTTGATGGTCTTTCAAGGTGCTTGTCAGTGCTGATTTACATTTTCCCCTGGGGATCAGCTATCCATCCATTTGCTGTTACATAAATCAGGTTTCCAGAAATAAACTCACTTTCTAAAGGCTATGCAAGATCTGCTGCAGAGCAAGTGCATCAGCATGCATTGCTATCTCTGAAAAAACACCTTTGATGTTCTTCCAAACTTCTTGGTTTGTGTTGCAAATGGAATCCAGAAATGCCAAAGGATTACAGAGGAGTGGAAACTTCATGAAATCCAGTTTGGGAGGAAATGCCGTGCTGTGTTTAAAAATGATTCTCCTAGGTGGAGAGCAGCTCGGGAGGGGAGTAGCCGTGCTCCCTGTGGGGCATCGTTTGGGCTTCCAGGCCAGAGGACGGCAGCTGGGACTCCTGGGATGCACCAAGGCATTGGCAGCATCTACTTAATTATTAATTGCCTTAATTATTATTATCTGCAATTAAATTAACGGGCCACGTTCAGCTCCCCAGCCAGCAAACTCCCAGTCAAAAAAAAAAAAAAAACAAAACAAAAAAACAAAAAAAAAAACAAAAAAACAAAAAAACAAGAGGTAAATGTTAGGGTGAGGCAAAGGTGAGAAACGGGGAGTGGGTCTGGACAGCGTTGCAATGCTGTTCAGAGGGGACGCGCCCTTTCAGGTTTTATCAGACCCGGTTCAAACACCCTGCAGAGTCTCGTTGCGCATTTTAAAGGTTTCTTCAGCTTCCAGCAGGCTGGACACGGGAAGGCTGCGGGAGCTGCCGAGCTGCAGCCCAACCGAGCAGGGGCAGCCGCAGGCGGTGGCTGCACGCCTGGAAGCCACGCAGTGGCGCTGCCCGATCGGTTTCGGGAGAAAACGATCGCTTTTTAGCTTCTGGAAGAGTTATAGCGCAATTTTAATAATAATAGTAATAACAGCAGCAATGATAAAACCTCCTGACATGTTCAGACTTGCGAGGCCCTGTAAACCCAAAGTGAAAGGTTTCCGTATTTATGGGCAAAGGTTTCTACCCCAATGTGTTAGGAGGCGGTGTTTGATTTGCCTCAGCATTTCAGATAGTGCTTGAAGATTTTGTGGAAGAACATCTGAAGTGGTCTGGGTAACTGCATCTTCCCTTCCACTAGCAGTGTTATCTCTGAATTAAAGGAAATTAAGAAAATTCTATCTCGGAGTTATAACACTAAAAAAAAATTACATAAAATCAGGAAAACAAAACAAAACACAGCGACAACAAATAGCAAATAAGGATAAGAGCAAAGACCACTACTCTGGATAGCCATGGTCTGCATAAATGATAAGTAGTATTTGCAGCATGTGGAATAGAGACTACTTTATTTATTTTTGTTTTTATTTTAAATGATCCAAAATGTTTCATAAAAAAAGCATCAGAAATATACTCTGATGCAACCTCGGATAAGCAAGGGATCCTCTCTGGTTATATTTCCAAGTGTCTCTCAGTGGTCTGGTCATTCCTGAAGGCTTTTCATGCAATTCTAGCATGCAGAGCACCCAGATTAAGGTTTTGTATCTGACCATAAAGGAAACTGAAATCAGGTATTCAAGTTGTTACAAAAGCAACAACCATTTACCTGAACCCCCCGGACATGC
Source organism: Aythya marila (assembly GCF_965140915.1). Lineage (NCBI taxonomy): Eukaryota > Metazoa > Chordata > Aves > Anseriformes > Anatidae > Aythya > Aythya marila. The sequence goes on from NC_139042.1 coordinate 112,831,972, forward strand.
TCTAAAGAAGTATTTACAGTTACATGGCTTCAGATTGTGCTATGTACAGCTGGATGCCAACTCACCATTTCTAATGAAGGTCTCCTATATATTCAGATAGATCTGTCACAGTGATATCACTAGAAGCAACTACCGTATTTCTGAAAACTACACCAAAACCAAGGCATGAAAAGCAAAATCTCACTCAAAATGAAAGTCGTAAGTCCACATAAAATCATCATCAAAACCCTGTGTAGACAACATGTGCTGGGATGAAATGAGCACATCTGCTTTATATCAACAGGCATCTTGGGCAACATCTTCACATTCAAAATGTTGCTAAAGCCACAGCCCTATACTGCGTAGATAAAAGGAATTTTATTGCACAGTAGTCAGAGCTTTGACTGTACTATTATTGAACACAGCCCCGCCAACACAGACCTTACCTAGTTATAGGTCATAGGATTGTTTATGTACAGTCCGTTTATGTCACTGGCTATAAAAAAAGAAGGCAAGAAGGGCCACATGAAATTAAGTCCTATGATAAGCTTTTTAGGAGACACGAGATAGGCAAAAAAGTGTATTTTTCCTCAATTATGCTTCAGACTCCCATGTAGATGGCAGATTTCGCACCAAGGAATGGAAGAGGGGTTGAAGAAAAGAGGAGAAGAAGTACACAGCTCTATGCTTTTTTGTTGCTTTCCAGAGTTCCAAAGGGACCAGGAAGAATGGGATATAAACTGACTGCTCTGGCTTTTGCTGGTGATCAGGCAGGGACCAGGTGGCCCTTGTATGTCTTAACCAAAAATATCACTTACAATAAACTTTATTCTTATTTTTCCCTTGAGTACTAGGGATGGGGAACAGAGCCGAGGCCCGTCTTTCACATCAGCCACAGTAATACTACAGGGAAGCGGGAACACCAGATTTTCTCCCGGACATATGGAGATTTTCTCCCAGACATGGAAGTTGGAACCACCAAGCATCTTACAGTCCCTGTACAATTCTTAGGCAGTATTACTTCCTCCTTTCCACTCTTTATCTCAACTGTGCACTGCATGAGTCTTATTTAGACTGAGGGTCTGGTAAGATGTCAAGGTAGAATAGAAGGCAGTTTCCTGTCAAAAGTCAAGTAATGATAAAAAACAGTATTACTTTTCAACTGAATTTGGAACAATTACATAGAAATAGTTGTTTTGCTATAAAAATCTAGCCACAATACTAGCTTATTCTGCGAAGGACCAAATTAGTGTTTCGGTATTTTTATTTCATCCTTGGATATTTGGAAATAGATGGCTGTGTGTACATTTTAACTTGGCTGAATTATTGAGAACTGTTTTATTAGTTTATCTTCTGTAAGAGTCTTGCCTCCTTCATGACCTTACATTTCATGTTGAGAGCTTACTGCAATTTGCAAGTAAACTGCCTTGAAGCATACAGGAAATATAACTCTGCCATTGCACACAATTTTATGCTAAAAAGAATGATAAACATTTAAGTTCAATGTCATCTAAACAACTGTTCAGAATATTTTCATAGAACTTCAGATGAAGTTCTGATATGTTAAGTGAATATAGATCCAGCATCACAATAAGAGTTCATCAATAAATGGCCTCACAGGTCTCACTTAATATTTGCCTTATTCATATTACCCATACAAAAGAAATAGGAATCAAACTTCATCTCTTTTTTTTTTTTTTTCTTTTTTTTTCTCTCTGATAAGCTTAGGTTTGTTTCTTTTTGTTGTTTTGTTTTTACTTTAATAAAGGAAGTTTATACAAGTTTGGAAGTATGGAAGTCATATGCAAATATTTAATTCCCTGGTTGTCCTGAAGCCTTTTCTAAAAACAGCATCATATACAGAATGTCAATATACCTCTAAAACAAGAATCACTTAAGTGCTGAGATACAAGACGAGTTTGACTACTCTTTGAGATTCCTTAGAGCTTTTGTGTGAGTTGCACTCTTCCAGTGTGGCCCTTTATTGCTTTGATTTATTCTCATCTCCTTTACTATCAGGCTACATAGAACAGAACCATAGAAAGGTTTGGGCTAGAAAGGACCTTAAAGAATATCCAGTTCCTCATGGCAGGCCCAACAAAGTGTGGCTCCAACAGGGAAACTTCCTTGAGCCCCTCCATCATGAACATTTACTCATCTAATATTTGCAATCTTTTCTGCTACAGACTTGTACTTCTAAAGTGGTCTTGTTATATTTCATTAATATATTGGCCCCATCAATTTGCTGGCAAGCTTCCCACTCCTGATGTACTTGAAAAAAAGTTTTATTATCATATTTTGCACCTTAGCTCCTCAGAATCTTTTTTGTTCAGCTTTATTGTGGTTTCACATATAACTTGCCAGAAATTTTATCCTCTTTTCTATGTTCTTTATTTGGGTTTCCACTTATTGACAAATATTTTTTCATTTCTGATCACCTCCTTGGCTTGTCTTTGGCTATATAGTCTTCCCTTCTAATCCTTAGTCCTTTTAGACTTTCAGGAGTGTTGGAACAGATTCCAAATACTCCCTCTGAAAAGTAGAGGAGGGGAGGGGAGACATCTTGAAAGTTGCCTTTTTTAAAAAAAAAAATACATTTGAAACTGAAAAGCATGCCCACTCTATAGTAGAAGACTCAAGTACAAAGTAACTCACATCGTCTTAGGTTCCCCTTAAATTAATCATAGATTTCCTGAATGAAAACAGAAGCATCTGAAAAGATTATGGAAAATAACTTTCATGTGGGGAATCCCAGAAGACAGAAGGATTTAGATTTGAAAATGTTTTATATATGCAAAATGTCTACCTTGAGATCTAAAACATTTAATCAGATCTTACAAAGTGATGGAATTTAAAAGATTTAACGTGAGCATGTACCACAGTGCTTGGGAAAATATACTGCAAAATTGACCAGACAAGAAGCTCTGAAGTGAATAATTCTCGAAGCATGTATATGGAACTGGCAAAAACCATGCCCTTAAAACAGTGGCTGAAAGGGAATGTGTGATTTAGTAAATCATTCAAGTATTTATCTTTCAGCTGTGGATCCATGGTCTATACCTGACTTAAGGCATCAATTAGAAGTGTCTTGGGTATCTATTCTTCACTTAATTAATCTCCATACTTACATGAATTGTGAACCCAGAGCACAACTAAAAGCTCCTATAGCACAAAAAAACTCAACTGGAAGAGAAGGACAGCCATCCTGGTTCCAGACACAGTGGAATGACAACTCACACCTAAAGATGTATAAATATTTGTGAATGCAAAATGTTAAAGATTTACCTTTTTCAGCCAACAATGACCTTCCAAATCTGAGGAACCTGATTTGAACAGGAATGCTCAAAATTACTGTACAAGTTCCCACCAGGGAAGGCTGTGCAGGACTTAGCATACAACTACTCTGCAGACTTTTCTTAGTACGCCACATGAGCTCATGTTGATTCGTATGGTGGCTTGGTTACTGTTAACCAAGCTACCCAGTTTAAAGCTATCATTGCTATCTGCATTATTGTCCTATGACTATAGCGTAGACATCCCTATAACCTTATGGTGCTTGGACCTTCATGGTGCAGTGGTGTTACATTTCTGATTCAAATAACATCTATTGAAACCTTGCTGATGACAAGAAAAGGAAGCTGAAAGGACTAAGAAAGATAATATGAAGATGAAAAAGAACAGATATACAAGAAGAACCGGACAGCAAAAAGAGAAATACATTTTGGAGAGAAAAATATGAAAAGCAGCAGACATGTCAAAGGCAATTACTTTGATTTAAATGCTTCAAAAGATGGACTTTTCTCATAAACTACATTAAATGGAGAAACACTGACAAGCACGGTTTGTTTCACTGCACTACACAAAGCACTCACTAATTAAAAATAAATAAATCAAACATTAGATTTCTGTGCACATCCTGGTCATGTTACCTGTGTAACTCAATTTTTAAAGATTTTTGATGTCTCTAGTGATGAGTTCATATAGCATAAAGCATCAGTGGAATAAAAAAAAAAAAAAAAGACAAAAAGCTTTTAACTCACCATTGTTCTTCTCAAACAACTGCAGCATAAACATTCTTCATATGATTAGTTTTGCACGTGAGTTAATGATATAATTCCATAATGGACTCATCAGGTTATGAAAGTTCCTACATCTGTTATTCTTGCAATCTAGTTATTACTGAAAAGATAGACTTGCGCATACATTATTGGAAAGCATTATTAACCACTATAACAACATATAAACATTAGATGGTAGTAGTTATATAACTTTTTAAAGATTTTTCTGTTATTTTGTACATAGTCAAGTTTAATTTAAGAATACAGTTAACTGAGGCATTACTGGCTATGTCCAGGTAACTGTTTCAGCTCAGAAGCTCATTTGTGACTATCATCTAGAGTACTATAAGACAATACTATTCAGAGGTTACAACATTGTAGATTATGAATTATTGTACGGACTGACTATTTTTTACCTCTAAAGGACAAAGAATGTTTCTGAGATAGTACAATCTTTGTCTGCAGGCTCACTAAATTTAGCCCTGCAACACCAGGTGAAGGTCATCCTTAATAAATAATCCTATTGAACACCCTCACCCCAGCTTCACTTCTGTTGAACATTTACACCCCGTAAAGTGTAGTTAAATCACAGAATCACAGAACTATTTAGGCTGGAAAAGACATTCAGGATTGTCAAGTCCATCCACTAACTTGATTGAGTCTCATCACTAAACCTTAGTGTGGCATCCACACATATTTCAAATACCTCCAGGGATGGGGTCTCCACCACCTCCCTAGGCAGCCCTTTAAATAACTGAGCTAAATAGAAAACACTGTTTATGGGATAAAACTGTATGAATAGTTTCATCACGAATATTTTTTCCCTGAGTGTAACCAAGTTAAGTTTTATTATTTATTTTAAAACTGTAGTCTTACTATTCCAGTAGAAGATAAAACATCTCCACTTTTTGACTATAAGCAAATTCTAATTTCACAGTAAGCGAGAAATAACCTATAATGAACATAACTCCAAATTCCAGTCACTTTTTTTTTTTTTTTTTTAATATAGAAACAAGTTTGTCGATGACCCAGAAGTGCAATGTAGAAAAAAGACAAGGGATTTTCCACCAAGGACCTGGGTAGGGTACATCAGATATCCTAGAAGAAATTTCTTTCACAGAAATACAACTATTTTTAAAACAAAATATGTATTTGACATACCACTCTCAATGTTGCTGGAAAAAACTTGGAAATGTACAGCTCCATATTTTAAAGCTGGAATCCAAATAGATAGAATCTCTTTTTTATTTAAACTTTTGACTCTGGGTTGATTTCCTAGCTTTTGAACAAAAGCAAACACTTGAGAATGGCAGCTTTGCTATTGTTTTTATCTCCAATTCTCCATTCAAGGGTAACTAAAACCTAACTCGCTATATCTAATTTCTTCTCATTACTGTAATCTCTGTGCATACACACGTACATGCACAAGCACTGAATATCATAGCTTCAGCTGGCTCTTATGGACGCAAAGTGCTTCAGAGGAACAATTGAAATGTCATTACCTTTAGAAGTATTTTTGACATAAAAAGATAAGGTTCGAGCCCTGTTAAATTACAAAGCTAAAGTGAATCTCTATTTTATTTTGCTTGGGAAGCTCATGGAGCAGATCCTCCTGAGAGTCATCACGCAGCACTTGCAGGGCAAGCAGGCGATCAGGCCCAGTCAGCATGGGTTTATGAAAGGCAGATCCTGCTTGACGAACCTGATCTCCTTCTATGACAAAGTGACGCGCTGGGTGGATGAGGGAAAGGCTGTGGATGTGGTCTACCTTGACTTCAGCAAGGCTTTTGACACCATCTCCCACAGCATTCTCCTCAAGAAACTGACTGCTCTTGGCTTGGACTGGCGCACGCTTCGTTGGGTTAGAAACTGGCTGGATAGCCGGGCCCAAAGAGTCGTGGTGGATGGAGTCAAGTCCAGTTGGAGGCCAGTCACTAGTGGCGTCCCCCAGGGCTCGGTGCTAGGGCCGGTCCTCTTTAATATCTTCATCGATGATCTGGACGAGGGCATTGAGTGCACCCTCACTAAGTTTGCAGATGACACCAAGTTAGGTGCGTGTGTCGATCTGCTTGAGGGTAGGAAAGCTCTGCAGGAGGATCTGGATAGGCTGCACCAATGGGCTGAGGTCAACTGTATGAAGTTCAACAAGGCCAAGTGCCGGGTCCTGCACCCGGGGCGCAATAACCCCAAGCAGAGCTACAGGCTGGGAGAGGAATGGTTGGAGAGCTGCCAGGCAGAGAAGGACCTGGGAGTGATGGTGGATAGGTGGCTGAATATGAGCCAGCAGTGTGCTCAGGTGGCCAAGAAGGCCAACGGCATCCTGGCTTGTATCAGGAACAGTGTGACCAGAAGGGCTAGGGAGGTGATCGTCCCCCTGTACTCGGCTCTGGTGAGGCCGCACCTCGAGTACTGTGTTCAGTTTTGGGCCCCTCGCTACAAGAAGGACATGGAGGTGCTTGAGCGGGTGCAGAGAAGGGCGACGAAGCTGGTGAGGGGCCTGGAGAACAAGTCCTACGAGGAGCGGCTGAGGGAGCTGGGCTTGTTCAGCCTGGAGAAGAGGAGGCTCAGGGGCGACCTTATCGCTCTCTATAGGTACCTCAAGGGAGGCTGTAGCGAGGTGGGGGTTGGTCTGTTTTCCCATGTGCCTGGTGACAGGACGAGGGGGAATGGGCTTAAGTTGAGCCAGGGGAGTTTTAGGTTGGATGTTAGGAAGAACTTCTTTACTGAAAGGGTTGTGAGGCATTGGAACAGGCTGCCCAGGGAAGTGGTGGAGTCACCATCCCTGGAAGTCTTCAAAAGACATTTAGATGTAGAGCTTAGGGATATGGTTTATTGGGGACTGCTAGCGTTAGGTCAGAGGTTGGACTCGATGATCTTGAGGTCTCTTCCAACCTAGAAATGCTGTGATTCTGTGATTCTGTGAACTAAAAGGGCAAACTTTGATAAAGAAATCAACTGGATGAAGGATCACAAATTCAATGCTTTTGAGCTTCTTCTGGTTCACCAAGAATTTAGGTGTGGCCCAGGCATGCAGACTCTATCACACCACAGCAGCGGTGTCACGGTTGCAGCCTTGCAGTAATCCACATAACTAGCGAGACGATGGAGCAATCTAATGGGGACCATTGACTTGGTTCACTGGTTCATCCCGATCCTTGAAGAAGTAGGTGGTTGCTTCAGAGCACTGCTGGTGCCTCCCACCTGGCAAAGCTTCCCTGGAGCATTCTTCCCAGGTTTAGCTTTCTGGCTCTCAGTTCTTTGAAAATGTTCTACTTTCTTCTAATATCAAGAACATTGGCTGCTCCACCATTGGATGTGTCTTCTATTTTGGGTTGGTGCTGATTTGTATCACATAAAATCTCACATATCTGCAGGAATTCTGTTTGACATGGAAAGATGTTATGCTTGCAAAAAGCATCAGTTCCTTAAAAACAAAATAAAATGAAACAACAAATAAACAAAAATGTTAAGACAGTACTGTGTTCCCTAAAGCATTAAAGCTATGCACATCAATCAGATTGCTACAGGCTCTCAGAAGACACTACAGAATGTGTGGACCACAAGAAGACAAAACATTTTTATCACTTAATCTGGAAAGCTAAAGCAACTTCCCATTCTACATGGGGAAAAAAAGGAGGAGCCACTCTTAAAAAATAAAAGCTTTGTGCAAACAAGTAGGTGCTGCAAAAAATAAAGCCACAGTTTGTTTTTCTAGATAAATTACATTGAAATACCACTTACAAAAATATGACATTTAAAATGTCATACAGTCCATCCAAAACACAGACCCAAATATCACAGTCTTCTTGAACTTTTTTTTTTTTTTTTAGTCTGCATTTCCACCTGTTTTGTTTAGGTACCATGTGGCAGGCAGAAGACTGTGATAATGCAGAGAGTACTGTAGTGGTGGCAGCTTAAATAAGAGCCATCACTGTGCAAATAGTTTGACAGTCATTTCAACTGCATTGCTTCCTGATGGGGATAGACATATGATCACCTAATTTCCATATGAGAACATCATATATTTTAATAGCCACCTCATTTTTCACCAGCAGGCTATGAATATTCAATAATGATATTTCCTACATCATTTCTTACCCTGGTCTTCTTTTCCCTCCAAATGAAATTAAAGAGAAAGTGGGGAAAAAGTTACAGCTGCTTGCTCTACGTTCCCATTTTCTAACTTTTTTTTTTGTTGTTGCTTTTCATAATACTACAACTGTCCAATGATCACATGAAATCCTATCTGTGCTTTCCTTAAAAAACAAACAACATTGTTTTTTCCCTGGGACACTTTGTCCACATTACTTTTCAGAAGGTCCTGAAAACGAATAATAGCACTTCTGAGCCAAAACTGCCACATTTCTTGCCAAAGGTCATCATCCCCTTATAAATTTAAAGAGAAAGAAGCTACTCAAATACCCCTCATCTGTATGGCCTAAAGGGTCCCGGGTTGCAAGTAACATATTGCACATCTTTTGTTCTGGTCTGAATGCTTACTCTTAAAGACTTCAATGAGACCCAGAAAGAAATAACCACTGCTGCTGGATTTATCAGGTTAACCTCTTCTTACCTTATGGTTGTTTGACAGTATATACAAGATGGTGATAATTTTCCTAGCCTAACACTACAAGAAGTGGCTTCTGTACAAAGTTAATCAGAAAAACAAACAAACAAACAAACAAACAAAAAAAAAAAAAACCACTTTGGTTCCTTTAACAGCACTGTAATCAGAAAAAAACAGTGATTGCAGAAGCACAGGAACTGAAGTCCATTTGATGCCCAGCTGTTGTCCCATAAGATTTGTACTTAAGCAATGATGACAGTCCTGCTTTACCTCTGCTATGCCACCTGAATATATAAAGAGATTAGGGCTGTCAATATAGCACCCGCCAGGAACTACAAATATTTAGGGTCTAGAATTATTCCTACAAGTCAACAGGAATCATAGTGACAATTTTAATGAAAGTTGGACTAGGTTCAAGGACAGAAGAAGAAAAGGTTTTGTTCCTATAAGTACCTTAGGCTGCAACTGTTTTGACCTCCACTATGTTTTATTTTTTTCCAAGAGTTTAACAGGAACAAATATTTGTATAGGTGTTACACAATTGTGCTATGGGGAAATGTTGAATTACAAAATAAACTGCATTCCTGACAAATTGTAATTACTGCCCAGGAGAATGAACATGAAGAAACTGCTTCCTCTCAGTTGTGGGAGCCAGGCTTCTTATGTGCACCTGATCAGAAAAAACATATATGTATATATATAAATCCCCCAAATTAAAAGAAAATTCCCACAACCAGAGAACTTGCACAGGTTCACATGAATATGTTTGGGATTTCAGAATCCTGTGCAGATGTCAACCAGAAGACTGGGATAAGAGGGATCAGTGTCTGGTAATTATGGTTACACGAGCTGACATAAAGGAAATTTGAGATTAGAAACTCTCTCCAAATCCAGAGGCCAGACGCACACCTTCTGTTCACCAGAAGTAATCTCCTTCTTTTCCATGACATGACTCCAGATACACATACACATGCAGAGGGCAGGATTTGGCCTCTTCACTTGTTTTTCCACAGTGCTGTGGAAAGTTGTGTCACTATCACTTCTAAGTGTTTAAAAAAAAAAAAAAGAGAGAAATTAAAAGTCAAGTCTCAAAAATTCTGAGGTATGCTTAAAAGCAGAATTAAAAATAATATGTACTAGGCTCTTTTTATTTGCCCACCCGCTTTCACAGTATGGACAGTTTACATATTTTAGATTTTTCAAAAGCCACAGAGGACAAAAATATATTTCTTTTCCAATAAAAATTGAGATTCTCAGGTGAAAAACAGATTGCAGTCCATACAGTGAAACTCATGAAGCTGGAGGACTCAGCAGTAGTGAGGACAGACTCCACTCTGATGAGAGCATGAGGTCGGTGGCCAGCCATGGTTAGCGGGGGCTGATTCTTCTAAAAAGCCAAACAAAACTGAACTTAGCCAAGGGGTTTGCTGTGTAGTCAATGTGGCCTGAGATGCCCCTTCATCCTCCCACACACAGAGGGCCGCTGCTGCCATCAAACCCAGACTGCATGCCTCAGCCTACCCCAACAAGCACTATTCCCCTCATTTGGATCAATATGCTCTTTCGTCTGTGTCCATAGCCCTCCCAGGGCCTGCCACCTTTTGTGTCACAACAGCCTCTTCCAACTAACCAGCTCTCTAATAGCCCCATTCAGAAAGGCTCAGACACTACAGAATTTTCTAACATTTGTCTTTACAGTATTCCCAGAAGCAGGGAAGGGCAACTTTAAAGTAAATGGAAAACTGAGGTACCCAGAGACAGCAGCAACACCAAAGGTTACACAGCAGATCTGTGGGGTAGCAGATCAGGCTCTCAAAGGCCACACACAAGTGCCTTAACCACCAGACCACTTCTTCAATCAGGTTTGGAGCCAGGAAATAATGTCTGGACACTCTTTTAATAAAAACAAAACCAGCTAAAGCTTTTGGATACAGACCCAAGACTCACTCATGCCTTAATTCTCCACAAAAGTTTGCTCCAATTCCAGGCAGTAATAGCTAAAGAAAACGTTTTGGGCAGTATCTCCCACTGATTTAGGCCTGCACAAAATCATTCAAACCAAGGCAGCTTGACCAAAATGTTGCCTATACATCTTATTTTCTTTTCTCTCCCAGATGTAGCCCTCGCCCAAGTAAGACTGAATCACATGAAGCACAAAAAGGCTACATTAATTGTGCAAAGAGGAGAAAGAGGGTAAAACACCAATTCCAATTTTCTTCCCCTTTTCCAAAAATTCTTGCTTTTGCAAGCATATTAATATAACAAATGAAGGGAGCATGGGTGGCATTTAGGATGAAGTTTTTCACTCAGCCTCCACCTGTAATCAATACCTTAATGATTCTCCAGTGCAGCCAGTTTGTTAACACTCATAGTTTGTCACTATAACAAAAAGCACACCAAAGATAATGGGGAATTCACACTTGGGGCTGGATGAAAAGTATTTAAATAGCTTTTCAATTCAGTGGGTCACTGTAAGATTTTCATTAGCAGTAATTATGCAAGAAGTAGAGGTCACCATCAGAAATTTTGCAGAGATTAAAGAGGCAGGATTCAAAATGAATTTAAAGCTAGAATATTGTATTGTACACTAGCAAGAGCTTCCATCTATCCATCTCTTGTGTTAATGTGCATCTAGTGTCTTAAAAAAAAAAAATGCCTGTTCTTTTTTTCCTTATGTCACTTTTTTTGCAACTTCTGTTTATTAAAGCACAAAAGTTTTAGATCTAAGGCACTATTGATAGGGCTTGGTGAAACAAGCAAACAGAAACATCTTGGTGAATTAGCCCTCTAAATCGTCTTGCAACTATTTTCACTTCTTACTTTTCAGACATGGAACAACAAAAATCATGAATTTTGGAAAAAAAAAAAAAAAAGTTATTTCCCACATTGTTCCTTGCTACTACATCAGGCCAAGCCTACATAGAAAGAGAGAGAAATTTTGGTTACCGATGTAGAACCAAAGTTCTCTACCCAAAAAAAGTGCTTTCACGTAGGCAATTTCAGAGCAATGACATTTATAGTATCACATCCCTTGTGTAAGATGCTTCCTTTCTCTCCAGTAATATTCCAGGAGTAGCAACAGAAGAGCTGAAACACAGCTGGAGGCCCTTGGAAACCACTGTGATTTACTGAAGTAGCTGCATACAGCACTGTGAAGCTGACCCTCGTGCTCCTTTGAGAATGAACCTGTACTTAGAAAAGTCATCTTTCATTTTCACACCACATGGGTCAGAATCCCTGAGGGACCGTGGACTTTCAAACTGCAATTCAATTGCTCTTCGAAGGGTCATGGTGTACAAAGCCAGACTCAGTGCTCAGTTTGAGTGCTGATGCCAGGCTTTCCACACAGCATGCCTCCTTGCTCGCTCCAGGGCAGCTATAGATTCATTAAGAACAAATGCTAATGTTGCTCACACAAACTTTGAGTAGAAGGATGAAGGCAAGCAAAGACTTCTTCAGATCAAATTCTTCAGAGGTGTTTGAACCCTTAACTCACCAAGAGAGACATAATCAGGTGCCACTATCAAGCTGGAGGGAAAACAGACACCAAAGGGAAAGAGAATTCCTGAAACATAGGAGCATTATTCCCCCACAAGGACAATCACAACCTGTTTGCTTTTATGAGCAAACAGCTTCAGAGAATAACCAAATCACCACCTGTGATGGACTTGTTCTCTAGATGTCTTTATTGCCCATTCAGAGGAACTACAAATATTGGCAACACGATTCTTCTAAGTTGGTGCTGATGAGCAATTAAGTACAACCTGACATATTAGTTTGCTTTATTCATTTTTTACTCAGGAATTGAGAGGTTCCAACGGCCTAAGCAACACAGAACCCATATTTGAAACAGTCAGCTGAAGTGTTACAAAATCGTGTAGCACGTTGAGGGTCTTCCTCTGAGGGAATCAGAGAAGGCCAAGTCCTTAGAAAGCTCTGCTAACAAATGAAGCTCATTTGGCATTCATTTGGCTTTAAGAGCAATACACTGATTTCTAGCACTAAACTGTCCTGAATTGCTTTAAAATACATTATAACATAACAGAATGAAAGTCACAATACATTACAGCTTCTGCAGCTCTTTAAGAATTTCATGTTCAGGCTGCAAGAGTCTGGAGTCCTTTGGAAGTGGTTGCAAGTTCACCTCCTGGTCCTGATAGTAAAAGACACCTCTGATTACAGTGCACAGGAGAACCAAGACTTCATAAATATAAAAGTAATAAACTTTCCTTACCTGAATAATATAGGGTTCACGTGTTCCTGCTCAGACTACAAGTTCTGATGGTACAAGCTAAAGCAGTGTATGAGTTAATTGATTCAGGGGCTACTACTGCATAAATAATGCATAATAATAGCAAATGACACTTCACAAAATGCATACACTGAGTTAAATAATGTGGACTCCTCAAATATGGAGAACTGCCTGTGCATGAGAAGTCTTTAGTTTTGATTAATCATTTGTAATCTGATCAAATGGAAGAAAGAAAGCTGCCTGGTGCAAATGACTATTTTCCCTTTTTTAACAGCTGACCGAACAATTGGGCACCCTTCTGGGTTGAGGAACAAATTAATATTCCTCAAATAACTCAAAAGCATTTAAAGACTGAAACAGGCTGCATATGGGGATGCAGCTAGAAGTGGGTTAAGTAGTAGGCAATTAGCTGCACATAAACCATGAATCAGTCTGTTTTGATGATAAGACTGTAATTTCAGCTTATGCCTTTTCAAGTATGTTTCACAAACACAATAGGCAGGCTTATACTGAAAAGTGAGTAAAACGGTTCTCTTCTGTTAAGTGAAAACATTTCTTTTTCCTTCCTTACTGATCTCTAGGAACCAGCAGAAAGGTTCAGTGTAGCACTATAGGCCCATACTGTAGTTGTGTTTGTATGACCAAGGCCTTCAGAAAAAAAAAAAAAAAGAAAAAAAAAGGAAATAAAAGATTCACATTAATTTAAAATTTGGCGCTGTGGTACCAAACCACTTAATTCACACTAATTTAATATTTGGTACTGTGTGGCACCATGCTGTAAAGTAGTTCAACGTGGCCATCCAGGAAACATTGCTCGGTACTAAATAGATGATTTCTCCTACACCAAAATTTCCCCCGTTCCTAAATTGAAAGAAAGGCTTTATTTTATGTTTATTTTTCAAGTTTATTGTCTTATACTTTTATTATTATTTTATTATACATATGCTTATATTATAAAACAATATCATATCATTCCTGTTATTACATTACAAATACTTAAACCTCTACTTGAATTCACAGAGTAATATGATAACCGATGTTTGAAAGGCAGGCTAGAGGTAACACAAAAGTTCAAGAAATGCCAAATGAGGAATACATTGCAGAATCTGGGGAATGCAAGAAAAAAAAATAACACAAACACTCTTCAGAGTCATCTTAGAGTTTCTAACCCAAACTATTTTACTTGGAACCATTTTGTGGTTCAACTCACTTTCACTCTTTGATTTGAAAGGTAGTGAAGAGGTCTCATTTACACTTTGAATAGTAACGTAAAATATGATCAATCATGCTGGATCACACAAAGATCAGCATTAAAAGAAAGTTAAATGAAAAGAGGGTATGTCCATGGACGTTTTAACCACTAACCACAACATTAGGCTAAGCTGAACAATGATTTTATAATGATTGATTAATTCTTTTTTGTACACAATGACTTGTTCTTTGGGATCTCTCCTGCATTTTCTTCTCACAGGATTTTAGGTTACAAAGTGTCTTCTTGCTAGCTGCAGAGAAAGGGTAAAAAGCAGCACAGGAAAAGTTCAGAGGAAACCAGTTCACTGATGCCAGTTGCAGTACTGTAAGTTGTGATGACTCCCCATGTTAATTTTGTCAGCACTTTGTGCATCAAATACATGGTCAGATTGTACATATTTCTTTCCTACCATGCACACACAGGATAACACCTTTTTTGCACAGAAGGAACCAAACAGATACACAGGGAGACAGATTTTTCAGAGATGCAACATTTACCTTCGCTTTTCTTTGGCCTCTCAAAATTTCTTGGCTAATTTTTGAACTCTAGCTTTCTTGTTGTTTATACTCCTCAAATACAAAGGATACACCTCCAAACCACTAATGACAATTACTTATGTTTATAGTGTGGTTGTGAGTCTGCTGTTGGCAACATCTCACAAACAGACCATGGCATTTCAGCACATTAGCCATGGTTAGGCTGAGCCCAAACTGTGGAAAATGAGAGCTGAAAATCTTATGCAGCATAGTCGCGGTTCTGGCTCCTGTTACAGAACTGAGTTGTGTTATAAGAATACAGTACGAAATCTCTTTTTTTTGCATGCAAAACCAATGTAACCTGAATACAAATAAACCACAAAAGAGATTATGCTTCTCAGCAATTATAGCAATTGGGTCTGGAGAACAACAATGGCTTTTCTTTCTTTTATTCATGTATGTCCTTTTGTTCACTGTATGTTGGGATGGTGATGCCAAGAGTGGAGCACCGTAGGGATGAATTGACATCTTGGTAGGTAAGGGGCAAAGAGCTGGATAAGGAGCCAAGCATGACTGGAGCAAAAAATAAAGTAAAGACTTCATGGCTGCAATTCACATCAAACTGCTATAAATAAGTAATAGGATTTGGTCAATTAGTCATCTTCTGTCTTGAGGACAGTTTTCTCTACTTCAGTCAACTAAATGTTCAGATCTTTTAGTGGATGGACACACTGATTCCTGACCTCTTCTTAAGAGTTTTTCTCTGCATGCTTGGGTCATGGGACTTGGTACAGAATATATGATCCATTCTTAGCCTATTTTCTCTCTAGTCATGACCATAAAGCAGCTGAACTTGTATTGCCCAATATTTGTTTTTAAATTTGATTTTACCATGCATAGTACAACTGAGTTAAGCCAAAGTGAGTTCTCGAATGCACTCTGGTAAGTCAGACAGAGACAGGAATGTTTTTTAACTGATCTTTCTCCTTATCACATTTAACCACAGACAAGAGAACTAGTAGGAAAATAAACTGGAAATCAAGCATGTTCGTTCTGCTTTGCCAATGGAGAAATGGTCTTACCTTGATAGCATTTTAAAGAAATATTTACAGGAGAAACAGAAAAGATACAATTGCTTTTGGAGTATTTTTCTTATAGAAGAGCCATATTAACTTTAACAGGAATTTAATACGCAAATTTGGAGATGTTTACTGCAGTGGAATGGAGGTGAGTTACAAAGGCCACAGAGAAGACTTCTCAGATGATAAGAGGTATCAGAGCACTTTTGTCTCTAGTGGATATAGGCCAGCTGAGCGACAGCCCACATAGTACAGAATGAAGTCATTTCTCTTTTTAACCATCCTTATAGACTCCTATGCATGTGATGTAATTCTATTTAACTCCACAGAGAAGTTATCATTTCCTGTTAGAGTCCATCAAGTGTTTCTGTATAGGTTTCCTTTCACAGACTCCTTAGCATAGCCAGAAAATTAATTTTCTTCGTGTAAACTAAATGGCATAGCCTTTTTTCCTCTGAAGTCTTATGATGCCTTTCACCACAAAAACAGCCTACATGCAGCTGTATCTTGTTTTGGAGCCTGTGCTCTTGCATATGGTTTCTAGATAGAGGCAAATATCACTGCAATAGTTATTTAAATAATATATTGTCACACAATGATTAATTTCTGTTTTAGTTTCAGCATGAAAGTCTGTGGCAGAGACCCCCATATGGTAAAATAATAGGCTGAAAGATTAGCCGCCATCACCATCTGTTACTCATCCCTGATTTCACTCCCTCTTTCAAGAGCTGATTGCAATTTCAAAATCTTTCATTGAATGAGTCTATTTTCTTTCAAGTTATTACCTAGATGACTTCAGTAATTCCATATAGATGGGGCCTGAAAAAGAAATGCTGAGATCAGTGAACGTGCACAAGACATTTGCATAACGCAGTGGAACAGAGGGTGCTGCAATAGGAAATTTGCAGGGCTGGTGTCTTGCTTCGCCTGTCAGTGTTTACAACAGTGTAAAGCCATTGCCTGCTTTGGAGTCACTCCAAAGAGCTACGCTACTGCAAGAGAGAAATGAGGTGCTTGGCATCCCTTTTCTTATCAAAGTCATCCATTGTGTACAGCAGGTAAGAAATAACAAAACACTTCTTTGAGTATGACTACCTATTACATGTTGTTTTCTTTAGATGAGTATTCACATCTATATAGGTGAACTACATTTCTTATTGTGTCCAAAGGAAAATAAAGTAAGAGGGAGAAAGGAAGAAGGAAAGATAGGGAAAGCCAAACAAAAAAGAAAAAATGCATGTGAGGTAAGCACAAAGGGGAAATCAACAAAAAAGTATTCTGCGATTCAGATCCCCACTAATTTGTATGAAAGGCTCTAAGTCAAATCTAATAGGCAATGTATCTTTGGCATGCAGCCCTTCAAATGCATATCCGTCCTTGCAGAAGAACTTTTGCTGTTTGAAGGTTTGGCACTGCTGGCAGAGAGGACACTGCTTGTGCTGTGAGCTACCCAGTGTTTTGTGATAAGCATCACTCTTGACAGATTGAGGTAAGGTAATCAAGCCTGAATTTAATTGTAACCAAACAGATATTCAGACTATGATAAATACAACTGGAAGCAGAAAGAATCTCTCTCTACCCTCCCTTCCCTCCTCTTTTTTTTTTTTTTTTTTTTTTTGTTTGTTTGTTTTAGGAAACACAATGAAGGGATAAGCCACATCTCCAGATTTTACCAGCAGAAATATCAAAAACACTACTGCTACATCTGAAACTGAATTAGAAATGAATGGCATTTCTGTTAGTACTCCTGTGTATCACTCTATTTGAGTAGGAAAAAAAGTCCCTGCCTGTTAGCATTGGATAGCACTATATTTAGAGGCGTCCTTGCCTTTCGCTGGCTCTGCGCACAAGTTAGAGCTCAGGACCCCTATTAAGGCTGCAAAGTTTTCTCTGCTTTAACTTTGAAACTGTATCTACAACGCGACATCATTGAAGAGTGACATTTTTCTATGACATGGTTCACAGCTTCTTTAATAGTGAAGTGAAATTTCACTGACAAATTTCCAGTTCTGAGCAAGCAATTGCTTTGTTCCAGGCTATCATTAGAAACACTTACCCTGCAGGATCTGCCTGTGCTAATACCATTCTTCTCACACGAGCATGTAAAAAAAAAAAAAAAAAATAAAAAATTAACTTACAGCCTGTTACTCTATTTTGTTAGCTGAATGACTGCTAAAGCGTCATGATTGGCATGTATATGCTCCACAGGCTGATTCAAGCCACAGGTGACCTGAGCCACTGAATTGCGAGTACATCACAACTACAAAATCACTTTTTGCCCTAGCCTGGTCTCAGGTCCCATTGCCTGTTACATATTCCTCCAACTTTACTTTCTAAATTAAACTTCGGGCACGTGAAAAATACTTTCCTGCTTCTACATTGCCTAGCATATCATCAGGAAGCAATAGACACACAAAAAATAATAGAAGTACTTAATGCCACAGGCTGTCAACTTTGTTTTCCAGATCCATCACTTCCATTGTTCACTACGGGACATCAGGCCAGATTCATAGTGGAAGTAAATCTGCACAGCTTTGCTATGCATGACAGAGCTGCCCCAAAATGGAACTACCAGTGTTTATGTGCAGGAACAGTCTAAATGTCACTCTTCTGTCTGGCTCATGATTCAGAAGACCATAACTGTTTGACATAGCCCATGTATTTGTTATTTTAGGGGGCTGGTTAGAAGGAGATGGCAAAGGTTTTGGAGTCAATGATCTCCATCAGCTTTACAAACAAGGCAAGACTGCTGGGCTTTGTTTTCTTTTGGGAACTTTCCAAGCATCAGTACTTTACAAGTTACCCCCATAGGCAGCTCAGTGTCTGTTTCAAGTTAATGCACTTTGTTTTTCAGGCCACAAATAAAATCTGAACAAAGTAAAAGTTCAGATTTGTTTGAAAACAACCCAAATTGTGTACCGTGTGAAAAGAAAGGTAAAAAGAGGGTCAGGGAAGCTGAGAGTAGAGAGGGCATGGGATAGGAAAAATCTCTCCAGAGGAGGGAAAGTGATTTTTATGGCACAGAAAAAGAATAAATTGAAGAAAGGAAAAAAAAGATAATAGTCAAAAAGTCTGTGAAAATCACTTCAAAATACTGCAGCTCTCTTTCTTCTGGTGAAGTTTTGGTCTCAATCGTAAGAGGGTCAAAGAGACTGAAAGTGCCAGCTCTCGTATTACCTTTGTATTAGAGGTACAAGAAGCAGATAACAACACAGTCAAGATACCAGGCCCTTGATTATAATATTTCAAATAATTTGAGAACCTTGCTCAACATGATTTTTTAATTTTTCAATTCCTGGAAAAGCTGTAGCAACAATGGAGGACTTGTATTAAAGAAATATATCAAACACACACATACCTTTCTTAAAACAAACATAACCATGGAAGGATTTAGAGGGATACCTATACATACATATTTCCTATTAGTAGGTTTTGTGTATCCAACTTAAGACTATTCCTCTTTGCCTTTTGGAGATTAAAAGATTTGTGAACACTGAGATTTGGAACTGCTCTGGCAAAGTCATGGATGTGCCTGCTCATTTCAGAGATGGGGAAAAAGAGGCAAAGAGCTGTCAAAGGAGGTATGGAGGTACCTTTGTTTCTCAATCTGTGAACATGCTGCTGTGTTAGTTGATTTCCCCCATACTTTGCCCTTGCTTTTATCCCACAACTTTATTCTCAAGAATAGCAACAGAGTTAGACTCCTAACTTGGTGTTTGGAAGATCCAGTTTTAAAATTCTCCATCCCTTTGAAAATATGGGACGAATATGGGGACAGTAGTGCCCATCTGCTAGGTGGGGATTACATGTTCCATACAACACAGAGAAAGGCAAAGAAAGTGTGTTCTTCCGTGATTGTTTCTCTCCTCTGCTGGGTGTACTGCTTTGTGCAATCAGCCTCAAAAATTTCCATTGACTACCATGGAAACTGCATTGGGCCAGGAGAAGCCATAGAGATGACAGATGGTAAGAAGTTCTGCATATGACCGCCGTATAGAATTGCTCACTGAATACTGAATTCAAATGAGTGCATTGGCTCCTCAAGCGGATCAGGGTTGAGCTCAAAAGCAGACAGGAAACCACCCCTCAGAACAATACCAAGTTAAAAATGATGCTAATATTTTATGAGATGTTAAAGCAGGCAAAAAACATATTCAGTGATACTATCACTTATCTAACATCTGTGGGGTAGCTTCTCTCTTTGGTTCACTGGATAGGCTGATCTTTCTGTGAAGATAAGCAAAAGAAAGGGGGGAAAACAAAAGTGAAAAAAGCCAATTCTACTAAAACAATTGATAAGCAAAGGAACTGTGTGGTTTAAAGAAGTGAAAATAAGAGATGAAACCTTTGAAATCCATGTCACCATTTGAAGACTGGCTCAGGTCTGCATTGACCCATAGCCATTATCATAGCTGGGAGAGATTTTGGTAGCCTCCATAAAATAGGATTGGGTTATTAACCCATTTAAGAGCAGATATTCACATCAAGCAGTTCAAAACCCAAACCTACGCTGTCACCCAGTTGAAAGAAATGTAAAAACAAAATCTCATTTGTGACATGGAAAGGAATTCTTCCTTTATCAAAAGTCACAAATTGATGGTGCCACAATTTTCTTCCTATGTTGCTCTGTTTAACAGTAAAACCTCAGTGCTTTGGTATTACAATGAGGACAACCAAAGAGAAATTCAAGACAAATGAATGTGTCATCTGCCATCTGGGAAAAGAACGTTATCAGAATGGAGAGAAATTTTCATTGTTCCCGTAAATTGTGTGGCTGTGCTTTGAACTATATTTGTTTCATTTTTCTCTGAAAACAACTCAGAAAACTCTGCTTGCATAGAGAGCCAGCACAAGTAACTTAGGCCCCTCTGGGCAAGGAAAAGTTTACAATGCCCAATTATCACTTTGCCCGAGCATTTTAGGTCCCTTGCAAGTGACAGAGAAAGACGGCTTTACCTTTCAAAAGATGGCTTGCTAGCAACAATGAAAAGATGCAATTGAAAAGCTAGGCAACAATTTATATAGTCTCCTTTTATTACAAAGTTTATTTTTTTTCTCTTATAGCTAAGGAGCAGTGGTAGGCAAGGAGAGAAGCATGTAACACCCTCCTCCTGGAGGATTAAAAAAAAAAAAAAAAAAAAAAAAAAAAAACAGGAGATAAAGTAATTTCAGTAAAGCTGTAAGAAGAGAAATAAGAAAGCTCTTTATCCTCCACAGATCCAGCTAGAGGAGCAGTCAACAAGGCATAGCTAATGACAGCTTGAAAATATTTCTCCACACAAATTGAATAGATGAGGGAATATATTTTCACCATTGCTTTTAAAATTAATGTGGATGATCTTCCCAGATGAGTTAGGCACCTAACTGATGTCCAGATGTATTAATTTCCACAAGAAGTGATGCTGACACAATGGCAAATTTGTGCTACTCAGATCACAACAAACCACTGATTTTTTAAATTCAGCAGCTGATTTCATGTGGTTGCTTGCAAAGGCAGGCAAAGAGACCACACTGACTGCAGTAGCAAACTGAACTCGTATCTCATACTGACTTGAAGATGCAGTTTGACACGTGCTGCCTAAACAAACCTGAGCACGTCAGTTATTTTCAGATGATTTACTTGTTACAGTGGCTCACAACATAAAAGCCAACCATCAGTCATTAGCACGCAGCAGAGGAAATTTTCCCAGGGTATTATGTATCGTGTTTGGAGAGTTAGAACTCACTGCTATTATTTATTCACACCACTATAAATTATTCTTCTCAAAATGAACCCGAGTCACGTAAATGCTGACTTGGAAAGTACCAGAGCCTTCTCTCTTCCTGCAGCATGTATTTTTTCCTTTATAATAAACTTCCTGGTTAAAAATAAAAAAACAAAGTCTAGCAGAGCTTGTGTTTCAAATCAATATCCTGGAGTCACAGGGAAAACCAGTTTGGTTAACATTTGCTATATTCCTTATAAAGCTGTAAATTCATTGAGGGCTTCAATTGTTCCAGTGCTGCTGAGCTGCAAAATGGAGCACTACTGAAACATGCAAATAACTTTCATATTGGTGTAAGAATCAGACTACATGTCACAGGCTTTTCCTTTCTCTTTTTTTAAATAGGTATTTTGCCCCATCAGAGGATAGGCAACTAAGTACGCTAAATGCAGAGTAATTTTTGAGGGCTGTACATGAGGTCATTTCCAGCAAGGAAACCAACAGCAGTCAACCAGACGGAGTCAGTCCTCCACACAGTGAAAAGGCTTTTGGGACACAAATGCTGTTCACATTCCCTGTGTGATGAGGTCTACCAGAAACTGTACTGTAAAACCAATTCATTTTATGCAAGCCTCCTGATAGGCAATGTCTTGTGTACATTGTTATCAGGCATGGGATTTAAATCACAGAAACTACAGCTGAAAATCCTTCCTGGGAGCTATTACGATCAGCCAGAATATGGTATACCAAATTTTCATTAAGTTGAAGGCATTTCAAGGTGTCTCTGTGGTGATTCATTCCCACCATAGATCCTTCCACATAAATGGATGAACAAAAGGCTTCTCCTGTTAAAAGTGCAAACAGCCTTTTTCTACCCACATAATTTGAGCACATAATTTTGAAGGGCAGCTAGACAGAGGTACTGAGGATGAGCACCCAAGAGAGGAACTGGGATGCACTCAGGTCCAAGAGCTGTTGAAGGGCTCATTCTGCTCCTGCTGCAACAAATGAATAACCAAAAGTCCTCGGAAGTTATCTACATTGTTGCAGAGTTTAAAGCCAAGCCTTTTCAGCAGATAGCCCTTAAGCATAGACCCTATTATCCCCCCAGCTTCTCCAAGAGCTCTAGCTGTACCCCAGAGTGCTGTTGGGACTGACTACCCCACAAAGGTTGATCTCAACCTTCAACATGGAAGTTGTATTTCTTGCTGCATTTAGTACTTCGCCTAAATCACAAGAAATGTAGATACAAGCAAAGATTTGATCAATCTTTGATGAATACAGCTGACCACCTCAGCTCTCTTGTTCTTGGAGATGCTTGTGCTACAACTCCGACATCTGACATGCAAGCACATAGGTCAGAAGCACTGTGTCCTGGGGCTAACTGGCTGCTCAAGTCTGTGACAACTTTATTGTCGTACAATCGGAGAAGTGGCTATCTCCTTCAAAAATAGCTCCAAAATGACTTCTTTCTTGTTGTTATTTCAGGCACTGCTGACATTTCTTTGGGATTTTCTGTCTGCAGCTCCACCAAGACATTGCTGAAAGAAGCAATTCCATTGACAAGCTGCCCCCGGAGCATGCTATAGGATGTGATATTGCATGAGTGGATTCTGGAGATACAATCTGACCAAAAAAATGACACAAAGGTATCTCTCATAAGCAGGAAGCACATATGTTGAATAAAAGTGTTACTTAATTCCCCCCAAACACTGCTGAAGTTATTGGCAGATCAGAGCTAGCCTCTACTGATTGCTGCTTCTACAAAATACCACTGGAGAGTTGTTTCTCCAGCCTTTGGTGATATGAGGCAAGCAATTTAGATTTATTCTTAAATATGTATATATTTAAATGTTTTGACAATTTCTTCTCTGTCTAGGCATATCTCTACCCTTTTTGTTTCAAGACAACTAAAACCAGCTGGCCACTGTTGTAGCATTATTTTACCTGCCATTAGAGCTTGAAGACACAGAAGTTCTTAGACTAAAATCAAGATCAACTTTTGCTAGCTCAAAAAGATCAAATAATTTGAACAAGCATCGAGAGACAGATCTTTGATGTATATAAATTGTAACCGATGGTGTACACAAATTAAGGGCATGGCCCTTGGGCTTTGGTATTTCTTCTGCAGGACCTTAGCTTTGAACTCCTGAGGTCCCTAGTTACCCATTTCCTTGCAGAGCATGTTTCCCACTTAAACAAACATTCCCAGGGCTCTTTGCACAGGACAGGAAGTCCAGGCTTCAGATTCACTCATGATCTAGCAGAAATGAGTCATTTATTATTTCAATTAATTGTTCGGCTAAACGTATATGCTTGCTATCATTCTATGGGTTTTTGATCTGTTCTTTTTCAGGCTCAGGACATGATCCTTGCAGGAAAGGGCTGCACAACCAAGACAGCTGCTAAGGAATGATGTCACTCATTAGTTTCACACTGGAAAAGTAAATACGCTAGCAAATGTCTTACACATCTATGTTTATTTGTGAGCAATAACTGGTTTGGACAATGTCTACAGCTGTGACTGAAGTGCAATAAAACAAAACAAGACAAATGTCAACACCTTGGTTGCCAAATGCAAAGCAAAGCAAATGGCTTTATCCTAAACAGAAAGTCCCTGCTTGCATGTAGGAGAATGCTTGCAGTTCCAGTTACTGCAGAGGAAAGCCAGGAGCACAGCGACTAAGGAGATCTCCAGCCACATCTCACAGAGCTAGCAGTTTGTCCTCCCATCACCAACCTGGGTGGGATGCAGCTGCCTAGCTATTTGTTTATGAAACTCCCAAGCTTTGCTCATCAGGCTGCTTGAGCTAACAGCCAAATATCCTCCCCACCCAGATCCTTCCGAGTGACTCGTGGAGCCTGTGGGGAGCCAGGAGAGGGAAGGCTTTTTTCCCCCTATGCTGAATAACAGCTCCATTTTCAGCACGTCATTAACTATTGCAGCTGCAGCAGAATCACTAAGCAGGGGGAAAAGAATCAAAAAAAAAAAAAAAAATTCCCCAAACTGAACTATAGGCTTTATAAGGTGATTTGGCCAGTGGCTCTTCTTTCCCTTTTCCATTTTCCCTGTGAAAGAGCTCTCAGGGACACAGGAGAGTGAGGCGAGCGTGAAGCCACGCAGGGCTCAGCCCCTGATACTGGCTCCAGTGGTGCAGGAGACCCTCCTGGCCATGCAGAATCATCAGGGATGGCTGTACTCACACAGAAGTAGGGGACACTTGCTAACATCCCTTAGAGGTCTAAGCAGCACTCGGAGCTTTCTTTTGAAGTATTGGGAGGTGCAGATACCACCCTATAAGCCCAAAGCTATCTGAAATGTGTTTATTTACAGAGCACACATCACCAATACTGCACCAGTTGCCACATCCATCCCTAAAGAGAGCAGAGGTCTTTGTGCCATTTTCAAGTCTCGTAAAACCACAATTTTCACCCTAGCATTTCCAGTTAACAGCCACATCAGATTCTGCAAGACACCACCTTCCCTCATCTCTCCAAGTTTCAGTATCAAATCCGTCACTGTGAATTGGTTTTCTTGAAAATTTAGACTTCAGGATGGCCAAAGCCTCCAAAGCACTCTGCTTGCCCCACTGGCACACTTTACATAATCAAAATCAGACTATGCTCTTGACGGACCTGTTAGCATATCTGGTTTCCTTCTCATCTGGTTTCAAATTTTCCCTAATCCCCTAGACCTCGGGTCATAAAACAACTCTGATCACTGCGGACAAAGGCAGCACAACAGGGCATACTTCTCTCCTACTCTCCTTCAAAGGCAGCTCACCTTCGACCTGTGAGAGTCGTCTTCTCTGGATGCAGTAAATCAGACCACAGCTCGGTCTATACAGCCATTCTGGCCCTGGCTCCTCCATTAGTACTGTCAATGGGATATTAATTTCAGAGTTTTAATAACTGTGTTTTGCAATTTCCTGGCTACTCTGCAGCTGAGGTAAATGGGACCTGTGAGTGCATAATAGCTTTTTAAAAAAAGAAAGAAAAAGAAAAAGAAAAAAGAAAAAAGAAAAAGAAAAAGATCAAGCGACATCAATCAAGCCGGATGATCAGAACATGAACCGTAAGTGGGTTGCCACTTTGCGGGATAATGCAACTAAAGGGGCCTGCCCCAGAGCAGACAGTAACCTGATGTGCACGCAGGAACTGAGTGCAGGAACTGAACTTTCCACCATTTAACTAAACAGCAAACAAAATGAGTTTATCTGCAGAGGTATTTTTATTAATTTATTTCAGGAGTTGTCACCTGGACTGTTCAATTTGCATTAGTAAATTAATTATGCACACTAGCTGAGAATTATTCTGTGAAGGCATGCTTTGATTAGAATGCAGAATGTATTGGATTAAGGAAAATTTGGATTACACATCATCTCTTTTTTTTTTTTTTTTTTTTCCAATTATTTGCTGCAAGAGAACCTTTTCTTTTTTCTAATACAAACAGCTGAGACTCTCTGAGTATGTCCTTCAAGCTGTTTTTATGATTATATAACAAGCATAAAAATCTCATAAGCTTTGATTGAACACAGACCTAGGTACTTTCCTGTCACTTATGAACACACCTTTTTAAGCAGTGGTTAAAGCATTCTCCAGAATTTCAGCAACTTGCAGTGTGTGCCAGGGTTGGAATCCGCAGTCTCAGAATTTTTTACACAGCCATCTACCAGCAGTGATAATAAGAAGGAAAGGAGATCACCAAAGCTTCTTGCAGGACGTTTTAATTCTCTGCTCACCTCTGAATGATACAAGTATGTCATTGCAGTTGTATATACATACACATGCCAAACTATGGTTGAAGAAATGAACTTCTCTTATAGGGAGCTGCGTTATTCAGCGGATCTATCATGATAACAGATGAAGATGGTGAGGATAATTAAAGAAATACACAAAGCCAAATGAAATATATACTGAAATTTGAAATGGATCACAGAATATCACAGAATCAAGATTGGAAAAGACCTCCAGGATCATCTGGCCCAACCACCCCCCTACCACCAATGTCACCCACTAAACCATGTCCCTAAGCACCACTTCCAACCTTTCGTTGAAAACCCCCAGGGACGGTGACACCTCCACCTCCCTGGGCAACCCTTTCCAATGCCTGACTACTCTTTCTGAGAAGAAATGTCTCCTCATTTACAACCTAAACCTCCCCTGGCGCAACTTGAGGCCAAAATGGAAAGACCCCTGTTAACTGTTCTAAGCTGCAAAAGCACCCCTTTGATGGAAAATATTATTTTTGAACTCACAGTTATTTTTACTCAACAAACAAACAAACAAAAGAACCCCCACACAACAAAAGCACATCAAGCAGTGTTTCTCTCTATTAGTTCCTTTTGGATTTTGACAGATTTTTTTTTTAAACTTCATTTTGATATTTGCTGAGTGCACCCAACTGGACACCATCGCAAGGCAAGCATCCTGCTTGCCAAGCCAGCAGACTGCACCTTGCTGGCAACGGCTGTCTTTTCCACGCTGACCGAGAAGAAAGACCTCTTGGGGGAGGTGGGTTGAACAGAATGTCACACCAACACTGTATTTGCGCAGCTGAACCGTGCACCATTCTCTGTACGCTGTGTTTTTGCAGCTGGAATATCTAATTTGTCTTACCATCCACACCATGGAGAACCTCATACAAAATGCAATTACGAGTGTATCAGAGCAGTAGAAACATACAGAAGCTATTCCAGTAGATTTTGCCTGCCTTTCTTTGCTGTCGCAGGGAAAAAATACCCCATGTTACCTGCTCCAGGGCAGAGATTCATCTCTTACAGGTATGTCTCTGCTGCAGTGTCCTGGCCAGCCTAATGTTTAAAGCACAGCACCTGTGCTTTAGGGGAAATAACAGGCAAGATTTCTCCCCTCACTGAAATTTTGGAGGTGCACAGGAAGAGCTGCTCAGAGAACAGTGCGGATGACTTGCACAAGACAGAACACGTGCTTTTGCATCATTGATGCTCCATCTGCACAAACAACCAAATGTTAATCAGGATTTTCCTATTTCTAAAGGGATATCCATTGATCTGGGCACTGCACAAACATCTTAAAAACTATGCAATTTAAATGTCACATTGCAGGAAAACATCTGCTCACCTACCAAAGCAAAGCACTCCTCGCCCACCCCAAACCTCTGGGCACATTCTCCAAGAACATTATTTAAAATACAAATAATAAATAAAAAAAAAAAAAGGCACAAATAAAGATGGCTAGATTTGCTTATCACTGTCTCAACATCATCTGGTTTTAAAAGCAGAATTCAAGAAATTTTGTGAAAGAATGTGATTCCAGTACAGAAAAGACATACAGCCCAGAATCAGGGTCTCTGCTATGAGCTCATCCAATTAACAGGACAGTGGCACCACTGTGGGATGGAGGGGTGTGTAACGTAGTCCCATTCTGCATCACACGGAGCCTCATTTGTCACTGAAATTTCAGAGAAAGATGTAGAGCACAGATGTGCCTCATTTTAAGCAGTGATGCTAGCAGGAAAGGGATTTGTTGAAACTATCTGAATAGCTGAAAATGAGAAGTGTCCTTCCCTGACTATTTACTACTCCAGAGCATTAGCAGAGAACGCTGAAGATCACCCCAAGCAGTTTCACACCAGGATCTGTCCAGGTGTTGTCTGATACCCTTCAAGTCAGGATTACAGTTTGTTCCTCAAAAGGCACCTTGGGGGTGGGAGGAAGGAGACAACAACCTGGGACAAAAAAATAAAAAAGAAAGAGACATTACAGATATCTACATTGCTATCTTCACTTATGTCAGCTTCTCTTCACGCAGATTCTCATCTTGTTTAGGTCACTATGGAAACAGCACAGTTTTTAATTTGCAAAAAGAAGACTGTAGTACTAAATTCTAATTGAATATTGATAGCCTGGGAGTCTCCCTGATGTCTTTTTACAGACTCACAGAAACATTTGCTAGGAACAGGAAGAGACTGAAACTTGTGGAAAATAAGGGAAAAAGAAATCGACTTTCCTACTCCCCTGGTTTCTATTAGAGGAAATTAAATACATTTTACTTTACAAAGAACTAGTTTGAGAAGCATATTAAGGTTTGAGTTTGTTTGTCTCTCCCCCACATCCCATCAACTTTCTCCAGCTTTTCTCACTTACAGAAGTCTCATGTACATAGCTAAAACCAAAACAAAATAAGCCTCAAACTCAGAAATGAGAGCTGTTTTTCTTTGCTCCACTCTGACAGTGAATTTCTCTAAGGGCTTATAGATTCAGCCTCACACACACTCTCCCTCCCCGGCTGCTCTTCTCTGCCTCTGTCTGATGTGAATTCAGAAGCTGCATCTAATTTTAGATGCAAGAAGAAAAGACTGACAAAAAGCTATATAAAAAAGGGCAAACCAGGCTCCTTCAGCTGCTGAAAATGGGATGACAGACCTGACACTATCAAATGGGAGACTGAGGGGTGCAAGGCACAGCCAAACTGAGAGCCGTAACAGCAGGTTTTCACTTTCCGCACTAAGACTATTAATCTCTTTAATAGAGGCAAAGATCTTTCAGGGCTGTCATGGATATGAATTTTGAAGGACTCTCTGCTGGTCCTGGCTTAGCACTACTAATTAACAGGTCTTCGGCTAAGTGGCAGGCTGAGCCCCCGTGGTTATTAGCACGGAGGCTCTAGCTCACGGAGGTGATGCCAAATCATTAGGTACGGCACTATTACAGGCTCGGCGTCTCCAGTGCACTGTCCTCGTGTCCAGGAGCCGAAGCCCAAGAGCGCTAACATCAGCAAGTCTGGCTCATTAGTCTGATGCCAAAGCCATCGCATTGTTATTGGCTCAGCACTTCTGCTTGCTGAGATAAGGTCCACGTACGCATCGCACCCAGGCTCCTTGCTCAGCACACTCATCCCGCTGAGTTAAGGCAAAGCGCTTGTGGTTTCTTGCTGAACACGTGTAGTTTACTGTTTTGATGCCAAGAGGTTAACAAACCTCGACAGCTCAGCCAGCCCTTCCTGGAGCCTGACAAGTCCACGGACACAACCGGCACGCCTTCTTTAGCATCCGAGGGCAGGAGTTACTGACAACAGATTTGCTTTCAAGCAAGTAACCTGCTCTGCTTCTAAGGGATTTAGCTCTTAAAACAGCCTGGTTTGAAACACAGCCTGAGAATGAACTGCAACCTGTAGCCACATGCTCTGTGAGGCAATTAGATCAGCCAGCAGCAGGATTACCTAAATGATACAAGGCTCTCCTAAAACAGTTTCTCAAACTTCAACTCTATACAACTTGAGATGAAGCAGACAGACCTCTGCCTACTGGATGCAAGTCCAACACCACATCTGAATGACCCCAACCCACCAAATTTAGACACGTAAAGCCCTTCACTCTACTCACACAGGTCACAGGTACTTGCAGCTGCCCTTCCAACCACTCACCCTGGAAGCTAGCCTTGCAGGTGGATATTTTTTCTCCACTGTGTGCGAGACTGCTCCTAACTTCACAGCAGACTGCCCTTCATTCAGAACTGCGCATTTACATATGCTGTAAGGTGTAATGTTTAAGATGCAGCTTGCATGTTCAAAGCAGAATGCAACATTTGCTATTCATGCTAGTTTTCAGAAACAGGAACAAGTGTCATTTCAGTCCAGAGCATTTTAACAATCAACATTTCCAAGCAATTTGCTTCCTGCGACAGCAAGGAAAACAAGAACTCAGAGCACCTTTCTCATTACTTGCTTGCTTCTGACGTTTGATGCAATGACATTCCCTGTATTCACTTACTCAGACTATCCTGGGAGAAAGCCTTCCAGCTTGCAGGAGGTGGCTAGGGCACATTAGGAAATCCCCTGCAGGACTGGAGCCTGCCAGGGGCTGAATGCCCCCGCTCCTGCTGAGCACCAGCAGCACAAGGCTGGGCCAGCAGCACCACCTCTCCATTCACACTAGTGAAGAACTGCCACCACCTCTAGCTAGAGGCAGTCCTTCATCTGTTGAGAACTTCTGGATGGAAAAATGCCTCGCACATTTTAGGGACAGGATGGATTGTTCCAGTTGTCTCCTCTAATCCTGTGAATACCACCTTAGGCCCTAATAACCACACCAGAAAATTTTCTTTCGAGACAGAGATTTCTTAGTAAACTATAGCAAATCTTCTAGGAAGTTATCAACTCTTGATTTAAAGATGTCAAGTGAAAGTGAACAAAAGAAAGATCCAAGAAGATTGTTCTAGTAATTACCAATATTCAGCATTAAAAACTTACACCAAGTTTCAAACATGAACTTGCATTTCTTCAGCTTCCAGAAACTGTCCCTGGAAATACCTATGCTAGCTTAGCTCTGTAGCATCAGAGAGATCCTCTGCCAGCATGCGTTGCCCCCCTCCTGGGCACGAGGCCATCCAGGTATCTTGTGAGCACCCTCCAGACCCTGGGAATCGTGTCTGAAGCAGCTGGACATGCACAAGCAAACAATCACCAGGCTAAGGGGCTGTTCACATGCAGGAAAGAACGACGACATTGCACCGAACTGTAATGTTTCACGGGGAAGTTCAAGATGCAACTCGAGACAAAAGATGAAAGGCATCCTGGCCCTTGTTAGGGTAAAAGAGACATACTGCTTTATTTCACCTCTAAACCTTTTCCAGGCCACATTGTGAGACCATTCCCCCTCACTGCCGGCTCATTCTTTGTGGTATCTTTCTGATTCAAATACCAAGATCAAATATTCCCTAGCGAATACCTGCACAGACCGAGCATAACACTGGAAAAACACTGAAACTATGAAAGGGAGATGTATCCCCAGCCCTTTTCCTGTTCAGCTGGAAGTGCAGCACTTTTATGGGGAGAGGAGAGCAAGGAAGAAGGTTTGAAAGCGGGAATTAGAATACAGTAATAGAAAATATTTGATGAAATCCCAATGATTCACCAACCACTCTTATGCCAATGTGGAGGGGAATGGACAGAGAGTGAAGGAAATGCAAATTAGATGAGCAACAAAGCAGCAGAGCTGCACAGCCACAGATTCTCCTCAGATTTCTCAGAAGTCAATGTGTTTAGACTCGACTTTGAATTGACATAATGGGCACATTTTACTTGATGTCTTACTTGCAACCGAGCCAAATCACAGTGCACTTTAGCGCTCCAGTGTTCTAATAAGCATTCGCTTCAAAGCAGCGGTTCAGATCTCCCTGTGAATTTTGTCAAGTACACATCATATCAAAGGATAAGCATTTGCCAAAGCCTTTCTTCCGCCACAAAGCAGGGGGAAGGTTTGTTTAAATAATGTCAAGTTGCACCTGCTGGCTCACACTGGGAGGATGAAAGGAGCGACTGGAATTTTTGTCACTGTTGAACCTTACTTTTCATTTCTTAAAGTATTTTTATCGATGTGAAAAGACTTGTTGTATTACAAAAGCAGAATGTTGCTGCAAGGCCATTCAGAGCCCTTCAAACGAGAAGATAATAGATTCATGGCTAATAAAGTGGTACTTGTCGGCAAAGCAAAAGAGTGGAATTAGGTTGGCATGTTAACAAGATGCCGACGCCACGCATGTGGAAACAGCCTAAAGTATTGCACAGCATTTGCTTGCCTAAGCTCAGACTTTCAATACATTACCCCACAGACTCCTGTATTGCCTACAGGATGATATCTCTAAGATATTTGATCTTTCACCCCCCATGGGGAGAGCGATCGAGGCCACAGCCCTCATGGGGTAACTTCTCTTCCCCGCCATACCCAGTGGAAACTTCTGTTTCTCTCCTTTAGCTTCAACCAGAGCGATGTGAACAGCAGGGAAGAGAAGGCAGCAGGGAGAGGCTGGAGACTGCTTCCCCCTCTGAGGGTGGGCAGGAAAGCCGGCTCTGCGATACAGCACGGCTGAGATCTGCCCAATGCACAAAGCGGATTCAACGGCACGTAGCAAAAGCCAATATGCAGCTTCAGATGTACAATGATCGCTGGAATCGGTATATTTCTGTGGTATAAATTAAGAGCATGTGCACAGAATACAGTAATGTTTCTATAAAACAACAGTTTCTAGAGAGAGGCAAAAAAAATCTACATAAAGGTACACTCACATGAACAGGTATCTGAGAGCATGCTGCATGGACTTTCTGTGCCCATCTGCATTTTGCTAACCAGGGAGAACCTCTCCTCCTCTCCTGAGGTGGGGGTTTGGGAGTGCAAACTCGAAAAGTAATGAGGTGCTGAGATCCTTTCACAGCCGAGCCCAGCTTGATAGTGAAGAGGCACATTAAGCGGGATAGCCAACAGCAAGATGCAGACACTAGGCCTATGTAATAAACCTCAGCTATCATCAAAGGAACACATGGAAAATCAGGGAGTAGGAAACAGAGCTGCATTTTCTGCAGTCCCACAACACTTTCCCCTTCACCATACTGCAAGGGATTATCAAACATGGACACTAACACCAGGCAGCAAAACTCCAGGCAGTTCACCTGCAAATGAGGGATTCAGAAGATCAGAGAGGCTTCTCTGGTTTTTGTCATCTACTTTAACAAATATCTCTAAAATTGTTTTTCCACTATTGTCCTTCTGTCACTAGCACATCCATTGTCAAGTTGTCCCTTTTCATCTGTGCAATACACTGGGAAACGTATTGCACAACAAGTTGCATGTGATTTGCAAACACCTATGTAAAAGCTGCTGATTGCTTCAAAGGTTATCTTGCTTTAACTTATCAGGAGATTGTTCACAGTAAATGAGTCCTACATCCAGCTGGTAATAAGGAGACAAAAAATGTATTACCAAGCCAAAGTGCTTTTTTTTTTTTCAGGTGTTAAAACAGTAAGCTATAGGCAGCCCTTAGAGACCAGCTGTTCCCTGGAGACAGTTTATCTCTTCTAAAATAACAGCACAGGAGATAGGTAACACAGAGATACTGCTGGCAACACACAGAGCATGCCTCTGTCAAGTTACTAGCCCTAATTAGAACTTGGCTCCAGTCAAGCCCTTGGATCAGGTACAGCAAAACTCCAGTGCATTTTGAATCCAGACACAATGTTTAGACACGATCCAATTCCCAATTCAGCCTCGCATTGTGCTCACTTGGAAGGGGATGGGGCTCATCTCTAATTCAAGCCAGCCTGATCGGAGGCTATCCAAAGTTGCCATCTGCTGCTTGATCTGTGGCCTGATGAAAAGTTTGCTGCTCTTTCTTGTTCTTCCAGAAGGAGGGAGCCATACGAGCAACTTCTGCAGCCAGGAGAGCAAAAACCCCAAACTGAACAACTATACATAGATCTAGTTTATTCAGCATTAATTTTTACTGTTTCAGATTTGTAAATAGGCTAAAACACATCCCTAACGCCTCCGCATCTTGGTTGCTTGAACTTAATCCCCATCCCCAGCATGTTTACATTTCCAGCCATACATGGAAAATGATACAGAACTCACCCAGGAATTATGCTTTCATTCACCCACATTTCCCTCAGCTTTTTAAAAATAAACATTATTGCAAATGCCTAAACTGAGGACTACTGTCATGACTTTGCTTAGCTAACAGTGTTATAGGTTGTCACAGGGGGGCTCTTGCTGCCTCTCTTAACCCATTACCTCAAGCTCAGCACAACATCCTGTACCACCAGCAGCTTCTGTGGGGCATAACCTTCCCCTACACCTCCTACTGCATGAAAAAAACTTATTTTCTCTCCATCTCCTACACCCACACCACCCTGCTATTTGTTATGCAGTACAGCTTACAGCCTAATTTACACCTTCCATATCAGCCCACTGCACTTTCCCCTAAAAGGCTGTCTGGAGGCACAGCCCCATCCCAGACAGCAACCTCCTGCCTCTGTTCCTTGGGTTACAGTCACCCAGAACCCCTGAGTCCTGTACCTTTACCCTGGCAATCTGTGACCAGAGGTACCAGGATAATTGGAAAGGGGCAGCTAAAAAGACAATGTTACAAGTCAGTAATAGTTGTAGCCGCAAGTAAGGATAACAGAGATGGAGGGAGGAAGGAAGGGGTTTGAAAATAGCAAACTACCCAGAAACCGCATGCCTCTTCTTGCCCTGCTGCTCCTGGCTGCATTGAAAAGCCAAAAGGGGAGAAATAAAATAAGCTCCTCTGCAGCTAATGTTTTTACTCTGATTTATTTATTTATTTTTGATGTTTCAAATGAACTCAGAGGCTCTTAGGCATTTAATTTGGTGTTGAATAACATTTATTAAACTTTCTGGTTTGTAACTGAAATTCCTGCAGTTATAAGGCTTATGTGACTCAGCATCTGAGTACTTGGTGTCCCCAGGTTGCCTTTAGCAGTCACCAGATGGTTTCATCAAGGTGTGCCAAAGATGTGGGAAACTAAAGGTAGTGCCAGAGGTTCACATTATAGCTGTGAACTTCATTAAATAGTGAGATAGACAAGAAACATTATTAGCATCCTCAGTAAAAGAAAGGATGCAACATCAGCCTAAAACACTCAATGCAGCAGAAGAGCCTTACCATGACTCAGTCACAGAATAAGTATAAACCAAAGTCTTCACTGAAGACCATGCTAGCAATTCAGTCAGCCAGAGGTCCCCCCAGAATTTTTAATTAACCTTAACCTGCATTGAGGGGGAAAGGGTGGGAAGAGGAAAAACAAACAAAGATAACATGTCTGCATTATCTTCAAGCTTGTCATCAGGGCAACTGAATGCATGATTCCATTTTTGTACTCACATGGGTTTAAGCAATTGTGTCTCCCATCCCAACTCCACTTTCTAAAACACATGTATGGTTTTGGAGTTTTTTTTCTAAAGAGGAATATTTTCAGCATTCTAGCCTGTAATGTCACAGAAGAGCACGCCACAAGTCCTAACACAGTTCAAGAGTCAGCAAACTGCACCACGGGATTTGAAATCCATGAGCCAGCTTCATTATTAAAGAAAATTTCCATGGAACCACATCCTGTGACACGTCTACTGTCCTAAGCCATTCCCAGCTTGTATGAATTACTTCACTTTTAATTTCTTTTAAAACTGCTACAATTTGATCCTTCTACATTCCTGGGCTTAGGACCTTCATGGAATAACTAGTTCTATGCATAAATTAAGGAACTAGATAAAATACTGTGATACCTCTAGCATTTTCTTTTAACAGTCTCAAAGCATTTATGGAAAATAATCCTTCTCACGATACCCTTTTCATCCCATTTGATTTTCTTTACAAGTCTCTAACTCAATAAAATAATATTTAACTCAGTCACGCACTTGTGCAACAACATTTTTTAAATTATTACTACTTCAACTACAACTCTTTCAAGGACCTTATTTTCAGCTACTTCACACTGAGCTCCATTTTTGACTTCTGGCAGAGTAAGCCTAAATATTCAGAGACCATACATCTATAATTTCTGGCTGTCTAGCAAATGGGCTAGAGCAAATATCAGAATAACTTTACCTAGACAGAATTTCTATCTTGGGACTTAAATACAGAAGCCCTGAAATGGCCCTGAAAGGATTGCCATGTTTGCACACATCTCATAGCATGTATATGCCTACATGTACAAGAATGCCTGACTGTGCACATAAATCATATATCCTACATAACCAGTAAGGCTCCCACATGCCTAATTGGTAGATACACAGAGGATATTTTCTTATGTAAGTTAAGAGCATGCAAGGTAAACATGAAAATTATAGGGCCTGTCCCAGGAACTACGGCTTATATGAACTGTCCTATACAATTTCATAAGATAGAACAAGGCATTTTCTGTTTCATCTTGAAGAACATCTCTTCTAATAGGAAGCATCTCTTAGTCCAGGATAATAGAACTGTGTTCAGAGAAAAACTGAAAAATCAAGGGATGTAAATTTTATTCTTTTTCAAACATTAATTAAAAGAGTTGCCAAGCTCACAGTACGATAAAAAATAGATAAATCTGTGGCAGAGCAGAGGACTCATTGCTAAATTAATTTATACAATATAAAATCCTAGGCAAAGAAAAATCAAGGGGCACTGAACAGTTTATCTGTAACCTTTCTACAGTTTTTAAGCACTGAGTGATGTCTCTCAGTTACTGAGAAACTGATGATTTTGTGAAGTCATCATTGCAATGAATAAAGAACTTTCTTCTGGTTCTCTTATACTATACCCTGATTTCAGTTACTTCCAGCACATGTGAAGATTTCCCTTCAGAGATTTGTTTTGCTGGCTTTCCAACAACAAAATATCATAAACTAAATCTTTTTAACTGAAAGATGCAGTTTTCTTCTGTTTTCAATTACGAAAGATTTTCTGGAGAGCTAAAATCAGAGCAGATTATGAACAAATTTTAAAGTTCAACCTGAAAGTAGGGTGATAAAATGACAACTGGTTGCTACAATCTCCAAATACTTTATAGAAGCAATTTTATGAAAGCAGAATTGGGGAAGGGGGGGGGGGGGGGCACATACTAAATGTTACCATATGCATAACAAAACACGATAGATGCCTTATGTTTATGAATTCTGAAGCTTGTATTTCCTCTAATTTATTTTGTGTGACTTAATAAAGGACAAGTACTTACTGATCATTTATCCTATTTGAGATTTACTGAAGATGATTTTGCTGCAGCGTAGATCCTGCCATTGACTGGCTCCACGATAATCAAAATCTATCCTAGGTTAATTCACGTTAAACCCTTCTTAGAGCATTCATTGTTAAGTTGTTCTTGAAAATTTATACCACAACCACATGTACTTTTGCTTTATATAGAATTGAATGTTTTCCACATTCTTAAAGATTTAGAAAGTTTTACTGCCAGTTTGGCCATTAAGGGAACTATAACTTTTATACTGATTGCATATTTGCTGTGGATCACTTATGGACCAAGATCCTTCTGAGCTACTAAAAGGTATTTCAACATTTTGAAATGCTACTAGCAGCTTTATCAGCCTTTCTGCTTCTTGGAACGTGAGTATGGGAAGATGGGGAGATTCTTGGAAACTTGGTAGGTTTTTATTCAGAAAGCTGATGTTTGCCAAGTCAGGAAGACAATAAGAAAGAAAAAAAAAAAAAAAAAAAGTGAAAATTACATTGTTTTTACTGCTTTGGATGCATGTTCCTGGAATTAAGACTTTCAACCTGTAAGCATGACTTACTGTTTAATCAAAACATATGCTTGCTACTCTCTCTCAATGCAAATAAGAATTATATATACACATGTATATAAAAGAACAAAGCCAAACACACAAAAAAAAATCCACCACCTACTACTACAGCATTAACACTAAAAGGGAAGTATCTGAATTACCGTTGCCCTTTACAATGTTGACTCAGCCCCACTGGTAATATTTGCATTATGATACAGTCCGTAATTATATATTCCATTTTCTCCCCTAATAACAGAATACTGCCCATGTTTATTACACAGGATAGAGGTGTCATTGAGGACTGACTATTTGACATTTTCCTGTACACTCACTGTTTGGAACATGGCCCTGTGTTGCTTTCACCCACACAGTTTAACGTCTTCTTCCAGTCTTCTCATATATACACACACACATATAGATATATATATAAAATCTTTGTACTTCATTGTACAAATTTTGTACAGGAAAGCTGAGGAGGGACTCCATCAGGGAGTGTGGTGATAAGACAAGGAATAATGGCTTTAAACTAAAAGAGGGAAAATTAGATATAAGGAATAAATTCTTTACTGTGAGGGTGGTGAGGCACAGGCTGCCCAGAGAAGCTATAGATGCCTCTTCCCTGGAGGTGTTCAAGGCCAGGCTGGACGGGGCTTTGGGCAACCTGGTCTTGTTGGAGGTGACCCTGACCATGGTAGGGGGGTTGAAACAGGATGAACTTTAAGACCCCTTCCAACCCAAAGCAACCTATGGTTCTGTGATTCATTAGAACAAATTACAAGAAAGGAATTAAAACATGAGTAAGGCTAGTCCATTACTGTTGCAAGCATATATTTATTTGAGCACTAATACGTCTCTGTTTTGGTCTCATTACTTTTACTGGAAGGTAGTGCACAGTTTCAGCACTCTTCTAATCTTCAGTCAAAATATAATTATAGATAGTTTATATTCATTTGTTTTTGTGCACTGATCTTTCACCATAAAGAGTTCTTTTTTTCTCTCTCTCATGGATTTAGAGCCAATAAGGTTTTAAACAGCAAAAATAGCTCCCGTCAAAATGGTAAACAAGATTTATCCCCAAATTAATCCTTCGTTTCACCTTTAATCTGCACTGTAATCTACCTTTCAACAATATTTATCATGTCTGTGCTTCATTTACCTTAAAATTTATCTTACAATTCTCCTATTAAGCATGCCTTTTCCAATTTTTTTTATTAGTTTTTCCATGACTGATAATTTTATGAACACCAAGTTGGTGCATTATGCTACACAAAGGATATATAGTACCTCTATGAAGTTATCTGAGTGACGAATCTGGTCTGATCTACACCTTAAAGCCAGTGCTATAATTAAAGACATTTTCTATGTATTTCAATCTGTTCACCTGTTCATTCCGTATTTTTATTCATTTTTTGATCCATTCATACTATTAATGTATGTAGATGCATGCATCTCTTTTCTTTTCCTATTTTAAATATAGGTACCACTTCTAAACCAACTTCTATACCACTTCTAAACCAACGTCTACAATTGTGTTTTCAGCACTGTGGGAAAGTTGGTTAATTTATTTACTTATTTGTATAGCTGAAAAGCCTTTTCTTACCTGTGTTAGATTTTGGAAACTTTCTTCATCTTCAAATTTTGTGCTATCACCTACAAAGGTTTTGGAGATGAGTCTCTCCAGATAACCCTGTGTGGACCAACACAGTGGGGTAATTACAGATATTCTGGGTCCACCAATATTAGAATACTAAATATTAAATAGTTAAGCATAAGATGTATTAGCCTACTACAGATTGGCTTTCACAAAAGGGTGATCTGTTATTTATTACATTTTCCATTTAAATTAAGCAAAAGTCAACCATCAATCATTTAATCCAAAGTTATTTTCCACATTTAACTCTTTTAATGGCTTGAACACTGTTTGGCAAAGTTCTTTGAAGGTTATAGACATTCCACTTTTCTCTAGACAACAGTGAAATAGAGATTATCCCGATTTTTAAACTCAAGATGCTCTTTATTCCAAGGAGTACTTCATATCCTCTACTTAATAAGAGTGAAGCTATGCTTTTACAGTTTAGTTCCACCAGGAGGCAAGGTAATGAGAGTAGCTAAGCAAATTTTCATCTAGTTGGAAAGTTATAAAAGTTACCGAGAGGTTTTTCAATGGAGTATCACACGTCTTTATATACAGGTGATAGCAGAGACTTAGCGTGTGGTAAGTGCCCAAAGAACAAGAGAGAATTGTGAAATACCAATATAAACTGCATACAACACATTCCTCCAAGTACAAGGTTATTTGTATAATCTTTATATATGCCCTAGGTGTTGTAATTTAAATGAGTGTTTCATTGTGATGAACTCTGTATAAACACACAGAGACATATGTAATTTCCCCTTCCCAGTAAGCCTTCATCTTGAATAAGACTAAAGTCAGAGAGCTGCAGGACAAGAAAGCAGAGGTCAGACAAGCCATAAAGGATGCATGCAACCAGGCAAACTAACAGAGGCAAAACTCATCTCAGCGCAGTGTTTTGGTGCTGTTATCCATGCACATAAACAAAACAAAACATACAAGACACTGTCCATATTGTAGCAAGAAGAGTACACGTTTTCTCAGTAGAAAATTTCTGGATTCTGCTGCCAGGTGAGTTAAGCTTTTTTTTTTTTTTTTTTTTTTTTTTTTTTTTTAAAGTGTTGTCAACACCATTGTGCAAAAACATTTTAAAGACCAGTTGATGTACCATATCTACTCTGCCCATTTCTCCCCTTCTCTATGAAGTTTGTTTATCTAAGGGAAAGTTAACCCAATTAAAGGAACCTACTATCTTTTGCAGTGGAACTGATGGCATCCTAACACATTCTAGGAGTAAACATACCATTCAATCCATCTGCAAGAAAGGCTCTGTTCATGCTGCCTATTAGTTTCTGTTATTTCATAGGTGTCATGGGCAGGCACGGTCCTGTAGAGGGAGGCAGCTCCTCAGGTATCTAATTTCCAGAAGCGTTTGGAGCAGGACCTAATTCTTAAATTTAATTTTTCACTCAGGTTTTTATCTGGTACTGAATAGGATGTCTTGTTCTGATTTTTGCATTCTAAATCTCATATTATTTGATATGCTGCTGTGATTTGACTGTCTCCCTTTTCAGGAGATAGGCAGAAATAGAAAAAATATATACATTTTTATAAAAAGAATATCATTTGACTCTGGCTGGAATTTTTTTCCACCTTAAATATCTGCGTATAATTCAGATTCAGTGCTTAATGTCATAAAATAAATGTGTGGAGTATTAACCGACTCAACAGATTATAACTTGATGGGACAAGGGGGGTACTGTTTTCCTTGTCCAGGAGGGAATATTGCTTCTTTAACTCTAAGAGCTGGTATAGGAAAACAATCTCTACGCATATGCAGGGGGAGGCAGGGTAGATTCACTGTCAAGGAGGACTTCATAATGCCAGGCTAAGTGGAAAATAATACTATTCAAATACAAAAACATTGCTTGGCCCAATAGCCACTAGCAAGGTAAAGGAAAACAAGAAGACATAGATTAAAAGTATGACAATCTCCAGCAGAGAGATCTCCTTCAGGCTGCCTACTAGCAAACTTACTTGGCTTCATCTGTATGATCCTTGGTACATTCAAGAGTCCCTGTATGGGACAACAGGGATCTAGAATCACCTTCATACTAACATACACAATTCCCATGCGTGCTTCAGTTCATAATGAACATTTTGTGCAAGAAAGTAAATTTATTTCTAAGCATATCATAAATACTTGCAGGACTGACTACTATGTGTGTGTTGACCTGTCACATCCTATCATTATTATGAACCATTTCAGTGGCCAGTTAAAAAGACTTAATGATCACTCCCATTTCAGATGTCTAACTCAGATTTAGTTATAGCTGACCAAATCAAGTGTTCTCACCTGTTAAGTTCAGACTACTTAAAACAGAAAAAAAGCTTAAGTCACAGCTACTGTATCTTGTTCATAAAGCAGAGCATTTCTGACAGCTGGGTTAAGGAGAACTGAAGCTAATAAAAAAAAAAAAAAAACAAAAACAAAAACAAATAATAATAAAAGAGCAAGTCAAACAAGCCCTAAAACATCACAATAAACCTTGTATTAGAAAGCAAAGAAGAATGGCTGATCAGGGTTCACCTTCAGAATGAAAACTAAAGGGTTGCTTACTGAAGACTCAGTACACAAAGACTCCCTTCAGTTCCTTTACCCTTCCACTAAACTCCCAAGGTAAATTTTCTCAGTGAAGTCCAGGAGACAAAGAAGCTCAATGATGAGCCAAACGCGGACCCCAAGAGCAAAAGAAACTACTTAGATTCACACACACTTTCATATGTACATATTTTATGTCATTCTTTTTCTCTACCACCTTTGCTTTTCTTGACATTTAATTAACAGCATGTCTCTGATGTCAAAACAAACATAAAATATAGTTGCTTATAGGGAAAGCAAACCCTAATTAAGATGAAATTTTGGATCTAAGACAAGCTTTGCATTTTCAGCAGGAAAATACTCCAGTTTATAAAATATTCCCAGATGTGCTTTTGACTCTCTAAATCTCTCTATCTTGAAAAACTACAGCTTAAATTAAAAACTGCAATATTCATCTTCTGTGAAAGAAGTTTCCTTCTTGGAATTTTAGACAATATTTACCACTGGCCTGATTCCACTGACTTTGGTGAAGCTTAGGATGAGATGGAGCACACCATCTTGAAAGCATTAAGCTTGTGTGAAATAAATTCAGACATTTAATTTTTCTTTTAATTTACACTAAGGAGCAATGATCTTAATTTTGGACATCTTGAATCTACCCCAGGAAACTTCAGAGATAAGGAATTTGAAACAATAAAAAAGTCC
The DNA here is from genome assembly GCF_965140915.1 of Aythya marila. Taxonomy (NCBI): domain Eukaryota; kingdom Metazoa; phylum Chordata; class Aves; order Anseriformes; family Anatidae; genus Aythya; species Aythya marila. The sequence goes on from NC_139042.1 coordinate 112,874,271, forward strand.
ACATTTATTTATGGTTGGATTCCAAGACCTGACACTGAATCTACTTCCTGTCTCCCAGTTCAGTAGGACCATTTGTTGAGTGAAATGCTAGTTAGCATGAGTACATCATAAGCTACTCCATATTATTTTACCCATTATAAATAAATAAAAATGCGCAAGCCTTGTTAGTCACTTGTATTTAACTAGTTGCAAGCACTATGTAAAAAGCAAAACCCAGCCCCTCTGCCCAAACTAAATGATAGAAATGGACTTCCAATCTTTCCTTGATACTCCAGAATAAATCCTTTTTTTTTTTTTTTTCCCCCAAAAAGTATGACAAAAGCTTTTATGTAGGTTCCTTGTATTTGTTTATCACCATGCTGTACCAGAACTGAAAGTATGAATGGTTCTCAGCAAAGATCCCTTCTATGTTATTAAAAGTACCTTTTCGGGTAGTCCTGGTAAAATGCCTTCTAACAGAAAAAGGCTTCCAATGAGCATATCACATGTCCTAAAGGAGGGATAATTAAAACAAGTTACTTGTGAAATATAAACAGAAAATTTTAAGGGACAGCATCCTCAAGGCAGGGTGTGGCCTTTGTTTTGATTTTTTCATGATGGTATGAAGCACCATCTTGTGTTGTGCCTTCTCTGTTATGCCATATCCACCACCTTAACAAGGTCCTAAACTCAGGGAAAGTACAGAAGGATCACCACACTACCTGCTTTTACTTCCCCTCTCTCTCTCTTCCTCTCTCTCTCCTGAATGAAGTTCAGAATTTTTGCCAAAACAGAAAATAATCCCTCTGCATTTCCGGTGAAGTTTTTGTGCTGAAATGTCAAGTAGTAAATACACTGTGTTCTGTTAGTGTGTTCTCCCCTTGGCTTGTCCTCAGATGGAAAAGCCAAAACCTCCATGGGGACACGACAACGTCATCAGCAAACACAGTCTGATCTCTCCATGTATGCTGCAGAACACCCAGTCAATCCAGCAACGCAACTGTCTGAGAATCCCCAGGGGAGCCTAACAATTTGACTTGTGCCCTATATCCTTCTTGTGAAAATAACTCATGCAAAGCTCTGCTTTTCATCAAACTTAACAGGAAATATTCCAAGTCTTCAAAGAGATCTTGGTTCTGATGGGAATGATGAGAACATGTTGTTGGATTTATACTCATTTTGCCTTACCAGAAGAGATAATCTTGAAGCATCACATAAACCTGTTGAGAACAAGGTTGAGAACAAGGGTTTAAGAATAAGGCATTTGATATTAAGTCCTCCGTCCTCGCTAGGCTTTATACATGCTTGCTCTTTTACCTAGTATTTTCTAACTCGAAATGGAAATCTGTTTTTCCCCATTGCTGTGCAGCATGCTATAGTAGTTGTATAACATTAAGAACAGATGAACTAAAGGGACCTTTTGGTCCCAGCTCATACATACAGACTTCATCTAAGCTAGGAAACCAAAGAGAATAAAGCTTGACACAATGCTGAGCTGTTACTGCTCCTCTCTTGGCCAGAGGAAAACATACATTTGCTTTAGTCTTGTCTATGCTAATTGTCCACCTTGCCTTTAATACAAATTATTGGAGATTGATTCCCGATATGATGGTAATTTTGTACTTTCATGGGATTCTTAAGCATGTGTAAATCACATACACTATTTTTGAACAATGATAAAGAGCTCAGAGAAATTAAAATACAATTCTTCAGGGCATTTTCAATATTGAGCATTTGGCTTTGTGTAATTGCTAAATTGGGGAATTCCAGAAATTAATGAAGGAAATATAATTTGCAGTTAGAAATGATTTAATGTTCAGGATCCAAGATTGCCTAAGGATATCGTTTAGTTTTGGGTCAGATTTGTAGGCACCAATTCTGAATGCTATTGATGAGATTTTTGACCTAAAATATGATTCCAATGAGATAGAACATATAGACAGAATTTGTGAGGACCTTGAACAGTGTAAACTAGTTGTAAACTGAGTTTCATTTATAAGGTTTTGAACACACACAGATGGAATTTAAGATTCTCAGACAAATTCAAAAAAATATGTATTATAAACAGATTAAACTCCTAGCTTCATCATAATAATAATAAAAAAATATTTCAGATTCTGGTTTTGATCCATCAACCAACTGAAGATGATCAAACTTAGAATAGTTCTTTTTCCAAGACCAGTTTTCCACTGTCCCACAAAAAACAAACAACACCCTGGAAGAATGCAGGAGAAAAATATTTACTGATCCAAATCGACTCTTGACAGCAATATTTTATGTTAGCTATACAGAACAGAAATACCAGCTCTGTGCTGAATAACCTACTGTTCGAGACTGTTCTGAATCAAACTGGGAAAATAAACCAGTAGGGAATTTTCTAACAATTGCTCTTCTACAAATTCAAAGATTAATGTCAGGCTTCAAATTATTTTTTGACTCATTCCTCTTTGTATTAATACCAAAGGCACTAGAGAACATCTCCTACAGCTACTTCTATAATCTTCACATAATTGAACTTCTCAAAGGAACAGCAAAAACTCTGCCCACAAACTAGAGATGATTATAAGAGTTCATTTCAAGATACCTACTCTCTCCCTCAAAGCACTGCAGATAACTCTTGCAATAGAAAGTCCTTAATGGGTGGGAGCAACAATAGCCCAATCAAATTTAAGTTGTTTAAAGAGCTGTTTCCTCAATCAGGTTTCTATGTACCTTACTCCTCAAATCACCATTGCTCATCATTGCTTCATGCTCATCACCTGATGGCTGTTTTTTTTCTGGGAATGCTGAAGAAGCACAAAGGACAAAATATATCTGGTTACTTTGCCTTAATCCACAGCAAGACATCATCATGGTAGCCACTGTTCCTACCAGAGACAAGTCAAAACCTGAACTACAAAATACGTACCCTGTTTTAAAAGGAATTGTCTGGTAAACCGGAGATTCTCAGAAGGATTTATTAGCAAAAATTCTTTGCTTTTCTAGTTGTGTCTAGCTGCCTTTTGTTTGGAGTTATTGCTTGTAGGTCCATTTAAGACACATTACTATTTCAAATACATCTACCATGTGTTTTTAGGTTATTTTCAAATTTGCACATTTCAAATTTAAAACAATTTCTACAATGACAGCTACACCAGCTGCCCTTTTATTCATGGAACTGGAAGATGACATCTTGTAATATTGCAGGACAATTACAGTTACATATCAATTTGAGATTTAAGTTCATCGTACCCTCAACCATCAATTTACTGAAATTTGTTTCTTCTTGGTCTGTTTTCTCTTTCTGAGAAGCATCAGTATCCTGTTGTTGATCTCAGTTACAACCTGTCCTAACACAATATGAACTCAGAAAAATCATTAAAACTGTATGGATTATCAATGAACTTGAGGTACAGAGATCCACTTTGTGTGCCTCAAAGGATGAAGGCAGTCACAGGAAAAACTTAGTCAATCTACAGGTTAGATTTGTTCATTGTTTGGAAGAGAGATGAAATAATAATTTCACATCACACATTCAGTTACTTCCCCCACCTCCTCCCCCCACCTTCACTTGTGGGCAGAACCAAAAATCTACACCTTCAACAGCAGAGCAGATGGCTAGAACCAAATGTGTAATTACTCCTAGGTTGTTTGGATTAAATTTAGGAAAAAAAAAAAAAAGAAAAAAAAGTTATGTTCATTGTTGAACCTTAGTGATCAAAGCTCAACCTTTTATGAAATTCTTATTTTTCCACTATGGATCAATACTTCAAACAACCTAACATCTTCAAACAACAACCACATCTCTAATTACAAAGAATGGGTTTAAATTAAGTCTTTACTAAAATGACAAAATAGTCAATGAGACAAAATTTGCAGGAAGACAGTAATCTTTCACTGTGTCACCTAATCAGGCAAAAGTTGTTGGGGCTTGCAAATCATTCTTCAGGTCTTGCAGGTCTGATAAAAAGCATAACCTTCACTAACAAATCTTGTGTGTCTTCTATCCATCTCAGATACAACAACTAGCTAACACAGCATGTGAAATAATTGCCAGAGAAATTACTGACTACTGATTGTAATTACTGTCTGTGTAGGGGTCAGTCAACACATGCAACTCAAATGAATTTACAGACTCTCTTGATCCATATTGCACATGAAAAATTGTAAGCTTTCAGATACTATAGCTACTATGAATAGATTTAAAGAAAAAAAAGTCATCTTTAAATAGCCAAAGTAAGAGTAGAATAAATGAGTGCATTTGTCTGTTTATGTCTTCATAAGAAGTACCGTGTGTTTTCCTTTTGGTTAAAAGGCAAATTAGTAGAAGTTAGTTTCTGACATGAAATTCACAGTCATCAGTAACAGTGCTTAGGATCTATCTGTGAACTAATTTGACTCTGATAGAGAATTGACCTTTGGCTATAGTGGTCAATATATATTCAGTGGTCAATTTCTGATTTTTTTCCTGAATTATTCTGTTTAATTAAAATAAGCATTATATTTGCCTATGAATAATTCCAAGACATTTTTATTCAGAGGAGCAAACAGGTTGGCATACACATCACCCCTTTCAGGTATCCCCTGTGGAGGTATTACTCTACTAGAGCAGGGATCCAGTTTGGGTAACTGCTTGATAACGTCCAAAAGATGTTGCAAATATTTCAGTGAAATGTTCTGGACAAAATGACAAGCAGGAAGAAAGCACCATGATCCAAACCATTCTGCACAGTAGGACAGATACAGCCTCTTCTACAAAACTTCTCAATCATCTTGACCCTAGCAAATTATTTCTAAACAATCACACATGGGGTAGATGATAATAAGCTGCCCTTCTACTGGTAAGTTCTGCCTGGTTTGACTGTGCAGACATCCAAAACAGAACCCAACATTGCGTGTCTCAGGTCGACCAACAGTGGATCTTTCAGGAGAATACTTAAGAATCAAAGCAAATAGTGTTCTTTACCTTATACCAAACAGCAATCAGGGACTCCTCCCAGTGAAGCAGTGAACCATTATATTTAGTTCACAACTCCTTTATGAATTTACATAACCCCTTTTTTGATGTCATTTATATTTCTGGTCTCTAAAACATGCTGTTGTAGTGAAGTTAACTTGCATTCAGCAAACTTCTGTTTATTGGAAATAAACTTGGAGGTGTAGAGTAATACCTCCACAGGGGATACCTGAAAGGGGTGATGTGTATGCCAACCTGTTTGCTCCTCTGAATAAAAATGTCTTGGAATTATTCATAGGCAAATATAATGCTTATTTTAATTAAACAGAATAATTCAGGAAAAAAATCAGAAATTGACCACTGAATATATATTGACCACTATAGCCAAAGGTCAATTCTCTATCAGAGTCAAATTAGTTCACAGATAGATTCCACTCATCTGGTGGATGCCTCTGTATTCAACCCAATCTCCTCATGAGAAAAACTGAGACAATATGCTATAAACTTTTACACTTGAAAAAAATAGATGCAAGAACTTGGGAATCTGGCAACCCTACAAGAACCATATGCTTAACTTTTATCCTACGGCTTGATCTTCCTCCACACAGATATACACATGGTAGTGTTAGGATGAGAACTACAAAATGTGCAGTTTATCTCATCTCACTCTGAACACAGGTGTTTTAACCAGTTCAATTGTTGCCCTCAGTATTCTGTGTTGCAGTTAAAATTTCACCCGATATGAAGACTTTATCACTTCTGCTGCTTTTCTCCATTTTGTTGTGGATCTTTGTGATTTGTAGTTCTGTATTTTAGGACAAAGGTTGCAATTAATTGCAGTTAATACAAAAGAACATCCATCCCCTGATGCTAAGGAGAGTAAATTTATGCATAAGAGTGGACTAGGATGAATTAGACTAGTTTTATGCAGTAAAAATCCCTAACAGATCTAGGAGAGTAAAGATCATGCCAGGAGTTTACTTCTTTGTACATTCTTCAACATTTTACTGAATCAAGCAAGATTACTCAGAAGCTTGTCAAAATCATTTTTAAGTAGCATTTTGGGAGAACTCACGTTAATGCCTCAATGCTTATCAAGATTAGAAAAAGTAGCACATCTAAGTGGTTTGTTATATAAAAATAATATTCTTGCTTTGTTTTCCATACTGTACTTAGTATCTCTTCTTTCAGAGACTAGTTATCAGTGGTCTCCTTCTTTCTAAATACATCAAGGACTTGAATAGTTTGTAGAAGTGCTCCCATATATCCTGAAACAAAGTGTGCTACTGACTGGTCCTCCTCACTTTGAATCAGCAGTTCTGTATTTACATAACGCAAAATTTATTTTTGCACATTTTCTTCAGACAGCTTCACTGACACCCTCGTGTTATAGAAACCTCATTGAATTGAGTACAAAATGATGCAATAGAACTGGATATCTTTTGCCATCTACTGTACCTGCCTTGTATGTTAACTTGATTATATATTTAATGATATTTATATCATTAAATGTATAATTTAACATTGACCACACGGATTTTAATTGGTCCTGGTTCTAAAAATGTCATGAACTGAGAGAAAATCTCTGTTATGAGACTGCTTATTGGTTCACTTAAACCTTTTGGATTCTCAAATTGCAAAAGTAAATTGGGAAAAAGTATTTAAGGTTAGTATTTGCATTTAAATAAGCTCTGAAGCATAGAGACTAGAAGCAGAGAATTCCTCTCCCACCACAAATCCAATCGTAAACTCCTGTGCAAAATTCCATGTTTTGGAACAGAGAGCATAATTTTTTCAGCAAATAGCAGTTACAAACACTTAATTTGTTTAAAGTGAGGTACACAAAATACTGCCTACAAAATGATGAGGGAACCAGTATTTGAGCTCAAGTTTTCTTTGTTCTACTCATCACTCTCCTGGGAAACCCTATAGTTTGCAATCTAACTAGCAAGTTTGGGATGAATCAAATTTGAGTGTAGTGAGACTATACGGCTGGTTGCCATCAGCACTGCCAATGTACAAGCAAGGAACTGGAGAAGACAGAATGGCTATGTAGTATTGGATGCCTTTTTCCTTTTCCATTTCTGGTCTTTTCCTTTGAAAATCTAAGAGTATTTTCTAAAAACTGTTGGGGTTGGCTTTCTATATATTTGATATTTATGTCAATCCTGTTTTTATTGGCTGTAAAACACTAACTGTCTAATAAAAGAGTATTCTCTTCCTCATTGCCATGTTTAAGTAAAGGTTTCCTAGGACAGCACCCTATGGTAATTTTGGTCCTATATTTAGATTTTCTCTTTTTCCATAGTATAGTTAACATTTTGATTTGTTATTCAAGACTGTTTTCTTCATTATTGCCCCCTTTTTATCTATTTTGTCTATGAGGAGGCAAAAGTGGATCTGTCAGAAACTCTGTCAAGCAAAAGAAAAGGGTGATATTTCTCTTACTTTACTCATCAGTCTCTCAAATGTATTGTATATTGAGAAAATATAGTAATCTGCTCCCATCATTAAACAGCAAAAACAGATCAATTCCGTGGAAATAGACTGCAGTCAACTGAAATCCAGTATCTTTGACTACTTCGGATCAGAAGCAATCTAATTCTATTGCATTTATTTGCTCTGAAATAAAAACCTCTGAAAATTAAAAACAAAAGCAAACACACAAACAGAAACCCCAAAGCAAGCAAACCTAGTAACATTCAATGCCTTCGAAACAGTTTCTGAATCCAGTACGCTGGTGTTGTGGAGAATTTGAATATCCATATTAATATGTTCTTTGGCAGTCCTGCTGCCCATGAATATGACAACTGTCAGAGCCTGGAAAGTCACTCACTCACTACTGTCACAAATCTGCCTAAAAACAAAGCCACCATATGTTTATGTAAAGAGATGAGTTACTCTCTTGGCTCAAGTGCATAAAGATGAAATATAGAGCATTCATCAAAAAACTATAACATAATGCTTGGCTCTCTCCCTTCTTCCTCTATTAAATTAACTTTTTTAAGATTAATATTTTCATCCATTTTGCAGCATGTCATAAAATACAGAGTAGTACTTACTTCCAGGGAAACAAAGATCATGGGTCATGGCATAGAGCAATTATTTAAAAGGCAACAAGAAAGTCCAGATTCAGAATGCTCTACGGCAGCTGGAATTCACTTCTGCAAATGCAGCGCTGGGTTCTCTTTTACATGGAATTTAGGTGCCTTATTGACTTTTTATTTAAATAAACATGTGAGCCACTTCAATTTAGCAACTCAAAGCTTACTAAAAGGAAAGACAAAAATAACACAGTTGGAGGAAAACCTCATCTGATTTTTTATTATTATTTATGGAAAATGACTTTCTATTACATTCTTTGCTTTAGCCATCTTAAGCATGTATATATGCTTACTATATATGCAGACTTGCATGGCTTTGTTGCCGCTACTTGTTTCCATCAGTCTGCAGGAACTAACACAATAATATGCTGTCCAAAATGATTTATGATCTCACTCTGTGTATGCAAATGCCTAACTTTCAAATGTGAATCAAACTACTGTGGTAATGTGTCAAACAACTTGCAAAGTATTTAAACAGCTGACTACACCTGTTTCCACTTTATGAATGCTTTCAAGTTTGGGCTACTTTGATTCAAAGCAATATGTTTAGTTTAGAGCATTACTATTCACTATGAAAATTAAAATTGCCTTCTCCTGGGTATAACAATGTGATGAAGTCTAACAGCACAGATCTATTAAAATGCTGAGGCCCAACTGTCTCAGACTAACTGGGTGGTTCCCGTCAGCACAAAGGAAAGCTGTGCAGCTTGCACTGAGCACACGGCTTCCAGAAGCACCCTCCTGGATATGTGTAAAATAAGCACCAGACTAAGACATATCTGCAGGCTTGATCAGGCAGGCAGCTGTTAGTGAGCTTGAAGTCTTACAGCCTTAAAACAGGGGTGAAGACTAAGTCACAATCCACACTATCTCCAGCTGAAGAGCATTCATTTGATAATAGCAGCTAATGCCCAATGCAGCAAGAATTTATTATTACTACACATAAGAGAGGAAGGAAGGTGGAGCAGAAGGCAGGCTGTACACATGCACTGCCATGGGCTTAGCTAGTAGCACATTCTCCCTCCTCTTGATAAAATCAGCGTGGCCTCCTAGAGCATCTGGTCTCAATTGCTTGGGTAACCACTTGCATGACAGACAGCTCCTGGAGTGCTTGTCACCTGTGTGAGGTAGGGGCACAACCTGCATGGAGAGCACCACTCAGATAATGCCTGCTGCCTTAGCAAGCACTGGAAGACACCCATGTAAATGCTAGAGCTTGAAAGATGAGCAAACATCTACAGCTCTACATACTTGGAAGAGGAAACTCAAAGTAAGTTGCACTGCACATGTTGCCTTAGGTCCAGATGTAATGGCTGTGAATAGGATGGGTTTAGCACTGACTATAACATACTCCTGCTGTTGCATTCAGTTCTGAGAGGCCCTGCTCACCACTCCACTTGGCATGTTTGTAGGGACAGATTTTCCAGAAATGAATATTCAGTCCTGCTAAAACCTGAAGATATAAGCAGAGCGCTACAGACACAAAAGATATCAGGAGAAGAAACACCTGCTAAATACAGAAGTCATAGTAATTGCTATGTCAACGTTGACTTGGGTAACAATATTGCTACATCTGATGTCAGCTATTATTTGAGAGCTATTTCTGGAGTGCAATTTTTTTTATTCATTTTTTTTAAAGGGTTTTAATAAAAGTACATTTTCAGTTTCTGAGTACAGGAACATGACCCAAACACAGTCCGAAATACTCAGACACTAGAAGGCAAGAAAGCAAGAATCAACATTTTCTTGGACATCAAATAATCCAGTGTTTATACTTCATTCATGATTTTAAAATGCTTCATTAGCCAATGCTGGATTCACGTGGGTCACTCATAGAAGCTACATCAGTTATCTTCCAGTCAAGTTGGGCCATATGAATGCATTTCTCTTATGAAACTATTAGAAATCTTAAACTCTGAATTTAATATTCCATATAGACTTTTTTAATTAGAAAATACCTTCCTCAAGGCAGGTTAAACACAGCAAGATCCATGAAGAGAGTGGAGAGAAATGAAAGCAGATCAGATGTGAGGGGAAAAAATACACTGCATAACACAGGAAAAGATTCACATTTCATTTACTAATTTCAAGTTTTCCTGGATTTCTATGTTGTTGCTTGCTTGGTAGTAACTGGGTAGCTGTTGGGCTGAAATTGGTACACTGCTTTAGGTGGAAAATCTGTTTCACTATACTAGCTAGTTAAAAATAAATAAATAAATCAATTACACTGTTGGGTCATTCTACTTTCCACCATTTTTTTTTCCCCTGTTGGGCTTGGTCCACAAAGTGAACGAACATTTAATTCTTCAACGTCAATGCCTTCTTCCTTGAGGGAATTTGGAGACATTATCCATTTGTCTTTCAGCTGCCGCTTGGGTTCAAACTCATTCTGTGAACAGCCTCTAGACCCTTGAAGCCTCCTGTACTTACCCCTGAGCAGTTTACAACAATGACCACAACAGCTACAACAACATCAGATCTCCAGCAGAATAGACAAGGCAGGAAATGTATCTCACAATAACAAATCTCCTTGGTCTGGCTAGCAAACTCTCCTGAGCAGCTGAGTCCAGACTTGTTATATAAGAAAGGGGAGTGACAAATCCAAACATCTGACCCAACTAGCTTTAGCAGGCCAAACATATACATCTCTTCCAAGCATTTTTCTTGAAGACTGCCTCTTGGGGTAAAACGGTTCCAAGAGAAACATTTAAACTAAGGCAAAGGATTTCCACACAAACACAGTCATAGCAAACACACACTTATTTTCTATAATAATCTGGAATTTCGTCTTGTGGCCTATTTGTGAGCCCCATGACTCTGAATGACCTCATTCCTCTCTCACTCAATCTAAGGTGAAATTCTCCCTTGTTACAGAGGGCATCCAACTCCCATTGATTTTTAAGAGCCTAAAAGACTGAAAAAGATCCCCTCTGTAATCCCACTCATTCTAGACATACGATTTCACACAGCAGTTTCTGCTTCCAGTCCATAAACTTACGATTGAATTAGAAGATATTCTCCATCCCCAGCTCTCCACTGGGACACCCAGATTTGGTCTAGATACTCCAAACAATATCTATTTCACCACTTTCTTTGCTCATTTGTTACAACAGTGAGTTTTTTAGTGCTATAAGGAGACTCCTTTCAAGTGTAAGTTTGTTTCCAGCCCCACTTCAGACACTTGAATTAAGTGCTGGTGAAGATACAGCACAACAGCATTCAGAAGTAGGCTTTTGGGTGTTGCAGTCATACAGGTAGACAGGGTATCTGTCAGTCCTTTACACAATGAAAAACTTCACCTTTTTGCTGTTGTAATGAGGCAAGCATAGTAGAACCGATCCTTGTTAACTGATGTAACAGAGAAAATTATGACACAGTCTACCTTTTTTCCATCTCTGATTTAACAACACACAGCCATATATATGATGTACGCAAAACATAGTAGTGAGATACCTTATTTAATCAGAACATAGTCAAAGCTGAAAGAGTTGAACAGAGAGGAAAAAAAAAAAAAGGTCATAGGTTTGATGAAGCATTAGGCTGACAAACACATCCACAGCCAGTGCTTGAGTCCTCTATTAACATAGATTTTTCTAAGGCGGAAAAGTTAATGTTCCCCTAAAGCTGAAATTTAAATGGCTTTAGCTTTTAACACAAGACCCTTTAAATCGGAGACTAGGTGGAGATTTTTCATTGTATTACAAATATCTGCCCATCATCCTTCTTTTCTCCTTCACAGTGAGACCTGAGCAGCTGTGATTAGTGGAAGAAATAGCATACTTCACTATAAAATTAATTGCTTCTATCTACATTGTTGTCCCCAAGTTTATAGCTCATTTGCTGCTGGGTTCCACACCACCTGCTCCCTCATGTACCTAATTTTCCCTCCCACATGGCCCAGGAGGCAGAACACAAAAGGAAATCAGAGCCTGGGACTTCACCTGAGAGCCATTAAGCAGGTTCTAACAGATCTAGGAGGGTATGGAAACACGTTATTGCAGAGGTCTTCACAAAGATAACAGGAAAGCTCTGTCGTGCCGTGAATGTACTTCAGTGCCTAGCTTTGCTCTAAATCAAACTCTAACAATCCTTTCTCATAAATTACCATACTACAGACAGATGGAAGAAGTGCAGAGTGGTATAAGAATTTCTTTTAAAAATATATCAATAGTGCTTTGAAGAATCCCTCCATTTTACCAACGCCTATATGTGTGGGTTTGTATTTTAGGTATAAATCACATTCACGCACAACATACACACCCGCTTCATACTTCCTTTCAGAATTCAAAAGATTGTCTGTTCTTGAAAATTCTTTCATGGTAAAAGAACTGAGAGCTTAATTCCCCCCTCCACATTTCTGGGGGAGAGAATGGGTTTATGAACACTTGTCAAAACTGATCAGAATCCAGTAGAAGCATTTTAATTCTTTAACTAAGGTAAGAACATCTCTTTATGTAGGAGTCAATGTTGTATTCAGAGAAGTATATCCGCTCACCTGCAGTCAGTGCTTCATTTGTTCTGTTGCATCCTCATTTTAATACAGAGAACTGACTGAACACATAAGCAGATTATTAAATGAATAGTGAGTGACTGGTGAAAAGCTTCACAAATAATGATGTTAATTCAACACCCCACATGTAACCAGCAATTTATCCTTAGTGGTTTTCAATGGGGTATTAAGCTGTAAACACAAGATATACCCTAATGGTATTTTCAAATAATAATATCCTATTTCTTTATAATTTTATGAAGACTCCCCAATTTGCATTATGCATCTCTTGTTAAATGTGAAGAACACAAAACACGGTGACACCTAATTTATTCTCAATATACGCAGTATAAGAATACTGTATTTGACTCAAACAGCTGTCATACTACCACACCTGGCAGCATCCTTCTTATTTGACATATCTAGACAAACTATTCTGAGGACAAAGAAAAATTGCCACTTAAAAAGAAAGGAAGAATAAAAATACACTTAATTAAAATATGAGACTCCATGCAAGTTTACTGCATTGGCTCTTCAGCTTGATTTCTGTTGTTTTGCTTAAGACTATTTAACATGTCAACACAAAAGATGCCTGGAGCATAGGATTCCACACCCTTCTAACACCTGACCAAGCATCAATTAACTGCTTAGAAGCAGTCAAATCCATTCCCACCTGCTCCTAATAACAGCACATGCATAGTTTTTGCCATTCAATATTTTTAGACATTTCTGGGAGGAATTCCAACATCCTAGAGCATGAATGCCTGTAATGCCTTAAAAGGAAGAATTCTTCCTCCAAGTAGGGTTAGCAGGTGTGTTGCTCTTACAGAATAACATTTCCTGTCATAATGCCAAGCTATTGGACTGCTGAATGGCACTAGCTCCCTTGGAGGCATGGGGGACTGATAATAGGGACACCACTAGAGCTGATAACGGCAGTCTTACTTGCAGTTTCAGGCCTAAACTTTCAATTATAGGGGAAGATTGCTAAGCATAATGGAAAGTGAAAGTGAAATGAACTTACTAGAGTGAGCCAAGTAGAAGGCATTGAAGATAATTAAGGGACATAAGCACGTGACCTATGAGGAGAGGCTGAGGCACGTGGGAACGTTTAGCTCCAGAGAGACTCAGAGGGATCTTATCAATGTGTGTAGATGACTGACAGGAGGGTGCAGATAAAATACATCTAGGTTTTTGACAGTAGTGTCCAGTGAAATTTGTGCAACAGGCACAAACTGAGAAAATAAATCATTTAAGATTTTATTTTTTTTTTCCTGAGGGTGACTGGACACCATCACAGGTTACCCTGAGGGATTGTATTGTCTCCATCCTTGGAAATTTTCAAAATATGACCGAGCATGGTCCTCAGCAACTTGGTTCATCTGACCTTACAGCAGGACACTGAGCTCAGCATCCACCAGAGATCTTTTCCTGCCCCCAATCAATTTGTGATTTTGTAAAATACCTTAGACAGAAATGTATTTGAAATTTTCTCCCATTACTAATCCTGCTGTATTTGCCCCCAGTTATAAGTCACAGCTTCATTCACTGAAAGAATGAACCTGACATCTCCTAGCACTAACAAAGAAAAACCCATACCCATTTATGGTGATATACTTATGATGCCTCAGTATTTAAGTGCAAATGTGCAAAAAGGTGATTGTTGTAGAAAAGGTCTGCTTGAAGAAAAATAAATCAACAGCACTTTTTTTATTAAGTAAAAAATGAAGACAATCATGACATGTACTTCTTTTTTTTTTGGATTGGCTTCAATAGTAAAACGTTCTCAGTCTTCCACTGCAGAGGTGAGAAGCTTCTCTTGTATGTTAATGACAATACCCACTTGGATGTCCTGAAACCTTGCATGGTCCAGTGGAAAAAGACTCAAAAAGCACAATGGTACTTCCATAAATTGCTTCCATAATGTTTTTAAAACTACTGGTTTTGAGTGTCTTCATACTTTTTCTTCTCCTTTTCTTTCCTTCCACAAACTCTTATCGCCCTCCCCTATCCATTCTCTCTTCAAGCCATTTCTATTTATACTTATCCAAAAAATAAAAATTAAGGATTACCTCAGAGAAAAATAGAGAAAGGAATATGGGAATAAAAGGCAACAAGAGTTAAAAGTCTCATGACAATATAAAGCCAAATTTTAACATTGAAACTTTATTCAATCTTAAAAATTACTACTCCCACTCCAGAAGTACTCCCACCTTGCACAGCACAGTTCTGTCCACTCCAGGCACATCCCTGCCAAGCTGGGGCTGCTAGCCTGCTTCACTACAAAGTGCAGTTCTACTGACGCTTACTCAAATTCTGTAAGAGCTGCACTTCAGCTGGAAAATAGGAGCAGGAAAAAAGCAGAGTTCTCAAAATAAGAAATCCTATGGGCTATATGAACTAACATTTTTTTCCATTTATTAAATCTTAAAATCCATCCAGTAAAAATTTTGGATCAGATGAAGAATCTTGAAGAAAAGCTTAACTATGAAAACATTTGCAGCTCTTCCCTTATACTATTTGTCCATGACTGACTACACATACAAATCGTACCCTCACATAGCTCAGTAATCCTAAAGTTTCTAGATTAGTTTCTCCTTTTTTCTTAAGGAGTCAGTTCATCCTCTCAAACACACGCTCACTTGAGGCTGTCCCAGATAACTAGTTTCTTCTTTTGCATGTTCTTTCCACTCTGATGTCCTTTTCATGCAAGTGGTATTAGGAACTTCTCATTATCGCTGGTTGCTGAAATTCCCATCTGCATAGAGAGCACTTCCCAGTAGCCCAACCCATGCTCTAACAGCCAGTCCAGGGCCTCCGTGAGGAGGAGAGAAAACTCAGTAATTGAACTGATGCAGCAACAGTGAAGTATCCCTTGGTTTGGGGTAACTTGCCATTATACAGGAGGACTTGCCCAAATAGGCATCTGCAGGGCATAGGACACAATACCATGTCACATCCTTTGGTGGCCCCATTCAGCTCCTAGATATTCATATCGCTTCCACAGAGAGCCTCCAGTGGTCAGGGGGATAAAAATAATTTTGACTGATTTTTCCTCAGATTTGAGGTTCCCACCCCCAACTCCCATAAGACAGTGTCATACTCTTCCTTTTCAAATACATCCTGCAGCATCTCGAAACTTCATTTATAGAGAGTATCATAAACAAAGCCTTATCCTTAAATAAGAATTGAGATGAATTTCTTTATCAGTAAGAGGTACCTTTTGCACAGGTGACTCAGGTAAGACATGCCCTGGTAGCAAAGAACTGTTGCTAGAGACGTGCAACCAGCTGATGGTGGCAACACTGGACCTACATGAGTGGCTGGGACACTGCTGACCTACTTCATTCAGCAAGCAGAGTCAGGGCAATGTTCTGGGTGGTCAGAAAGCAACTTTTCAGAAGTGCAACACTACAGCTAGGCCATGTCTTTGCCCAGGGCTTTCTGCCTTCATCTACTTCCTGAGTTTTTGTCTTGCCTTTGGCAAAAGTTTTAATTACTTTGCTGTCAGGCACACACCGTGGTGCCACTTTGTATGATGTTCTGCTGTATCAGAGTCAATACTTCGGATTCCCTATAAAATCACAGGTGCTTTGCTTTACAGAACTCAAAATCTGATAAGCCACCACAGCAGAGTACACAGAGTCTTCGCCACAGGAGTTACTTACATTCAAGTAAGCAAGTGTGCCTCCTATTTCTTCTTTCCATTATTCCTTTTCAATTCTGTACTTATTGAAAGAAGGAGGGAGAATAGTAATAATAAAAAGAGCTCTGGAAGTTCTAGATATCCTTCAGAGACAATACTTCTCCTTCACTTCATGGAAAAGTGACTCTTTTTTAGTATTGTAAAAATTAGGAAAAGTATTTTTAGAAATGTTATGACTACCTCACTCTGGCAGAGAACAAATTTACTTCGTCAACATTTATTTGAGCAAAAATCTGTTTTCACATAGCCTCACGTCTAATTCATGTAGCCTGAGCAATATCACTGAAGGTAAGCACTTTTTGTCCCTTATGTGTTTTTTTTTTTTTAATTATTATCAATATTTAAAAAAAAAAAAAAGCTTTATTCAAAGACCATGAACCAAACCATGTCATATTCAAAGTTTGTATGAAAAAAGTCAAATGCACATAATCCAGACACAGAATATCTTCCATAGATTTAAACTTTAAGTTTGTCCTGTGTGTTTAGGAAACCTGGAAAAAAAGCTCAGATAACAAGCCTATAAACAGCAGTTTTCTAAGCTTTTAGCCAACAGGTTGTGCTTTTCTTAATTAGGATCATCCCTTTCCACATCATTTAGGTACTCCATAAGAGATACAATTAAGATGACCATGCTGCAGGATTTTTTCATGAGTTCAGCCTTTCTCACTGCTTGCTAGAGCATTCTCCTCTTTAGCTCTGTATGTAGCACTGCAGCTCTTCCACACATTGTTCTTCATTACTAGAGGTGTCAATCGCCCTGACTCCCTGAGTTTTCCTCTCTGCTTCACACAGCTGAACTATGAATGCATTTATTTTCTCCTGTTGCCAAAACTGTCAGGAGTAAAATTTTAAAACCCTGATCTAGCAGCAATACATAAGTATGTGACAAGTCCCATCGATTCACTGTGACTCCTCAAGTGCTTAAAGTTAAGCATTTACTTAAGCATACACTTGCTTTGTTGGACTCCAGCACCAGTTTCAGCTTTGTACGACCCTAAGTCTCTGCACTTGGGATTTCCTATCTACTGTACTCTACATTCAGAGGTGCTAAGGCACTAAACAGCATTAGACCCATGGACTTCTGTAGGCTTTAGTTCACAGAAACATGAGCCTTAAAGCCATGTGCCAAATCCTGATGTTTGAAATACTCCATCCCATTAAAAGATATAAATCCTTCCCTTCAAAGCTGTTCTTTGCTGGGCTTGCAAATGCAGCTGTAAACAGATCTAGTCCTGACAGATGAGCCCAGGCAGTACCTAGCTATGGACAAACAATATGCGTCTATACATTTCACTAAGCTAGGAATGGAGCCAGTTATCACATTTTTTCACTTGAGAATACAATATGCAAAAAAAACCACCTGTCACCAAAGAAACATATGTCCATCAGTCTGGACATATGCACATCACCCAAGTGATTGCCACAGTAACTGAAAATAGCTGCAGTAACATACAAGAGATTCTGAATCAGAGGCAAAACTGTCCTTTTCAGTGACTGTCAGAGGTGTATGCTATCCTTCCTGCAAGGAAATAAAACATTTGCAAGGTGCATCCACTTTTGGCTAGAAATTTCAGCTGTGCTCTAAAGAGGTTTCACTTAGTTCTTACCTAAAAGGATATCCCTGCTAAAAACTGATGCACCAAGAGCACCCTTTGACCGGTGTCCTCACTCTCTAACCTACTCATTCGTACTTACTTGCATCTTCTCTTCTTTTCTACTATGATTTCTTGCTGCTTAGGTCTTGCACCCTTGTTCGTGACAAACACTGGGAAGGAATCTCCTCCCTGGTGCAAGGCAGACCACCAGAAGAAGCAGGTGGCAGTTGTGAGCAGAGGATGAGAGAAAACCAAAAGAGAAAGCTATTTGGGAAGTAACGAATACAAGCGCTAATTTATATTTTAATGATTAAAGAGAAATTAAAGCCAACAGCATCACGATTTTAACTCTGCAGCTGGTGGATTTCTTTGTCTTCTGGTCAATGAAGCTGAATTATGAGACTGAGGGAACTTCAGAAGTGTTAAAAGATGTTATAATAATAATAAAGGGAGGTCTATAATTATAGAGAGATTATTGCATATAATATATAAGTGGATTGCACTTAAAGAGCCTCATCAAACCAATTTCCACTGCAACTCATTGATGCCACAGATGAGAACTTCAGGTGGGAGGATAAGCTATAGGAATGGATGAACACTTAAGAAACAAAGTCCTCGTTTTCATGCTAATGTCCTACAACAGTTTAGAAGAAGGAGAGAGAAACAGTCTTTGTATTGTGATAGCAACGCAGCATGACAGGGGAGGAGGAAACTTCTCTGGTGCAATGATGAACAGCTTCAAATGAACATTTAACAAAGTTGTTCATGAGAAAGCAGCTGTAAGCCTTCTGCAATCCCAGCACATTTTATTGTGACTGCACAAAGTGAAAAAAAAGTCAACGTCTGTCTGGTATAACTAGAATGACAGAGAGTCATCAGGGACTGGGAGATTTTGATGCTACTGTCTTTTCATCCTTCTCTTGTTAGACTGCAAGAACAAGCTATATTCTCATGGGACTGTTCAAAAAGACTTGTCTTTCCCCACGGGGAATCACTAGTTGAACTCCCTGTAATATTAGAAGGAGTTATTTAAGTTTAAATTTAATGTAAGAATATGAAATAAACCCTCTCCCAAACAGCCCTCTTCCTCTCATGTGGATGTTCTTCTCTATTGCAACTCATCTTGACTTGTCATCTTCCTCTGCATCCTGCTTCAGTGACATCACTATGCCTCACAAAGACAAAGGCAGGTACAATTTTCACTCCTTGTTCAAATCGCTGGCTGACTTAATAAAAAAAAAAAAAAAGGTATAAAAGACAAAATCAATACAGGAAATTAGATCCTGTCTGTGCTTTTTGTACCACGTACAGAAGGGAAAGAAGAATGGGGGCTTAAATATCTTGACTCTCTTCCCCAGTTTTCAGGGCTTGCTAGCCTTGTGCTACACCTGTAGCAAACACAGAGCAGATGGTTCACCTTTCTTGCTAACAGGACACAGGGCTATCACTCCTGGCACTTATTTCTTCTGCTGCAGCATGCCACAGGCACAAAAAACCTGCGAGTAACCCCAAAGCAGAAGTGGTGCTCATATCCACCACATCACATGACCCTCACTCATTTTGAGACTGGATCCAGAGGATAACACTTCTGTTTAAGGCCTACATTCAATCTGTAAGAAAACTTTTGCTGATTTTTGCTGTTTATTTTCTCCATGACTCCAGACAGCAAGAGTCCAAAAAAAATTTCTTGTTCTTCACAGAAATTATAGCATTTATCATCTTGTTGAAACTAAATTCTTATTGTTGTACAGATTCTAGTGGTAGCAGGAGTGAGTTGAATCTTTAATTATGAATACACTACAACTAATTATGCTCCATCTCCTGTTTGGGGCTGCACAAGCTTTTTATATTCTCAGAAAGTGCTTCTTTCTGACATCAAAGGCTTCAATCCCATTCAGCAATGAAGCTGGGCAATGATCACCACACTACTACCACCCCAGGTCAAATATCACTGAAGTCATTAGGACCTGATTTACCTGCATTCCTATAAAAACAAACCATTGGGATAAATTAAATTCTATTGTTAGCCTTACCCTAAAGATGGGTTAAATATGTATTCCATCAACTGTAAATAGCTGGAACGTGACCCTTCTTTTGTACATGTTGCACATGTTTCTGTCCATCATGACACACTAGTTTACCTTTGTGTTCAGTATACAAGAAGTTTAATTCACACCACAAAACCTCCCTGTTTGGATCCAAGTTTTTTTTTGATTCAGCCTTCTACAACGAGTAACATTGATTGTCCTCATGAGAAAAATTACACAACTTCAGCTTCAGTAAGGGGCCAAATTCTCAGCTGCCATGAACTGATATTACACCAAGGTCGTTACAACTGCACAGATTTACTGCATTGTAATCATTCAGACAGAGGACTCAAGGCCATCCATCAGTGTTTCATATCTTGCATCATCACTTAACACTCACATCTGAAGACAAAATACAAAGATGAATTAACCCCTCTGGGTTTTATAGCTACTAGAAGTTGCTTTGCTTAATGATGTAATTAATCTTTTCTATTGTTTGTTCCACACACCACCTCCTCTCCCCACCCTGAAATAAAAGAGTTGTTACAGCATCAATTTCTGTTGCTGATTTTTTTTCTTCCTGTCCTGTCTTTTTTTTTTTTTTTTGCATATTTGCTAGTTTACACTTAGTATTCATTCCTCTCAATAATTTATTTCATGTTCTTGTTAGTCTGCTGTCTAAAGTCAGCCTTCCAATAGAAATACTCATATTAAGATAGTCAATTTATAGGAGTTAATTTGGTTTAAAGATACACACATGTGTTTGTTTTTTTTTTTAAACTAAGGAGTTGATGATCACACAGTAACTACATGGTGTCTAGCACAATGGAACCAACTCCTGTTGAGTTCTTCAAGACAACAATGATAGGCTGAACACTGAAAAAATCCAAATATAATCACACCCATTTAAATCTTTGCAGACCTTGCTTTTAGACAAAGAGCATAAGTAATTGCTTGTTATAAGACACTTCTCAACTAATTCACTAATTCATTCATCCCCACAGTTGGATGACAATGCCTACTGCAATGTTAGTCTCAAACAGTTCTGTCCTATCATTCCACCACTCTGTCCAGTGATAACCCAGACAACAGCAAAAGTAAAGGAAGAAATGAACGTGATGGATCAGTGTAGGGTGGGCTTATTTTTGGCAGCTTCTGATATTTAGACTGTTTTTGAAACAGCTACCCCCCTCCCTTCCAGTGTCCAGTATTCCAAGAGGTTCCAGATTGCACTTGAAAGGAGAGGGGGGAAAAAACAAAGCCAAACCCACTTCCACAATCTAGTAATTCTGAGGGTTATATTCTTTTATGTATTGCCAAACTTATCAGATTTACATTGAGGTTCATATGTAGACATCTATCTCAGAAACATTAATACTTTCCCTTTTACCAATTCCTGTCTATTAAACTCAGAGCAATGCTGATCACACACATAGAATTAAGCCCATGCTTAAGTATTTGCAGCAGCTGGGCCTTAGAGCCTATTTTTTCCCCAAAGGTGTTTAGGCATCTCTGTTCCTTAATCATTTTTGGCAGCACACAAATAGATGCAGATTTGCATATATTTACCAAAAGCATACTGCAGCCTGCAGCTACTGTAACTTTACTTGCAGAAAAGATATCTGATTTTTCAGAATTGCAAAGCACCTCAGCTACCAAATGTCTTTGTGTATTTAACAAAAGCTAAGCTTGACTGAAGTACAGAGAGATCTGCAGTATCTCACTTGACACATGTACTGATGTGTCGCCAATCAAAGCTATCTGTAACACCACCTTAATCAGTTAGTCTCCAACCTTGGAGAATAACTCATTAAAGAGAAGCACAAAAGAGAAGGCAGCTCAATAGTGTTTTCAATGATACATAAATAAAGCTGCCCTGTCATGGTAAATTCTGTGTAACGGGGAAAATGGTATAAAACCTGACATTGATCTAGAAGTGTGGTACCTCAGGGCATAGAAAGGGGAAAAGCCATTTAATCACTGACACTGACTGTCTCCGTGATCTGGGAGGAAGCTCATGCCCGTAGCTGTGACCCACCAGGTGACCCTAAGTCAAAGTGGATGAGCTCTGAACCTGAGGGAGCATGGCTGACTGATAATCAAACTGGTTTGATGGAAAATGGGAAAGGAAACTCAGCAAGATTTAGCCTGCATTCAAATGCAGAAACATTCTCTACCTATTCTATTCCATCCTGTGGTTATAAACATTTCGGTTGAGAAAGAAGTAATTGAGATTCTGTTTGGACTAACAGCCTTTTAAGGAAAGTTCTTTGCAGACCACCAATATGGGAAGATAACTTGATGCTAATGTAAATTCATTATCGTATTTACTGAACATTTCTATTCACGGTATTTTCACTTTCCAAATACTGTTGTTTTTCCAGCCACCTTCCAAACTTGGAAGGAAGAAAAGCTTTCAAATATTACCCATCCTGATTGTCTCCTATTCAGGAACACTCCTGAGAAGTTGCTAAGGACTTAATTTCTGATGTTAAAGACGGTAGATAATTTAAATTTACATTTTGCTATGAAAATTTAGTC
The DNA here is from genome assembly GCF_965140915.1 of Aythya marila. NCBI lineage: Eukaryota > Metazoa > Chordata > Aves > Anseriformes > Anatidae > Aythya > Aythya marila. The sequence goes on from NC_139042.1 coordinate 112,896,648, forward strand.
ATTCCAAGTTAACAGTGCTTAGCCGGTTTTAGTTTTTCATTCATTTAATTTTATAGTTACATGCCTCTGACCACTATGTATTAAGTTTACTTATCTAAACAGCTATCTTTATAGGCTGGACCTTTCTGCCTTAATATTTTAGTTGATTTAGGAATACGCTTTCAGACCAAATCTCTCACTCACCTGGACTTAGCAAGTTCTGATGAACAAAGCCCATAAACGGGATCCATTTCTAATCAAATTAAAACAGAAGGTATATTTTAATACCCTGCCTAATGTTATCCCACTTAAATGGGCAATCAGGCCAGACTAGCTTGTCTGAGGTAGCATCCTGAAATTGGTAGATGACAGACTTCAGGTCCACAGCACCAACTGTTTTGCTCTTTAGTGCTGCTTCTATGGAGTTGAACTACTTACTAATGTACTTATATATGGAGTAATGTACATTTCTGAAAAGAAAGCATGATATAAATTGAAATTCAAGCAGTATATAGTGCCTTATACATGTGCTTTGCACAGGCAAAATCTTCATTCAAACACTCTAGTCACACTTGTGATCTCGTCCATGCTCTCTGCCGAATATCATACACTAACACAGTACTGAATTGCTTTAAAGTATGAACACATCCCAAAGACTACAGGATTCTGTGCTTAAGGTTTATATTATGTTGTGACAATCACATCAAAAAATTGTTTTATGAACATTGCACACAAGTCACCAATAGGTACTCTATCAGAGGATGCACAAAAACAAGTAAATTAGTCTATCTAAATTTCTCCTAGTTTGAAATTTATAGCAGCTCAGCTTTCTTTGCAAATGCATTTTCAAGTTGGTTCTTTCACTTCAGAAAGGACACAATAGAATGTCAGATCTTTCTGAAAAGTCATTTCAGTGGATTATTTTCATTATACATCATGTTGGATTGCTTAAATGTCTAGTCAGATATCAATCTCACCTGAGCCCTGCATGGTACTGATTCGCTCTCTGACATTACGTATCTAGCAGCAAAAAACATGCCTCTGTGTACATGGGAGAAAGTGACAGCCTAAGGATTAACCTGCTTGTTGATATTCATGTTCCAGCACATCCCCTGACAAACAGAATACTCCAGGGGTCAGGCTTCATCCTAATCAGAAAAGAGAGAATACAGATTGTTTTGATCAGAACTACATGTGTCTGGAAGGCTAATCCAAAATTAATTAGATCTGGGCTGCATAACATTCATTTGGATTTGTAAACATGGTGACGGGGGTATGAGGATTATGCAGATAGAGAACAGATAAGGTAACTAATTTGTAGGTTGATGATGCTTTAATAATGTCACAAATGTACTCCTTTGTCTTAATAATTGCTAAAAATAAGGAATATTTTGCTGTAAATTAGTGTGTAGACAGCAATTCATTCAAAAATGAAGACATTTTAGCAGTCAGAATAAGATACAGATAGAAGTAGTTTTAACAACAACATTCAAATTAATATTTGCATTCTAGCACTGTAGTCAGTTTAGAGCTGTACAACCATTTTTAAGATGGACTTCATTTAAAGAGAAACATACTGAATTATTTTAGAATGATTTACTCACTACTTTTTTTAAACCATGAGACTGATACATACTGCAAGCTGACGTAATACTACTGATTTCAGCAATGATAGAATGGTCATCTAATTTTTAAGCAGCTTCTCCCCACCCCATAATCAACCTTCCTGTGCCAGTAGAATAAAAATACAGTATTGTGCTTAAAGATTTTAAAATAAGCAGAAAGTTACAAGAACACCAGGGCAGCTGATTATACCATCCAGAGAAACAGAGACATTGCCTGCTTAATTTCATGTGGGTTGGGAGGGGTGTCTGGGAAAATGGCCCTCTGCAGGACTCACCTGAGGAGATGAGACATACTGCAGACAAGGTTCACAGTCTGCCTAACACAAAACGTTGATCAATTTGGAGGGAAGGAATGGGAATGAGAAAGCATGAAAATGGAAACTGGGAGCACTTACAAATTCATTAACGAAAGTGCCTTTTTGCAGACCAAGGTCATCCTTATTCAGCTGCTAGATTACACCTCCTCCCCTCCTGCTATCAACGCAAGCAGAGTGAGATAATAATCTTCACTTGTGTTATGAGAATGTCACAAACAGACCATTTCTCATTTTCATTTTACAAATGGATTAGCGCTGTTCCAATTCATGAGCCATTTCAATCTGTGTTGCTAGTGAAGACTTATTAAAACTATACTGAGATTTTATCCTGTTATATATATATTAAAGCTCAATTCTACATATTTATACTATAGTTTCATCTGAAAAAAATATCTGTATTTCAAAGAGGAATGACTGAAAACTACTTCAGAGAACTGCATGTTTGACAAGATGTCAGACAATGGCCCCAAAAGCTAAGAGAGGATGAGAACGATAAAAGTGCTTGCTTACTGAATAAACCCTCCAGGACAGATTTTATGCTGTATCTGTACAGTCCTAGTGGTGCCACTATGACCCAGCTCATGACTGGTCTTCGTCAGTACTATTGCAATGAACTAGTATTTCAAAGAAAATGCAAGTGTCAGAGTCTCACATTAGGGAAATTGTATCAGAAGAATAAGGAAGCAATAAAGTTAAGATAAGGAGGTGCTCCCTCCTCACCCCCTGCAGGAGAGTAACACTGTAATTTGGAAACCATTTTCAGCATCTGACCACAGTTCCCCACAGAATTTGCTTGTGGGAAAATGCATTCCTCAGTGTTGTTATACACATTGTCAAGAGGCCATTTCCTTCCTCGCTTATTTACTGGAGTTTACTTCAGAACCGTCTTTGTAACCAAGCAGTTCACAGCTGACCTCTGAAATACCTGCTTTGGTTCTTGGCAGGCTCCAGGCAGAAAACATATGAGATATGCTTAAAGCAGAACACTCACAGAAATAAATAGAGGAAAAAAAGCTAGAACAAACATTTGCTATTTTAACATCAGCAAAGTCAAGAAAGTATGCTGCTGTGATATTTAATACTGCTCAGCACAATCCAAAGGGGATTGTGCAGCATCGGAACAGACTGCTAACAATAAAAAGGATATTTGCAAAGGAGAAGAAACAGACTAGCAACGTAGTAAAGCTTACTGTGTTACATACAAGACTTGGGGAAAAAAAAAAAAAAAAAAGCACTAGTCATAAATTGTCAGAAAGAACAGTTTTAGAATATGGTTACACCAATTAATTCTACCCTCAAAAGACTAGGAGATATGAACTCTAAACTGATTTGCAGCTTAGTTTACTTACAGGCGGATGGCCAGTCACTAGTATTGTTCTGCAGAGCTCCATTTTAGGGTCAGTTCTACTTAACATTTTCATAAACAATTTGGATGTAGGACTTAAAAGTACACTAAGTTTGTAGATGACACTAAATTGGGAGAAGGTGCTGACTCCTTCAAGGGTGGAGAGGCCTTGCAGAGAGATCTTGGCAAATCAGAGGCAATCACCTTAAATATCAAGCTTAACAAGGCCAAGTGACAGACTCTGCTCTCAGGATGGCCATCAGTACAGACTGGGGATGAGAGACTGGAGAGCAGCCCCACAGACAGGGATCTGGGGTTCTCGTCAGCAGCAAGCTGAATGTGAGCCCTGGCAGCCAGGAGGGCCAGCCCAACCCTGGGGTGCATCAGGCACTGCCAGTTGAGGGAAGAGATTGTCCCGCTCTGCTCTGTGCTGGCATGGCCTCAACTCAAGCACTGTGTGCAGTTTGGGGCACCACAGTTTAAGAAGGCTAAGAAAACTATGAGAGAGTGTCCAAAGGAGGGCTGCAAAGATGGTCAAAGGTCTAGGAGCCAGGAGTTGGGGTCAGTGATACTTGTGAGTCCTTTCCAGCTCAGGATAGTCTTTGATTGCCAACCATTTACATACTGGATCTTCCACCAAGGATGCTTATCTCACAGTGAAACTGAGAACTGAGGGCAACGTCAGAGCTGCTTTGTGCAGGTCTAATACAGGCTGCTAAGTGCACAAACCTCAATTCACACAGTTATTCCATATAACTATGCTACAGTAAAATTAATCCAGCAAATATTCCCAAACATCCATACGGTTTCAAATAACAATTCAGACAGGAACCTCAAAGCTCATCAGAAATATCAAAACCTTGGGGAGAAAAATACGCTCAAAGTAATTAAAAATATTTTGCTTCCTTAGCCTAGAAAAAGGCCAATTCAGTGTCAAGCAAGGCAAAAGCAAGAAGAAATATGATGGGGATTCAATATCATATATCTTCACTTAAAAATAATACTCCCAAACGAAGAGCAAAGGATCTGCTCTGGAAGTATAAACTTGTTTGGGGAAATACAAGATTTCTCATCACAAAGACTTCTACGCTAGTCTAATTTGAAAGCTGTGACCTTCCTGTGAAAATGACAAGCAGGACCGAATAAGTTCTTCAAAAGGGCAAGCCTCAACAGCAGGTACCACAAGTAGCTTAGAAAAAAAATAAGAGAACAGGATTCCCTTGGTACTTGGTATTGGGGTATACAGATCTTCCTTATCCCTTTACCTAGCCTCTGAAGCAATACAATTAAAAAACAAAACCAAAAATACTACCAATGTGGGCTTTGGAGTCCAATTTGGATACTAGCAAATACTTGGGGGAAGGTGAAACAGGAATGGCACAAAACTCTATTCCCCTTTGAGGAAATTGCTGCTGAGTGGCTGTCACTCTCCTTCACCAATCCAGCCACCGATATCCAACCATCCAACAAAATCAGCACAGGCCAAATGCTGCTCAGGCTCAGTTGACATACTTGTTTTAAACTTCTTCACTTCCAAAATAGTACTTGCCTCAGTCTTGACAGCATCCACAGGTTTACAAAGGACCTGCTTATGCACTTTAGGGTGTAAATTGACAACACAAAGTATTTGTCAAGCACACCCACAAAGTTGCTGCCTTCTGGGCTGCTCACACTTTCCAAGCCAAGTCATTCTTCTACATGTGCATTCTGGGAATCTCATCATATAAAAACATGTAAAAAACATCATGTAAAAAACAATCTAAACAAAGGAAATGGGAAAAAAAAAAAAAAAAAAAAAAAACCTGAATCCAGTTCACAGCAATCGCATGGAGATTTGTGCCAGCACTCTGTAAAACAAGGGAGGACGAAGAGCTGCCAGAGCTGAATACATTTTATCCTCAAATCATGGTATTATTCTAATTAAGGAACACCCACATTTTCCTTCAGACTCTTTGAACTGCAATAGATTTTCCTCTGCAGCTGCTCCTCTCCACATGCATGCAAATGGAGGCAACTAGCTAGCTGTAGCAACACAAACATTTCTGAGCTAGATCCAATCTGGCCAGTTTAGAAAAAGCACTAACTGCATAACCTCATACACAGCCAAAATAGCTGAAAAAAAAAAAAAAAAAAAAAAAAACTTCACTTCTCAGCTTCATCAAAAAAACTTGTATTTCCATAGCATTACTGTCCTAAATATGCTACACTTATATCAGTTAATGGAAGCACACAAATACTTTGGAGAAACACTTCCTGCAAATAAAACATGGTTTTAAGTGATAAATAATAGGCCCACAACAGTTGTTACAAGATCTTACAAGTGATACCAACAGTCAGTGGTTATCAGTGTCAGAGTGTATATCAATTTTGATAAAATAAAACCACAAAACCAGCCAAAAAATATCACAAAAAACACACCTGAGAAAAAAATCACCGTTTTACTTGGAAAGTCACATCACATAATAAAGGACAAAGTCATCTATGACAGTGTTCTGTTTTATGGCAAAACACAAGGATTAGAGAGAGGAAAGCATGAGGATTAGAAAGAAGCGATCAAGTAACAGAAACGATCCCACTGAGAATCGTGAAAATAATGCAGTATACACATACTAAATCCAGAATTTAAACAAGATAAAGAAAATATAGCCCCAAGGGAAGCCACATCACTAGTTGGAGGTGAGGATTCAACACTGGAAATCAAGTTACAAACAACCGTACTAATATAAAATCGCATTAAACATACAGTTATAATCCTAAGGAGGATATAGTAACGTTAGCATGATTGTTCTTTTAGAAGCATAGCCTTTTGTTGTGATCGTATCAGAGCAAACTGTACGCTACAAGTATCTTGCTGCCATATAACTACATGTACCCAAAGGCGATGTGTTACTTGCACTAATATTTCTCTAATCCAGTGTAATTAAAACAGATGACAATATTAATCAAGTATTTTATATGCAAGCTTGCCCAGAGAACTGTAATCCAATACCACACTTTCTCCGCAGCCAGAGATTTTGATAGTCATTTTAGCTTACCTGTTTTATCACTTTTTTTATACATACAGGGAAAATGAACGATATGAAAACAAATTCATTAATGTTTGTGAAGCATTAGGATCTTAGATTAGCAAACCTCACTGAAAATACAACATATAAAACAATCACCTTCTGAGATGAACAACATGAAGTGTAGAGAAAATATTTATATGAAAAAATGAAAAAGAACACCCTCATTCAGTTTATACGCACAACTAAGCATAGTATTAACTTTTAACTTTCTTTTGTACAAGTCTGAAGTTTTTCATTCAAGAGGCACATTTTACAGCATAACAGCTGCAAGCACATATTGCTTTTGTAGTAGTACTCCTTAAAGAGAGCAATAAAGACAAAGTGCAGTAGAATTTTCAAAAGTTGTGTGGTGTTACATTATATAAATAAAGAATACATTTTTGTTTCCTATTAGCGAAAGTAGGAAAGCCAAACTGTCAAAAGAAGTAGGTTGAAAGGGAAGTTATTTAAAAGATAATGTCAAATCCTAGCAGGCTGAAACAATTGCATTTTACTCCTGAAATGCATGACAAGTTCTCTATTAACTATTTGTAAACCAAACAAAAAAATAAACCCATAGCCTAAGGAGTAAAACCAAAACAATTACACTAAAAAATATCCAAGAAAAATACAACTCTTCACAAGGTAACTCTTCCTAATACTGCTTTAAAGACCATCTTAATCACCTTAGATATCTACTCTATTTTCCTGTACTTGCACAATTACAATTGATGACTGTTAGAAGTGACAAAAGATAAAAAACATTTTACAAGTAACCCTCAGTCCATCATCGTCCTATTATCAAAGTTTGTATATATATATATATATATATGTACATGTAAATAGAGGAAAAAACTATGAAAATGCACCAACAGATAAAGTTATTGTTAGTAAAGTCACACAAAGATTTTTTTTTCTTCTCTTAAGAATATTTTTGAAATTTCACTAGTTACATATTCTATGTTCTTGCATTGAGACAATTTAGATAACTTTTACAGCATGTAGATGAACTTAGGACAACCAGTTCCTTTGTTGCTGCAAAAAAAACAGAAAGGGAAACATAAGAGCATTGTTTAGCTTCAGATCATCTTTCTCCTCCATGATAAAGAATGCTGATTTTCAGCAAGATCCCATACAGCCAGGCTAAACACAGTGAAACACACCACATTGAGAAAGAAAAACAAATGAATGATCACTTACAGCCCCACCAGCCCAGGAAGAACCAGGTCCTCAAAGAGGTTGCTGCTTGCACAATGCTGAGCTAGGAAACGTTTGGTGCATCTGCCCATATTTAAAAAATCTTCCTCTGAGCATTTTGAGTGGTACCTCTATAATCAGCCTCCTCAGGATCCAAGGTAACACCTGCTGGGTTCTCCAAGGGGCACAGAATTGGGTCAGGCACCCAGATGTGACGCAGAAAACCTGGGTCTGGTTGCCCTCCTGCAGCTAGGGCAGGGCAGAGGCAGCCTGGTCCCAGCTGGCCTACTCTTAGGTGGGTACTCCTAGTCACCTGGCATGTCATCAATGAACAGCACATGGGCTGTTCATTTGATTAGAAATATCACTGAAAAATCATTCTCGAGGAAGGATCTCACATATCTACATGAAACAGTTACGTGCCTAAAGATTCTTAAACTGAGCAACCATTGAGTAATACCCCATAAAAAGAACAAGATACTCACAGCTCAGGACAGGCAGACAGAGAGTGCTGGATGGGGGCACCCAAGGTGTGGGCAGGTGGTCCTAGGGCAACACACTTAGCTCAGCTGAAAGGCCACCACAAGAAATCTGTCAAGAAATCCCTGTCAGTCACACTGCAGTGGTAAATATATAATCTCCAGCTACAACACGAAAAAGCTAATTGACTCTCAGTAAACCTGAGACCCCAGTTTTCTAATTTCAACACAGATGAATGCTGTATTAGCAGCTCAGGCTGTTTGCTTCCTGTGGGTTAAGCAACAGCTGCTAAAGAATCTGCTGCTCTTTTGTTTGCTAATTAATCAATAATAAATTTTATGGGTGACATATGATACTAATAACCCCCCTTAAAAAATGAAACCTAAGTTATTTATTTTAAAATATACTAACATAAAGCTACTGCTGCATCAAGCAACTTATTTCATGTATACTGCTTATTTTTCACTTCTACTACAGATATAAAGCAGAGACTGTGAGAAAAGCTCACTTTGATTAATTTCTGTCCTTACCATTATAAACAAACTTGATAGCTACTTTCAGTCCAAACTGACAAATTAAATAGAGTTCTACATCAAACTACGTTTTGTGTTCCAAGAGCTCAGTTGTACTTTTTATCCCTCTGTCCCTACCTGTCTTATGCCCAGGCCTCAGCTTGTGTAAACTACTGCTGCTCCTTAGACACCAACTTAGCAGGAGGAGTTTCAGCCAGCTGAAGATCTCTGGGTCAACATGTGGTGTTTTAGTTGTCTTATCTTTCCAGAACCAGAGAAATGATTCTTTATGCTCACTTATTCCACCTGAGGCTTTAACCTCTTTAACCTTCCCCCCCAGTAATGACACTGGGAGCCATTTACTTTCCTTGAGGGAGGTTGTCATGTGGCACCCACATGGGGGGACTGCTTGGAGGGAAGAGGTTTTGCACCTAGTCTCACATTGAAGTGAAGCACTACAGCTGGTTTGCACTGCAAGTCTCAAGGAGGGTAGGGTCTGGGGCTGCCTGACCCTATATGCTGAATAACACCTGATATCAAAATTTTACATAGGAACTGCTCCAAACCTTACATCCCAGGAACACCTAACAGCCTTTCCAGGAGCTTTGCTTAGCAAGGATGCTCTGGCACACCTGTGGAGCTGCATGTTGAACTGAAGGCAGCGGGGATCTGCCTCCACTGTGGACAACTGCTCTTGTTTCTGCCATAGACATTTCTCAAATCATAAAGCAAATGATCACAGGAAGAACAGCACATCAAATTGGTTTTGAAACGAACCAGGTAGCACAGCTTTAGGCTCAATTCCTTTTATAAACTGCATCTATAATTAATTTAATTTAAGCACTGCTCATGAATCAAAGGATAGTTAAAAGGATGTAATTTAATCTTTTCTAATTAATGTGATTTGTTTATATTTATTTCAAAATATCTGTATGCAAACAAATAACTGTTCTCAGAGATTTCATATTTGCATCATGATTTCATATAAAATACAGAAAGAGCAGAAGAAAAACAAACAAAAAGATAGAAAAAATAACTAGCTCTTTTCATTTTACACAGACTGCAATTTGATTTGTTTTCATAACTACTGCTTTGCCACACAGTACCTGAGTCATTGGAGTGAAATCAAAATATTTCTCCATCAACATCCAACCATTCATCAAAACGGTTTTACTCTACTTAATAACAACTGAAACAGTCAGGTATTGTCTAGTAGGGTGTGTTTCTAAGAAAATGTTAATTTGTTTAAAATCACAACTTCCTGTGACAGTTGTTAATTTCAAATGAATTTTTTTTTTTTTATAGATAGTTTGTTTTTCAACTCTCATGTAATGTTTAATGTATATCTCATAATTCAAAATCAAAAGACAAAATGTTTACTTTGAGTACAGCAATTCAATTTATCCAAAAATGATTTTCTGAAACATTTTATGAAAAACAGGAGTTCTAGTTTAAATTTAGAATAAAAATCCAAGCTGTAGGAGCTCATTTCCTGTGAACCGAAAATCTCTTAAGTTTGATCTACTGGTAATGACCAGAGCGTGGACTCTAATGGTAAGATAAAAAGCATATAAGACCATATTAAAAAAAAACAACAGTAACACATCCTTCTATGTTAAATGAACAGTGATGCTTTAAGATTCTGGTCCTCACTTGCAGAACAATGAATTATTTGTATGCTGGACTGTTTGCCTCATCTTTGCACCCAAGATAAGTGCAGCACAAAATCCAGAATGACACGTCTTTTCTCAGCCTTATAGATACACCTAGTGCTGTTCCTCTCATTGACCATACAGAGCCATCTCCAGAGTACATCAAGTATTCAGCTTTTCTTTGAAATTCTCCCAGTTGCAACACAATAAAAAGAAATGAACACTTTCAAAATTCACAGAACAATCTCTCTTCCCTGCTTTTCATGTAGGAAATATGAGGAGCTTCATCTGATTGACCAGAAGTTCACAGACAAGGTCATGGGAGTGGTTGAGAATTGTATGTCAAATAACAATGCTTGAATCTTGCCTACTTAGATTGAGTATTGCCTAATCAGATTGAGTATTCAGGGATGGATGATTCAGTGCCAGGTTAAGGATCTTCCACTGTGAGTAAATACCCTCAGCACATTTCAAAAGAGTTATCAAAGGCATTCAGTTTATGAAGTAGAGATATTTTTTTCCAGATGTCTGAAAAAAAAATAAAAATCATTCGTCTCCATTACGGTTCTGCCTTTTAAATATTAGCTCTACAGACACAGAACTGTAAATGGTCTCCTGGGTCACTGCAACTAGATCCTGATTATGCAGAGCTGCATTATGTAATTCCTTTCATAAACTAGCACAATCTTAAAAACAATAAAGGTTTTTGCTCTCACTGATAACATGCAGAAATTTAATTTAGCACCCAGTCTGGTATGAATAAAATAAAGACAGGTGAATCACGCTATTTCTCCTTTTCCTAGTATTTTGATTCATATCTTCTTAAACCTGTCTTAACAACCTAGAACATAACTTTTTCCCGGTTGTACATATTCATATTGTTATATTAATAAATTTAAGATATTTCTAAAATCCTTCTAAACTCAGCAATAACACACATCCTATTTACTAACACATTCCATTAACTATGCTAAAATAGGTTTTCTCTCTATTTATTACCATGGAAAGTGAATGGAAAAATACAGAAATTGGCCAATATATCCACATATCTATATCAAATAACCATTTATGAATAATAGTCAGTTATAAATTTCAAAATTAATTTAACTTTTTATTCAGTCTATCTGTAATGAAGATTGTCTGCCAGGGAGTCTTCAGCCAACTTCCTGAACCACACCTAAGTGAACGCAAACTTGAACACTATGCCAGCAATGCAAAATTTCCAACATGATCTTTAGCTGTCACACCCAAATGGACACCCAAAATAGAGCTTCTCAGCCTGGGCATGAAAAAAAAAAACAAAACCTAAGTTACCTAAAACGAGCACCAATTTTGGGCAGTATAGTGGCAAACACCATCTGACAGTTTATTTTCGTTCTTCTCTATTGGAGAACATGGAAAAACAAACAAACAAAAAATGACTGAGGATCACATTATTTCCAACTAAATGACTAAAAAGTCAAAACAGAGTCCCAGAGGATTTATTGCATTAAAAGTCAGAAAATGAGAGAGGGAAAGCTCATAACATTTTAATGGTTTTAGACATGGAAAATTCTCATTCTGGGATATCAAGAATCTTAAAGCCAATGCCTCAATATCACTCAGAAGAATAATGGATCTGATTACTCAGGTCAGAAACTCAAAGACAACCTTCCACATTGTTCTGGGACACTTCTCTTTGCACTCCTGGACAATCTGGATGTGAATTTGGGAATGAAGTGTGAGGCAATGTTCACTGAGTCTCACACTCTTCAGGCACTTGTTCACAGATGCACCACATTTCACAAAGGCAGAGCAGAACATGTATTGAGAGTGTAGGTTTACATTAAACAGAAGAGCTAAATAAATAATTAACACCATTTCAAGTGTTCAGTTAATTACTTCCTTTTCTTTATATATAACTTCTGTTACTCTGATCTTGATTTTTTTTTTTTTTTTTTCCACTTCATAAGTAAAGATTTCCAGCAAATATTCCTCTATTACTTCCTTCAGCTTCCCACAGGCATACAGGGTTTTCTTCTCCCGTGGTTGGGAAGGAACACTCTGTATTTGGGCAGACTGCCAGTACATCTAATTGCAGCTGGAGATGCAAGTGTAGCAGAAATAATGATTCCTTAAATTCCTAATTCTGTTCAACTTGGATCACAGCTGAACCCCATAGCTTCTTCAAAAAAAACACCTTTGATAAGCAGCTCAATGACTTAACACTTGAACCACCATGTCCACAGCTAGACAAGGCTTTTTCTAGTTCAGATGATTTACACAAGCAACATACACAGAGACCATTCTGGTTAGTTGCATAAGTTAACTGGTGAAAACAGAAATTTAAATAAACCTTATACATTTCTGATACATACTTTTAGGTTAAATATACTCTTTTTCTGAGGTTAGAATATTTTTTGTTCTATACAAACCCAAAAGTTATGAACATTTTCTTCATGTGGAAATGTTTCTTCATTTTCTTCTGTGAAAACAACTTTTATCAGAGTAAAAATCCCATGCTTTCAATCAGTTCATTTCTGTTTATTTTTTCTTATGTCTCTCATATAAAAACTAGACTGAATCATTCACTCCAGAAAATACAAAGCTGACAGCAGCTTTGATCAAACAACCCAAGAAAGATTTGCAATATGATTTACTAGTATAACATAGAATCACAGAATCACAGAATTTCTAGGATGGAAGAGACCTCAAGATCATTGAGTCCAACCTCTGACCTAACACTAACAGTCCCCACTAAACCATATCCCTAAGCTCTACGTCTAAACATCTTTTAAAGACTTCCAGGGATGGTGACTCCACCGCTTCCCTGGGCAGCCTGTTCCAATGCCTCACAACCCTTTCGGTAAAGAAGTTCTTCCTAACATCCAACCTAAAACTCCCCTGGCGCAACTTTAGCCCATTCCCCCTCGTCCTGTCACCAGGCACGTGGGAGAAGAGGACAACCCCCACCTCTCTACAGCCTCCTTTAAGGTATCTGTAAAGAGCAATAAGGTCGCCCCTGAGCCTCCTCTTCTCCAGGCTGAACAAGCCCAGCTCCCTCAGCCACTCCTCATAGGACTTGTTCTCCAGAACATGACTAAAGTTTATCTGTTTGATAGTGTTCTGCACATCTTCCAAACCTGCCTAAAGTTTCTCAACATCAGTAGCTTCTGATGATTCTTTTGCTTGAGAAATCTCGTGTTAATGGTGGCTGCATACTCTCCCAGCTATTTCAGCCCTCTGTCCCAAAACACTTAGGTTGTCTTATATCAGATTTAAAAACAGCTTAATGTATCACTTTCATAAAGCTGAATTAATCCATCTACAATGCTATTTTGATTAAGAAAAGGAGATGGCTCTTCTTTTTAATATGTACCATCATTTAGTAAACAAAGTGCAAGCAATATTCTAAAACCTGATTAAACACCAACTCCAAACTATGGGATGTCCTCAGGAAAGGAGTATATACGTTATACAGGAACACAAAGAGCAGCAGTCCTTTAATACTTCAGGAGCACCTAGCAGAAACTAGGTGTACCACAGTAAAATGAAAGATGATATTACATGACATCCTTACTTTTAAATTCCACCCCCTCTCCCTTTTTTTTTTTTTTTTTTTAAATCCTCACTGTTTATGTATTAAATACTAAAGTAGCTGCACTAGAAAAGACAAAAATGGCCCTAGAATCATGAACTAGTATTTAACGGAGTTTCTCCAGAGTCCTCCAGTCACAACTTTAATCAAGGGTAGTTTCACTGCCCACCTCTGCACTATATCTGGGCCTTCAATTAAATTCCTCTGCAGAGAGCTGAATGCTGAGACTTCTACCACTCACCCCTCACAATTCCTCAGGACTTGGTTTGATAAAGGAGGCCATTAGAGACATCAGCGTCAAATGTTCAATGTGTTTCCTGTCTCTTCTTTTAACCATCTTACAGAAAATAGGCACATTTGCTCCCTTACACTTCTTACTGCTTTATATGGTTAAATATATGTCCTTTTAGAAACGAAACTAATGCTTCAGGCAAAGCAGAATGAACCAGTTGTATTCAATGATGATACAGAAAGTTTTTTTTTTTTTTTTTTTTTTTTTTTTACTGCATCCACCTGAAGTTAGAGAGAGATAAAAAGATTTATTCCCTCAGTATTCAAACGGTAAAAGAACTTGCCATATCTTGTTCTTGTTTAGCCTTAAAGCTGGATTTATAACATCACCAAAGAACAAGAATGGAAAAATGAAACCAGGATTACACTTAGCTCATGGGACTATGGCAGTGCTGTGTTGGGGAGGGAGTACATTTCCATTCTCCCTTTTGTCCTGATGAATCAAAGGCCCTCTGATTGCTGGTGTCATGTAATACTGATCAGAAAGGAATTAAGTCACTTGTGAGAATGTGCTTTCTATCAAAGGGCTGGCAAATTGCAAGATGTAAAAGCCCAAAGGTCAGTGTAAATCTCCATATCAGAAACAGCAGAATGGAAAGAAGAGAAAGGGGTGGGGGGAATCTATTACAGTCAGTCCAATCCCTCACATCCAGATTTCTGTGAAAACAGAGATGATCCTCTCTCACTTTTCAATCATGCTGTGTTCTCCATTTACTGCCTTTTTTTTTTTTTTTTTAAACAGACTTCACTTACTGGATTTTTGTCTTTCCTAATTTAGTGTTTTGTTTTTATCTTGTAATGATACAACAGTCTAGGCTGAAGATGAACTAAATCCAGTAGAATATTTAGCTTGGTAGCTGTTATATCTCATATAAAGATGAATTAGAAAACCCTCCTAACACAAGATGTCTGTCACCCTCAGAGTTCACCAGCAATTCATTCTGCTTGAGGTCAAAGACTTGTTGGGTGGAATGGGGAAGGTGGGGGGTGAGGGTCTGACCATGGGAGAGAGAGATCTAGAAGACTGCTAGTCCTGTGCTGCTCTTCCAGAGCTATTATGACAGATAAAGA
Organism: Aythya marila; assembly: GCF_965140915.1. NCBI lineage: Eukaryota > Metazoa > Chordata > Aves > Anseriformes > Anatidae > Aythya > Aythya marila. The sequence continues at coordinate 112,911,741 of NC_139042.1, forward strand.
CAGGAGAGCCACTCTGTGCAGGTCACCTGTAACACCACCAAAGGCACGTATCTATCTACCTCCACCTTTTTCTGCATGAAAACATATAGAAAATTTCTTTTTTTATCACCTAGAATTTCCCCTTTTTCAACAAAGTTCCACACACCATCAAGAAATCCCAAGTATTTCAAGCACTCACAATTCAGGGAAGAACCAACTAAGCGTAGCTCAGGTCCTGGGGAATGTCATGGCCTGAAGTTTACTCCAGCAGAAGTAACTGCTAAGACCAGATGAAAAATAAGCACTCCCTTGCTAAATCTCTTCTCAGTTACACACTGTTTAATGCTCTTTGAGGAAACAGCAAAGCAATTTCTCCCATTGCAGAGCATAGAAGAACCCCCTTACGACTTAAACATATGGACATTGGTTTGTGTCCCAGGTAACCAAGGTTGTTTAGCTCAATAAACCTTCATTTTCTAAAAGATTAATTTTCTTATTCTTCATTAAACTTAAATCCACTGATCCCTTATGCTGAAATTTGCATAGCAGAGTGTTGTGTCAATGGCAAAAGGATTGGGCTTTGAATATGGACTTCTAAAATTACATACTGTCTGTCCAGATTGCCTAGGGGAAGAAGCGTTCTGCCAAAAAAAAAAAAAAAGGGGAGGGGGGAGAGGGAAAGAGAGAACTTGCATTGGATACAACTGGGTAACCAATATGCTGAATTTGTCAAATGTATGTATCAATTCCCCTCTCAATAGGAGGCAACAATTATGGCCTGGGATGATTGTTGCCCCTATTTCGCTATTTTTGCATTTGGACAGTGAAGATGTAAGGGGCACTTCAAGCATTTCCAGTTCTTCCCACAAAGCCTGCCAAAATATCTTTAGATTCTGCATGTTGGTATCTATTTTGCACGTGTTGTTAACAATACAGGCAGCCAAACTAGACCGCATCCATACATATGGAGCTTTGTTAAATGCAGATGGTGCAGTTTAAGTTGTTCATAATTAGGAGCCATGTCACTGTAACTTGCATGCCTTTCATAATGGAATATAAAGCTCTCCATCTGCTTTGAAGCACACTAATGTAAATAACTTACTGGAACATCCATTTTGTTTGTTCTAAGAAATTAGCATGGCTGCTTTGAAAGGATCTCTTCATAAATTCACAACACAACACATTCCTAATGACATGGTCATCATTAGTGAGCCACAGCTTTGCACTTGTCTCTCACCCAGTCCTGGCTCCAGCCTCTGCTCCACTTCAGTTGCTCACTGGGGACAGAGTTCATCCTCAGGAGGGAAACCCCATTTATAATAGGGAGAATGCTGTAATAACAGCCCACTGAGAGCAGAGCTGAAGCAATGTAAGATATAAACATTTTTCAGAACTGCAGCAATCACTAAAAGAGCAAGCATCCTACTGTAAATTGGAGAAGCATCTGATACTCACTTTAGAGACAATATAATTCCTTCTGTAAGTATAACTGCTTAGCTGGATTGTGTTCCTGCATTGTATTTATACTCGTTGTTCCATTAACTTCAGTGGAGTCAATTATTATACTAATTTAATTGCATACAACATCCTGTTGTAGAACCAACCACTTGTGAAATGAATAAAATGTTCTAACTTCTTTTACACTGTTTAGGTGTTTCACTTGGTTGCTCTGTGACTTCCAAAGAGTTACAAACTTTTGTCGAATGGTTGGCGTTACTACCCAGGCCAGAATGTGAAAAATGAAAGTTCAAGCACTCTATAATGTGTTACTCTTGTGAACACTGTAACTGGGTGGAGCAGGGTGGGGGATGGTAGAGTAGAAGTAAGAAGTAAGTAGAAGAAAGGAGAGTTAGTGGAAGCGCCATAGGAATCAATATAATCTGTGTCTTTTCATTTCCAGAATCAGCTGTTGGTAAAGATGGTTACCTTCTTTCTAAACTTTAGAATTTCAGCCACTGAAAGAACATGGGACATGAAGAACATGAAGAACAAGGGACGTTCCAGAATAACTCAATGCAAACTCCTTCCTCCATCCCTCCTCCCCAGCCCCCCCCCCCCCCCCCCCCCCCCCTTTATTTTAATTTCTTTTAAATAATGGTGGTCTTTCCAGTAGTGAAAGGTTGGGAAAAATCCACAGGTTTTTTTTGGTGGTGGTCGTGGTAAAAGTTATCTTGCCCATACATTCTGCATAGCCCTGAAATAAGCTTCTGCCTTAGCAAAATGATTACCTTGCCAATGTTCTTTACATACCCTTATACCTTCAGAGCCGAGGCACTGTTTTAACAACTGCATGTCAAAAAAACCCTGTATTTTTACTTACATGAGGTAAAGCTATTTTGTACACTTTCCTTATTTCCCAGTATCATTAGCTGAATGATCAATAGTCCCTGACATCTCACCGGAGACTCTGATCAGAGCATAATCTGCCAGGATAATCTGGTATGGGACCAGAGCCACAAATCATCTGTAATTAAGGTGGGTTCAGTGGATGCCCAAGTACCCTTTATCACAAATCTGAAGAATGTCTTGATTTTAGGTATCTGTAACCAATATGCTATTTTCCAAATGCCACATCACCACAGAGGTGGTTAGGTGTGATGCTGCATTAGAAATAATAATCCTACCATTCTGCTTATCTGATGGTTCTTCCCATTCACAAGCTATCATTTTCTTCTCCCACTTTGAAATCTATGTATGAAAATGTGTTTCTGCATCTGAAAGAAAAATAAAGTGTACAAAGTTTTGTACTGGACTTCTGCATGTAGCAATAAGTAAAGATGGACTAAGTATATTCCTGTAGGGAACTACTAAGAGAAAAAGTCTCCTAAGTCTAATTGCTATAATGTTCATCGCAGACTGTACGATTATGCAAATTTACAACAGATCTCCATAAAGAACAGACTACTATAAAGAAAAGACTCCTCTGTTATTGATAAGAACACAAAATAGAATACTGCATATCTTTTCCAAAACTAGGAAATTTGAAAATTTGAAAATTTAATATAATGCCAACCTATTATCCCTGATTTTGTTAGTCATTTCACAAAAGACTAACATCTTGTGAAATGACTAACAAGATGAGAAAAACCTTGTATACCACCACAAGTGAAGATTTGGCCTTATGGTAAAGTTCTCGTCTTCTATGAGAACATACATATATTCTGCATTTTTTCCTCCAAATTTAGTCATTTTCAATTGGTCCAAAGCAAGAACATTCATGATGTAAATAGATACAGAGAACATTAAGATCTTCTTAAACTCTTTTTCTGCTTCTTTTAATAGAAAATATTGCTTTTTTACAGTTTAAAAAAACAAAACAAAAACAAAAAAAACAGGTTCCCTATGCTCACTTAACCTCAGAATACTATGGTAATTATTCATCTGTCAAAGGAACTTAAATGAACATCTTTCAAAATTGCTAAAATTATTTGAAGTCAATACCAGTGAAAGAAGCTGGACATGCTCTGTTAGAAAGCACATGCGTGTGTAACATTAGGTCATCTCAAGCACTGGTCCATTTATATTTATGGCTACTTTCATTAGTTTTGATTGATGCACTGTTTCCACATACTCGTGGACTGTAACTGTATTTATGTTAATTACATTAATCTGCTGTATGAACTTTTAATATCCAACCATATTAACACATGGCTGAATTGTTCTAACACTGAGGGAATTGTGTGTTGATCTACTTGTGTGAAACTGAGTAGGCAGTAGGGAGAGACCATTCAAGCAACTGAGGAATTATTAAAAAAGAGTAAAAATAATAAAAAAATCACTCTCTGAACCTAAAAAAAGAATCTTAGAGGTGATGAAAGAATTTGCCCACTTATGTAGAAAGTCCGTCGGATGCCTTCCTCTATATGCAGCAGACACTTCTTAATTAACAGCTCCTGCAGAATGGAAAGAATGAGTTACATTCATTAGGAAGACAGTTAGATACTTTTTCCACACTGAAAACAAATGAGCAAATAGCAGCAGGGAGCAAATGGCAGTCATGACATCATTTGTTTTCAAGGCTTTCCTTTTTAAACAAACAACTGTGGTGAAGATTAGCAAGTTCTTGCCTTTATCAGCAACATCTGATCTGGGGAAGGAGCACTCTCAGACCCAAACAAATGATGCCCCTGTTGTGAAAGTTTAAAAACAGTAATGGAGAACTGGAGGAATCTAAAAATGCTTCCAGACCAACATCAACTCTTAGGTGTCAGATGTGTTTTTTGTGCTCCAAAGCACCACTACTGAACGTGCTAAAATTCAGATCCTAATCTGGATTCCAGATATACCAGGGAGGGAGAGGGGGGCTTTCTGGGGGATGATTTTCAGTCATTGCTTACATACCATCACCAGCTTCAGCAGAAAAAAATCTTCCCAAGCTAAACTTTGGGCCTCTCATCTACATCCAAATGTAGACTGCAAATGATGACCATCTGAATACTCGACTGGTGACTCTTTTGTTTATAATTTTTTCAACAACTATGCCTTTGTGAATACTGTGACCAGGAATAAGCCAAAACCCCACCACAGAATCAAAAATCTCCAAGATGTAACTGGGTTCTGCCTTCCTGGGGGGGTCACCATGCACCTTGCTGTGGATGGGGTCAGACTGAGACCTGGCTGGGACATGGGCCTGCAGGCAGGCTCAGCATGGCAGGGCCCACGGTGGGCAGGGCTGTGGGAGCTGGAGCCCGTCCCTGCTACCACCTCGCTGGGGCAGGGGCTGACAGCCCTAGGGTCTGAGATGGGGTCCTGCGGTGAGGGGAGACCCAGGGAGGGAGGTCAGGCACTGCTAGTGCCCTCGGGGCCCTGCTGGTTCTGCCAAGTATAGCAATTTCAGAAGGGAAATAAATCAGCTGGTAGGAGGCAATTTTAATCCGTCAGCTGTACTGTGTGCCCTGAGCTGGTATAATAGTTTTGAAGAGAAAACAAAACTCAGAGAACACTGGAGCACTCAGCAGCCCCATTGCAAGCCAGCAAGACTTGCAAGTTCATCTCAGAGTAAGGGCAGGACACAAAAATACAGGCTAAAACCTTACCAGCTGCTCTCAGACCTTACTGCTAGAAACTCCTGCACAGTCATGCCTTTACTGGCACCTGAGCTTCAAAAGAGCACAGCATTCATCACAGAGCCTAAGTTTCATTATAGTTAATGCATCATATCAAGACCATTGTGAATATATGCATATTTGTATATATGCTCTCCACATCATCAGACATGGGTGAACAGAACCTTTTAAAAACAATATATGCCTTTAAAAGACCACAGTCTGGACACACAGTGCCTACTCTGTGCCTCGGGGAAATCTTTTACAACTTTGTTTCATGTTGAGTAATGTTGCTCTAGGAATTAATTTCTTGAGAACCTGATCTGTCATTTTGAGGGAAATGGTTAATAGCGCCAGAGGAATCAGGAGATTCCGTGGGTTTCTGAAATGATAAGCTTGTTCTAAAAGAGGTCAGATCTTCAGATTTGACTGATGATAAGGTAGGCCCCAGGGAAGCCGACTCTTGTGGCATCATTAAAACAGTCTGGTCAAGACACCACATTGACCCCATCCTTTTACAGTTTGTCTGCTTACATGATGCAGTCCTACTGCTGATTTACTGCTTCTGTGTCTTACCAACCTGACAGCCCCACCTGGGGAGGTACTCTTTTCTAAATGAAGGCCTTCTCTACAAACCAAGTTAACTACATACTGAAATGGGCTGCAGTCTAACAATGTGTGCTAAAAATGTTTCGTGGTGTTTTCTGTTTTCTTACTGAACCTCCATTCTTCCTTCCAAATTCTATTTACAAGCTGATAACTCCATTTAGAGATGCAGCACACCTACTATGATGTGAAATAAAATATACTTCCATTGTCTGCAAACTAGTTTCAAAGAAAGAAAATCCTATTTCTCTTTCTCAAAAGGAGACAGAGATTGAAGCAAACTAAATCTGAATGATAATATTACCTAACAAATCACTTGAGTACTGCAATACAGTATCAACAGTGATTAAGAAATCATTTTTACTGACCAAACCAGTATACTTACCCTTCAAAGAATTTCTAATTCACAGGGCAAGAAGATACTGTGCAATCTCTCCCAGAAATCCTTAACACAATAATCCAAGCTGCCCTGATGTATCCCTTTTAAAAAGTAATGAAACTGAATTCCTTGAGACACCCAATACACAGTGGAGTTAATCCCTTCCATAAGGGTGGTCAGGGTCAATATGAATGACCTTCATAAACCCACAGATTTGGAAGCAACAGAGAAGAAAATACAATATAATTACAGTTAATTTAAAGTGTTACTTGAACTCAATTGTCAGTGTTAGATCTATCCCTATGAAAAATCCATTTCACTTTAACCATTACTCAGGTCTACTGAACTGGTAAAGGTAATATGACTGCAAAAGTAGAGACTTAGTTATATTATAGAAGCATAAATAAGGCTGCATTCTTCTCACAATGATTAGTAGGAGACTCCCAATTGTTCCAGAATACCTGACATCTGACATCTTTCTCAAGCATGTTTCATCTTCCAAAGGCTCAGATAGCACTATTCTACATTTTGTGTCTCAGAATTATTCAATTGATACAAATTTAGAAAATGCTCTTCTACTTTTTAACACTTTTTAAAACAAAAAAGTTTATGCTATCATAGTCCCTATGCCTCATAAGTAAACTTCTCAATTGGCAAGTCCACATTTCCATTTCCCTTTTGAGTGAAACTTTGAGCACTTTAGAATACAACTCTAGGTTATGTCTCTTTGGATACCAAGCTGTGATGTCAGCCAGTTGCAGGACTCATAGATGTCTACAAAAGACCAAGTCTGCATTGATTAAAACAGCATCTTCAAAATAAAGTTTTCTTGCCTTGCCAAAAAGTAGCAGAAATCAGAAATGGGAATGCAAATCAGAGAGTGCTAATACAATTACATGTCATTAGCTATTCCCTTCATCCTAACTAAAACCTAGTTCCTCCTGTTTCCAAGCTTCAGTTGACTTGATACAGACTGTGGTACTCTCTTCTCTCTAATTTGTCTTTTGGTCTTTTCTACACACCATATACTTACTGTTCCACTTAAGACTCCATTTTAAGCTTCAGTGATTTAGCATCCTCCTTCTTTACCCTACAGTTAGCTTCATCCAGCCAGGGTGGATGAAGAATGTAATCTTTCTAAGAATGCATTCTCCATCTTTTTTTCTTTCTATTTCCCCAAGAATCAGGACATTCTCCATAAAATCAAGAATCTTCAGCATGAGGTTGGAAAGCTATTCTAACATCTTTCAATGTCCATCTTGATAAAACCAGAAACTCTTGGTACTTTCAGGGAGCAGAAAAGAACAGCAGCTCTCAAACTGCAGGCAAGCCAGGAGGCAAGGGTGACCCTGGCCCAGGCAGTGCTCTCACTGAAAGGGCACTGCCCTTGATGTCTGAACATGGCAAGAAGAGATGGGTGCTGGTAACACAGTCTATCAGCAGCCACAGGTACAGCAAGCAGTGAAACAGGCTCAGGAAGGAACAATGGAGATACGGAGATTATCTTTCTTCTCTTCACGATTCTCATTACATGGTTATCACACTGTTTTCCTTGTTCTCTTTTCTTTATCTTTACTTTACAAGGCCAAAGAATCCTTTTCCCTTTCCCTTTCCTTTCCTTTTGAAACAGGGGCCTATATCACAGACTTTTCTCATCTCTCTATTAAACTGGATTGCTTTATACAAGGTTACCTGAAATGACTAACCCTCCTATGCTATACTTGTTGTTCCAGAGGCCAAGTACAAAGTAGTTTTACGTCAAATTGATTATGGAATTATTTGTTGAAGTAATTGGTCAGCTATCATATCCAGGAATAACTAGATAACCTCAGTTGAGAAATGTTTGTGCAACACTTCTGAACCAAAAATTATGTCTTCTGTGGTGATGACCCCTGCTAAGTACATCTACCTTGATAATGAGGTTACAGGGACTCTGCTTACAATTTTAGCCAAAATCAAACATGGTTTCTCAAAATACTTCAGTTTCATCAGAATAGATGAAGTAAGAATTTTCATTATCCTATCCTGATGAAGTTTTTCCTTTATCTCTTATTTCTTTTAGGGTTTTCCTATCAGTAGTGTAGAACGTTGCCTCCTGCCCAGCTCATGATGCCAAATGTACTTTTGTTCATATAATTATAGCAGTACATACCCTACTAACAGATGTCCATCAGTCATTATTGAGATTGTTGCATGTTATCCCTGTAGACACTATTCTGCACTAGTAATACAAGTTTCTCTGTTTTGTTGTCCATGCTCTTTTCATTACGCTATAAACATTTCTCTGGTGTGGCTTTCTTGCTTGTTTGTTTTTAAGCTCAGTGCTTCAAAAGCCAATTGTCTTTTCTATACAAGATGTCTTTGTTTTTAAACAAGTATGTACAAACTTGAGACAAAAACTTCTCTCAGCCTGGATTTAATATTTCATTTGAATAAACTAGCTTAAATAATGTAAGTATGATTAAATCACAACATAGACAGAGAAAATAATGAATTTCTACCTGCGATAGAAATGGACATTCTGCTACTTTTACTGGTGCTTTCAGTAAAACTTTTTTCCAAAACTATGAATTAAAAAAATAGTATTTCCCTCATATAAAAGCTAAATAACTTGGTTTTCCTTTGGAACCTCAAAATTGAAAGGAAAAAGAAAGGAAAACCCCGTGGTGGGTATTGTTGCTGGCTGTAAATCTCAGACATGGATTCTGGTACTAAAAACTGCATTCCCACAGTACTTTACATTCATTCCAACAGATCCTCAAAGCAAAGTCCACATTTGCAAAAACACAGTGTAAAAAGCCTCCAGCAAAAAATATTTCTTTCTGAAGGGTTTTGTCTTAGCTACTGCTCATCAGACATCTTTAATCCCTAAATCTTTCTCTTTTACTTTCTGAGTCTTCTTGACTGATATTGTTAACCTTAACTAAAATAATTCTGTTCTGTAAGTTTTTCTACATTTCTCCTGACCTTATACCTTCCAGTGACTGTTTTATCTGGAAGTTAGGTATATGAAGGCTGATCCAAAACCTGTTTACCCTTTCTAAGAGGGAACAATTTCTATAAGTAGCTGGCAAGCACAATCAATTCTGAGTGTTATTTCATCAGGACTGAGGCAAAACACAAGAAACACAGTAATTTTTTCTCAAGCAAGTTTAAAACAAACAAATAAAAACAAAACAACAACAAAAACAAACAAACAAACAAACAGCCCAAAGCAATCACATATTCAAACAGAAGATTAAGAATCAAACCAGTACAATTTTCCACATACCTGAAAGCTGAATGCATGTCTGGAAGGTTCATCAACCCATTCATTTTTAGACCATTGAAACAGGATTTAATTTTTTTTTTTTTTTTTTAATGACTCAGCTTTTCAACTTTTAATATCACCTTCTGTAAATAACAAACAAGAGGAGCTGAAAGAACTTCTCAAGCATCAAAATTCTAACATATGAAAGAAATTCTTTGTGAACTGTCAACTTGCTCTATTACTTCATACTTCACTGCTCTTGATTTCACCTGTTTATGATTCTTTTTAGCATATACAGGGTGTGTTGTTCTGATAAAAGTACTGAGCTGAGGAATTGCTCAGTGAGAAATATGCTAACAGAGTAGGCACCAGTGATTTTGCCAGGAAGAAAAAATAAGTCTTAACATGCGGGAAAGAGCCTATATAGATTTGGAAAAGAAATGCATGCAGCACCACTGAATAGTCAGTGTATGCATCCACAGCTTATGGAAAAGATTCCCTATCATCACCACAACAATGGCTACAAAGAAGGATGTGCACCTGCAGAAACAGGATATTGTGGTTAAACATAGAACAGGAAAAGTGTATTAGGCATTGGGAGCTTAAACTAATTATATGTGATATGGGGAGAGGGGATGGGAGATAACAACAATAAGAAAGTTGCTTGTAGTACCGTATCATTTAGTTGTGTTTAGCTGACATGTCAGGCAGGAAACTTGTTACACTAAGCCCAGTTTCACATAAGCTGTAATATAAAACAATGTTATATCTTTACCTGTTCACCACGCTCTGCAGTCATGCTGACAACAAGCATTTTTGCAGCCATACAGGTCAACTTAATATAGGAACTAATCCAGGTTAAATTGAACCTTTTCAATTAACTGATAGGATGGACAATGAGAGAAAAACAGAACGAAAGATAGCAAAAAGAAAAATGCGACCATCTCTTCTAACAGCTTAACCACAATTTCAGTTTCAACCAGCTTATAGTGTTCAAGGAATTGATCCTTGAACACTGAAGAGAAGAATGATACTCAGTAATCCTAATTGCTGATAGAAAAAGCAAGATGATTTCTTCTGTCCCAGGTGGAAGTGAAGGAGAAAGAACTGGATGTTGTGGTTGTTCATCTGGTCTAGGACTGTCAGTGCAGGAATTAAACAGAGAGCTGAGGACTTCTTTTTTTGTCACATTTTATTTTATAATAGTACCAGCTAGTCTGTATTTCTCTTTCCTATAACCTGTGATACAATTTCATTTGATTAAATGCCACCTCTTTTTCTCAAGTTGTAACAGGAAATTGATTTGTTATTACTGGTCAAGAAAAATAGTTATGTATTGTTATGTATTTTTCCTTATTGTCTTCCAGGTACCCAAAATTATTATTTTATTTTTCTAGGTTTTGAAATAAAGTTGGTCAGCCTGTGATTACTTGACCCTTTCTCTTTTTCCCTTTTTTAGTAGGTGGTCCCAATGTTTGTCCTTTTCTAGCATTTTGCAGCTTCCTTTTGTTTTTACAAATATTTTTACTAATGTTTCTGTGATTGTTTCAAGTTCATAGAATATTACAGTCAGTCCTAGGCAACCTGAAAGTATCTGGATTTTTTGAGTAGTTTCTAACCATTTCTGTTCCCCTGTGGCTTCATGTCCTGTTCTTCTCATCACTGTGCTAGCCACCTTAACCATCTGATGCTGTGAGACTCTTCACTTGGTAGCAGAGTATAACATGTGCATGCACACACACTTACAAAGAATGAGACTGTCTACAGGGAAAGACTGTTTTTAAAGCCCTTGCCTTGACAAGATTATTAAAAGATTAAGTTAAAAGAAGCTTCAACTTCCCAAAATAAAAACATACTTTGGTGGTGCTCCAAGATCTTTCAGCAGAGTATCTAACTTACAGTTGAAATATCAGTGCATGGCAACGGCCAGCTGTTCAGCTAGGAAAGGGAGCCTTCACCAGCTGGGGCCCCATCCTGGCACCCCAGTGAGGTGTGCAGGGCAGCTTTGTTGAGAGCACCCTGACCTGGGCTGGTCAGCAGTGATCACAACTTTTGAATCAAGCCAGGATATCAAGTCACAAGGCTGACTAAGTTCTGCCTCAACAAGATACATGTCAGGAGGAAGGTAAACACAGTCTCTGTCAAAATTGGCCTCAATCACAGGCAGCCCAGCTCCTAAAGGAGCAGAGGAAAAGTGGGAGAGACACCTGGTGCATTTGGGGCCCCGGGTGAAACCAGGAAAGAGCTGGCTCCAACAGGAGTCAGATTTGGCAAAGCATTGCAGATGCCAACCAATACCATGAGAACAGGACAACTGTAGCTGTTTCACAATCAAGTGTTTAGAGGACATAGAAACTTCACCCCCATCATACTTCCAAATATCAGCTCCTACAAAGTTGGTCAAAGCCCAGTTAATTTCTAATATAGTTTATTAACTGAATTTAATTTCCTTTTATAAATCAATGACAAAATTCTACTGCAAGGTTTGCCTCAGGCACAAGGTTCATCTGTAATGACTTTCTCCTGTCTCCCCTTCCCCCCTCTGTTTCTCTATAAGATATTTTATTGGACCAGACAAGAGATATATTTCTCTTCTTGCACTTCGGAAGAAACAGATTTGGACAATATAGTCCTTTCTCTGGGACAAACAGCTGCAACTGGAGCAGATAAAGCCTCTGGTTCATATGTCCTGTACGAATAATTCAAGTTGAAATATTTTCATATAGAAATTCAAGTACTGCCTGGACTATATCACCATTTTCACCCTGGCTGCCAGAGAAGAACATGTGTCAGTACTTGAGAAAACAGTACGGCCCTGCAGGAGAAGAGAGACTCTGGCAGTAGAAAGCACATGTTTTTTTTGATTAATATGCCAAAGTCAACTTTTTCTGAGCACACTGCAATGCAGCAAACTTTCAAGGAGCCTGTTCTTCTGTCAGTGTGACTTATTTTCTTGAAAGATTCCCATTTCCTTCCCTTTTATAGGCACCTCAGGTGACATCCTTTATCTGTAACACATTCTTCTCTAATGTCAAATAATATTAAGCCTAACTAGATCATACAGAGGATACTGTTCCTGGATATTATTTTAATAGCAGCTCAATATTCATTAACATTATCTTATATGTCAGGGACCAAGATATTCCATCGGGCAAATAAACTTGGCATGATTTAATCAAAATATATCTAATGGTTAGGAGAGACAGAACTTTTGAAATAATTCTCTGAGACACAAGATACTCTGAAGAAAGTTCAACTTTTGCAGTTCACAAAACATGAAAGCTATCTAGCTGTTCAATGGAGAGAGCTTGCAGTCTCTGGTGAAAGGCTTCCAAGGAGGAACTTGCCAAGGAGGCTATAGAGACAGCTGTCAACAAAGAATAGTCAGTCAGCTATCACCTTTGCTGAGTTTTTAGAGTCTAGAGACCTGGAGTTTGCTATCCTCCCACTGTGCTTCATCTACAATAAGGAAACTTACAGAAAGAAATGTCATGAAACACTCAGATATCAAACACACTTCTCCTCTTCCCTCCCACCATTTCAACACCACTCTTTTCTCCAGAGTCACTCACCCTTAAAACAACTAAGCACTCTCTTCTCTCCCATGTTTTTGTTCCACCACTTTAGATCTGAAAAATACCATCTTTATAAGTATTTTTTTTCTTAGGCTGAAAATAAGCTCCCACTAGTGCAGCTGCCAGAGATGTTACAAGCAGAATTTTATTTTAAACAAAATCAATATGGCAGTATTACAACATTTCTATCAGTTGAACAAACAGCATTAGTTTAAATGACAATCTCATTACTGCTATAGAAGCTTCGATAAATGGGAACCTTTCTTGCTAAAATATAAAACAGCGAAAATAAGACAAAACAAAACAACAACAACAAAACCACAAAACAATAAATTACCCAATAAAGAGCACTACATCCTTAACACGACTGAAAAATCAATACCCTTTCAAATGTACAGAGAGACAATTGCCCCCATCTGCCTACATAAGCAATTCATTCCTCCAGCTGTTATCTCATAGCAGGATTTTCAGGTACGATTAACCTATCATGGTTTTTCACTGTTAAAATTACAGTTCTCATTGCTGAGCCTATACAAAAAGCAGCCTGTGAAATAACGCGAACCCTGTGAAATAAATGAAATAAACTTCTTCTTGCTCTACAACAACGATTCTTCAGAAGTAATGTATTAAAACTCACAGTATTGTTATTTTTATGCTAAATCACCATTTGAAATACAATATGGTGTTGTGAAACACAATATTAATAATGGCAAGTGATTATTATAACAGCTATTTGGTTTTCTTCTCACTTACTTTTCCATGGCTTTCTATTATGCTGAGGATTTTTAAGTGTTCATTCATATTTTTTCTTATTGCAAAACGTTCATGATTAACCCTTCTAATGGCTGAATCGAAGAAATAAGAAGTGAGGAGATGATGATGATGTAAAGGCAGATAAACCTCTGAAGGTGTCAGTTTGTACCTAGCTTTGCAAGTCACTCCAGAAAATCTTGCTTTAAAGATCCTTAAAGCCTACAGGGCTCTAGTACAGGGAAGCAGACTTCAATACGTTCTATGTATTATCTGTAGAAATCACACATAATAAATAAATAAAAGAACAGTTCAATATTCGTGACAGTATAAGCTCTCTCCACCATATGTATCACAGAAGGTAATACTACCTGCGATACAATCTGTCAGGATCACATCTCCGGATAATTTCAGAAATCACAGGGACATAAAACTTGAGTCTCAACCTGAGCTCAACTCCCTTCTTCTCTCCTTAGCACCCTGATTCCTTAAGAATTTCATTTAACTACTTGCAGTAACATATCTCTCATTTTCTGTATTAGCTGTTACCAGATGTACGCACCTATTCCATACTAGGGGACATATGATCAGTTGGGTACTTTTTTGAGCAGACAGGAGATGTCAGTGGAAATTGAACTGTGCCAAAGCCAAAACCCTCAAGAAACCAAATGTGGATTCAGCAAATAGTATTGGTTGAAAGAAATGGGTGGGAAACATTTGAAAATGCTAAAGTATTTCCTTTTAAACTTTTGAGAAGTGGAGGAGTATTAAAAGCATTTTGAAGTATCATTTCACATCTAGAAGCTAACCTTAATTGGCAACACAGAACAAAACCAAGAAATTATTTTGAGCTAATGGGAAAGTTTTAGGCTAAATTGAAAATAAATTACGTATGTTGTTTCACAAAACTCTCTTTCCCTCATCATCCAAAATTATTTTTGTTTAGGTTTTATGTGAGTTAATACATTTCCCTTCTTTTTTTTCATTTCAACCAACCAACCAACAAACCAAAAAAACCTGTCCAGATACACTTGTTATACTACAAACTGGCCTCAAGACTTTTTTTTGTATATGATTAAGGGAACTGTACTCACTAATTATTTTTGAAACCCAGGCCAATAAATTCTTTGGTACAGTCAAACATTAACATGACTCCGTAGCATCCTGAACAGAAGTGGAGCTGGAAAACATGCATCCTTTCAATTTTCCAAAACAGTATTCTCTGTGAATTGAATTACATTTTATTATTCTGAAATTGATTAATATATTTTTGCTGGCAACATGTCATACTAATTTTCTGCCATTACTAAAATGATTTTAAAGATTCAGTATTCAGAGAAATAAAACCATCTTGCTTAAACTGAAATTCAGCCCCCTCGCTACAAGAAGGACATCGAGGTGCTTGAGCGGGTGCAGAGAAGGGCGACGAAGCTGGTGAGGGGCCTGGAGAACAAGTCCTACGAGGAGCGGCTGAGGGAGCTGGGCTTGTTCAGCCTGGAGAAGAGGAGGCTCAGGGGTGACCTTATCGCTCTTTTTAGGTACCTCAAGGGAGGCTGTAGCGAGGTGGGGGTTGGCCTGTTCTCCCACGTGCCTGGTGACAGGACGAGGGGTAATGGGTTTAAGTTGAGCCAGGGGAGTTTTAGGTTAGATGTTAGGAAGAACTTCTTCACTGAAAGGGTTGTGAGGCACTGGAACAGGCTGCCCAGGGAAGTGGTGGAGTCACCATCCCTGGAAGTCTTCAAAAGACGTTTAGATGTAGAGCTTAGGGATATGGTTTAGTGGAGGGCTGTTAGCGTTAGGTTGGAGGTTGGACTCGATGACCTTGAGGTCTCTTCCAACCTAGGAAATTCTGTGATTCTGTGATTCAGCACGTGTGGAGCTTACACATAGGAGGTATATGGAAAAACAACCCTAGCACAAGACAAGCGAGTGTCTGTAATTCACAAAACACAGCAGATTCAGCTCTTTAACCTATCTACCTAACCCTTTCTTGTTCCACCAGTCATTGGGCACAGCCCACCACCACCAAGAACAGTGTCTACATGGTATGCCTCAAACTCAAAGCACCAGCAGACACCTTTTCCAACTTAACTGTGAAAGTCATTTCCTTCTCTACCATGCCTGGAAAAAGTTCAGGTATTGTGTTCCTCTTGCAACAGTTAATAACACGGCAAGTGCCTGCAGCTCAATGAGAAATACCTTTCCTAGCTTTGCTTTTACTGTTACTGCTGCTGTGGTCAGATTTTACAAGAGAAACACAAAACTCTCAACACAAGTTATGGCCCCTAAAATCCCATTGGTTCACCTGCCAGCATAACCATTACCGTGCATCAGTCTTGTGAGGTCGAACAAACACATGAGTATATTTAAAGATTTCTAAAAGGTGAGATAGATGAATTGTTGACTTAGCAGTCCTACTGTGATAGAAATACATTTGCTTTGAATTTATATTTTTAACCATAGATGTATGTGAACATAAATAAGGCACATGCAGTCTACTCATCATCATGAATCCTCAACCAGGGAAACATGAGTATTTTACCTGAGGGAAGACAAAAGGGTAAATGTGTCTTTTTATTTTCTAAGGAGGATTCTTATTCCACCGATATGTATTTCTTTTTCCACCAGTTTTCTATCTAGTGCTGACTGTCTATTTTAAGCATTAGCTATAAAGATGAAAACAGTCATTATATCTTTACACAGCAATTCAACAGATAGGATATGAAGAAAAGAACACAAGGAACTGGTGGTGAAAAACGTAGAGGCAATTGGGTTTCCCTCTTGAATGTTTTTCTTAGTATAAAAATATATTAAGGTTTAAACAACCTTTTTGTTTGTTTGTTTGTTTGTTTGTTTTGGCATATGATTAAACTGTATTTCACAGCATTGGTTATTATCAGAAACAAAATAGAAATCTGACACACACAAGCTGACTAACTGTTAGAACCTGGAAGGCTCTGTGTCAATTCTCTGCATCCTAAACTCCAGCAGAGTCTGTGTTTATGATCTATATTTCCTCAAATAGAGTTTTTCTTGCTGAGCTAAAAGTTCCAAAGGTTAATGCTAAAAAACACATGCATTTAGACTGCATATATGAAGACAAGGTCACCATCTTCACCTTTTTATTACTTGATTTTGTTTTAAAAGGAACAGGCTACATTCAGTACCCTTCACTCTTTTTGAACAGAAAATATGCCTTATGTGTAGAAATATAACACATTAACAATAGAAGTATAAAGATTTAGGCTTTCAAAAGTAAAAATTCAAAATAGTCAAAATTGGTACATCCATCCCCAAAAACATGAAATATTGACAGAAGGAATGAATTTCTGAATATATAAAGGGACAAAGTTTTTCTCAGTCTTGAATATTAGAAAGTCAGGGGAAAATTAGAGGAAACAAAGCTAATAAAGAAACGTCAGTTATTTCTTGTTTCCAGAAACCGAGGAAACATGTTGACTATCTTAAGTTTTACAGTCAGGTCAGAAGATGTGGCATACAGGAGTTCTCAAAAAAAGATAGCCCTTCGACTCTACACATATTGGAGTATTTGTCTCTACAAGCAAATTCATATCTACACATGCCCTAGGCATCAAAGGTAGGTGAATGCTGTTATTGGAATCACAGCATTCTCAAAATATGTTTCAACATGAAATTTTGTTATCACATTTTTCACTGTACTTAATATTATTTAGTTTTAGGTTCACTAGCTGATGGATTTGCAACTGTATGCATGCGATCTTAAAGTACTTGCAGTCCACAAACACAAATACGATCAAATGGAAACGAAATTTGGTTTTACATTTGTCTTGTTCCTTTCATTCCAACCTGGCAGGAACCTGAGGTTACATTTCCTCACATAAACAAATCTGTTCCATTATGTCCCACACAATCATAGATAGCAATGCCATTTCTGAATGCTGCTACGACGTGGGTATTTATGTTGGTTATTGTCTCTCATTCCCTTTAGTTAAACTGAAATGCTGTCACACGTATATTAGGATTCTGATGAGTGTTTCCTGTCCTGCCTTCTTTGCACACACAAACTTCTCATGAAGCAAAAAAGAAACACCAAACATTATGCACAGATTACCCACATTAAGGCTGATTTCAACTGTTAGTTCTTACTTGCATGATCTCAGGATCTCTTTGTCTGCCTGGTTCTTGCCATTTCCTTTTCCTTTAGGTAACTGCAGGTATGTTTCCAGAGGTCTGTGCAAATCCTCTCCTGGAGGCAGTACCCTGGAATCAGACTACTGATAACAGAACTCAATGCCAAGGTAAGTTAAGTGCTTCAGAGCAAAGAAGTGAAGAAGGTCTCACCTGTAGATAAAAGAAAGTATGCCATTAATACAGGACCAGGTGGTCTGAGGTCATCAAGAAAGCACATAGCCCGTATCAAATCATTCATTAACAGCTCTAAAGCTAATGAAAAGCAATGCTCTTCTCTATTCCATATCAATAGAAGTCTGAACTGTGAATTTTTGCCAATTTAAACTGTTACTGTAGAGACATGATTAAAAGAATCCATGGACCTCTTCCTGACGCAGGGGTACTAAATTATCCTAAAATCAATATAAGTGTTTTGGTTCAGTCATCTCTACCAGAGCTAAAGAAAGTTGGCATTTGTCTGCCAAGTCTGTGGCAGGCTAAGAGGCACAGATTAAATAAAGTGGAACGGAAACTACTCCAGCTGCCCCCACATACATTTTTAAATCCTGACAAGAGTCAGTCTGGGAATGTGAGGATTATGCTAGGCTGAACAAATGAAAAAGAACACTGCTTCTGGAGCATATGTTTCTTCTCAGTCTAGAGGTGGTCTCCTAGCAAGTCTGAATTTCTTTGTGCTTTATATTTGGCACCAGTGAGCAGAATCCTAAGGTATTTTTGACACACAAAAAGAAAATGACTGGGCAAAATGCCTCCCACACAAGATGACACTCGTAATGGGCACTCTTCTACTAAATTTCCAGACTTGCTTTACATTTGTAATATGGATGATTTCCCACACAGTATTTTTCATTTTAAATATCTACAAGCAGCAAAATAGTTTTAGACATTTCAGAAGAATCAAAGAACAATGCAAACACAATGATACTGTTAGTGGCAATATTTGGTATTTTTCCTAAGGTCCTGCTACTTTAAGAACACTTAGCTTCCTTTTTGCAACCTGTATTTTGCAGGATAGTTCTTGAACATACACATGCCCAGAAGCTTAAACCCCAAAAGGATGGAAAAAGGGAGCACAGAGGGTAAAATTTATGGGCCTGCTAAATAGGAATGCAAAAGGAAAATACCATCGGTATGCGCAAACTCTTCTATTCAGCTGAAAGGCAAGAAAAAAAAAATCATTTTTCATAACATAATAGATACTTTCAAAGAAAAAACAAACAAACAAACAAGGAAAAAAAACAAAACTTTGTTTATAACACCAATCTCCAGTATCTGACACCATATGATATTATTCTCCTATTCTACATTAACCTATGTATTTTGCATAAGTTTGCAAAACATTGAGTTTCTACAGAATTAGTTTAATCTGATCAACAACCAAAAATAAATACAGAAATCATGATGTAAGGTATTATAAAAGTAAGCTCAACTTTCTTAATCTAGGGTGGTTTACTATCTATCTTGTGTCCAGTACGCTCTGATCAGAAACACCTAATACTACTCAAGAACTGGTGAACCTAGAACACAGGGGTCTTGCTGTCCGATATACTCCAAACTTTTAAAGTCAATAACTTGCCACAGCCACAAACTCTGAAATAGGTATTTCGAAGTACAGAGATCCTACGGGATATTCAACTCAGTGAAACCACACCAGAAAGTATGAACTAGCATTCTCAACAGAGGTTAGACGGTAAACCAAAAGAAAATCATGCCTGAAGACTTCCATATATCTGATGAGAAGTTCAAAAGGTTTATTTCCAACACCTCCCCCTGATGGAAGTATACTCCATCAGAGAATTTCAATGTGTGTAACAAAGACTGATAATCCCTTGTACACACAAAATCGCAAAACACCCATGCAAATGTCTCTTCAGTCCCAATACCATTCCTAGGTCAAGCACTCAAAAGATGTTCTGATGGATTCGTGAATGCTTGGAGTCCAGTTCTAGCCCCTGAAGGAAAACTGCAGAGTCCCAAAGCTCAACAGCAACTCAATTGCTCAATGGCAATTGAAAGCCATTTTCTAAGTTCATAGTAGAGACAGACAGAAATACTGAAGTCAGCAGGTTTAAACTGGTATAAAAATCAGCATGATATATAGTGAAGCATACTATCCCTGAGCCTGTTTGCTGATAGACATCATTTTCAGACTTACTTTTAGATGATGACACTGAGAGCATGGTAGGTTAGGAAA
The DNA here is from genome assembly GCF_965140915.1 of Aythya marila. Lineage (NCBI taxonomy): Eukaryota > Metazoa > Chordata > Aves > Anseriformes > Anatidae > Aythya > Aythya marila. The sequence goes on from NC_139042.1 coordinate 112,931,692, forward strand.
CAATGCTGGAGTTATCAGTTATCGCAGAGAGCTGGCTGGAAAAATACCAGTATAGATGAAAAATAATGACTTATAAGGGTTACTGTAGAACTTACTGACACAATCATAAAAGTAAATCCAGAACCAATAAAATCTGTCAATTGATAATGTCAGATTGCTAGGAAGGGCTGTGCCTACAACGCTTGTGAAGATCCTTGAGAAAACACTGGCAGCTGAGACAATCCTCACATTAGCCCAGAATTTCTGAAGCAAGGCAGAACTGGAAATTTATCAGATTTTTCTCCTGCTGATTAAATCTTTTATTAATTGTGCTTCTTCACATTAGTTTTAATTTTTCATATCCTCCAAAAACACTAAACTTGAATTAAAGGCTTTTGAGAGGTGGAGAATTTGCCACAGGCTTTGAAAAAAATGCTTTGTGTTTACTCACTCTTATTGCTTTTTGTTTTCTCCCCAAAGGCTCTAACTTCACATCTAAATTTACCACATGCATACTACTTTGTCTTTTCTTATACAGGTTTTATAATGCTACATATGGTAAAAAATATGATCAATTCAAAACCTTAGTCAAATAAAACCACCAAAATCACATTCACATTCCATGCAGAACATTGAATTTTGGAACAATCCCTCAGTTTTGGAAGCACAGCAAAAGATATCTGTGACATTAAGTCAGTTACCAGTTCTGTTTTTCAGATAGTAATCGGCCTTGCTCTGTATTCCAGCCACATTGCTACGGCACACTCAAGAATACTGCACGTGAACACAGCTATAACATACACTTCATGTTCAATGGGTTTCATAGTTCAGCTGTGCTGCTTTTTTAATGTTGTCCATATTCAGGCTAATGGGCATAGTAAACGGGTTGTTTGCCCTTATGAATAATGATATTTCAAACAGTAATTTGAGTTGAGAGTTTTCCATCATTTGCACTCAGTCACAGAAAGGTCTTTGAGCAACTTCCATGTTTTTTTAGTTTCTTTTTGCTGGTAGTTTATTGATTTCTAAAGATAACATGACTTGAAAGATCAGTAAAGGTTAGCTAGTAAAAGAAACATGCATCATTTAAAATGCCTCTGTGCATCTGGGAGTTCAACAACGTCTTTTAGTGTTACTTAGGAGTTACAAGAAACAACTGCGTTTAGGATGATTTTTAATCCAGACCTTTTCCTTGCAAAGCCAATTCATGAGTACCAATTTGGCTATCTTTTCTTATGAAGACTTAGAATGCAACTTGGACATGAAATAAGAGCATACATATTTGTTCAAAGTTAAGTAAGATACCAAATTACGATCATCAGCATCAAAATGGAAAGCATGTCTGGGGTCCTCTATACAGATTCCTTTCAGTGCTTGAAATGACAGGAAAAGAAATTCAAAACCCCTGCTACCTGCCATGTTTGTGCAACTCTAGAAGCTGAAGAATGGTGATTTAGGCTTGACTGGCAAAAATTGTTCCTGCAGGTCACAAACATCCCCTTGTCCAGTGGAGTTTTCTTCCCTGCAGCTGGCACCAACCAATTCTGCGTTAGCCAGAGGCTCTCCAGCTCCTTGGAGCTTCCTAGAAGCTCATGCTAGGAAGGACTTGTAGGATTTTAGCAGTGCAGAGAAAGAGGTAACGCACGCATGTGTTTGGCCATGTCTCAGGGGACCTGCCCCCGGCAGACAGAAGACACTGGGGACAAACAGGGGCAGCTCACTGCCTTGTGGTAGGAACTCTCTGCAAAAGCTTCTAGTTGAGACTATTTGGGTAGCTGTGGAAGGACCTTTGATTTCCCCTCTGTAACCCAACAGGGAGGTGCTCCAAAGTTCCCTCCCCCTACAGAGAGTTTTGTTTTTTTCTTCAGTCTCCACTGTTGATAGTGAAGAGAGTAATTCACATTACAGAGTTGTTCATTGTGAATCACAGTGATCTAAAGAAAACTGCTTATGCCAACTACCTCATATGCCAGAAAGAAAAGCACTTCTCTTTCATAAACAGTTCTTGACTGAGCTTTTAGGGAAATAATTTACAAAGAGTGCATGAACAAAAGAATCCAGTTTATCAGGAAGATTTATTAGTTTTGTTTAAAAAAACAAATGAAACAACAAACAAACAAACAAACAAACAAAAAAACAAAAAAAAAAACCACAACTAAGTACATTTAGAGATCCTTATTAATGCCCTGGCCTTCTATGAGGTGGGGGGTTCAGCATTCTTTCTGTTAGGAGAACTAATTAAAAAGGATACAGAAGAAGCTGAAAAGGTGTTTCACTTGTACAGTCTTTAGTGAAAGCTGAATCACATCCATGACTAACAAGAAGTATTCTATGTGTTTAGAAAAACAGTACTTTTAAATCACAGGTATACAAGGAAGATTTTGAATATACTTGTTGTGACTGAACTCCCACTGTAATATCACTCATTTATTTCATATACACTGTCCCTCTACTTCTCCTCACCATTCTTTCTGCAAGCCCCTGCAGTCATCCAGTGTGAAATTCAAACAGCATACATATGTCTAAAATTGACTTTCCTGGTTATGATGCAGTCATTTTCTATTAGTAATGAATTCAACTTACAAACCTGATATGCTAATCTGGAAAATTGTGCAATGTATACGATAGCTAGACTAAAGGCAGTAAATGCTCTCTTACCAAACATTAAACCATTCAGTGCCTTACTAATGAGCTCACTTCCATTATCTATCAACCTACAGCCACCTTTGCTGTGCTATAATACCAGAGATAATTAGTGCAGGCTTGTCAATTTGATTTTGGTTAACTTTATGGTCTTTTTATTTTATTCTTTACTTTATGATCCCTGTGGGAGCTAGTAGCTTGCTCGTTGGCCAAGTGAAAAAAAGGCATTTATTCTGGGCTAAACAATAGCGCTGTTTAATTAAGAGGTGTCATGCTATTTATTGTATACTATGTGCCGTACCTTTGATGAGGGGCTATAAAAGCAAAAGGTGCGTCAGATTCAATTTCTCTGCTATAATTTCCTACCAGAGAAAATGTGACACAAGGCAGAGATCCAATTTCCCTTTCTATTTAGCATTTATATTGACAGAATTAATGATTTTATCATCATCTTTGGCCTGCTGCTAAATGGAAGACATCTACTGCCTGGTGAGATAGTAATTCTTCCTCTAAATGGTGTGTGTGTGTACACATACATATGTATATATTTATACACACACATACATATAGATTTTCTTACTTATTTTTCCACGGGGAAATTGTACCTTTTTATTAAACACATGCTCAGAGAGGAAGGGTAGGTGATGGGAAAGGTAATGAGGAAGACTAATAAGAGTTATCTTAGACAATGTTTCTAAGCAGGGATGAAGATGAAAGAGTCCTTTGCATGTTTGCCATGACAAAAGGTTCAGGAAGGCCCAAGCTGATGAACTCTTGGCATGTTGACGGAACTAATTTTATTTCTGAAGTTCTCCCATGAGAATACTATACAATATATATGCTGCACATTTGTCAAAGTTGCCACAGAAGAAATTTCAATTTCCTTTTCTGAAAATAATTGACCAAAGGATCATGAAGTTCAAAAAACTAGGGGGAAATGAATAAATATTATATAAAGATATAATGCATTGTAATCATACTGTATATGCTATTTTAATAGAAATCTAGAGAGCCCTGTTACAATTCTTGAACCTCTTAATGGGGCCAGAAAGAACTATTTTGTAGCTTCAGCAGGCTGAAATAGGGCTGAATTCTTTCCCTGCTAATCTAACCATCTTCATAATTTTGTTAGATGTGACTAGCTTTAATTTACTGCTAAAATAATATGAAGTGGATGGTATTTTAAATCCTTTTTCATGAATATTTTAGATTCTGGATAACTTATTTTCAAACCTTTTCTAAGTAAGAGTCAAGAGCAGCTTCACTTATTGTTAGGAAACATCTACTCACTTACCTGACAGAGCAAGGTAAGAAACTCAAGCTTCAGAGGACATGAAAAATTTCACTCTTCTTTTGATAGCCTGACATTATGGTGCCATTATCATTATCATACCCGATCAGTACAAATATGTGTTTGTTTATCTATATGTATAGTATATATATAAAAAAAGCAACAATACATTAGAACTTCTATGCCTCATCTAGGAACCCATTTATGGCTGGATAAGTGAGATGTCACAGAGCTGACATCTCCATTTAGAAGGAGTGGAATTAGCTGGTTTTGGCAGTTTGTTTTTTTTTGTTTGTTTGTTTTGTGTAGGAAAGCCACTCAGAAAGCAGCCTTCATCCTTATACATGCAGGTTTTCCATACTAAAGATTTGGTAACTTCTTAAGTTAGCAATCCCCAGAGTCCCAGGCAGGCTGCACTTCTACAGGCTTGTAATTGATGACTGTCTGACTACATGACTGGCTGACTACAATATCTAAAGAAGTGCCTTTCCTCAAGGCTTACTCTTGACTATGGGCTTGATGTACCATATTCCCTCAATCAGGGCACTTTGGTGCTCTCTCTCCTCCACCCAAGCATACTAACATGACTGAAAGAGCTGCCTACCAGAGCTATCCCGGTGCACCAGGCCAAGCCAGACATCTGAATACACAAAGAACAGGAGTGAGAGAAAGAAATGCCCAGTTGCAATTACCAGCCATCTACTTGTGGCTAGGCAAACATAGCTGCTCATCTCTGGAAACCTCTGAGCACAGAAGTGAGGCAATTTCACGTTGATTTTTTTTTCCCTGTAGGGAGGTAGCACTACAATGACATAAAAAGACTGGAGGAAATGGTAAACTGACCTGAAATTGCATTATTTCTAGGTGAACATCTGCAGAGGGAAATATTTTCCTCAGCACTGGAAATATATTCTGATGCTTCTACGTTTGCTAATCAGCCTATGGTAGGAGGCTTTTCCTCCTACAATAACCTCCTGTATATAAATTCACTGGAAGTAAACATTAAAGTAAGCCAGTTCTTGTGTCTTCATCTCTTAAATAGCTTTTTCAAACTCCAAGTCTGCTTGGGAAAGCTACCAGGAGTAAATCCCTTTTAATATAGGCCAGCACCCTGGTCTGTGGCGTTATAGGACACAGATGTGTTCTGAGTAAAAGGGCTTAATTGGTGGTAACCATTTTAACTTAGACATTTGGCATAAACAAATTAGCCTTAGTTAAGCATATTCTTATGGGAAGTAGTTACAGGGAAATATTTCTGTATACAAAAGCACATTTTATATACATTTATAAAAATTAATATTGCATATCATTCATCTGGCAACCATATATACATTGAGAACAGGTTAAAAGGCATCAGAGAGGTTCTGTTGGTCATACCACACACATTGGTCTGCTGAAGACCTCATTCACACTAGTGCCCAGATCTTACAGCAGGATTTTGGTTGGTTCATTTCTTTGAAAGTCTAAGCAGCTTGAATTCCTTTGAAACACAAAACTACTTTTCTTTGTTTTGAATCACTGTCTGCTCAGTTCTTTGCTGTCACTGTGTACATTCTGGCACCACCCAGTTGGCACCAAGAAGTGGAATGCCATTAGCTGATTTCTCTGCTTTATTTTTAGAATAAAAAGAGATTTTATTAACCTTAGCATTTATAAGTAACAAACCAAACTAGAACGTGACCTCCAGGATAGCTCTATGTAACCTACTATCTTTTACCCAGAACTGGTGGAAAATGTCTATCCCAACAACACTTTCTTTACACAACAAAGTACACTGAGCCTGGGCAGCCACTGCCATCATGTGTGGTTCAGCACTTCAGCCACAATTTGCACATCACTCCAATAGCAAGGCTGAAATACGATAGCAAGTGAAATACGATAAAAGTTTTGACCTTACGTGGTATGCAAGTAGCCAGCAATAATACAGAAACATTCCTGCTTATCAAATTGATGCATATATTCTCTACCCATGTACTACAGCTAGTTGAAATGAGAGCAGAATAGTTACTTTGCCTTTAAAATGAGGATATAACATTCACTTCAAAATGCAGGTGAGGACGTTTTCTTCTCTGAAACAGTACAATTCCACTGAGCTCTGTAATGGTGGTTTGGCATCAGGTTCGACTTGGATTTCAGTTTTTGGCAGGTTTAGAAAAATTACTGCAAAAATAGAAAACGAAAAAATAATGTCTGCAGCTAGCTTCCTTTTTTGAAAATCTTCTAGTCATTTTTATCAGGGAAACAAACAACATACTTAAAATACAATTGAAGGGAATGAGCATCATTGAAGTGAGCAATATAATGTGAGGTTTATAGAAAAATAATAATTTTTATATATGGTGAATGAAATAAGAATATGCAAAACAAGGCAGTAGAAATAGAGTCACATTATTTTTATAATGTAAACTAATAAAATTTCATATTATACAAATTATGGAGAAATCCTATTTCTACATAAACAGTGTTTAATATATTACTGTAAGAACAACATCAACATCCTTAGAAGGTGCATAGAAATCAGAAAAAAAAAAATAACAGTTGAACTATTGGATTCTGCTCAGCAAAGTCATCTACAAAAGTAAGACAAAGAAGCAGTGTTTTTTTGCCTATCCAACAAGGCCTGGAACAGTAATGTGATCACTTCGGTCATTTACTGTTGAAATTAACCATATGAAATAAACTTTCAGAGATGTTGTAATTATGTATGTTATGGGGATCTGGATATAGTCCCCATCTGGAAGGGCTCTCAACTGTACTGTAAAAGGGAACACATAGATACATTCATGGCACCACCTTCAATTTCTTTTCAGTATCACCCCCAAAAAGCTGTGAGGAAAAAAAAAAAAAAAAAAAAAAAAAAAAAAAAGTGGAAGCTGTGTCTGCATTATAGGCTGAAGACAAAAAATGCCTCTGCCTCTGTAGAGATGTTCTGGTTTATTTATACGATTTCCAATGCCTTAATTTGAAATGCAGATCCCAGGATAGTTCACAGACCTCCAGCTCCTCTGGTCACAGAACAGTTTTCCACGAGGCCAGAGCCCATGGGAGCATCCCTGGCACCAGCTCTTGCTGGGGGTTTCCAGCTCTGCTGTTTATTGAGAAAAACCTCAAGAAAATGGTAACGTGAATCATTCCAAACAAGATAAGAACTAAAATCAAACTCTCATTTCAAAACTATTGACTGCTAATGTTGATTTATGACCTTTGAAGGCTTATAACTAGTAGTACTATATATTAACACAACTTGCCTATACTTTTCCATTCATACTTCTCCTGGGACAGCTTACACCTTAAAAATATGACAAGAAGTCCAGGGCTTGGAACCAGGGAAACTACAGAGATTTTTTCAGGAATGCCACATGCCAGTGAATGAGAACAGAGTTTATGGCAATTACTTTAAAGAAGAAACCTTTCTGCCACATGATTACATGGTGACAATGAGAGTCTCCCAAAAGAAGTTGTTTCCTGAAGCTTTTGCTGTGCCATTTTTCTGTGAGCTAAAAAATACGTCACATCAATTAATCTTTAACAAACAACATGCACCAACAATAAGCACCAACAATTTTAACAAACAGTACAAAATAAAATTGAATGTAAAATCAAACCTGGAGCTATCCAGATAATTTTTCCAAGGTATTAAAGTGCATAAGTTAACCAATGCCTTCAACTATTTCTTTTTTGTAAGATTTTTAAAACATGGTAGGAGTTCATTAGAAATTTAGCAGGTCTTTTCCATGTGTAGGGCTGCATAGCAACACAGACACAGAACTACAATCAGCACTTTACCTATACTTCCAACTTTTATTGGGAACCAAAGAAAATTAAGAGGCTCTATAAAAATGGAAGGAAGAGTTGAGTTAGTGATGATTTCTACAGAGAGGGAACCACTGCAGAGGCAAGAATCTGCAGCCACACATACCCATGCTGGCTGCAATTCCTGTTCCTCAGAAACTTTGTCCTTGTCATTGGTGCCGCAAGGTTCCAATTGTGCCTGCCCTGCTGGAAAGGCTTGAGAAAACTCTTCAAGCAGCTGTGATATTTTATATGGACTGATTTCAGTGGTTAACAGGGATTAAAAAAGCAAGCACGGTCTGGAGGGAGAGGAAGAGAGAAGGACAATAGGAGTATTTCTATATGCAAATCAAAGCTCTAGAAATTTGGAGCTTTTCACAGTTCAGATTGGAAAATGGCACATTTAGAGCATTAAGATAAAATAATTTGATGAATTAAAGAATTTTACCCACTGACAATCGATTCATGCCCTCTAAAGAAGCTCTTTAACAGCAGGTGATATTATATAGGTGCTGTGCATGAGGGTTAGTGATAATTGCTATACATTATACGTGTTAGACCTCTCACAACAGACGTTATTGCAACAGAGAAACTAATTCATGAAGAGAAAGGTAACCAGTACATTTTGTTTCTTTTCCTGCTCCATAATCAGACTGCAATTTCCTATAATGCTTTCATTATCAAAAATTGCTCAATTAATTCCTTCAACTTTGCAGACGAAGCGTGAATTCTTTCTTCATATATTCACTTTTTGAGGTGTATTGATTAGTTCACATTAGTTGGATAAGTAAATAGCAGTGTTTCTGTTCTCCATCAGGCTGATACTTATGGACTGTTGGCTCAAAAACTTGTTTATAAATCCAGAAACGTGGATCATGAATACTCAAGCATACAAATTTGACATTTGTTTTGCCCAAACATACATCACGCTCCCATCCACTTTGATTTTTGAAATGGCACAATTTTGTTGGACCTCTGGCAAGAATCAAAGTCAGTGCTGTAAGCTTACAACATGTGGCATTTTACCTCCTGGAATCAAAATGGCAAATGTAAATTTTAACTTTTATTTTACAAAAATTATTTCCTTCCCCTCACCCCATTTCAAAATGGAATTTAAAAGCCACTGAAACCTCCGTGAGATTTAGACCCACAGGAGAAAGGGAAAAGTAGTCTAGCACTCGATTTTAAACTTCATCCTTCTGTCTTCTTTTTATAGATCTGCCAATCTTGCTGCCCCAGCAGTGGGATGTCCACAAGCAACCCTAGTGCTTGGGGAGCATGACACGCTCAGAGTGGTGTGCCAGAGGGTCCTCACACTGTCACTCAGTAAAGAGAGAAACAGAAAATCATTTAGAGAGGGAAAGATGAAATTCATTCGATAACCCCATATTTTTCTTTTATTGCCCACAACCTTAATCTTTCAATTCACTGAAATTGTATGCAGAAAAAAGAATAGGGAAGATACAAGTATTAATGAGGTAATAGAAGAAATTATTTAAAAATAATTCTAATGAAATTGATTTTCCAAAGTTATAGTGTTGTCTCTTCTCGTCACTTGGGCTGAAGTCTTTAGTACCATGTTTTCAAGCTCACTTGGAATACAACCTATGGACAAGAACTTGACCAACCTACACTTAACTAAAACAAAACAAAACAAAAAACTCCCCAAACCCCCAAAATTCCAGAGCACTGCCAATTTTCAAACCTGATGGCTGCAAACCAGAGCTGTTAAAGGCCTGAGAAGGATTCATGGTGACATGTTTCCACAGATACCTGGTAGAATGGAACAATCACCTGAAGCAGATTAAAACTGTCCAGTTTTCTGCCAGCTCAGCTTCAATCCTAGTCCTATTCCCTGGCCTGGTCTAGGCTGTATTTTTCCTCTGAGTCTCAAAAGAGCTGCAACTGACAACTGTGAAGACAAGACTAAACTTTCCTCTGGGATGCAGGATGCTTCCTTCTTGGGCTCTACCTGATCCTGACCTAATGAAGTAGAGCATTGCCCAGGCAGCTGCATCCTCATGAGAGTTGCTAGAGCAGCAGCCCTGAAATCCTCTGCCATGCACTGGGCAGGGAGTGGGTGGCAGCACAAGCCCCCCAGAGTGGTCTTACCAATGGTACACAGTTGCGATGGGGTGGGAAACAGGCAATTCTTTCTCAAGGTTGCCAAAAATATGTAAGTGATTATCCTACTTGCACAATATGGGAATTGCTCCACTGCACTGAGTAAGACCTCACAAAGCAGCCAAACCAGCCATAAACACTGCACATAATTACTCCCAGTGAGTGCAAACTCTTACACCAAGATTAAGGACAGACATCAACCCACTTCCCACGTGTTTGCTTTACCGCTGTTTTCTGGATGTCTGTAGGCAAGCCATTTCACTTCCTCCCTGCTTATCTTCTTATATTGTAGGAAGATGGCAAAATAGTACTACTGAGAGAGCCCTGAGATTTTGAGATGGAAAATGCCATGTGAGTCAAACACTGGTGCTGCTGTGTGTGCTCAAGCCTGAGAATTTGGTACCATGCCTCCACACACTGACTAAACAGTCATTTACATCATCAAGGAAGCAGATTGGATCCTGTTGTCCTTATGTGTAAAATAGGAAACTCTCATCCTAAGACCCCTACAAGTGGGAATCACCAATTCCTAACAACTCTGGCAGTTGAAGTACAGCCTTTTCTCTGAACATAAGCCTCAGTTGTTTTCAACACATGGTTAAGTGCATTGGAAAACTAAGCCTTGTCTTATCAGTGTTACAGGAAGCGTCAAAACGTCCTAAAATGATTTCAACACAGGATCATTTTTCAGCTAGAAACCAGCAAAATAAAGGATTTTCCCATAAGAAAGCCTCTGGCAGAAATTTTGCCCTTTTTACAGAGTGATGATTTCACACATACACCAAGGTGCATCTCAACCCTGTCTTGTGGCATTGTACAGTATTAACAGATTTCAAGGTTTGAAGCACGTACACAGACTGATAAATTAAGGAAGTTCTCCTCCATATCATGTGATTTGTCACCATCGTACTAGCACTGGAGAAATCTCTTTGACCAGATTAACGGTAATTAAAAAAATCCTTTGAGTTACCTGGCAAAACCCATTTAAGAGTTCCCAGGCTCTGTTATTAATTGCTACTATTTGCCTTTCTAAACCTCTAAATGTCATACTACAGATGTTTTTTCATAGTGCACAAAGAACTTGGAAAATAATTTGTTTTAGTTGCCTTCCCCCCTCTTGCAGGACACTGTAGCAAACACCTACCAGAGTCCCATCCCACTTAAAAGCACATATAAGAATACGACAGTGCAAAGCACCAAAGGACTCCTATTCCTTTATCAAACGGAAAACATGCCAGACCAATCCACCACCAAAAGTGCTGAAACAGAGGAAAGTGTAACCATATAATTTATAAACAATCTTCCAAACTCATAATGTCAGCAAAGTAGTAAAACATTGCTTGCTAATTTGAGATACAGAGAACCCCAAATAATTTTAGAGACATTAATATGGAAATATTTTGTTATCAAAGGAACTCTAAGCCAAAGTAGCTTTTTTTCACCCAAACACAAGTTATTCTCTGAGCTACTGCCAGGTGCACACAAGGACACCACAAGCCAAAAGGGAACCAAAAAGCCAACATACTAATTTATTTTGCCAATACTTCAGGTGGTGTTTGACAAATAATGTGTTGAGAACACAACCTTAAACAACAGACAGGCAAATACTAGTTGTTTTCCAACAGTGACAGGTGCAAGAAAGCTTGAGGAAAGTATTCATTATGGGCAAGGCTCAAATTAGGTACTTAAAAACTGTGGCTTAATTTAGGTCATTTATCATTCTCCTCAAAGCCCCTTTTGTACAATTGAATTCTGAAGTGGTTCGTTTGCTATTAGATCATCACAGCTGCTGTAGCATCACTCAAAGCAGATGCTACACAGACAGAGAGACCGACTAATTTTCACAGAAAGGCAGTAACTGCGAGTCCCTTCCTGGCACTTCTGCCCACAGAGGTGGATTCCACTCTGCAGGTGCCACCATGTTCAGATACTCGCAGGCACTCTGCATGAAGCAAGTGCCAGTACTAGCAGACCCCAATCTGATTGCACTCCTGGGACACTTGCAATGAAAGCTACAGACCCCAAATTTTCAGCTGCTTTTTTCATTTTGAAACAATTGGGTAAGAAATCAGCTTAGATAATTATTGAGCAATCTCAGGTATCTGCTATGGACTGAAAATGCGGCAAATGAATCTCCTTGATTTGGCAGTGGCAGAATTGTTCCCAGCTTGTGCAAACTGCAGCCTCATCTCACACACTAACAAACCATTCCTCTGAGACAGGAAACATCGCTCATCTGCCTACAGCTCCTCTACCTCCATAGACAGCAATGTGTTGCTGCACAAACCTGCAAGCAGGGATGTGCTGATGAAGGAACACAGAGAAGACTGCAAAGAAATTATTTCACTTTTCCAGTGACTACATAACACTGCTGTGAATTTGCTTCTTCCACACTACGTTTTAGCAGTATTGAAATTTTTTAGAAAAAAGAGACTATCTATAAAGAATATGTCTGTAATTTTGGTGGTGGGAAAAATGGTTGTTTTACTTATTAAAAAAAAACAAAACAAAACAAAACAAAAAAAACACACACACACAGAAGAAGAAGGCAGCAATGGGAGCAATACATTCTTGAAACAAGTAAATGCAACAGGTCAAACTGCTCTTGTAAAACTACTCATTAATGGGAATCCTAGACTGTTAGGCACCTAAAATTAGTTAAGTGCAGAATTAGCTCAGAACTGGCAGATCAGCTCCATCTTGCACGGCATCTATTTAGTTCCAATAAGTACTGGGGCAGAGACATTTAACGGATATTATAGTTCTCTATTTAGAAGGAACCGGGATGACATAATCATATCCTTTGAAGGCGATGAAGTACTTTCCAGTCCATTAGTAATTGAGAACGATAAGGAATTAGACAGTAAAAGAGTTTAACTCCAGGAGTGATGTTAACTTTCACTCAAAATCCTAGAAGCTTTTTTTTTTTTTTTTTTTTTTTTTTTTTTTTTTATCTGTCTCACTGTTATTTCTAAAAATTGAAAAAACAGGGATATTTCAAAGGAAAGGAGAATAGTAATATAAGCTGCTTCTAAGAAAGACTCACAAGATAATACAGATAACACTAAGCCAGATAATTCAAGACAAAACAATGAAAAATGAAATAGGGATTTGAACTGAGAAAGAAGTCATGTTTTTAAGGAATGAAATCCTATGAAAAACAAGTAGTATCCGATAATCACAATGTCATCTGTAGTAAAATAAAAAGTTAGGTCACTAGAAGTAAGTGATTGGTAAAAATTAGGCTTTTGTGAGATTTTTGACTTTGCTCTGCAGAGCACCCAATTAGCAGTGCATAACAACAAAGCACATGGTAAATGAATTCAGATCTGTTTCTCAAGTCTCAAAAAGAGTGTCAGAAATGAATCACTCTTGAACAGCTGGTTTTATTACATTTTTTTTTTAGGCATTTCTTTTAGGCTGAATCTATTCAACTGCCTATTCAATGGATTGGCTTAAATTCGATCACTGCTGATAACATTTGTAGATGATACAATATGTAGTGATCTGCATTCTTGATAAAGTCCTTTGAGAATAAACAAAAGGCTTCAAAGGAAATAAAGAAATTTAACATTAAGAATTACTTAATCCAGTTAACAACATAATAGAGACAATAGCTAGCAATTAAAACAAATTTGAAGCAACTAGATCCATGTATTTTAAAGTACATCATGTTAGCCATTAGAATACATCACCGAGGGAAACAGTATGATAACCCCAAGTCACAAGCTTATACCTTTCTGGAAATTATGCTTTAGGCCAACACAAGTTACTAGACTCAACATGCAGTTAACTGTGTTAAGTGTAATGGCCTGTGGCAAACAGGAGTTCAATCAAATTGATATAATAGTCCCTTTTGGATTAAAACTCTGGGAATTTAAATCTGGCCTGAAAAATGTTAGCAAGAAAAAAAACACCCTCCCTGACTATTTAAAATAGACCCACCTAATATCCTCGCCACCACTGTGTACTATAATCTGCCACTTGAAATTATTAACATCTCTGGAGCCCAGTTTATTAAATAAGGGGGAAGAAACACTGGCTACGTGCCTAGAAACCCTCAGCTCTTCACAATAGCATCTTGGGCAATAACGCTTTTAGTTGCCACAGACTTTAACCACAGCCTGTCCTTTAACCCCACTTTACAGAATTAAGCAGGGATGACGTTGACATCCAGCAGAAAATTTGAATTTCCAGTCGGCATGGTCTCTTGCAATAGCTGTCAGTTGTGGGTGAAGCAAAGAATTTATCCCCATCCTTATGAAGTCCTAAAACAATCATGAAAATCATTTCCTCTGCTTTCTAAACCCTCAAGGAACAGTTTCTCGAAAAGCACTTCCATATGGTGATAGGTACAGGAGAAGACTCATTTGGCCCAAGACTCCCTCTCTCACACAGAAAGCATAAAGGTCCAAGATTCTTATTATTAGGTCTTGAAGACTGAGGTATACCAAGATACTGTTTTTTTCCTTTATGCTTAAATACTCCCACTTCAGAAAGTTCCCCAATAACGTCCAGAAAAATACATATGATTCATTAAGGTTGAAGGTTTTCAACTCATTTTGGCTGAGTGCTCATTGAAAAAAATAAAAACCTATATTAAATGAAAGAGTTTCCATATTTCAGAAATGTGCATACAAGTTCTTTATTCACCTGCAGCAGAAAAAGAGTGAAGTAAAAATGTACCTCAGTTAACTCAGTGCTGTGAGGTAGAGGTACAGAGGTTTTGACCTGCCCAGAATAGGCAAGAGTCACCTACTGGTCACCCTATATGGTTATATTTCATCTAATCAGCGTAGACACTAACATTCACTAACAGGTGAAGATCTCAAGGCATACTGTTCAGTAACAGAAGTATTTTTAAACTGCATATACAAAATAGTAATGAAATGTCTCTAAATCAAAACAGAGTGAAATTAGGTGGTGCTGTAAAATAGAAGTCACAGTAAAATTAGGATTTTTTTTTTTTTTAAGTGGAAATATGACCTATTTTTCAAAAGGCTGCTAATTTTATCACCTCAAAAAAATAACAGCCTTTGAGCACTTGTATCAGTCTGATCATTTCAAACTAAGAATTAATGAAGAGCGATTTCATTCAAAGCCTTATATTTGGTGTGAATCTATTTACGAGTGATGGAGAAAACTACGAAATTTCCCTTCCTCATTTACTTAATCTCCAAATCCTATTCATTTCACAGCAGGGATAAAACCTTGGCTCTGCACAAATTATTTGGCATTCTGACATCAATCTAGTTGGGGTCAACATGCTCAGCACTTCATCAGGTGCTTTTCAGAGCCCAAACTGAGGATACCCAGGTGGGTGGAAAGAAAATCAGATTTCCTAACAGCTGAACAGGTGACGCTGGCTCAGCTGGATTCCAGCATGACAACAGGAAGCAGCCTAGGGGCAGCTCTAGAAGGCTCAGCATGGACTGGTAGAATTAACCACAGTTCAGGGTGCCTTAAGTAGAGTAAGGGGTCTAGAAAAGGTCATTGGGATTGTATATTCAAGGCAAGAATCATTACTTCGATAGCACTCTTCAATAGCCTCACAACTCTGTGCTCTCAGGTGTCTGGGAAGACACCAAGTGTTTTACACTTCACCTTCAGAGACTGGAAATAATCTTCTCTGTTCTTCTAGTCCTGAAAACTGGCAATACAATAGATTTATTTATTTATTTATTTAAGAACTTAGTGTGGCAGAACTGTTACAGAGACTTTGTGGCAAGTTCTACAGAGACATAAGAAGCATAGATGGTGACCAGTATGACAAAACATCCTCACAGCAGGAATTCTGAATGCTTTAACAAACAAACAAAAAAAACACAAACAGGCTCATTTGAGATTTTTAGTATTTACTAGACTAGAGAATGGATTTTTGCTTCAGTATATCTAAGCTTGTTGCAGTTTATTGCAGAATTTGGACTGCAGAGTTAGATCAGAGTTAGAGTTGATTTCCTTTGTAAAGCAGAATACGTTAAAACGGAACCACTGGGGAGAGGTAAGAATATCATAATAGGACGATAATTTTTGCCTGAAAGGTTCTTCCAGCAAGTTGCATGATCCTGATCAGCAAGGGGTGACATACAATTTGGCTAGCAGAGTTGAAAATAAAAATCACAACAACATCTGGCCGATATTTAAATGTCAGCAGTGCATGCAATGTAACTGTGATCCCAAAGAACTAAAACCAAAAAATCTCAGGTACCTAATGTGATACCAAGGATTTGATGTTCATACACTGGCTGAAAGGAGCAAGGGGAAGAATTAAGTCTATGGTCTGAGAGTACTGATGTGCTAAATGCTGCCTGAAAAGGGTGATTATATCAACAAACAATTATCTACCACTGCAAATTAGTTTTGGATGGAAGAGGAATGAACACTACATTTATTTATTTATTTCGTATTCAGGGAAACTCATACAGGCAACCGCAACTACCTCTGAATACTGTCTTTTTTTTTCCTAATGTCTATGTGCATTTCTAATTTGTGGCTTAGTGTAGACCATCCATTTAATCTATGGAACAGGCAGTAAACTTGAATGTTTAGAGTGATAAAAGCATGTCCAGAGCTTAATTTTCCCAGTTCTGAGAGATTAGGGGAGTTTCTCCCTCATAGTTACTATCTACCTTGCTGATGCTAAATTAGTAATCAATTACTTCTGTAACATTTAGAGCATGAAAATTTATTTTCAGACAAGACTGATGTGCTTCTGGAGTTCATATAGCTTAAATTCAACAAGGTCTGTTTCTTAGTACCAGATGCTGTCTTTCTTTCTTTTATTATTTACTCCTGGAAGAGCAAGCTGTGCTACAGTCATAAGAATAGGGAAGTGGGACTATGTACTGAATTTCAGAGAGCAAAGCTATTGGAGTTGTACTCATCAAACCTGGGCACAACAAAGCAGCATACGGCATTACAAAATCCAGCTACTGAGCAAACTGATGTGCGACAACCTGGGAAATCCAGGAGCTGAATGAAGTGAAAGGGGCAGCAGGCTAGGTAGAAAGATTACATGTATTGAGTATAGTAGAATGCGTACAGGTATTGTTTTTTTCTGAAATATTGAACAGAAAGATAATTCATCTTGAAGATTTTTTAAGGAGCAGAAATATAGGTTGGCAATTCAGAAAAAGTAACTGCACAATCAGCTTGCTAAAGTAGGACATAATGCAGTGTATGACCCGTAGAATAAACTAAGTTTAATTCCCTGTTCCAGTTCATTGTTTCCAGTTGTTCCAAATACTAAAAATGTACCATGAAAAAACAAGAGATCATCTAAAAGGATGAGATCATGAAGCAATTGTGACCGGCAATCAAATAATCAAATTTGAACAGATACCAGAAGGGGGAAAAAATGCACTATGCATCCTATCTTCTACAGTGACCCATAGCAAAGACCATCAGCACTATCAATTAAAGAAAGGGGAATGAAAACACATAACTGCATCACTGGAAAAAATAAGTATAGAATTTTCTGTGCCTTGCTATACATTTGAAAGTAATTGCTGACTCCAGCAAAATAATTCCAATTTATACAACAGAAGTGGAATTGATAAAAATAATCTTCTATTTCTCTTTGTTTCAAATGCATGTTTTTTTTAATTTTTATTATTTTTTTTTTATTTCCATATAATATAATACCTCAGATTAAGGATGTTCAATATATTTGATGCAGCTAAAACTAATGTAGGTTTGTTAAAGACTTGTGCAAGGGGAAAAGGGAGAAGGATGAAAAATTTGCAAGATTGTGTTTCCAAATGTAAGTCCATTCTTTCAGTTTACTTATTGCAATAATTTTACATTTTAAGCTATTTATTTACAGAACTAGTTCAGAGTCATGAACAATTATGTTTGGGATACAACAGCCTTTTGTAAGGCTGAAGTTTCCAAACATGTCATGATATGAATATTAAAATGACTTGCAGAAACATTTCAACCTTACGATACTTCTTCTCCTGGTACTGGATACTCCTACACAATTACAAAACAAGAAACCTAACAAACAAACAAAAAACAACAAAACACAAACAAAACAAAACCCAAAACCGAAGCCTGTTGAAATGTGGTGATTCTAAGATTCTAACATGATCTTTCTGATATTAACTTCTTTCAATTCAAGGAGGTAGCAACAGTCCACTAATGATTTTGAAGATACGTCAAAACAAGAGTTTTTATCATTGAGTATCTGGACAGCTCCACAGAAGAGATCTTCCTAAAAGTAATTCTGTTTTTTTTTTGTTGTTGTTGTTGTTGTTGTTATTTTGTTTTTGTTTGTTTTGTTTTTACTTTTATCTGCCTGGCATGAGTACTTCTGGCACGGAACATGTGGTTTCAACTTAAACACATACAATTGTTCTATACATCCAAGTTAAGTTCAAAGACCTAAAAATGCTGCAAATCATTAAATTTACCACACTTTCTCCCCTTCCACAACTGAATTTAAGAACCAGTGCCAAACAATTATTGGGATGAATGGAAGGCAAAGAAGATCTGAATGCATTACAGATTTTACCTTCATTACACCTATCTGAGCAAGACTTTCAAGTTACATCAAGCACTAGGAGATAAAGGAGAAAAGAAAAAAAAGAAGAAGAAAGAAGGAGGAAACCAATGTATCTGACCAAATTCATATATTCTTAGGGTGTAGCCTCCTCAATTTGTCAAGGTCTCATAATAAAATCCAAATGTATTTTTTATACCTACTAGGCCCTCAGACCATCTTGGTGAGATTAGGCACTCCATCTGTTTTGTTATTTTGTTTTAGTCACCTTGGGTGACTGAATCTTACCGTTCAGATGCTTTTCACTATCTCTAGGTGATGACTCTCAACACAGCTAGCTTCTCCACTACTCCCTCCTCCTTTTTTTTTTTTTTTTTTTTTTTTTTTGGTTAAAAGCAAAAGAAACAAAAAATGATCAAACAAACAAAATTATTTCCAATGTCATCTCCTGTCTTACCTCTAAATGGGCCGAAAGGTGTCAACTCTGCCCCTTCTGTTGCTGGAGGCCCTTATTCACTCCTTTCCACTGAACACATGGCATAATGTCTCTTCTTTCCTTTCAGATTAATCCAACTCCCACCTATTGCCACCTCACACCTCCCCTTTGTATGCAGTGAGATCGTTCATTCCTGTTCTTGCTTTCTCACTGTAACAAATTATCTTTCTTTTTCCAATGCCCTTGCTGCTTCAGTTTGTACCAAACTGATATGCTCCCTGCTTATTTTTAATTAAAATGTCTTTCATTAACTTAAGGCACAAAGAAAGGTAGATCACTTATTACGTTTGAACAGGTTTTGTATTTTTAACACTTGTTTTCCAATATGTTTCTCCAGCAAGATTGTCTAAGACAAGAGGGCTGGTGCATGTGACACTGTTTCTTTGTATTTAGACTTCATCTTGGAAATTTTTCAGAATTAATGGCTCTGAGCTCTTGCTTAAAAAGGACACAAACACTGTTTTTTCCCCAATCTCTCTACTGTATTACCTATTGTTTAGGAGTTGTGAAATGTTATATTCAAGGCAACAACTACTCTAGAATCTGAAATGTATTTCCTTTGGGGAGAAAAAAGAAGTCATTGAAACATCACAGTGAAAGATTACTTCAACTCTCAAGAAAGAGTCGCTGATGTCTCATGGGTAGTTTTGGCAAAACCATCTACTTAGATTAATATCAACTGCTTATTTCCTCCTTTCCTTCCCCCTTCCCCAACTGAGTACTTAGTACTAGGGATAAGATACATAAGAGAATTCTCATTTACTTGAGGGCTTCTCTGTTTCTGAAATTATATCTCGCCATTGGAGACCAATAAAGCTGTAAAATTTTGTTTAAATTGCTCTGGATTTGAAAATGACTGATTTTACAAGCAAAGGATCTGACTTGATATGGTAAACAAACATCATTCATCCCAATCTACTCTAGAATATTACAAGACTTCAGAAAAGAAAAAGAAAAAAAAAAAAAAAAAACTCCAAGAAAATAAAGCCAGGTGTCCAGCAATAGATTACAAAGAAAAGAAAAAGAAGAAACCACAAAAAGTCAGTTAAATTACATACAATGCAATTTGGTACCAATTACATTTGCTGAGGCCACTTAGGGACCCGCATAGGCATTCATTTGGTTTCAAGGTTGAAGCTGTATGTAGTTACATGGACATTTTTACTTGCTAAAGGCAATCAGCTCAGAAGCCCTGAGTTTGAGGACAATCTAGCTCCAGGCACCCTTCCAGTTATCTTAGAGCTACTTCAACACTGCGCTGTGACTGCAGGAAATCCCATATCCCAGACATCAGAAGTGTCACTGAAATTCTATCAGCAAGCATCACACTCTGAAATACATTGCAGCAATAACTGTATTTCACCTTCCAGTGCAGTCTAACTTAGTTTTGAAAAATTCTGATAATTTGTTTTGAATCAATGTACATTGATAAATAAAATCCAGACAAAATGTTCAAATTTTCTGTCTATTGTGCTGATAATCATTTAGTAAACAATGAAGCGATCAATGCTTTTTTTTTTCATGTAACAATGACAATCACAGTAGTTTCTCTGACTTAGGATTAACTTGGGCTATCACTTGTACAAAGGTCAGAGTAGTAAACTGAGTCATTCTTTATCTCTCTCAGTGAGAATAAAATTTCCTGACCTCTTTCTATAGTGTTAATTTTGTAAAAATGAAACAGTCAGCAATGAAAACGTCCTTTGCTTGCCAAGGAAATAAATTTTCATGTAGCATTTAGGGGGTTGTAGTATTTAACCACTATTTAACTGCTAAAAGAAATCACATTTGTCAAGCCACCTGAATTACTTCAGACTAGTAATTCAACTAGTTAATAAAGACTTCTGTTGCTAGAAATTATTATAGTTTTAGTAAATCTATTATCTTTCTGTAAGTGAATCCCCTTTAAGGGGTACTTGAATTTTTTATTGTTAGACGCTTTGTTTTTTGGTCAACGCAGATATAAATTCTCAGGGATGAGCTAACTCTTGACACAACAGTTTCTGAGGAAACAGAAGCGCATATACCTTCTTGGGCATCAGCTGTATAGTCAAATTCATCACTAGACAAATTAACATCCAAATAGGCCTGCTGAGAGGAATAATCAATTTCCTCCTCAGAAATTCTTTGCTTTACAGGCTCAGCAGCTGCACAGATTGCTGCACTTGCCTCCTTAACAATTGGAACAAAATCTGTTCCTGGTGTGGCTTAAGACTCATAGCTTTTTCTCTATTTTCTCTAGTTCTCCCTGTCCTCCTTTTGCTTCTCCATCTGTCTTGTTCCTCCACTTCCATTCACCCCCTTGGAGTTAACTAGCTTAGACTCTACTGAGAGGTCAGATTAAAAGGAAACAAAATACTAACACAGTAGACACACAAAAAGGTCCTTCATGAGTTTATTCATGAGAATATTGCTATAAAGCAAATAGGTAAGCATCACCATATACGAATAACTGATCAGACGGGATCCTCAGATGGGATCCAACAATAAAGACACAGAGTAGTTTCATTATAGGCAGAAATGATATCTTAACATTTAATGCAACACCAGGAACTGAAAGATCTCTTTAGAAATTTGCCAACCATTTTCCTTAATTCACTGAAACTATTTATTTTGGTGAGCACAAGTGATTTCTCACACAGAGATGGGGAAAGAAAATTCTTCAACTGGGAGAGAAAAGATGGGAGAAAAAGCCTCGGGGAATATGGCAACCTGTCAACACATGAAATGAACAGTGATACAAAATGGACACATGGTCCTAACCCCTCCAGGCACAGATACTGCATTATCAAGGCAAAGTCTGTCTCATCATGCCAGAAAGGTTGTGAAAGCAAATTGGGACTAAGCCCTCTGCTAAGAGTACCCACACTAGTTAGATTTCAGTTTTGCACCTGCTCTTTCCAGCCTCTGCTCCTATACTGCTGTCAGTGTTTTTCTGTGAATAGGAAAAAATTCAAACCTTTCACATTGCTGCACAAAGTCTTCTGTCTTTCATCCACCTTTACTTTTGTTTTCTGGGGAGTCTGTTTTTCTGCCTGTCCTGTCCCCATACTCTGAATGCTGTGTTGAACTCCTCCTTCCTTAGGACCCAATTCATCACTAGCCTTCACTGTTTTTTCCCTCAGAGTGACCAAAATTACCACAGTCATTTGTCACCATGCTTCCCCTCCTGTCCCATAACCTGAATTACTGGATATAAAATTAATAAACCAAAATTTTACAGAGTTGCTTAAAATCACTTAGTCTTGAAGAAGTTTGATCTTTCAAAAGTGTTGACTCCACACCTGTGTGAAAAGATTGAGCTTTCTTTTATTTCTCCCAGCTCAAATAATCTTGAAATATTCAGACAAAAAGTCTCCATAGTTCCCAAATGAAAAGTTGGATGACAAGTAGTTGCTTTTTTAACCTTAATTCTAATACAATTAATTTCCAAAATTATGTTTTAGTTTTTGTTTTACATTTTCTTTCATTGACAATATGCAACACTGAACTTGTAAGTTTTTGCTGTTGTTATACATAACAATTTTCCTAACAAGTCCTCGATATTCCTTACACATAACCTATCCCCAAAAACCTACAGAGAGCTTCTAATACATATTAGCTATCAAAATGTTAATGTTCAAAGATCAAGAACAATCAATGCAAGTGAATAGAAGGGCCCCCTAGCAGTCTGGGGCAGGTAAAGAAGGCCAACCAGGAAGCCCAGGTGTCACTTTGCTACTACCCTTTGCCATCTCCATGACTTTCAACAATGACCATGAGCCGAAATGAGTAATAATAAGCATTCTTCTATTGGCTTCCTCAGGAAGAAGATAACCCTATTATTATAAATTACCAACAGAAGCTCCTAGTTCAGTTGTGTTGGTCAATTCATAGATTCATAGAATACCCAAGTTGGAAGGGACCCACAAGGATCATTGAGTTCAGCTCCTGGCACCACACAGGTCTACCCAAAAATTCAGACCATATGACTAAGAGCACAGTCCAAACGCTTCTTAAACTCCGACAGGCTTGGTGCCATGACCGTGTCTCTGGGTAGCCTGTTCCAGTGTGTGACAACCCTCTCGGTGAAGAACCTTTTCCTGATTTGACAAAGCAAACACTTGGAAAAGCAGCCCATATTCAGATTCCCCTTGAAAGGGAAATAGTAACTGACACTTGTAAAATTATTTAAAAACCTAAATTAGAAAAATTTTAACACACAAGACAAAGTTGCCATAAATGTCAGTCAAGGAAATGTTAAATCATTAAAATGGTCAAATAAAATTAGATGGAGATTTCTGGCTGAGATTCTTACTGATTAATGGTTTCAGCTACTCCTGGTCAAAGGGGTTCCTGACAGTGCATTTTCTGGAATTTTATTCAACCTATTCAAGAAATGACATAATTGGTAGCAGTCACATAGAAGAGTTCAGTGCCCCTGCCCACATTAACTTTTTTCTCTGAAAAATTGAACCAACTTAGTATCAGCTACCTGCAAGTGACATATTTTCCCTGAGCCACAATATGAAGACTACTGGTTTAGCATGCCTCATCGCTCAGGACATTTTTCCTGCTAGTTAGCATATCATTTTATCTTCAAACACACCTGCGTACTTTGACAATTTATGCATCCTTAACATCAGCATCTCTTTCACTGCTTTACAGCATGTATTTCAGCCCTAGGACAGAGGCACAATGTGAACCACCAAAAGAGTGCAATGCGAGAGTTACTGCTGCAAGACTTTGCAGTCCACAGATGGAGAAAAATACAGTATGTTTTTCCTTTCTCAAACACATCCTTCCCTCTTCCATATACATACTTGTACCATTCAGCAGAAGTATCCCCAGGAATATATTACATTTTATATTACATTTTAGAACTTATAGATCTTGGAGTATTTTTACAAATACCTAAGAAGTCATGAAGCATAGCTTTTGCAACTGTCTTCTACAACAAAAGTTTGAAATTGAAACAATAATCAATGAGATGACAAGCGTCTGACCACTCACAGCTATACTCCAGGGTTATGGGTGATATCAAGCTCACATGATCTACACAGAAATATAGACAAAGAAAAAAGACCGTCTTTATAAAGCCATTAAAGGTCTGTCATAACAGTTCACAGTTAAAAACACTCATTAAGATCTAGTTAGTTTTCAAATAATGATCCTGTGTCTGCTAAGGTCTGTTTGTTGTTCTTTGTTTCTTTTGTTTTACCATAAATGTGCCCATTTTTAAATTCCCACTAGTTTATTTTTCCTGCCAGACAAATCCAACAACACAGCCCTCTTCAATACTTCTCAATGACCTTTGAAAGTCTGTGGAAATTGAAGATAGCACAGGCTGCTTTACTATGTTCTTCTGAAGAAAGACTTAACATTCAAAAACTGAATTAATGATTTTTCTTGTTTTTGGAAATGTCAGAAGTGAATTAGTGACGCATAAGCTTACACTGGGCTTCTCCTCTGAGACCCACTGCCATCCTTAGGACAAACTGCTCTGTAGCTGCTATCTAGCCTCTACAGAGCCGTCAGACACACACCTTCAGTGTCCTTCATAGCCCAAATTAAAAATTCAGAGATGCCAAAGGCAGGAATCCTGTGCTGACTTGCTGCCCACTGCTCTCCTTTCCCCAGCCCTGCTCAAATAACAGTGATGACTGAAGAGGGGAGCCTGCAGAGATTTTTTGTGCAAGTGTCCTTGTCAGAGCACTGGGACCTGAGCCCTTTCTCTCACATCCTAGGTGAGCCTTTCAATCAGCTGATTACAGATTAAAACTCTGGCTGCATAGCAAGTTAGCTTTAAAGGAAAGGGACCCACGCTGGAAGAGCTTTATCCTGAATATGAAGGTGCACTTGAAGAACAAGGATGGATGGACTCAGTGCTTTATCCTAAAATGTGTGGACAGCCATGTATGGTACCTCTCCAACTTTCCCTCTGTCATCTTTCCCCAAGAAAAGAAGAGTGAGCAGAAAGAGGTGTCTGCTGCTTGTGGACTGCTGAATGCCTACAGACTTCAACAGAGAAGAGAAAAAAGACCAGGGCTTCACTCCAGGCTAGCAGAGGTAGCTGCTGTTTAATTTCCAGAAGACCTCTCCCCCAGATGCCAAAATCTCCCATATTACATCAAGACCGCATGCACCTAATTCAGGGCTGCAGATCTGAAGCATGAGAGAAGACAGGTTGATGTTTCAAAAGGACTTATACATCTGGGCCTCAGCCCAGACATTTCTGCAAACACTCAATCATTTGCACTGAGTTCACTGGGTATAATATAAAGCTGCTTATAAACTGAAAAAGGAATTTTCATTTTAAACTTCTTTAGGAGGAAGAGTTTGATTGCTTCTCAATACAGATCTAAGATGGGACTTGCTCCTGCTTTGTGTCTTTGAAGGAGGATAAGTCAGAAAATTGCTTATGATACGTATTCCTCACACACTCCTGACAAATCACAAGTGATTTAGTCAAATAATACAGGTCATAAATGTACACTTAGAAATAAAAGTACATTTTGAATTGGTCTCCTACATGAAAAAGCTCTGCTGTATGCGAATAAATATACAATCTGAGAGGCCTTGAACATCTCTATGGAAGGTACTTAAAAATGCCATATAAGGAATATATAAAATAACGTTGAAACGTAACCTGCAATTAAACTACTTAAAGCCAGCTAAGCCATTGCAAATAAAATGATGCAGGCAATCTATACAATTAAATGCACAGAGAACTGAATCTCTCTCCAGTTAAAATTGTGACTTGGAATTTGAATGTTTTAACTTCTTTAGCACAGCTTGCTAATTGCTGGAAATATGTTAAGAAAGTCTTTTCAATTTTTTTTTAACCCTATGTTTCCACTTATATTTTTTTTAGAGCAGAGGAATTTAGATTGGGCTTGCCATTTCCAGGAGCATTCACTGAGCATTCATTGAAAGTTATGTGCTTGTTTTATCACTACTATTGGCATTGGTGTTGATGCAACCCCAAATTCATGTGGCCATTCAGGGACTCCTAGCCACTCCACTGTATTTGCTTTAAACTTAGACACAAATACATCGGATGTAGCCCAAACATTCTTCCAAAATGAAATCACTTCACAGAATCCTTCATTCCCACCAAAACTCCAAGAACAGCTATTTCTATTTTGAGGGGTTATCTGAGATGTTTCATGCATGGGAGCTGCTTCAGGAATGCTGCAAACAGGAAGCCAGACAGGTGATATCTGCTCAGCTTTAATTGTAGCAGAAGGAAAACTGCAGCTTCACAGTAACTAGTAAACCACTCACTTTACAAAGGGATATAATCAGACAACTCATAATTCTGTGCAGGACTTAGCCTGTGATCAGCTCTTTCACTTGGTATTTTTTTATTTTTGGCAGTGGCATACGCATCACCAGGTGGCTGTCAGAATCAATTAAGATTTTTATTTGATTGAACAGCATTTCTTGATAACGGGCACCACTATGCTGTGGGGCTGTGTGGTTCTGGATGCAGACCTACACAAGTTAAGTTCATTACCTTATACTCTGTCAAATATACATCCATGTCTGAAGCTGGGGAATTGCTTTAGATTCTTTTTGTCATTTAAATTCTTAAAGAAAAGAAAACCAGGAGGTAACCTCAGGCTTGCCTCAACAATGACACACACAGGGAGCCTGAGGATGTTGGAGACCAGGGGAACCAAGGGCATTCTGTTCTTCCACATCCCCAGGAATTCATCACTAGTGGTGTCATATATCTTATTGCTTCAGGGAATGGAGACGTCCTTCCTGAAGGACATTATCAACTGTTGTTAATTTAAGACATGCTGACCGAAGGACAGAGGCGTCCTCATAATATTTGGCTATAGTTTTCCTGACTGTAAGTCTATGTAAGTTTTAGATTCTCTACCTACTGTTTCTTAACTATGTTGCTCCAAAACCTGGGAAATTACAAATCCAGTGATCCTTAAACTCTTTTCATTATTGTTATTTTAAAACAAAAATATTTAATATTTTTGAATATATTCTTTTTCTGAATACTATTTTCTGAAATGAGCAGTAAATTACAAAAAATACACTCCTAACTGCACAAAACAGAATTATAACTGTTTTAAAGAGCAACTTATTAAGAAATGTTTACAACTGTCAGCTTGGACAGTCTTGGAAAGAATAGTGTAAACAGCTTAAAGAACAGTAATGAACGTGTATTTCTTTCATTCTGATTATATTTTGCTATGTGAGACCAGTACTTGTTCCAAGAACAAGTATTAAGTTTTCTAAGGAAAGTATTTGCAGTGAGTGTTGCTCTGCTCACTGCTGCAGCAAGCAGTCCTCCCAGCCCCACTCAGCTGTGGAAGGTACCAGTGGGTCTAGGCCCCTGTGGTTTCACCCCTCCTACAGTTAGTTCTTCAAATGCTTTAAGAATTACCAGTTAATATGTGTCAACAATCAAGTTGCTGATAGCTGTCAGGGTCTTACCCCTAAGTCCATACCCTCCTACCACTCCTGCTCTGCTGTGCTCTACCAGGAGTTTAGCTGCTAGATTATAAATAAGTTCAGTGGATCTGCCCCTGTGCCTCATAGGAGGACAGAAGTCTGTATCTTTCAAAGAAGTTTCACAGAGCTTCTGTAAAAAGCCTGTGTGAAACTAAATCTTTGTGCTACAGGATTTCTAATTAGAAATTTCTAAAACTGTGTTTTTTTTGTTGGTGGTGTTTTTTTTTGTTTTTTTTTGTTTTTTTTTTTTTTTTTATTAGCTGTAGGATTTTAGAGAGTTTAACAGAGGAATAGAACAAGGTCTTTCCCATGTAAGCTCCACTCAGGAACAAGTCAGCACCACAGGAGCACTGAAGAGCTCGATTCTGAAAGGAGGAAAACTCGAAAACATTTCCCCAAGATAAGTGTTTGCCATTAAGCTTGTCATCCTATTAATATAACAGCAGCTATACATACCAAAATTAATGCAATATTGGTAATGCATCTGAAGAGAAGAGTCTTTAAGCTTATTTCTCAGATTTGAAGCATGACAACGTCATAGCCAGCTGAGGAACAAAGTTGGAAAGGCTGAACATTCAAACAAGTTTGGACGTCATCCTAGAATATGGATCTGTTTATGCCTTCATGATATCTCATACCTGGCATTTCTCTCTCTCTTTCCTGAATTTGAATTTGCTCTGCACTCTAGCTATACATACAGGAAATTACTTCCTGCAGGACCTCCCGTAAGATCTACTTGCGTTTGCAACCTTCATTAACCTGTCCTTCATCTGAGTCCCTATTTTACCTTTCAGGGGTGTCAGTTACATGGTCTGCAGACAGTTTTCTTGACGAGAGATAATCCCTGGGCACAGACAAAAGGAAGGTGAAAGAAAGGCAAGGATGAGGGGAGTGTACAAAGACCAGTACTTTTATCTGTGTCATAGCAGGTGTATTTGGCATAGCATATAGTACCATAAACATCATAAATAAATACAACTCTTATACCATATACTGTGAGTGCATTGCACATGAGGTAAACTGCTGACTTGAGGACCATTTCTCCATTCTTTGCATGTATATGGCCTGTATCTGACATGGCCTGACAGATCTCACCTCTGTGTTCTACATCTGAATAACACACCCAAAGAATCATCTGTGCAAACAGAAAAGAAACAAATGCTGACCGTTAGCAATAGAGGGATTTGTAACATGGTGATTTGGAAATCGTGTATGTAATGCTGTCTCTTTACCAGAGAGCAGGAATGAAGATGTTAAAAGGAAGCAGGCACTGCCAGTAAAACCTCATCCACAGCAAGGAGCATGCTCTGCCAAACACCTGGCAGCACAGTGCCCACCTCAGCATCCTCTGCCTTAGCTTAGATAAGTTGCCAGATGTATTCAGATGCATAGAAAGTTCTCCCACTACTGAGACTAGGACAGAAAGCCCTGTTTGCTCCCACTGTGCTAACAAACATCTTCAGCCTCAAGAAACCAATAAGAAAGAAAGAAGGGAAAATATTCTCAAAACAACATTTGCAACAGAAGAACAACAGGAAGGCAGACAGGAGACCCACTCACCAGCAGTCTTCCACTGAGAGTCTTGGAGCTGAAGGGCTCTGGGGCATCAGAGCTTTGTCTTTTCCCAAGGGAAAGGAAGCAAAATCTTTCCTCAAATCAAATGCTCTGCTGAACACTCTGCAGTGTTTAATTCTCATTTTCCCTCCCTCCTTGCCTGCTGCCTTGGGAGGATGGTCAGCCCCCATGAAAGTCTGTGATGGAAACTAAAACCCAAGGCACCTAGCAGGTCAAACTGGGAGTACGGAAATATTTCCGAGTTTAACGGAAGCCTGCTACCGTTAAGCTATGAATTAAGACCAGCTTAATGATCTGCAGTGGCTTCCCTCTCAATTAAAATTGCTGCCTTGCTGGCATGACTATGCCTGCTCCTCCTGCTGGGCCACCAGGTGACAGGACACACAAGTGGTCCTCCTACCTGTCCCACCGAGCAGCTTCTGGCAGCTGCAGCACAGTGGAATACCACTCCTGAACAGCAGGCACCTGGCCTGTGCCAGCGAGAAGCCCTTCCTGCATCAGCTTCCATTAGCAGCACTGCCAAATCCTAGCATTGGTAGAGCCAAACACATGGGAACTGCCACGTACGGGGACAGGGAAGAAAGCACTGGGGACATTTATGAGGCAGATGTGGAAGTGGGCAGCACCGGTACCTCACAAGCAGCACCTCCTGGATGAAGGGTTGCTGATAAACGAAAATTGACTTTTTTTCTTGGTTGACCGACATCTTGGTTGCCAGCAACTGAGATGTAATGCACATTGGCTGCCGGCCTAACAAACTGCAGGTGGACCGGGGTTGAGGTGATGCCATTACAAATTATCATCTGGTAGATCAAAGTGCACAGAGAAGAACTGCAGGTGTGCTGCGTTAATACCTACATCTATCTTTCAAGTCATCTAGTAATCAAATCTAATGTGGCTTCCATATCAGTATGGTCTCTGGGACCCTGAATACTTTGATGAAGCTTAATGCATCACATATTGGAAATATTCACATGCTAGATATACAATGCTCATATTTTCTTCCTAATACTCATGTCATCTCTGCAAGGGGAACACATAAGATGATATTGTGTGCACGCAAAGGAACAATGATTCAGGCTTCATGATCTCAGGAAAGCTGAGGTTTTGTTTTGCCCTTTTCTTGCCCTAGGAATGCAAATATCTGGTCTAAATCTGGTTTGATACTCATTAGTAGAGGCTTGACTAGGCTTACACTATTTTTTAAGTTACCTGGCTTTGACAGCTTATTCTTGCTGTTCATAGTCGTTGAGGTATTTCCAGACCTCAATGCATTTATCCCCCAAACACTCCAAGTGAAACACAAAACTGTCATTTATCATCCTCACTTTTACATGACGTGGAACAGAGACAAAGATGACCAGTCTCATGCCCTTCACCAAGAAAGAGCCTAGAGCAGAGGAGGAGACACTAAGCCTATCAGCCCTGAAAGAACCTTGTGCTTTCAGAGCATCTTCCCCTTGTCACAGATGTAATTTCATTAGCTCCAGAATTGCAGGCAAATGGCTCTCTGTGTATGTGTGACTGAGGATCTAGGTTCTCAATTAAGCTTAATTCATTTGTAGCTTAGCAAATTACCACAAGTCAAACGAACCCCCGGTGTCTGCGTGCTTGCTCTCAGCAAACATAAGCTAATGCTTAATCCTTTTTCTTTGGGGGTTAAAAGAGCATGCGTTGTTTGGATCGGCCATGAGCTGAAACTATGCACACGGACAGTTGGTGGGAACACTGAAATACAGTAATTTGCAGAGCTGCCATAACTTGTTTGGGAGTCAGAGACAAGAGAGAGAGAGAGAAAGCATGCACAAGTGTTTGACTGTTTCATTTTCATTGTAATCTGAATACAGTAATGCAATAGTTGCTTTTTGGAAAAAGTTAGCTTTCTCATATGTTTCCACAAGCCTTAAAAACATTTGGGGGCCTTTTAGTTGTCTTGTCTTAAAGAAGGCAATTTAAAGAAAACAAGACAAGACAAAAAAAAAAAAAAAAAAAAAAAAAAGCAATAAAAGACAATAAGGCTGGAGTCAGAATAAATTCACATCATCTTTAAAGGCAGGAGGGGACTGTAGGCTCAGAGGCCATGATACTTCAGTGCCTCCCAACCATCAGGCAGTGCCACACCCAGCCACAGAACTGCAAATTGTCAGCAAGACAATTTGGGGCCAGCAACAAGCGCCTTCTGTCCATCCTCTCAATCCCTTGTCTCCTGAGGGATCAAACACACTGGTACCCACCCCAGGGACCACACTGCTCCCCAGGTAGCGAGATGCAGCTTCCCACCACAGAGCGTGGCCAGCAAGCTGCTCAAGGCTGCAGCAGATGTTTCTGCTTTTGGGGGGCCACAGGAAACTTTATAAGGCTTTTCCTCCTATTCAGGGAGGGATGCCAAAGCAGTCAAGAAATGGGAAATGTATAACGTTACTCACATCTCAAAACCAGGAGGGAAATGCTATATTTGGATTGGTTGAAAGTATGTACAAGGCCGAAGTCTATCACTGAAAAAAAATTGGAATTGCACCTGTGCAACTCAAACACCCCTGACTGCATAAAGGGGGAAAAGCTCTTCTCTCTGTTTCAAGAGATAACATATAATTATTCAAAAACTTCTTTCAGACAATGATATAATAGCAATTTAAAAAAAAATATGAAATGGAACAAGGAACATCTTTCTGCACACATCTGGCACTTCATCTTATCGTAATAATAGTGTCTTAGTTGTCTTCAAAACACATGCAGTCTAAGTTTCTTAGTCAGCCAATTCTTTGTTTAAATTAGACTTTAAAATGAACTATTGCACGCCTGCTATCAGAACTAAATTTCACTTAGTTTTTGAAAATCAAATTATGTTAAAGCAAATCTAAAAAAAAAAAAAAAAAAAAAATATCCCAAGAGAAGGAGAAGTATTTAATCTGTTTCATTTGCTTTTTGCAGTTTTTGCTGCCTTGATGATGATGTACAGACATGTTTTCTGGTGGAAATAACTACTGGTTTTTAGAAGCTGTAACAATCAAAATTTTTGTAATTTTTACAAGTTCAGTATTTAAAAAACTTGCTCATTTATGTTTCTGCAGGAGCCCTCCTTGTAGACCTCTGCAGGGCTGGCTTAGTAGAGACACGTTCATCTGAGCAATTATTCCAATGAGCAACTGATGTATTCAATTTGAAATTAACTACCACAAGCACTCTGAGAACAATCCTTGAAGGCAAAAAAACCTTAATGCATCTGTTACACCCTGCAGGATGGTGGTTTTTTGACTGTACGTGTGTTCATCAATAAGCCACTAGACTCCTATTCAGATTAACCCTAAATATGAGTGTGGCAAATATAAAATATTTCACTTCCTCTTATTAAACTCAAAGCATGGAAGATTATTTTATTTTATTTTTAAATCTTCATATATCCTCACCTATTTCTTCACCTGCCTTGAGCCTTCTTTAACCAGCAAATACTTGCTACCCACTCATATTAGCTATTCTCACATCTCTGTATCTGTCACTTATGAAGATTTTTGTTCCTCAGGATCTCCCTGACTCCTTATCCCAGTAATTCTGTTTCTTCCCACAGGACTTCAGCTCGCCTATTCTGTCCTGCCCCTCTTCATTATCATAATTTATTACCATTCTAATTAACAGTTGTCCCAGGGGCAATATCCCACCAAATAGCTAAAGAACACAGAAATTGCTCTCTCTGTGAAGAAGGGAGTCTTCTGCCCCTTTGGAAGACCATGCAGAAGAAAGACTGTTTCTGGTATGAGTAGCCTTATGGCATCGCTCTCTTTAGCAAAGGCAGTTTCACCTTCAGCAAGAGCAGACTGAAAGCACGATATGCTCCAGCCACTTAGCTTTGAAGAAGAACCAGTACATCAAGACACTGTAACATTGTGTAAGCTGACAACTGCACAAAAGTAGGCTGCAATCGCACAGACAAATTCACACAAGCCAGTGAACCTGTTCAAACAAGTACAAACATATTTAACCTGAGCTTTTGCTGGAGATTCACAGCACAGAATAGTCACAAATTCATGAAAAGGTCATAAAGGCAGATAAGCAAAGCTGCTTTTGGTAAAATGCAAAGTAAAGATTTAACATTACAGCTTAGATTTAAAATGTAACGAAAAGGAAGTAAATTCCAATTGTGTGAACTTATACAAACGCCCACTTGAGGGACAAATACCAAGAGAATGATCAAGTTGAGTACCAAAAAATGTGAGATGCTTGAACTGGTGTTGCTCATCAACTGAAAAGGCTGAAATATAAACTGCATCCTGACAAACTGCTCTATATTCACCTGTACACACTGAGATGCAACTTACACCTCTTCCCTCTACGCTTCTCTCTGAAGGAACTCGGAGCAGTAAAATCTGCAGGGGCTATGAGAGGATAGAAGCTGATCTAAAAGACAGTGAGGAGCAATCTGCTTTGCCTTGAAAGACATGCTGTACCCACATTGTCTCCTGCTTCTATTGTCCAGTCCTGATTCTGAGGACAAAACTTAACTTTCCACTCATGTGGTCACCCTGCAGTATCACCTCCAGCCCAGCTCAGCACAATTATTTTTCTCTTGTACACTTATCTCTCTGCCTTTTAGTTTCAATGATGTGCTGGTGTAGGTTAAGATATGACTTTGCTACACATACACGCTGCAGCTTGGTACGTGACTCAAGAACCTGAGAAGTCTCCAGTTCCAGTACATGCTAAATCCTACCACAGGAAAAGAAGATCCATGGCCAACACCAATGCACTGTTCAAGAAAAATCCATTAAGCACATGCAAGTTTCATTCCACAACACATGCTGTGTGGGATGAATGGCAAGCTAAGGTACAGTTGCAGTCAGTCATCTATTTTCAAGAACCAGCCTTTTCTCACATGGTAACTAAATAGGTACAATCTCTACAGCATCGGGAGAGGTACCAAAACACATCAGTGGAATCAGACCTTCCCCAAGGAAGCCAAATTATTTTATTTCACCAAATGATCTTAATACTTTGAGCTAATTTGTAATTAAGTTAAGCTTTTTGGTGTCAAGCTTGCTCTTTGATGTCAAATTGCATACTCCAGATGCAAGTGTATTCTGCCTGTTATTCTTGAATTATTTGTTACACACTCTTAACTTTGTATTTTGCAGGCTTGCCAATTAGGGATAAAAGTCTATCTAAATTGCCTTTTTTATTTTCCTGATGTGAGATTGAGTTATGTGTCAACAGGCAGGAAGTTAAGGGTTATAAGACATCTAAGGAAAAACTTATTTCAGGAGTTTCTTTGGCTATACATATTTGCATAGCCTGAGATTTCCGTTTCCATTAATGAGATCTCTATCTCCCATTAACAGCAATAAATTAATTAAAATAAAAAATAATAATAATGTTCAGAGCTTACAGATCATCTAGCTAACATGTAGTTTTTATTTGAATAAACACAAACAATAGCTTACATGAATATTTGCTGAAAATCTGTGAACACGTATGAAGTTCTGTAAGAACAGCAGTTTTGAAAACTTGCAAGCGGCACTAAAATCTCTGAACCAGAGAGGCCATCAGTAACTCACAAGGCTTGCTGCTCACTGTTTAGAAACTATTTTGCTACATATGGGTGCAGAAGCCCGCGACACAAAGAAATGTGACATGCAGTTTCAGAAGTGTATGCATGTCTGAAAGGGAACAACAAGGGTCTGGGACAAGGAAAACTTCAATGCACAAGAGTAGTTTTTATGTTTATGGCAACAAAAGAGCATTATTACTGAGATCTCAGTCTCACCAAAACATCTGGCCACTTTCCTACATCTGGGCTCTCTCTCTCTCCCCCCCACCTCCCCTTTTTTTTTTTTTTTTTGATTTGCTCATCTTAGGGCTGGTGAAGGTTAAGCAAGGTCATGAGCAATGAAAATCAGTGGAAAGCGTTTGATGGTTTGGGGCACAGCCAAGAGGACATTGCATAAACTGCTCCACACTGACCTCCAAGTGCCTGGAGTCTCCATGAAAAGAGAAGATCCTCCTGTGAGACTAGAAGTAATTCAATCTGTTTCTGGCTGGCTCACGTCTTCTTACCAAAGGCTACAAGTTCATCTGTAGTGTACACATCATGTCCTTAATTGAATGAACTGAAACTATCTAATTTATAACCCTTGAAACATCATCTGCAGCTTTAATTCTCACTTGGGAATTTGCATTACTCTGTCTCGGGACTTGTTTCTAGCAGTCTTTTTCAGAGTGGAACTGATGAACATCATGTCAAAAAGTTAGGACTTCATCTACAGATTCTGCACTTATTTTGGCATAATAAAACCCTTTAGTTCTAACTCCATTTAAGACTTTTCACGGGTGTTATATCTGAAATTTTGTTGAGTTTTTACCTTCAGTATTATTTTTTCTTCTTTTAACTTCACCCAGATCCTAAATGGATTTATGTTCCAGATGCTGTATGATGCTAGGGTTAATCACTGAAAGCTAACAAAAACTCTCAGACAGCTTTTAATTTGGCATGAGGGAAAATTGTACCTAAGTAAAGGTGACACTTGTTCAACAAATACAGAGGAGCATGCCACTTCCTAAACTTCTTGCAGCTTGAAAGGAAACATGAAACATGAAAGAGCCAACAGCACCATGAGCTTCCAAGAATGATTAAGGGCTGGAACATATGCCCTGGGAGGAAAGGATGAGGGACTGGGGCTTCTTCCACCTGGAGAAGGGATGGCTTTGAGGGGACCCAACAGCTTCTTCCACTGCCTGCAGGAAGGTCACAGAGATGGAGCCAAGCTCTTCAGAATAGCACATGGTGGGAGAATGCGAGACAGTAGGGAGAAGAAACAGGAGCAGTTCACACCAGATCTAAGGAGAAACTTTCCCCATAAAAACTTTTTTTTAGTTTCCCCAAGAAACTTTTTCCCATAGGAGAGTGAAGCAATTGCTCAGTACAGTCTCCAGCATTTGAGGGTTTCAAGACCTGGCTGGATCAAGCCCTGAACAACCTGGTCTGATCCCATGGCTGACCCTGCTCTGAGCAGGAGGTTGCACTAGAGACCTCCTGAGGTCCCTTACAAACTGAATTTCCCTATGATACCATGATGCCTATGAAAAATCTACGTTTACCCCACAAGCATTTCTTCCATGACTTTTCCAAATGTTGCAGAGCTCTTAAAGGGGCATTATAAATATTACACTAAACTCTTGCTGCTTCTTCTGTAATTCTGAAGTCCTGCTGTCATGACTTAGCTAGTGATCTATCTATTTTGCGTAGCTATTTGTAAGAGTCTCACATGCACCTTGTAGTGATAAAGTATAAAGGTATGTCGTGGTTTAACCCGGCTGGCAGCTAAACACCACGCAGCCGTTCGCTCACCCTCCCCCCTCCCTCTCTGGGACGGGGGAGAGAAATGGAAAGTGAAGCCCGTGAGTTGAGATAAAGACAGTTTAATAAGACAGGAAAATAATAATAATAATAATACAATGATGATAATAGTACTACTACTAATAATATGTACAAACAAGTGATGCACAATGCAATTGCTCACCACCCGCTGACCGATGCCCAGCCTAACCCCGAGCAGTCCGGCCCCCTCCCCCCGGCTAGCCACCCCTATATATTGTTTAGCATGACGTCAGATGGTATGGAATACCCCTTTGGCTAGTTCGGGTCACCTGTCCTGGGTCTGTCCCCTCCCAGCTCTTACTGCACCCCCAGCCTGCCTGTTGGCAGGACAGAGCAAAAGGCTGAGATGTCCTTGGCTTGGTAT
Organism: Aythya marila; assembly: GCF_965140915.1. NCBI lineage: Eukaryota > Metazoa > Chordata > Aves > Anseriformes > Anatidae > Aythya > Aythya marila. Next base: position 112,968,282 of record NC_139042.1, read on the forward strand.
AAGCACTGCTCTGCAACAATTAAAACATCGGGGTGTTATCAGCACTCTTCTCATCCTAAGCCAAAACACAGCATTCCACCAGCTACTAGGAAGAAAATTAATTCTGTTCTAACTGAAACCAAGACAAGGTACAAGTCCTGTACTAATACACCTGCAGGGATAATCAAAGAAAGGAACAAGCAAGCACTTAAAAAGATAAGAAACAAGTAAGTCTTCATCTAGTCATCTTGTCATGTTCACTCATGCTTAATAAACACATGGAAAATATGATATCTGCAATACCATGAATAACTATGCAAAAAAAGGAATAAGTATTACAGAAGATTTTGCCCAAGGATTGCTTTCTATGTGATGTAGCACTTTGGCCTCTGGGGCACCTGCAAGCCTTAGTTTACCCTTCTGGGCTTTGCCAGACCCATGCACAGGCAACCCCTACCTGAGCCCATTTTGTCTCAGACCAGACCCATGTTGCAGCTCTGTCTCCAGCTCCCTGAGGAAGCCTGTCCCTGCCTCATCCCCAGCAATGGCTGGGACTGCCTCTGGACCCCTTAATCACCTCCCTACTCTGCCCACTTCGCACTCACGCTGGATAGGGAAGGCACAGGTTGTGCCGGGTCACCTCAGCTTCTGGCTTGGCTCACCTCACAGGCCAGCCCCAATCCTGTGTCCTTCAGGATGAAGATTTCCTAAATCTTCCACATTTTTTTCTGAAGCCGAAGTGCCTAGTCACCTGTACTTTCCACTATGATTTTCTAGGCATTAAATACAAATAAAGGTGGCAAGCCCTAGCTCATTCCTAGCGCCAGGGCTACTGGTCTGAAAGCATCTAGCATAGTGAGTACAGTGCTGGCACTGCAGCAATTATTGAGGAGCACAGGATGATGTTTTGAAAGCTCTCAAGACCTTTAGTTATGGCACCATGACCACAACAGGCTATTTTTTAAAAAACATGTAGTAGTAGATCTGTTAACATTTAGTTAACTTTCTGCAATAACCTCTGTTTAGAAATGGGCCAGCATAGAAGTGTAAGAACACAATACATTTGTCTAAGCTGAAAAATGTGTTTCCCAGCCCCCCTCCTTGAGCAACCTTTTATTCCTTCTAAAAATTATGCAAGAAAGTAAAATAACATTCCACGTTTAGCAGAACTATCATACATGAACTCCTCCGAACCTGTACATCCAACCATGCCTCAGAACTGGAAACTTCCACCACACTTACCACTACTCAATTCAGTAAAAACAGAATTTAAAAAAAAAAAAAAAAGTGTAAAGTTTGTAGAGTTTTCCAAGCACTGTGCTAATCTCACCAGCATGACATAGACTCATCTCTCAACCTAAAAATCAAGTCAAACATTATCAGAAAAAGGACATTCTCAGACATGCTAGTATTCATTCCCTTTCAAGACACCATTAATACCCTCCCACATATAGCTCCACAGTCCTTTAGCAGTTCTAGCAGTTGATATCACCAATAAAATATATTAGGAAGGTACTGAATTTGCAGAGTCTTTTAGAGAATTTTAACAGATGTCAGTAGAAGGTTGGTAAGGCTAGCACACCAGCTAGCTCACCATCTACTGAAGATTTATCAGAAAGTAAATATTCTACAGATCTCAGCTGGAATACCAGAGCAGTAAAGCTCAGGTCTCAGGAATTGACCCGTTCACTATCAATACTGTTTTAAAGTTTATGGGTTTTTGGTCTTTCTTAACTGAGTGCAAGCATTCTGTTATTGATCCATAATCTAGGCCATTTTATAGATTCCTGTAGACTGGCAGGAAAGATAAGGGTCTCTGACAAGTAGTAATTCTTTTCCACCTCTATTTTTGATTTGTATCTTTAGCCATCACCCTTCCAAAGGTATCTGTAATAAAAGCTTCCAGGCAAATGAAACTTAGGTCCTCTCCAGAAGTTAGAGCTAATACATCACCATAAAAATACTTCTGAGGATTTATAGCCTGAAGAAAGTACATATAGATTGCACAGGGAGCATCTTATGGGAATACCCATGAGAGAAAGATGTGGGAAATTCCTCCCTTTTATAGTAATCCTGCATTTTTCACTTTGTTAAAGAGATTTTTCAGTTCAGAATTGCTTACATCTATAGATGCTTATTACAAATTCAACAAAGGAGTGACATAAGAGAAGATTACTTTTTGCTGAATAAAACATCAGAGATATTCTGTTACAGAAGAGAGCCAGCAAATGCACAAAATCCTTGTTTAAGCAATCTGAATTAACACAGCACTTCAGAACAGCAAAAACATTCACAGCACTACCACAGTTTAAATGCAGAGGTAGAAAGCAGCAAGAATTATTCAAAATGTCTCCATGACAGATTAACAGTGTGGTGCTCCCAACATAAAATTTGAAACACATGGGGACAATTGCTTTTTGGCCATTCAAAGTCTACAGATTGCCTCCTGATACTCAGCTAGCTCTTATATTGAACTTATTTCTTGGTGATCAGACGAGGAGCCATGAACTGGCACAAGAAGAGGAAGACTTCCAAGATGGCCATCAGCATAAGATTTAGCAAAATGGATTTCTAAGTCCTGGGACAATAAGAAGACATTCAGGATGAAAGGAGACTTTCCCCTATCATTCTGGCAGGGCAGAAGTCGCCTTTGGAAGTCTGAGTCGGGAACTGCCTGAAGCCTCTGAGAACTGAGCTGCTTTGGCACCTCTTAAGTGCATGAAGTGTCTTCTCCTGTTTCCAGGTTTTATTGTGTTTCCAGTTGTGTATTTCATTGGTGTGTGTTTTTTTGTTGTTGTTGTTGTTGTTGTGTTTTGTTTTGGTTTTTTTTTGAAAGAATGCAAGATAATTTTTTCTCTAAGAGAGATGAAAAAAAGTGGGGCTACAGACCTGGTATATTTTAGTTAAGCCTCTGCTCAGCAACTTCATTGTTTTGGTTAAGGACTGATTTTGAGAATAACAAATAACTTGCATAATGCTTTTGATTTGGGTATCTCCTCATATTTTTAGGAATTTGGATTTGTAGTGCTCCTGCATAACCTCTTGCCTTTTCCCTCTTAAGAATTAGGAAACACTGATGCAGAGATGTAAAATCCATTCTGCAAAATCAGATGACAATAGAGAAGAGTGTGAACCCTTAACACATGAAGTGATTTACAAATACTTTAGTATTGACCTGGTTAAAGAAAGAATATGAAGTATAAACAGACAACTCTCTCCAGTCATTCCATCTTTTTTTTTCCCTCTGTTTCTGTGAACTGCAATCCCTGTATTATTTCGAAGTTAGTAAGCAATCAGAACTTGTCATGAACTTTTGTTCCCACCACATTTCACCAGTTATCTGTAGCATTGCAGGTTCTTAGCTCTACATCACGTTGGCATGTGCTGATGTCACATGATCAATCTACATTAAAGAAAAAAATGTTTACAGAAGTCTGTGTTGACCCATAACTTCCCCCCTAAAGGCACAAATATTGTACTCAGCAGAACACAGTAAATTTAGCAGGTATATAGGTTCACTGCTTCTGAATGAGGTACATATCTCAATACAATATATTAGTCGGAGGAGGAAAGCCTTGTTTGCCCAAGATAACTGATAAGGGTTCAAATAAAATTTACTGCAGAAAGCTTGCAGAGGCATCAATGAAAACCCTTGTGAAGTCATCCTTCAAATACATCTAAAAGGATTTATTTGATCAAAAAAATATACTAGCTGTTGCTGGTGATTAGTAGACTCCTAAATGTTCTTATTTACAATAATTTAACTAAGAAAGCATTTGGGGGGGGGGGGGGGGGGAAGTTTTGTTAATACCAGACCAAGACTTCATGGAGAATTTAAAAAATCAATCAAAACAGGAATTTACAAGCCACCTGAACACAACAGATTAAACCCAGAAGGGGAGAATCAGGACCACATTGACTACTTACTACAGACATCCCTATCACCAACTACTTTTATTGTTATACTTGTATACTGCTTTCTTCAATGTCTCAGTGGATATACAGGCATATAAATTCAAGTAAAATACCACTTTTAATTAAGTTCTGTGTCTGTGAGGATCTACTTGAGTCTCATCTTGGTGACACACCAGGGTGGAATGCAGCAACAGCCCAGCAACTCACCACAAAGTTCAACAGTCTAAATCAGCCCCAGCCAACCTGCTGGTAGGTATATAGGTAGGAGATAGAGACAACAATTACTTGAGAACAAATAGGTACCAACTTACTCTGAATAAGTTTAATACACAAAATTTGGGGCTGGAGTCCTAGGAGTATTCTGGGAGCACAGCAAAGAAGAAACTTAATTGACTGTAAGAGACAGCTCGATGTTTTATCAAAAATATGAGAGTAAGTACCTGGATTCAACAGTCCAGGAGATATCTGAAATCCTGATGTAGCAGCCTAACTTCCCACCTGCTCAGGTCTGTGGTTGAAATCTCAATGTCTTATGAAAGTTGATATACCTTACTATAATTCAGAACAGTCAACAAACCAAAAGGTAGCGTTTAGTTACATATATTTAACTTAAACTTAAAGACAGCCTAAAAGTTTGTATCAGTTAAGAGTAGTTTGTCTCTTTTCATCTCAAACCCATTTGTATTACAATAAGCTGGTTAGAAAAATCAAGCCCATCTTAGAAAGATAAGAAAGCATTTGCATAAAACAAGGTAAATTTTGACAGTATTGCTGCAGGCAAGCAGAGCAGCTGCTTATAGACAAGCCTTCAACAGCTTAACATCTATTTAATTAACAGCAAAACCTTCTTTGGGATCCTGTTTAGAGGCTGCAATTGCAAAGAATTGCCACACCTCAGGAGGACCCACACTGCCATGGACCCTGGATATTGGGACACCAACCTCAAAGGGTGCTAGTCACACTCACTGGTGTGTCCTGGCTTCTCTTGTGGCAGAGCTCTTACAGAACTAGGTTAAGCAGCCCTTCTCCTTTCAGATCTGGAGCCAGGATACTGCAGGGTGCTGCACTGCCTTATGGCCTCCTACACATCCATACTGCCAATGCACAAACTTATCTGAAATCAGTGCAATAAATCACTGTAACACAGCACAAGTCATTCCTTTCTGTATACAAATGTGTTAACTAAACGGAGACATATCAATCCCTACATTAATCTACATCCCAGAAGTTATTTTCTTTATTTACTTTCCTTCAACCTTTCTCAGCAGTTTTTTTTTTTTGTTTTTGTGTTTGTTTGTTTTTTATTAAGTGAGATTTATTAAGGTAGATGATCAGCTGAGATCTGCCTTGTTACATTTTCTCTATAATGAGACAGACCTCTACTGTTAGGAAGTTCTGTAAACTCCAAACATGACACATAAGCATTCAGTCTTCGCTAATTTAGGTGCAAATTTAGTATCTCTTAATGTTAAGAAAACGGTTAATTTATCAAGCCCAAGAGAATCCTTTTAAACAAGATAATTCTAGAGTAATATGGGGAAGGTAAATTGAAAAAGGTTATTTTATGCTGATGCAGAACTGGGAGGGGAGTATTTATTCCAGTGCTATTGATTCCGGCTGCTACAGAAGAAACATTCTTGGTCAAAGTAAATATCACATCAGCTTCCAGCTGTATGCCAAATCCAATCTCTAAAACTTTCACGAGGTTTCTAGAACTTTCATTTGTAGAGCCGTACCCTTTTTCTCAGAGTACTGAAGTCTTGCCCCAAACCTTTGTCTTAAATTTAAAGTAGAAAGTAGCTGTTCACAGAGGAACAGCATGATCTCAAGCACAAAACAACTAGGGATTAATTTAGGGGAAATACTGGCTTTTTAGGGCATATATTCAATTATATTCTCCAAGACGAGGAAATAGAGTGTCTTACTTCCAATTGCCATTGATAAAACATTGTCAATGCTGTGAGAATTATATATGCTATATAAAGAAGTAAAAATGCATCCAGGAACCTGGATTTCTTTTTCAAAAAGCTGACATCTGCTGACAGTAAAGCAATTCCAAGAAAATTCCCCCCCGCCCAAGGGAAACAGTCTGTACTGTCAAAACTTGCTCGAAAGATTGCTTTCAGGAAGGAAAAGTTTCAGAACTCAACAAGACATCCAAAGCATTCTTGGTAAAAGAGCAAAACTGCTTGGTTGTACTTCTGAAGGGACGTCTCAGAGGCACAACGTAGCTGATAACACAAAGAGCAAACAGCACCGGAGCAGATGGTATGACACTCTCACAGAAGGAAGCTGGGTCGCACAACTATCAGCAGAATAAACCCATACACTGCTTTACGAGCAACAAGACAAGCTTTTCCCCACATGAGTGATCTACGCTTTGGCTGCAAAGACCCTTGGTCTCTTATGCAAGAAGCATGCTGCAGAACTAAGTTCCCATACATGCTCATCAGAAGAAAAACATGTTCAAAAAAAGCCAAAAAAAAAAAAAAAAAAAAAAAAAAAAACAAACAAACAACAACAACAACAAAAAAAAACGACAAAAAAAAAACACCAAAACACACCTCTGACTTGAAGAAATTACTTGAGTCTTCTATTACTTTACATCACACTCTGGCGTGTAGTGTGTCAGTCACTTCGTAAAAACAAGAATTGTTTACATTAGCAAGATGTTAAATCTGCTCTGATTCTGATGAAAATTGACCTACACATGTCCTAAACAGATGCAGCTGATCTTATAACAGATTTCTACGTGCTGTATTATACTGGTCCAGTACTTAGAAGAAAAACATTAAAAGCACTTAGAGGAAAAAGGAAATAGAGAAATTATTAGCCATAAACCAAGCTTATGCAGGAAGCAATTCTGAAAGAGTCAGTAAGTGGAAAGAAGCATGGCAATGGATAGGTTAATTACGGTTCAATTACACACATGCAGACTTGCAAAATAAAATGAGCCTTCTATCTAGCCTAGGTAGATGTAGAAATGTTATCAGCATCCCCAAATAAACTTTTTTTTTTTTAAAAGAAACTTCTAAGACTAGAGACCATGAAGCACAAATCATAGTCCCCCCTTTCCCTCTCAAAGTATTTATTTTACATTTATTTTACATTTGTTTTTTTCCCTTCTTCTCATTATTTTTTTCTTGTTTTAGTTTCAGATTCAGTCAAGACAATTTCCTAGATCAGGATTTGGTATAATTTTAAATGGCTTACCCAGTTTTACTTCAGCAAAAACTAAGCTCAGACTGATGTTGGGCCCTAAAGGCTGTAAGGCTTTTAAAGGCAAGGTTGTGCAGTCCAGGTAAACTGGTCAAGTTTGTAACCTACGTAAATGCAGTCTTATTTGCTTTGTGCAAAGATGCTACCCTCTTTTTAAAGCTCTGTTCTACTTTACTGCATGTAATTAAAAAACCTACAGAACTGACCAGAGTTTATTGGTGGAGAGCAGCTGGGTAGAAGATGATTCTCACACAGCACCTTGCCATATAGAAACACAAGGCCTTTTTTTATTAATTGTTAAGCAATTTGTCTACTCCACCACCAAACAACTTTCCCTCATGTGTAATCCACAGCTCAGCCAAGAGAGCCCTGCCAAATCACCACTCCCTTCACCTGAAAGTCATTTTCTTAAGTTCTTGTTTAAAGTAGAAACCAAATGGTTATTGCATTTTTGTTAATGTAACACAGCTATATTATAACAACCTGTGGCAGATACACAAGACTTGGACAGTCATGCTAACAGATGTTTGAGAAGGGAACAATTCTTTGTTTGGTTTGTTTATGTGCCAGCAGACCTTGTGCTGAATCTATATAAAAAACATCTTCCTCCATCCTGAAAATACATATTAGAGAAAGGACTACATAAATCCCTAGTGTAAATCCACTGAAGTCAGCAGTGTTACATCAGCAGTGAATTTGACCCTTTGTGGTTAGTTTACATTTATTTAAAAGTGTAGCCATGAATCCATCTTCTTTCTGTCTGCCTACCTTCCTTAAGAGAGGGTGGACTACACCAGATAATGAAGCGGATTAGTCACAGTGGCTCTCTGAATATGTACTGAATTTCTCCAGTTATTTAAGGATATGGTTTCATATGTTTAACTTTTACATTTGGATAAAGGGATTACACCATGAGTAATGTCTAACAACCACTGCATATGGTTTATTTGCTTTGCAACATCTGCTGAATCTGCTAAAGATCATATCCAATAAAAAAAAAAAAAAAAAAAAGATTAAAAAAATAACTGAAGCCTCAACAAAGCACAAAATTAGGGAGCCTGCCCTTTCGCTTGAAGACAAATGTTCCCATGTCCACAAGCATCTGAAATGGTCCTGCTCCAAACACATCCACTAATTTGCATCAGTGGTGCCAATAGGAAATATAACAGTGAAAAGAAAAACAAACAGCAGAACAACAAGGGGTAGAAAAGTAAGTACAGGACTGAGCAGAAATGGAATTTCTATAAGGGTGCCAAGTAATACGGGGAAAGGGTGAGAATGGAAACAGCAGAGAAAAAGTTCTGCTGGTAAATTAATAACACAACAGAAAGAAATTGAAAAGTGCTGCTGTGCATAGGACTGTTGGCTTGGACCTGCTCTTGGTTTCTTCAAACAAATCTCCTATTTGCAAAGGACTTGGGTGGCCTGGCAGTCTCCTGATTTTCCCTATGAACACTGACATGTGGAACATGTCTTTGAGAGTCCATGAGGAAAGTGACCACATAACAGATGGATTTTCTTGTTTATTGGCAGGTATGAGCTAACGACAAACAGCACTGCAGCTATTACCTTTTGCTTGAAATATTTCCTTAACAAAAGGACGAGTTCAATTAATGATTCCAAGTAAACAAAGAGTGAGAGCACCTTTCTAATTATATTCACTCAAAGAAAAAGGCATCTACCATCTGTATTTTTATCCTTGCTGTTCTCCTGTTTTTCTTTATCACTTATTATTTATTGATTTATTTTTAAAGCATTTAATAGCGTCTGCAATTGTTAAATCCAAATGTGGAAAATTTTGATCATCAAACATTACCTTACTTCTAGAGACTGGAGTAGAACTGAAATCTTTGTAAAATTTCCTCTCACTTGGGCCTAACACAAAAAGGAATCTGTCCTTCTTGAAAACAGATGCTTAAGTAGTATAAGAATACTGTACTTATCCATCTTTAGTACATTTTATTGGTGCTCGGTGCCTGGTGTGACGCTGTCCATGGGTCACTAGAACATGGAACAAAGTTGGTCACTGGCTGAGGGGTCAATTTTCTATCCCAAAGTGAGGGTAAGTTAGACTTTTAAGACTGAAGGTTAAAAAACAGCTTAGCAATTTGGTATGTGTGGGATTCTATCATGAAGAACCTGCTGGAAAACACCTGAGGAAGAGGAGAAAAGAATGACATGATAAGAAAGAAAAAAAAAAAAAAAAAAAAAAAAAAAAAAAAAAAGGAGGAAGGGAGAAGCTCAAATAAGCTGGAAAAAAAAATGAGGCTGTCTCAGGTCTTTAACTTTCTCACATCATTTAGGGAGAAATCATCTCAGCAATGCTTGCTTGTTATCTTCCATTTTCCCCTATATTAGGACCCTAAACTCATGTAGAGTCAAAACAAGTGTGTTTAGACCATAAGCAATACCTGGGTTTGTTGTCCAAGCACAGCAGTTTTATGTGTGTCATCATTTTGAAAGTTGTCAGCCCTGTCAGCATTTCTCTGAAGTGTGAAATAAGGACCCTACTTCACTGTTCAACAGTACTTATTTATAGCCCCTATATTTCAGCTGAACTTGGGAATTGTAAAAGAAATTTAGCTTACCTTCATCTTCTAAAATATTGAGGAAAAAAAAAAAAAAACACAAACATAAACTATCTTAATTCTGCAGCAAATTCCAAGTTAACAACAAAAAAATATGGACAGTTTGAAAATATTTAGTCAAAGTGATATTCACTCTAACAGCCACTGAACAACTTACTATTCCATCCCAGAGCAACCATCAACTCAATTAAGTAAACGAGAGAATCAAGTTATTTGGGGAATGTATACCTCTAATTAGCTGGAATTATTTGTTGAGTTAATTCATTTATAGATAGATTTCTCAGCAAGCCCAGGGCTTCCACTGCTTTTGCACTGCCGTAACAGGCTTAATTGCCATTCTGTTTCTCTTAAAAAAAAAAAAAAAAAAAAAAAAAAAACTTAATGGATAATTGAGTGCTGTAGGGGAATGCTAGAAGACACAGGCTGCAAGCTCCCCCTTTCCTCCTCATCAGGGAGACTAACAATTCTTACTGCACAACCAGTACTTGTAGTGGTTGGTACAAGTCTCACCTAATTATACAGGTGTAATCACTGCACAAATACCACATCAGAGCAGATGTATAGAGCTTGCTCTTCACCTAGAATCAGCCTTCTCCACTAAATCCTCTTTGCTTCTTTAAGGCAGCCTGTCTTCCCCTAAAAGCTACAAAGCAAAGACTCCTATCAAGTGATGGAAAGAAGCCTGAGCAGAGACACCATATAAAACCCACCACTTCAAATACCGACACGACAGACAGAAGTTAGCACAGATAACTTATAGAACACAGTGGTTTGCATGTTAACTTAACTTCAGCTAGTCATCTCTGGTAAAGAGAGCACAACCACAACTGATTTCAAGTAAATGGATACAAATGAAAAAAACAAACAAACAAACAAACAAAAAGAAGAAATCAAATGGTAGAACAGAGGATTCTTGCCATCTGACTCCATGAGGGAAGGAAAGAATCTGACACATTAATTTATTTTTACTGCAAAGCTTTCAGAACAGATTTTTTTCTTCTTCTTTTTAGTGACTTGCTACATTTTTGCCATTGAACAAGCATGACCCTATTTGTTTAATTAACAGCTAGGCAGCTAACCAAGTTGCTCATGACTAGAGCTATCTAAAATACCTCTGTGTAGGACTGTTGTTTTAAATGTATTAGAACAAGGAGATCTTTTATCAAATGAGCAATAACTTTTTAAAAATTACAAGAACAGAATTGTAACCACTGAGCAGAGGATAGAATTCCAAGTTATTGTCTTGCATCAACTGAAAGAAAACAGAAGAGGTGCTAGAAATACCGAGAGAGAACTCCCTCTTTTCCTACTAGCAGGTAACTTCAGTTGAGTGTTACATCGCCAAACCATTGCTACATTTCTACACCTAAGGTACCATTTTTGGCTTTGCGTTAATGATAAATATTGTCATTAAAAGAAAGCACGAGCAACCCACACACACACCAGCCACCCAAGTGTTATGTTAAATTGCCACATGACCCCAGATTTTGGAGGTGCACGTGGTACATCTGCTAGCAGACCAAGCATGCTCTTGCCAGCAGCATGTAATGCGTTTGGCTGATGGGCTGCTCTCCCACCACCAGCCTCCTGCCAGAGGGTTGTAGATTTACCCCACGGTAGTTGTTACACGTCTCTGTAATGCCGCAGTACATGTAGAAACCACTGTCCAGTGGCTGAAATTCAAGAGCTTCCTAGCCAAGTTGCTTGCTCCCCTGAGGTCTGGTGTTATGTATGTCACTTCAACACTTCTCCACCCTATCCTGGCTGTGCTGGTTTAGACTGAAAGACTTACAAGTCAGGGGATGGATGCTGATTGTTGGATGCACACCGTAACCCTGACCCTCGCTGAGGTTGCTAAGTGCTACAGTAACACAAATAAGGATATGGTATTAGACCGTTGCCTAAAATGAACAGACTAGATGGGAACTTGGGGACTCAGCTTCAGTTTCAACAGCTTTTGAGAAATCTTAGACTAGTCACCTCCTCATACTGGGTCCCAGATTCTCCACCTGCAAAAACTGAAGTCAAGAGACTGATTTCATGTGAAAGTTCATGGGAACCTCCATGGAAGCCAAACACTAATGGCAAAACTATGTCCATTTGTCAGAAGCTATTACCCAATTGTTTTGGTAATGTTCAGTTATCTGAATTAAAGTTGAATGTTTTTTCTTTATTTCTTTAGATATAGAAACTTCACATACTGCGACCTTGACTGATCATGCAAGCACAAATTGTTTATTTGTGGGGGGTAGGGGGACTCATACGTGCTATTGGTATTCCTACATGGAAAAAGATATATAATGACCTGCCAGTAATGTTATCAGTGTAAAGATTATTTATGCCCTTGAAATTAAACCTGGGCATTTCTGAAGGAAATAAATGCATATATGAGCTGTTTGATTGATTTTTAATTACACATTTTAACATGTATTTATTTTAACTGGCTTCAGGGACAAATCATTATTTATTGCCACATTGGGTGATACTGGAAATTGGAGGCATGGAATTTATTTGTCAAGCTCATTGCAGACAGAAGAAGGGACAGATGAGTCTCAGCCATCAGTTGGGGGATTTTTAAGGCAAAAATTTTCATGGGCAGGTGATCCCAAAGAACAAACCCAGGGGAATCACAATTTCAACTGCAGAAGCAATTCGAACAACATGACAACAGGGAGCCCACACAGATAGAAACAGATGACATTGCAGAGCTGGAGAAGCCAGGCACGAAGCTGCCCACGCTCCTTGCCCAGGTCTTGCAGCCTACAACCTCCTGCACTCTTCTCTCAGCCTCCCCTGTCCAAAAGGCCTCCAAAAGTACAAGTCCCTGGCACCAGAAGGACTTGTTCCCTTCAAACTCTCTTATCTCCCCCCCCCCCCCCCCCCCCCAGCCTACTATCTTCTGGAAACCACCATCTTCCCAGGCCCACCATGGCAGCCAGCCCCAGCAGCACATGTAAAGGGGCCACGATCCAGTGCTCCCAATTGAAACATTGGAATTAACTCTCTGGCCCTCTTCCCAGGAGGAGAAAAAAAAAAAAAAATCAGCTCCAGGATGAGCTTTAAGTAGGAAGGCTTTGATCCACAGAGCAGTCCATTCCTCTCCCAATACCACGCTGATTTGCTTTGCCCAGAGGGGTGCAGAGTGGAATTGCAGAACAGGACTGTTTCCAGATGGCTATCACAAAATAAATAAATAAATAAATAAAAATTGCCTCTTTTCTCTGCCAAACTTTCAACTGTCTGAAGGAAAGATATGAGGGCTAAAAGTCCCTTTGGATGGGACCCTGCAGCCAAAAGGGGCATGTTTGGGGGTGGGGAAACTAACTTGCTTCCTTTCCTCCATTATTCCTCAGGCATCAAATAGTATATCTAGATAAGCACCCCTCCAAGCACTGTCCCTGGTAATTCATGACTGGTTATACCAAAGACCTCCCTAGGAGCAATAAATCTCAGCTTCAAATGATGCAGAAGCACCTTGACCATGAAGGATGCTTTTACTGTTTATCCTGCCTCTCCCTTTCATTTTACACAAGAACATCGCTTTGATGATTTTTGAGGAGGGAAAAGAGGAATAGGTAGGAAAAACAGGGGTCCAGAAATTTTGTCAGGGATTGCAATGAATACTTGGAGAAAATCACAGGTGGAGAAGTCCAGACACTTATTTCTCCCCAGATACGAGTAGCTGAAGACTGAAGGTGAAATGCTATATAACACAGGAGAAACTAACTAATTATCTAATCAAGTCAATACATCCCAGAAGTGGTGAATTTATTCAGCCATTACATTTGTCATTGTTTACAAGCCATTGAAAAAATTTAGATGCAATGAAAGTGAATGTTCTGTAATTCTGTGAAAGCCATTTAAGTGTTCTGCACTGATAAGCTACTGGCAAGTTTTTGCTACTCATGTGCTACCATTTCACTCTTGCCAGAAACTGGGAGGAAAAGGCTGAAATTTATAACTACCATGGGTGCTTCTAAGTAGTATAATCTTTCAGTACTACAGCTCTATTCCCATCCCCCCCCCCCAAAAAAAAGGGACAAGGACAAAATTCCCTTTAGCTGAATGGATGCTCTCATGCCTTCATAGAAAGACACAGCTGGCTTTGGAGGAAGTGAATAAATGAAGAATCCACAACATTACATCGAATAAGAGTAATTAGGCAGAGGCAGTCCTATGTTTACAGAAAACTGATCATCAGTTGGACTCTCTCCTTTTGCATGACTGATTGCCAACAATTCAGGTATAGAGGGGATGGGTTAGCTTGCTAAGGATCCCCCCAAGGGCAAGTGAATGCATAGCTTCCTAGTCCGAAGGTGTTCCTCTTCAAGTGATCATAAATTGAAGAAAGCATAGATGGTCATAGATGAAGTGCACTGAGCTTCGAAGTGTTTTGATTTCTTTTCAAATTAACCCAGTGTCTGTGATAGCCTTTACTTTTTATTTATTAATTTTTAGAAATATGGTATACAAGTACTGTGGTAAACTTTAGTCAGCAGACTAGTGTTTTTTTTTTTTTTCTTTTCTTTTCTCTTTTCTTCTTTTTTTTTTTTTTTTCCTCCTGTCTCTGGAGTCATCAAGAAAAGCAAAAAGGGAGAATCAAGCTCAAAGTGAAGTCTGAAGCCTTCTTTGTCTTTACTACATAGGTGTTTTTCAACTCAAAACATACAATATCCTATTGAGGATCTGACTTTGATCTAAGCCACCTGATATTTTAACAACAAAAACAGTTCCAGTGTAAGGTTCTCTTCTCTCACACAACACCTAATCAGCTATAAATAATGACAAAATTATTAGAAATAACTCCTGTAAATGCTCCTGTATTGATTCAACCATGATTATTTTGGTGTTTTATATCCTAGAGGCCTGAAGGCTTGCCTTTCCAGTCCTGTTAAGTACCTCTCCACCACCTGAAGCACCATCCATGCTACTGTGCCTCTCTTCTGCTGTGCAACTATGTATTTCCTGAAAGAATTTGGAAGGAGGTATTAGATATTCTTGAAGACAACTCTTTTTCAAGATCTAGATAGGTTTCTCTTGCTGCCATTTGGTCTATGGCTGGAAGATCTGGGGAATTTCAGCTTCCAAAGACTCACGTCTGCAGTAGTCTCCACCAGTCACTTTGATTTTCTCATACTCTACGGGCTTCCCTTCAGGTTTTTGCAAGTCAGTCATCAGATGATTTGTTTTGTCATTTATTAAAGCAAAGAAAATAGGTATTTACTAAAATAATTCACAATATTTCAATATTTCCTCAAGTCCTGATTTTACCTTGAAGATTTCAAAGGTTAACACTTTTACCTCTTGTACACAGCAGTAGTTAGAGTCTGGCAAGACCATTGTCCAAAGTGATGTAACCTGTGGGACCAAAATGGAGCAACACTGTTCTTGCACATGAACATACAGTACTGCATTTCTGGGTCCTTCTAATCCCCTCTCCACCCCCCCCCCTTTTTTTTTTTTTTTAAAAAAAAAAAAAAAAAAAAAAAAAAAAAAAAAAAAAAAAAAAAAAAAAAAAAAACAGGCCCAAAGCCCTCTGGGGATCATCACAAAAATCACAAAGTGTTCCCAAGTGCTGCACTTCGCATTTAGGGTTTGGGCTTTACTGATAGATGTGAAAACACCTAACCAGGTATGTTCCAGCAAATGCACAAGAGGATGCAGAGAACACAAGTAGTCCCAGCTAAATTCAAGAATAACATCCACTTAGGCTATTTTATTCTAAGTTTACTTTATATTGTGATGGATTTATTGTTTGCTGATCTGACTACAATGCAGACACTGCTTTCTTGCTGCAGAAAAACACCAGATAAGATGATTTAAAATGCAAGCGTCCAAATGTGTAAGATCTAAGTAATGTCAGATTCAGGAAATAGGATAACGTCGATCTTACTGATATGATTTGAGATCCTGTTTTCATTTAATGTCAATGTATAATTGCCTATGAACAGTTTTACTCTACCCTATGCACTTTCCCTTGTTCTTCCATAGCACCCAGATGTTGAAACTCACAGCATTTCCTAAAGTTAGTCACAATTGGATTCTTTGTAGTTCTCATTCGTTTCCTATCACGTATCTTCATTTCCTATAGTCATCCAACCCAGCACTTGGTTTTAAGATGTTCCTCCAAGTCTGAAGCTTACCACAAAAATGCCACTGTGCATAAACCTTAATCCAAATCAGCATGACTGTTCTTGAATAATTTAAAGCTAGTCACATACTGCTGGTCTTTTTTTTACTGTATTAAAAAGCTTTGTAGTATAGCTCAGTGGCCACAATGCACACAGAAATAAAACACGTGCCACACACACATTTAAAAGGTATGTTTCGACAGCACAGACAATAACTTCCAGTCGCTTACATTGTTTCTTCTCTAAAATACAATACCAATAATTTTCCATTGAGTATTATGACCTTTCATACCTGTTAGTCTTACAGCACTACCTCTTTTTAGGATGCAGCACTGTCACTCACGCTTGAATTATGAAAAATAGTAAGTCAGCAAACATGACAAGCAATAAAACAACATCCCTGCCATTGAAAGTGCACATGCATTATTAGATGTTAGAGCATAAAGCTTCTCTTACTATTAATCCTAGGGAAAAATAAAATAGAGACAGAAGAAAATGACTCAAATGTAAAATAGACACATCATTTAGTAATGGTTATCTGCAACTGGTTACCACAAACTATAATAGATAGTTGAGCTTTCCCCTATGTCCCCAGTCTCATCTTGTTCATACTTGTTTTTAGCTCTGCATAAAACATTATTCAGTAAGGTTACATATTTTCAACATTTTGCTATCTGTTTTGAGCTAGGGATGCACGATCAGGGCAGTATGGGAAGGAAACTTTGAGAAGACTTGTTCAGTCTTGAGAAGACTGAAAGAAAATCTTATTAATGTTTACAAATACCTTAAGTGTGGGAGACAGGGGGATTTGACCAACCTCATTTCAGTGGTTTGTGGGGACAGGACAAGTGGCAATGGTCACAAAATGGATCACAGGAAGTTCCGTACCAACATGAGAGAGAACTTCTTCACAGTGAGGGTGACGGAGCACTGGAACAGGCTGCCCAGGCAGGTTGTGGAGTCTCCTTCTGTAGTGGGATTACGTGGCAAGGTTTTGGTAGCAGGGGGCCATAGGGGTGGTTTCTGTGAGAAGGGCCTAGAAGCTGCCCCATGTTTGGGAAGGGCCCCACTGCTGACCAGAGCCAAGCCAATAAGCAATGATGTTGTGTGGCTCTGTGAGAGCACATTTAAGTCAGGGAAAAAAAAACGCTACGCCACACAGCAGCTGGGAGAGTGAGAGGAGTGAGGAACAGCCTTGCAGGTGCCAAGGTCAGTGAAGAAGGAGGGGGAGAGGTGCTCCAGGCGCCGGAGCAGAAGTCCCCTGCGGCCTGTGGTGAGACCGTGGTGACACAGGCTGTCCCCCGTCAGCCCATGGAGTACCACGGTGGAGCAGGGTTCCACGCTGCAGCCCGTGGAGGAGACCACGGTGGAGCAGGTGGGCCTGCACCGACGGAGGCTGCCGCCTGTGGAAGACCCCTGCCGGAGCAGATTCCGGGCCGGACCTGTAGCCCGTGGAGAGGAGACCACGCAGGAGCAAGTGACCTGGCAGGAGCTGCTGCCCGTGGGGGACCCAGGTTAGAACAGTTTTCTCCTGAGGGATGGACCCTGTGGTATGGACCTATATCTGGAGCAGTTCTGGAAGAGCTGCTGCCTGTGGGCAGCCCACGCTGGATCAGTTCATCAAGGACTGCATCCCATGAGAGGGACGCCACAGCACAGGGGACGAGAGTGACTGAAAAGGAGCGCTATAGACTGACCATAATGCCCATTCTCCCGTGCCACTCAGGGGGAGGAGATGGAAGAGGGTGGATGTGGGGGAAGGTGCTTTTGGTTTCTTTCCTTTCTCACTTCTCTAGCTTGTTAGTAACAAGCAATAAATCTTACTATCTCCCTACATTGCATCTGTTTTGCCTGTCACAATAATTACTGTGCAATCTCCTCATCCTTATCTCAACCCATAAGCCCTTTTCATTGTATTTTCTCCCTGTTGCTCTTTGAGGAGGGGGAGAGGGAGCAGTTGTGGTGGAGCTCGGCTGCCCACCTGAGTAAAACTACCACACCTTCTCTGGAGATATTCAAGGCCCATCTGGACACCATCCTGGGCAACCTGCTCTAGGGAACCTGCTTTGGCAGGGGGGTTGGACGCGATGATTTCTTGAGGTCCCTTCCAACCCTTACAGTTCTGTGATTCTGCAAAAGAAGCTGAAAGATTTAGAAGCCATTGTTGCATTATTTTCTTTACTAGGAGATGCTGTTTAAATAAAACTTCCCTTCTGACTTCACATTGACCATTTGTAGGAACATGTGGAAGAGCATCACGGAAGAGGACTGTGAGATAACTCCACCTTTTTTTTTTTTTTTTTTTTTTTTAAATAGATTGAAGCCATTACAGCAGAAAATGTTTATGAACCTTAAGTCTGACTTCAGGATGTTTTATTCTCTCAGCCTCCTCAACTGGCTTGACAATAAATAACCCAAAGCACCTTAAAAACTCTTCAGATACCTTTTCTATTTTGTCATGTTTCATTTCAATCTCATTTTGTGATTATTTATATTGTGAGCCCTCGGAAATAACAGGCTGGTGTATGGTTCACTGCCTAGCTGCTTACCTGTGTGTTCATTTGCTTTAGAGGCTGTGCTGAACTGAAAACTAGTGATAAAAGACAAATGCTACCCACTTAGACCAACAAGGCACATACAGCACGAGCAGTGGAGAGGGCACAACTCCTCCCTAATCACTGAGGACTTGCTCAGGAAGGACCCCTCCTCCTCTGTTCACTCCATGTGAAATTAGGAGGCAAATGAGCTTCTGTCTTGAGAACCACCAACTCAGACAGCCACGGCCATCTAATAGCTCTCAAACACCAACCTTTTTGTCAACACCACACTAAGTCAGAATAAGGGTCCAGCTCCCAAAATACTCCAGTAACTTCCAGTTATTTATGACTCCAACTTTCTGAGCCTGATTTTAACATTGTGCTTGATATCAATTATTTTATTTACTTCAACAAATGCAGATATTTAGCTCATACAGCATCTTTAGATGCAGACTGTGCTGAAGCCAAGACTGGATGTTACGAGCATCACAACAGCATGGACAGGTGAAGTTTTCATGATCTTCAGAGCTTCCTAGGTGAAAACACACATTCGTATTAAGCAGCAAATCAGGTTAGCTGGTTTTGAAAGATTTGCAGCGCCTCAGCAATATTCAGCTCTGATCTTCATCTATGTTTTTATTCATTTGTTATTTAAATCCCATGCATTTAACCTAGAGGCCACAAATCAAAGAACAGAATCACTGCTGCAGAGATACTCTGTGATTTCTTTACTGTTATTTATTGCCTTAGCTCTATAAGATTGCAAGCATTCAATGCTTATGTTTCCTAAACTCCCCTCAGACTCTTATTGAAAATTCTGTCAAAAGAACTATTTCTCAATGGTGTATTCAGTAACAGAAAACAAATTTACTTGCCTATTATGAAAAGACAAAAATATATTATTTTTTTTTCTTTCGTCTCTACTGTTTTGAAAGCTTTGGTACATTTAAGTCTGAAAAATTCAGTTCTACTTGCTGTTGCTCATTCAAGTGATTAAGATAACAAAACTGTCAAAACAAATGCAGATTTCAAGGAACACTGAGCATTGAAAATATTTCATTTACAATCGCTCCTAAAAATCCTTTCTTAGTGTATACCGTAGACCTCTTCTTAGTGTGTAACATAGTACCAGCAATTGTTAAGAACTAATAAGACAGACTACATAGTATTTCTGAAGAGTTACCTCTCACAGCCTTCTACATAAATGAACCTCACACAGTTTCACATTGAGAAAACACGCCACGCAAAACACAAATGCAATACAAATGTAGGTAAGTTTGAGTTCACACTCCATTTTCCAAAGAGTCCCACTGATGTCAATAGGTACAGAAAAGCACCTTCAACTCAACATCTGCCTATCAATTTTTAATCGCAGCACTGAAGGAAAGAGTGAGGACAAAGAAAATAGTTGTTATTTGAAATAAATCAGAGTAGCATAGCTGCATAAATCACACAAGGAACTGTGTGAAGGTATAGTGGGAGTGAACATTGTTCACTCCCACTATACCTTCTTGAACCAGGTTTGGTGAATCAATCACCACCTGCCCTGTGGCGAGGCTGCCTCCAGGGAGCTATACAAGCAGCTATTACCAGTGTAAAGCAGCACTGCGGCACACCTAATACCAGCAAGGCAGCGCCTTGCCCCACAGGAAGAGCAGGGAGAAGGCAGGTGCAATTACTACCTCAATTATTTGTTACTGACACCAGCTGAAGCATGCTATGAGACCATAGGTTAGCTAAAAAAAAAAAAAAAAAAAAAAAAAGCACCAGATCTGTTTTCCATGTCACTGTAAAACAATGGGCTTCTGGCAGCACAGGGCACTGCAGCACCATGCTGGCCCCTTGGTCTGACAGCAGCTACTACAGCTCAGCCCACCAAGCTCTACTTCCTAGGCAGATAAAATTATTTTGATGTATTAGAAATGTCATTCACTATATATTGGTAGTTAGCAAAGAATATATGCTGCCAGCAGAGACTGCATTAAAGTAACACATAGATTAGGTGTCAAAGACTTGTAGTTAGTTTCTGCTCAGGATGACAGCGGTTCCCAGTAGTTCCACAGGGGTGGTCACTTCAGTGGGACTAGGATAAACTTCTAGATATAAGGACCCATCACATTTACCTATTTCCTGTGTGATACATGAAACAAGGTGAAGCAGCAAAATTCTCCTTTCACACCAACAGGAAAATTGGAAGAGGAAGAAACAGATAAAATTGAACACATGTTTATCCTAACTGAATGATCAAGCTCAAAATTCAGGGCATGGAAATTTCCCTATGTCAGAAAAAATGAAAAGGTATATAGTTTTTTTTAACCAACAAATATTTTAGTTTTTGTAGTTCTTAGGTAAAGACACTAATTTTAAAGATAGCATTGACTATTCCCAAGCAATTCAGATGGCTTGTTGAGTTCCCTCAAATTACATCTCCTTTTTTTTTTTCCAGAAAAAAAATAGACTTCAATATCTTACCACAAACACATCACCTTTCCTACTCAAGAGTATGACCAATCCAGGCAAAATACACATTAGTTCACAATTCATCTATCATCTCATGTCTCTTAGTCTCAACTGGTTATACCACCAAGACCACCATTCTTGTCAGTGACTTTCAAACACAGCCTTTAGCTCTATGTACATGGTCTGTCACATGCCAGGAGCGTACAAAAAGTGCTTCAGGGTCCAGACAATCAGGTGAACTACAGCTTCTCTGGGCAAAGGCAGGTGCATTACACTGTCCAGGCCAGTGAAGCACTAGCAAAGATTTCAGATAAAGTCACTGTGCTGTTGGGAAACTAGAGTGCCTTTTCAAACTGAGGTCTCACCTGAAGTTGAGATTATAGGTGGTTCAGTAATTCAGGTACCTTTTCTGGAACATTCAATCATTTTTTCTTGAGCTTTTTAATCAAGGAATACAATTTATTTGTTTCCCTCCCAGAAATGATGAATACTTTGAGGAACCTTCTTTTTTGGGGGGTGAGGGTCACATCTGCTCAGACTGGATGGGTTCGAGATGGATACTTCACTCACCTCATGCTCTGTGTGATGTTAAGGGAACTGATTATCACCTGCAACATCAAACACCTGATGGTCATCTGGAGATAGCACAGCAAGCAAAGAATGAGTAATGGCTGTAATATGGTTAAAACCTAGAGTGAAAGTAGTAAATAAAAAGAGGACAGAATAAAGCTAGAAAATCCTGCACCGGTAATTTATGTGTGCTAAGGAGAGAACCTTCAAACTTGAGAAGTACGTTCAAAAACCAAGAACACAGAAAGAACTACTATTCAGAGAGAGAAACAAGACCAAAATGCTAGGCAAGGTATCAGGGGGAAGTGATCTAGGTGGGAGATTAGGAAGGACTATAAATTTCTGTTCAGAAAGTGTTCGAAGAAGAAAAATGTCTTTCACCTACTTCCATCAAAAATAACAATAATCTTTATACCCTACAGCAGTCTCCTTTACAACTCAAGATTTCTCATGCTTATTCTGTTTCAGCTGCAGTTTTACTACAAGCCATGTAAAATAAGGAGGGGAGGCATACAAAATGCTGGAATATACCAATTTTATACATATATGCACACACAATTAGTAATCTGATGACAGAGACAGGGTGAGAGGTGAATAAAACAGTGACCGTAGGTTTATTTCCTTAAGCAATCAGTGTCTTCATTTTAAAACAGAAAACGTAATGCATTTCGTACGATCTACTGCGTATGCATGGAGTTAAAATTTCAACAAAAACACTACTTTCTGAAACACTGCCATTTCAAAATTTACAGTGCAAAATTTACAGTGCAAGCACCATAATACTATTCCAACTGAAGTACCACAGCAGAAGAAATATTTAACATGAATTATGATCTTTTGGCCTCTCTTTACTCTGTTCTGTCCCTAAGGATATTTTTTCTCCCGAAATATACAACAGATATCAGGTATCCAGATGGAAAGACACTGTAGAAAAATTCAAAGCATGTCACAACTTCCAGTTCCCTACCTGCTTTTAATTATTGTCATCACTCCATCTCTAAAAAACAATGCAATCAGATACTGAAACCCAAACAATGCAGATTACAGGAGCAACTGCTACCCACAGAAGTGGAAACCTCATCAAGGTAAGGATTAAAATCTGATTGAAACCTTAGTTATGAGGGCAAACCTCCCATTCAGTTTTTGCTGTGGCCTCTCTCAGGTCATGATTTTTTTCCTGTGTCTTCCTCATTTAAATAGAGAGTCAAGCAGCCATCAGAACAAAGATCTCACGTAGTGTAGAAGGAATGTAGAGAAATGCTATGAAAGTTTCTGAAAGCTTTGTAGCTCACCATCTTGACAGGTGAGAAGAAAGATGTATTATTTTCCTGACACTAGCTGCAACTACTATGATAAAAAGGTAACAGCAAGAAGAAAAATAGGTGTCACTTTCCTGCATTAATTTGCAATATTGTTTCACATTCTTTAAATCCCTTCCTCTCCCATGAAATCACCAGTGTAGGGGAATGAAGCAGTAATGAAATTCTGTTCTAGTGAAGAAGGAACAAAGAGGCCTTTCTGTCTGTGCAGTGTTACATGAAAACTAATTTATATTTAAGTTGCTCACTGAAAAGTGTTCCTGCTAAAAAAGATTTGCACAGTACCTACCTGTCCAAAGGACTGCAACCACTGCATTTTCAAATAGATTCCCTTGAGAGAGCGTAGTAAGCTGTCCCCAACCAATTCACACCCCTCTCAAATCTGTACTTCAGATTTCTCTGTATTCATCAAGATTAGGGATCAATGAGTACATATATCCATAGTGCAGTGACAATTCATTAATCTTGAATATATTTCTTGCAACAGAACATTAAGTGCCTTAAATCATACAAGACACAGATTCCCTTATGGAGCCAATACAAAGTGAAAAGCAGTACAAGGAAGGTACTAGCACAAGACAGATACATACTAAACAAATGTTATTATGGAAAAACGACAATTAAGATTCTCTTAATTAGCCTGTCATTTTATATTTATCATCATAATGTTTGTTTTACAATGCTTTATTAAATCTGGCTTTATGACAAACAGTCTGCTGGCAATGCATCCTGCTGTGCAACATATGGTGTTACACCTAATGAATATTAATGCTGTGAAGTACAAATGGTCTTCTGGGACAAGGGCTGATGGCTGGGAAACTCCTGCAGATGGCATTATTATTCAAGAAGGTTAACCTCACGTGTTTCTCATCAGGTCTCTTCCACAGCTACCTGGTATTCTGCCTATGGGCTTTTAAGGGAATACAGTAATGCACCAAAGAAACCTCTCAGTTCTATTCCTCTCAGTTGTCAAGCTTCTATTATTATTATTTTTGTTTTTATAACACCACTTCATAGTTAGACTTCATAATGTAAATTCTTCTCATCTTGATACAATAAAATACAACCACCTTCCCAAGCTGAAGCTTATCCTCACTCTGGACTTCCTACTGTGATGGAAGGTGCTTGTTTTAAGTTCTTCTGCTCATGTTTGTGTTACAACCTCCTTATCACAGAAACACAATTATCTTTCCCCTGGGAACTTAGCAGGACCTCTGGTGGTGCCAGCAGAGTCACAGGTGAGAGCTGGAGGCAAAGGGATGACAGTAAGGATCAACGACCTGGTAGCTAAGTCTCAGAGGCCACAGGAAAAACTCCCTGGGATGAAGCATTTCCTGTAATTCAGTCACTGAGCATCCACAATCAAACCTGGAGAAGAGGAGCTCTCTGCAAAGATACAGTAGGACAGTGATGCACAACCTGTTTTACTTCTGGCTTACTACTTCATTTCTGAGTTTTCTAAGAAGTGTGAAGTCCCACCTTTTCAGTTTTCGAAGCCTTTCACTTCCCTTGGGGAGCTAGCAGTAGGAGAGCATCCAGGCACACCCATCTAATACACTTTGAGTCACATCAAACATGCATGCAAAGACTCAATAGGCCACAAATTCAAGATTACCCTAACTTTGAGTCCACAGCAGTCTTCATTTGGAAAGCATATTGAAAACATGAAAGGTAAGCTGCTTCTATCCAAAACTGGTTCCTAAAGGGCCTGCCTGGCAACTTTCTTTAAGGTGCAGAGCCTTATGGAGAGCACTTCTCCTCCTCTCCATTGCTGTCATCCTACTCCAGTCCTGTATTCTCCTGTGTGATCCAGTTAATTGGCAACTAAGAAAAGGGAGAGGTGGCTGCAGTACCCCCAGATCCCACTGCCCACACGTTTTAATGGCACATGACATAATGTTGCCTTTGTCGAACTCAGAAGGTCCCTCATACCAGTAACAAGGGGCCTGACTTCCTCCCTACCCCTTTCTTGGTGTGGGAGATCAATCACAATGCCCATTTTCCCTAGCCGAAAAATCATCACACCAAGAGAAGCAGACACTTGCAGTTCCTCGAGCGTATCTGTTTAGGGAACTAGTGCAACTGGAGAGATTCCTGCTCTGAACTAGTTTATGATTTCTTCACAGTTGCAGGAAATTACCTCAGATCTGGCAATGATGTAATCCAAGAAGTTATTTGCTGGTCTTTTCAGCACATTAAGCTTTTAGGATTTGATTACTGAATATGGCTGGTTTTTAAACAAGAGTTAGATGCTTGTTTTAGAAATCAACCACTACGCTAAATTGAAAAAACAAACAAACAAACCCCAAACACTCAAAAACCCTGATTAAGTTTGGTTTCATTGCTTCCCTTTACACGCAGAATTCTGACAGCAGATTTGGTAGAAATTAATTTTGGACATTGAAAATAAAGCCTGGAGGAAATAGCATTGTATCTCAATGAGTAAAGTGATCGTGGCTCCCCTCCCCACCAGAGACAAGCACATTATGTTTGTTTGAAAAGTCTTCTAGATTCTTCTAGAAGCTTCTGAATTAGGAATGAGAAAACAGACCCACCAGATTTCCATAAAAAGTTACTCCCAGATTCTCCATCAAAGCCTGACTATAAAAATGACAGCTGTGCTCGCCAAGTCACTTTGTTTATGCTACACCAATTATGCAGCATATTCTCCTAAACAGCTGGGTAAAACACTTCTTGCAATGCCATAAATGTTCCAGCCATTCACAGAACCACCCCAAAATATGCTTTTGGCTTTCTCCTGCTGAGAGAAGAAAAACATCACCGCTTGAGTCAGAGAAAAGAAAAATAAATACTATGCTAGCTGCCAAAATGCTGAGTATAGGCTGTTGATTTTCCCAGATTTATTTTGAGAATATTACATTTATTTTAGCCTTTCAAACTCGTATTGCTGCAACAAATAGAAGATACAGTTCATTTCTATCCAAATATTTCTGGGTAAGCACTACAGAGCTGGCACTGACTGGAACAGAAGAAGGAAATCAGAAGCTTGTTATAGGCACTATATATGTTTATGGCTTTTGCAATGCTTCCCAGATCAAAAGCTTCAAGAAATATCACACACAAATGGTCCAAGACAGTAACAGCACAGCACCAAAATGGACCCAGGCCATTACAGTGAAGGAACTCCTGAAGAAGACCAACCCACTGATTAACCCTCAGAAGCTCAGGCATTAGCTTCTTGGATGCTGTAAGACTAACAGTTTTCAATTGCTTCAGTTTTGTTCTTCTTCCCTGTACTACAGGCAGAACAGCATCCCCTTCCCCTGTCAAAGGGCCACCTCCAAGCTGAGACATAGCCTTTTGTCTAGGGAACTCTTAACAGGCAGTTTCACTTTAAATCATAACAACAGAGGCCACCGTGAGACCTGAAGTTTAATAAGGCAGACTTAGAGAGTCACCATTATCCTGAAGCTCAGCACCTGGAAACAAACCATGATGTTCTTCCACCGTCAAGACCTATGTGCATAGTTTCTCAGAACAGTTTGTGGGTGGAGACCTCTGGGAGGCATCTGGTCCAACTCCCCTGCTCAACCCAGAACAGGCTGCCCGGGACAATGTCCAGGCATCTTTTGAAGACATCCAGGGAGGAAGACTCCAGAACCTCTCTGGGCAACCTGAGCCAGCACTCCATCGCCTGTACAATGAATAAGTGCTTCCTGATGTCTAGACTTCTGATGAAGTGATTTTATTGTGATTTTACTTTGTGTATACAATCAAGGTTCTAGATTGTGAAATATTTTCCAGAAATAACAACCACTGTGCAGTTCTCAAAGCCAAAACTGCTCAGTTGCTTGAAATGAGCCACGTCCCTTACATACAGCTTACAGTGCTTGATGATAACACGTAGGCAGACAAGCTCATTTCCTGTCATTGGGAAGAACTCGCGGTGTGCCTGACCCCAAGATCGCTTCTCAGCTCCAGTCCCCCTTCCTAAACAAGGCTGATCTCCAGCAGACACCCAAGGAACTAATTAGATAGACAAATTAGCACAACTACCTACTGCAGAAGAGCCAGTAGATATAGCTGTGTCCTTTTAAATCCTGAGGACCAGAAGGGTATGCAACTGAATATTACGGTGAATAAATCAGAGATTTCCCTGTCAGTGGACAGTTCCGTTTCTATGCTTGACAGAAATCACCTGCTAGCTACTGTGAGTCTGGTGTGGTGTAACACTAAGAGGAATGAATGGAAATAGCAGCGTATTAAAAAGCTATTTCCATCCGTCAACAAAAACTGTGAAATCTTGGCAGTCTTTGGACACGAGGTTAGATGCTGTCCTGCCAATGTCCTCCCTTATTCCTCTGATTTGACGCATACCTTCTCTGTTTGGCAGACACCGTTCCCCACTGCATGTGGAGATCAAAGCAGAGGCTAGACTGCCGCCCTCTCACTTGTATTCCGGTTTGCTAAAGGCACCATCAATAATGTAGGCAGATCTCTGGGAATAAGATCTGTTATTTTGCTCGTAGCACATTTTGCAACTGAATCCAAAGATTGTAAAACATCATTGATGTTTTTGTGCAAGTGAATCAACAGTAGCTACCGCTTTATGGATCTTTTGGCTTCGGAGTGAAGCCTCTCTAAAGAGAGAAATTCTTCATTTTTCATACAGGAGGTAGGGAATACATCACTCTAGATTAGGCTAAATTCAAAGGCAAGCAGAGATATAACAGGCCAAATGGTTTAGCCTTGATCAGACAAACCCAGGTAAATAAGAATAAGGTGTATTAATAAGGTTACATTTAGCGAGGTGGGGGTTGGTCTGTTCTCCCACGTGCCTGGTGACAGGACAAGGGGGAATGGGCTTAAGTTGAGCCAGGGGAGTTTTAGGTTAGATGTTAGGAAGAACTTCTTTACCGAAAGGGTTGTGAGGCATTGGAACAGGCTGCCCAGGGAAGTGGTGGAGTCACCATCCCTGGAAGTCTTCAAAAGACGTTTAGATGTAGAGCTTAGGGATATGGTTTAGTGGGGACTGTTAGTGTTAGGTCAGAGGTTGGACTCGATGATCTTGAGGTCTCTTCCAACCTAGAAATGCTGTGATTCTGTGATTATTACGTTGCTCGTTAGAGTAGATGGTGCCATTCTTCTTAAAAAGTTCATCGTTTCCCTACCTTATTTACTTTTGACTTAAAGTGAAAATGTTTTGGAGATATGGAAGATGACAGAAAGCTTACATTTTAGCCTTTTTTTTTTTTTTTTTTTTTTGACAAGTTTAAGGAACTATCTGCCAACAAAGAGCAGGGATTCCTTGAGCTGTTTCTCATTTAAGAACATAGAAGTTGGCCCTTTATGACCCTCAGCTAATGAAGAAACATGGTACCAACTCATTTGTGGGGCTTTCACTGACCCAGCATAAAGGGGTGCAGCCAGCACCATCCTGCCAGGTCCAAAAAGGCCTTCTAAGCTGGCTGCTGATGATTAATAACAAAACCAACCTGACACCCCTTAGAATTTTTATCTCCCCCCTTCATTACTTCGATGCAGCAAAGAACAGATGAAGAACAGATCACAAAAAGAGCTGCTAGCATTTCATTCCCTTGAGTCTGGACCATTGCTTCTGCTAATATCTACCAGATGGGTTCTAGGTGGTGACTTGCAGAATATCAGGTCTGTACTGAAGCACAAGCACAGGTACCATTCATGAGGGCAGGCCTAGCAACACAGCACAACTCTGTTCGTCTCCTCCAAGAAATCTTCACACTACTTCTCTTTGGGGCATCTACGTTCACCCCCAGCAGCCCTCAGCACCCACATGCATGGAAAAGGGTAGAAGGAGGCCATGAGGAGACACCAAGCAAAACTCCCAGCTCCTTTCTTAGGGGACGACTGCTACCTTCACACCACCTCAGGGCAGGTGTGGAGAGCAGGAACTGCTGGTCCATGGCTAGCAGAGTGCCCTGAGGGGAGCAGCCCCAAGCTGCTGAGGAAGAAGATTCCCAAGGAAGCCACTTCTGTGTCCAGAGACAAAGCAGCTGCTGAGGAGTCCTGAAGATCTTTTTTCATCTGGCTTAAGGCTGCAGTTCTGTGGCCTGAGGCAACTACCTTATTTTGCCTGTGCCCAAAGTCCATCATGTTTACCCAGGAGATGCAATTAGCAGTTTCTCCAGCACACCAGCTATTTGAATACCAGTTTTTGATTGTTCTTTCTGCTCAGAGGCTTTACATTTTATTAACCTTTACTGAGTTTTTTAAGGAGTGGATGTATTCTGACCAGCATATGCAATGCGATTGCTGAGGTAGTTAGCGCTCTTGTAATCCAAATTTCAAGTACTCCATCTGAGCATTCAAACCAAAGACCCTGAAAGCCTCATCCTAAAGAATGGTAAAGGAGAAAGATTCTTCAGGGTCTCACTCTTGATAGGGATCCTGCCAAGTAAATGCAGCCAAATTACAGGTTTGAAACCTTCCCTATTACTCTGATTCCAGACACCTACTTGGCTTAGAGGGCACCCACTGAGGTCTATTTGGTGAATGCTGGCCCAGAACCCCCTCCAACAGCCACATACATTTCCATGGAAGTTACGTAAATAAATAAGCAAGCAGCAAAAACATAAGAAAAAGCTGTTCTGCTTTCATAGATGAAGCTTGCAGCTGCAAGACGCACTTAGAGAACATAGAACTACCTTTCCATGGACTGCAAATAGAATCAGAACAAAGTTATTCTTAACAAGTCCATCTTCGCTCTTACAGGCTCACAGATAAATACAAGTATTAAAATAACCCCCACCTCTCATCCATGGTAAACCAATTTTTTGTTGTTGTTGTTGTTTTGTTTGTTTTCTTTTGTTTCCTCTTGTAGAGTAAACATGGAGCGTTCAAGGTAAACATTCTTGACATTTTGGTACCTTGTACAGCTGCTTCTCCTTCCTGATGGAGAACGACACAACACCAAGAACTTCCTTTGTTGCACATATAACAAACATGTTGCACATGAAACAGACTCCTACAGAGATTTTAGCAGAATTGGTTAAAAAAAAAAATTGGTCAAGATGACTCCATTGGCAAACCTGAGCTATGCCAGCTCTGCTGGTTTCAACTATACTATATAAGATAGCCTATAAGCAGCAGAATGATTTTCTTAAGAACAAACAGCTGATACCAGATACCAGCTGCCTCATTTACAGTGACCCCGGTCTTCCCATTACCACTGACACCAGCCTTGCCACCATGTGGCAGCTTTCTCTAAATGAGTTGGAAGACCAGAATGTCTAGGTTGCAACCTACATCCTAAGCATATTTTCCCCATAATGATAGCAATATTCAGGTCAATTTGTTACGGTGAAATGAGCAGCTTTTCAGAAGATGCGAGCATCTCAACAAATGTTATATCCTTAAGCAAACCAGCAAAGGTTAAGATACCATTAACATTGATGACTGGCTTATGAATTGTTTCTCACACAGAGAACATAAGGAATTCACAATACTGTGCTAATTCAATAACAGGATTAGCTAGGAATCTTGTACTAGGTTATATTTTTAAATTAATTGGTGCTGTATCAATCTTAAATGTCAAGTACCAAGTTTCTAAGAGCTATGCACCATCCATGAACATAACAGAATTGGCAGGTATAATGCATCATATCTTACACACTAATAAAAATACTGGCTGCTGTGTTTTATAAGGTCACGGCTTACTGCTGTCTCTCAACAAAAAAAAACTTAATGCAGTACTAGTCTCTGCATGATCTTCGTAGTCAGACTTAATGAGGAAGAATCACAATTAATGGTTTTCTACAAGCCCATAGATCACAAGTGACAGAAGCTTATTCACAATTTATGAAGACCTGATTTTTCTCTTGGTGGGAAGAGGGCAAGAAAATTGCAAAACGATAATGAAAAATAACTGTTACACTGAATATGATAATGCAGGTTTATAATCAGAGCCCACAGATTTGCCCATTGTGGGGGGACGAACAGGCTGCAGGCTCACAGCTCCAGCCTGGACAAGATGTAAGGTACAGTCCACAAACCAAGAGAAAAGTACTTGGGGCAGCATTTGACAGTAAATCACCACTGCATAAAATGATCTCTGGATTATTTCTGTATGATTTGTGGTTTTAAATATGAATCTGAAAACAAGGAGGAAAGGTATGTTCCAGGGGAAGAAGAGCTGTGCAGGGAACAAGACCAGTCTAGCAGCAGTTAGTCGCCATATTAGACACTTGTGCAACCCTCAGTGCCCAGGTTTCAAAATAAGTCTTATTCTGAATATCTGCGGCTCAGACCTTGAGTCATGGGTCTGAAAACTCTAGGCCACCATGGTCCAAGCTGCAAGCATTCCAGCTTTCTGGGCTTTTCCTGTTTTATTGTTACAGTGAAAAGGCCCAGGAAGGCTTATGGCTATACCTTCAGACAAATACAGAGTTGCCTCCAGTCTCAACAGTGCGGTCCCTTGCTCTTTTTTAAAAAGCAATCAGGATATAGAAATTACATTATTATTATTATTATTTTTTTTTTTTAAATATAATCTTCTGGAAGAAAAAAGGAGGGGGGTAGTTTAGTAGGCAGTCTTTGAAAGCCTCTGACACAAGTTTGCAAGTTGGGTCCACTCAAGATGTGCTGCCAGTTGCCATTCCTGTTTAGGACATGAAATGCTTCCACTAGGCAAAACTGCAGCAAGCCAAGTTTGAGCACCAGAGACTTCCCTGTCATCCAAGCTCATAGTTTATGTGAAGGTGGTTCTGGAAGAAGCATTTCCTCTGATTGATTTCTTCTAGCAAAATTATCCATTGGTTGTAAGCCTCAAGTTCAACAAGCAATATGGTCCAGGCCAGCTATGATAGCAATATTTAGCGCAACCTACAGAGGTGGAGTGAAGCATTTGAATCCAGAGGAAGGAAAAAAAAAAAAAAAAAACAGCTCCTAGAGGAGAACCCACCAATTAGTAGGCACTGAAACATTAAGCTCCACCCCCTCACAGTATCATCCCTATTGAGATGTTTCATTCCAGACACATTTGTCTCTGGGGACCCGTGGGGGCAGGTTGCCAAACAGGGACTGTGGGGGTCTATCTAGCCACCCATTCACAGAATCAGTTAACCTA
The DNA here is from genome assembly GCF_965140915.1 of Aythya marila. Taxonomy (NCBI): domain Eukaryota; kingdom Metazoa; phylum Chordata; class Aves; order Anseriformes; family Anatidae; genus Aythya; species Aythya marila. The sequence continues at coordinate 113,000,064 of NC_139042.1, forward strand.
TAGACAGAATCCTTCACAGGGTGATCTGAGGCTCCTCTAAGTTTCACCTAGCTCTGCCAGTCCCTGAGACACAGAGCACTGCCACCTGCAAGGGGCTGCACAGCCTCCCTAAAGCTTATACCAGGAGCAGTGGTAGTGCAGGAGCAGAGCTGTTCAGAGTCTTGAATCCTCACCATCTTTGGCTCCTTCACATCATCTGCATGCCAGAAAAGGAAAGCAATATCATCTCCCTTTTCAGCTCTTTTTTGAAAGAGGAAGAAAAATGGCGATAGAAGAATAATGCTAAAATACTAGTGAAAATATAGGACAGAGTTTCACTGAGATTTAATACCTCCCTTATCAGCTATCAGAAATAATTAAAACACCTCATTTCGTAATTACACCTCACATTAAAGCTCTTGTGCAAGTGAACATCAATGCCTACACTCAATGCCCCTTCTTCTCAGCAGCTGAAGTGCCTGCACACCCACATGGCTGCATAGTGTTAGAAGAAAAAGAAAACGAGACTCTTGGTTTCAACCAAGATACTCAAGTAAGACATGCTTTGCTTGCTTACTGTCAAAATAAAAATTGGAATGAGCTTGGAAGGGTTTTGCTTGATAACATAAAAATACTAGTGTCAAAGTGAACATCGTTGGTTCAAAGCTTGCATGTCCTTTCCTCCTCCCCCCCCCAAAAAAAAAAAAAAAAAGATTTCTAGCACCTAAAGTTAAATGTGTTTTCCATCCCAACATTTAGGTAATGCAAACCCACCAATTGTTTTGCCTGTCGGAGCCAGTTACCAGAGAGATACAAATGAAAGCAGAGTGATGAAACCTGGCACAATAATTCCAGCTATGACATAGATTGTGCACTCTTAGATTAATTATTGAATTGGAGTGATTAGTTACAAAGAGAACTCCTGTTTTCCTTCTGCAGCAATACATGCAAATCGGAGTAGGCAGCTGGTGACATCAAAAGGCCTTGCCGGCACATCTGATTTTCTCCTTGCATCTGCACAAGTCCAGTGACTTCAGATTTAGAGTGGTGTGGAATAGAGAATAATCAAAGCCAGCATGCACTTTTTGAGTTGGGGTGGAAAATGTCAGCAACCTTAGTCTTTATAAGAAATCAATCAAGCAGGGCTTTAATCTAGTCTCAATGTTATACCCGAATCTGCTATTGCATAATGATAGATGCGTGGTAGGTAATGTGGCTTGAAGGCTAGGAAGAGATAATTGAAATACACATGTAAACTATTAGGCTATTACTCCCTGTGGAGCAGGCAGGGGGAGCAGAGGCAGAATGGCTTCCAGGTGAAGCTCGCAGAGCTGCCAGATTGCACCAGTCCCTAGAGGACGCACATGGCAAGGGAGCATGGGAGAACAATATGGCTCTTTTATGGACTTAAATTACAATAAATAAAAATAAAGCTACAGAGGCACATGGTATAATTACAACTAAAAGCTATGATGCAGCAGGGGTGCAGATCCTGGTTAGGATCCCATAGCTGACAGGTTGCTTCCCTTTAGCTGGTCTGAAGGTGGCAGGAAGCAGGGAAAGGGAGAGGCTCAAAGGAACTTCGAGCAGCAAAAGTGACTCTAAGCTGCATATAGTTTGTATAAATCCAGCACTACACCCCTTCCTCCCCCACACATGCACGCAGCACATGAACAGAGCCAAACACACCGCATGCTATTAATACCAGTCTGATGGGAAGAGATATTAGGGTGGCGGTACGGAGAAATAAAGCAATCAGTGAAACTTAGGCACAGGCTAATGGCTTCTCAATTATTCTAAGAGCATAAAAAACACCTTGAAAATCCTCAGCGCATCTTCTGCTACAACACATCTGGGGATTCGACCTTTCATTTTCACCCACACAGTTATTTTAGCCTCTGATGTTTGAGAAAAAGAGCTTCAGAAGTGATTCCTTGCAATGCCAAGGAAACTACAGATGAGTTTTCAGGGAAATATTTGGCATAGACTTGCTATTATGTCTAACTATTAGAAGTGATAAGAAATTGAGCTGTGTCTTTTTTTACATAAAGATAAGCATCAGAGCCGTGCTTAGCTGTGAAAGAGTAATTAGCCCAAGATATAAAGCTGGAACATTTCACATAATTACCGAAATGAATGAGCGGTCTACTTGTTGTAAAACTGTGTGCTTGTTGCAATACCACAGAAAGTAATAATGCCGGTATAATTAATCTTTGTTATAAATGCACAAAGAGCCCACGCATTTACCTGCCAGCCCCAGCATATGATCTGTTCGCAGTCCTGATCTCCTCCCACACGCTCCCAGTCCAGGCAGATTTTGCTCCATCTTTCCCCCAGCCAGTTCCCATAAAACACAGATAGATGGTTGAACCCACTCAAGCAATCATTCCAGCCTGACAGCAAGTTGGGTTCTGCTTTACGCTCCGCGTTGGAATCAGAGCCGAGTGACACTGCAAGTGATGACATCAGCATTAATACAGGCTCAGATTTAGATTATGTACTGAACATTTCTTCAGCAATTTCCCAAACCAACAGCATCTTTCCTGGCCTCTGATTGCTACATATTAGTCAGAAAAGATAAACTGCACATGATGCACTTGACAAAGTGAGGTCTGCTTTGGAGCTTTGCTCAAGCAATAGCTCAAAGCTGTTCACAACATAAACTCTCTACGCAAGGGGACTGAAACACTGCGAGTCAACCTGCCACCTGCTCCTTTCTCCCAACATGAGACGCTGACGTTCACCTCCAGAATCCCATTTCCTTCCTGTTCCTCCACTTTCTCCCACCCTTCACAGAGCAGCTATGTTTAAAGCAAGGAAGAGGCTTCCCAGCTCTCCCCAGTGTGCTCCGGGGATTCATGACTGCTGTGCAAGGTGGGTGTCCCACCAAGGTCAAGTGCCTCTGCCATGAGCTGGCAGAGCATGGGCAGACAACAGCAGGATAGCCAAGGAGGTGAAGGATCCAGCCCACAGCCCGTTGCGGGCCAGATGGGCCAAGCAACTCATTTTGGGGGTCCAGTGGCTTGTTTAACCTGAAGATGTTCTGTATTTGTAGCATCAAAATACTTTTGCCAATCTTGGGTTATTTGATGTACACGTGGTTCTTATTAACAAGGAATGATTTGGGCTATGCAAAGAGATTAACTTTGGTGAACTTGCTCATTGGGTAAAAAACAACTTTCAGATGCAGAACTTCTGTGATCCTTACTTACCCTGGATGATTTTATGATATGAAATAAACCAGTTGCAAAATCAGTCTCGCTTTTTGCGGACCCTGGGAGTGAACAGCAATAAAGAGCATATTCATCAAAGGTTAGTGCTCAGAGTGAAGGAGTCCATATGGCTTCAGACTGGAGGTAGAGGGGGGAGAGGCCAAGGAAGGGGTAAAGGGGAAAGTTTCAGTGAGGCCAAAAGCCATGAGAGCTGCTGCACGTTCAAATGAGAGCATTGCTTCAGGAGGCCTGAATGCTATTTCCAGAGATAAGTCCAACAGACAGTGAGTTTTTCAAACACTCTGAAGGGAGAGAGGAGGACTCAAACACATCTGGTACTGCATTTACCATGCTCAGAGTGGCTGGGGAAGTCAAATGAGAGTGTGAATTGAACTATAAAGAAATCCTGAAAAACTCATTGTGTGTATGTTTCATGCTGTTGTTCTTCATGAGCTACTAAACATTGTAGTGCTGCAAAACCCAGAACAAAGCACTACGTAAACTTATTGAAAGAAGAGCTTTATCACCCTCAAAGATTTTTCTGGTTATTCCAATTTCAGGTAGTCCATACAAGTTCTGAGTGCCTCCCACTACAAAAAAAAATTACACTTAAAATTCTGGATATTCAAAGTTAACTTTAGTCATTAAATGGAAATGTTTAATTGATCAAACCATAGAATGGTTTGGGTTAGAAGAGACCTTAAAGACCACTTAATTCCAACCCCCTGCCATGGGCAGGTACACCTCCCACCAGACCAGGTTGCTCAGAGCTTCATCCAACCTGGCTTTGAGCACTTCTAGGGATGGAGCATTACCTAATTACCAAAAAAATGAAATTTATTCAGCAAATGAGAGACAAATTTGCATCTATTCAACTTAAATGTGAAAAAGATATCTATAGGTGGTATGTAAAAGAACTCAGCAAGCATTATCTGTTCCTTATCAGCTGTGAAGGATAACAAAAAAAAAAAAAAGGAGAAAGTTGGAAACAAGACTTTAACCCCTATCACCGTGGCTTCCATCACCTGCATCTGTAGAAACTGTTCAGCACTCTGAGCTAGTACCTCCAGTCCAGCACCTTACCTTGCCTCCAGTTTGCCGGCAGCCTGATGCAAAGAGCACTGGGGACAGAGTGAGTGAACTAGTGTCCAAGCACACAACCCGTGGTGTGGTACTGCAGATCAGCTGGCATTCACACCAGATCTGCTTCTATCCCATACATCACACAAGGAAAAAAAAGTATAAAATGTCAGTTAAGGTATTTATAAATGGTCAGACTTTGTTACAGCAGATTGAATACTTGTCTGCATCTTATCAAGCTGGGAGAGAATTATGCCACAAATCTCAAGTGAAAGGCAGAGCGCATGGAGCAGACATGCTCTTCATTTGCATCCAGTGCTCAAACGAAAGAGCCAGATGCAGGAGGTAAGGTGAAATGTCCTTTAAGAAGAAATGTTAAATCCCAATCTTAAAACGTGCCAAGGGAATAAACAAGTGAACGAGCCCATCTGTTGTTGTTGAGTAACTCAAATAAAGACCCACCTCACTGTGGGAAAAAATTCCAGCGTGCCGCACAGCTGCAAGCGGCTTTTCAGCAAGACGGATCCGACTGCACACCTGAGCTTCCTGGAAAGGTAAGGGCGAAATCTTTATGCAACTAGAAGCAGGTACATAACCGATTGCATTTTCTCCTTGCCAGCACATAGTGTACAGCCAAGACAGAGCTGAAGTTGGCAGAACAGCTTTCAGAAAGGCCTGAAACGCTGTCAGGCTTCCCATGGCTTCTTTACTTTTCCTTGTGCTAAAGCAGAATGGAAGCTATTCCAAAGACTAAGAAAATGTCAATTTAAAATATTCCTGTGAGAATTTAGCACTGGTTGTCTTGCTTAGTGTTTTCACTGTAAATTAATTAGCTCTTCCACAGGCACATATTCTATTTATAACACTTTCCTCTGCGATATTGATGCTGACTTCTTCCTGCCTAAATATTAAATGCCATCTGTGGGTTCCCCGTTGTTTCACCCACAAGTCAAACAAACAAACCGCAACAGAAAGCACTGCTATCAATGCACTCAGAAGCAACACTGAAGTTACACTTGAAATTTGACAACATGTAATGGGGAATACACAAAGGAACATACATAGGAAAGGTATTAAAAATAAATAAATAAATAAATAAAAGCAATAGCTGCCTTGGCCTTCTGTGGGGGGAAAAAAAATTGATCTGCCTTCCCCTCATCTCAGAAGGTTTCACATCCCCGATCTATAAGGATACATAACAGACATTTTTGGTCCCCGTGGTCTCTACCTTCTGTTAAAGTATCCATTTAAAAAACAAAAACAAAACAAAACAAAACAACAACAACAAAAAAAACACACAAGCCCAGACAGACTGCAACAGAGTCAGTAGTGGAACACCCCACACAAACTTTCAGCACTCTGTGGCCAACTGGAGAGTAACATCAAAAATGAGTCTTACAGTTTAAAAAAAAAGTAAATGAAAATTTAAGTTTATTTCTAAAGCCTATGTGGGAAAGAGGAACTCCTGCCTTTTCCAGCCAAGCCTTTGCTTTCTGCCTGCCGATCTCATACCAGACTTAGTCCATCTCTAAGAACCAAGGCTGTGCAGGTTAGTAGCACCTAGCCTGAAGATACTTCTTTCACCTCTCTCCTCCTGGTGGTGGCGATCAGTCTCATCCCCTCCCAGTGCACCCATCAGCATCCCGTCAGTAACAGTGAAACACCAAAGGAAAGCAGTTGTACCCAGGCACCTCAGGGCTCCCACCAGAGAGGCCACCTTGCTGTCATCCTCCTTCATCCCCATCAGCTCTCTTTCATAGTAAGGGGACCAGGCCAGGAACCATGAACTCTTGTTAAAAACTATATAAAGGGATTTTCTGTTATCTTTAATTTTTTATTTTATTTTTATTTATTTATTTTGTGGACAGCATCCTCCTAGATAATATAAAGACAGCCAAGAATACTCAGATGTTCCACAGTCTGATCTGGAAAGCTTTTAGTAGGTAGGTTGGACTTTGGGATTTTTAATTAAATAATTTCAAGACATCAATTCCATAGTGATTATTTTGAGGACTTATGAATTCTAATTGCAAAGAGGTGCTACAGAGGGATGTAGATATTTTAGGGTCTTTTGTAGCTTTGTCATCCCTTCCTTTCTCTTATAACAATATGTAGCTCTCCCACAGCACTTTAAGAAAGGAGTCTCAAAGGACTGTGAATTATTATTATACACAGAGAAACAGTCTTGTAAAAAAGCCACGCAAGAGACTATAGCCAGACCAATAAATTCCACACTCCCAAGACCTGCTCCACTTGAGTCACTGTCTCTTCATAAGAGCTTCAACTTATTAATAAAAAGCAGAATAAAAACAACTTGTGGGAAACAAAGAGATAGAGCATACTTGAAATCTTTGCTTTATACCCAAGAGGCAGAGCTTCCATCTTACAATAGATTTCCTGCAATCCCCTACAGAAAAATACTTAACTTCGGCAAAACAAAACAAAAAAAAAACACCCTGGTAAAGGTAGCTGGTACAGCATGTTCCAGCTGGAAGTCCAAAACAGCTATACAAGATTTTCCCCCTCACCTCCCCCGAGAATCTAATTTAGTTCTATCATTAGAAATATGTTGAATAGAACTTCTGTTCCCTCTTAAAAAAAAAAAAAAATGGAAAAAAGAAATCAATCTTAATTATTGGGAGGTATATGGTTCATAAGGGGATACTGGGGAGGGTGTCAGGAAAAAAAGAAGGCCAAAAAACCCTTGGAGACAGGAAAGAGTGGCGTGAAAAGGGTGCACCTGAAGAACATATATTTCTCTGCACTGACTTGCAGACTCCAGAGAGGGGAAAACCCTGCATGATGCATCCAAAAGATTGTTGCTCAAGCAACCGCAAAGAAATATGTTATGCGCCAAAAAGAATATGAAGAAGCTATATAGGAGATGCTGTTTTCACTCTAACAATATTTTCTTTTTTTTTCCCCCTAGAGATACTATGATAAAAAAGGAAAACTTATTACTTCCATGAATTCTTATCAACATTTAGAGTGCTCTTATATTCCATGCATTGACATTTCACACGTTTAAGATGTGTGAAAGCGTCCCTGTACCACAAACTTTCAGCACACAGCAGATTCTTGGAGATGATAATTTGGTAAGATAATGTACATTTAGTAAACATTGCTCAATGAATAGTTCTCCCTAAAGCTTCATACAGCATCCAAAGGTCTATTTTATTGGGTGCTGTGTATAATCAAAACCCGATGCCAGAATCTCAATCATGTGAGCTCACTTCCATGAAAAAAGATCAATTTATCTCCGTTTTCTTATCACCATTTCTGATTTAGCTCCAGACAGGGAGGGAAAAAAAAAGCGTGTGGGGAAAATGCATCTTGAACAAACATCCTTGTCTACCTCACAGAAAAAGCAACAACAAAACTGGTATATTTTACACCTCCCAGTGGCTTGTAATACTAATTCACAGTGAAGATCACTAGCCAGCTAATGGGTTTAACTGTTTCCAGAATAAAACTTGGAGATGTTATCAAACTTAGTTGTGTTGGTGAATAATTCCTTAGTGTCAGAGACTGTCCTCTACACCAGCTAGAAGCACAAAGCAGTCTTATTTGCAGCTTTGCCATTCTTCAGTAACATTCTAAACACAGCTTTTTGCAAAAACAGGCCCAGCCAGTGTTTCCTGAAAACAGAAAACCAACCACATCCACTTAAGACAGAAAAAAAAATGACACACACAAACAACTAATTAAATAATCATTGAGACTGTAAGCAGCCACGTTCCAGGAGGAATTATAAGAACAAGATGCAACTTCTAAAAGGCTTTGAATCTGTAGCATTCTTTGTGCCTATGGCATGTATCTTCAGCAGTTTTCTCTTGATACACAATTCATACGACATTGAAGTCCATAACATTCCTAAAAGGTCAATAAGACGTTCTTGGCAAAATGCTGTCTTGCATGTAAAACCTCCAAAAGTTTAAGAAAGTGAAAGTACAGTAAAGTCC